>NC_073642.1:54630000-55880000 GCF_029407905.1 Bubalus kerabau | reverse complement strand
GACACCAGTATCTCAGAGCACACCAGTCTTCACTCCTGGTTCACTTCCTATTCCGTCCCAGCCTGAGTTTTCTCATGTGAGTATTGTAGAATATTACTTTTTTCCTCCTAACGTCTTTGTTTTAAAGCAGCTGTATTGAGGTATGGAGAAGGCAACGGCAACCCACTCCAGTGCTCTTGCCTGGAAAATCACATGGACAGAGGAGCCTGGTAGGCTGCAGTCTATGGGGTTGCTAAGAGTCGGACATGACTGAGCAACTTCACTTTCACTTTTCACTTTCATGCATTGGGAGAAGGAAATGGCACCCCACTCCAGTACTCTTGCCTGGAGAATCCCAGGGACGGGGGAGCCTGGTGGGCTGCAGTCTATGGGGTCGCTAAGAGTCAGACACGACTGAGCAACTTCACTTTCACTTTTCACTTTCATGCATTGGAGAAGGAAATGGCAGCCCACTCCAGTGTTCTTGCCTGGAGAATCCCAGAGAGGGGGAAGCCTGGTGGGCTGCCATCTATGGGGTCGCACAGAGTCAGGCACGACTGAAGTGACTTAGCAGCAGCATTGAGGTATAATTTACAAACCATAAAACTCACCCATTTTGTGTGTGGTTTAGTGATATTTTAGTAAATTTATACACTTGTGGGAGATGGTGAAGGACAGGGAAACCTGGCATGCTGCAGTGCATGGGGTTGCAGAGTCAGACGCAACTGAGTGACTGAACAACAACAATAGCAATAGACTTGTGCACCTGTCATGGTCTAGTTTTAGAACATTTCCAGAGTCACCTACTATCTGATGTACTTTTTATGTTTAAATTTTGTACTATGTCTTTAAAGTTCTTGAAATGTTACTTTGAAATTGAAAGGCAGCATTAATCATTATTCTACCTTAACGCCACTAACCTCTCACTAAATCAACACTAGGCTTTCTACCAGATGTTATTAATGAAAATTTCTTTTCCAGATGTTCAAGGGCCTCAAACTTCTTTTTGGAGAAACACTTTTGGGAGCCTCCTGTTTTCTAATCTGTGCTGTTGCCTTCTATTCCCGGTGTAGGACTGTCACCTCCCTTGCACTGTCTGGAGATTGTCCTTACCTGTCTTTGTGTTGGATTCCTCTTGGGCTCTATGTCTTTGTGCTTGATCTATGCCCTCATTTTGGTGGAGGACATTCTTTAGTAGCAGACTTTCTACTCTCATACTTGATTCATAGTTTGTTAGGAGTATAGACTTTTATGTTGGAAATAATTTTCTTTTAAACTTTTTGAAAGCATAGCTTCACCATCTTCAAAGTTCAGTGTTGCTGTTGAGAAGTGTGGCCAGTTTGATTTTTGGTTTTAGTATTTATTTATTGATTTGGCTACATTGGGTCTTAGTTGCACATGGGATCTATATGGTGACACATGGGTTTAGTTGCCCTGCAGCATATGGAATCTTAGTTTTCCAACCAGGGATTGAACCCGAATCCCCTGCATTACAAGGAAGATTCTTAACCACTAAACCACCAGGCATGTCCCTGTCCAGTTTGATTTTGTTCCTTAATATGTGAGCTGTTATTTTTCCTTACTGGAATCTTACAGAATTTTCTCTTTATCCCCAGTGTTCTAAAACCTCCAGATCCTTGACATAAGTCTGTTTTTATTTTGTATTCATTAGTTCTCTCAATCTGGAAAGTCAAGTTGTTCAGTTCAGGGACAATTAATTATTTAATTTCTTTTTTTTCATGGAATATCTATTATTTGGATATTCAAACTCCTAGAATAGTCTTGTAGTTTTACTTTTATTATTTTGTGCCCTACTTCCCATCTCCCTTTCTCCTTTTCTTTAACTTTCTGGATGATTTCCTCAACTGTTTTTTTTTTGTTTTTTTTTTTTTTAATTAAAAAGCCCCCATTTTATTGAGATTTAACTCACGCACTATATTGTTCAGTCTTTTAAAATGTACAGTCAGGTGGCTTTTAGTATAAATTGTGCAGTTATTCATGACAATCTAATTTTAGAACGTTTTCATCACACCCCCTCCAATAAAAAGATCCCATGCTTATTAACCGTCATTTCCATTTCCCCTACTCCCAGCCCTAGTCAATCACTAATCTACTTTGTGTCTTTATGATTTTGCCTGTTCTGGGTATTTCATATACAGTATTATACAGACTTATACAATTTGTGATTGGTTTCTTCAGTGTAATGTTTTCACAGTTCATGCATGTTGTGGTATGTATTAGAACTTTATTCCTTTTAATTTTGAATAATACTGTGTGTGTGCTGCTGCTGCTAAGTCGCTTCAGTCACGTCCGACTCTGTGCGACCCCATAGACGGCAGCCCACCAGGCTCCCCGTCCCTGGGATTCTCCAGGCAAGAACACTGGAGTGGATTGCCATTTCCTTCTCCAATGCATGAAAGTGAAAAGTGAAAGTGAAGTCGCTCAGTCGCACCCGACTCTTAGCGACCCCATGGACTGTAGCCCACCAGGCTCCTCCGTCCATGGGATTTTCCAGGCAAGTGTACTGGAGTGGGGTGCCATTGCCTTCTCCAACCGTGTGTGTACATACCACATTTTATTCATCCATTTATCAGTTGATGGACATTTGGGTTGTTTCCCCCCTTTTTGGTTATAAATAATGCTATGTACGTTCATGCACAAGTTTCTCCATGAATATGTGTTGTATCTATTATATGTAGTCATAATTTATTTCTCTCATTATATGTAATTAGGAGTGCAATTACTAGGTTTAACCATCTTTTAACCTTTCTCTGAGCGATTATTCTACTCTTGGGTTTTTAATTTCTATACTTTTTTTTTCTCAAATGTTCTCCCTTTTAAAAGAAGATTAGCATTTTGTCATTTTATGGGTATACTATCTTCAGTTCAGTTCAGTCGCTCAGTTGTCTCTGACTCTTTGTGACCCCATGAATTGCAGCACGCCAGGCCTCTCTGTCCATCACCAACTCCCAGAGTTTACTCAAACTCATGTCCATCGAGTCGGTGATGCTATCCAGCCATCTCATCCTCTGTCATCCCCTTCTCCTCCTGCCCCCAATCCCTCCCAGCATCAGAGTCTTTTCCAATGAGTCAACTCTTCGCATGAGGTGGCCAAAGTATTGGAGTTTCAGCTTTAGCTCAGACCTTCCAAAGAACACCTAGGACTGATCTCCTTCAGGATGGACTGGTTGGGTCTCCTTGCATTCCAAAGGACTCTCAAGAGACTTCTCCAACACCATAGTTCAAAAGCATCAATTCTTCGGCACTCAGCTTTCTTCACAGTCCAACTCTCACATCCATACATGACCACTGGAAATACCATAGCCTTGACTAGATGGGCCTTTGTTGGCAAAGTAATTTCTCTGCTTTTGAATATGCTATCTAGGTTGGTCATAACTTTCCTTCCAAGGAGTAAGCGTCTTTTAATTTCATGGCTGCAGTCACCATCTGCAGTGATTTTGGAGCCCCCAAAAATAAAGTCTGCCACTGTTTCCACTGTTTCCCCATCTATTTCCCATGGAGTGATGGGACCAGATGCCATGATCTTCGTTTTCTGACTGTTTTGCTTTAAGCCAACCTTTTCACTCTCCTCTTTCACTTTCATCAAGAGGCTTTTGAGTTCCTCTTCACTTTCTGCCATAAGGGTGGTGTCATCTGCATATCTGAGGTTATTGATATTTCTCCCAGCAATCTTGATTCCAGCTTGTGCTTCTTCCAGCCCAGCCTTTCTCATGATGTACTCTGCGTATAAGTTACATAAGCAGGGTGACAATATACAGCCCTGACGTACTCCTTTTCCTATTTGGAATCAGCCTGTTGTTCCATGTCCAGTTCTAACTGTTGCTTCCTGACCTGCCTATAGGTTTCTCAAGAGGCATGTCAGGTGGTCTGGTATTCCCATCTCTTTCAGAATTTTCCACAGTTTCTTGTGATCGACACAGTCAAAGGCTTTGGTGTAGTCAATAAAGCAGAAATAGATGTTTTTCTGGAATTCTCTTGCTTTTTCCATGATCCAGCAGATGATGGCAATTTGATCTCTGGTTCCTCTGCCTTTTCTAAAACCAGCTTGAACATCAGGAAGTTCACGGTTCACGTATTGCTGAAGCCTGGCTTGGAGAATTTTGAGCATTACTTTACTAGTGTGTGAGATGAGTGCAATTGTGCAGTAGTTTGAGCATTCTTTGGCATTGCCTTTCTTTGGGATTGGAATGAAAACTACCTTTTCCAGTCCTGTGGCCACTGCTGAGTTTTCCAAATACTATCTTATCTCCCTAATGATAGTAGTTTTTGAGACATTTTCTCCCTGTAATGATCACTATTTCTTCAAATACATTTTAGTTTTGTTGTGTGTTTCAGTTTTAAATTAGAGGCTTTCCTCTAATTTAAGAGTGTGATGGTAAATACTTGATTGACTGCCTCCTTTAAGAGTGAAATCCTAGAAAACAGATTAGGAGTTCTGAATTAGTGGTTGGTGCTTCTTGTTTCTGGTATTCACTGTAGTGTTATCTGTAGGGCCATTTCTGGGGTCTCCTAATGTCAGTATCTTGATTTATCTCATCTTGTTCAGGTTCCCTCTTGTCTGACATTACTTTAGAAATCTATGATGAAAGAGGACTGGGGATGTTGAGAGACAGGGGCAGGTTCTATTCAATTTAAATTTTCATTTAATTTCCCAATTTCCAGTATGGTACTTTCTGATAACTGTGTCCCCTGTCCTCCAGTTCAGGGATGTTAACGTTTCACTCTCTCCAGGGAGGACTAGGCTCAGGGAGAGAGGATCTGGGGATTAAACTGCTTCTTAAATAGATTTCCAGCCAGTCAGTTAGTCCTGATTTTAGCTCTGCCCTCATCACCACTTCCGGAGTTACCTGGGCTGCTGCCAAGTCCTGAATCTTTTTGGGGGCATGGTGATTCTGAGGTGTAATTTGGGTTACATCTTAGCTTTCCCTACTGCTGTCTTAGGAATTCAGTTTTCACAGTCCGCTGAATAGATGATCACTCTTCTAAAATTTTATTGTGGTTATCTTTTCTTCGTGTTCTTTGTCTTGAAAATTCATTTTTTTTTTTTAAATTGATGTACCATTCCTTAGTGGGATTTTTGAAAGAAGTTAAAGTAAATGTGTGTATTAAATCCATTGTTTTTATTTGGGAGCTCCATACTTTTTCATTGTGTATCAAACTCCTTATGTTATTCTTAATGGCTCACCTTTGTACATCTGTTTTTTTTTTTCCTGTACATTGGTTACGGGAGTCCAAGTCAACCTAATTTTGATGTTGTGAGATGTTTATTTATGATAAAATCATTACTAATCGAGAGAAAACTGAGATAAAGGTAACTTCATGTATTTATTTCTTTTTTTCCCTAATATATTTGTTAATTGCATAGCCTTTTTGATCCTTCACCAGGGTGTGAGGGCTGAGGAGAGGATTAGTAGAAAATAGTTTGATATTTAACACTTTCTTATTCTTGATACACATATAGATGATTTTATTAGTGACTTTTAAATTGTGTGAGAGACCAGTTTTGACTGCTTGAATACTATGGATTTAGGTCTGTATTGCGTCTAGACTGGTTGACTCATTGATGCAAGTCCTGACAATTCTTCATTAGTCTTTATCCAGAGCTCTGAGGGATTTTTTTGTTTTTTTTTCCACTTAACTTTATTATTCTGACTAAGCCTTCAGAGATTATTAGGGGCAAGATACTAGATCCAGGAAGTCTTTTAAGAAATAAAGTTTATTGTTAGGCTGGTTAGCCCCTGAAATTTTACTTTGCTGACAAAAATTATACATATATTGAAAAAATTCTGTAAAAAAATCACATAAATATTTACCTTGATAACTCTTAAAGCATATTCAGAATGGGGGCAACTGCTTAATGGGTATGAGATTTCCCTTTGGAGTGATGAAGATGTTTTCAGAGTAGATAGAGGTGGTGGTTGCGCATTGTAAATGCTCACTTTGAGGTGGTTATATTTATATGAGTTTGACTTTCAAAAACAACTGTTACTTATAATTTTATTAGCAATGTCTTATCTATAATCCTTTGTGAATTGACTTTTTATTAAAAAATACAGAATTTCTTATAAAACGTGTGTAACATACAAATAAGTGAAACTAAGATCATCAGTTATCTCAAATGACTGTTTGTAACTTTTTAATGATATTTATGTATTATTAATAACTTAAAAAACATGGAAATTATGTAAAAATGTGTAGACCACAATAAAATTATTCATAAACTTCTTTAGAAAATGTTTCTATTTAATGTATAGCCTGCCTTTCTCTATATTTTTTTAATACTCATGTACAATTTTATGTAAGTTTTAAAGTCTTCCATCGTGTTAGGTGTATCATAATTTTTAAATGAATCTCCTATCTGTAGATATTTAGGATATATCATATTGTTTCCTTTTCTAAATAATTTTAGTATTGAACAGCATTGTGGCTAAATCTCAGTGTATTTTCATCAAATAATTTCCTGGAAATGGAATTATTTGACTAAGGAGTATATAAGGTTTCAAGGCTGTGTGTATTGTCAAATTGCCATTAGAAATGTTGAACCAATTTTATGCAGTCATGCCTGGGAGTATATGAGCAGATAAAATTTATTGCTATTTTTATAATCTGAAAGGGTGAACAGTAAGACCAAACATTGAAATATCAGAAGTTAATGAATGCACAGAATGTTTGGCAACATACTTTGATTCCTCATTCTCTTAAAAATCATAGGAAGTGAATGCCTTATCAGCTATGTCTAGAGCTTTACAGCATTTATGTAGAGCAAAACAACACCCTAAATGTAAATTCTTACATAAAAACATTAAACTTTGAGTTAAATTTTTTAAAGATGTTATTTACATAAAATGAGACTGCCATTTTAAGTATATAGTTTGATGAATTTTGGTAGTTGTATACAAATGTATAACCATTATCGCCATCGAAGTATGGAGCAGTTTCCTCACCCTAAAAAGCTTCTTTATAATCCTTTACGATTGATCCCTCCTCACCTGCCCTCCCCCCTTCTACCCTGGGCAGCCAGTCATCTGCCTTCTGTCACTACAGTTTTATCTTTTCAAGAATGTGTTACAATTGGAATGATAAGTGTCTGATGTTTTGTGGTTGAGTTTTTTAGCCTAGCTAATTTTTGAGGTTCATTCACATTCTGGCATGTATTAATATTTTAATCCTTTTTATTGTTGAGTACTGTTCTGTGGTACAGATACTTATTCACCTCTCAATGAACATTTGGGTTGCTTCCAGTTTTTGGATGTTTGATACTGCTGTGAACATTTGCGTACACATCTTTGTGTGGACTTATGATTTTATTTCTTTTGAGTTAATATGTACAAATACAATTTCTGGATCATATCGTAACACTAATGTATGTTTAGCTTTGTAAGATAGAACCGAACTGTCCTCCTTCGGGGTGGTAGCCTTTGCGTTGCCACCAGCAGTTTATGACAGTTGTAGTTGCTCTGCACCCTTAGCAGCAGGATGTCGTCTCACTGCTAAGCCTTCACCTTCCACACTGGTGCGTAGTGGTATCTGTTGACTAATGTGATTATCATAAACTTGGAATTTTAACATTTGCTTTGTGAGTGCCAGCACGTTTTGAAATAGTGGGACATGAAATAAGAATAGGCATACCTCATTTCCTTGTGCTTTGCAGATAATTTGTTTTTTTTTACAGATAGAAGATTTGTGGCAATCCAGAATTGTCAGTTGATGTTTAGCATTAAAAATTTTTTTAAATTAAGATATGTACATCTTTTAAAGACACAATGCTATTGCACACTTAGACTCCATAGTTTAAACATTTACGTTCACTGAGAAACCTAGAAACTTGTGTGACTTGCTTTATCGTGGTGATCTGGAACTGAACCTGCAGTATCTCTGAGTTATGCCTATATGTGTTCCCACTTTGTGAGAACTGAAGTGGACTGTGTAGGCTTATGTTCATGTGATTCTTATATAATTAACAGTCCATCATACAGTGTATGACATGATTTTAGTAGTGAGATGCAGTAAATTTAAGTGTTTTTCTACCTACTTGAATACTTCTAGGTTTTTGTTTGGATCGTGCTTATTCTAGATCAGAGATTCTCAAGAAAAGCATTAAACATTGACTTGTGTTGATTAAAAAAAGACTGATGATTCTGACTTGTATTTCTGAAGTTATGGCCCTGGAGTTTTAAAATTCTTGTGTAATTGATTTAGAAATTTTAGAATTGAAGGACTAGATATAAAAGAAATACGATTATGAAGAAATGATTATTTGTCTGTTTTTGTTCTTTAGGATATCTTCATTCCATCTCCAAGTTTGGAAGAACGATCAAATGATGAGAAGAAGGGTAGGGATTTGCATAGTTCAGCTTTGACTGTTGAGTGTTCTAAAGCTTCAGAGACTGAACCAAAGAATTCCACTGAGGATCTGGGACTTTCTTTGACAGGGGATTCTTGTAAGTTAATGCTTTCTACAAGTGAGTATAGCCAGTCCCCAAAGATGGAGAGCTTGAGTTCTCACAGGCTTGATGAAGATGGAGAGAACACGCAGATTGAGGATACTGAACCCATGTCTCCTGTTCTCAATTCTAAACTTGTTCCTGCTGAAAATGATAGTATCCTGCTTGATCCTGCACAAGAGGGCCAAGTAGAACTGAATCAGAATGATGACAAAGCAAAGGGGGACAACACCGGAACCAGGGATGACATTAGTATTTTATCTGCCGGTTGCAAAGGCAGAGAAGAACCTGTAGCGGAAGACGTTTGTATTGATCTCACTTGTGATTCAGGCAGTCAGGCAGTTCCCTCTCCAGCTACTCGATCTGAGGCACTCTCAAGTGTGTTGGATCAGGAGGAAGCTATAGAAATTAAAGAACATCATCCAGAGGAGGGGTCTTCAGGGTCTGAGGTGGAAGAAATCCCTGAGACTCCATGTGAAAGTCAAGGAGAGGAGCCCAAAGAAGAAAATATGGAGAGTGTCACATTGCATCTTTCTCTGACTGAAACTCAGTCTCAAGGGCTGGGTCTTCGGAAGGAAGTCCCCAAACAAGAATGCCAGGAAGCTATGGAAGTTGAAACCAGTGTGATAAGTATTGATTCTCCCCAGAAGCTTCCAGTACTTGAACAGGAATTGGAACATAAGGATCAGGAAGCATGGGAAGAAGCTACTTCAGAGGACTCGAGTGTTGTCATTGTAGATGTGAAGGAACCATCTCCCAGAGTTGATGTCTCTTCTGAACCTTTAGAGGGAGTGGAGAAATGCTCGGATTCTCAGTCGTGGGAGGATGATGTTCCAGAAATAGAACCATGTGCTGAGAATAGAGCAGATATCCAAGAAGAAAAGAGTGCAGAGTGTGAAGGAGATCGGAAATCAGTGACTGCAGAAAAAGAACCTGTAGAGGCAGACTCTCCACAGCCTCCTTTGACTTTAGTGAGAGCAGATGGTACTCTAGGACCTGAGCAGGAAATGCAGCAGACCCAACCACAAGAGAGAACCGATAGCACATTAAGGGAAGACTCAAAAGTGGCTAATGCAGAGCACGTGGACTCAGGTGTAGAGGCCCAGCAACTGGAGAAAGCCTCTGCCCAGGCTTCACAAAGCTTCTGTGAAAGCTCTAGTGGTGAGTGTGATTGTAAATTGTTCTGTGTTTCCAACCAAAGTATGATTTGGAATGGAAGGTAAGCGAGAACTGCATACTTGTTACATCAGGGCTGAAAATGAATTTGGATTTATATTTGTGAGCAGCCAATAATTAAAATATGGGTTTTTTTCTTTTGTAGCTTTAATTATTTGTGGAATCAGAGATCATTTGAGGTTTTTATCAGCTTTAGAACTCAGGTGTAATTAGCATGAATTTTCTAAGTATTTAGAAAATTGTACCAATCTGGTATTTTCTACTTAAGTCTCAGCCTTGCTCCATGTTTTTATATTTGGACAGTGGCCTTGAAGTACAGGGACCTTTTTTGATTATGTTATGCAGCTAAATCATGTTCAAAAAAAGTTTGGTGGTCTCTTCCTTATGGGTATTCAGTTTCTAACATTGGTTCAACGTATATACATCTTAAACCTTTAACTGGGAAAGTTTTAGTTTGTGTGCTTTATTTTATTTTTTAAAAGTTTCATTTATTTTTGGCTGTGCTTGGTCTTTGTTGCTTTGCTGGGCTTTATGTAGTTGTGGTGAGCAGGCTTCTCATTGTGGTGGCTTCTCTTGTTGCAAAGCACTGGTTCTAGGTTGCTTGGGCTTCAGTAGTTTTGGCTCGTGGGCTCAATAGTTGTGTTGCATGGGCCTAGTTGCTCCGCAGCATGTGGAATCTTCCCAGACCAGAGATTGAACCCGTGTCCCCTGCATTGGCAGGCAGATTCTTAACCACTGGACCACCAGGGAAGTCCTTTTATCTATTTTATACAGTCCAGAAAGAGAATAATAGCTTATTTCTGAAATATTTCTAGAATATCATGTCTGACATTAGCTGAAAAGAATTCAAACTTTCTGAATGCCCAAAGTCAGTATAATTTAAAAACAAAACAAAACAAAAAACCAAAATACAGACTTAAGAAAGCAAGTTTCTAAAGATAATGGAAATGAGAAGCAATGTTTAGGTAGCATCATGGCTATTAGTATGGGTGATGATACCTTTTGATGTTCCTGGTTCTAGTTTATACCTCTTGTCTGGGAGTGATTGTTAGTACTTTTTTCATCTCAAAATTGCTCCCTTTCATTAGATTTGATGTTCATTTTTTTTTTTTTTCCTTTTTAGAACAAGAAATGAAAAGTAGCTGAAAGGAGGTTAAGGGCTGTTGGGTTCAGTCTCTCCTTCCTAAAGTCCTGTGCCTAGTTAATGATTGAAGTGGGACTAGAACCTCGATCTCCTGATTCCTAAGTCTGTGCTTTTACCTCCTGTAAAAACCGTATGATATGTGCTTCGTCGCTCAGTCGTGTCCAACTCTGAGACCCCATGAACTGGAGCCTGCCAGTCTCCTCTTGTTCATGGGGATTCTCCAAGCAAGAATACTGGAGTGGGTTGTCATTTTCTCCTCTAGAGGAATCTTCCCAACGTAACCCAGGTCTCCTGCATTTCAGGCAACTTGTTTACCGTCTGAGCCACCAGGGAAGCCCCAAACTGTATTATACTGTTTCTCTAATTCTGCTGAGTTATGGCAAAGAACTATCTGAATGACCTAGTATTCTACATTATTAAAGACTTTTATAGTTTAATTTTATCTAAGTACTGTTATCAATCTAAGTCACGTTTTTTAGGAAGGGTGCTTTAGTTGTTCAGAAAGAATTGTGGATTGGGGAAAGAGGGAGACTTCAGGCAGGCAAAGTAATTGATAGGCTCTTGTGATAATCCAGAAATGAGGCTTTGAAGACCAGATAATGGCACTGCTGCTCATATAAGCCAATATCTATTAGGTTGTAGTGATGCACTGGATCAGTAGTGCTAAGATAACTTCTCATAAATGATATTCTGTAATTAATGCTTGCATATTACATTCGCATATTGTGGTTTGTCATGGAGAAGGCTCTACTTAAAGATTTTATACAGATTTTCAAAAGTCTGAGTGGTTGATCATAATGTGAAGGATAGTTCCTGTCAAGAGAGAGAACAGATGGTTGTACTGGGAATGAAAATTCTGTAAAATAGTCTTCAGCGTGTACGACGCTTTATGAGGTGTATTTGTTTTTTAATTTCTATATCTTTAAGTTCTTTAGTAATTTGAAGGACTTAACTTTTTAAAGAGTTGCCAGAGAATGAATGCTTACCTACAAGCCCATTTCATTTTGCTATAACTATGGTGGAATTCTTTGCCAGTTAGATGGGACGTTGAGACTTTCTGCTCTGTTCTTCACAGTTTCTTAAGCAGCACATGTGAACTTTTCATCCTTGTGGGAACCTGTGATACAGAGCTAGTTGGTTAGAAGCCTGGACTGCTGATTGGTGTCTGAAGTGGGGCAGTCTTGTGGACCTGAGCCTTTAATTTGTGGGATTTGATGCTGTCTCTGTGTTTCCCTATTGGCACAGATGATAAAGAATCTGCCTGCAATGCAGAAGACCTGGGTTGGATTCCTGGGTCGGGAAGATTCCCTGGAGAAGGGAATGGCTACCCACTCCAGCATTCTTCCCTGGAGAATTCCATGTGTAGAAGCCTGGTGGGCCATAGCCCATGGGGTTGCAAAGAGTCAGACACAACTGAGTGACTAACACTAACTGGGTAGGCAATGTCAGAATTACCTTTGTACAGCACCCACTAAATGTCCCCTGGGAATCAGAGAATTGCTTGGTGATCTGGAAAGGACATTAGACAAATAATGTTCATAAGGAATAGTGACTAGGTAAGCCATATTATAGTTATTCTGAGCCATTCCAGGAAACTAAATATAACTTTTCACATGCCAGATTTAAGAACAGCAGTTTGGCATAATTCTTTTTTTCTCCCAAACTTAGTCATTTTATTAAAAGAGATAAATAATTAGGAATTCAAAAAATGTGATTTTGGCCATTTGCTAATTCTGATTAGAAATTTGGAATGGAGACCTAGTTAAAAAATAAAGTTTTGTTTCTAGACAAATGTTCGTTAATGACCAATATGTCTACAATGGGAATGCTCATACATGTGAGCTTTACCATTGCACTGCTATGGCCTAGAACTGATTAGTACTGCTGAATTGTGAGACCTGTATATTTCTTGTAGAACCAATGAGTATTTAGAAGTCCTTTTAGCTCATGAAATCCTTTGTCTGCTCTTTGAGTAGATTGTAAATTATAAGTATTAACATCAGACTTTAACATAGAGAAATCCTACAGATTGCTAAAGCTTATAAGTGAACTCCTTGAGATAACATTACACAAGATTAAGATGTCTAGATTTGAAACTATCCAGCTTACTTACTGTCTTGGGGCTCAGATGTGCCTGTGCTCCTTGTGACCCCATGTTCCTCAGGGCCTCTGAGCTTTTGAGCTTCCTCTGTTTGCCTGTTGCCTAGTTGTCTGCTTTGTGTCAGTTCTGTTGATGAGCAGAGAGAACAGTAGGACGTTGGTTGAGAGGCCTGATGTGGGAGGGGGGTTGGGAATGAGGCAGAATTGGGGAGCAAAGGAAAAGAGTAATTGAGATATTTCTTGCAGTTCTCCTCACTTTTGCCTTTCGTGTACTTATGTTTTGATTTCCTTTTTGTTTATCATCGGTTTTTTTTGTTTGTTTGTTTGTTTCTTGCTTTCTCCAGAAACTCCATTTCATTTTACTTTGCCTAAAGAAGGTGATATTATTCCACCATTGACTGGTGCAACTCCACCTCTTATTGGGCACCTAAAATTGGAGCCCAAGAGACACAGTACTCCTATTGGTGAGTGATTAAATGTAATGATGTTTAAAGCAGAATTTCTGAGATACCATTCTATACGCCAGTGATTCTTTTATATCTGAGGAGTTGGGCCTGCCTGATGAGATTGATTTTTGTCTTAGGAAGAATAAGGTTATGGTGTCTGATGCCATGAGTTAACTCCCAGGAAATGTGAGCAGTGATGAGAGGAAGGA
This sequence comes from Bubalus kerabau, assembly GCF_029407905.1. Lineage (NCBI taxonomy): Eukaryota > Metazoa > Chordata > Mammalia > Artiodactyla > Bovidae > Bubalus > Bubalus kerabau. The sequence goes on along the minus strand of NC_073642.1, from coordinate 55,866,481 downwards.
AAGGATACAGTGAAGGAAGGAAGGAAGAATATCTATGAAGATTTTATTCTGTTACTTGCAAGGCCATAGTATCTGAGTGTTAAACAGTGGTTTAGAGCTGTTTTATAAGGAAGGGAAAGCAGGTAGGGTAGAAATACTGTTTACTTAGGACCCTGGCTAATCAGTCTGCTGCTGCTTGACAGGGCAAGAAAATTGAGATCCTCCTTCCCTGAAGCAGCTAGTAGTCTTCTACATTAACCTATTTGTTTTCTCTAGTCAGTGCTGGGAGGTAACAGTCATGCCGTCTGGAGTCTCCTGCTACCTATGCCTGATGCTGGCAGATGTGGGTTGGCTGAGGGCTCATGCAGCATCCTTTGTCCAGATGCAGAAGTGGAACTGAATCCTGTTGCTCTTCTTAAGACCAGGTGTCAGTACTAGTGCGTAGTTGTTGATACTTGTGACAGGATCTATCCTAGGAATCCTCTTCAGTCCTGCAGAGCTGTGGATCCAAACAGACAAACTGATGACTTTGGATTGTTATTTTTCATGTTTGTATTTTAGTGTTCTTTCTTTCTTCCCCCGCCTCCCTTCTTTCAGGTATTAGCAACTATCCAGAAAGCACCATAACAACCAGTGACGTCATGTCAGAAAGCATGGTGGAGACCAACGATCCCATACCTGGGAATGAAAAAGGAGATTCTGGGGCTGCCCCAGAAATGGGTGATCAGTTGTGTCTGAGAATGAAATTGGTCAGTCCTGAGACTGAGGCAAGTGAAGAGTCTTTGCAGTTTAGCCTGGAAAGTAAGTTTTATTTATATTAATCTTGGGTAACTAGTGGCTCCAGATCTTCTGGAATTATTTTTTTTCTTCTGGTTTTAATGATTGAAACTTCTGGAAATGTTATTTGTCAAGTCTTATTCTCATAAATTTTAATTCTTTGTTTTTGCTAGTCACTGTTATGTTACTGAAGATGCTCCATTTTATAATCTCTTTGGTACTGCTTGTATCTCTGTATTAAACTTGTGTCTATATAAAGTAATTGGTTTTCATAGTCAGAAATGTCTGAGTTCAGAAGTGACTAGAAAATGTAGGATTGTGGATTCAGGTTATAGGTTTAAGTTGACTTTCCCACATTAATTGCAAGTTGTTTGGTATGGCTGGAATACAGAGAAGGTACAAGGGAATGGCTGCAAAGTCAGGACTGGATTCTGAAAGGCCTTTTACATCATGCTGAAAAGCTGAAGAATTTTAAGCCGGGGAGTAATATGGTCAGATTTGCTTCTTTTAAAGGATGAGTTGATTGTTTGAAAAATCTGTGCATCATTCCTTTCCTTGCCCATTTTCTATTCTGCTGCCTGGCAAATGCAGTCTTTAACCAGGAAGTGGGATCATTAGTAATGGTTCAGAGATGAGGGGATGAATTTGAGAGATAAATAGCAGAATAGAGGGGATCTTGGGACCAGTTAAATATGGAAATAATACAAGAAAAAACATAGAATAACTTTACATCCACATTTTGTTTTCATGATAGCACTCTGTAGTAGATCTTATTTCCATTTTGTTGATGAGAAAACTGAGACTAAGAGAGGTTTTAAACCTACTGTTACAGTAATTGGTAAGAGGTGGAGCAGGAGTTTGATCTGACTCTAAAGCTTGTAATTCGTCCACTAGTAAGTTTGTAAATAGGGTTTAATGGAGTTAGGAGAGGAAAAAGTTTTATCAAGGAGATTGTAAAGGAGTATTACTCTAGATAAGGAGAATATTCCTTATCTTAGATAAGAAATATTCCTAGATAAGAGGGCTAGGAGAGTATAAAGCCATGGAAGCCTGTGAGGAGGAGAGTTAAAATGTCACATGCCGAAGTGAGGTCTAGAAAGATATATCTGGAAATGTACATTAGACTTGGCAGTTAGGATTCATTGGGTGACTCTAGAAAGAACTATTTCAGTACAGTGGTTGGGTGGGACCTGTCCTGACAGTAATTGAGGAGTAAAGGGGAGGAGAAGAGGCAGCAAATGTATTCTACTTTTGAGAAGTTGAGGTAAGAAAGGAAGAGAAAAGAACAGCAAGTTAGAGGGGAATATAGAACTGAAGGAGGTTTTATTTTTCTTTTTTTTTTTTTTCAGGCTGAGGGATACCTAAGGAGGTTTAGAGATTGAAAGGAAATCTCCAAAGGGGAAATGGGTTAAAAATGAGATTCTTGAGAGAGAGAGATGAAAGGGGAGTTTTCAAAGACTGCAGATAGAGTGGGTGGACCTGATAGTTCTTCTGATTCTATGAGATTGAAGAAAAGAAATTTTAGCTATGTATTTTGAGTTCTTATTATATGCCACATATATATGCCATACATGTACAGCTCATTGAAGCTGATAACAAACCTGTAAAGTAGATCCTATTGTTATCCTCATTTTATAGGTAAGGAAACTGAGGCACAGAAAGGTTGAGCATGTTCCCGAGAGTCACACAGCTAGTAAATGAAGTAGCCTGAATTCAAAGTAGTTCCAAGAACCGGAAGTCTGGTTCTGAATTAGAGTGCAGTTCTACTTCTCAGTGCTTATTGATTTGAAAATTTAGAACCTCAGTAGAAATAAAGTATAACATTTTCATCATTATTGTCATCTTCTCTGAAATCAGATAGAACTTAGCAAGAGAGTACACGATAGCTTTGATTCTTTAGATTTGAAGTTAAAATTGGGAAGACCTTAAATGGAACTAAATGTTAAAGATGACCATATTGGTAAATTTTACTACCTTTCCTGATAATCAGGCACCATACTAATAGTTTTCCCCATTTTATCCTCACAACAAACCTATGAGGGTTGGTCGTGTAGTTTGTGGGATCTTAGTTTCCAGACCAGGGGTTGAACCCCAGTCCACAGCAGTGGAAGTGCAGTCTTAACCACTAGACCTCCAGGGAGTCCCTGGGTTGGTCCTATTTTGAGGAAACTGACTCAAAATGAAGTTTATCCCCAGCTTGGACCTCTAAGTGCTGGAGACAGGGCCTGAGCCAGGTTTCTGTTGCAGAGCCAGGCCTGTTACCACCAAGCTTCAGCTGCCTCCTTGATGAACTAGTCAAATTATATTGGGTTATGGCTGTTTTAGAAATGTTTTAAAGTATTTATTATTTTTTCTAAGGCTAGAATTAATGGTAAAGGAACACATTTTAATCCTGTGGCATTGCTTTGAGAATATGGAATTCTTTTAAGTATGACCTTTAATTTTTTACTACAGGTTCTTTCTTGAAAATGTGTTTTATTTTTCAAATATCTGTCCCAAAAGCTCTTTGGAAAGAATTTGAGTATCTTCTGTGTGTGGGTTCTCTTAACGCTATTTAAAATTTGTGCAATTTTCCTGCATAATTACTAAAGTTTTTTCTTTTTAAAAACATTTTATTGAAGTAGAGATGAATTACAATGTTGTGTTAGTTTCACATTTATAAACTTTCTCAGAAGTTTCTTTAAATTTGTTTTGAAATTTTTAAATAGAATTTTTTTTTTTACTACAGGATTTTTTTACTTAGAAGAGGTAATTCAGAAATTTCATTTTCGTTTTTAAATCTTCTTAGTAATTCATTATATTGTATTTATGGAGAAACTGAGTAGTCTTCTGTAGGGAGTTTGAAAGAAAATCGGTGGAAGTGAGAAAGACATGTCATTAAATTATAAGAAATCTTTTCATGTTCACTTTTTATTCTTACTCATTTCCTTTTTATTATTTGTTGCAAATACTAGTAGATCAGGTTTTTATTTTTATGATTTTTTTTAATGTCATAGTGAAAAAGAGGCCTTCAATAGCTTCAGAAATTCAAGCATTATTTTAGAGTATCATTGGGGCTGAGCAGGTTTTTAAGAGGTCTTAAGGTGTGATACTGAGTTCTCTTTCTCTTTCCTTTCTTTTGTTTTTATTCAGAGCCAGCAGCTGGTGAAAGGAAAAATGGATCTACTGCTGTTGCTGAGGCTGTTGCCAGGTAACCAGAGCTGGTTGCTATTTAGAGGAGTTTAATATACAAAACCACTGGTAATGAGGGGAAGATAATTTATCAAGAAAGGAAAAAAATTTGAAACAAAACTTGAGCATAAACCATGTAGCAGTGTGTTGAATCTAATCGTAGGCTTTCTTATTAATACTTTAATAAAGCTTTGGCTATATTTAGAACTAAGATATTTAATGGTGTTTCCCTTTCTTCCTTTCGTTCATGTGAGAGTGCCTTTTTTCTTTGGTGAGGAAACAGGAAGCTAACAGAGGTAGCCATAGACCTTATTCTTCCTGAGGTCTGCCCTTGCCAGCCCAAGCCTCAGGCCGTGTTCTTTTCTGGTGCCAAATTAGCCACCGTCCTGTTGTTTTCGCTTTGTCACGGATGCTGTCATAGTTTGAATATGACCCCATCCTGAGGCTCTGGTGGTAAGCTTTGCCATCTGGTGGCTGTGAGAATAGAATTGTTTCATTGGTTTCTTGTGTGAGTCATCCAATATGAAAATACCAGCAGTGGTTGTTGAAGTATAGGTGAGGATTCTTAAATCAGTCTAGAAACGTGCTATAAGTAAGTAAAGCAGTCTAGGTGCATGAGCGTGAAATGTCGACGACGATGGCCAACTGATGGTGTGTCTCGTTTTAAAGGAGGGTAGCCCGTATTCATTTCCAGCCAGTCATTACCATGCAGGCTTACTGTTGCGAAATCTTTAAATTTTTAAAGAGAAATATGAATTTTTTAAAATAAAATTTCCTGCTTGGTGGGTCATCTAAAATTGTTGTTGACTAAGTTGTCTTTGGACTAAATTTAATCCTCAGTTGTAAGTGATCTATCTAAATCCTTTGATTTGTGTCAAGTCTAGAGAGAGTAATTATTTTCTGGTATTTTATATATTTAATTTGAAAGATAAGTACCTTTGACTCCTTATTAGTTGAAGACTCTTTAATGTTGTGTTGAAGAAAATGGAGTTTATACTTGATCTTTCAGTTTTAACAAAATTGTTAAAATCCAGCACAACTTGTTATCACTTTGTACATGTACTTGTTAAGAGGGAACAGTGTATGCTGCTGAAACTTTCTGGACCCTTTGGGTGGAATGTAGGGATGGAAAAATAGAAAAACCTGAGGCAGAGGGTTGGATTGGAGGATCACAGAATGAGAGTCACTGATACTGTTTTGAAGCAAATTTTATATAGGAGAATCCAGATTTTAAGAATCTTTGACTTTACCACTGGGTTCACCGTAGGTAATCGTTTAAAGTAAGCTCTGTTCCTTTCAGTTCAATTGTTCAGTTGTGTCCAACTCTTTGCGACTCCATGGGACTGCAGCACGCCAGGCTTCCCTGCCCGTCAACTCCCAGAGCTTGCTCAAACTCATGTCCATCAAGTCGGTGATGGACTCTCTTAGAGTATTTTAAATGCTGTCTCTGTGTTTAGGTGAAGCAATACCACTCTGTTTTTAAGTGTTGTCTGTAGCTGGACACTGTTCAGATTACTTGCTTCCATCTTGTCTTTCTCACACATTTCATTATTGAAGATTTCATGAATATACAAAAGTAAAGAGAATAGTATCATGAACTGCCATGAATTCATCACCCAGGGTCAAAAATTAACGACTTACAGCTAGTCTTGATTCATTTTTAAATGCTTCCCACACTCTCCACTCCACTTGATTTTTTTTAAAGCTAATTCTAGCATTGTATCATTTTTATCTTTAAGTATTTCAATGCTGTCTCTAAAAGATAAGAAATCTTTAATTTCAACTTAACCACAGTACTATTATCATGCTTTTAAAATTGCCATTGATTCCTAATGTCATCAAATATTTGGTATTCAGATTTTTCATATTCAGAGAAAGAATTTTATTCTCTCTGTACCTAAAAGGATAATTTTCAGAGGTACTTTTCCTTTCACAGTTAACACAGTATATTGCTTTATTTCTTAGTTCCCAGAAGACCATGTCTGTGTTTAGCTGTGTCTGTGAAGCCGGGCAAGAGGATGAGGCTCGAAGTCAGAATTCCTCCTCTGCACCCATCAGGCGAGCATTATTTTCATAGCGTCTTTTGGGCTATATGGATTCACAAAATGATTGGTAACAAAATCTAGAATATACTGCTACTGTTTTGTGAACTTGAGCTTACTGTTTTATTTGAGGGACTGTGACATATTCTAGGTAGATTTATAAATGAGATGTAATGAAAAGTTTTATTAAATATTTCATAAATTTTTGTCTTTATCTGCTAGTTTTATCAATTTAAAATTATTCAGTCTTCATAACTTATAAAAATATATCATCCTGAATTTCTAAGATTATTCTCTTTTACTTAGTTTTGAACATGTTTACTGTTAACAGAATTTTTATTTTCCATTAGTTTCCCCATACAGCAAAATGGGATGTTCGACAGCTCAAATTTAAAGTTTATCAGGCTTGATGCAATTAAAGTTTTCTAATAATTTCTTTACTCCATTATCTCTTAGACCAGCTATGAAGCTTGGAAAAATTTTTTGAGTTACAAAGTATTTCTTCTGTATTAGAAAAGTATCTTGTTTGGAATATGTGGTTCTTAAATTTAGTGTAGGAGAAATAAGTAATGGCAGTGGAATAGTTTGTATCTTCATTAGGAATCTTATATCTCTAGAATTCAGTAATTTGTAATTAGGAACTAGAATAATGTTTTGTCATCAGCTATATTCATAATAGTGTTATTTGTAACATTTTTTTTTTTTTTGGCTGTTTGTAGCCTGCCCGGCGGTCTTAGTTCTCCAACCAGGGATTGAACCTAGACTCTTGGCACTCGAGTCCTAATTCCCTGCAACATAATTTCTGTGTTCCTTATTGGTAGAAATATTGAAGAGAAGCACATCAGTGCTTTTACTAAACATTCTGATGATTACATGTGAACTTGTTGGTATTCTTGGGAATCAGATAGTCCAGATCACATCCTTTGTTGTGATCACATCCTTTGTTGTATCAGGAAACTGAAGTACCACCTTGTATGTTTTCAAAAGTAGTGTGGTCTTGGCCCAGCAATTAGGAAACTTATTGATTGCATTGTATTGCCTTCCTGTTTTATTAGATGGTTTATAATAGAATAGGATGCTGATGATTGTTGTTTAACCTTGATGGAAGAAGGGCCTGAGAATTCAGGTGATCTTGATTCCAGTTCCCCTCCGGCAGACCTACCTACGCTCAGAACAGAATGGTTAGACCTTTATTAAATATGGAGGTTAATTCTTCCATATTTCACTTTGGATGAATTTTACCCAGGCTTTTTCTGCTAAAATTCGCTATTTTTTGGCATCAGTTTCTAAACCTAACATATAGTGACCAGAGTAGAATTGTGTAGCCTAATCTAATGAAGAAAAGGAAGTGTGGTCCTTCTTAAAATTATTGAATTTCTTTTGTCTGTCTCTTTTCTGGTGCTAAAATTTCCTTCTTTATTGTTTTGTGGGATATATACATCTTTGTGATAGATGTTTCTTGGAGGAAAGTGTGATTTGCACATTTTTTATTTGATGCTAACACAAGAAAGATAAGTAAGAAAAATCTGATATTTGACTGGAATCTGCTGAATGTTGCTGCTGTTGCAGTGAGATACCTTTAGTCTTTAGAGAGATAGGAATTGTTCTGATTAACAGTTTTGGGGGAAAAGGCAGCCTGTTATTTTTCAAATTAGGAATTAAAATGTCAAAAATAAAATGAAGCTTTGTTTTAAAACTGAAATTATATTCAGAAGTTATGCCCTAAATAGTTTCTGAGGGAAAATGGTTTTTCCAGTAGTCATGTATGGATATGAGAGTTGGACTATAAAGAAAGCTGAGTGCTTTAAAAAAAAAAAAAAAAAAAAAAAAGCTGAGTGCTAAAAAAAAAAAAAAAAAAGCTGAGTGCTGAAGAATTAATGCTTTTGAAGTGTGGTGTTGGAGAAGACTCTTAAGAGTCTCTTGGACTGCAAGGAGATCCAACCAGTCCATCCTAAAGGAGATCAGTCCTGGGTGTTCATTGGTAGGACTTATGTTGAAGCTGAATCTCCAGTACTTTGGCCACTTGATGCAAAGAACTGACTCATTTGTAAAGACCCTGATGCTGGGAAAGATTGAGGGCAGGAGGAGAAGGGGACGACAGAGGATGAGATGGTTGGATGGCATCACTGACTCAATGGACATGGCTTTGAGTGGACTCCGGGAGTTGGTGATGGACAGGGGGGCCTGGCGTGCTACAGTTCATGGGGTCGCAAAGAGTCGGACATGACTGAGCGACTGAACTGAACTGAGGTAAAATGTCTAGGCTTGTTTAAGGGTGGGAACAATAGAATTCTTAAAATGGTAAATCAAATCCTGTCCCTTCTAGCTTTTGACTCACTTTTATTATTGCTTAGGTGTTGATATGTTAGATGTCTTAAAGATTCAAATGTGTATCGGTCCATGCTTTGTCTTATGCAACTAATACTGATTGAGCATCTGCTGTGTATCTAGCACTCTGCTAAGTAATTTGTATGTGTGATCACTTATAAACCAGATTGGTGTTACTCATCAGTCTTCTGGTGATTTTACTCTTACCTATTCTTCACAGGGCCATATATCCTCATTCAGTTGAGGTTCCTGACAGATAGGACCCAAGCTCTTAACAACCAATTGCATTGAATATACCAGGCTCTCTGGCCAGAACTGTCTTGTAAACCCTGCTTTGGTCTCTTGTTGTGGTAAGCTGTGTTATACAAGATAGAAACCTCAGAAATGTCTCCTTTTTCCTTTCTTCTCCAAGATGCAGAGCATGCCCTAAAGAACTCTTCATGCTTCCTTTTTCTGTCTTCCCAGGTCTCTTCAGCTTCTTAGGGTGAGAGCTCCTCCCAAGTTGGAGACAGCTTTTTCTGTCTAGATGGCTAGCTCTGTCTTTCTGTGGCCAACCACTTAACAGCAGCAAGATACATAGTTTCTAGACCGTTTGTCACCCTGAATTTATCTTCTGGGTATATCTCAGTTTATGCTTTGTCAGACATGGCAGCCTGAAAGATTCCAGATGTCTTTCCATGATTAGTTCAGAATGGATTCTTTTTGTCTTTGTGCTGGCGGTGGATCTTTCCAACCCAAAGATTGAACCCAGGTCTCCTGCATTGCAACCAGATTCTTACTGTCTGAGCCACGAGGAAAGCCCTTAATCTGGTGTATGTGCTCGCACGTTTGCATGCATGTGTGCATATGGTCTTTGTTGCTGCTCACGGGCTCTCTAGTTGCGGTCAGCAGGGGCTACGCTTACGTGTGTGGGCTGCTTATTGCAGTGGCTTCTCTAGTTGCGGAGCATGGGCTCTAGGTGCCCAGGCTTCAGTAGTTGTGGCTCATGGGCTTAGTTGCTGCACAGCATGTGGGATCTTTCTGGACCAGGAACAGAACCTGTGTCCCCTGCATTGCAGGGGGATTCTTTACCACTGAGCCACCAGGGAAGCCTGTGATTGCTGTATATTTAATGCAATCTAAAAATACATTAGTATGTAGTTTTTCATGGTACAGTAACTCACTGAACTTGTGATTTATTTATTGTTTTTTGATTTTAAATTTATGTTTTAATTGAAGGATACTGCTTTACAGAATTGTGTTAGTTTCTGCCTAACATCAGCTTGAATCAGCCATAGGTATACATATGTCCCCTCCCTTCCATCTCCCTCCCCATCCCACCTCTCTAGGTTGTTACAGAGCCCCAATTTGAGTTCCCTGAGTCATACAGCAAATTCCATTGGCTATCTGTTTTACATATGGTAATGAAAGTTTCCGTGTTGCTGCCTCTGTACATCCCATCCTCTCCTTCCTCCCCCAACCCCGTGTCCATAAGTCTGTTCTCTATGTCTGTGTCTCCATTGCTGCCCTGCAAATAATTTCATCAGTACCACCTTTCTGGATTCCACATATATGCATTAATATATAATATTTATTTTTCTCTTTCTGACTTAATTCACTCTGTATAATAGGCTCTAGGTTCATCAGCCTCAAATGTGTTCCTAGAACTGACTCAAATGTGTTCCTTTTTATGGCTGAGTAATATTCCATTGTATGTACGTACCCCAGCCTCTTCATCCATTCATCTGTCATTGGGCATCTAGGTTGCTTCCATGTTCTAGCTATTGGAAATAGTGCTGCGGTGAACATTGGGGTACACGTTTCTTTTTCAGTTTTGGCTTCCTCAGGGTGTATGCCTAGTAGTAGGATTGCTAGGTCCATATGGTAGTTTTATTCCTAATTTTCTAAGGAATCTCCACACTGTTCTCCATAGTGGCTATATCAATTTACATTCCCACCAACAGTGCAAGAGGGTTCCCATTTCTCCACATCGTCTCCAGCATTTATTGTTTGTAGATTTTTTGATGTTGGCCATTCTGACTGGTGTAAGGTGATATCTCATTGTAGTTTTGATTTGCATTTCTCTAGTAATGAATAATGTTGAGCATCTTGTCAGGTGTTTATTAGCCATCTGTATGTCTTCTTTGGAGAAATGTCTGCTTAGGTCTTTTTCCTACTTTTTGATTGGGTTGTTTGGTTTTTTGATATGATAAGATTGGGTTTCTTTTCCTAAAATTATTAGTCAAGAGGGTAATGAACAGTATCTAGAATGCTGGGAGTCATTTAAGGAATGTTAGAACCATCAATAAAGCCAAATGAGACATCTTAACCTGGTTGATCTCTTTTAAAGTAGATCCCTAAATTGCCCTCATTGTCTATGGCTTCAATAATGGTTCACATCTTTTGTTGACCTTATTTTCCTGTGTCAGGTTTCAGAGTTCATAGCTAATGGAGTGGAGAAATTTTGTGGCTATTTTACTGTCGTAGTGGACTAATCCTGTGTACCATTATTTTTTCACAGGAATGAAATTATGATGAGAAATCTTGTAAGGTGATATACCTGGTCACCTTATTTTCACCCATCCCTACATTTCTCAGATCATCAAATTATGGTTTCCCCCTTGACAGACACACACATTTACTTGATAGGTTTTTCTGTTTTTTTTTTAAAACATGGTTTCTTTATGTGCTTCATTTACAGGGGAAACTTGCTCCATTTTCCGAGTACTCAGGACTATGAGGAGAAGGGAAAGTTTGGAGGTGACCAAGGGACCAGGCAGAGTCAACAGCCCATGAAGCCCAGTAGTCCTGTCAAAGAGCCTGCTGCTCCTATCTCCCAGCAGATGGCCACACAGGAGCCATCCAGTCCTCAAGGGGAAGCAATGGAGATAGATACGCCAGAAGGCCAGAAAGGAGCATGGAGTACCAGTCAGGAGAAACCTAGTAAGGCCTTGATTGAAAGGCCCAGCCAAAATAACGTGGGGATCCAGACTATAGAACATTCCCTGTGGGTCCCAGAAACTGTTTCAGCAGCAACTCAGACTGTACAGAATGTGTGTGAACAAGGGACCAGTACAGTGGACCAGAACTCTGGAAGACAAGATGCCACAGTTCAGACGGAGAAGGGGACTGGTGAGAGAGCAGTCAGTGCTCCTGGGGATGATACAGAGTCGCTCCACAGCCAGGTGAGAGAGCACATAGGGTACCTCAGGGGCCCTGTTCTCACCTTTCTGGATTCCCAGAGGATTTAAGTTGTGCTGCTTCTACTTAACAATAATTCTTGACCGTTTTATACAGACCAGTGGTTAAAAGACAAAAACAGTTTATCCAGGATAAGAGACAGAGTGGTGGAAATGATGAGTAGCTGTAGCCAAAGACTATTCCTGCAGTCTTTGGTGCTAGAGTTTGTCAAGTAGGTCTTTATGGGATGAGAAAGCCAGGAGCGTAGTTTGGGTCCTGTGGTATTTTTCTACATTCAGTCTTCTGCCATTTTTCATTCTCTTTTATAACCATCAGAGCCAGTTGCTTCTCCCCCAAGTTGATTTCACTGTGGTTCCCGGAAGGAGTAGAAGAAGTGTGAAGGATAGTGTATCACAGTATTGGAAACAGCAGTAACAGGGAAAGTTCCCAGGTAACCAGGGACTGCAGAAAGCAGCTAAGAGTACATGCAGTGGGAGGAAAAGTTTTGGGGCTGATGAATGTGAGACTGCAGGAACAGGTTTTTAGAAATAGAGTAGGGGTGTGTAGGAACTTGTGAAAATTGAGGGGGTAAGTTCATAAAATTTCATTAGTAACCATGGTTAAATTGCCTTTTCATTAGAGCATCATCACTTGAAATCTGCCTAGGAAAGCTTTACTAGTGATGTACCTCTCATTTGAATGGTCCAGGTTGTTTGTTTTATAAAAATAATACAGTTCCTATTTATTGAACACCTACAGTATATCAGCACTGTGCTCAAGACAACCCATGAGGTTGGTATTGTTATTCCCATTTCACAGGTAAAGAAACCAAGCTGAAGAGAGGTTAAGTAACTTGCCCAAGATTTTGCCATCAGTAGGTGGCAGAACTGGAATTTGAACTCAGCATATCTGACTTCAGAAGCGGTATTCTTTTCATTATGCTATGTTGCTGTTCTATTTTTTAATCATAGCTTGTGTAGTCTTGTTCTGTTTATCCGTGCCTCTCCAAAAATTCTGTTTATATTAGCCTTTTATACTAACACTCTGAGACCAAAGACCTTATCAATTCATACAGATTAAAAATAACATAGCCTTTTGGAGCTGTAGCACATCAGACCCTATTTTGCAGCTGTTTATTTTACCCTTAAAGTGCTTGTATTCTGCCACATAATAATTTGGTTCTTCTGCCTTTATAACAAGGGTTAAAACTTGTATCTTAAAGACAGCAATCACATGAGTGCCACTAGACTATGTCTTTCTTTACTTCCTCAGATTCTCCCTCTGTCAGCTAGGGAAATAATTCCTGCTCCTGTGTCGTGACAGTGAGGAGCCAGTGAGAGCCAGAACATTAGTTAAGGCCCAGGCTTTGGAGTCAGACGTCATCTAGATGTCTTAAAAGTTGAATGAGATGAAGTTTGCAAAGCCCTTAGTGCTGGGTGTGGCACACAGTAAATGCTCAGTATATAGTATATAGTATATAGTATATAGTATATAGCTGCTGCTACAACCTATTGATTGTTGTTTTAAATACCACTACTGCAGCTGTTAGCAACACAGCATTACTTACGCTGTACTACTGCTATGTCATGCAGAGTGAAACAGCACATTTAAAAGCTTGTTCCTCCTGCCAAGGAAAGAAAAGTGCTCAAAAGTGTGAATAGTGAATGGGTACAGAGTTTCAGTTGGGAAAGATAAAAAGAGTTATGGAGAAATGGATACAGTGATGTTTGTGAAAGTGTGAATGTACATAATGCTACAAACTGTCTATTTAAAAGTGGTTAAAATCAGTAATTTTTATGTTAAGTATATTTTACCACAATAAAAAAATATAGATGATGGGTACGGTAACAGAAATTGGGATTGGTATGCCATCTTTTGAAGAGTGATTAGAAAATGATAAGGCTGTATGGACATCTTCTGAATGTTGGTGCTTTTTTATCTCCTGCAGTCTGGGTAGGATTCAGGTCAGGCTCAGAGAAAAGCGTAGGCAGCCTACCTTTGACATTCCTTAAATTTCCATTTGTGTGTCAGGTGGGCCTGGAGCCAGGTTTTCTGTGAAGTGAAAGTGTGGCTTTATTTTCATTTTATCTTCCCTTAATTATAACAAGATCCTCAAGTTACGTATCTTTACAGAAACTTTCCAGAATATTATTTGAAGAGAGTAAGCGTAACTTTCTTTTTATCCGCCTTCTTTCCCTTCTCTTCTTTCTTACTCTATCAGACATGTTTATTTAGGTATTTCTCTTGATGTGATTGTTTACCTGGCTGTTGTAATGGAAGACTACAGGGAGGCTTTTGGCTGCATTTTAAGGATATACGTAAAGCACACCAAAAGCTTTTAGACTGTGATCGAGGGTCTAATCACCGTGTGTGCAGCTAGCAGGTCCAGGCTGCTGTGGTTCTTACGCGGGGGCACCCTGGTGACGTGTGTGACAGACCAGTACCTTGACCATTCGTTAACCAGAGTTGTTTGTATGGACAGAATTATTTTAAGGAATTGGTTGAATAAGTTTCCATGTACTTTATTTGTATAATTTTCATAGATATTTCACCCTAACATGAAGTCAGACTGGGAATTCTTCAGGTAAATTACTTGAGGTAAAATATTGCCACACTGCAATGAAAAAGCAGGCTCGCCATTATGCGGTGGTGCATATAACTCTCCTGAAAGACACTTGATGCTGACACTGACCTTGACACTGATTGCAGAAAGTAGTATCAGTCTACTGTAGGGGAAATCAGGTGGGAGAAAAAAGCATGCATTTCCTTTCACAGTTATAGAGCTGTGGGGCAGAAGGGGTGGGGTTGTGGATGTGGATAAATGTGATGCAGATGTTATGAGAGAACAAGTATGCAATAGTTGTCATAAAAATGCAGGGTCTCATTTAAACTATGTAGCTGACTATTCTTTATGATACAACTAGATACAAAATCCTAATTTGCTAATGTCCTCTATTTGTGGACACTAGCTCAACTCTTTAGTTACAGTCTATTATTTGGAATACATTAAATATTTCATACTTAATTCTAGGAGAAATCAATTTGTCTTGCTCCAGGAATAAATATACCATAGTTTTCACTTACTAATGCAGGAAAAACAGACTGCACTGAGATTTTCAGATCTTATTCTGTTTTATATAAAGTTCTAAAGAATGCCTTCCTTTTATTTGAAGACTTCTTGCAAGTGTAAATTGTATGCTGATTGTTAAGTCAGCAACAGAATCAGAAGGATTACAATCTCTAACGTGCTTTTAGGGGATCAAAATTGCACTTAAAAATCCTAGATATAAGTGCTAGATGTTATGATTTTGATTTGGACTGAAATAGGTTTTTAGGTGAAACCGATATAAACTCCTCTCACTAGGCAGCTGGCCTATCTCTAGTGTTACCCATAAGTGAATAGAAACAGAGCAGCTGGAAAATCCCATCACACGAGATTCATGGACCCTCTGAACAGTGCTCGTCGTGAAGAAGTTGACTTGTGAGTCTGCCAGTTTGCAGTGAGACTCATGCCTGTGCTCTCTGTTTTCTGTCGTAGGGAGAGGAAGAGTTTGATATGCCTCAGCCTCCGCACGGCCATGTCTTGCATCGCCACATGAGAACAATCCGTGAGGTCCGCACACTTGTCACTCGTGTCATCACAGACGTGTATTATGTGGATGGAACAGAAGTAGAGAGAAAAGTAACTGAGGTAATACATACTTGGGTCTATGTGGCAGATTTCTTTCAATAGAAAAATTATCCTGGTTTTCCGCCTCCATCCCTCATCCCTGTGCAGCTAGCTGCTAACGCTTCATTTTCCTTCCTCCTCCTGTGAAAAAGATTTAAGAACTGGGCTAGAGTTCTGTTTTTCCCAACCACGGGTTTGCTGTTTGATCTTTGGTCAGTTATTTAACCAGTCCCATTATGCTTTCCATATGTATAGAGAACAAAGTGGTAAATCTGTCATGTATAAAGATTTTATGTGTTATTTTTAATCCTTGAAACTAATGAAGTTTAGAATCTCCTGCTTAGCAGCATGTATTTTCTCATTGTTTCTTACTGTTTTCTCACGTTACCATTTTTTACTCATTGATCTTGGTCTCCATCCATGTGTGGTTATGAGCCTGTTAGTAGGAAGTATACCTTTTTTTTTTTTAGTAGAATTCACTATGAACTCATTCCCAGTGTCAGCAGAATATTGATGTTTATTGACTGATACAGTGGACAGTGTTGTATGCTGACTTTGTTTAGATCTAACAGTGGCTGAGGTTAGATTTTCTAGAATTAAAGATCTGGCACTTTTTTTCTTGGTACATATGTTAATATCTGGTACATATGTTAACATTCTTATTTAATCGCTTAGTCATGTTTGACTCTTGTGCAACCACATGGACTGTAGCCTGCTAGGCTCCTCTGTCCATGAAATTTCCCAGGCAAGAATACTGGAGTGGGTTGCCATTTCCTTCCCCAGGGGGTCTTCCTGATCCAGGAATCGAACCCATCTGCGTTGGTAGGTGGATTTTTTTTTTTTACCACTAAGCTACCAGGGAAGCCCACATATGTTAATATCTTGGTACATATGATGATAAAATATTATGTTTTACTCTTTCACTATTCATTTATGTGATGCACGGGGTCTTTGTTGCCGCTCATGGGCTTTCTCTGGTTGCGGCATGTGGAGGCTGCTCTTTGATGTGGTGGTTTCTCTTATTGCAGAGCATGGGCTCTAGGGCATGCGGGCTTCAGTAGTTGGAGCTTAAGGGCTCTACAGTGTGGTCTCAGGTGTGGCTTGCAGGCTTTGTTGCTCTGTAGCATGTGGGATCCTTCAGGATCAGGGTTGGAACCTATGTCCCCTGCACTGGCAGGTGGATTCTTAACCCCTGGAACACTGGGGAAGTTCCTCCAGGAACCATTTTACTAATTGACAAGAGGCATAGCTATTTTATTCCTTAGTCAAGCACTTTTCTTTAATTCTGGCAGCTAGCCATATAGGAGATTGTTCTCTGGGAGAATTAAACTGGTAAATAGTTTAAGTGGAACATATTATTGCTGCTGTTCATTAATGGGCAATTATGGCTCTCATGTCAGAAAGTGTTTAATTTTAGTTTGAGAAATTGTCTTATATTCTTTATTATACACCAGATGCCAAAAATATTTCTTTTAAAATGCTGGTTTACCTTCAATTTTTAAAAAATTTATTTTAAATGAAACAAAGATGAATATTTTTAATGATAAACGGTATAATTTCACAAAGAAGATAGACATCATAAACCATTAGACACTTTTAACAACAAAGAAAGATACGTAAAGCAAATATCAGAAGAAATATAAGGGAAAAGAAAAAATATATAATCATAGACATATTGACATGTCTCTGAGAATATTTTATCAAGTGCAGAAAAAATAAGAATAAGAGCATCTTTAATGTCAATAATTTAAATATATATTTAATTTATATTAAGCATATCCTACAGAAATATATTTAAAATTTTGTATCTCATGCATTGTTATTAGATGTCCATAGGACATTTAGAAAAATTGGCAAGAAGATAAACATTACTAAGTTTCAGAAAGTAGAATTCTGTTTTGTGTGTGTGATTCAGGTATACATATACACATATGTTATTTTTGAAATTATTTTCCATTATAGGTTATTACAAGATACTGACTAGGTTCCCTGTACTGTACAGTAAACCTTTGTTGCTTGTTGTATATCTGTTTTTTTAATTCGAAATCTAGCATTCTAGTCATACTAAATCAAACAAGTGGAATCAAAATGTCATAAAGTTTTTAGTTAGGCAAAAATTCATACATTTTGTAAAATATATATATTACATATATGTATACAAAAGCTTCTGCTGTGCTTGATAAAGGCTTGAGAAAGAACATCAAAAAAAGGAGATGGAGAAATTGGAAAACATAAACTGAATGAAATGAGAGCACTAAATATGAAATAGAAAAAGTGAAACAAACTAGATAAAAGTAAAAGATCCTCATATAGTGCAGTTGTTTTTAAACATGGCTGCTCATTAGAAATATATCTGGACCTCTGGCCAAAAAAAAAGCAATACCTGGATATTTGTAGTTTTCAAAAAATTTCAAGGTAATTCTGATACGCATATGGATTTTAAAAAGTGATTACAGGTTTTTCTATTAAATGGTAGTTTAGGTGGTACAGAATTACATAATTTTTCTGTTGACCAATCATGATACAGTGATATGAGGTGAGTAATAGTTACATAATCACAATAGTAAAAGATGTTTATTACTTTTCACAATCAAAAGATAATTATAAAAAATATAATTACAGTTGAAAGCCATAATGGGAACATGCTGCTGCTGCTTCAGTCGTGTCTGACTCTTTGTGACCCCACAGACAGCAGCCCACCAGGCTCCCCTGTCCCTGGGATTCTCCAGGCAAGAACACTGGAGTGGGTTGCCATTTCCTTCTCCAGTGCAGGAAAGTGAAAAGTGAGAGTGAAGTTGCTCAGTCATGTCCGACTCTTCATGACCCCATGGACCTCAGCCTACCAGGCTCCTCTGTCCATGGGATTTTCCAGGCAAGAGTACTGGAGTGGGGTGCTATTGCCTTCTCCAATGGGAACATGATTAACTGTAAATATAAAATAATTACATACAATTTGCGGGGGAGGTCAAGCAGAAGTGATGTGGTAAGTGGAAATGCATACATGCACATGTTTTCATCTGCTCAGCCAGTCTATGTCTTTTGGTTGGTGCATTTAATCCATTTACATTTAAGGTAATTATCAATATGTATGATCCTATTACTGTTTTCTTAATTGTTTGGGGTTTATTTTCTGCAGGTCTTTTCCTTCTCTTGTGTTTCTTGCCTAGAGAAGTTCCTTTAGCATTTGTTATAAAGCTGGTTTGGTGGTGCTGGATTCTCTTAACTTTGCTTGTCTGGAAAGCTTTTGATTTCTCCATCAAATCTGAAAAACAGTCTTGCTGGGTAGAGTCTTCTTGGTTTTAGGTTTTTCCCCTTCATCACTTTAAATATATCATGCCTTTCCCCTCTGGCTTGTAGAGTTTCTGTTTAGAAACCAGCTGCTAGCCTGGTGGGAGTTCGCTTGTATGTTATTTGTCATTTTTCCATTGTTGCTTTTAGTATTTATCTCGGTCTTTAATTTTTGTCCGTTTGATTACTGTGTCTTTCAGTGTGTTCCTCCTTGGGTTTATCCTGCTTGGGACTCTGTACTTCTTGGACTTGGGTTGTTTGTTTCCTTTCCCATGTTTGGGAAGTTTCCATCTATTATTTCCTCAAATATTTTCCTCTGGTCTTTTCTCTCTCTTCTCCTTCTGGGACCTGTATAATGCGAATATTGGTTCATTTAATGTTGTCCCAGAGGTCTCTTAGGCTGTCTTCACTGCTTTTCATTCCTTTTTCTATATTCTATTCTGTGGCAGTGATTTCCACCTTTCTGTCCTCCAGATCATTTATCTGTTCTTCTGCCTTAGTTATTCTGCTGTTGATTCCTTCTGGTGTATTATTTTCTGTTTGTTTTTTTCTTTAGTTCTTCTAGATTTTTAGGCTTCCCTGGTGGCTCAGATGGTAAAGCGTCTCTGCCTACAATGTGGGAGCCTCGGGTTCGATCCCTGGGTCGGGAAGATCCCCTGGAGAAGGAAATGGCAACCCACTCCAGTACTCTTCCCTGGAAAATTCCATGGATGGAGGAGCCTGGTGGGCTACAGTCCATGGGGTTGCAAAGAGTCAGACACAACTGAGCGACTTCACTTTCTTTCTAGGTCTTTGGTAAACATTTCTTGCATCTCTTCAATCTTTGCCTCCATTCTTTTTCTGAGATCCTGAATCATATTCACTAGCATTATTCTGAGTTCTTTTTCTGGAGCATTGCCTATCTCCACTTCATTTATTTGTTTTTCTGGGGTTTTACCTTGTCCCTTCATCTGGGACATAACTTTCTGCCTTTTTATGCTGATTAACTTTATGTAATGTGGTTTTGTTTTACTCGCTGTGTGATTGTGGTTATTCTTGCCTTTCTGTCTGTCCTCTGATGGAGGAGGCTAAGAGGCTTGTGTAAGCTTCCTGATGGGAGGGACTGGTGGTTGGAACACTTGAGTCTTGCTCTGGTGGGCAGGGCCTTGTTCAGTAAAGCTTTAATCCAGTTATCTGCTGATGGGTGGGGTTGAGTTTCCTCCCTGATAGATGTTTGTCCTGAGGTGACCCAGCCTTGGGCTCTATGGTAGGGTTAATGGCGACTTCCAAGGGGGTTTATGCCAAAGGGGACCTTCCCAGACAGCTGCTGCCAGTCCCCCTGTCCCTGTGGTGAGCCCCCTGCTGACCCCCGCCTCCACAGGAGACCCGCCACACTGCCAGGTAGTTTTGGTTCAGTTTGGGCTCACTGCTCCTTTGCTCTGAGCCTTGATGCACACAAGGGTTTGTGTGTGCTCTCTAAGGCTGGAGTCTCTGTTCCTCCAGTCCTGTGGAAGTCTTTATAATCAAATCCCACTGGCCTTCAAGTTCAGATTCCCTGGGGTTTCCCAGTCCCTTTGTTGGATCCCCAGGCTGGGAAGCCTGACGTGGGGTTCAGAAATTTCACAACAGTGGGAGAACTTCTTTGGTATTACCTTTCTCCAGCCTGTGGGTCACCTACCCGGTAGGTATGAGGTTTGATTTTATCGTGAGTGTGCTCCCCCCAGCCGTCTCACTGCGGCTTCGTCATTGTCTTTGGGTGTGGGGTGTCTTTTTTGGTGGGTTCCAGTGTCCTCCTGTTGATGGTTGTTCAACAGCTAGTTGTGATTTTGGTGCTCTCGCAGGAGATGAGTGCATGTTCCTCTACTCCACCATCTTGAACTGGAACGCTACCTTCAATTTTATGTTTACAAAATTTTTTTCAGTGTTATTACTATTTTGGAGAAATTACGAACTTAGCAGCTTTACAGAAAAACAGTTTGCTTTCATGACAAGTTTTTGTAACTGTTGTAGTCTACACTGAAGTCTCTGCCAGGTGCTGTTTTAAGTGACACACATATTACTTCATTATTTCATTTATGATGCTTTTTAAAGTATATATCTGGAAACGGTAGGCTTGTTAGATATTCTGAGAGGGAAAAAAATTCCATGGTCATAAATACTAAGTTTGAGAAAACACCAAGAACTGTAACCATGCCTTCCCCCATTGTGGGAATTCACAGTGCATATTACATTAAAGACCTTAAGAAGTCTTAGAGTAAAGATATTTATTTTACTGTGTAACCCAGAACTTCCCAAACTTATTTGACCATTGAACATTTTTTACAGTAATGTTTATTATATCCCTGTGTTACATAGTTTGGGAAACACTGCCGTAATTAAATACAATAATAATAGCAGCTAACATTTATTGGAGTTGGTGATGGACAGGGAGGCCTGGTGTGCTGTAGTCCATGGGATCACAAAGAGTTGGACACGACTGAGCGACTGAACTAACTGAACTGAACATTTATTGGTCACTGGCTATATACCTGGCACTATTCTAAGGACTTGTAAGTGATTTAACTTATTTAATTCTCACAATTAAGGTATGAAGTAAATATTATTCTCATTTTGCACTCAAGAAACTGAGGCATAGCAAGTTAAACTCATTTGCTTAATGCTATATAGCTAGTAAACAGAGGAAGTAGCATTTATTCCAGGCAGTCTGATTCCAGAGCCTGCCTTCCTGACTGCTGCAGAGTGCAGTCTCTTAGAGTGAAAGGGACATGTGTCAAAAGGAAGGTCTGTGTAGGAGTTGAGAAGAGGAAGAAACTTGTCTGAAGGGAATTTTGACAAATCCTTCAGGTGAGGGCCAGTTGAACATTGAAGGTTTTAGGTATTGAGAGATTCAAGGAAAGGACATTGCATTTAAAAAGAAGCCTTGGCGGGCAAAAGCACAGAGGCAGAATGTAAAGAGAACACAGATGGGAACAGTCCAGTTGGTAGCCAGGCTAAAGATGTGAAGGTGCACAGGTCAAGGTCAGAGATTCTGGGAACTTTCCCTCATCTCTTGTAGCCTTTGATTATCATCTTTTATTCATTTATTTACCAGAAACTTCTCTGTTGCTGTGTTCCTATCACTGCTATGAAGATAAAAAAACAGGGTCCCTATTCTCTTTGGAGCTTACAGTTGGCGTGCAAGCAATCCAGAACTGTGGTCGCTGCAGTAGAGAGGTGGGAAAGCTGTGTTAGAAAGAGGGTGCAGAGCCTGTGAGTGGGCCTGAAGGTGGCCGAGAGGCCTCAGCAGACATGTGCTCAGCAGTGGGGCAGAGAAGGGGCAGGGGCAGAGGACGCTGCAGGCAGAGTGAAGAAGCTTGCACATGTTGTAGACTCCATGGCGTGCTTAATGAATATTTAGGATGCAGCGAGAACAAAAGGGTGGGACTGAGGAGAGTGGATGCTCTTGAGGTTGCTCAGGGCCCAGAGCACGAGGCTTTGTATCCCACAGAACAAGAGTTTGGATTTTTATCTTTGATTTTTTTTTTTTTTTTAGATTTTTATCTTTTATGTGATGGAGAGCCTTTAAAGAATTTGGGGGAAAGGAATGATATGCTCAGATTTGCATATTGGGAAGGTCTAATTGGAGCAGTGTAAGAGTTGATTGGAACAGGAGAGGTTAGAGGCAAAGTTCAGACCACAGGCAGCAAGTGTCAAATTAGGGAAGTAGCAGCAGGGATTGAGAGGAGTGAAGCAGATGTAAAATACATACAGAACATACAGAAGGTGAAATTGATGGGCTGCTGAATTCCTGATCGCAGGGATGATGGCAGAGGGAGGAACCATGTATGATGCCTGGGCTTTCTGCTAGGGCAGATAGATGTGTGCTCAGTTGCTCAGTCATGTCCTACTCTTTGCGACTGTAGCCCACCAGGCTCCTCTGTCCATGGGATTTTTTTAGGCAAGAATACAGGAGTGGGTTGCCATTTCCTCCTCCAGGAATCTGCCTAGCCAGGGATCGAACCCACGTCTCCTCTGTCTCCTGCATTGTAGGCAGATTCTTTACCCACTGAACCATCAGGGAACCCAGATAGATGGTGGTACCATTTACTGGGAGAATATAAATAGGACACAGGTTTACAAGAGAAGATCCTTCCTTCAGTAAATATTTATTTAGAGCCACTTTTGTGGCAGGCACTGTGCTGTTTGGAGGATAAATCCAGGAAAGAAGATGGTTGCTACTCTTACTGTGGCCTCTGAATCTAGTAAGAGGGACACACAGGAAAAAGAATAAGCAAACACATTAAAACGATCTTAACAGGCCAACTTGGAGCCTGGACCCAAGTCATTATAAGAACAAGACCTAAACTTCTAAACAGTTGCAAAAGCAGGTGTAGGTCGCTGCTGCTCTTTGGGTCTCCTTTCCAACTGAGGAGCCACCTGGAGTCCCAGCCCGCTGGACTGGTCTTGCCCCTGCTCGCTTGCTATGTTCACGAGAAGGAGTTGACTTAAGTTCTGGGCTCCCAACACATGCTTTAGTTCAGTGACCTTGGCAGATGGTGCTGACTCATATCTGGCTAGAGTAGGAGATAAATGATAGGAGATGGTGAGTGGAGAGGGGTGAGATTTCTGGAGATGGTGCAGGTTCTGGTAATGTAGCTGGTGAATGCAGATGCTGGGGTAGAGGAGAGGAAAAGGTTAATGATGTGATTAGATCAGGAAAGCTTGTTGCTGGATGGGTCATCTGTTGGTTGTTAGCCTCAAAAATGATCATGGAAATGGGAGATGGGGAGGCTGTGAACCAGGTGTAAGGTGTTCATGCATGAGAGGGATTGGGAGGGTGTGGGTGAGTACGGAACGACAGATAATGGTTTGTTTGGTAGGAGCAAGAAGTAGGGAGGTAGAAATGATCTGTTAATGGCAATGGGGAGCAAGGAGGCCTCTCATCTCCAATTTCTTTTTTTTTTAAAATATTTATTTCTATTTATCTGTTTAGCTGTGCTGAGTCTTAGTTGCTGCACACAGAATCTTTAGCTGTGGCGTGTGAACTCTTAGCTGTGGCGTGTGGGATCCAGTTCCCCAACCAGGGTTTGAGGTTTGGTTAAGGAAAATCAGCCCCTGCTACAGAGAGCTTCAGGGGATATGAGAGGCACTGGGGACATCCAGGTTCATTGAAGGTAAGGAAATAGAGAGGAGTTTGAGTTTTAGAGGGGTTAAGATACAGGTGTCCCTGGTATATCCAAGGGTAAGAGTTCAGTAGGCATTTGTATCTGAGAGCTTAGAGCTGAGTCATCATGGTATTGTTGGTAGACAGGTCAGAATAAGTCATGTAAGACTGGCCAAGGAAAACACGAAGAGTGAGGAGAGAAGTGAGAACAGACTCCTGGGAAATACTAATTTAAAATGAATAGGCTGAGGAAGAGGAGTCAAAAACAAGCAGAGCTAGCTAAACAGGTAGAATGAAAAGAAGAGTGACTTTATAGATTTTAGAGAAGAGATTTTCAAGAAAGGAGTAGTCAAACATAATCATTTAGTCAGTAGTAGTATTTAAATGTGTGTGCCTATGCACATTGAGTACCGTCTCCCAGAGAGAGAGTACACTCTCTGAGGGGAGGGGGGGTGGTCTGTCCTCTTTCTCTCCCATCTTCTCTCGGGCAGCAGCACGGTCATGCACAGACAGTCTAGAGGAGGAAGGCAGGTGGGCAGCAGCTGCCCTGTAATCTCTCAGTTCTGTGCCCAGAGAGGACACTGCTGGTCAGTTCTAGAACCTTTCCTTATTAAGCCTGGGGATTAGCTTCAGAGGCTGCTTCAGACTGAGCTCCAGGCAACCACTACCAGTTCATCAAAGCAGGCACGGGAGTGAGTGAGAGTCAGTTTGATATTCCTCTCTTCTGTAGATATCAGAAATGCAAATATTTTGCTTTCTATCTTTCTGGTCTTTATTTTTATAAACAGTAATGCCATTATATATCAGTTTTTGCCTGTGATTCTTAATTTCCTTAATCGTGTATTGAAATACCTAATTTCAAACAACGCTGTCAGGCTACCCACTGCTGTAATCAGGTACCCAGAAGGGCTCCTGACCACTCTTTCTCCTCCTCTAACCTGCCAGCTTCCCTGCCTTCCTTCACCTAGGGCGTTACCTCTCTTCTCTGCGTTGGAATCCTTGCTGGCATCTCAGCAGCCAAAGGTTGTGAACTTGTCCAGTAAAAAGATAATTTAACTTAGCTCCGGGTAATAGAGGCCCCCTCCTCCTGATCTAGTACCATCTTTATTTATTTTATTGAAGTATATATTCCCTATAGAATGCACGGGTCTTAAATGTGCAGTTCAGTGGGTTTGACAATATGTCATAACTATTCAAAGCAAGATACAGAACATTTCCATTATTCCAGAAAGTTCCTTCCTAATTCCCAACTCTCTAAACTGAAATTTCTTGCCATCTAGGACTGTCCAGTCATCACAGGAGCATTATGTTCTTGTGGCGTTTCTAAGCCGTTGTACCCCTTTCTTCCTTGCAGGAGACCGAAGAGCCGATCGTAGAGTGTCAGGAGTGTGAAACGGAAGTCTCCCCTTCACAGACTGGCGGCTCCTCGGGTGACCTGGGGGACATCAGCTCCTTCTCCTCCAAGGCGTCCAGCTTACACCGCACGTCAAGTGGGACGAGCCTGTCTGCCATGCACAGCAGCGGCAGCTCAGGGAGAGGAGCCGGACAACTCAAAGGGAAAACCAGCGGGACAGAACCTGCCGAGTTTGCCTTGCCCAGCTCCCGAGGAGGCCCAGGAAAGCTGAGGTGCAGACAGGGTCTCCAGAGAGAGAGCCACCGCAGGGGCAGGGTTGCTGATGTGTTAATATCACGGGAAAAGGGGAGTCACGGAAAGTCCCCCCATCCTCCTAGGATCGATCAGCTCCTCTTCCACCCCTTTTCATTCCTTTCCTGTTTTGGGTTTGCATGGGAGGTAGGGTGGCGCCCTGTGGGAGGTAGACTTCCTGAGAAACTGTGGAAAACAGGTGAGGGGACCTCGGGAATGCTGGCCCAGGCTCCTGCCCCTCGCCCCCCACTTTCTGCAGCCTGTGGGTGTTTTGGTTGGGAGCACAGGAAGTTCGGGGTAGTGGCCCCAACCTGACACGTTCCCTAGCTTTTTGTTTTCCTCTACAGGTACCCAGAGCCTGAAGTACAAGAGAAGGCAGGGCAGGAGTGGATGTGCTGTTTTTGAGGGCAGCAGTAGGAAGCTTTGTCAGGAGGGTCTAGACTGGAGTGTAGAAGGATGCCCTTTACTTGGTATCCTAACTCCCGCTCCCAGCTAATTTGGTGGTGGGTGTGTGGACCAGCTTCCTGCTGCCCTGGAGGCTCAGCCTTGCTGGCCTGGCATGTAGTCTGAGGACCAAGGGGAGACTGTGAAGAAGGATCCGGTAGCAGGTGCTCTCAGACTAACCTGTCTTCATTCTCTAGTCCTAGAAAAGGGGTCAGTCAGACAGGGACGCCAGTGTGTGAGGAGGATGGTGATGCGGGCCTTGGCATCAGACAGGCAGGGAAGGCTCCAGTCACACCTCGTGGGCGCGGGCGAAGGGGCCGCCCGCCTTCTCGGACCACTGGAACCAGGTACCCGGGTAGTGTGAGATACACTAGTCTGTGACTTGTTCAGAAAAAAGGGAGTAGAGAGAAGAGAGGGGAGCAGAGAGTATGTGGGGTGTCAGGAGGGAGAAGAGGGGCCCACACTGACTGGGGAGTGGGCCGGGATCAGAGTGAGGCCCCTGAGACACCAGGCTTCTGCCTGCAATGGGGTTAGCAGCGAACGGGCTGGAGACAGAGGAGTGGGGAAATTGATAGATCCTACTGCTCTTGGCTCATTCTCACTGCCTTCGCCTGTCTCTTATCTCACTTTAGGGAAACAGCTGTGCCTGGCCCCTTGGGCATAGAGGACATTTCACCTAGCATGTCGCCGGACGATAAATCCTTCACCCGTATCGTGCCTCGAGCACCAGACTCCAGCAGACGGGCAGACTCGGGTGCTGGTGCTTTGCGTCGAAGCGACTCTCCCGAGATTCCATTCCAGACTGCTGCTGGCCCTTCAGATGGCTTAGATGCCTCCTCTCCAGGGAACAGCTTTGTAGGGCTGCGTGTTGTAGCCAAGTGGTCATCCAATGGCTATTTTTACTCTGGAAAAATCACACGAGATGTCGGAGCTGGGAAGTATAAGTTGCTCTTTGATGATGGGTACGAGTGTGATGTGTTGGGCAAAGACATCCTGCTGTGTGACCCCATCCCCCTGGACACGGAAGTGACCGCCCTCTCGGAGGATGAGTATTTCAGTGCAGGTACTGGAAGAAGCCAGAGCCCTCCTAACACGTCCGCGGCCCTCCACCACCAGCAGCACTCACTCCAGCCTCAGTGCTCTCCTGTGCCCTCCAGTCAGAAATTTCATTCCCGACACGGCCTACTCTCACCCCTGGCTGCTTTGTTGTTCTTTGTTCCCCTTGTTTATTTTTGAATAAACTCCATAGTTTGGAAAAAACGTATATACACACAGCATCTGCCACATGCAGAGTACTGATAGCATAGAGACGTCCCCTGTGCCCCTCAGCCAGCGTTCCCCTTTCCCTGTTGTCAACATTTTACGTTAACCTGGCACCTTTGTCAGGATGAAGACTACTTACTGCCTTGGCACTATACCATTAACTCAGTTCCTGACATGGATTTCACCAGCTTTTCCACGTCCTTTTTCTGTTCCAGGATCCAGTTCAGGATTCCTGTACTGCCTCTACTCCTCACACGTCTCTTGTTTTCGGATCTGTAACAATCTCTGAACCTTTTCTTGTTTTTCATGACCCTGACAGTTTTGAGGAGTACGTACTGGGTCAGGTGTTCTTTGACTGTCCTGCAGTTGGGGTTTGTCTGCTGTTTTCTCTTGGTTAGGTTGGCGTTAATGAGTTTCTGAAAAGAATGCCGTGGCAGTGCATGCCCTTCTCATGGCGTTGTGTGTGGGAGGGGGTGGGCGACAGCCAGAGGGTGTCTACCTTCCATGTGTCCATTCTTTGAATGTGTTGCCTCTTTTCTATGAGGTGATTTGGAGATACATGTTTCATTGAGTTTGTCATTTAAAAACATTCTTTAATGAGGGTTGTTTGGAACAGTGATTGGGTACAGTGGGCAAAAATGCATCAGTTGAAGTCTCTTCGGACTTTGTTGTGCTTGGACTCCTCAGTAGTTTGCTGTCTGCCGCTTTATTTCATTGTTAAACGAACCACCTCACCTTCTAATTCTGGGTAACACTTTAGCTTCACTTAGCACCAGTAGCACATGGATTGAGATCTTTTATGGCCTGTGACTTACATTGTTTGTGTCAAATGCATTTGTTCCTCTTCCCAGTGTAAAGCCTCTCTTGGAAGTCCATGTTAGGCCCTCTTAAGACAGAGCCGGTTCTCTATCCTGCGTGAATTGTGGCATTCAGGGGAAGGGGACTCTGGGTCCCATTTATCGAGGCTGTCTACTGGTGTTAGACTAGACCTCTTCATTAGTGTGAAGGGTATTCTTGACCTTGGCCTTCTTTGTGCTCTTGAGGATTTAGTGTGGTGATAGAGATTTAAGCCAGGAGATGAACAAGCAAGGGGAGAGCGAGTGACTCTGTGGCAGAGATAAGGAGAGAACCAAGGCCTGCTTTCTCCTTTTTTTGTTTCCCCCTTGGTACATGCTCTGGTTTTCTGTTAGCTCTTCATTCAAACACTGGCTAGCAGGAGAGAATACATTGATTTTTCTCTTCATAGGAATGAGAAAGTATTCACATTAGTGCCCTGTTTTTATATTTGTATTTATCTTTACATAGGTATCTTTTTCATAGTATTGGAAACAGGTCTTGCCCACGATCACACAGCTTGGTGGCAGCAGAATTAGGCCTAGACTCAGGTCTCCTGAATTCTAGCCCAGTGTGCTTTTGTGCCCCACACTGAGTTCCTTTTAGTCTGGAGGCCTTGTCTTTAGGTCCCAAATCAGAGCAAGATCAGAGAAGCAGATAATGGAGGAGAGGCAGGATTGATTTCCTTCCTTTCTCTGCTCTGTATTTCTACTTCGATTTTGCTACACAGACTCACGCTTTCTCTTGAAATGATGTCATCTTTCATCTGTGACTTAACTCAAGAATTATCACCCAGCCTCCAAACAAACGAAGAAGGAAAGGTTTAGTAAGTTATAATGGGACCATTAAGAAACCACATGCATTTCATTTTGAGAGCCATTTGAATTGCTAACAACCCATAAAGGCTGGCTTTAGGAAACTTAATTTTATAACTAGAGGGTTCCTGCTGCTGGCAACCTTCACGTTCCAATCCCTGAGTGGTGGTGGTGTGTGGACTTGATGGCTAGGAGTTTGCTCAGTCCTAACCTCAGCCCTCTCTTGGACCTCCTATGACTCCCTGATTCAGGCCTGCTCTGAATAGATGCCGAGCAGCCTAAACAAGCTGCTTTTATGTTTTTTTTCCCCCCTTCACCCAGGAGTGGTAAAAGGGCACAGGAAGGAGTCTGGAGAGCTGTACTACAGCATTGAAAAAGAGGGCCAAAGGAAGTGGTATAAGCGGATGGCTGTCATCTTGTCCTTGGAGCAAGGAAACAGGTTGAGAGAGCAGTATGGCCTGGGCCCGTATGAGGCAGTAACGCCCCTCACCAAGGCAGCAGACATCAGCTTAGGTAAGACCCTGGCTTCCTGAACTACTGCCAACGGACCCCTGGCCTGCTTGTGGGCAGAGTGGTGGCTTTTGAGCAGTTCATAAAGCTTCCCTCAGTCTTACTCCTTTGTGGTTTATGAGATGGAAACGAACTCTCATATTGGGAGCCACTGCATATCTCTTGTTTTCTTGCCAGGACCCAATAGTAAGTCCTCAGATTTTTCTGGCCTCCCCAGTTCTGTAAAGGACCAAACACACTTTAGTCATGGCAGAAGCTGAAACAGAAAATATGGTGGCCTTGGCAGAGGCTTCCTGCTCATGTGGGAGGTGGAGGAGAGGATGTGGTGGTTTTTAAATCAGGCTGCAATCGGCTTCTTAGAGGTCATGGCCTCAGACCATCATGGGAGATGACTTGCCTTTGGCTCATTGTATCGCAGACAATTTGGTGGAAGGAAAACGGAAACGGCGAAGTAACATCAACTCCCCAGCCACCCCCACCACTTCCAGCAGCAGCAGTACAACCCCGACCCGAAAGGTCACAGAGAGCCCTCGTGCTGCCACGGGGGTCCCCTCGGGCAAAAGAAAGCTTGTCACTTCTGAAGAGGAGCGGTCCCCTGCCAAGCGAGGCCGGAAATCTGCCACTGTGAAACCTGGTGAGTGCTCCCTTTTACCCCGTCCTCCCCTTTACCCTGTTCTCCCCCAGACCTCGGAATGCAGGGTCAGCTGCTGGAGAGGTGGGGCCTGGCACAAGCAGGGGCTCCTTCCTGATCACGCCCACCTCTCCGTCTCCCAGCAGAGCCCAGTCCGGTACCAGAAAGGAAGACAGGCTTTGATGGGAAACATCCCTCGATGCCTGTGTTGGTTCTGGGAGGGAGAAGAAATGTAATGGATTTTAGGCAGACTCACAGGAGGTGCAGTTTTTCTTGGACCTCTTCCTTTATCTGGCACTGTCTTCCTCTGGAAGCTCTGCTGCTCCCTCCCTTATGCTCAGGGCCCTCTGGCTTTCCCACATGTCCTATTAAAAGCTGGTACCTTAGCCTGTATCTCCCCTTTCTATACTAACCCCCAAACAACCCCTTTCCAGCCCCTCAAGCTGCATGTTTATAGAAGTTCAGTCCATCTGTTGTTTACTGGGTCTGTGCTGTGACCCAGCCGCGGCCTCTGTGGATGCTGGAGACACAGAGGCAGAGTCTGCAGTGTCTGCCCCAGGGCGCTGTCTTAGTCTAGCAAACTGAGGAGGTTGGTTGTCGTCGCATGTCCTGGTGCCTGGCACTTCTGTTTCCTGTGTCTTCTCCGTATCTAAATATCTCTGCTGTGTTTCAGGGTATGTAAGGCATGGAATTCAGTGCTTCATACATTTTACCTCATACAGTGTCTGTGAGTTACAGGTGCTGGAATTAATTTTCTAGTTGAAGAATCTAAGGCAGAATGTTGGTTTACTTCCCAAGGTGACACAGTCATCCAGAAATCAGACTTAGGCAGTCTGGCTGTGAAGTCCAGGCTTGTGCATGCTACATCAGACTGTTCTCTTGCTGCTGGTTTTGTTTTAGGGAGGCATAACCTGACTGTCATCTTAGCCTCCCAATGAGCCAGGATTCGGCTTCTCCATGCCAGGTATTTGCTTGTTTCCTCGAGGACTTCCTGGGGCACCAAGCATGGGTGTTCTGGGAGTCCTGGACTGGCCGGTTCACGTCCCACTCCCAGGTGTTGGAAACTGGTTGATACGGTTCTGTCGACATGTAAAAGCACTATACCAAGGATTCTGTGCACTGTTCTGGTGAGGGTCAGGGACGGGGGGGAGTATCTGCTGGGGACATTTCTTTTAAATGAACCCACCTTTTTAAAGGCTGCCTCAAAGCACTAGGCAGGGAATGTGGGCTGAAGGTTTCCAGTCATTTTTCACTTTTACTTTGTTAGAACCACCTTTTCTTCAGGTGACTTCAGAAGTTTTTGATTTGGCTCTATAAAAACAATGCTAGTTGGGAAAACAATGTATACATTGTTATGACTGTAAAATTTATTTATTTATTTATTTATTTTTTGTAAAATTTAAATACATAGAATTCCTCTGCACTGTTAAAAAAAATTTTTTTTTTTTGAGCCAAGTGGCATGGCTTGCGGGATCTTAGTTCCCCAACCAGGGATTGAAACCAGGCTCTTGGCAATGAATTCATGGAGTTCTAACCACTGGACTGCCCTCTGCCTTGTGAGTTTGTTTTCAGGTTGTTGGCCATAGGATGGGTCTTTGGTTAATAGCTCAAAAAAGTTCCGCAGGACATTGCCTGCCCACCCCGTTGTGTCCAGGCCATGGTCTGTACCCTGTGCCTCTGTCCTTGCCAGGTGCGGTGGGGGCAGGAGAGTTTGTGAGTCCCTGTGAGAGTGGCGACAACCTGGGTGAGCCCTCTGCCCTGGAAGAGCAGAGAGGGCCTCTGCCCCTCAACAAGACCTTGTTTCTGGGCTATGCCTTCCTCCTCACCATGGCCACGACCAGCGACAAGTTGGCTAGCCGCTCCAAATTGCCAGATGGTCCTGCAGGAAGCAGCGAGGAAGAGGAGGGTAAGGCCCTAAAGAAGCCCTGGGGGCTCTCACACCCATGTGCTCGTCCTTCCTTTCCATTCACTTTACAAACCATGTCGAGGAGGCAGGGCCCGTGGCAACTGGAGTCAGAGTCAGAGAAAACTAGTTTAACCCCGCTTGCTTTGTGGTTTATAGACTACTCTCAGAGAACTTCTGTTAGCAGTTCCTCAAAATAGTCCTTGAGAGGCAGATGGGAGATAGGCCTTATCCATTTTACAGATGAGAAAACAAGCTAGGAGCAGTCAAATAATTGTTTTTTATCCACAGTAATGGTGGACTTGGGACTTAGAACTCCATTTTGTGCAGTACAGTCAGATTTCTGAATGCCCTGCCACCCTTCCCATTGGTTTTCTCTGGGCCCAAGAAGACATATGTGGGAATGAAGTTTGTTCCCTTGAGTCTGTGTGTCAGACTAGGGAGGGTGGGCTCAGGGTCCCAGGTGATTTCAGAGAAGCAGCCTCTAGGCCTTTTCACCTCTTGTACGTCTCTTCAGCCTTAAACCTTACACATTGCATCTGGGTTGTCTCTTAGGGTCTGAGTGAAGGCTGCAGTGGGGAGAGGTAAAAATTATTTAAACTGTCTAAAGAGTGTGTGACCTAGGTGAGAAAACTGGGCAGGTACAAACATACATTGTAATTAAGTGACAGCAGCACAGCACCCACGTGCGTCTGCTGAGGCTAACACTCCCAAGTGGAACGATGTTCTACAAGTTAGACCGCTCACTAACACTGGGCCTTGCAGGAGGGAAATCGAATTGGGGAACATGGTTATCAGAAGACAGCACCAGCTGCAGATCGGGGATTGGCACTTCAGGTGTGTGGCCGATTTTCCTAATTAACCAAAACTATATCTCACCAGCCACAGCTCTGTGGAGATCTGTATGGGGACATGGGGAAGGTGGTCAGGGAATTGCGGTTGAAGTGTATACTATCTGGAGATACATAAATGGTTATTAGTATTGAGGCTTTAGGGTGTGAGAGCACGTGTCCAGTTGAGGGGTTTCAAGAGTAAGTGTGATCCAGGCCTAGTTTTCCAGATAGAATTCAGGTATGTGAAGGGTTTCCTAGCCAAGGATTTAGTGTGATTTGGATTGTAAGTGATTGGGTGTGTCAGGGTATCAGAACCATGCTTGTGGTCTTGTTTTCTTTTGCTTTCACAATATTGCTGGACTCCAATCTTCATTCTCCAGCATGCTCCTAGCCCTTTCCTCGACTGGGACATCACAGTGCAGCTCTCCAGATGTTTTGTTGATTGATACAGAATGCCTAAGAAAACTTGCTTTGGTATGAGATGCAGACTGTCAGATTCCCTAAAAATCTGTGAGCCTGTGTGAGATCTTACAAACCTGAGAATTCCTTCCATCCCCTCTTGCAGATATATCAAATATTTTTAATCTCATTCTTATAAAGCATGAGTGAGGGATAGGTTTTGTCTCGAGGAGGAATTTGGACCTTTTTTTTAGAGGGAGCAGGCCATGTTCGTTGTGGAAAATGTAGTTACGATGAATGTCTGCTTTATGTTGCTCCTTTATCCTTACACATTGCTCCAGCAGTACCAGAATCTTTGATATTTTTGGTATATAGTATATTTTAGAGATTCCATGATCTCAGGAAGCAGGGGACATTTGTATTAGAACAGTCCTTTACTAATTAGCTTTTAAGAAACTATATGATATGTCTTGCAGATAACCAGGAATCTCTTTTATTTGTATCAGGAACTCAGTAAAATATTTGAATCCATCTTGTGAGACGTATTTAGTAATGAGTTAAGAATACGGCACCTGATCTCGTTAGGTGGCACATTATCAGGGACCCATCAGCTGCAGGGATTGACTTCAGAGTTAGGTACCTTCATCCTTGATTCAAATGATGCAGTAAAAATTGTTCATTTTAGCCTCTGACCAGGGCCACTCATCAAGTCAGAAATAAAATTAAATCCAAACTGAGAAAAGTTAGAAATGGACTGCTGAGGTAGGGTAATATTTGATTACACAAATGCAGGAAATATAGATGGGGATTAAAAGCTAAACAGGTCAGGACTAGAAACAGTTCTAGATAAGCAAACATAAAATAGAAGTCTTGAGAAAAATAAAGGACCTTGGGGGTCTTGGCAGTGACTCAGCAGTAGAGTGTTAGTGCCAAAAAGTGTGACATGATTTATTGATAAGGGCCAAGGGTGCCAGGGCAAAACTGAGAAATCGTCTTGCTGGATTCTGGGTTTCTTACAGCCAATTAGTTTCTAGTTTGAGTTTTCATTCTGACAAGAATATGGAGAATGCTCAATCAAGAAAAGAACAATGGAAGCAAATAGGCTGGTCAGTCAGACCTGAGCAGAGGCTTGGGTTTGAGGCCCCAGCACTGCCTGAGCAGCTCTGGCAGGGAGGGCCCCAAAGGGTGGGGCGGCCTCTGGTGGGGGGGTTCTGTTCCAGCAGGTTCTCCTTTGGGTATGAGTTGGGGGAGGGAGTGGTCCTGGCACTGAACTTTTTATACATTTGATTTTTTTATTTGTGATAAGTCCATTAGAACTTAAATTTCTCCAAACTCTAATTCAATAAAATCTCTAGTGTCTTTTTTTGTGTGTGTGTTATTTATATATGAGAAGAGCAGATGACAAGAAAAGTCTCAGATATTGGTCAAAAGAAGCAATTTCTAATTGCCTGGGGTCATTACAGCTTCAGCCTCATCTCTCATAACTGCTGCTTCACCCTCAAGAATGTAGAGCAGTCACTGATGTTCAGTGTCCTGAGCTACTTCAGGATCATCAAAAGTAGATAGTTTGCAATAAAAGGTTGAATTAGGCCCTTCTGGCTAACCTCCAGTTAATTATATTTTACAAACCCCATTTTCTTTGAGCATTTTGGTTTATCAGAGTTTTACTGGATAGGGAGTAAAATGTGGATGAAGGGCACATTTGAAGGCTTTATTATAAAAAGTGCTAATTGGCCATTCTTCATCTCCACAGAAGGCAGAATTAGAGGAAATAGGCTTAGTCTGCAAGAGAGATTAGGGCAGACAGAAGGAAGAACTTCCTGATAGTAAGGGTTACTCAGGCCGGAGGGCAGCAGGGTGGGGAGTGGGTGCGTTGGTCCCCAGGCGCGATCTTAGTGCAGAGACCTTCGCTGTTCTCAGGCCTAGGACCTGCCTCCATTTCTTATCTTCCCCACCCTTCCTGCTCCTGTCCCTTTTTTGAGCAGCATTTCATAGGCCTCGTGACAGGTCTTTCTGGCCCATGGGGAAGCCCTTTACCTGTTTTGGGGATACAGTATTGTGGAGATAACTGGGGAGTAGGAAAGAGGACAGTAAGAAGCAGTCAAAGTAGCAAATGAACCAACTGGTAGTGATTATTATCTTGGTTATGTTTTTTAATAGAATATTTAGAAATTCCTCCTTTCAACAAGCAGTACACAGAATGCCAGCTTCGAGCAGGAGCTGGCTACATTCTCGAAGACTTCAATGAAGCCCAGGTAAGGCGTTCCTTTGTGTAGCTTCCCAGGGGAGGCAGTAATGCAAGTCCACTTGCTGGACTGAGCAGCGGCTGGATGGTAGAGATTTTGGGAACTGAGACACTGCCAAAATGTTGTTGCATAAAATAGAACTTTTACTGTGTACAAGGAAGAGAAGTCAGAATCTTGGGTTACATTTAATAGCATTGGTTCTGTTGCTGGGACAAAAGCAGATGAAAATTTGTGTTTAACAGAAATCTTTTTCATGGTACTGGCTAAATACATGGGGTGTGGTTGTCCCTTGAGGACTTAGACCCCCAGAAAGCTGCAGGTGAGGCAGGAAGCTGCTTGGGTGAGAGAAGAGGCCTTGGGTAGGACAACAGACTCAGTCACATTTTGGATAGTATCGGGAGGTGTTCAACTCTGTATTCTGTGACTCATTAAGGAAGCTGTTAAGTGGCTTTCCATAGTCATCACCAGACCCATTGGTTGTGCCTTTTCTTCCAGTGTAACACAGCCTACCAGTGTCTCCTAATTGCGGATCAGCATTGTCGAACCCGGAAGTACTTCCTGTGCCTTGCCAGTGGGATTCCTTGTGTGTCTCATGTTTGGGTCCATGACAGCTGCCATGCCAACCAGCTCCAGAATTACCGCAATTACCTGCTGCCAGCTGGGTACAGCCTTGAGGAGCAAAGGATTCTGGATTGGTGAGTAGTTGTGAGCCTGTCTAGAACAGCAGACAGGAAGATAGCAAGCTTCCAGAGGGGGAGAATCTGTGGGAGAGTAAGTATTTCTAGAAACTGGAACAATCATAGGATACATGACAGAATTTGGGTTTGAGATTATTTTTGTAATTTAGTTTGTTTTCCTAGAGTATATGGCTAGGGACCTTTTTAAAAACGTGAGATTTTCATGTAGATTCAATATTCTCAACTTGTCAGGTGAGGGGACTGTTTTAAGCTTAAAAATATAGACCCAGGAATGTGATTTGACTGATTTTTGGGGCTCAGGATAAATCTGGAAATCAGAAGGGGTAGATTAGAAGGTCAGGATCCCGGAGAAGACACATCATTCAAAGAAAGAGGGAAGGGGGTGATGCCCTCAGCAGGGCTTTTGAAAGCATTCACATGTACCCGAGTCTCTCTGCAGAAAGGCTGTTGGATATTATTTATCGTGCTGTTTCTCCGACTCCTCCATAGGCAACCCCGTGAAAACCCTTTCCAGAATCTGAAGGTACTCTTGGTATCAGACCAACAGCAGAATTTCCTGGAGCTCTGGTCCGAGATCCTCATGACTGGGGGGGCAGCCTCTGTGAAGCAGCACCATTCAAGTGCCCATAACAAAGGTACCTGGAAAGTGTGTGTTGTTATTGAGCCAAGGATGTCCGTAGCTCTGAGGCCTGATGCTCTAAGTCTCAGGCCTGATAGAAACACACATAAAGTCAGTCTAAGAGAAGAAAAATAGTGCTTTCACGAGGTGAGCCACCATGAGTGAAGCACTGGGCTGTCGGTGTTCGTCTTGGTGTCCACTGTGTACTTGCTGAACAGAAGGCCAGCATACAGTGAGCACAGCTTTCCATTGTGCTTGTGAGCAGTGGCACCGTGTTTGACTTGAAGGGATTTAATTTGGGCAGAGTGGGATATACTGGTGAGAAGGCTTACCTGTCTTTTTACTGGAGGGCTAAATTGAGTCTCCTTTCCTCGTCCACCTTCCCCTGCAGATATTGCTTTAGGGGTGTTTGACGTGGTGGTGACGGACCCCTCGTGCCCAGCCTCGGTGCTGAAGTGTGCTGAAGCGTTGCAGCTCCCTGTGGTGTCACAAGAGTGGGTGATCCAGTGCCTCATTGTTGGGGAGAGGATTGGATTCAAGCAGCATCCAAAATATAAACACGATTATGTTTCTCACTAAGGATACTTGGTCTTACCGGTTTTATTCCCTGCTGTTGTGGCGATTGTGTTTTAACCAGGTTTTAAATGTGTCTTGTGTGTAATTGGATTCCTTGCATGGATCTTGTATATAGTTTTATTTGCTGGACTTTTATGATAAAATAAATGTTGAATCTCTTTGGTTGTAGTAACTGGGATTTCTTCATCCATTTCTTTGAGCTTAATCTCAGAACAAATAGCAAGACAAACAGTAACTTCTCTGCTGTTTTCAAGTGGACTTGTTTGCTGTAGGACAGTGGGCCAAGAAAAGACAGTGAATTTTTTATAGTTTTCTGTGGTATCACTGTCAGAAGATTAATCTGGGTTGTCTAAAATTCAGTACTTCCCAAAATCTGATTTTATAATAGGCGCAGATTATAGTTGTCCCAAAAGCTGAGTTGAATTGGGCACATATCTTAGTTTTCTGGCAGTGAAAAAGAAATCTCTTTAGAGTTGAATTTACTTACAGCTGACTTGTGGGTGCTATACTCTCAAAGCTAAAAAGGACCAGTTGTTGTGAATGGCTGGTGACTGTAAACTTGATGACTTGCTGCAAGGATAAACATGAGAAACAGTGATAACACTTGAAAATGTTAGCAGCTCTAGTCAGAGGTCAGAATTTTATTACTGTCACAGTCGGAAGCTGTTCCTTTTCTACTTCTAGCATCATCCCTGTTAAATGTCTTCTCATTCTCTAAATCAAGGCTTAAATCGCTAATACCTTTTTCCCCCCTGCCAAACAGTAAATATTTTAGGCTTTGTGGGCCATTTGGCGTGTCACTACTACTCACCTTTGCTATGATGGCGTGAGAGCAACCGTAGACAATAGGTAAGCAAATGAACGTGGCTGTGTGCCGATAAAACTTTATTTACAAAAACAGGCTGGCCATAGTATGCTAACCTGTGCTCCAGAGGCAGCAGTGGAAGGGTCATCTTTAGCTGACAGTTACAGGGAATAAACGTCTATATGTGGTAGAAGATGTAGGGATGGACAAGGGCCAGATTGAGTGGCTACACACTGAAGCCAGAATTATCTTTCAGTTTGGAGGCAGTTGTCCAATGCATATTTATTTTGGCTGATACTGATATGAAGATTGATGGTTATTGGTGATGGCTGGGCTTATTACTCCTGTGGTTCTTCTAATAAGGGATAATCAGACCTGCATCTTTCAGTATTTGAAATCTTAACATTTTTTTTCCTTAAGGACCCTTTTTTCTTTGTTAAAAAAAATACATTGTCAGCAGCAGAATTACCTTCTTAACAGTCTGAAATAACTGGAAGTTACTGGTGGAATTCTTCAGGGTCACAGTTGAAGACCCTTAAGGATGGGAGACTCTCCATTTCAATTTCTGAAAGAGGAAAGGAGGTCTGTGGGGGAACCTAGCTCACCTGGTGTTTTCTTGCTCAGTGGTAACAGCCAGCATTTGACCTATTTATAATTCCTTTTTCACATGAGCCATACAATGTTCTGAGCTGTGTAACTTACTGCTGTCTCTCGAAGCTTGAACAGTGCCCAGGCATGTAGTAGGTAACCTCCAACAGACGTTCCCAACGTAACAGACCTTGCCTGGTCAGCGGTGGGCCGAAGCTACAAGTCCTCCGTGGCGAGTTGAGAACTCCGCGGGGGTGGGGCAGAGGCCCCTCCCACACCGGAACCAGGGGAATGACCTGCACCCGTGGATGTTCAGTAATGGCTTCTAGGAGAGAAGTCCGAGCTTTTCCAGTAGCTGCAGATGTATGGAGGCCGGCGAGAGAAAGGGGATGTTTGTTTTGAATCTTCTGTCACAATGCAGTGGGATTACTTCAGGTTGTGGACCAGAAATTCTCACATCCCGAAACTACAGAAAGAAAAAAAGAGCTGCATCAAAATATCATGCATTCCTGAAATTTTCTTCAAAAAAGTACGAATTGGGGCAACCTGTGATCTAGACAATCTCATCTTAAAATTCTCTTTTTGCTAAAATCACTTAGGAATCTGCAAGTGCTTTTTTGAATGAGACAGACATTGGAGAAGCCACCTACCACTGAATCTTTTAGATTTTTTTTATCACTATGATTTTTTAAAAGTTTAGAGTGTGAAGCAGTGGTTCCCTCCTTTCAGAAGCAAAAGCTCTGAGGGTCGAGGAGGCTGGGGGTATGGGGCATTAAGGCTGAGCAGCTGGCTCACGTCAGAACTGGGAACTGAAGCCATGCTGCCTCCCAGCACAGCAGTGTGCAACTTAGCCAAGAATTTAAAGTCCATCTCAGTGTCAGGAATTTAAGTATTTACTTAAACTTCTACTGGAAAATAATCTTTGCTGACGATCAGACACAGCCTTTTTCTTCTCCAAGCCTTGCTTTCTTTCTTTGGACTAGATAATGGCTAAAGTCTCCTTCCAACTTTGGAATTCTACAATTTGTTAAAAAGCCACACACAATCCACTGAGCACCCCAGAGGCGGTTGTTCTTACCTGCCCAGAGTGCCACCAGCCTGGGTGTAATATTTGTTATAATCTAGTCGTAAGAGTAGCTGAGCCAAATCCGAATTGATCTGATGATTGCGAACACTGGAGAGAATCTTGAACAGGAGTGAAGACTGACGGCTAAAACCCTGCAGAGAGAAGGGCTCAAGCTGTGTCACTCCTCTTAGATCTACCAGCTACCCATGTGGAGTGAAGGGGGCAAAGGGGATTCGTAGGAAAAGTCTTCCTGAAAATCCTACAGCACTAACTGGCCTGCCGACAGTCCCATTTCTTGACTCCAAAAATGACTTCTTTGTACTGAGTCCACAGAACACAGAATTTCCTATGAAAGTACTCTCATTCTCAGTAGGAATTTAGCAGCCAGCTTTAAATGAGTATATTCTGCTGTGTACTAGGCTGGCGAGAACCTGTGTTTTCAGATAACATAGACCTGCCTGTGCTACAGGCAGATAATTATAATCTCGCTGAAATAGGGGGTTTAGTTCAAGGAAATAAGGAGGTTGAATGTTAGAAAGCAGGAACAAAGCCAGTGTGTATCTGGTGGCTTCATAAACCATTTGGGGCTTAACTGCATTTGAACACCAAAGCAGCACATACATACCTGCTTCAAAAACTGATAGAACATTTTTTACCTTTGTATCTTGTTACTTGTGTGTGTGTATACTGGGGAAAAGACCGTGATCCCCCACGTGCAGAACCACCTGTGTCCCTTGGACAGGGCTGCACCTGGCCAGTGCCAGGCTGACTCACCTTTACCAGGATGCTGAGCTGGGCAGCCCCACGCTCATCCAGTGGGCCCAGGTTCTGACTGACCAGTGAGCAGAAGCTGTGGCAGAGATCTAAGATTTCATTCAGGCAGTGAAACACCTACCCAGGAAACAGTTGGCATTAGGAGAAAAAGAGAGACACATCTGTGAAAGATTCGGGACAGTAAGAGCTAACCTGTTCCCACCTTGTGGGCAAAGACCCTGCACGAAACCTCACCTGCGCCACAATAAATCCGTCGTCGTCTCTCGGACCCACAGGTGTGCGTCAGGCTGAGCTTCGCTTTGAGTGCTGCTCCCCATGCCTGGGGCCCTCTGCTTGTACCCGTCCCTGTGGCGCCCCCTTCCCCACTGCAGCCCTTAGCAACCCCTTGCCTCCCTCTCTGTATTATGTGTACTGTTCACTTGGCGTTTGTTCAGGCCCCCCGTGTTGTTACTGATCTGTGATGTATGTAAGTCCTGTTTCTCCAACTAGATTGTGAGCTCCTTAAGGGCACAGCCATGACGTATACCTCTTTGTATCCCCAGTGCCTTGCATACAGTAAGCACTCAATAAATATTTGCTGATGATCACCTGCTCTGATACTCTGCTTTTCCCCAAGGACGCTCATACCACCTAAGGACAGTCTCCCTGTCACAGTGGTTCTCGGTGGTTTCCAGTTCACAGAACCCGCTAGAGTGGCATCTATAGAGCTCACTCTCCTTTAAAAATGGCCCCAAATACCAGAACAAAAGAGTGTGACTGAGGAAGACCGATTAGCTCCCGTCAGAGATAAGGCATAACTATTCTATCAGAAAGTACTAGGAAAACAAAACCCTACTAGGGGTCCTTTTAATCATTTTGCCTTTTTTATACTTGAACTGGAATCAGCTTGTGCGCTTTCTAAGACTGGTGCCAACTGGAACCTGGGTTCTACTAATGTAAGTGCTCTGGGGCCTAGATTTTTTTTTAAAAAAGCGCCCAGATTCTCATGTGGAGCCAAGGTTGAGAATAACCTCCCTAAAGGAGATACATGATATATGTATGTACATAGGCACACACACACATACATAAGAGACAACACTACTCTAGCGGTCTGAAAACAAGTTCCAAACTGGTCCATCCTGATCCAAAAGATTGCTAAGAAAGTAAACTCGATGTGCTTTTCATTAGTCTTTCTATGGTGTCATAAAAGCTTTTTAAAAATTTCTTTAAATTCTTCTTGGTCTTGGGACTTCCCTGGCAGGCCAGTGGTTAGGACTTTGCACTTCCACCACAGCGGGTGCACAGGTTTGATCTCTGGTTGGGGAACTAAGAGCCTACATGCCACAAGAAACAAAAATCTTTCCTTCTGAGGGGTAAGCATATATTATCTATAGCTGCTCACCAGGTCCTATGGTATAATATTTCAGAAATTCAAAGACATTTTAAGTTCCTTTTTAGTATTCCCTCTTAGTTTTTGTCCATTGTAAACTGTTAAAAATGTTTAGACAGAGACCAAAAAGCTGCTGAATGATAGTTCCCCCTATCCTGGCAAGTCAAAGTGTCTAAGTGATCAGGCTAGAAGCAGCCAGCTCTACTTACAGGTTTCAACAAGATAAAGGATTGGGCCAGCAGATTGCTCAGGAAGTGGTCGTGAGCCAGTCGGATGCTTTCAAAGTCTCGGGTCGAATTGATTTGATGAAGCAGCTGTGAGAACTGAGACTCCAGCACATCTACCTTGAGACAGTTACACAAATCATTTTAGTACCCTGCTCAGTCTAAGGACTCAAGGACATTAAGGTGCCTGAGCGATGAAATAGAAATTCTTTGTCCCTACCAACCTCCAGTGTCTTGGCAGATCCCTCCTATCCCTCATTCCCTCCACTGATTGACTTGGTTAAGTCCTGTGGGATCCCAAAAGTTACAGCAAACTAGGTTCAACAGGCATGTACAGCATGACTGTTGAGTGGATGAAGAATGAGGAGTCAAGGTCCTTATTTCTACTTTCCTCTAAAATGCTCCCCAAGAAACAGCCCTAGTGATATAATCCATGGATTTTCAGACCCCAGTTTTTCACCAAGTGCAGGATTCTTCTTCAGTGACTCCTGCCAACCTGGGTTTTTTCCCTACCCCTTCGTTATCCCACAACGCAGACCTGGAGGTAGTACTGCAGGTTATCCACCAAGAATGCCATGCGGTTCCTGAGGCGCCACTTGACCGCGTCGCTCTGGTTGGACCTGAGGTGCTTGCGCTGCATCTGTAGGGCCCAGCAGTGCTGCAGCTCGGCTTGCACCCGGCGCACACTCAGCAAGTACTTGAAAACGACGTTGTACCTGGACAGGAACACCAGACCATTCAAGAGAAAACGTCACCACCCCGCACCCCGCACCTCCGCCCACGTTACAGACCCTAGGACTCTGTGCCGCCCACCTGTCCCCAAAAGGCAAGAAGGACATCAGAATGGCTAGAAATGTGATCAGGGAAACTGGTTTATTTCTATGATGGAAAATTGCACAGCTATCAAAATGAAAAAAACTTTAGCAGTACATTAGAAAATGACTCCAAGTGATATGATTGTGAATAAAAAAGGGAAACTGAAAAGACTACATATAGCCTGATATCTTTTTGGTAATGCTTAAAACAACTAAGTAGGAAAAAAGTGTACTTTGGGGGAACATATTTAGATGTTATAAAACTATAAACACGATAGAAAACATGGCGTTCAGGATAGTGGTCACTTAGGGCTGAGGGAGGCAAGGGAGCAGGGCTGAGACGGTCCACACAGGTAGACAGACATCAGGGTCGGTGTAGTAGATTTCCTTCCAGAAGTGGTTTTATGTTGTGTGTAAGAAGGAGGGGAGGAGGGCCGTGCATGGACCAATAAGAACGTGTTGGGAACCAAGGATTTTGGTTACTGTGATTCTCTCTCCCTGAAGACCAGGAGAGAAAGAAAATTAAGGGCTCCCTGGGGAGGGGGGAATAAATGAGGAGGGTAGGATTAACAGATGCTCACTACTGTATACAAAACAGACAACAAAGGTCCTGCTGTATAGTACAGGGAACTATTCAGTATCTTAAAAGCCTGTACTGGACAAGAATAGGAAAAATACGAATCACTGCTGTACACCTGGCACTAACACAACACTAGGCCAACTACACTTCAGTTAAAAAAGTCAAGGCTCCCCTCACTGAGCTCAAAGCAGCTGCCTGACGTTGAGTCCTGTGTTGAGAAGATGCATGGGAAGAGCAGCCAGTTCCTGGTGGAAATAGGCTTATTGACCTATTCTTACCAATTCTTAGGGAGGCTTGCGTAAGAACCTGATTCCATCTGGCTTTAAAACATTCTTCTTTCTAATGGAACAATGTACTGAAAATAGTACCTACACCTTGTTTGGATTCTGATTTGAACAAACCCAACCATAGAAAGACAAGTTTTAGGTAAGAAGGGAAACTTCAATATGGAACTATTGTTACTTTTACTGGGTGTGATAATGGCATTGTAGTTAAAAAATGTTCCTTTTTTGAATTGCATAGTGGTGGAGTGAAATGATGACTGGGATTTGCTTTAGAAGGCTCTGGCCAAAAAGAGGAGATGAACCAAACAGCATGACATGGCTGGTTACTGGAGATAGATGCTGTGTCCATGAGAGTTTGTTACAGTCCATACTTTTGTTTACATTCGGGAATTTTCATAATAAAATGTTTAAGAAAATACTTCTGAGCTTGATTTCTTCAAGGGTGTTAGGAGCCTATGAAGTGAGGAGAAAAGTGGACTGGGACCTACAGATGCTCTCAGGAGAGAGTCCGGGCAGCTCACTTGGGTGGGCTGTGGCTCTGTGTCTTCTCCCTGAACCAGCTCTGTCTTTGCAGTGTATGTCTATACTGTCTCGTACCCTAAGCTGCTCTGCCCCCAAAAGTTGAGGCTTGTGTACAGGGATGGGGAGGAGGAGGAGAGGCCACACACTGGCAGCCTGTAAATTGCCCCTTGTGTGCGTGCTCTTTGCGACCCTGTGGGCTGTTGCCTGCCAGGCTCCTCCATTTATGGGATTTCCCTGGCAAGAATACCGGAGTGGGTTGCCATTTCCTCATCCAGGGGA
Source organism: Bubalus kerabau (assembly GCF_029407905.1). Lineage (NCBI taxonomy): Eukaryota > Metazoa > Chordata > Mammalia > Artiodactyla > Bovidae > Bubalus > Bubalus kerabau. The sequence continues at coordinate 55,822,223 of NC_073642.1, read as the reverse complement.
TCTTCCCGACCCAGGATTGAACCCATGTCTCCTGCTTTGGCAGATGGATTCTTTTATCACTGCACCACCTGGGAAACCCAAATTGCTCCTTACTTTGCAATGTAAAAAAAAAGTTTTATTTTAAGGGTTTGACCCTCCCAGTCATTGCAGCATTCACTGCCGTCTCACAGGTACAGCCTCACTTACTAGTGTTGTCTCTGGCCCCTGAAGGCATCTGAGTTCACAGCCCCTGATTTACAGACTGTTAAATTGTCAGCTGGCGCTCTCGCTCCCACCAGTTCTACTCCTGATACTTTCTTCCGTGGAAGTAAGTTGGATAATCATTACCTGTGAGAAACTCAGAAATACTCACTTTTCCAGGACAGCAGGGGTGAAGAGAATGTGTAGTGGCCACTGCACTTTGTAGGAAAGACCCAGGGCCGCCCAGCCGGATGCCGGGGCTTCCCGCGGAGAAGTTTCCCGAGAAGGCCCTTCTCTTGCCTGAGCAGCATCTGTTAAGAACAAAGATGACTTTGCTCATCTAGAACCAGAGTTTCAACAAGGTGAGAGATGAGCGCTCGCTTGAGCCGGCAGTGTGAGAAGCAGAGAGGGGACACAAAAGGGCTTGTAGGGGGCAAGGAGACGCCCGGGCGGGGTTCTCGAAGGAGATCTTTCAGGGGTTCTTTTTTCAGCCGTAACGAATGGCGGCTATAGACAGACCATTCCAGCAGCATGATGAAAACAAAACCATGGCCTGGCTGTCTCTTAGCATCTCTTGACTTCCCTTTTGTGTAAAATTAGGGCGCTGGATTAGGTGATTTCTGAGGTACAAAATTATATGGTTTCTGCAGAAGTGGATGGAAGCAGAAAAGACAATGACCAGTAGGAGCAGAGAAGGCGCGTGAAAGCAAGGCAGACCTTTGTGCTCCTTGCCGTGATACTCGATCGTCAGGTGCAGCAGAGGGAGCAGGTTGTCGTCGTCCAGGAGCACCTTGTGCGCCGACTGCTGGAAGGCCACGTTCACGTCTGCGAAGGAGGACACGGGCCGAGTGGAGGCCTGGCTCTGCCACACGTCCCAGCTCCTCTGGCTTTCCACCTCTCCCCCAGCCTGCCCAGCTCTAATAGCAGTTGCTTTTGCTGACTAGCAAGCGTTCCTTCTTCTCTTGCTAATAAGAGCATCCTGGTTTTCCCTGAGGAATCACCCCGGCCCAGAACAATCCATGTAGTTCCAGCGGGGGCCGGTGACCCAGGGGTGAGCTGTCTTGTTACATTATGCTGTTCAGGGATAGGAATATGACCCAAGCCAGGCCAATCCAGAGGTTCTCTTCAGATTCTGAAAGAGGGCAGCTCTTTTTTTTTTGAGATAAACGGAGTCAGTAAGATGTGAACTTGGTTACAGGCCATCTTGCTACCATACGGAGGAGGCCTGTTTCAGAAGAAAAGGCAGAGGCGAAAGACGGAATGATACCAAGCCCTGAAGGCGCCAGGTGAGCCTTGGAGCAAACTGCCTAGAGCCATCATACCTGTGGCTTTTTCAGTTATGAGAATCAATAAATTCTTTTTTCCTTTGCTTAAGTGAATTTGAATTGGAAGTGGATGGGATTTGAATTGAGTTTTCTGACACCTGCAACCTAGAAAGTCCTATGTAAGTACAGTGGACATCTGTGGTTTTATAGAGCTAGAAAAATGGTAACCCTGTTTTCTCTCCTACCTCTCCCACACCTTTTTTGACACTCAGCCTTACCCAACTCTCATGTAGTTCGAATGGGAATGGTTATCCTTCCTGTTAGTCAAGGGTGAACACTTAATTGAAGTAGACGTTTTCTTTGGCTGCACTGTGACCCATGTGGGATTTTAGTTCCCCGGGGATCAAACCAGTAAGCCCTGCAGTGGAAGCGTGGAATCTTAACCACTGGACCGCAGGGAAGTCCCCAAATAAACAGATCTTCATGGCTGACCTCTTTGATACAGGGACAAGTGTACAATCTAGTTGGACTAATCAAAACCCCTTCCCTGGAATCCTTTAACCTGCTACCAGAGAGACCAGGTTTGACTCCCCCAGCAGACGCTGTGAGCTATGTTCCTGGGAGCTGCTGGTGGCCATGTGGCCACAAGGGACTGGAAGGCAATCAAAGAACACAAGAGGCGCAGACAATCCTAGCAGTGAGAGAATCCTGGCAGTCCCTGGTTCTTAGGCCCAGCTACATCCCCATGGGCTTCCTCGTTGGCCCGGTGGTAAAGAATCTGCCTTTCAATGCAGGAGACACTGGTTTGAGCCCTGGGTCAGGAAGATCCCCTAGAAAAGGAAATGGCAACCCACTCCAGTATTCCTGCCTGGAAAAATCCCTTGGACAGAGGAACCTGGTGGGCTACAGTCCATGGGGTCACAAAAGAGACATGACTTAGTGATTAAAACAACAACAAATACCCTATCCCACTGGAGTTACAGATACAATAGCAAATAAATTCCCCCCTTCTACTGAGGTGGTTTTCCATCACTGACAACCTAAACAGTTCTAATACAACAAGGGGCAATAAGTCCCAATATGGGGACTTCCTGGGTGGTTCAGTGGTTAAGAATGCATTCCCAATGAAGGGACCAAGGGGTTCAATCAATCCTTGGTCAAGGAACTAAGTTTCAGCATGCTGCATGGCTCAGCCAAAACAAAACGTCCTAATATGTCCCTTAAGAGATAAATGGCTACAGGGACTTCCCCAGTGGCCCAGTGGTTAAGACTTTATCTTCCAATGCAGGGGATGCAGGTTTGATCCCCAGTAAGGGAGCTCAGATCCCACATGCCTCCAGGCTAAAAAACCAAAACAGAAGCAATTATTGTCACAAATTCAATACAGACTTAAAGAAATATATGGCTATAATCTGATGAGATGAACTGAACAACTCGTTTGAAGGCTTGTACCGCCTCTTCCAGGAAGGGTCACGAGCTGAGGCTGTTCCCAGTGACAACAGTGTGAGCATACCTGAGCAGCCTTCTATCTTTGGAAACACTCTTAACTCAACAGGCTACTTTAAATGTGGACCAGGTCTAAATGGTTCAGCAGCAAGCTAAGCCATCCCCTACAGCCCTGGGACTTCAGTAAGCTGGTAATTCTCAGGCCCCAGGGTGATTACCATGTTCAGTTACTGCAGTGGGTGGTGTTTTCAACATGTGTTGAGCTGTATCAATGAAGGCCTGAAACAGTTCTCCACGTCCCAGAAGGTAAAAGTCTTTAATGATCTGCAGAAAGAATTTCAATTTTTAATTCAGTAAACCAGCAAGGCCAGGAGCTCTTCACTATCCTAAGAGATTTATGCATATAGTTTCAAGTTTCATCTGTTTCACTCCAGCTTACAAAAAGACATAGGGTTTTGGCATTTTAAAGGAGCACACTTGGTAATGGGTGACTGGCGTGTCTTTGATCTTATTTATTCAACAAAAACACAATTATGCCAGAAGAAAGTAAACAGCCGAAGCTTTGTGCTAGAGTAAATCTGTAGTGTTAGATGGAGTTTGCCCACCCATCTGGATGAGGACATAAAAAGCCACTCTAGAAGTCGGGATAGGCAACCAGTGCCCTCAGAAGAGGCTGGAGAATAAAGGCATTGACCACCAGCATCATTTTAAGAGTTAAAAGAAGAGCTAAGCTATTACCTTCAGCTGACCCAGTAAATCTGACTCTTCCACCATCAGCTTCCAGAGATGCTGTGAGAAGAACCAACAATACAGGGTCAAAGTTTCATTACGATGAAAACTCCTACAAAGAATGGTTTTGTGAAAATCCAGCAATGTATTGAAAAAAGTATACATACCATGACCACACTGGGTTAATCCCAGAAATAAAAGTTTAAAAGGTAAGAAAATATGAGATGGAAATACTCTGGAATTAGACAGTGGTGATGGTTGTACAACATTGTGAACATTAAAAAAAAAAGTGAACCTGCCTATTTTTAAATGGCTCAAATGTTTAACTTTGGTGTTTTTCAATCTCAAAAAAAAATTTAATATGAATATAACTTATTAAAGTTAATAACTTTAATAACTATATTAAAGATTAAAAAAGAAAAACCATGATTGCCTCAATAGATGCAGAAAAAGCATTTGATAAAACATCTGTTGATGGTTGGAAATCTTTTTATTCTGATAAAGGGTATATACCAAAATCCCACAGCAAACAACCTATTTCACAGCAAAACATTAGAAGAAATTCCTTTTAAAGTCATTCAACATTGTACTAAAGATTTGCCAATATGGAGAAAAAAAAAAATTGAAAAGGAAGAAACAAAACTTACTATTGTCAGATAATATCACTACCTGCACAGAAAGTTCCAAGAGAACTGACATAAACTATTAGAACTAGTAAGAGAATTTGGCAAGCTTGATGATGAATATAAAAAATCCACTACATAGCCATTACCGCATCAAAGGATCCTGACTAGGATTTGCCCAGTGAAGTGATCGGTGTTGATTCAGTGTGCCTGGAATCCCTACCTGGGTGTTCCTACTCTCTGCCCTCTCTCATTGGAACTGACACAGACTAGGCCCTTCTCCAATACACAATGCTAGACAAAACAGCTGACCTGCCCAGGAGAATGTATGCACACAGGTCAAAATAATTAGACATGGGAGGTGTAAAAGAGGTATAACAGACTAGATATACATGGGCTTGCCAGGTGGCTCAGCTGTAGAATTTGCCTGCTAATGCAGAAGATGTGGGTTCAATCCCTGGGTCAGGAGATCCCCTGAACAAAGAAATGGCAACCCACTCCAATATTCTTGCCTGGAGAATCCCATGGACAGAGGAGACTGGTGGGCTACAGTTCAGAGGGTTACAAAGAGTTGGACAAGACTGAGCGACCAAACAGCAACAGCAGATAACACTGGAGAAGTTTTAGAACTGCCTGAGGGGATAGTATAGTTAGCCACCCAGATCTCCCCAGTAAGACTGAGACATTCCATACGCCAGCTGTTCAGAGTACTGTTACTGGCGCTTTTGGCTAAAGGGAGCTACCATGCCCATGGTTCCCTCCTGAGGAACCAATTTCTGATAGATGCAGAGGTACAATAGCCTAGCCCTCTAACCTCAATTTGGGACATCCTGGAAGGGCCATTCTAGCTTCAGAACTCTCCAAAAGATTGGCCAAGGCTTCTGTTGCAACTGCGTCACAGTTTATTTGCTCTGGAGGTCACTAGGAACCCTCCTCTTGCTTTTCCCCCAAATTTAAACTACTCTTTATAAATATGTTTAAGAGGCAAGGATAACAGGAATATAAATAAACAAAAATAAATCATAAAAAGAACCAAGATGTTGGATCAACTGAATATCCATATACAAAAAATTAAAACTTGATCTATACCTTGTACCACATACAAAAATTAATTAGAAATGATTATGAACCTAATTGAAACTAAAAACTATAAGTTTTCTAAAAGAAAATAGAAAAATTTTGTAACACTGGGTTATGCAAAGGTTTGTCAGTCACAACACCAGAACCATGAACCACAAAATAAATAGAAATTGATAAACTAGACTTAACCAAAATCAACACCTTTTGCTCTTTGAAAGCCTCTTAAGAGAATGAAAAGACACGACCCAGATAATCACGATGGTGTGATCACTCATCTAGAGCCAGACATCCTGGAATGTGAAGTCAAGTGGGCCTTAGAAAGCATCACTACGAACAAAGCTAGTGAAGGTGATGAATGCCAGTTGAGCCATTTCAAATCCTAAAAGATGCTGCTGTGAAAGTACTGCACTCAATATGCCAGCAAATTTGGAAGACTCAGCAGTGGCCACAGGACTGGAAAAGGTAAGTTTTCATTGCAATACCAAAGAAAGGCAATGCCAAAGAATGCTCAAACTACTGCACAATTGCACTCATCTCACATGTTAGTAAAGTAATGCTCAAAATTCTCCAAGCCAGGCTTCAGCAATATGTGAACTGTGAACTTCCTGATGTTCAAGCTGGTTTTAGAAAAGGCAGAGGAACCAGAGATCAAATTGCCAACATCCTCTGGATCATGGAAAAAGCAAGAGAGTTCTAGAAAAGCATCTATTTCTGCTTTATTGACTATGCCAAAGCCTTTGACTGTGTGGATCACAACAAACTGTGGAAAATTCTGACAGAGATGGGAATACCAGACCACCTGACCTACCTCTTGAGAAACCTGTATGCAGGTCAGGAAGCAAGAGTTAGAACTGGACATGGAACAACAGACTGGTTCCAAATAGGAAAAGGAGTACGTCAAGGCTGTATATTGTCACCCTGCTTATTTAACTTATATGCAGAGTACATCATGAGAAATGCTGGGCTGGATGAAGCATAAGCTGGAATCAAGACAGCCGGGAGAAATATCAATAATCTCAGATATGCAGATGACACCAACCTTATGACAGAAAGCGAAGAACAACTAAGGAGCCTCTTGATGAAAGTGAAAGAGGAGAGTGAAAAAGCTGGCTTAAAACTCAACATTCATAAACCTAAGATCATGGCATCCGGTCCCATCACTTCATGGCAAATAGATGGGGAAACAATGGAAACAATGAGAGACTTTATTTTGGGGGGCTCCAAAATCACTGCAGATGGTGACTGCAGCCATGAAATTAAAAGATGCTTGCTGCTTGGAAGAAAAGTTATGACCAACCTAGACAGCATATTAAAAAGCAGAGACATTACTCTGCCAACAAAGGTCCGTCTAGTTAAAGCTATGGTTTTTCCAGTAGTTATGCATGGATGTGAGAGCTGGACTATAAAGAAAGCTGAGCACCAAAGAATTGGTGCTTTTGAACTGTGGTGTTGGAGAAAACTCTTGAGAGTCTCTTGTAATGCAAGGAGATCCAACCAGTCCATCCTAAAGGAAACCAGTCCTGAATATTCATTGGAAGGACTGATGTTGAAGCTGAAACTCCAAAACTTTGGCCACCTGATGTGAAGAACTGACTCATTGGAAAAGACACTGATGCTGGGAAAGATTGAAGGCGGGAGGAGAAGGGGATGGCAGAGGATGAGATGGTTGCATGGCATCACCAAGTCTATGGACATGCATTTGAGTAAACTCCAGGAGTTGGCAATGGACTGGGAGGCCTGGTGTGCTGCAGTCCATGGGGTTGCAAAGAGTTGGACACAAATGAGCAACTGAATGGAACTGAACTGTTACTCACTTAATACCATTGTATCATGATTGGCAAGAGAAAAATAACAGAACTCTATATCACCAAAACTAGGATCTAATAGAAAAACCTAAAATAACTTTCGAAAATCCAGATGCATATCAGAATTATCTTGGAATTTTTTGAAAAACACAAATGATCAGGTATTGTAAATTTTTCTCCAGAGGTCCAGACAGATTTCTAATGAGCAGTCATATTTAAAAACAAGTGATGATCTTTTATCTAGTTCGTTTCACTTTTTCTATTTCATACTCAGTGCTCCCATTTCATTCAGTTTATGTACTTCAATTTCTCCATCTCTTTTTTTTTGATGTTCTTTCTCAAGTCTTCATCAAGTATAGTAGAAAAGCTTTTGTGTACATATATAAAAATATGTATAATATATATTTTAGAAAACTTATGAATTTTTGCCTAACTAAAGAAATTATGACATTTTGATACTACTTGACTTAGTATGAATAGAATGCCAGATTTCTAATTAAAAAACAGATATGCAACAAGCAAAAAAGGTTCACTGTATAGCACTGGGACTACAGTCAGTATCCAGTTACCTATGGTAGAAAAGAATTTCCCAAATACTCCATGAATACATGGGTATCTGTGTGACTGAACCACCCTGCTGTGCACCTGAAACACTGTCGCCTCTACCTCAGTAAAATACATGCAGTAAAAATAAGAGGCCCACGCGTGCCAAACCTACCGCTGGTGTCACACTCAAAGGGAGAAAGTAACAAGACAGCAATGTCCACTCTGACCACTTTTATTTAACATAGTTTTGGAAGTCCTAGCTACAGCAATCAGAGAAGAAAAAAAAGTAAAGGGAATCCAAATTAGAAAAGAAGTAAACTGCCACTGTTTGCAGGTGACATTATACTCTACACTGAAGATCCTAAAGATGTTACCAGAAAACTACTAGAGCTCATAAATGAATTTGGTAAAGTTGCAGGTAACAAAATCAATACACTGAAGTCAGTTGCGTTTCTATACACTAACAACGAAAGATCAAAAAAAAATTCAAGAAGCAATTCCACTTATCATTGCATCAAAAAAGAATAAAATACATAGGAACAAACTTACCTAAGGAGACAAAAGACATGTATTCCTCTTTTGCTATAAGATGCTGATAAAAGAAATCAAAGAGGACATAAACAGATGGAAAGATATACCATGTTTGTGAATCGGAAGAATCGATATTGTCAAAATGACTATACTACCCAAGATAATCTACAGATTCAATGCAATCCCTATCAAATTACCAATGGTATTTTTCACAGAACTAGAACAAAAAATTCTCAAAATTGATATGGAGACACAAAATAGCCAAATATACCCCGAACAACCAAAACAATTTTGAAAATGAAAGCCAGAGCTGTAGGAATCAGGCTCCTTGACTTCACACTACACTACAAAGCTCCAGTCATCAAAACAGGGCGGTAGCGGCACAACAACAGAAATACAGATCAATGGAGCAGATAGAAAACCCGAAATAAGCCCATGCACCTATAGTCAGTAATCTGTGACAACGGACGCAAGACCACACAATGCTGGAAAGACAGTCTCTTCAGCAAATGGTGCTAGGAAAAATGGACAGCCACGTGTTTTAAAAAAAAAAAAGAAGTTAGACCATTCCTTAATTCCATACATAAAAATAAGCTCAAAATGAATTAAAGACCTAAATGTTAGACTGGACACTATCAAACTCTTACAAGAAAACATATGCAGAACACTCTCTGACATAAGTCACAGCAACATCTTTTTTAATCTATCTCCCAGAATAGTGGAAATAAAAGCAAAAAGAAACAAATGGGACCTACTTAAACTCAAAAAGCATTTGCACAGCAAAGGAAACAAAAAACAACCCACAGATTGGGAGAAATATTTTTCAAATGATGTGACTGATAAGGGATTAGTCTCCAACATTTCCAAACAGCTTATGACACTTAATAGAATAAAAACAACCCACTCAAAAAATGGGCAGAAGACCGCAAGAGATACTTCTGCAGAGAGGACACAAAGATGGTCAACATGCCCAGCACCACCAGCTATTAGAGACACGCAAACCAAAACTATAATTAGATATGACCTCACACCAGTCAGGATGGCAATCATCAAAAAATCCACAAACAATGAACGCTGGAGAGGGTGTGGAGAGATGGGAACCCTCCTGCCCTGTTGGCGGGAATGTAAGCTGGTACAGCCACTATGAAGAACAGTATGGAGGTTCCTTAAAACACTAAAAATAGAGTTGCCATATGACTGTGCAATCCCACTCCTGGGCATATATCCCGAGAAAAGCATGGCCCCAAAATACACACACCCCAGTGTTCACTGCGGCACTGTTTACAACAGACAAGACGTGGGAGCAACCTACATGTCTGTCGACAGGAATAGATAAAGAAGACGTGGCACATAAACACAAGGGAATATTACTCAGCCATTAAAAATGATGAGATACGGCCATCTGAAGCAACATGGATGGACCTAGAGTGTGTCATACTGAGTGAAGTTAAGTCAGAGGAGGAGAAATATCATATGATATCCATTATATGTGGAATCTAAAGAGAAATGATACAACTGAACTTACTTACAAAACACCCTCTTTCAAACAAGACATCCTCTTCCAACAACACAAGAGAAGACTCTACACATGGACATCACCAGATGGACAATACAGAAATCAGATTGATTATATTCTTTGCAGCCAAAGATGGAGAAGCTCTATTCAGTCAGCAAAAACAAGACCAGGACCTGACTGTGGCTCAGACCATGAACTCCTTATTGCCAAATTCAGACTTAAATTGAAGAAAGTAGGGAAAACCACTAGACCATTCAGGTATGACCTAAATCAAATCCCTTACGATTATACAGTAGAAGTGACAAATAGATTCAAGGGATTAGATTTGACAGAGTGCCTGAAGAACCAAGGACAGAGGTTTGTGACATTGTACAGGAGGCAGTGATCAAGACCATCCCCAAGAAAAAGAAATGCAAAAAGAAAAATGGTTGTCTGAGGAGGCCTTACAAATAGCTGAGAAAAGAAGAGAAGCTAAAGGCAAAGGAGAAAAGGAAAGATATACCCATTTGAATGCAGAGTTCCAAAGAACAGCAAGGAGAGATAAGAAAGCCTTCCTCAGTGATCAATGCAAAGAACAGAGGAAAACAATAAAATGGGAAAGACTAGAGATTTCTTCAAGAAAATCAGAGATACCAAGGGAACATTTCATGCAAAGATGGGCACAATAAAGGACAGAAATGGTATGGACCTAACAGAAGAAGAAGATATTAAGAAGAGGTGGCAAGAATACACAGAAGAACTGTACAAAAAAGATCTTCACAACCCAGATAACCATGATGGTGTGATCACTCACCTAGAGCCAGACATCCTGGAATGTGAAGTCAAGTGGGCCTTAGAAAGCATCACTACGAACAAAGCTAGTGAAGGTGATGAATGCCAGTTGAGCCATTTCAAATCCTAAAAGATGCTGCTGTGAAAGTACTGCACTCAATATGCCAGCAAATTTGGAAGACTCAGCAGTGGCTACAGGACTGGAAAAGGTCAGTTTTCCTTCCAATCCCAAAGAAAGGCAATGCCAGAGAATACTCAAACTACCGCACAATTGCACTCATCTCACATGCTAGTAAAGTAATGCTCAAAACTCTCCAAGCCAGGCTTCAACAGTATGTGAACAGCGAACTTCCAGATGTTTAAGCTGGATTTCGAAAGGCAGAGGAACCAGAGATCAAATTGCCAACATCCACTGGATCATCGAAAAAGCAAGAGCGTTCCAGAAAAATATCTGCTTTATTGACTGTGCCAAAGCCTTTGACTGTGTGGATCACAACAAACTGTGGAAAATTCTTCAAGAGATGGGAATACCAGACCACCTGACCTGCCTCCTGACAAATCTGTATGCAGGTCAAGAAGCAACAGTTAGAACTGGACATGGAACAACAGACTGGTTCCAAATTGGGAAAGGAGTATGTCAAGGCTGTATATTGTCACCGTGCTTATTTAATTTATATGCAGAGTACATCATGAGAAATGCTGGGCTGGATGAAGCATAAGCTAGAATCAAGATTGCTGGGAGAAAAATCAATAACCTCAGATATACAGATGACACCACCCTTAAGACAGAAAGCAAAGAAGAACTAAGGAGCCTCTTGATGAAAGTGAAAGAGGAGAGTGAAAAAGCTGGCTTAAAACTCAACATTCAGAAAACTAAGATCATGGCATGCAGTCCCATCACTTTATGGCAAATAGATGGGGAAACAATGGAAACAGTGAGAGACTTTATTTTGGGGGGCCCCAAAATCACTGCAGATGGTGACTGCAGCCATGAAATTAAAAGACGCTTGCTGCTTAGAAGAAAAGCTATGACCAACCTAGACAGCATATTAAAAAGCAGAGACATTACTCTGCCAACAAAGGTCCATCTAGTCAAAGCTATGGTTTTTCCAGTAGTCATGTATGGATGTGAGAGTTGGACTATAAAGAAAGCTGAGCACCAAAGAATTGATGCTTTTGAACTGTGGTGTTGGAGAAGACTCTTGAGAGTTCCTTGTACTGCAAGGAGATCCAACCAGTCCATCCTAAAAGAAACCAGTCCTGAATATTCATTGGAAGGACTGATGTTGAAGCTGAAACTCCAGAACTTTGGCCACTTGATGCGAAGAACTGACTCATTGGAAAAGACCCTGATGCTGGGAAAGACTGAAGGCAGGAGGAGAAGGGGACAACAGAGGATGAGATGGCTGGATGGCATCACTGACTCAATGGACATGAGTTTGGGTAAACTCCGGGCGTTGGTGATAGACACAGGGGCCTGGCGTGCTGCAGTCCATGGGGTTGCAAAGAATCAGACACGACTGAGTGACTGAACTGAATAAGGTGTATAGAAAAAGAAGCCCTACTGCACTGTCGATGGGAATGTAAATTGGTACAGCCACTATGGTGAACACTATGGAGATTCCTTTAAAAACTAGGAATAAAGCTGCCACATGATCCAGCAATCCTACTACTGGGCATATACCCTGAGAAAACCATGATTCTAAATGACACATTTATCCCAATGTTATAGAAGCACTATTTACGAATGAATAAAGAAGATATAGTACATATATACAATGGAATATTACTCAGCCATAGAAAGAATGAATTTGAGTCAGCTGTATTGAAGTGGATGAACCTAGAGCCTGTTATACAGATTGAAGTGAGTCAGAAAGAGAAAAATATATATTAATGCATATATATGGAATCTAGAAAAGCAGCACTGATGAACCTATTTTTAGAGAAGAAATGGAGATCCAGACAGAGAGCATGGACTTGGGGACACGGTGGGGAACGGAGAGGTAGGACGAAGTGAGAAAGGAGCACCGACGTGTACACAGCACCACGTGTAAAACAGAGAGCTAGAGGGAAGCTGCTGTGTGACACAGGGAGCCCAGCCTGGCACTCTGCGATTACCTAGAGGGGCGGGAGGGGAGGCAGAGAGAGCGGCTCAAGAGGGAAGGGATATATACAATTATGGCTGATTCTTGCTGTTATAGGACAGAAACTCACACAACACTATAGGGCAATTATCTTCCAATTAAAAATTTTTTTAAATGCTGGAGTGCAAAAAAAAAAAAAAGAATGGAAAAATATTACTTGTCCTGCCTTCCTATGATAGATTATCCTAAGGCCGTAAGGCACTAAATTTAGTCAGAATCAGTGGGTCCCCTGGAGTCATTGCCAACTACACAATGGAGTCAAAAGGCTGTCTATCTGAAATGCAAACCAAGATCTTCCTTTATTACTAAGTAACTGACTAGCTACCAATCAAACTCCTGTCAGGTGGGAAAAGGCTAAGGCAGTCCCACCTCTATTGTTAAAACAATGCTTTTATTTTCTACTTCCTGCTCTTCAACTCTCTCAAACACTTCCCTGCAAGTCAAGTTCTAATCACACCAAGAGGAAATAAATCAAGTACTCAATTTCTAGGAAACCAGTCTATTTTCTTCTACTACAAGGGACCTCCCTGATGGCCCAATGGTTAAGAATCTGCCTGCCAGTGCAGGGAACGAAGATGCCACAGGCCTCAGGGCAACTAAGCCCCTGAGTAGCTGTGTGCCCCTAAGTAGCCACAACTACTGAAGCCCAGGAGCCCCAGAGCCTGGGCTCCACAAGAAAGTACTCCCTGCTCACCACAGCTAGAGAAAGCCTGAGTGCAGCAACAAAGAATTCATGCACCACAATGACGACCGAGTGCAGTCAATTAAATAAGTAAAATAAACTATATCTATATTGAGAAAGACCAACCTCGGCCACAGTACTGCGAATACGATCCACCACCTGCTCAAAGTCCACCAGGCTGAAGAGGGGCTGCTGCTTGAGACGATGCAACTCTGCTGCAAAAGTGTCCTCCTGGTTCTTCAGAATGGATCCTGTAGGACAGGAAAGCACTCACGGTCAGCAGGAGTCAGGAAACCACCACAGGCGGGGGGCTCTCTGCCTGGGGCTGCCGGGAACAACATGAAGGTCCCTAGCCACCCACTCATGTCCCATGTCCCTAGGACATGAAGGTCCCTAGCCACCCACTCTGCCCGGGCCGACTTTGGGTCCACATGATGTCAGACATGCCTCTGAGGATTGGGGGAACCCCGGCAAGGACATTCCTACCTTTCCTGGTCAGGTTTACATTTTGATTTTCGAACATCTGGACAGATTCTCCCACAAAGAGGATTTTTTCAGCAACCCTCACTGGAATGTAGGACGGCAGAATCTCCACTCGCAGAGAAAACTGTTTGAGAGATGGCGCCAGCATGTTCTCCTCCTCTATCAGGCGCTGGGCAAGGAAAAAACCCACATCAGAGATAACGTATGAAGTGAAAAAGGGGAAACAAGGGAATATCTGGCAGCTCTCCCAACCCACGATTTACAGTTTCTGGAAGCAGGGACTTTAAATCTGAACTTGCATAATTATTAAATTACCAGTGCTAGAGAAAGACATTCCATTTTTAGACAGAAAGCACAGTGGAAATAACAGTGGTTCTATTAACATTAGGATTTTCATTCTCACTCTGCCTTGACTACTGTGTAAAAACTTGTGCAGTGGGTCTGGAACTCAGTCTTCTTGTCTGTACCGTGGAATAACTGCTCTGTTTGTTTCCAGGTCTGCATGTCTATGATTTACTACCTTGCGCATGTCTGCTCTGCCCAGCTCTTTACAGAGGCCTGAGTCATACAGCCATGTGGTTCTCATAACCTGGCTCCTGGGCCAGCACCATTGGCCTCACGTGGGAGCTTGTTAGAAATGCAAAATTTCAGGCCCGTCCCCAGAGCTACAGAAAACCTGGGGGATGAGGCCCAGCAGTCCATGTTTTAATAAGCTCTCCAGGCAATTCTGGGCACTCTACAGTCTGAGTAACACTAATCTAGCCCATGAAGCCCCAGATTCTTGCTGTCTAGCCAGCCAGGTCCCTGACTTGCTGCTAATTTGACCCTTATCCAGGGTATGGATAAGGAACCCCAAACTCCATTCTCCTGACTTTGATCTCTGCTATCCGCCATTTCAATTTTGGGCTTGGGTGCTGGTGTGCCTCAGGGCACCACCCAAGACCCTTTTTTCCTCTCGCTCTCCACACTCTTCCTAAACAATCACATCTTCTGAGGCTGAACTGATCATAACAGGTATTTTTAATCTTTCTGCATCACAGGACTCTCTGCAAGTATAAAAGTGATGGACCTTCCAGAAGAATATGGAAACATACACTTCACAGAACCTCTGAAGCCACCCATGGACCTCAGTTTAAAAACTTTCATATGCTGATAACTCCTAAAACTTTATCTTTAAGCCAGACTGCTCTCATCAGCTTCAGGCTCAGCCCACTGATCATTTCCTACAAGCATCTCAGTGTGTCCAGAGTTAGACACATCTTCTCCCCCCGCCCTCTCCTACCAGCAGCCCACATTCCTTATCATCACCACTCACCTATCACTAAAGGCAGAGACTTGGGCATCATCCCTGATGCTTCCCTCTGGGCCCCTGGCCAATCAATCACCACGGCCTGCCTGTTCCACCTCCTAAATATCGCTGAAGCCTCTTTCTTCTTCACCATATTTACTGTTCCCATCCTTGGTGCAGGCCACCACTATTTTTCAGCTAATGTGAAAATTTCAGCCCAACAGGCTTCACCGATGGCTCAAACAGTAAAGAATCTGCTTGCAATGCGGGAGACGCTGGAGAGCTGAGTTTGATCCCTGGGTCAGGTAGCTCCCCTGGAGGAGGAAATGGCAACTCACTCCAGTATTCTTGCCTGGAGAATCCCATGGACAGAAGCCTTGCAGGCTACAGTCCATGGGGTCACAAAGAGTAGGACATGACTGAAGCAACTGAGCACATGTAATGTCCCAAACATTCTCCTAACTGTTGTACTTGCTGCTAATCTTAATTTTTTAAAAAACGTTTTCCCGCAGTTTCCAGAGTGATCTATCATAAAGTCTAATATAACATACAGAGGTGTGTTAACCCGTTGCCTAAAATTCTTCATGGTTCCCAGCTCTTTTCAGGCTCAAGTCCAAATTCCTTCCCATTATTTACAAGGGCTTTCATGATCTTACCTCCGCTCATCTCAAAAGCTTCACTGACTGCCACTTCCCACATCCCCTCCAACTGTCCCTTACACTCTATATTTCAGTCTTTATTTACTTGACCATCTCAACTGAATTACTGATGGTTCTCCCAAATGATCCATGTCCTTCATGGCCTCTGTACTGTACACAGTCCTTCCCTCTGCCTGGAATTTTTTTTTTTTTTGGCCGTGTGGCATATGGGATCTAAGCTCCGACTAGGGATCAAACCTCAGCCCCCTGCATTGGAAGCTCAGTCTTAACAATTGAACCACCAGAGACGTCGTTCTCCCAAACTCTTTGCACTTAAGACATACATTCCACTCTAGTCCATGTTCCCAGAATACCCACACTCACTGGTCCAGAGCACTTAGTATATTGTAATATGTCTTCCACTAACTGTAAGCTCTTTAAGGACAGGGACTACTACATTTTATTTGTTTATGTGGTTGTGGCACCTGGAACAGTTGTGCCTGGCATATAACAGGCATTCAATAAAATGTAACAGGATAAATGAATGGATAAGAACAGCACAGGACTTTGGGGAGCCAAATCAAAACTAACCTGCAGTGTAAAAGCTCTGGGTACCAACAAGACGACCTAAAGGGACAAGACTTCTTATTACTCTCCTCAATGCAAATACCAGGAAAAGGGGAAACAAAAGGGATCTTACAAGTGTATTTTCTACCTTAGAGTCTCACACTGTTAGGCATTAAGTTTGAGTATTAAGCTAAGCCAACTGTCTACGTCTACAGAATTTATGGAACGTGCCCAGGCCATGTTGAGCTGGGGGCAAGTCACCGGGAGGTCATCTAGCTGTTGACTTGTCCAGCTCCTGGCAGGAGCAGGCTAGGCTTCTTGCTGGGCTCTCACCAAGTCCTGGAGTTCTCTCAGTTGTTTTCCTGTCAGTCCCCCAATGCCCAGATCCTCCTCATCCTCTTCTGGCTGGGTGCTGACATTCCCGGAAGATGGACCCTGTTTGATAAAGAACTCTTCGTGCTGATCCAAGAGGAGTCCATGTAACATCCAGGCTGAGAGCTGCTTATACATGACCCCGTGACACACGGCCAGGATCCTGAGTGGAGAGGACAGCAAGAGCCTTAGAAGTTCACTCAGGACAAAAGCACAGAGGGCGTGCTTTAAACTGGATAAACAGAGGCCTGAGAGTTTGGTCAGTCAGAAAGGAAAGGACCAATTAAGGTAAAAATAATTGTGCTATTTTAACTTCAATCTCTGCAGATGAACTAAGTGGTTAAACTTCCAAACCTGTAGCCTGTATACTGAAGTCTGAAATGCTCAGTAAAGGTTCTGATCATCTTTTAGAAGAGGCACATTTCTTCCCTCCTTTTGAGTAAAATAAGTTTCAAAATGGATGATTCCTGTTAAAATTAAATGGACTTATAGGAGTCTCTTTTTGGCTAACACAGTATTAAGTAAGTTTTTACTTTTGTTGGACTCACATAAGGAGAGTAGGTCCAGTATGTGAGAGGCAGATATACCTGAGAAAGTATTATCCAACAAAATGCAGAATGGTTGTTGGAGAATGGGATAGTTACACAGCCTCAAAGGGTCACACCTCAGAAAACATATCAGTGACAAAGTGGAAAATGTTCCTCTAAAACAGATCTGGTGGAAAACACCTAACCCTAGTGATGAAGCTTTACACCAGTAATGGGGCAAACTTGCTCTGTGTGCACTCTGATATGCTCTAACAGGGAATAATATGACCTAGGTAGTATCCTTGCCAAAAATGTTCAATCTGAATCTACTCATGAGGAAATAATCAGAAAAATCCAGACTGTGGAATATTCTACAGGAAGCTTTTGATCATATTTCACATTTATTTAATAGTTGCAATCATAAAATACATATAATTTTGTATCCTTTTTTCAGTTAGTATTATAAAAATATTTTTACGTGTTGTTTCAGAATTTGTAATTTTAATTGGTTTATAGTCTATCAAGTGAATATATTTTTATTCAGCATTCTATTACTGGTGATTTTCTCATTTCTTAATATAGCAGACAATATTGCAATGAATAATGATTGTGTATATGGTTATTTTCTTCTTTTGGATAATTTTGTTAGAGTAAAATTCTTAAGAGGATTATAAAGCTACTCAAAATACACATTTAGACACAGCTAAGCATAATCTGGAATATTTCATGGAAATTCTCCAAGGATAATGAGATCCAAAAATGAAGGATTGCCTCAAGATCATCTAGGTAGCTAGGTCCTAGCCTGGATGCTCAACACCTTAGAATCCCTTTCTGTGGTTTCTGAGTCACTGTAAGGCTGACACGGGCTCCTGTACTCATGGGACAACTGTCCCCAGAGGGAAACCCGAGATAACCTGGAAACAGAACTTGGGCCAAGTCAGGTCACTTGACCACCCACTCCCCTCTCTACCCCAGTGAAGCCACGACTTACTTTTCTAGTGCACTGCGAACAGGAGGCAACCCCCCGCAGCTGTGTTTGTATACTGTTTCCAGGATTTGACAACCATGAATCTGTGGAAAACACAACCTTGTCAAGCTGAATTCCATTTTAATAGTTCATGTAACCCAATCTCATATTCTATATTCAATCCAGAGGGCAAAATCCACGGAGAGTGAGGATAAACTCGTAAGCTCTATGCATAGTTCCAATTCTGACTCCAATTCCACTGTGTGTGTGTAGGGGTGGGTGGGGTTCCCCCACACCACCAAGCAACTCTCTGACACCAGCTGGGGGTCCTACAACCCAACTCAATCCCTGGGTTCCACTTATTTGCTAGAGCAGCTCACAGAACTCAGGAAACCCATTTATTCACTAGATTATCAATTTGTTAGGAAGGATACGCCAGGATACCAATCAACACCCAGATGAAAGGGTACATACAGCGAGGTCCCGGACAAACGAGCTTCTGCAGGGCACGGTGGCACACACAGGCACTCTGGTCCACCAATCTGGAAGCTCTCCAAACCATCCTTTCGGGTTTCTATGGAGCCTTCCCAGCTCTCTGCCCTCTGCCCGCTTTTCTTGCCAAAGGTCAGGTGGGAAACGTGGGACTGCAAGTTCTCACCTTCCAATCACAGGGTTGGTTCCCCGGGCAACAGCCCATATTTCAGTGTTTTCCCAAAATCACCTGGTTAACAAGCTCAGGTGTGGTAAATAGGGGTTTGCTATGCATATCAAGATGTCTTTATTGCTCTTATTACTTAGGAAATTCTGAGTTTTAGGAGCTCTGCGCCAGAAATGGGACAAAGACCAAATCTATTTTTCTTATTATAAATCACAACATCACAATAGTTGTTCTTAAGTATGGACCCTCCGCATCCCTGTCCTTTCCCAGCCCACACCTTCCCCCAGCAGCATCTGCATCACCTGGAAACTTTTAAGAGCTACAAATTCTTGGACCTTGTTCCAGATCTGCTGAATCAGGATCTCTGGGGTGGGGCCCAGCAATCTGCTTTTAACAATCAGCTCCAGGTTCTAATGCACAATGAAGTTTGAGAACTGCACTAAGGAAACCAGAATCATTTCAAATTCCAGGAAAAGAAGTAAAGAACGCTCTTTACTTCAGATTAAGGCCTAATTCAGACTTCTTATAAGGTACACACTTATCTAAAAACCTGCTTCCTCTCTCAATGTCCTTTTGTCTCTATTTTTTTTAAACAGCTTTACTGAGGTATACTTTATACACCATGCTGCTAAGTCACTTTAGTTGTGTCCGACCCTGTGCGACCCCATAGACAGTAGCCCACCAGGTTCCCCCGTCCCTGGGATTCTCCAGGCAAGAACACTGGAGTGGGTTGCCATTTCCTTCTCCAGTGCATGAAAGTGAAAAGTGAAAGTGAAGTCGCTCAGTCGTGTCCGACCCCCAGCGACCCCATGGACTGCAGCCTTCCAGGCTCCTCCATCCATGGGATTTTCCAGGCAAGAGTACTGGAGTGGGGTGCCATTGCCTTCTCCATTATACACCATAAAATTCATCTAATTTAAGTGTACTTTCAACAATGTTTAATAAATTTACAGCAGTGTGCAACCATCAACACGATCCAGGGTTATAACATTTCTTTAGGTTATAACACTCTAAAGGACCCCTTGTGCCTGTGTGTACTGCCCTGTTCTCACCCACAGCCTCATTTATTTAGAGCCTCAGCACTCAGCTTCCTACCCGTTCCCCGGCAGGAATCCCTTGCCCATCTACAATCCCTCCACTCGTTTTCCACTCTCCTTCCTGGGGCCAATGGAAGCTCAGGGTCAACTGAGGTGTGCAGCCATGCATGGACTCTTACGCTAACCCCACTTACCTAGAAGGTCCCCTCTAGCTTTGGGAGACAGTTTAGTAGAGTAGTTAAGAGCACAGTCTGGGGTCAGACAGCCCTGGGTTTATAGCCTAGTTGTACCGTTTATTACCTTCTGTATGATCCTAAGGGGTTTCCCAGGTGGTGCAGAGGTAAAGAATCTGACTGCCAATGTAGGAAAAGCAAGAGACGCAGGTTTGATCCCTGGGTTGGAAAGGTCCCCTGGTGGAGGAAATGGCAACCCACTACAGTATTCGTGCCTGGGAAATTTCATGGACAGAGGAGCCTGGCGGGCTAGAGTCCATGGGGTTACAAAGAGTTGGACGTGACCGAGCAACTGAGCAAGCATGCACGTGTGACTCTAATTACATTCCTTAACCTATTTGATTCCTTAGGAGATTGACCTTGATAATACATGTGAAGCACTTTGCACAGAGCCTGGTATACAACAAGTGCACAATAAAAGCTTGATGTTATTTGATGAGGGCAACCAGCTTTGCAGGGTCAGAGAGCACTGACTTTGCTGCCACAGAATGAATGCAGCAGAGTGTAAGTTTCTAGACGCATACAGTGAAAAAAAAAAAAGCAGCAATCTGGCAAACTGACTAGTTAACTAGTTATATCCAAGGCACAAATGTATCAGCTTAAAAACAGGAATTAACTAAACATATTTAATCCACTTGGCCTTTCTGATCCAATTATGAACCAGCAGATTCTTCTAATGTAAAATCTCAAAGCATCTCAATTATTAATCCTACTCAGAAAAGACATTCTCTGGACACTGGAGACCCTCTTCTCAATGCATATGATAAAAACTTGTGATAAGAGGCATATTTAACTAATCAACATCTGGGTTTCACCCAATGACTAAACAGTGCTCAGAAAGCTGCCAACACAATAAACCTATTACCTTCTTTCTAAGGATTAACTTTCTACTTCTTCTCAAGTTCCATATCCAAAAGTTTTGAATCTTTAGTGTACAAAACTCTCACCTTCAAGTATCCATAGCTTTATCCTCTACCCAGCAGCATTCTTGGGGACATCTGTTACTATTTCCCCCAGCTTTTGGACCAGGAGCTGCTTAAGCGCAGGGTCATAACTTATTTTTGCTTTGCTGATACTTAGCATGATACCCAAGCAGATATTGCTGAATGAATGAATGAATGAATAAATAAAAACTACCAAAAACTAGGGTCTTCAAAAAGGAATGTAAAGGAAAATGAATTATGATTATGTCCTTGGTGCTTACCCCAGGAAAAGGAAAAAGTACTCACCTTCTGACTTTTAATTTGTTCTACTACAACCATCACAGAGGGGAAAAGGAGCTGGAACTTCAAAGTAGAGAATGATTAGGATGGTATATATTTCAAGCACAAGGAAAAAAAATTAACTCAGGAAATGCCTTTGTTTCTAACCAGTCCCATTTATCATAAAGATGGCAATGCCACAGAACAACCAGGATCCTAAGGCAATCTGATGTGGGGGTTGGCTGTAGACAGAACGGCAGACACAAGCAGTTTCCATGTCTAAGGTGCATAACTGCTAATACTGAGGCCAATGTAGAGCATTAACATCAGACAGTAAGTTTTCATTAAATGTGGAACTCTTCAAACAGTTCTGATCTAGGAAAACATATGAAATAACAAATGCTGAGCTCTGAAACCAGAAGGAAAAAAGTTCTCAAAAATAATATCCTGAGTTAGAGTATTCCAATGATATCAACAGATTCCGAAGCATTTTGTTACCTGGTCTAAGGAGTAATTGACATGTGATATGGAGAGATGGGGGTCAGCCAGGAACTGCAACAAAAAACACTGTGATTAGGGCTCCATATATAGTATCTTGAATCTATTTCATCTGTGAAAACTAGAAGGGAATCTGAGAGTAGGTTTAGGGTTCATTTTAGGGTACTGAGAATTGATCACTTACAGAAGATAATTAATTCTGATTTTCCGATGAAAATAGCTCACTCTTAGCTACCTGACCATATCAGAGGGCATCTCACATCAGGAATGTGCCCTCATCTGCAGTCCCAGAGGTGCGGCTTCCCGCGTCTCTTCTCACCTCTTGTTCCAAATCAAGTAGTGCCTGGCGGTAAGGCTGCAAAACTGAATCCAGCCCCGTGCAGAAGGCCCTGAGGTAGATTCCATGTGACCCACCTTGGCCCTGCTGAGATGGATGGTGATCCTGAAATAACAAAGAGAAGTCAGCTTTTCAGCTCACAGCCTGAAACCCGAGGAAGACATTATCCTTTATTAATGGCATTATTTTTGCTTAAATAATTTCCAATCAAAGTAGTGTTTCCATGAGAGGAAAATCTGACTGAAGAGACAGATTTTGAGTCCTGACCTTTTAAAATGTGATAATGTTTTAATTTTCCAAGTGGCTGAGATTTTACAAACTGGGTATTCTTCCACACTGTCACTAGAGATTCTTCAACAACTCAGTTCTAACCTTGTAACTTCTGGCTTAAATCCCTTTGGTGGCTTCCTCTTACCCAAGAATAATATCTAAACTCCTCTACATAGCATACTGGAGAAGGCAATGGCACCCCACTCCGGTACTCTTGATGGAGGAGCCTGGTAGGCTGCAGTCCATGGGGTCGCTAAGAGTCAAGACACGACTGAGCGGCTTCACTTTCACTTTTCACTTTGATGCATTGAAGAAGGAAATGGCAACCCACTCCAGTGTTCTTGCCTGGAGAATCCCAGAGACGGGGGAGCCTGGTGGGCTGCCATCTATAGGGTCACACAGAGTTGGACACGACTGAAGTGACTTAGCAGCACATAGCATACGGTGACCTCTGTATTCTGGCCTTTACCCTCTCTCCAAAATTATCTTTCACTGCTTTCAACTTCACATCCTCATTTCCAAATTAATCAACAGTTCCCCAAATGTGCCTTATTTCTATCTCGCACCTCCATGAATCTGAGTGTGTTCTGCTTACAATTGTGTACTCATGCTTGTGACAAATACCTACTCTTCCTGCGGGACCCAACTCAAGCATCTTTTCCCTGCAAAGCCCTTTCTAACTCTCCCCAGAGAATTACTAGCTCCCCTCTGTTGCTTTTATAGCATCTCTTTTCAGTGCTGGAATTGAACTTTTGATTATTTGTTCCCTCACTAGACCAACAGCTTCATGAAGCAAGGGCTCACACTTTGTCCATCTTTGCATTTCATTTCCTAGCACAGTTCTTTGAAGAGAGGGTAACTATTTACTGAATAAATAAAATGACCTCAGTCCTCCTCCTAACAACCCTTCTCCAGTCTCACGTGGTAATTCATTAGCAAATCTGATAGCCAACACGGGAAGTTAGAAGATGCTCACCAAGAGGCTATTTACAAATATGGCTTGTCTTTCAAGAAAGCTGCAGTTTTTCTATAAAAGCATTCTTCTTTTACATGGGGGAATTGCAGCTAACAGCTGACTAGAGGCCGTGATGACTAGCCTTTCTGGGTGGTCAGGCTCTGGTGGCAGTAGATACCATAGGAGAATTAAGCAAAAAATGTGGGAGGAAGCTTGGGCTCAGGGGTTATAAGGCACAGTGTAGCCAGAGGTTGCCACAAAGGATACTGGCAGTTCCTGGAGATAAATGTTCACAGCTATAATAAGAACATGGGCATAGGGTGAAACAGACCAGACTGGCTTACAACCAGGCAGTTTTTTTTTTTTTTTTCTATCTTGTATCATTCCAGAGAACAGAATGTCTTCATTTATCACAAAATGAAAGAGAAATTGCTTTTTATTTTTCAAAAATAAATAAGTAAATAAATAAAAGGTACTACAAATAGCTTTAGGAATTGGAAAAGTAGGAATTCACATATAAAATCCATGTAGTCACGTGAATATAGAAGAGGTTAGGATTTCTTAAAGTGATATATTGTTGTTGTTAGTCACTAAGTCATGTCTGACTCTTTTGCGAGCCCATGGATTGTAGCCTGCAAGGCTCGATTTCCCAGGTCAAAAATACTGAAGCAGGCCACCATTTCCTCTCTAGGGGATCTTCCCAACCCAGGGATGGAATCCGCGTCTCCTGCATTGTGAGTTGAGTTCAATTGCTCAGTTGTGTCCAACTCTTTGCGGCCCCATGGACTGCAGCATGCCAGGCCTCCCTGTCCATCACCAACGCCCAGAGTTTACTCAAACTCATGCCCATCAGAGTTGGTGATGTCATCCAACCGTCTCATCCTCTGTCGTCCCCTTCTCCTCCTGCCTTCAATCCTTCCCAGCATCAGAGTCTTTTCCAACAAGTCAGTTCTTTGCATCCGGTGGCCAAAGTGTTGTAGTTTCTGCTTCAGCATCAGTCCTTTCAATGAATATTCAGGACTGATTTCCCTTAGGATGGACTGGTTGTATCTCTTTGCTGTCCAAGGAACTCTCAAGAGTCTTCTCCAACACCACAGTTCAAAAGCATCAATTCTTTGGTGCTCAGTTTTCTTTACAGTCCAACTCTCACATCCATAGATGACCACTGGAAAAGCCATAGCCTTGACTAGACAGACCTTTGTTGGCAGAGTAATGTCTCTGCTTTTTAATATGTTATCTAGCTTGGTCATAACTTTTCTTCCAAGGAGCAAGCGTCTTTTAATTTCATGGCTGCAGTCACCACCTGCAGTGATTTTGGAGCCCCAAAAATAAAGCCTCTCACTGTTTCAATTGTTTCCCCATCTATTTGCCATAAAGTGATGGGACCAGATGCCATGATCTTAGTTTTCTGAATGTTGAGTTTTAAGCCAACTTTTTCATTCTCCTGCATTATAGGCAGATTGTTTATTGCTGAGCCACCACAGAAACCCCAAAGTTACAAACACTTAAAATTAGAGCTCTTTTCATCTATATCAGGATATACACAGGTTCCAAATATGATCATTGTGTTATTATTATTATGTTTTCATAGCAAACTAGCATTGATTAGATTTTGAATTCAAGTTTAGCTTATGTACTTTCTCTGCAACAAAATCTCTTTGATAGAACCAGAATCCCTGTCCCAGAAATGAACATTTATAAGGCATTATCCTCTAACATCTTTGCCCCATAGAAAACCACCAAGGGCCTGACAAGCGCTTACAGAAGAAGCAGCAGATGGTGCTGACTGCATTTGTTTCAGAAAAGCACCCTCCTTCCCCATTCTAGAAGAGAAGCCTTTCTCTTAGACCAGAATCAATCTTTCCACTGGGAAACAGTCATCACTGAATCACACAATGCAGCAATCTTTTTACTTACCACTGACAGAACTGCAGACTGTTAGAAATAAAAGAGAACTTTAAAATTTCTCTTAAAGATTGTGGGTCTGCTGTATACCAGGCACTTCACAGGAACTACCTTGTTTAATCCCCACAACCCTATGAGATAGGTACCATCTATCATCCTCATTTTATAGGTGAGGAAACAGCCTCAGGTTGCTGCTGAGCAGTCTATAGTCAGTAAGGGACGGACAGGACATGAATCTTTGGCTTCTACACTATAAAGCATTGACTTCCAATTCCTATTAATGAACAATATTAAGTTTCACCTCATGCCAAGAACCTTCTCCAGTTTAACTTTATTTACAAATAAAAAAAATGAAGCCTGAAGATTTGAATTGCCTGCCTCGATGTGACTACGGTAGTTAGAAGCAAAGCAACAAAGGAATTGGAAATGATGCTTTGTGTTTTCACCTCTGGAGTTGGAACTCTGATCCAATTCAAACTGATTTAATTTAGGTTCCTAAAACTTGGGCAAAGCATACTTTCTCAATCTGCCTAAATTGGTCCCCACGTATATTTTCCCCTTGTTGGAGGGAGAGTCACCTTGCCCTTTACTTGAATAATTCCAGTGGTGAGACATTCATTACTTCTAAACACTTATGTCACATGAATTACCAATGGAATCACTGAAAGTCTGACTTAGCCCCTGCCCACAGGAGGTGTACATTCTCAGAAAACAGAAACCTACCTGCTGCTGCACATGGCCCGTGTACTGTTCAATGAACTCGGTGAAGCGAATGTAGTCTGTGCCCAGCCGGCAGAGTCGATTCAAGACACTGGTTTCACTGGGATGAAGAAATGGGAAGTCCTGTGACACCTGGAGGAGGAGAATAGTGCTAAGAATGCTGATGCCTGCTATTCTGCTTGCCACAACTGCTGTCTCCCTTTGCAAGATGCCTATTTAAGATCGATAAGTTCTGGATAACAAAAGAATTTTCAAGTCACTACAAAGACCTTATTCCCTAGCCCTAGCCTAATTAGTCACTTATTGAAATGGGTGGTAATGCATGGTAAAGAATTTAAACAATACAAAATGGTGTACATTAAAAATAAGTCAACCTCCTCAGAGGCAGCCACCATCACCTATTTCTTTTTTTGCTAATTGAGGTATAAATATTATATTGGTTTCAGATGTACAATGTAGTGATTCAGTATTTTTAAAGATTACACACTGTACAAAGTTATTACAAGAGACTATGTTCCTGTGCTGTACATTACAAGCCCGTGACTTACTTATAACTGGTAGTTTGTACTCAATGCCCTTCACCTGTCTCATCCCTCACCCTACCCCTCTTCCTTTTGGCAATGGCCATTTGTCCTCTGTATCTATGCAACTGTTTCTGTTTTGCTATGTTTGTTCATTTTGTTTTCTATATTCCATATGTAAGTGATTTCATAAAGTATTTATCTTTGCCTGATTTCACTAAGCATAATACCCTCCAGGCCCATCCACGTTGTCACAAACGGCAAGATTTCATTCTTTATCATGGCTGAGTATATTACCTATTTCTTATGAAATCTTTCTTCCTGGGATGATCTGTAAGGATATTTGGGGTTTTTGACCTGGTTGCAACAAAGTCTCTTGAGCAATACTGCTCTAACTTGGATCTGCACACTCCAGAGGTTTCTCAAACATACTCATAGGATTTACAAATTCTCTCTGAAATTTTAAATTTTGTTTTCATTTCAGTAAAAATGTAAAGCTTAAAAGAAAAGAACAAAAAAAGTAAAGTTAATGTAGCATATTTAATCTGTAAGAGCACTTTAAAACTGGACATATAATTTACTGTCCATATTTTCATTCATATTTTTAATTTAAGTCATGGCCAAATGATAACTTAGTATGGTATATAAAGATTTCACAGCAGTTCAAGCAGAAAAATAGTAGTGAGAGAATACATTCATTCAATCAACTTAAAAAGAAATTCATGGCAAAATATGCACAAAAGTTATCAGTTCAGCCACTATCCAGTGTACAGTTTGGTGGCATTAACTGCATTCACACTGTTGGGCAGCCATCACCACCAGCATCTCCAGAACTTTCATCTTTCCAGATGAAAACTCTGTACCTACGACTCTCCATTGTTCCTTAACACACAGACCCTGCCAAGTACCCTTCTGATTCTGTCTCTATGAATTTGACTGCTTTACAATATTGATTCTTTTGTGACTGGCTTATTTCACTTAGCATAGTGTCTTCAAGGTTCATCCATGTTGTAGCACATGTTAGAATATCTCTCCTTTTTAAGCTGGAATAATATTCCATTGTGGGCTTCCCAGGTAGCTCAGTGTTAAAGGATCCGCCTGCCAGTGCTGAGATGCAGGTTCCATCCCTGGGTTGGGAAGATTCCCTAGAGGAGGAAATGGCAACCCACTCCAGTATTCTTGCCTGGGAAATCCCATGGATAGGGGAGCCTGGCGAGCTACAGTCCATGGGGTCGCAAAAAGAGTCAAACCCAACTCAGACTAAACAACAACAACAACATTCTGTTGATATTTGTTGTATTTTGTGTAATCACTTTCTTTGTCTATGGACAAACTGCTTCTACCTTTTGGCTATTGTCAATAATGCTGCTATGAACATGGTGTACAAATACCTATCAGAGTCTCTGCTTTCACTTCTTTTGGTTATATACCTAGGAATAAAACTGCTGGCTCATTTGGTAATCCTCTGTTTAAGTTTTGGGGGAGCTGCCGTATCTTTTTCGTCAGGGACTGCACCATTTTACATTTCCACCAGCAATGCACAAGGGTTCCAATTTCTCTACATCCCCACCAACACTTGTTATTTTCTGTTTTTTTGGTAATAACCATCCTAAAGGATATAAAATGATATCTCATTGTGTATTTTCCTAAAGAATCATGCTATTGATCATCTTTTCATTTGTTTATTGGCCACTGAATATCTTCTTTAGAGAATCAACCAACTTTTAGTGACCACCTACTTATCCCAGGCACTGTGCTAACTTTCCATAAATAAGGAGCAAAGTCAGATATATTTACTACTCACAAGGAACTCAGAATATTTCATATTCATAATGTATTATATATTGTGGAAGCCATTTTTATATGATAGTAAATGTAATAAATAGGCAAAAAAGAATTTTTCTGTTACTGATT
This sequence comes from Bubalus kerabau, assembly GCF_029407905.1. Classification (NCBI taxonomy): domain Eukaryota; kingdom Metazoa; phylum Chordata; class Mammalia; order Artiodactyla; family Bovidae; genus Bubalus; species Bubalus kerabau. The sequence continues at coordinate 55,793,813 of NC_073642.1, read as the reverse complement.
CCACAATAATTTGATTAAGAATCCATTTAAAGTAGACTTAATGACAAAATGTTAACCATATCTTCAAGTTAATAACTTTTAAGAGGTAGCATGACCAGTGCTTAAGAACCTGGTCTCTGGAGTCAGAATGCTTGGGTTTGAATCTCTGAGTCACCTCTTACTTCCTTGAAATCTTAGGCAAGCAATACCCTCATCTTTCATACCTATAAAGTAGAGATAATAATTTTGAGGATTAAATATGTAAATCACATGTGCCAAGCACATAGCCAAGTGCTCAATACATGTCAGCAATTTCTTATTATTCAGTTCAGTTCAGTTCAGTCGCTCAGTTGTGTCCGATTCTTTGCAACCCCATGAACCACAGCACGCCAGGCCTCCCTGTCCATCACCAACTCCCGGAGTCCACTCAAACCCATGTCCATTGAGTTGGTGATGCCATCCAACCATCTCATCCTCTGTCGTCCCCTTCTCCTCCTGCCCTCAATCTTTCCCAGCATCAGGGTCTTTTCAAATGAGCAATATTTCTTATTATTAGGACAGTCCTATTCAGTTATTAAGTGATATTACTATTAAAATTGGCATTTGCGCAGTGTTGCAGGAATTTTAGAAAAGTTCAAGGTCTGGTTATTCTGAAACAGCAAATGATACCTTAAAGTTATTGGTACTGTTTAGTATAACCTACTTATATGAACAGAGTTACTAAAGTCAAAATAGGAAATAGCCAGATCTGCAGCAAAATCATTCTACTATTAAACTCAAGTGTTGACAATTTAGGTTTAGCAAAACAAAAGTATATGCTGCATTAGCTCAATGGTTCTCAATTGGGGCAATTTTGCCCCCAAGGGATAGGGTAATGTCTGGAGGTATTTTTGGCTGCCAGGGGTCCTACTGGCATCTAGTGAGTAGAGATCACAGATGCTGCTGAACATCCTATAACGCACAGGACAGTCCCCACAACAAAGAATTATCCAGTCCAAAATGTCACAGTGCCAACACTGAGAGGCTGAGTCAGATTGTCAATGTGAATTATCAATTTGGTAGCATTATTTACTTTGTAAAAATAATTGGGTTTACAGTTGTTCAAGAACAATATGAGTTTATACTTAGCTTAATGTGTGTACATATTCTATATTACAATAAAATTATTTTTATCAACACAGAACATTCATGACAATTTTACACTTTATCCAAATGTGAAAAACACTGTTCTGAAGAAAGTATGCAATATTTGCTGGTTTGGGTAAAATTTTTTCTAAGTATCTTTCTCTTTAATGAAAAAAAAATTTATTTGGCTGTGCTGGATCTTAGCTTCGACATGCAAACTCTAAGTTGTAGCATGTGGGATATAGTTCCCTGAACATGGATTGAACCCAGGCTCCCTGCATTGGGAGCAGTGGAGTTTAGCTACTGGACCATCAGGGAAGTCCCTCACAAATATCTTAATACCAGTATGTGGCAGAAACTGTTAGGTGCTTCTGCAACATCTATGAAGATCACTGGGGCCTTTGCCCCCATAGGCAACCTATGTGACAGAAAGACTATATATGTAGGTAACAACAATGCTGCTGCTGCTGCTAAGTCACCTCAGTCGTGTCTGACTCTGTGCGACCCCATAGACTGCAGCCCACCAGCCTCCCCCGTCCCTGGGATTCTCCAGGCAAGAACAGTGGAGTGGGTTGCCATCTCCTTCTCCAATGCATGAAAGTGAAAAGTGAAAGTGAAGTCGCTCAGTCGAGCCCGACTCTTAGCAACCCCATGGACTGCAGCCTACCAGGCTCCTCCGTCCATGGGATTTTCCAGGCAAGAGTACTGGAGTGGGGTGCCATTGCCTTCTCCAAGGTAACAACAATAAATCATATGAATTATGATGTCCTCTAAGGGAAATAAGTTGCTGTGATGGAAAATAATGGCATTAGAAGTATACTTAAAGAGGTGGTTAGAGAAAGTTTTTCTTAGACGGTAACTTTAAAACTGAGAACTTAAAGAAGAAAATATCCAACTAAGACTTTTTATAAGAAAAAAAGGAAGGCAGCTATTATTCCCATATTCTGTTGTCTCTTTTTACTTCATAGTTAAGAGCACACAATTACTTTCTGAGCCTTTTCCTCCTACATGCCTGGCATTGTGCTAGTTTTACAGGTGCAAAGAAATAATAAGAGGAATCTGTTTGATTTATAAGTTGTAAAAACCAAGAATGTAATTCTTCTGCTCCTCCACAGCTTATACTACCAATTCTCATACAAACAGGCATGACTTTGTGATCAGAGCTAGATTCAAATCTTGCCTTTTTAAGATTAGCCACCATAAAGTCCTCTGAGCTCCAGTTTGCTCTTTTGTAAACTGGGGCCAACAATACGTAAGTTACTAAGTTATGGAAATGATTAGATAATATTACTGGAAGCAGGAGTAGAAGAGTGGTTCAAATACTGAAGTCAGACAGACCTGGGTTCAAGACCCTAAACTTATTCTCTATGTGATCCCTGACACCGGGAATTAATCTCTAATATGGAGATAGGTGGTTGTGAAGATTAAGGCATACAGGTAAATCATATATATAGTATATACATAGCCCCCTTGAACATCCCTGGATACACGAAAAGCCTCCCCTGCTCCAAATTCTCTGAGTGCAGCGATTTTTCCAACAAGGAGTAATAAGGAAAACACTCACTTTTTCATTCAAAAAAACTGGCTGAATCTTTATTGTAAACTGAAAATGAAGTCTCCAGTCGTGTCTGACTCTGCGACCCCGTGGACTGCAGCCTACCAGTCTCCATCCACGGGATTCTCCAGGCAAGAATACTGGAGTGGGTTGCCATTTCCTTCTCCATATTGTATATTTGGCACTGTGTATTTGGTCTAGCTTTCAAAACTCAGTTTAAAACGTTATGCAAGCATGAAGATGGGAGAAAGGGCCTCTCTCATTTTTACATCCAGTTCTCCAGCAACTCTCGCCCGGACACTTCAACCTTAGGCCTGGTCCGGGATTCCCTCCTCCCCTAAGGCAGAGCCAGTAGGGATCCACCCTCCGCTTTCCGCCTAGGCCCAACCCTCTGCAGGTGTCTAAACAATCCCTAAGCCCCTAGGGCACAGCCCTCAGGTTACCCGTCCAGGGATACGCCCCCCACGCCTCGGTCGGTCCTTGCCAGCCCCGCCTTCTTGCTCCCTCAGACTCCTCCTCCCAAGCGCTGGCTCGGGTCCACCCATTCCGAGCTCGCTAGTTCCCGCGCTCCGAGCCGGACAGTACCTGGAGGCCACTCCGCTTGTTCCAGGTGAAAATGGACCCTGGGTACCCGCTCAGAGCCAAGAGCAGTTCGTGGATCATTCCCACGGCGGACCTCGAGTCCCTATATCCGTCGCACCCTCCTCCAGAGCCTCAGCTGGAGACCAAGGAGGCGAGCGCTCCCTTCTCTATGCGCGCACAGGTCTCCGGGACGCACCGTTCTTCCTGACTTTACCCGCCGAGACAACTGCAGGGGAGACCGGACGGAAAGCAGCCGGCGCGCCGCGTCCCGGAAGTGCGCCGAGCTCAGCTGGGCCCACTCGCCGGCTGCAGCCGGTGCCCCGCAAGAGTCGCGGGAGCTGACCTTGCGCATGCGCCTTTGGCTCCCGAGTCACCCACTCGGACTTCCGGTTTGGAAGCTGGACTGGGAGGCTGGCGAGCCCGGGCTGGAGCCAGACCCTGACTGGGTGAGGCTGGCCGGTGGGCAGAGATGCGAGCGGGTTGAGCGATAGCCTGAGAGGAAGAAGCTCTCAGGTGTGGGCCACAGGGTGCTCTCAGGGCGCCTTAGTCCGGTCGGAGGCCTCTGGAGGGACTCATGACGGCTCCGAGAGTGACCTGGCCGGAGGGAACGAAGACAAAGAGGCCGGAACCCCGCACCCGCCGCTCCTAGACCTGAGCTCCGCGCTCGAGAACCTCGGAGCGCCTGGCCACCACCCGAACTCGTCCTCAGGAGACCCATGACTACTGCCCCCTCGGAATTCCTCTCTCCACCAACTCAGTGTGACTCTCCCCAAACCCACCCGGACCTCGCTTCAGGAGCCAAAATCAGCTTCTCTCAATGCGCGAGGTTTCCCGTCAGTAGTTCCCGGATGTTTACTGAGCGCTTACTTCTGCTGTGAGGGAAAACAGAGACCCAGTATTCAGTACTTGATTTTTGTTTGGGGTGGGAATTGGTAGTGGTGGAGTCTCAGGGAGAGGGGCGGGCTGTGAGGGCCTGGGGAAGGACGGCGGAGATCAGCTGCGACCCGCTGGACAGAGGCTTTTTGTTACCTTCAGCAGAATGGTGACCTGCCTTAAGAACCTCCCCGGCTCCAGGTCTCCCAAATGGTTCGAACTCACTGGTCAGGGGAGCTCCATGGGTCAGATTTGGGGGCGGTGGAAGAGTAGACAGTACTCTGTATCCTTTGCTGCTTCTCCGGGCTGCCCTGGATGTTGCCCAGAAATGCAGCCTTTGAATGGTCTCTCACCTTCATGCTCCGTTTTGACTTCCTGACCTGAAGCTGGTGCTACCTCAGGTGACCACTTAGAGCATATGGGCAGTCAGGCCAGCTCTGACAAGACTCTAGACATATATTCCTTCTGATAGTGCCATCTCTCTCTGCCCTAGGAGGAAACTGCTTACAGAGAGAGACTCATCTGCAGGTGATTCTCCAAGGACATGGGAAGATGGGTGTAAGCCCTGGAACCTAGACCTTTAAGTGAAGGGAAGCTGCTTCCTGCTGTGAACCATGGCCAAACCCATCCTGAGAGGGAATGGCTCTAACTCTGAGGCCTTCCGACAGCGCTTCAGGAAATTTCATTATCAGGAGGTGGCTGGGCCCCGGGAGGCTTTCAGCCATCTCTGGGAACTCTGCTGTCGTTGGCTAAGGCCAGAGGTGCGCACCAAGGAGCAGATTGTAGAATTGTTGGTGCTAGAGCAGTTCCTGACCGTCTTACCTGGGGAGATCCAGAACTGGGTACAAAAGCAATGTCCAGAAAGTGGAGAGGAGGCAGTGACTCTGGTGGAAGACTTAGAAAGACAGCCTGGAAGACCTGGACGTTCGGTGAGCAGGGAGGGGGAATTCAGAAGTATGTGACTGGGAAGGGGCAGGATAAAAGGCCAAATTAAGGCACAGTCTCCATTAGATGCTCCTACTTCTGGTCCTTCAAAAGGTAACTTTTTCAGACAGGTTATTGGGAGATGCCACCTGAGTAACTTTTCAACATAATGAGAGGGGAATTCTTTTTTAGTGTGGAATTGGGTTTACTGTTTTGTTCTGGAGTTCCAGCTGCTCTAAGCTAACAGTAATGGAGTAAGAAAGACCCTTGTTCTATTAACCAACACCCTACCACCACCCCAACCCTAGCCGTGTCCCAAAAGGATGATCTCTTTTGGGATATTAACTAGACTCCTCTGGGAATACCCCTCATTATGACCTTGCAGTGACAATTCATGGGGGTTGTTTCCAGGTCACAGTCTCTGTGAAGGGGCAGGAAGTGCGCTTGGAGAAGATGACACCCCTGAAATCATCACAAGAGTTATTAAGTGTTCAGCAGGAGTCAGTGGAACCCCAGCCCAGGGGTGTACCCAAGAAAGAGAGGGCAAGAAGCCCAGACCTGGGACCACAGGAGCAGATGAACCCAAAGGAGAAGCTCAGACCTTTTCAAAGGAGCGGTGAGGAGTAGATTCATGTGGGAAGATAGGATGCCGTTCTAAGTTGGGAAGTAGGGTTGGGAGCTGTGAGTGGGAAAGGGATTTCAGGAATGAGTGGAAATGGAGCATGCAGCTGTTGGGGACCTCCTGAAGGCAAGTAGCTTAGCTCTCTGTTGCGATAAGTACTCTTATACTTCCTCTTTTGATAAGTCTGCCAGAGAATGGCTCTCTATAGTTTTTCTATACTTGGCTTATTTTCCCTTTAGTCATTTTCTTTCTCCATATTAAACTAGATTTGTTTCTTTAAGCTTTTCCCCAGAAGCTCCATTCTTCAGAGCTAGTAAGTTTTTGTCACTCCTTTGGAAAATTCTTCAAACATCATGTTAATTGTGGAGAATTAAATTATATATATTACTCCAGTGAGGGTCTGGCAGGTAGAGGCAGACAAAGAATTTTACTTCAGAATTTCATTATACTTTCTTTCAGTATAACTCAACTAATGATTATCATTCACCTGATACTCCCAGGTCTCTTCCTGATTGTCTTTGTGCCTGGTTCTTATTCTTAAACTTGGTTTTGTGGAACTTGTTTTTCGTCTTTGTACTCTGCTGAGTTCCATGTTGTACATTGTTTTCCTCGAACACTTCAACTTGTTGAGGTGGTTTTGAATTCTGATGTTATCATCCCAGATGCCAGCCTTCCCAGCCAGGCTGGTAGTGGTCTGTCTAGTCATCCAGATGCAGTCCCTCAACCCCACTTGCAAAATCGATCCGTTTTGAACAGCTACCAACATGCTTAACACCATGCAGGGTACTTGGAACGAGGAAAGGTGCCTCTCAGAGAGCCTATAGTATGAGAATGTAAAAGTGAACATAAATATGTCAACTGAACTGTATTCAAACAGTGCCAAACAATGACTTGTTACTCAGTTGTGTGAGTACAATAGGGGTTGAAAGAGTAGGAGACGAAGGAGGGCTGTATGGAAGGCTTCAGGGGGGCACTAATGGGTTAAATTTGCATAGAAGGGAGGGAGTTAAAGTAAAGGCAAGGCAGAGTGGTGAATGTGTGTTGCATTCTGGAGAGAGGAGTCTGGTATGAATGGGCTGTGCCTGTCAGGCACTCAAGTTAAGGTTTGGCAGTAAAATAGCACATGAGCTGATGAAGCAAGAGCCCGGAGTTAGGTAGAGCAGTGATTGCTGCGTTACCCAGGTGAGGGAAAATCAGAGGTCTAGACTTAGATGGTGGCATTAGGAATAAAGGATATATACTGAGGGAAAAGCCTCTAGAAGTTACTGACCAAGTGTGAGAGAAATGGAACAGTTGAAGACAGTCTCTTCCTTGCAATCACTCTTGAGTTTAATTCTCTAGTCCCAAGTAGAGAAGCACAGCTGAGCCTTGAACAACATGAGTCTGAACTGCACAGGTCCACTTATACACAGCGATCTTTCCATAGTAATGACTACAGTACTGTAGTTGGTTAAGTCTACAGACGTGGAGGAACGTGGATACGGAGGGCCTACTGTGAGCTCTGCTCGGATTAACCCCCATGTCGTTGAAGAGTCAGCTCTCTAGGAGGCAGGAGGTGACTGTTTTCAGCAGTGCCAGGACCTGCATACAAGTAGTCAGGAGAGCTAAGCAGTAACTTGGAGCAGAATTATCTGCTCTGAACACACAAGAGGACACTTTCCTCTGTCACCCTGCTCTGGAAAGTATTTCTCATTTTTTGAGGTTTTATGTATTTTCCTCACTTTCTTCAATCCACTGATCTTTCTGAAAACATTTTCTTACTTTTCTTTATAAGCTTCTTGGATTAAAAAAAAAGCAAGTCTGAATTCATACTTTTTTATGATCATTCCAAACTATGATGTCCTTTGTTTGCTTCCCTGCAAGCAGGATTTCCATGTTCTAAATCCAGCATGGTCTCCAGGTTGGAGCAAGGAGAGCCATGGATCCCAGATCTGGGGTCCAAGGAGAAGGAACTCCCAAGAGGCAGTCACACAGAAGACAGACGAATGCCTGCTGATCTGTTATCGTCCAGGAGAGAGAGAAGCAGCTGGGTGGACCAGGATCACTGGGGCTTTGAGGATGAGAAGGTGGCAGGTGTGCACTGGGGCCATGAAGAGACCAGAACTCTCCTCGCAATTCTCAGTCAGCCTGAGTTTTATGAGGCTCTCCGAAACTGTCATCGAAACAGCCAAGTGTATGGGGCTGTGGCAGAGCGGCTCCGGGAGTTTGGGTTCCTCCGGACCCTGGAGCAGTGTAGGACCAAGTTCAAAGGTCTCCAGAAGAACTATCGGAAAGTCAAGAGTGGTCACCCACCTGAGACCTGTCCCTTTTTTGAAGAGATGGAAGCCCTGATGAGTGCTCAGGTTATTGCCCTGCCCAGTAATGGCCCGGAGGAGGCGGCCTCTCACTCTGGCCTGGGAGGCAGTGATGCTGAGACCGAGGAGCCAGAGCAAGAGGGCTGGCACCATGAAGAGGGAGAGGAGGCCACGGCTGAAGAGTCCGACAGTGACGAAGTGGGCCAAGAGGCCACTCCCCAGGACCCTGACAGCTCCACCACACCTGTCCTTTTCCGTAGCCCAAGTGGTAAGCCTTTCTTCTTGGCATTTTAGGATTAGACGGAGGAATTAGGACGTTGGGTGTGGAGTCAGTAAACTTATCGTCACTTGCCAGCTTTGTCACTTAAGAGAATAGAGGCATTTCTCAGTTCTTGATGTATTTCCTTCTCTTGTGGGAAAAGCAGTGAGTTAATAGTAAGTAAAGAAAAATATTAAATATTATAAAGAAATACACTCAAAATTCAAGTGAGTCCTGAAAAGGAGTACCATTCCTTCTGTTTCTTCCTTAAAATATATTTTCCTGATTATAAAATCACTGAAGGCTGAGAAAATCTTGGCAATATAGTATCTTTAAGGAGAAACAGTTTATCTGTTGAGTGCCTTATATGAACTGGTGTTTTATTTTTATCCTCCAAACTCAAGTTTATTATGTGTTCCTTTTTACTTAAAAGAGCATAGTGAAGGACTGTCTAAAGTTGGGAAAACATTTTCTACGTTTCCTCTATGAGATTTGCATCACATATTGGCATTTTAACAGGACCCAGTTTTGCAGCAAGAAATCTTGTTTAACACTCCATTGAAATATTATTTGCCTATGGAACCATCTTTAAATATCACATTATTACTGATGTAATCTGTACAACTAAGCTGTTATTGGAAAAGCACCACATATGAAGCAGGAGGCTTTGTTTCTAATCCTGCCCACTCATCAGCTAAGGGAACATTTCACAGTTTGTGTCCTCAACTGTAAGGTATGGACAGAGCTAACTCCAAAGCTGCAGTTCTACTGCAAACAGCTATCTGTTCCTTCCACGTTTTATTATGTGTTGTTACTTTTGCTCTGTTCTAGTCTTCTTGTCTTGCACTTTTTCCTTTAAAAAAAAATAATTCTCTTTCCCTTTTTGTCACTGGAATAAATTTAGGTAAATCACAAACATGGCCCATGTGCTAGTTGCTATTACTTTATCTGTGTTCTTTTTATTTTTTTCCACTGCTTTTTCTCTGTCTTCCAATTATTTCCCTATTGCTTCACTGGCAGAGAGTGGAGGATAATGGAAGCAATGTCATTGCCACCTGGCTCTCAAGTGGGAGGAAAGCTCTTGGAACCTCTCTTCTCTTTAGCTTGAGGGACCTTCAGGGAGCAGAGTCTGTGGTCATCCTGATGAAGTTCTGCCCCTGCTGGGCACCAGGAGATACTCCATGCTCTGCTTCCTTCCTCCTCCTGGCTCTGCCAGTCCTCTGCTACTAAGGAGAAGGTGCATGACCACAGGTTCTTATCTTGTACCCTTCAGGCCTTTGCTATTGTTGGGCTGGCTTTTTGAGACTGTGGCCAGGTGAAGAAGGGCCATAAAAGGGAGTGCATTAGGCAGCAGTATGAATCTGAAAGAGACTGTTCCTTGGGATTTTGAGACATTCTTTGGGAGACTTAATTTATAAGGAAGTAGGGCTGGTAGGAAAACATTGATCAGAGAATTTAAGGATGGCTCCTGGCTGACAGTGACTGACGGTAGGTCTTCTAACCAGTTATTTTCTAGTTAGGATAAGAACTCCAGAACTACTAGAAGAATGGGGAAATGCCTTCTGTATACTTGCCTCAGTGTACATAATGATCACTACTGTGATCAGGTGAAAAGGCCTTTTAAATTGAATGTAGGAATCAAGGTCTCTGTGAAACTGATAGAGGCCAGAGAAGCAGGACATCCTGAGAGTCTGCATTGATTTGGAAACGTGAAGTGTTCTTGCCTTCTCACCTAGGAGCCCAAGCTTAGGTGACTTTTCATGATGCAGATGCTAGGACTGAGGAATTGTGGCTATAAAGCCCTGCAGTAAGTGGTGCTAAAACTTCTCTTCTGGTGGCAGGTGTGCACTGGGGCTACGAAGAGACAAAGACCTACCTTGCAATTCTTAGTGAGACTCAGTTTTACGAAGCCCTTCGGCACTGTCACCGCAACAGCCAGTTGTATGGAGCCGTGGCTGAGCGGTTATGGGAATATGGCTTCCTCAGGACGCCGGAGCAGTGTCGGACCAAGTTTAAGAGCCTACAGACCAGCTATCGGAAAGTCAAGAATGGCCAAGCACCAGAGACCTGTCCCTTCTTTGAAGAGATGGACGCTTTGGTGAATGCCCGGGTGGCTGCCCGGCCCAGTGACGGCCAGGAAGAAGAGATAGCCTTATGCCCCATGCAGGAGACCAGTGAGGCTGAAGCCAAAAAGCAAGCCGACCCGGCAGTCGAGGCCATAGAAGATGATTCTGAAGATGATGACGAGGATCCCGAGATACCTCCAGAGGCACTGACCCGTGCTCCAGTCTTATTTCAGAGCCCCAGTGGTAAGATCCTCTTCTTAACGTAGAAGTAGCAAAGGGAAGTGGAGAAGGCAATGGCACCCCACTCCAGTACTCTTGCCTGGAAAATCCCATGGACGGAGGAGCCTGGTAGGCTGCAGTCCATGGGGTCGCTGAGAGTCGGACACGACTGAGCGACTTCACTTTCACTTTTCACTTTCATGTAGTGGAGAAGGAAATGGCAACCCACTCCAGTGTTCTTGCCTGGAGAATCCCAGGGACGGGGGAGCCTGGTGGGCTGCCGTCTATGGGGTCACACAGAGTCGGACACGACTGAAGTGACTTAGCATAGCATAGCATAGCATAGCAAAGGGAAGGCAGTGGCATCTAGGAGAAAAATTATCAGATTGAGGACCAGGAGAACTGGCCTCTACACCCAATACTCAGGGATTCCTCTCTTTTCTCCAGGTTTCCTGTCTATTTAGGCAGCTTTCCACTTGACTTGCCTCCTCACGCTATAGCATCAATCTGAGATGGCTGCAGACTTTGTAAATGTGCCCTCATCTGCACGTGAGCTGCTCAGTTACTAGCCAGCGTACCTAGCAGGGACTCTGAAAGCTAACATTTCCCAAACGGCATGTCATGTACACATAGTACATGAAGTTGGTTTTTTTAAAGTTCAGTCTCATTTCTGCTTTTTTCTTCTAGTTTCAGCTTATATACTATCTGTATGCCTGCTTTATTCATATATATGAAAACCTGATAATCTCTTTCTTCAGACACACTTAATGCAAAGTCTGAAATTTCTGAGGGAACTGACCCTTTGAATCTTATTTACTGTTTAGGAAAAAAAAACATAAAACTTCATTATGGCTTCCCTCCTTGCAGGAAGAATTCTGTTTTTGGAGTCATACATATATATGTATGTGAATATGGACTATGTTATTAGTTGAGTACCTTAAAGCAAGTTACTTAACCCTGTAATTTTACTTATATATTAAGACCAGCCTCACAAGACTGATGTAACTGAAGTACCACAGTGAGGCACCTAGCACAGTACTTGGGCATTTGATAAACAACAGTTTTCTTTTCCAAAATATTCTTTAGATCTGCATTCTTCAAGTGTGCTCCACAGAGCATCAACTCCATGAAGCTATTAACATGTTCCACTAAATAACAGCTTCTAGGTTTAGGAAATGCTAAGTACCCCTCTCAGAGGCTCATAATTTATAGCCACATATTTAAGTTTCTGAGATTTCAGTTAATATAATGAACCTCCATTTCATGGGTCTAATCCTAACACTGGGCTTCTGGGTAGAAATAGTGCTTTAAGGGGTACATGTTCTCAGATTTAGTCCAGGGAATTGGGATCCAGAGTTTATCTGAAACCTCTGAAAATTCTACAAATTCAAACTAAATTTGCAAACTGAAACTTTCCAAGTATCTACAAATTCTCATAGCCTAGGCCTGGGAAGCCTGGCATTTGGCTCTTAGACAAATATTAAAGCTTAGTTTGGGCATTAGAGTAGTGCTTTGGAACATCTAGTGATTATTTGTCCGTGGGCAAAGAGAAAGTTTGAAAGAGACAGCACCTACCAAAGTTTCTCTCTCAGAAGGCCTTTTGTTCTTTGAAAGACAACAGGTATCTTTCTACCCTGTTTTTATTCTCAACACATGGAATTTGAGGGTGAAAAGGACTCAAGTAGCTCTTCCTCAATATAGAAGTTCCCCAGTTTCCCTGGGCATTCTTTTCTTATCCCTTTAGTTACTGGCAAAGAATATAAACCGTGACAGGCCTGAGATGAGGCTAAAATACAGCATTAGAAAGTGTCTTTCCTGCATAATCATAGTCATGGTTTTATCTTAAATCTGGCAGGTTTTTCTTGGTATACTGAGAGGATTTTCTGAAGATCCCAAATATCCAGGAAAAAGAGTTAAAAGAACATATTCATCAGTTCCCCTGTAGATGAGAAGCATGTGACAGATTACCAAATAGGCTTTAATAGACAGTAGTTATTTAGGACGAAGAAGGCGATGGCACCCCACTCCAGTACTCTTGCCTGGAGAATCCCAGGGACGGGGGAGCCTGGTGGGCTGCCGTCTATGGGGTTGCACAGAATCGGACACGACTGAAGCGACTTAGCAGCAGCAGTTATTTAGGATCTAGAGCTCCCTAATTTTTATGTTAAGTCATCTAATGTGATACTTTACAGTCACACATAATAATTGAGAAAATGGGTAACTTAAATTTCTATTCTTATGTTAGGTTTCGAGGCTGGATTTGAGAATGAAGAGAATCTAAAACGGGATATTTCTGAGGAAGTACAACTACATAAGACATTACTTGCAAGGTCTGAAAGAAAAATTCCCCGGCATCTTAATCAAAGTAAAGGCAATGAGAGTGAATGCAGATCTGGAAGACAGTGGGAAAACACCCTGGGAGAGAAAAAAGGAAAACCAACATTCCCTGAAAGGAGTTTAGGTAAAGTTCCAAGTCATCAGAGACCTTACTTGGGAGAGAGACCCTATAAATATCTGAGATACAGCAAAAGCTTTGGTCCAAACTCCCACCCTATGCATCAGCTAGCCCATCAAGTAGAAAATCCATATAAATGTGCCGATTGCGGGAAAAGCTTCAGTCGGAGCGCTCGCCTCATTAGACACCGGAGGATCCACACTGGAGAGAAACCTTATCAATGTCTTGACTGTGGGAAAAGTTTCCGTGACAGCTCCAATTTCATCACCCACAGAAGAATCCACACAGGAGAGAAACCGTATGAGTGTGGTGAGTGTGGAAAACGCTTCAATCAGAGCTCAAGCCTTATCATTCACCAGAGAACCCACACAGGAGAAAAGCCCTATCAGTGTGAAGAGTGCGGGAAGAGTTTTAATAACAGCTCTCATTTCAGTGCACATCGGAGGATACACACAGGAGAGAGACCCCACGTGTGTCCCGACTGTGGGAAGAGCTTCAGCAAGAGTTCTGACTTACGTGCACACCACAGAACCCACACTGGAGAGAAGCCCTACAGGTGTCAAGACTGTGGCAAGTGCTTCAGTAAAAGTTCCGCTCTTAACAAGCACCGAGAGATCCACACACGAGAGAAACTTCTGTCACAGCCAGCACCTAAGCAAGCCCTTGAGGATCTATGAGAAAAACCGCCTCATTACATGTATTGAAATTGTTTGGAAACAGTTCTCCAGTAGTGAAATCCACCTCCTAATCTGTGCCCAACTAGTTAAGCAAACAGTCTAGAATTTACCCCACTGCTTGTTCCTGTGTTTCTCTTGGATCTAGAGTAAGAATGAAAGGAAGAATCGTTCCCTCTCCTTGCTTGTATTGACGGTAACACCCTTTCCTCTCAGAGCCTGAGTTGTTCCCCTAACAGGACACAGTAGCAGATCCTGTGAATTTGATGTGTACCCTTTACTCATCACATTATTCAGTTGCATGTCAACTAGAAAAACCCACACTGCAGCATTTCATGGAGAAGTAGTGAGGATTCTCACTGAATGGGTCTAGCTCTTTATACAGTAATGGAAATGCAAAAAAGAATGATTTTTTTTCCTGCTCACTTAAGTCTGTGCTCAGAATGATATACTTATCACACACACTCCTTTACCTTAAAGAAGGAGCCTTTAAGTGTCCAGTCTGGTTCTGACCTATAAACCATTTTGTCAAGAATCTAGGTGTGCCATACGGGGGAACAGTGTAAACCTCATATAAACAGTGAGGTGTGAACCCTGGATTTCTTACTGTCTTCAAAGCCCCAGAAGCTTTGGAATAGAGTAACATTGTATTTACAGCATCTAGTGTGATTTTTTTCTGGTCTGTCTCATCATCTAAATTTTGTCTGTCCCTTGTGGTCCAGAAGCCCAAAGAGGAAGGCAAGTGGATGCAGTAATAGGGAAAGCAGTTACAACTGCCAGAGGGACTGCCATAATCCACACACCCTAACACCTGGATGAGTGTCACGCATCCTATGGACACAATACTAATGTGCGATGAACAGAAACCACTGGCCATGTTCCCACAGACTGGGAAAACAGACCACTTTGTGCCAAAAATTCTTTACCCTAATGGTAAGGAGGACAAATTTGTCAGTGGAGTTGACAATACTTACATATACACACACACACATTCAACTGTATACATTTATTTTTAAAAGCAGCTCTTCAAACAAGTGTAATTCTGATAGCATAAAGATGGTATTGAATTAACTGCCCACATATTCACAGTAGTATGAGCCTGTACAGCACAAGTTAAACAGACCCCCTCCTTGTCCTTACAACCTACAACAGATGACATTGACAGGAACAAATGGTGCACACGTACAGCTACAACGGTTTTAGAGAAATTTAGAAAGCTAGGTAGTAACAATGCATAAAAGTTAAGGTCTAAAGCATTCGAGTTTGGGGAAAAAATGAGAGGTATTTCCTTCTCTTTAATCAGGAAGGCTTCATGAAGCAGGAAGTGCTCAGAGGGAAGGTTTACTGGGCAAGATGAACTTTCCAAAACTAATTGTAAAACTGCATGCTGAATGGGTGAGAAATGGGAAAACTGGGGAGCAAGGGAACAGAGGGCAAAGGACAGACTGTAAGGAAGGTGAGACAAAGCTCAGAGTAGCACGGTAAGGGCTGTGCAGGGGTCAGAGAGGGACTTGCTTCAGCTGAAACGTGGAGTGCCAGGAGTATCACAGACGGGCTTCCATCCCCAAAATATTAATATATCAGGTCCTGTGCTGCACTTACTGACAGAGCAACAGCTGACTGGCACTGGGTAAGAACGATGAGAAGTTTTAGGGGACTAGCTCCTATGGGAGACA
Organism: Bubalus kerabau; assembly: GCF_029407905.1. Classification (NCBI taxonomy): domain Eukaryota; kingdom Metazoa; phylum Chordata; class Mammalia; order Artiodactyla; family Bovidae; genus Bubalus; species Bubalus kerabau. The sequence goes on along the minus strand of NC_073642.1, from coordinate 55,778,510 downwards.
AAGGTCAGGAACCAGTATCCTGAGAGAAGATATTTCGACTGGCAGGTCAAAGGAAAGAAGATGCCCAATGGCTAAGGTCTGAGATAAGTAGCCCTGTCACAGTCACATTAATGAGCTCTCAGGAATGAGATCTGGGAGAGAAATGGGGAGATAGGATATTCTAAAATCCATAGCTTACTGTGGTAGACAGTAATGATGTCTACCAATGATGAATTGGAGTTCTGGTGCTGAGGGAATTTCCTGAGTCTCAGGAATTAAGGGGAGGTGGTACCTCAGTTATGTTGCCTAAACAGACAGGGAGAGAACAAGAAATACCAGTGTAAAGCAATGCCTCAGGATCTGAGATAGTTTAGGAAGTGTGCTGTAATGTTTTTAAAAGAGAGTACCGTGTTCAGTATGTCTATGTATAGTCTTGTGGAAAAAGCACTGGTGGTGGCATCAACAGATACGAATTCTGGCTCCAGATGCCTTACGTGTAAGTCAGCCTGCCTCCATTTCCCTTTGTGTAAAGCAGAAAAATGTTTACACCTTAATCTGCCTCTCAGGGATACAAAGTTAATAAAAATTATAAAGTGCCCAGTGGTTCTTCAAGTGCTTTTTTAAAAAAATGTATATATGCAAATTATGATTAAGTCATTCCTGGGAAGAAAAGATAAATCTTTACTTGCTTTTTTTGGCTCCCTGTGTGGGGCTGCTACAAGTATGCCTGTATGTTCCAGACTGAAAAACAAATTAGAATGTGGTAAAAGACAAATCAGAATGAAAATTCTTCCTTAGTATCTGTATCCATATCCTTTAGGACAATCCATTGGGACCCATTATAATTGGGCATGGAGAATGAGTCTATCTTAAAAGACCCAGGACCAGCCCTCCAATCTCCAGATGAAGAAAATGTGCAAAATGAATAAGACAAAGGCAAAATTCTTACCTGGGAAAAGTCAATCTTATCTCAAACTAACTCACAAACCATTATCTGCCACTCTTGAGGATGGATGAAGCAAGAAATAATACATAGCCTTCTGACATTCTAGGAGAAGCCAAGCCTGCTGCTGGGAGAGCAAGAGGATCTGTGCACCCCTCCCTTTAATTCCTGTAAGACCGTGGGGACAGACTGGGTGGTGTGTGCAGCAGAGAAAGCAAGGATATCTTGGCAGGAGCTAGACAGTCATGTCTGTTCTCATCAGTTGTTTTCCTCGTGCTATTCTTCCCCCCCTCCGCCCCCATGCTATCCCTTCTTCCCTTTATTGTTTATTCTCTATGGCCAACGCCATATGACTTAATACACACATATACATAGGTTCCCCAGTGGCTCAGAGGTTAAAGCGTCTGCCTGGAATGATGGAGACCTGGGTTCGATCCCTGGTCAGGAAGATCCCCTGGAGAAGGAAATGGCAACCCACTCCAGTACTCTTGCTTGGAGAATCCATGGAGTGAGGAGCCTGGTAGGCTACCGTCCATGGGGTCACAAAGAGTCGGACATGACTGAGCGACTTCACTTCATACATACGTTCATATATATACATATATGTGTGTGTGTGTGTGTATACATACATATATATAGAGAGAGAACACTGCCATTTCTCTTTTATTGTAACCTGAGTATAGGTTTGTCCTGTCAACTCTATAGGGAACTATTTTTATCGTGACAAAGTAAGGAAGGGAAGATGAGATATGAGCACAAAAATGGATCAATTCTCTCGCCATTATTCAACTCAAAATCTAAAATGTATCTTGACTCCAGAAGGATTAATCATGAGAAGGGCAAAGGCAGATAGATCTCAGCAGCTAGCTTGATCTGTCACGAGCATCACCCAAAGGAGGTTAACCCTGGCTACTGGGATTCACAAAAATCCATGGTATGCAGTGTGGCCTGGAGTCCAGTTCTGGAGAATACTTAAGGGAGTCTGATTAAAGTAGGCACAACAAAACACAGAGCTGTCATCAGAAACTACACAGATTAAAGGTTTTGGTAACAATCTGTATTCCCTTCTCACCTTATTTAGACTAGCAGTTCCAGAACTTTTCCTGATGAGAACCTACTTTGATTTTCTTGAAGTTTCACGATCTCTAGTGAAGAGGGACTGTTAAGGCAAAACCATTGCTAGAATGGGGAGCTCAGTGTGCAGCAGCATTCGGGTCCCTTCCTGAAAGCAGCATGGAGGTAAGCCATGGACGACCTCAGAGCCTTCAGGCGGTTTAAGACAGATTTACTGAGCACCCACCATGAGAAAGGTGCTGGTGTCGGAGTCCGCAGCACTTGGCTGCTATGGTTCCAAGGGAGGAGTGGCTTACTAAGTGGGATATGGCTGGGAGATCTAGGTTGTAAAACACACTCAAAAGTATTCACCTCGTTACAGCTTAAAAATGGGGCTTCAGATGACTCCACTTCTTCCTCAGGTCAGCTTTGGTGCTGTCAGAAGCAAAGATGTAGCTGATGGATTCATAAGACAGATCCCACACCTGAGACTGGGTCAGATGAAATGTTTCAGCCGCCAGCTGGTACTCTTGAGAAAGGCATGTTGCAAAAACACCCTTATCATCAGTCTGTCAATGTAAGAAAGTTTCAAAATGAACGAGGAAATGACTGTTAAAAAAAAATAACAACTCTCAACTTTTGTTGAGAGTTATTTTCCTATTTACCATGCTTTTAAGAGTCTAAAGGGGCCTACAAATGTATCCAGGCACATTTGTTACTGAACAGTCTTGTTTATCCTTTTTAAGAACATAAACCACCAGAGTAGTGGCTCTCAACCATGGCTGCATGTGCAAATCACCAAGGGAGCTTTTAAAATGCATCTGTGCCCAGGACTCAGCCCCGATTGATCAATGAAAGCATTATCTCAAGAGGTGGGTGTTGGGCATCGGTACTGTCGTTCCCCCAGGTCCTGCCCAGGACCTGCCCCCGCAGAGCCAAACCACAGTCACACCTTTGCAGCCTCTCACACTCCCTTCCTCTCTCACTCCTCCACTTGGGCACCACCCCTGGTGTGCAACGCAGCCAGCTAGACAGTGAACGTCTGACCTACGGCAACTCTGGGACTAAAAGGGAGCAAAACACCTTACACAGATCACGGCAGGATGGGCAACGCTGTACCAGAATCCAAAGTGATGTCGGTCGTAAGATGGAACTGTCTGGCTTTTGACGTTCGAGGTCAAACAAAGTTCTAGAATGAGAGGGGAATGGAAGAAGCTTCTAATTAAAAGACCTATTAGTAGAGACATGAGAAATCTTCCCAAGCTATGCTCATTTAGTAGTTGGCCTTTTTTTACATGTGAAAACTGCCATGTGCTGCGGTTTACAGCAGCGACTGTACCAGGCAGGGAATTAGTGTCCCCTTCACAATCATGTGCTCCCCCCTTTCTTTTACGAAAAAGGAGAGGAAAGAGGAGCGTGATAAGCCAGTCACCATGACAAATGCAGGGAAGCGTGAGAGGGGAGTAGACGGAATCTTCACAGGGCTGCTGCACTTCTTCCACAGTGGAGGCTGAAGTAAAGGTTAGGAAACAGCAGCAATGCTTGAGGGCTGCATGTTACAAAACTCCAAGAGTGGAAATGGACCTTTTCCATGAAAAGAAAGGTCTCAACTCCTTCCATTCACTGCCTCCTGCAAAGAAGTCTATCTTAAGAATGACTTCTATGATTACAAAACTCCTGCCTTGAGATGCTGTGCCCGGCTCTCCAGCCAGAGTGAAATGCTTCGCTGACTTGATTGATGGCATCCATTCCTTTCAGTGAGGCGGCTGCGACCCAGGGCCACTCAGTCCCAGAAATGGCAAACCCAACCTGCCCCTGCTGATTGCAGAGCCTGGACACCACTCCAAGTAAGATCACTAGGCAAGTGGTTTCCAAGATTCTTTACTTTTGTGGATGTTTAAAATTTTCTTTATTAAAAAGAAAAAAAAATCTCACCCATTATGAATTGCTGAAAAACTCTCTAAATTAGTCAAAAAAGCACACCCACAAAAGTGTTACTACAAACTGTTAAATTTGTAAGTTCGGTGAATTCATCATTCAGTAAAAAGGTTTCTAGCCACCTGCTTTTTTCCCTCATCAGAAAGGCCTTCCCCAACCATCCAATCAAAAGTGGTTAGCTATCAATATTCTACCAGCCTGTTTAGTTTTCTGAAAAGAACTTATCACTGATATTTTCTTGTGTATTTGCTTACTGTCTCTCTTACCCATGCTAGAATATAAGTTCCTTGAGAAAGAAACATTGTCTATTTTTTTACTGCTCTATTCTCAGCAATTGGAATAGTGACTGGAAGAGAGTAGGCACTTCATAAATATTTGTTGCTAAATAAAAATAGCTCCTGGTATATACATGTAGACAAGTATGTGATGTTAACAGACATATAAAAGTATACTTGGAATTTTGCAGACGTCTTAATCTTTAAATATATGTTATATATTTTTACAATATAAGTAAACAGGTTAAAGTCATTCCAAAATGATAGATGACCCTTATTACTTCAATATAATACCGAGTTCCAGGAACTGGGGAATGCAGCAGTGAGCAAGACAGACAAGGGCCCTGCTCTCATGGAGCTTTTATACTCTAATGGGAGCTATTAGTAAAATTTCCTGTTACTTAGATAAGGTTGAGAAAGCATCACTTCGTTTCTAAATGATATCTATGTATTTAGAACAGTGCTTCTCTACATATGGGTGGCAAGCTGCAGGCAGGGGAGGAAGGGTCAGAGAGTTGCCTGGAGGACCTGAAGCCTTACCGAGTGGTATCTGGTGTTGCCTCACAAAGTCCACCAGATCTGGGGATCCTTCCTTGGAGGAGCTGAGAAATGTCCCATGCCCAATTCGGTCAGGAAACAGGTTCAGGAGTACTTGTGTTTCTGTTTTTTGGTTTGGAATCTCAAAAAAAAGAAGGGGAGAAGAGGGCATCAATAACCTCTTTCAGTGGTTCTTAAAAGTACTTCTTATTTGCCTTTGATCTTCCCGTTCATTTCCCAATATTCTTCTGGATTCATTTCAATGATAATAATAACTAGAGAGCCAACAGTTATTGACTTTTACATACATTCTGCTTTAAACCTCACAAGAATTATACAAAGTATTAAGACAAAGAAATCAAAACTCAAAAAGTAAGTGTTCAATAACAAAATCCCACAACTCTATATGCATACGTGTGTTCTGTGTTGTGTACATGTCTTCACACATATTAGAAAAACAACTGAAAAAAACATAAAAACGAAACTGTTAACAGGATCAGCTCAGGAGCAGAACTGAAGGGGACCTTCCAGTTTTTATTTATTTACTTCTACTTTATACTATTTCTCTACTCTTCGATTTTCTTCAGGTACATAAAACTTTTGTAGCTAAAAATATAAAGCATTTTAAAGAAAAGCTGTCCAAGCTCACAGAGCTAGCATAATGGTAGAGATAAGGGTGAAACCCGGCTCTGTCTGGCTCTGGGGCCTAGCCTCCATCCACATGGTGCATTCATGCTTTATCTTGACAAGGCTGCCTATGTGCATACCACAACCACCACGGAAATGTGTGTCTAGCTGTGCTCTTCATCTCTTAGATAGACTAAAAGACAAATGACCGTAACAAGTCGAAATGAAACGTTTCCCATCCAATGGATCAAATAAGACAAGAGAAAGTAAAGTAAGGGCAGGTTCTTATGCTGTGCACAGAACCAGAGGTAACCGGCTTCATGCTGGCTGTTCTGTTACCCTGACCGATGGCTTCAATCTGGCATCGGTTAGGTCAGCTAGAGGGTGCCCTGTGTGTGAAGGATCTTTTTGATCAGAGTGTGGAAACATAGATCCTAGACTTTAAGTTCTGCTACTAGATTACTGACTCTCTGCTTGTAGACATGAAAAACACTCAGTACTGACAAGAAGCTCCAATTTTTGCCTCAATCTTTATATCATGACCCCATCTAATACCCCAAATAATCATGTGCAGTAAGTAGGTAGTATTTCCTGCATTCAAGAAACAATTAAATCCAAATTTATCAAGTTGTATACCTTAATTATTTACAGCTTTTTGTATGTTAATAAAAGAAAGCATTAAGTAGGCAGAAGTACTGAGGTAACAAAGCAAATCTACCTATAAAATGGAAAAGTGCAAGAGAGCCCTCGTTTGCCCCTCAGGGACATGCCGGCCGGGGAAGTGACTCTTCTCCAGCTACTGTCCATGCGTGACCTGCCCTGCGCTCTGGCTGTCAAGTTGGGGCTCACGGGGCACCCGATCTCCCTCTGGGCCTTATAAAACGATGATGAGCTACTTCCTTTCTTGCCAGTGTATGTGATACATTCAGGTCCCTTCCCTGCAAGGACAAGCGAGGCAAACTCTGCTTTTCTCAGTGTCGGTTTGCTGATAACAAGGCTGCTGACCAAAATTCATGCGTTTTCTCCACCAAGCTGTCATTGAACTGTTCTAAGGATGCAGCTGTAGCGCAAAGTCAACAGCCAAGCCCAGGAACCATAACAACACAGAAACCGTAACTCCAGGGACTACGGCAAGTTATGCCTTTATCGTTACAACTTACACAAAAATATTTCTATTTTCTCTCTAAAAGTGTTTTCCCAAGCCAGGTTTATCTTTAGCCATGTACAAGTGATTATTATTTTCTGTTAATGATTTTCCACTGTAATCTACCCTCTCCAGCCTAATTTTACAATATTATTTACCTCTGAAAGATGAAGTGCCAACTTCAGACCAGATTTTTTAGCTTCTAAAAGAGGTTCCAAGAAGTCTTTTGCTTGTCCTGCCTTGAAGATAAAAGTTAAAATGAGGATATATAAGTCTAGGCAAACTGAAGAACTGAGTATTCTGTCTCAATAACAAAGGAATAATGGCAGGAAATAAAGTGGCAGATGGACTCATTTGTACATTTTGTTTATAAAACAAAATTAGGGAATTCAAAGCTGGCAAAGCCACTGGCCTTGCCCTCAAGAATCTCAAGTATCAGTGAACCTCAGGTGAATCAGCTAAGCTAGATATAACAGTCACCAAATTTTATTTCTGGAAGGTTATCTAGGTATCTAGAGCTAAGGAGAACTCACCTGATTCAGGAACAAGTATGACTGATAAAGAAAGCTTCTATCAAATGGACGATGAAACAAGGCCAGAACAGCCCAGGTTTAGTTACAGCTGTAAGAACCAGGTTCATAGGACTCTAATTCAATGATTTTCAACCGAGGTGATTCTGCCCCTCAAGGGACATTTGGTGACGTCTACAAACATTTTTGGTTGTTACAACTAAGAAGGTGCTGGGATCTATTGGGAAGAGGTCAGGGATGCTGCTAAACATCTTAAAATACATAGGACATTCTCCTACAATAAAAATTCTTTGGCCAAAGATGTCAGTAGTCACAGATGAGACACCCTGCTTGACTATGACCTTCAAGAAGCTCTAGGCCAGCCTTTTTCAACTGGGGCTTCTGTGAGATAATTAAGCCCTGCCCACAGTTAAGCATTAATTAAGCATTAGACATGGACTATAATAAATCAACTCTCTCTATGTATGTAGGATGGTACTAGTTGGATACCATCTTTAGAAAAATGAAAATAATCATACTGTCATACAAATTTTTTTTTTCTTTTCCTTTTTTTACAGGGCTTAACTCTTTCACAGAAACCTGGAGAGCAGTTGCTGCGGACATTCTGGTCATCCAGGACAGAACACGGCTTCACACACACAGGGCGTCTGCTGAACCTCTGGAGAACGCAAGGTGCCCCAAGCTAATCTTTATCCCACAAACTGATTCTACTTTTTAGAAATAAAACATATTTTGGAAAAATAACTTACTGAAGGGTCTCCACTGAGGTCGAGGCCAAGAACTGTATCCTCTGCAGAAAGGAAGAACTCTTCAGCAAGTTTAACAGCCTCCTTGGCTGCTGAAGGGCCACCTCTTCTGTCAATTGATATCAAATACCTTCAATGAAAGAAGAACACAGTTGAAAACGAATGCTGATTGTGAAGATGAAAAAGACAACTCTGAGGATGGCCAGAAGGTACAGCAAGCTACCTGCGATGTATCTTATTGCAGAAGTACAGCCTGAATGACTTGACAGCTTACTTTGCCAGAGGGAGTGAAACATAAATTTCTAAACAGCACCAGATATCTAGTTACTGCTCAAACTTCTGATTATTTCATGTTTTTTTTTTTTTGTTGTTGTTGTTGTTCATGTATTTGTTTTTTAGTCTGTTCGGTTCAGAATCTAACTAAGGTCCACACATCGTTTTGGTCAATGTGTCTGAAGTCTCTTTTAATCCATAGCCACTTCCTGCCCCTCTCTCCCACTCTCCACCTCACCCCTCTTCCCAGCCTCTCTTCTTGAATTTGTTGAAGAAACCAGATCATTTGTTCTGTAGAGTTTCACACAGTCTGATTTTGCTGACTGAATCCCTATGTTGCTAACATGTTCTCCTGTCTCTTGTATTTCCTACGGATTGGAAACTGGATCCAGTCTAGAGGCTTAATCGCATCAGATTTAATACTGAGGCAAGAGGAATTAATAGGAGGTGGTTCCTTCATCAGAAGGCTTCAGATCAGATCACATCAGTCGCTCAGTCGTGTCCGACTCTTTGCGACCCCATGAATTGCAGCACGCCAGGCCTCCCTGTCCATCACCAACTCCCAGAGTTCACTCAGACTCACGTCCATCGAGTCAGTGATGCCATCAGAAGGCTTAGATCTCTTATTTCATTAAGGGTTACAAGACTGGTAATATTCTAACATGTACCCAATAGCTGATACAAATTATATTAACATATATTAAAAAATAAAGAAAATTATTTGATTATTGAAGTTAAATGGTTTTCTATATATTTCTTGGCCATTTCTATGTTTTCTCTTCTGAATTCTTGTCTTTAGCCTGTTTTTGTTTTTTAATTAGGGTATCAGTCTAGTTAAGCGTAACTGAGAGATGTTATAGACAGATTGTATAGCCAGAAAGCCAGCTAGCTTTCTTTATCTTCTTCCGTCAAGGACTTACTGAGCTCTAATTTTATGCCAGCTCTAAGTACTGGTGAATCAAAAGACAACGTCCCTGGCCTCACGGAACTTACACTCCAGTGGGTGAATGTGTATATATATAAAAAAAAACATGAAAATTTCTGATTTTGTTAAGAGGAGTGTCATAAAGGAAACAAACGGAGTAACTAGAAGATGTAGGGAGGCATGTTAGATAAGGTGGTCAAGGAAGGCCTCTCTGAGGAAGTGACAGCCACGTGAGACCCGAGTAACAAGAAGCCAGCCATGCGAGGATATGGTAGAGAGCTCTAGGCAGAAGCAACAGGAAGTATAACAGTGCTGACATGGGACGACAGTCTTGGCCTGTTTGAGGAACAGGGGGAAGGTCAGTGCATGGCACGTGACCAGTGAAACACACGAGGCTGCCGAAGTGAGAAAGGCAGCACGTGGGACCTTGCAGGCCCCAAGAGGAAGTCTGGGTTTTTGTTGAAGAGCCACGGGAAGCCACACTTCACTACAGCAACAGGACTCAGAACTTTATTGCCACTGGAAAAAAAAATTCAAAACTGTATTCTCAACTTTAAACAATGAAGTTCTTGATCTTTTTTCTATTATAAGATAAAAGTCAGTTATTGGTTGATTTATAAAAATCTGTTATACCCATGCTCAAAAGAGTAAAACTGTCACATTCTAGTATTTTCAGTGGTGACCACTAAGGCACAATGTTTCTTACCTAACATCAATGTCTACGTTTTCTTCTTTGGACTGTTTTATACCCTCAAGTATAGATTCCACATAAGTCTTTTTAGTCATTCCTGGAAAGGACACAAATAAAACATTTGTAAAGAGATCATCAACAATCTCATCCTTCAACAATCGTATTCCTATATGAACAATTACATTTCACTTTCTGTGTGATAAGTGTATGGTTACAGATGAGTTATGGATGTGTGTGCATGCTCAGTCACTCAGCCATGTCAAGACTCTTTGTGACCCCATGGACTGTAGCCCCCCAGGTTCCTCTGTCCATGGGATTATCCAGGCAAGAATACTGGAGTGGGTTGATTCCTCTTCCAGGGATCTTCCTGACCCAGGGGTCAAATCTGTGTCTCTTGCATATGCAGGCTTTAGTAAATGCCATTTGTACTTAATGAGCTTCCCTTACAGCTCAGACGGTAAAGAATCTGCCTGCAATGCAGGAGACCTGAGTTTGACCCTGGTTCAGAAGAAGGGGGCGACAGAGGATGAGACAGTTGGATGGTATCACTGACTCAACAGACATGAGTTTGAGCAGTCTTCTGGGAGTCGGTGAAAGACAGGGAAGTCTGGTGTGCTGCAGTCCATGGGGCGGCAAAGAGACACGACTGAGCAACTGAACAACAACAAATGCACACACACACACACACACACTGATATGACTTGGCGACTGAACAACAACAAAAATACAATTCTGAACAGATGAGATGCTACTAGGTGTATGTATATCCTATTCATTCATTTAACACTGTGTTCTGAGCATGTCTTCCTATCATTAAAGTCCCTTTACAAATATTTTTCATGGTTACCAAATATTCCATTAAACTTTAACTATTCCCCTATTCTGCACACTTAAGTTAGCATTTCCCTTTGAATCTCCATTTGAAGAGTCAACTAGCACTAATAATCTACAGATTGCTTTTCTCCTTCCCTTTCACGATCCTCACCGGCATAACTTGGAACTGATCCTAAAGTTTAAAAATGTGAAATAAGAATCTTCTGTTCTGGGGGAAGGATAATTGGGAGATTGGGACTGACACACACACATGACTATATGTAAAGTAGATAACTAAAAAGGACCCACTGTATAGCACGGGAACTCTTCTCAATACTTTGTAATGACCTACATGGGAAAAAAATCTAAAAAAGAGTGGATATATGTAACTCTTCTCAATACTCTGTAATGACCTATGTGGGAAAAGAATCTAAAAAAGAGTGGATATATGTATATGTATAACTGATTCACTTTGCTGTACAGCAGAACATGACATTGTAAATCAACTATATTCTAATAAAAATCAAAAACAAAAAAAGAATCTTCTGCTTATCTCATTTCAACACTTACTTTACTATATGTAGTTTAAAATTTCACCCCCTGAATGATGCTGGCTACACGTTATCCAGGCACAAGATGATCTGGTCATAAAATGCTAAGCGGGACCCAAGGACATCATAGAATACCTCCTGATGCTGCTCTTATCAGCAGAATGAGGGCCCTAGGAAGCTTCTCCAGACCATATCCAGATCCGCTCATCTCCACCCAGAGAGGTTTTACCACATCACAGCTCGCTCCTGGCCGAAGATACCCTCAGTCCCCAAGAAGAGACTGAATAACTTCAACTCAGTGACTGTCATGAAACGCAATTCCACATCCACTCAGGGGCACTGTGTCACAAGCGCCTGATGCAGGGAACACGAACCAACGTCTATTTAAGAACACAGCCATAAGGAACAAGTGTTCTTTTTTCAGAGTGAGAAGAGCAAACAAGAATAATCGAAATTTTTGCAGCCCCTTTAATTTCCCTTCAACAGATAATACCTGACCTGGTATTTTAACTTACGAATAACTGACTGACTCGTTAAAAACATATGTCATTAATGTACATCGGAAGATATGGACCTTTGACCCTACTTTTACAACAGTGTAACGGTAAATGCTGCATAGTCTCAACTTTGCAGGCACATGCATGATCAAAGCATGTGAGGAAAAAGATAGACATATGCTGAGAAGTAGCAATAGTTAGATTTTACCTGAAGCATCTTCTCCTCTGGGTGTGCTCCTTAGTTCCAGATACTTGACACCGTCATCTGCAAACTCTTTAATGACATCTTTCGTCACCTGATAATAAAAGCAATACTGATAACATTAGTGTAAGGGGCCCAGAGTCGGACACGACTGAAGCAACTTAGCAGCAGCAGCGGCAGCAAGGGGCCCAATGAATTTCCAACAGCTTCCCTTACCCACCTCACTCTCACATTAAATCCAAATCTGCACAACCCCCCGCCACCTTTTGTTTCTCTTCTTCCCTTTTAACCATTTCTCTATTTCCTAGAGAAAGAAGACTGATAACACAGAAATGAGGCAAAACTAAAACCAGTAAACCATCTCTGAGTGTACAGTACTGGAAAGTTACATATAGAAATAAGCAGCTAAAATGATTAGGCAGTACTGATGTACCATTTAATGTCATGGCTTCTCATAGAAGAAAACATAGGCACAACACTGTATGACATAAATCACAGCAAGATCCTCTAAGACCCACCTCCTGGAGTAATGGAAATAAAAACAAAAGCACGTGAGACCTAATTAAACTGAAACGCTTTTGCACACCAAAGGAAACTATAAACAAGGTGAAAAGACGACCCTCATAATGGGAGAAAACAATAGCAAATGAAACAACTGACAAAGGACTAATTTCCAAAATATATAAGCAGATCATACAACTCAATACAAGAAAAACAAACAACCCAAACCAAAAGTGAGCAAAAGACCTAAACAGACATTTCTCCGAGGAAGACATACAGATGGCTAATAAACAAACAAAAAGATGCTCAACATCACTCATTATTAGAGAAATGTAAATCAAAACTACAATGAGATCTTACCTCAAACCGGTCAGAATGGCCATCATCAAAAAAATCTACAAACAATAAATGCTGGAGAGGGTGTGGAGAAAAAGGAACCCTCTCGTACTGCTGGTGGGAATGTAAACTGATACAGTCATTATGGAAGATGGTATGGAGAGCCCTTAAAAAACTAGGAAATAAAACTAGCACGTGACCCAGAAATCCCACTATCAGGCATACATCCTGAGGAAACCAAAACTGAAAAAGATATGTGTACCCCAACGTTCAATGCAGCACTATTTACAATAGCTAGGGCATGGAAGCAACCTAGATGTTTGTCAACAGATGAATGGATCAAGAAGCTGTGGAACATATATACAATGGAATATTACTCAGACATAAAAAGGAATGCATCTGAGTTCTAATGAGGTGGATGACCCTAGAGCCTATCATACAGAATGAAGTTAAGTCTGAAACTAAAACAAATATCACATATTTATGCATATATGTGGTATCCTCAAAGATGGTACTGATGAACCTATTTGCAGGCCAGCAATGGAGACGCAGACATAAAGAACAAGATTTATGGACACGGGGTGGGGGAGTGGGGAGTAGGAGAGGGTGGGACGAATGGTGAGAGTAGCATGGAGACATATACATTACCATATATAAAATAGATAGCCAAGGGGAATCTGCTGTGTGACTCAGGGAACTCAAACCAGAGCTCTGTAACAAGCTAGAGGGGTGGGATGAGGTAGGAGGTGGGAGGGAAGCTCAAGAGGGAGGGGACATATGTATAGCTATGGCTGATTCATGTTTATGTACAGCAGAAACCAAAACAATATTGTAAAGCAATAATCCTTCAATTAAAAATATATAAAAAAAATAAAGTCATGGCTTAAGGTTCTTATTCACGTTATTTATGGATAAGTTGAACTTTGCAAGAATTTCTTTTGGCAGGGTTAAACTCTCCCCAAATGTACTTAGGAAGATTCTTTTAGGCAAAGAAAAATTGGTGATAAATTTGAATTAAAAAACTGTATTCAATCTAATAGAAAACTCAACAATCCTAAAATTACCAAACGACCAAGATAAATGTAAAAGCCTAGGAGAAAAAAGGACCAGGTTAGAAATCCTGTGACAACCAGCCCTAGTTAGTCCTTACAGTTGGTATCCTACTCTTCACCCGCTTTGCCCACATGCACATGGGCACACAGATGCCGTATCCGGGCAGAGGAACAAGGCTGGCTGACTGTGCAGACAGTGCCCAACAGGGTGGCACCACCTTGGTGGATTCACTGCAAGCCAAGGTCTGAGCCTCATCTTTTTTCTTCATACTAAAGCCAAAATGGAACTTATTACAACATGCATATAACAGGTGGCTCAGATTCACCAGGAGGTCTAGAGAATCAGCCTTAGAGATCACACAGCTCAGGATGTTACAGGCAAGAGTCAATTTTGACTCCATGCTGGATCTGTTTCTTTGACTTTAACCTTTGCTTTCTGTTGCTTTTATTATTATAAACATACAATATGGCCTGCCTCAGAGGCCATTATGCCAAATGCCCCTCTGCCTAATGTCAAACCAAAATGCCTTTGTTCAGGACTTTGTCCACCTGTGGATGGCTACAGGAAGGCAAAAATTAACATATCCTCTCCTGGAGGCTGGCCATTCCAGAAGATATTTGTAAGATTAACAGCATTTTTAACCTTAATCCCTCACCTCTCCCCATCTTTGTTCTATAAAAGAAACTGGCATCCAGACGCCAATAAGATGGTTATTTTGAGATATTAGTCTGCCATCTTCTCCATCTGCCAGCTTTCCCAATAAAGTCATATTCCTTGCCTCAACACCTCATCTCTTGAATTTACTGGACTGTTGTGTGGCAAGCAGAGAGAGCTTGGACTCAGTAACAAAGACAACACAAAAGCATTCAAAATCACATGACACCCCTGGACCAAGCAAGACACTGCTGCTTCCTCCACCACTAGGCACGACCCTGCAGCCTCTGTACCATCATCAAAGGCGCTAGACCACCCTGTAGCGCTGGTGTTCCAGAAACCCCACGTTGCTGCCACTGCCATTACCAGAGCACAGTCCTTGTCTTTGCAGGTTGCGAGGAACTCAGATCTTATCTTCACTCCTTAACTAAGCAGATCCAGAAAGACCAACTCCTCCTACCCCAGCTCACAGGAGACTAATGCAGAAGCCTGTCTATAATGTGTGGATTGACAACGAGGGTGAAGGGAAGGTGTGAAGTGATCATATCTACTGTCCAGGGCATCCCTTTTCCTGGTGGTGAGGTACCTGTGAAACCTAAAGGAACAACAGAAGGTTGCTGGCAAGTACTGATTGAGAGCAGTGGAAGCAAGACTTCGCTAGGCCACAGTGAGACCTGTGGAATCATCTCCAGCTCATATCCAAGAACACTTCTCTCGGGAGTGACTTCCCTTCCCATGTCAACCAGATTCAGTCCTTTCTGCTCCAGGCAGCAATAGGTACTGCAGTCAGCTCTTGGCTCTTTGGGCTTTGTTCTACTATGCTCTGGACTGAGAACTTCGACTCAACTTTTGTCTTCAGATAGAGTACCTCACAATTAAGTTGCCGCTTACTCCAGGGATGGTAAGACTGTACCTCTCAAATAAGAAAGAACAAGGACTCTGGAATCAGACAAAACAGCCAATTCTGCCACTTTACTCATGGTGAGTGACCTTGAACAAGTTATATTTAACCTCTTTAGGCCTCAGTTTTTTTCATCTGCAAAAAGGGAGCAATAAAAATAACCACTTCAGAAAAGTCATGTTGAGCACAGAATCTAGCACATGCAATAGTTAATCTTTTTTCAGCTACATTTCAATCTTGTCTCTTTGAGATTACACTCAGTTACTCTAAGACTGTTAAGTGATCCTCATACACTCAGTCCCATATCTATAAATAATCCCTTGACTTATTCCCACACAAGGTTCACTTTTTAAAGCTTCTTACCAACTTTTAAAGAAAAGAAACAATGAGTATGGCATATTATACCCACGGAACTCTCAGAATCGAAAGTGTAATCAGTTTTGCTCTGTTCCACTCAACAAGAGAAAATGAGACACAGTCTCCTGTGGTGGACATCCCTAGCAGGGTTCAACAGGACCCGCTGAGTGCCTGATAAGACAAATGCTCCCTAGGGTTCCTATAAACCCCTGTGCGTGTCTCCAACACAGAGCTTACCTTGTGATGTTGGATTTATCCTCTTATGGGTCTGTCTCTCCAACCTGACTATGGATTCCCAAGGGGCAGGGACCATGTTGATCTTTTTGTCTCTCAGCCCTAGCAGAGTGCCTGGAACACTGGGGACACTCTGTCAACTTCTGCTAAACTCTTATTAGAGTTAACCTTCCTCCAAAAGGTGATTAATTTACTTAATAATTATCAAGAGGATCAGTCTCAGCCAAGGAGAAAAATTCTTTCTGGACCAGTCAAATGTCACCTCTCCAAAAACACATTACATTTCTTACTTCGCACTTTTTCCCTAAGGGTTAAGAACACTGATAGGATTCTGCTTCTCTCCAATTAGAAAGAGAACATTTAAAAATGCCATCCTAATCAGATCAATGATACAAATCTGATACAAAGCCAGTCCTCCAGCTAAGGGAACACAGTGGAGTCCTCTAGCCCTTCATCTCCAGAGGGAAGGCATAGTTTCCCTAAGGATTGATCATTCCATCTCCAAGCACCTCTTGAACATCTTCATTCTCTATACTGTCCACCCAGAAAGTTCAAAGTATCCCGAGCAATTCAGGTAAAGCCTGTGGTCAGATATTTCATATGGTATGTTTATATATACAGTTTATACATATATGAAAAAAAGACAAGATTTTCTCCTCCGCACTGTCCAACTTTCCACCTAACAGAAGATTTTGATCTTGGTTCCTTCCTCATATTGTTTACAATTAATAGAGTCTATTAGCTGTTAGGCAAATGCCTTAACATTATTTTTCAAAAGTTACCATAAAAAAAGCAAATATTTTTCATCAGACTCTTCAGTCATGTGCAACAACAGAAGGGCATCAATTACTTACTAATTTTTAAACCAGTCTAAAAACTGCTTCATTTCTCACCATTAGAACATCTTCAGGGGTAGTAGTAAGTAGATGAAGAATTTGAAACATCTGGAGGCACCTGCAATATGAAAAGTTTTAACATACTTTAGTCATCAAAAACTTCACTAAATTAATTGATTTTAGGCTAGTAGTAATTATATATTTATAAGGAACAACGGAATAGGTTTCTCAAAAATTACACTGATCTGGACAGATCATCAAATGATGGAAAATTAAATGTTACTTTTAAGTGGAAAACAAGTTTCCCTTCTTCACCCCCACAACCCCTATCTCAAGTGGAAGCAGGAAATAGGGGGAAAAAAAATCAAGAAGTCTATATTTGCAAGTCTAAAGAATATTCCAATATAGTATAATTTCACAAAGAATACAAATTACTAAAATTTGTCAACAGTCTGACAGCTGGAAAAAATACTGTTTGTCAAATTATACTCTCCATACCAGATGGCTACCTTATTCCTTTAACTACAAAAATCCGAATCCTTACATACTATTTACAATCGCAAAATAGAGAAAAAAAGAAGTGTGTGCACAAACTCCCCCAAACTCACTCTTCTAAAGTTCTTTTCTTTCCCTTGTCAATCATAGTCATCTGATCGTGGATTTTAAGATCTGGTTTCTTGGCTATTAATTTCTTTATGGTACTGGAACTAATGGATCCATTCAAGTGGGCATGAAGTTCCTAAAATAAGAGAATACAGTCAGTAAGAATCTTCTCAAGTCCACTAGAGTCACAGCATTGTAGCAGGTGCTTGATGCTGGTAGACTGCACTAGGCAAATGGCCTAAGAGATGTAGCTAAATAACTTTTAAAATGTACAAAGTTCACAAATTCTACCTATAAAATTTATTTCTCTTTTTGTCATGATACTTAGCAACACTCCAGAATTCTGTGGTTGAATTCTTACCACTTTAGGTAATTTTGAGTAAAAGGTTGTCTTCCATGGCTGTTCTTCTGCCTCCATCATGATTTAGCAGAATAGCAAGGTCTTTCCCCAGCCACTTATTCTCAGCATGAATACTAAATATAGTTCAGTCAGTAAGTTTGGTGGCCTTGAACTTCCTTCAGACTGCTTTACTTCCACCCGTTTTGATTAGATAAACAGTATATGTAGTTCTGGGCTCAGTTTCACCTATTTAAACAAATGTGGACATTTTAGATGTTGACGCAAAAGCAAAGAAACAGGTTCTATTAATTTATTCCTCTAAAGACAAAAGCTCTCCAAAGGTATTAATAATTTAAGTGAGCCAACAACCTGAACTAGAAATAAGAAAAGTCCTCAAGCTGATAAGAGGGAGATTAAAATCTGAAATTTGGTAGGGTGTACAGGATTAAGGATTACTCACTCAGTTGTGTCCAACTCTTTGTGACCCCATGGACTGTACCCGCCAGGTTCCTCTGTCCATGGGACTCTCCAGGCAAGAATACTGGAGTGGGCTGCCATTTCCTTCTCCAGGGGATCTTCCCAACCCAGGAAGATGTATACCTTTACAAGTAGGGTACATACTTTTACCTACTAGCACTTTCTACAAAACTATGTCTAAAACTAGAAATTTATAAGACCTATTTTGGGTTCAAAAGTTCACATTTTCGAACTGTTTAAAATATATAAAGCAAGAACAGAGGCAACAGAATCAGACGGACCCAGGCTAACCTTGAACCAGTTCTGCCCTTTAGTAGGTGTGTGGCCCTGAGTCACTTTTAACTCCAGGCTTCAGTTTCCTTAACTGTAAAAACGGGATTAAAAAATGGAATAAAAATCCGATAAAAATGCAGAGTAGATGAATCTAGAGCCTGTTATACAGTGTGAAATAAGTCAGAAAGAGAAGAACAAACATCATGTACTAATGCATATATACAGAATCCAGAAACACAGTACTGATGAGCCTATTTACATTGAAGAAATGGAGACACAGATGTAGAGAAAGAATTTGTGGACACAGCTGGGGAAAGGAAAGGCTAGGAGAAATTGAGAAAGTAGCACTGCCATATATACACTTCAGTTCAGTTCAGTTGCTCTGTCGTGTCCAACTCTTCACGACCCCATGGAGCACAGCACGCCAGGCCTCCCTGTCCATCACCAACTCCCAGAGTTTACTCAAACTCATCTCCATTGAGTCAGTGATGCCATCCAACCATCTCATCCTCTGTCGTCCCCTTCTCCTCCTGCCTTCAATCTTCCCCAGCATCAGGGTATTTTCAAATGAGTCAGCTCTTTGCATTACGTGGCCAAAGATTTGGAGTTTCAGCTTCAACATCAGTCCTTCCAATGAACACTCAGGATATATACACCATCATGTGTGAAACAGATAACCAGCAGGAAGCTGCTCCATAACACAGGGAGCCCAGCCTGGCGCTCTGACGACCTCAAGGGGTAGGATGGTGCGGGGGGAGGGAGGCTCGAGAAGAGAGGAGATATATATATATAATTATGACAGATTCACAGTGATGTAAGTCTGAGACCGCCACAACACTGTAAAGCAATTATCCTTCAAAAAAAAAAAAGCAGCATAGCTGTGAGGATTAATAAAGTAACTTAAATTTACCTCCTCTATCCTCCTGAATAACTCTATGAGTATGTCAAGTCAGCATTTTATCACACTGTATCTACATCACTGGTTTGTCTTTCTCCCTCACCACCTCATGCGAAGAGTTGACTCACTGGAAAAGACTCTGATGCTGGGAGGGACTGGGGGCGAGAGAAGGGGACGACAGAGGATGAGATGGCTGGATGGCATCACTGACTCGTTGGACGTGAGTCTCCGTGAACTCCGGGAGTTGGTGATGGACAGGGAGGCCTGGCATGCTGCGATTCATGGGGTTGCAAAGAGTCGGACACGACTGAGCGACTGATCTGATCTGATCTACATCACTGGTTTGTCTTTCTCCCTCACCAGAACTATATAAACTTCTAAAAACAGGGACTATGGCTTACACTACCTCCCCAGCACCTGGTAGGGGATATGGTGAGTGTGTGCCTGCTTAGTCATGTCTGACTCTTTGCGACCCCATGTTGTGTAGCCTGCCAGGCTCCTCTATCCATGGAATTTTTCAGGCAGGAATACTGAAGAAGGTTGTCATTTCCTCCTCGAGGGGATCTTCCCGATCCAGGGATCAAACCTGTGTCTCCTCATCTCCAGCACTGGCAGATGGATTCTTTACCAGTGCACCACCGGGGAGGCTCCAGGGATAGAGTAGGATCATTAAATAGTTTAAAAATCCCACTAGGGGATTATTAAAAACAGAAAGGGAATTTTAAGGGAGTTTGGGAGACTGTTGTAAGCTAAAGACCACTCAAGAAAAGAATCCAGTAACCTGGTAACAATCTACTTTACCTTGAAGGAAGACTAGGGGCATCCAAGTGCCAGACACACTCAAGCCAGAGACCCTGATAGTTAAAAACACAAGACCATAGATATGGGGTCTGAATCTTGTTATACAAAGTCAGGGAGTTAATAGTCCTTGAAGAGCAGCATTTCTGCACATAGCCAAGACAGAAATATAGGTGAAAGGAGAAACAAACTAGGTGAGAGGAGACATTACACCGAAACCTGAGATGCATGACCATATTTTAGTATATGTTACCACCCTTTTGGTAAAACACATATGATTTAAATAGCACCATGACAGGCCTGGTTAGACCACAGAGAACCAAAGGAGAAACTAATGATGTAAGTCTTGACATCTGCCCATGAATGGGGAAGAAGGTGGTCCTGGGGCAGAGCCTTTTCATCCGCCCACTTGCATTTCTCACAAGTGTCCTCTGCTAATACACTCATTCTTTGCCTGCCACTCTGCCTCTCACTGAAATCTTTCTGCAATAAGACAAAAGGACCTGAGCATCAGCAAATCCTAACACCAGGTAAGCGCAGTTTCAATTAAAAGATAGTGGGTTCGAGTCTTTCCTAAGTCAGGGGATCATGGGTTTAAGTCCCAGCCCATGGGTTCGAATTCCAATTTGAGTTTTGGCTGGGTCCCACCTGAGAAGCAGTGCAGTTTCACACCTAGCAGAGTGCCCAGCACATTGTAGATGATAAATAAATCCTAATTTCCCTTTACCTCTGAAGGTTGATTATAAATTAAGACAAAATTTCAAATGAAATTTTGTGATTTTTAAAAGTAGCCACCTTGACCCTTCAGGTTCTGATATTAATGATGATGTTGATAAGAACAGTAGTTTCCATTCAGAGCTTACCAGCTAGGTAGCAAGTGCTTTTAATGATATTATTTTTAATTCTTACAGGAACTTTGCAAAATACATATTTTTACCACATTAAAAATCAATCAGTTGACACTGAGAAGGGTTAAATAAGCTACCAAGGTATTAAAATGGGCAATTAAGAAAATGATTTATACAGGACTCGATGATTCCCTGGTGGCTCAGACAGTAAAGAATCTGCCTATCAATAACCTCAGATATGCAGATGACACAACCCTTATGGCAAAAAGTGAAGAAGAACTAAAGAGTCTCTTGAGGAAAGTGAAAGAAGAGAGTGAAAAAGTTGGCTTAAAGCTCAACATTCAGAAAACAAAGATCATGGCATCTGGTCCCATCACTTCAGGGCAAATAGATGGAGAAACAGCGGAAACAGTGACAGACTTTTTTTGGGGGGCTCCAAAACCACTGCAGATGGTGACTGCAGCCATGAAGTTAAAAGACACTTGCTCCTTGGGAGAAAAGTTATGACCAACCTAGACAGCATATTAAAAAGCAGAGACATTACTCTGCCAGCAAAGTTCTGTCTAGTCAGGGCTATGGTTTTTCCAGTAGTCATGTATGGATGTGAGAGTTGGACTATAAAGAAAGCTGAGCACTAAAGAATTGATGCTTTTGAACTACACTGTTAGAAAAGACTCCTGAGAGTCCCTTGGACTGCAAGGAGAGCCAACCAGTCCATCCTAAAGGAAATCAGTCCTGAATATTCATTGGAAGGACTGATGTTGAAGCTGAAACTCCAATACTTTGGCCACTTGATGCGAAGGGCTGACTCATTTGAAAAGACCCTGATCCTGGGAAAGACTGAAGGTGGGAGGAGAAGGGGAGGAGAAGGGGACAGAGGATGAGATGGTTGGATGCCATCACTGACTCAAAGGACATGAGTCTGAGTAAACTCCGGGAGTTGGTGATTGACAGGGAGGCCTGGCATGCTGCAGTCCACGGGGTCGCAAAGAGTCGGACACTGAGCGACTGAACTGAACTGAAAGTCACTAAGAGATTTTAAACATCAAATCTAAACACCAGTTCCAGTATCCGAATCAGCTGGACTCCAAAACTCATGTCCTTCACCATTATGCTATACTGCTTCAAGGTACCCATACTTAAGAGTCATCCTGATTTCCTTCTCCATCAAGGCTCCCACAGTCACCAAATCCTAATTAATAAGTTACAAATCCCCCAAGTATCTTTGCAAGTGATTTCCTACTGGTGATGACTCTCAAACACTCAAAGTAGAAACTTGATGATTATTTTAAACTGCTAAGACTCTGAAAGAATAATCACCTCTCTTCTGTGATTCCCTCTTCCGCAGACATACTCAATTCTATCCAAGAAGACAGAACTTTGAACACGGAGGGGAGTATCACTTTACAGCTGAGAAACAGAGGCTGAGTGGTTTACTTACTGTAAGCTTTGCACAGAGCCTGGGATACAAGGGAATCAACAGTATACATTTATGGGGAAACACTGATTGAGTGAATCACAACTTCTGTAAAGGTTTCTTTATTTTGTACCTGGCCTTACTGACTTGTTTTCAGACATAAATGGGATCTCTTCGTAAATATTAGTAGTTAGCATCCAAGGAAAGACCGTTCCTTCTCCTTGCCCCCTAAAATTAGTGGTCCTAACTCTGCTTTGTCCCTACCAGACACTCAATGCAGGCGCTGCGGTCCAAGGAGTTCTGGGTTGTCAGTCCCCACAGACTCACCTCTGAAAGATTTTTGTCAACAGCCGAGTCATCTTATGAAAACTTAAGATAAATTTTCGTTTCAGCCGGGAAGGCTTGTAGAAAAGTGACAATTCGCTTTTCCCCGACACAGTCCACGTGTCCACAAAAACTCGCAGCCGTCAGTCTTCCCGCGAAACCTCGGTCATAGAAAATTAAAGAAATGTCAATCACAGCAGACTGTCAGCGCCAGCTGCAGCCTACTCAATCCTGATTGGCGAGGCGCGCCGTTTCCGGAAGTGACGCCCGCCTATCCGAGGAAGAGATGTAACGGAGCGTTGTTTCCCCAACCCCCCGCCCCGCCCAATACCGAGTCCGCGAGCTGTACTCGCGGCTACTGGATACTACGGGACCAAAGGGCAGCTCACCACCCCGACGGACCGCCGCTCCTGACTCCCCTGACCATGGGCTCGCGCAACCGCGAACGTCGGGCTGAGGCAGTGCAGAGCACCAACAACAGCAGCGCGCTCAGCAAGAGCTCCCTGGCCGCGCGCGGGTACGTGCACGACGCCTTCGCTGCCTTGCTGGTTCCGGGGACGGCGCGCCGCGCGCCGCTTATCCACCGCGGCTACTACGTCCGCGCACGCGCCGTGCGGCACTGCGTGCGCGCCTTCGTAGAGCAGACGTGCGCGGCCCCCGGCACCCCTCGCGCGCAGATTCTGTCGCTGGGCGCCGGCTCAGACTCACTGTATTTTCGTCTCAAAACTGCGGGCCACCTGGCCGGGGCTGCTGTCTGGGAGGTGGATTTTCCGGACGTGGCCGAGCGCAAAGCGCAGAGGATTCGAGATACGCCGGATCTATGCGCGTTAACCGGGCCTTTCCAGAGTGGAGACCCCGGGTCCACGCTGTGCTTTGAGAGCTCGGACTACCGCATCCTGGGCCTGGATCTGCGGCAGCTGCAGCGGCTGGACCAGGCCCTTGCCGCCGCGGGTCTTGACGCTGCCTTCCCCACTCTGCTCCTGGCTGAGGCGGTGCTCACCTACCTCGAGCCGGATGATGCCGCGGCCCTCATCGCCTGGGCCGCCCAGCGGTTTTCTAATGCCATTTTCGTCGTCTACGAGCAGATGAGGCCGCAGGACGCCTTTGGCGAGTTTATGCAGCAACATTTTCGGCACCTGAATTCTCCCCTTCATGGCCTGGACCGCTTTCCCGACGCGGAGGCCCAGCAGCAGCGCTTCCTTCAGGCCGGCTGGACTGCCTGTCGCGCCATGGACCTGAATGAATTCTATCGCTGCTTTCTCCCCGCAGAAGAACGCCGACGCATGGAAAATCTTGAACCTTTTGACGAGTTTGAAGAGTGGCATCTGAAGTGTGCCCACTATTTCATTCTAGCCGCTTCTCGGGGAGACAGCCTCTCCCAGACTCGGGTGTTTCCACCCTCAGAGACGTTTCCTCGGATAGATCCTGCTTCCCCTTCAGGAGTCCTCCCTGCCAGTGTAGTCACTGGGGACACCCAGGGCTTGGGCCTTAAGAGATTCGGCCACGCCTCTGTCCTTTTGAGCCCAGGCGTTATTCTCAGTGCAGGAGGATTTGGAGAGCAGGAGGGGCGACATTGCCGAGTGAGCAAGTTTCACATGCTCTTAAGATACAGTGACTTTGAATGGAAAGGCAACCAGATAGGCAGTTGGGGAACTGGAGCTCAGTGGGATGGACGCCTTTATCACACCCTGACAAGACTTTCAGATACTCAGGTTCTGGTTCTAGGAGGGAGACTGTCCCCAGTAACTCCAGCCTTGGGGATACTCCAACTTTGTTGTGAGAATGAGGATAATAGCACTGAGGACCCAAATGTAACAGTCACGAAGTTCGGTCCAGAAGAAGATTCCACCTTGTCACGTTGGCGCCATTCAACAACAGAAGTGTCCTGTGAGAATCAGAAATATTTGTTTGTGTATGGGGGCCGCAGTGTGGCAGAACCTGTACTAAGTGACTGGCATTTCCTCCATGTGGGGACAATGACTTGGGTTAGGATCCCAGTGGAGGGAGAAGGACCTGAAGGTCGGCATTCCCACAGTGCCTGCAGCTGGCAAGGGGGAGCCCTCATTGCTGGAGGTCTGGGTGCTTCTGAGGAGCCACTGAGCTCTGTATTCTTTCTGAAACCAATCACTAGTGGATTCCTCTGGGAATCCATAGCCATCCAGCCTCCCATTACCCCAAGGTACTCCCACACAGCTCATGTAATCAATGGGAAGCTTTTGTTGGTTGGAGGCGTCTGGATTCATTCCTCTGCAGTTCCTGGAGTGACTGTTATTGATTTGTCTACAGGATTGAGCTTTGAGTATCAGATTGACACAACATGTGTGCCATGGCCATTAATGTTACACAATCATACCAGCATCCTCTTTCCTGAAAAGCAACAGCTCCTGCTCCTTGGAGGTGGTGGGAACTGCTTTTCTTTTGGCACCTACTTCAACCCCCATACAGTGACATTAGACCTTTCTCCTTTAAGTGCTAGACAGTAAAGACTGGACTTGCTATATATTCAGGACCCACTAGAGTGGACAGTAAAGCTTTCCAAAATAGGATTTGACTCTGGCTTTGGATAGTACCACTGCCCCTTCCCACTCCTTTTTTTGTTTTTGGTTTTTTCTTAGCACTGCTATTCAGTGCAGAAAGTGGGAAAAAAAAAATTTTTTTTAAACACACCAAAATTCCAAGAGATGGTACAAAAATAGAGTGGTCATATAGTCCTAGAGTAGGATTTGGGGGCCTTTGGGTCCCCATATCTAATTTCCTGGTGTTCTTCCCACTTTCTAATCTGAGTTTACCCAT
The DNA here is from genome assembly GCF_029407905.1 of Bubalus kerabau. Classification (NCBI taxonomy): domain Eukaryota; kingdom Metazoa; phylum Chordata; class Mammalia; order Artiodactyla; family Bovidae; genus Bubalus; species Bubalus kerabau. The sequence goes on along the minus strand of NC_073642.1, from coordinate 55,753,143 downwards.
TTATTGAGTTACAATGACCTTTCACCTAAGTAAAGTGAAAAATTTCCCACTCCCAGGCTTTGTGATTTTAGATGGGACCTTGGAAAAAGTTTCACACAGGTCCTTGCTAAGAACACAAGGTTGAATATAGGTGAAGGGACATGGTTTTGACCTCATTCTTCATGTACAAAACCTGAAATGAACCCAGTTGCAGTTTGATTAAAGCACTGTACCACTTATCTCAGCAGAGAGCTCAGATAGCTTTAATAAAACATTTATATGACTTTATTGAGACACATGCTTTTGTTCAATTTTTTTTGCCACTAGTTCCATACTTATTTATATTTATAAATGCTAATAAAACGGTTTGATTTCTCAGTTTGTACATGATATGAAAATGTTTTGGTCCATTTCTGCACTCCATGCTTCACTATGTTCTGTGCCCCAGGAGGTCAACCTTTACGAACTGCATCAGTGAGTTTTCTTGTTCTCTGGTTCCTGGAGAGTTCCATCAGTCAGAAGTACCAGAGAAGGATGGTTCAACAGAAGAGTGAGTCAGGGTATTCCCAGTGTTTCCCCTACCAGGCTGTAAGTTGGGAGCAGCTGCATTCTTCAGTCAAAAGCCACAGCCATAAGTTGACTCGGCATCCCTCCAAAGAATTCAGCATCTTCGTTGCATTAACCACATCTTAAGTGTCCAATAGCCACATGTGACTAACTGTTATAGAATTAGACATTGCAGATGTAAAACATTTCCATCACTGCAGAAAGATCTGGACTCCACTGAGGTACCTCACCATTTTGACTTGGTTTACCTAACCCTGCTCATCCCTTTTTAATTAGTATCTTCATTAAACTCTCCTCAATTACCTCCTTTAAATGAACCATTTTCCCCGGTGAGCCTTCTGAGATCCATAGAACATCTTAGGTATTCATTCTTAAAACTTGAGCCTTAGTTTGTCATCAAAATTGTGTATACCTTGTGAATTCATGTCTCAAAAATACCACTTCGGTATTTCTTGTTTGTCTTCAATCTTTGAAATCTTAATAATTTAACTTGAGATTCTACAAGTACTATCAATGTTAACATCTTGATGGACTTAGTATGACCTACAATCCTTTTCCCCTAAATATTTCTATTAACTTCATATATAAAGTAATCTATGAAAACCAACTAGCAAACACAAGCCTAGTGCACAGAGAGGGCATTGTTGGCTCTGTTACATGAAGGCTCTCAGGAGAAGACAAGCTGAAGAAAGTGTTATCTGCTAACTTCAGCTTCCCTGAGACTGCAAAAGCCCTTTCAGGGAAGTTGTTAGTGAGTCCTGAGAAACCAAGGGCTTGCCATGGCTAGGCATCTGACAAGGCTGTCGGTGGACTGGGTGCTAGTATTAATACCTTGGCAGGACTGTGACCAGAAAGGGAAAAAGCCGCTGTGTATTTACTGTTTCTAAGTTCACCACAAGCCAAACTCCAGCTTTCAGAAGCAGGTCAAAGCAGAACATTGATGAAATGTGTATTCTCAGTGATGTAGCAGTTTGTACCAGAATTTGAAGCTAGAAATAACACCGAAGTCCCAGAAATGCCTTCCATTATGCTATCTTTTAGATGGTACCATCAGCCATCATTATTATCACTTTTGGGCAATACAGAGCTCTGGGGGAGCGGGGAGTGTTGGAGTGGGGGGGTGTCAGGAAAACATGGATGTGTGCCAGACCAAAATTACTAGTGATGCCTAGTCTCTCAAGTGCTGCCCAGTATGGCGCATTATGAGTAATTGGGCTTGTTCTCCCCAGAGAAATTATCCACATTTTCTGTGTGATTATCAGATTAAGCATGCCCTCCACCTCTGACCCTATACATGCATCATACTCAGTTAAGGACTTACTCATTTCTCAAGCTCTAGTCATTAGAACACTTAAGAGTTTTGTCAGTAACATTAATTCTGTGCCTTTGGAGCAGCACTCAGTAGTGCTGGATCCTAGTTTCATAAGAGTAATCTGCAGTAGTTAGAGATGTGGGTCAGATTAAGAACTGAAGTTGTGGACTGTACTTTTTGCTTCTCCATTTCACCTTTGAATGTTTAAAATTCTGGTATGGAGACACTGGGTAATTATGAGAGTTAGTAAAAGCCCTTTTCCTCATTTAATGATTGCTTCTTTTTAGACCAGAAAACTAGTTAAAGGAGGAAGGGAATTTCTTATTTTGCATCTCTGCTCTGTCAGGGTTTCAAAAACACTGTACGTACTAGTGAGGATATGAAAATGAAGTTAAGAACAACTCTTGTGGGATATGTTCCTCAAAGGCCAGGACTGTCACTTCCTTATGTGTTTTCTAGATTTTGCCATGGAATGTCCATTTTTCATCATTCTGCAGATTTAAACCTCCTTATTGATATTAGGAAGTTGACATGTAAGAGACGTGTTCCAATGCCCAGGCCCTGCATGTCCTTCTCGTTCAGTGATCTCAGACCTTGAAGTCCTGCTTTATTCCATATTCATGTTGTGATTCTAAACTCACCCTCAAACAACTCACACCTACTCTAGGACCCATCCTACTAGATATCTTCTGGAAAATACTCCTGTATGTGAGCCCCAAAAGTAATCAATCACGGTCTTCCTGTGAGAGAGGAGCCTGTGCTCTTTGGACAGTCTGATGATTAAGAGAAGAACTAGTTACAGGTAAGTTCTTAATCCCAGGGGCTATCCAATGATGTCCAGTGTGACATTAAAACTAAGTAAGCTTTTTGACTGCAGTGATGAAGAAAGGTCTATAAAGTAGCATTAGGCTGGCAAGTTCAGTTCAGTTGCTCAGCTTTTTGCTCTTTGCGACCCCATGGACTGCAGCATGCCAGGCCTCCCTGTCCATCACCAACTCCCGGAGTTTATTCAAACTTATGTCCATTGAGTCGGTGATGCCATCCAACCATCTCATCCTCTGCGTCCCCTTCTCCTCCTGCCTTCAATCTTTCCCAGCATCAGGGTCTTTTCCAATGAGTCAGTTCTTCACATCAGGTGGCCAAAGTATTGGAGTTTCAATGAATATTCAGGACTAATTTCCTTTAGGATGGAATGGTTGGATCTCTTTGCAGTCCAAGAGACTCTCAAGAGTCTTCTCCAACACCACAGTTCAAAAGCATCAATTCTTTGGTGCTCAGCTTTCTTTATAGTCCAACTCTCACATCCATACATGACTACTGGAAAAACCATAGCTTTGACTAGACAGACCTTTGTTGGTAAAGTAATGTCTCTGCTTTTTAATATGCTGTCTAAGCTGTTCATAGCTTTTCTTCCAAGGAGCAGGCGTCTTTTAATTTCATGGCTGCAGTCACCATCTGCAGTGATTTTGGAGGTCATTTATGACCTTGCTAATCATATTTGGATTTGATGTTTAAAGAGAGAAAAAGAACATATAGAGCAGAAATTATGAAAATTATAATCGGCTTTAGGGTAGGTTGAGATTTCCTTGGATGTCAATAATTATGTACACAAAGAAGTTCTATCATTCCATGGTTTGTTATAAGACTACTCACCTATCTTTCTTGGACAATGATCTTAAGTGCCTGGTCCCAAAGTGGGAATTCTTTGACTAAGAGAAGGAATTATGTCTAGTTCACTTCTCTATCTCCAACATAGTAGATACTCAACAAATACTTGTTGGTCCAATCTGACACTCATCTTTGAATAAATTTTATAAATTTATTGAATATTACCATTGTGCCTACTGTATACAAGCAGATGTCAGAATTCCTTTAATCACCATGTGTTGTTGGAAGGCATTCAAGTTTTAAACACCCCTTGTTTAAAATTCATCTGCCTTGACCTGGGTAATGGTAGTAGACTTCCTTGTGTTACTCCTAGATTTGCAGAATACTCTTGAAACTTCTCCTTGACTGAGTTTCCAGCTAATCTTCATCCTTTTTGCTCAACAATGGACAATGGTAATCTTATTCATTGGAAATGAAATGAGCTCACTGTGCCAAAAGGCTAATCTGAGGGAGTAGGAATGTGCAATTAAATATGCTTGGGAGCACATAAACACAGGATCTTCCTAGGATGTGCTGATGCTTCACTGGGCATGACTTGGTGTGGAACTCTCTAAGTAAGTTTAATAGAGGGAGAGGAAAGACTTTGCCCTAATATTTATGTGAAAAGTCATTTGTCACCTAATTGGAAGACTAAGATGGAGAAATAAATTGTAATAATAATGATTTTTAGGATATTATGCTACATACAGCTTTTCTTATTCCCTAGTCTTTGTCCACATTTTTAGGATTTTCTAATGAAAAGAGCCTCAATCTCTGATTCACATTTAAACTTGCTATCTCAGGAAAGTCTCTTTGACTGCAAGGAGATCAAACCAGTCAATTGTAAAGGAAATCAGTCCTGAATATTCATCGGAAGGACTGATGCTGAAGCTGAAATTCCAATACTTTGGCCACCTGTTGCGAAGATCTGACTCATTTGAAAAGACCCTGATGCTGGGGAAGATTGAAGGCAGGAGGAGAAGGGGATGACAGAGGATAAGATGGTTGGATGGCATCACTGACTCGATGGACATGAGTTTGAGTAAGCTCCGGGAGTTGGTGATGGACAGGGAAGCCCAGCATGCTGCAGTCCACGGGGTCGCAAAGAGTCAGACACAACTGAGCGACTGAACTAAACTGAACTGAATCTCAGGAAAAGTTAGCAAAACTGATATCTCTTATTCCTGGATACATCAGCAACCTAGGGAGGAAAAAAACTTTACTATCACTTTCCCCATTGTCTTGCTTTTTTCTGATTTTCATTTTTTTCTATTAATATTTATTATACACATGATGCAATTCTTCATTAGCTGCTTTTTCATACAGCTAGAATCTGACACTGTGTATCTCACAAACTGCACCCTCTGCCATACCTTCTCTGTTTATTGACATCCCAGTTATAAAGAAGGTATACCTGGGTCCCAAAGACAGAATATTGTTACATGCTTCCATTCTTTTACTTACACTGTTCTTACTGTTCAGACTCTTAGTACTGCCTCTTTTCCCTTACTCTCAATCTCACTATCCCAACTTTGTTCATACAACTCCTACATGACTCAAGACTTATCTTTGGAAAGCATTCCCTGGTTCTAATCCCCCCACCCTTTCAGGCTGGAATGTGTTACCTTTCTATATTGCCATAGCACCATGTAACTACCATCTATATTGTGTTTTTCTAATGTTAATACAGCTTAAATTGCTTATCTATATATTTTTGGCTGCTCTTGGCCTTAGTTGCTGCACACAGGCTTTCTCTAGTTGTGAGGAGCAGGGGCTGCTCTCTAGTTGCGGTGCACAGGTTTCTCACTGTGGAGGCTTCTCGTGTTGCAGAACACGGACTCTAGGCATATGGGCTTCAGTAGTTGCGGTGCACTGGCTTAGTTGCTCTGCAGCATGTGGAATCCTCCTGGAGAAAGGATTGAACCTGTGTCCCCCGCATGGGCAGGCGGATTCTCTACCACTGGACTACCAGGGAAGTCCCATATTTTGTTGTAATTTGTTTTCTCATCTGTCTTCTCACTACGTATTACCCCTACCCTGGCTCCTTAAGGGTAGGAATAGTTATCTTATTCACCATTGTATTCCTAGCACCTGGCACACTATCAGCGCTGGAATTGGACAGGATCTCCCATCGTCAGGGTTTAATGTTTTGGAGCCAGACCTTTCTCATATCTTTTTTTTTTTTTTTTTTTTGGCTGCACTAGGTCTTCATCGTGGTGCACAGGCTTCTCTTCCTGTAGAGCACAGGCTCCAGAGCTTGGGCTTAGTCACCTTGCAGTATATGGGATCTTAGTTGCCTGACCAGAGATCAAACCTCTGTCTGCCTCCTGAATTGGAAGGCGAACTCTTAACCACTGGACCACCAGGGAAGTCCAAGCTTATACCTTAGCACTAGTGAAAATTAATACAATGACACCCTATATGCAAGCCTGTCACGGAAGCCTGTTCTTTTGGTCATACATGCAGAAAGAATCAGCCAGAACCGTTAGAACATAGCTGTGATTATAAATATATGCTTTTGGGAACCTCTCTCTTAGACCTGCTGCTTCCCCCATCTTCCACACAGACATCCAGTGGGTAGTGACAGAGATAAGTAACCACAGACAGTGATTTTTTTTTCTTATTTTGGTAATTATTTTCTCTTATTTTTGTAGAAGACAATCATATTAGCTGCATCTTAACTATGAAGAAGATTTACCCCGTAGTGACTTGAACCTGAAACTCATCCTCTATCCCAGTTTCCTTTGATTTTTTCATTTTGGGTAAGCCTTGCCTGTGGCCACTTTTGGTTTGAGGTGATGACCTAGACTCACACCAGTTTCAATTCAACTAGAACACACAGCATCGAAGTTTCTATATCTTGTTATGTGTTAGCCAACAGGTCATTTAAAAAACCCTTATTGTTAATGATTTAAAAAAAAACTTATTTACAAAACAGAATCACAGACAGAGAAAACAAACTTATGGTTACCAAATGGGAGAGTGGAGGAGGGATAAATTAGAAGTTTGGGATTAGCAGATACACACTGCTGCTGCTGCTAAGTCACTTCAGTTGTGTCCGACTCTTTGTGACCCTATGGACTGTAGCCCACCAGGCTCCTCTGTCAATAGGATTCTCCAGGCAAGGATACTGGAGTGGGTTGCCATGTCCTTCTTCAGATACACAGTACTATACATAAAATAGATAACTGAATCACTTTGCTATACCTAAAGTGAAACTAACACAACATTGTAAATCAACTATACTCTAAAATAAAAATTAAATTAAAATATGAAATAAACAACAAGGTCCTATTGTATATAGCACAGGGAACTATATTCAATATCCTGTAATAAACCACAATGAAAAAGAATATGAAAAAATACTATGCATATATATGTCTAACAATCACTTTGCTGTACACCAGAAACTAACACAACACTGTAAATCAACTATACTTCCATTTTTTAAAGGTTATAGATTTTTAAAAAATACCCTTATTGTTGCTATTTATTGTACATCTGCTCATTATGGAAATATTTTAAAAAGCAAGATCTGCTACATTTATTTTCTAGGACTTTCTAAACATGCTGGAGTCACATTGCATGCTTTTCTGTAAGTTCTGAATAAAATTTTTCATAACCACAAAGAAAGCTAACTTCAGGGGCATAGAGTCAAGTGATGGATAGGTCTTGTGCATGACTCTTGTTCGGCTGGTGTCTGCATGACAGTTCCTCAGATGATGAATGTCCTCTATGATGACTGAGAGCCTTCTCCTGCTATATTTGGTAAGAATCACTTCAGGTCCCTTAGGTTACTAAGATTGTGAAACTAAGATGTATGGTATTATTCATGTTGCTTTTTACAAGATGAGAAATACCGTCTATAAAATCAGCTCTCAGGAGACCTGAGGAAAAGAATGTGCAGGTGAAGAACCAAAGTACTCTTACCCAAGGCAGAAGAGAGATAAAATATAAACCTGAGGAGCACAGCAGATGTGCATTCATTGGCAGCTTGAATTAATGTCCTCTCATCTTGAAGAACTAACCAGGAAAACAGAGGGAAATCTGGAAGCAGGATAAAATAAGACACCAGTATCAGATGACCAATATATCTACTACTGTGGGCAAGAACCCCTTAAAAGAAATGGAGTAGCCCTCATAGTCAACAAAAGAGTCCAAAATGCAGTACTTGGTGGCAATTTCAAAAATGACAGAATGGTCTCTGTTCTTTTCCAAGGCAAACCATTCAACATCACAGTAATCGAAGTCTATTCCCCAACTTCTAATGCTGAAGAAGCTGAAGTTGAATGGTTCTATGAAGACCTACAAGACCTTCTAGAACTAACACCAAAATAAAGATGTCCTTTTCACCACAGGGGACTGGAATGCAAAAGTAGGAAGTCAAGAAATACCCAGAGTAATAGGCAAGTTTGGCCTTGGAGTATAAAAAATGAACCTGGGCAAAGTCTAACGGAGTTTTGCCAAGAGAATGCACTGGTCATAGCAAACACTGTCTTCCAACAACACAGCAGATGACTCTGCACATGGATGTCACCAGACGTCAGGACTGAAATCAGATAGATTATATTCTTTGTAGCCAAAGATGGAGAAGCTCTATACAGTAGCAAAAACAAGACCTGGAGCTGACTGTGGCTCAGATAACCAGTTCCTTATTGCAAAATTCCAACTTAAACTGAAGAAAGTAGGGAAAACCACTAGGCCTTTCAGTTATGACCTAAATCAAAGCTCTTATACAGTGGAGTGATGAATAGATTCAAGGGACTAGATCTGGTAGACAGAGTGCCTGAAGAACTACGGACAGAGGCTCATAACATTGTATAGGAGGTGATGACGAAAGCCATCCCCAAGAAAAAGAAATGCAAGAAGCAAAGTGGTTGTCTGAGAAGGCCTTACAAATATCTGAGAAAAGAAGAGAAGTGAAAGGCAAAGGAAAGAGAAAGATATACCCAACTGAATGCAGACTTCCAGAGAATAGCAAGGAGTAATAGGAAAGCCTTCCTAAGTGAACAATACAAAGAAAGAGAGGAAAACAATGGAATGGGAAAGACTAGAGATCTATTCAAGAAAATTGGAGTTACTAAGGGAACATTTCATACAAAGATAGGCACAATAAATGACAAAAATGACTAGGACCTAAAAGAAGCAGAAGAAATTAAGAAAAGGTGCCGAGAATACACAGAAGAACTGTACGAAAAAGCTCTTAATGACCCACGATGATGTCAACCATGTTAACCACGTGGTTAAACACAATGATGTGGTCACTCACTTAGAGCCAGACATCCTAGAGTGTGAAGTCAAGTAGACCTTAGGAAGCATTACTAAGAACAAAGTTAATGGAGACGATGGAATTCAATTTGAGCTATTTCAAATCTTAAAAAATGATGTGGTTAAAGTGCTGCACTTATTATGCCAGCAAATTTGGAAAACTCAGCAGTGGCCACAGGACTGGAAAAGGTCAGTTTTCATTCCAATCCCAAAGAAAAGCAATGCCAAAGAATGTTCAAATTACTGTACAAATGTACTAATTTCACATGCCAGCAAGATATTGCTCAAAATCCTTCAAGCTAGGCTTCACCAGTACGTGAACCGAGAACTTCCGGATGTACAAACTGGATTGAGAAAAGGCAGAGGAACCAGAGAACAAATTGCCAACATCTGCTGGACTGTAGAAAAAGAAAGAGAATTCCCAAAAAACATCTTGTTCTGCTTCATTGACTATGCTAAAGCCTTTGACTGTGTGGATCACAACAAACTGTGGAACATTCTTAAAGAGATGGGAATACCAGATGACCTTACCTGTCTCCCGAGAAACCTGTATGCAAGACAAGAAGCAATAGTTAGAACTGGACATGGAACAATAGACTGGTTTAAAATTAGGAAAGGAGTATGTCAAGGCTGTATATTGTCACTCTGCTTATATATGCAGAGTACATTGTGCAAAATGCTGGGCTGGATGACTCACAAGCTGGGATCAAGATGGCTGGGAGAAATATCAACAACCTCAGATATGCAGATGATACCACTTCAATGGCAGAAAGTGAAGAGGAACTAAAGAACCTCTTGATAAAGGTGAAAGAGGAGAGTGGAAAAGCTGGCTTAAAACTCAACATTCATAAAATGAAGATCATGGCATCCAGTCCTATCACTTCATGGCAAATAGATGGGAAAAAGTGAAAACAGTGACCGATTTTATTTTCCTGGGCTCCAAAATCACCGTGGATGGTGACTGCAGCCACGAAAGTAAAAGATGGTTGCTTCTTGGAGGAAAAGCTGTGACAAACCCAGACAGTGTAATAAAAAGCAGAGACATCACTTTGCCAACAAAGGTCCGTCTAGTTAAAGTCATAGTTTTTCTGGTAGTAATGAATGGATGTGAGAGTTGGACCATAAAGAAAGCTGTGTACTAAAGAACTGATGCTTTCAAACTGTGGTGCTGGAGAAGACTCTTGAGAGTCTCTTGAACAGCTAGGAGATCAAACCAGTCAATCCTAAAGGAACTCAACCCTGAATATTCATTGGAAGGACTGATGCTGAAGCTCCAATACTTTGGCCACCTGATGTGAAGAGCTGACTCACTGGAAAAGACCCTGATGCTGGGAAAAATTGAGGGCAAGACAGAATGGGGTGACAAAGGATGGATGGTTGGATGGTATCACTGACTCAGTGGACATGAGTTTGAGCAAACTCAGGGAGATAATGATGGACAGAGAAGCCTGGCATGCTGCAGGTCATGGGGTCGAAAAGAGTCGGACATGACTAGTGACTGTGCTGAGTCACTTTAGTCATGTCTGACTCTTTGTGACCCTATGGACTGTAGCCCAGCAGGTTTCTCTGTCTGTGGGATTCTCCAGGCAAGAATACTGGAGTGGGTTGCCATTTCCTCCTCCAGGGGATCTTCCTGACCCAGGGATTGAACCCACATCTCCTGTGTCTCCTGCATTGACAGGTTCTTTACCACTAGCGCTACCTGGGAAGCCAGGTGACTTAGTGAGTGAACAACAGTGTGTAACCCAGGCCAAAAATGACAGAGCTTAAAATAGAGCATTTACAATAAAAATAGGTGGGAAGGAACACATCCTAGACTATTTGTAATAATAAACTCAGTAGCAGAAATGAATCAAGTACTTACAATGTCCTGGCACTATGCTGAAAATTATTTATCACAGCAACTCTATGAGGAGTTAATGTTTATTTTTCCTATTTTAAAGATGAGGAAATTGAGGTACAGAGAGGCTAAGGCACAGCTATAGGTGGTAACACATTAAAGCAGGAGTGTCAGAATCTTACTTATTTATTGGCGGCTTCTGGACTTAGTTGTAGCATGTGGGATCCTGCGTTGTGGCACAGGGGCCCTGTAATTTGTGGCACACAGGCTCTCTAATTGAGGTGCAGGGGCTCAGCTGCCCCATGGCATGTGGGATCTTAATTCACTGACCAAGGGTCAAACACATGTCCCCTGCATTGGACAGCAGATTCTTAACCACTGGACCACCAGGGGAAGTCCCAAGCCCAGGATGTAATTTGTTCATGGACACAGGCTAATGGTAGAGACGGACTCAAACACAAGTTTGAGAATCCTGCAGTAATCCAGTCTCTGGATAGTTCCAAGGCGTGAACTGAATCCCAAACCACTGAACTAATCTGCCTGGTAAGAACGACCACCACCACAAAACGCCTTTGATGCTTTCCAGATCCAAACGGGAATAATTGCTCTGGCGCTTGACTGAAGTGCCTCTGACAATGTGCTGCTGGTTAGACAGGCCGTACAGGCAGCATCAACCCTGCCCCTGAAATGCCAAAGCTTCCTTCTTGGCATTGTCAGCCCAGCAACCTGAAACCCATTTCTGCTGACTTTGAGATTTAAACCTTACATAACCCTTCACGGTCTCTACTTCTTTAATAGGCCCGTGATTTCATGCCCCAGTGAAGTCAAACAACTGAGACATCGGTTTCTGTTGCAGCAGCCAAAGACAAGCCATCAAGGGGGAGCCAAAGCCCTTTTGTCCAGAACAAACAAGCGTGACACTATGATGGAAATGTGTGGTATTTCCTGGGGCTGATGGACGCGGGCAACTGCCCCAAGTGCCCAATCTGTAGGTCATAACTTGATGAAAACCAACTGGGATGGCCAAATTTTTGGACAAGTGCTGGGGAGTGAGTTAGCCTGGAAGTCAATTCTCTCTCATCCAGAAATTTTGGTTCTGTTCCATCAGGTACCTTAGAAACCAGACTCATTTTAGCTCCTCATTTCATATCTATTATCTTATTTGCTACATAGGTCAAAAGTTAAGAGTGGGGGACTTCCTTGGCTGTCCGGTGGCTGGAACTCTGTGCTTCCAATGCAAGGGGCATGGGTTCAGCCTTTGTTGGGGAACTAAAGTCCCGCATGTTGTGCAACACAGCCAAAAAAAAAAAAAAAATTAGTTAAAAAAAAAATTGAAGGACTTCCCTGGTGGTCCAGTAGTTAAGAACCCACCTGCCAACACAGGGGATGTGGGTTTGATCCCTGGTCAGGGAAGATCCCACATGCCACAGAGCAACTAAGCCCATATGCCGCAACTACTGAGCCCAGGTGCTCTTGAGCTGTGCTCTGGACCAAGAGACAACATGCCTGTGTGCCTAGTCGTGTCGGACTCTTTGAGACCCTTTGGACTGTGGCCTGCCAGGGGTTTGCCAGGGAAAACCCTGTCCATGGGGTTTTCCAAGCAAGAATACTGGAGCAGGTTGCTGTTTCCTTCTCCAGGGGCTCTTCCCAACCCAGGGATCAAACCTGCGTCTCCTATGTCTCCGGCATTGCAGGCAGATTCTTTACCCACTGAACCATTGCTGCTGCTGCTGCTGCTAGGTTGCTCCAGTCGTGTCCGATTCTGTGCGGCCCCATAGACAGCAGCCCACCAGGCTCCGCCATCCCTGGGATTCTCCAGGCAAGAACCCTGGAGAGGGTGAGCCATTAGGAAGCCCCTGGATGAAGAGAAGTCACTGCAATGAGAAGACCCCGCACCACAAGGAAGAGTAGCTCCTTCTCACCACAGCTAGAGAAAGCCAACGCACACGATGAAGACCCAGCACAGCCAATCAATCAATCAATAAAATAGGACAGATTTCATATGTATAATATTTTTTTAAAAAGTTAAGAGGGAAACTAACTTGCAGATCCTGGGATAACTACCCATACAGAAAAAAATGATGTCTGTCCTGGTACCAGACCTTTCTGGGAGGCATCTTCCTTACCCCTTCTTGCGATCACAGATAAGTACCATTTTCAGGCAGGGGTCTGTGGGAAGTTCTCTGGCTTTAGGCTGAGTAGGAACAGCTGCTGTTTTGAACTTTGGGACTGTAATTCACGGTTACACTCAGCACCTCCCCTGCCCCAGCCCTGAGGGGTTGCCGAAGTCACCAGACACTCCAGACACCTTGTTTCATTCCTGAACACTGTCCAGATGCTCTCCTTCAGGAGAGTTAACAAGGGGATGGGGCTTCCCATTGCCCTCCCTCTAATGAACATCCCGAGTTTCTGCCTTCACAGGAGTTCCATTTTACTGATTTATTTATAGTTATTTATGGGGTCATAAATGGTGGTCAGGGAAAAGATGGAGGATCAACAGATTGAGACCACGATATCTATAAAAGCAGTAAAACTTTTGCCTAACCCCAAGCCAATGCCTCTCAAGAGATGAAGCCATCTCTCATTTAGAGCTCTTGGTGAAAGTGTTGAAACAATGGCTTTAGCTATGCAGCAGTGCTTAAATTCTGACCTGGCCTCTTGCCCAGGTGCAAGGTTTCGTCAGCCAAGATTAGAGAATGGCCACACCTTACCCAAATGATTTTTGCCCAAAGTCTGTCCCAACCAATGAAGATTTCGAACCAGAATAATAATTAACATCACCACAACTTACACAGAATGATTGTAACCTGAGTTTCTGCCAAGTACTAAATAAACCTTCCATCTTCAAGCCTGGTGGCCCTTTCTCTGGTTTTAAAAGTGTTCAAGCAGTTGCTCGAGTTTATTGCACATGGGAGCTGAACCTCACCAGGACAACAGTCAGGGGACTGTCAGGCATAGGTGGAGTCCTGGACCTGAGACAGGAGTTTAGGAGCTATGAAACCATGGAGGCAAACCAGGGGAGGGTCTCCTATCCCTCTGTCAAGAGATCAGAGGGGGCTTCTGCCTATGGCCAAAACCCAGTCACACAAACTGGGTGTGAGATGTACTCAGTCAGCAACCAGAGGAAATAGCAGAGTGCTGTACTCCTGCAAAGAAATAGCACACGCCCTTTTAGTAGAAGTAGAAAAGGCAAGACCCTTCACGGGCAAATAATATGGGATGTAGAAAGAGAAGACATTTCAGAGCCTGGATTCCCCACTGGGTGACCTGAGGGAAGTCACATAATCTCTCTGGGACACAGTTTTCTCATCTGTAAAACAGGTTTAATGATAGTATCCACCTTACAAAGTGCTTACGAGGATCAAATGAAGCAAGTGTGTTGCATGGAGTGTGGCAAGCAGGGCACATTCAAACACTTAGACCTGGGTGAGTGAGGCTCTCAGAGCGCCCTGCTCTTTGGAGTGCCTTCCTCAAAGTACTTGAAATGCCTCTCCAGTGAAGACTGACGTACTGTCCAGCCTAGACCTGGTCCCACAGGTCCCAGAATGATCTGGGACTAATGTGAACTTCAGGATGCAGAATGTGAGACGGAAGCTAGTGTTTGAATGCGCACCCTCAGTTTGGAATACTACAGATCCAGACTCACAGAAGCAGGAAGTAGACGTGCAAGAGACAGAAACGGGAAAGAGGTTTGGTGGACTCTTCTCACTCCCTGATTCACTTGAGATTCAGGGTGTGGTTGTCGCATCTCCTTTCTTTAAAATGATGATTGGCGGCTGTCTGTCCACAGCCTAAATTCACCTCCCACCACAACTTCCTGCCCCACTCAATTTCTTCCACAGGAACATTTCTTACATGGCATCAGGATGTCTATAATTCAGGCCTCTGATTTCTCTATCCATCAGCTTCCACCTTCCCTCACCTGTCTCCAAATCTAGTTTAGAATCTATGGTTCATAATTTTAGTCCCTCTCTAAAGGCAGTTCTAGATTCTTTTTTTTTTTTTTGCAGTTCTAGATTCTTATTCCTCAGGACTTTTATACTTTTTTTTTTTTACAATTCATCTGATAAAACTCCAGCCCCTGGTAAAACAACACCCAGGTTTCTCCATGGCCATATCCGGAGATGATCCCCACCAGAGAAGAAAAGCACAAGGCAGAGCAGATCACTGTGGCAGAGATTCCCAACTCCGTGCTCTAAAATGTAAGAGAACTGATATCTAGCTGGAAACACTGCTGCCAGGCATAAAGTAGTGTATTTCCCAGCTGTCCTTGTACGCAGGTGTGGCCAAGTGTCTATGTTACAGAAAACAAGGGAAAGTGTTGTGTGACTGTAGCAGTAAACTGTAAGAGAGCTGACTCAGTGGACGCGCCACCCCGTACCATCCAGTGTGGATGCCACCCCGTACCATCCAGTGTGCCCCCGAGGACATCTTGAACCATAAGGCAACTTTAAGGATGGAAGCCACGAGCCAAGATGCTGAAGCAAAAAGCAGTTATTCTGATCCCTGATGAAGTCATATACCAGCCCTCGTCTTACCTCCATAATCTCTCTGTGTGAAAGAAATAAACTTTGATTTTTTTTAAAGACATCATTATTTTGGTGTGTTTTTCTTGTTATATACAGCTGAAGTCAAGCTTAATTAATATAACCACCAACCGCAGAAGGGCTTGAAATACTGCCTAACAAGCCTATCATTTTTTTCCTAGTCCATTCATTTTTGAAATCTCTGTGTCTGTATCGAACTATCCCTACTCTTCTCCAGTATGTGACTTTCCACTTCCCACCACAGAGTCAACAGATGACTGGGCTTCCTGATTCACTGGCAAAACTGAAGTCATCAAATCCAAAATCCCTCAGATTCCTGCCACAAACTCACCTGCCTGCTTTCACTCCCTTACTACAGGTCCTCCTGTTACCATGGAGACCATTTCCCTCCTCCTTCTGAGGCAAATCTCTCCTACCAGACATCTGGGTCCCCTTCCTCGTATGTTTTAAGAAGCCTTATCCTCTCAGTGTTAGACTTAGGCCATAAAGAAGGCTGAGTGCCAAAGAATTGATCTTTTTGAACTGTGGTGTTGAAGACTCTTGAGAGTCCCTTGGACAGCAAGAAAATCAAACCAGTCAATCCTAAAGGAAATCAACCCTGTATATTCATTGGAAGGACTGATGCTGAAGCTAAAGCTCCAATACTTTGGCCACGTGTTGGGAAGAGCTGACTCATTGGAAAACACCCTGATGCTGGGAAAGATGGAGGGCAGGAGGAGAAGGGGGTGACAGAGGATGAGATGGTTGGATGGCATCACTGACTCAATGGATGTGACTTTGAGCAAACTTAGGGAGATAGTGAAGGACAGGGAAGCCCAGTGTGCTGCAGTCCATGGGATCACAAAGAGTCAGACACGACTGAGCGACTGAAGAACAAACAATCCTCTCAAACATTCCAGAGGCCATAAAACTGTTATGGCCCACAGACATATCCCATGCTTGACCTATATAGGTTTTTTCCTTTTATTTTTGTTTTTTTTTTTTCCTTTTATTTTTATCTTACTTACAATAAGGGAAAATGAAAGGTAAAACCTTTCCTTTTTAGTCTATAATTCCACAAGTTTTGATCAAGACATACATTTGTGTGTATTCCACCATCACCATCAAGAACAGTTCCATCAACCCCTAGGCCACCCCTGTGCCTCAGGCCAGTATTTAGAAGGAGCCTGTGCTCTCCAGAGTCTTGCAGTTTCTGCCACTCTCCATTTCTTACAGTCCACTGTATCATTCATTTAGGTCACCTACTGGCGCCTTAGACATTTGAGTTTGAGGCTCCTGGATTATTCCTTCTCTTTCCTCTATCATGTAGCCAATCCTTTCCTACTCATTCTTTCCCATTAGCACCTAGTCATGCTCAATCCTCCAACTTTAAGGGAAATCCCTCCTTTGACCTCTCCAGATGCTATTCTTCCTCACAACCAAACTTCTTAAAAGAACTGTTATTTGGGGACACTCTTGGTCAAATTACCCTTTATGTACCTGATATTCTCCTGAAAATCATCTTATCTTGGTGAGAAGTTTTCTCTACTTCTTTGGAAGAAAAACAAAAATCAAAAGCAAGTTAAACTAAAATTTGCTACATCTATTCAGATGACAGATTTCTCATGTTGCCACAAGCAGAATATGTAACATCACTCCAAAATTCTGGTAAGAAATTTCTATCCAAATCATGCCAACCTGCTCTTTCATGTTAAAATTACAAATAATGCAAGTCTTGCCTATGACGGGTCTCAAATGAGGGAATTAGATGGTATTAGATCCAATGTTATATCTATAAATAATTTCTGTCTTCACTTTCTCTTTGAAGAAATCACCTAGTATAAGAAATCCTGTGTATTTCTTGTCCCATAAACTATGGGGTCCACTTGAACATTCAGAAAAGGAAAGGGAGAAAAAACATGAATTTTCATCCACAGAGGACTGAAACAAAGGCGGGTCACATTTAAATATTACTGAATATGGTTTTGAATAGAAAATAAAGCAACAGTGGAAAAAATCCCCTTCAACTGGCCTCTACCTTCCTGCATACTGAAATTCCTCTTTCATTGATGATTTTTAAAAGAACAAAAGTAAAGCCTGGCAAAAGGAAAGAAAGTCAATTCCAACTTTGCCCACATTCACTTTCTCCATTTCCTTCCCTCTTACTCAGTCCTCAACTCTCTCCAGTATCTTTTCCTCTCCCCCATCACGCTATGAACATCTCTCACTAAGGTATAATAGTCTTTATGTCACAAGCTGATGGATAGTTTTCAGGCTTTGTGTTACTTGGTGACTTGTCAGCACTTCATTCCAATCAGCACTCTCTGCTTCTTGAAACACTCTTTCTTTGGCTGCTTGGGACAACCTCCTCTTGGTTTTCCTGTCCTCACCCTCCGCCCTTCACCAGACTCACTAGGTCCTCTTGAAACATGCATGCACGCATGTCCAGTTATTCAGTCGTGTCTGACACTTTGTGACTTTATGGACTGTAGTCCGCCAGGCTCCTCTGTCCATGGGATTTTCCAGGCAAGAATACTGGAGTGAGTTGCCATTTCCCACCTCCAGGGGATCTTCTTGACCCAGGGATCGAAGAAGCTTCTCCTCTGACTCTTGCCTTGACAGGCAGATTCTTTTACCACTGAGCCACCTGGGAAACCCTTTGAAACATTTGATGTTATTCAGCCACTGAGTCATGTCCAACTCTTTGCCACCCCATGGACTGTGGCATGCCAGGCTTCCCTGTCCTTCAGTATCTCCTGGAGTTTGCTCAAACTCATGTCCACTGAGTAAATGATGCCATCCAACCATCCTCTGTTACCTTCTTCTCTTGCCTTCAATCTTTCCCAGCATCAGGGTCTTTTTCAATGAGTCAGCTCTTCACATCAGGTGGCCAAAGTACTGGAATTTCAGCATCAGTCCTTCCAATGAATATTCAGGGTTGAGTTCCTTTAGGATTGACTGGTTTGATCTCCTTGCTGTCCAAGGGATTCTCAAGGGTCTTCTCCAGCACCACAGTTTGAAAGCATTAATTCTTTGGCTCTCAGCCTTCTTTATAGTCCAGCTCTCACATCCATACATGACTACTGGAAAAACCATAGCTTTGACTAGAAGGACTTTTGCTGGCAAAGTGATGTCTCTGCTTTTTAATACATTGTCTAGGTTTGTCATAGCTTTTCTTCCAAGAAGCAACCATCTTTTAATTTCGTGGATACAGTCTCTGTCCACAGTGATTTTGGAGCCCAAGAAAATAAAATCTGTCACTGTTTCCACTTTTCCCCTAGCTATTTGCCATGAAGTGATGGGACTGGATGCCATGATCTTCATTTTTTGAATGTTGAGTTTTAAGCTAGCTTTTCCACTCTCCTCTTTCACCTTCATCAAGAGGCTCTTTAGTTCCTCTTCACTTTCTGCCACTGAAGTGGTATCTGCATATCTGAGGTTGTTGATATTTCTTCCAGCCATCTTGATTCCAGCTTGTGAGTCATCCAGCCCAGCATTTCACATGATGTACTCTGCATATAAGTTCAATAAGCAGGGTGACAATATACAGCCCTGATGTACTGCTTTCCCAATTTTGAACCAGTCTATTGTTCCATGTCCAGTTCTAACTGTTGCTTCTTGTTCTGCATACAGGTTTCTCAGAAGACAGATAAAGTGGTCTGGTATTCCCATCTCTTTAAGAATGTTCCACTGTTTGTTGTGATCATCATAGTCAAAGGCTTTAGCATAGTCAATGAAGCAGAAGTAGATGTCTTTTCGGAATTCCCTTGCTTTTTTCTATAATCCAGCGGACGTAGGCAATTTGATCTCTGGTTCCTCTGCCTTTTCTAAATCTAGTTTGTACATCTGGAAGTTCTTGGCTCATGTACTGCTAAAGCCTAGTTTGAAGGATTTTGAGCATAATCTTGCTAGCATGTGCAATGAGTGAAATTGTACAGTAATTTGAACATTCTTTGGCATTGCCCTTCTTTGGGATTGGAATGAAACTGACTTTTTCCAGTCTGATGGCCACTGCTGAGTTTTTCAAATTTGCTGGCATATTGAGTGCAGCACTTTAACAGCATCATTTTAAGGATTTGGAATAGCTCAGCTGGAATTCTATCATCTCCACTAGCTTTGTTTGTAGTAATGCTTCCTACGGCCCAATTGATGTCAGACTCCAGGATGTCTGGCTCTAGGTGAGTGATCACACCTTTGTGATTATCTGGGTCACGAAGATCTATTTTGTATAGTTCTTCTGTGTGTTCTTGCCACCTCTTCTTAATCTCTTCTGCTTTTTGTTAGGTCCTTGCCTTTTCTGTCCTTTATTGTGCCTATCTTTGCATGAAATGTTTGAAACATTACAGGCACTCAATAAATCTTTGTGGAATGAGTAAGTGAAATGCATGCAAATTACATGAACATTTATCAAAGAAGTCATCCAGGAGAAAAGGATGTTTAAGCTGGAGTTCTGAGAAAGAGGAGAAGTTAGGTAGGAGAACAGAAGAGGGGAGAACAGTCCAGGCAAATGCATGAGAGAAGGCTTTGAGCAGATGTGCCCAAGGAACCAGGGGAGCTCAGAGGAAATCCCAAACCCCTACCCTTAGTTTACAGTGAGATCTGGCCCCTCCGTTTTCTCTGACCCCATCCAGTCATTCCCCACACCTCTCTTATCCCTGTCACACTGGCTGCCCTTTTCCTCCAACAGTTCGTCACCTCTTCTACCCCCACACTCCCTGCACCCCTGCTTCCAGCCCTAGGGCCTTTGAACTTACTGTTTCCTGCCCCTATTTTCAAACAACTAGGTTTGTTTTGTCACTTAGCTTCAGATCAATATCTAAAGTAGCATCTTGCCTCCAAATATTCTCTCTTTCATCCCCCTGTTTATTGTTTTTCTTCAGTTATCCCCACCTGAGTATATTTTGTCTATTTATCCATTCACTTCATTGTTCATTAACTCTAAATTTAAATGTAGTCCCTCCCCCATTAAAGTCTAAGTTCCACGAGGGCAATGATATCATCAGTCTTGTTCTCTGTTGTATCTCCAGCACCTGGCACTTAGATGCTGGGCAAAGATTTGTCACATGAACAAATAGCTATGGCAGAGAGAGAGAGAGAGGAGAAGGAAAACAGAGGCTGGAACAGGCAGGGCCTTGGAGACTGCTTTATATCCTTTGGATCTTACTCTAAGGGGAATAAGAAGATATGGGAAGAGTTTAAGCAGGGAATTGATCTGACAATGTCTGCTTTGGGGTGGGAATGGAAAGAAGTGGAGGAAATTAGATGATGTGCAGCCTGAAGATGTAACAAAATATGATTGTAGTATAATTGATGGGATTAACATAGCTAATAAAAGAATAAAAATATTTTTGGCTGGACAAACTGATGGGTCTGCTAGGCATAACCTCCAACCCAATTCTAGCTGTTTAGACAAAATTCCTCCATCATTTTTGAAGGGCAAGAGAAGATCCTTGAAAAAAAGGTACCCGGGGACCAACTATGACTAACTCCCCTTGGATGTTTAGTTGTTATTAGAACAAGTTTGATGGCCGGGGGTGGTCCAGACTGAGATCAGATAGGCAAGTGAGGACAAGACAGGTGCAGCTCATTACCAGGAAGGGGCTGTCTGGATAGAAACCCAGACTCAGCAGCAGGGGTTCAGGAAGTGATCCCAGGTAGGTGTGGCTGATTTCACTAAGCCCTCCTGCCCCACCCTCCCTGCCTTATAACTGAAGGCCTTTGCCATCCTCCAGGTTTATGGAGTTGGTCAAGAGCCTCTAGCCTGGCAGAGCCAGCTAACTTATCCTTGAAAAGAGTGAGGCTGAGTTCCTAGTCTTCAAGCAGGCACCAGCTGTCAGGAGAGCAGGAGGATTTCTGGAAAACAGTAAGCAACCCTGGGGATGCTCTAGGACTTATGGGGAGGGGATCCCAGGAATTTCTCGACTTCCTGCTGATTTCATAGGGAAAGGACTGGCGTTTGTTTTAATTCAGATAGCATAGAAAATGCTATTTTGTAGAGGGCTTAGTCGGATCAGGTAGGATCATCCAGATGACACACAGAAAGACAGAAAAGTCTAGTGGGGAGATGAATTCAGAGTGTGATCAGTGCTGTGAAGAAGAATCCAAGAGTTCTAAGAGAGTAAATGTGGGGCCTCAGCTAGTTAGAAAAAGCTTCTGTGGGGACTGATATTTTTGCCGAGACCTAGACAGTGGGTAGAAAGTGTGACCAGAGAAGGGTATGGCTTAGAGAAAGACTTTCATTTGGGAATTGGGCAAACCACCAAAAAAATCAGAAATCAGAGGTAGAACTGAGGGCAATACAGATGGAGATGTGGTCAGGGTGAATGTGGTGGCAGAATGTGGGGAGCAATGCAAACCAGTGACAAGTGTGAGGCAAGGGTATGATCCAATCAGTTCACTTATCCATGGTTTCCTCAGTTCCCCTGAGAATAATCTAGCCAGGTGTACTGACAAGACTGAGATTGAGAGGCTGGACTTGGCTGTGACAATTTCTCTGTTGTCATGAATGTCTCCTTGAGCATCTTAACAACAGATCTCGACACATGGTCTTTCACGCAACATGAATCGCACAACTGAAGGATCATAAATATTACTATTATCAGTGAAATGGGCTAATGTTTGGAGAGCACTTTAACACTTCCACAAACACTATCCCTTTGATCCTCAAAAGAACTCCATGAACTGAGCACTACTCTCAGCCCCATTTTACACAGGGCTGAAGCTCTCATCAGTACTTCCTTGATCAAGGTTCAATAAAGCCAAACAATCTCAGAAGCGCTAAAGCAGTATCCTAAACCAGGTTCCCTAATTCAGACACCTCTGTCCTCTGCATTTGGTCACAAGACCTTCAAATAGAAGGTTCCAAACAACTAACGAAATTTTGTAATATTTACAAAGATGAGTAAGAAATTATATGAATTTCTGGGGGATGGGCGGGGCTAACGAGTTCAATTTTGAAGATACTGAATCTGAAGTGACTGCAGGATCTTCAAGTGGAGAACCCAGTAAACACATATTAAGGGTGTGGAACCACGAGAGGATTATAATGTGTCTGTATTTATTTTAGAGTTAAAGATCTCAGAGCTTGCTGTCTTGTAGGACAAATCGAATGGATTAACCCTAATAGAGGTTAGTCTTTTATCAACACAGAAATGATTCTATGTTTAAAGGGCTTTTCCCCCTTGAAACCAAATGTAAAACGACTGTGTAGTCTTTAAGGGGGGGGGGGGAAATCTATAAACAGAATATAATATGGTCAAAGAACATGATTTGCAAAACCATCATGAGTATTTTTTAATTGAAGTATAGTTGTTTACAGTGTTGTGCCGATCTCTGCCGTACAGTAAAGTGACTCAGTTGTACACCTCTATACATTCTTTTTAATACTCTTTTCCATTACGGTTTATCACAGGAGACTGCATATAGCTCCCTGTGCTACATTAGGTCCCTACAGAGGACCTCATTGTTTATCCATTCTCAATATAATAGTTTGCACTTGCCAACCCCAAACTCCTGCTCCATCCTGCTTCTTCCTCCCTCCTCCTAGGCAAGCATGAGTCTGTTCTCTGTGAGTCTGCTTCTGTTTCGTAGAGAAGTTCATTTGTGCCGTGTTTTAGATTCCACATCTAAGTGACATCATACGATATTGTCTTTCTCCTTCTGACTTACTTCACTTCGTATGACACTCTCTAGTTGCATCCATGTTTCTACAGATGGCATTAGTTTGTTCTTTTGTATGACTGAGCCATATTGCGTTGTATATATGTACCACATCTTTCTCCATTCATCTACTGATGGACATTGAGGTTGCTTCCATGGTTCGGCTATTGTGAAAGGTGCTGCTATGAACACAGGGGTGCATGTATCTTTTTGAATTAAAGTTTTGTCCAGATATATTCGCAGGAGTGGTATTGCTGGGCCATAAAAACTGTAATGAACATTGATCATAACTTAATCAATTGATTATAACCTAATTAAAAATTAGTTGCCCAATATAGTTACCTAGCTACATTCCAGGTGGGGTGACAAGCACATATAAGAGGCTGGTGTGGGAACTACATTTAATATCCTGGGATAAAGCATAATGGAAAATAATAGAAAAAAGAATGTATATGTACATATGTATAGCAGAGTCACTTTGCTGTACAGCAGAAATTAACACAACATTGTAAATCAATGATACTTCAATTAAAAAAAAGGATGAAGAAGCTGACAGGTTTATGGAGTTGGTCAAGAACCAAGGTTTAGTGTAATAAATAAAGCTGGGAGTAATCAAGAGCTCAATTTGATGCGGGATGTTAAAGTTTTAAAACTAATCACCAGCATCTATAAAACTCTAATTTCTAATGCAGTGAAGGAAAAACAGCTTTTTTTTTTTTTTTACAATTTTGAAACTCCAAGCCTCTGACCCTTTGCTTTTATTCTCTTTGGTCGATGCAGACAATTCCCATGCCAGTTTCAGAAGAAGCCCTAGCTCTCCCCATTTTCCTCCTTTGTTCAAGCTGTGCCTTTGGCCTGGAAATTCTTTTTCCTACCATCTCTCTCTCTCTGTCTCTCTGTTTTTCTCAAATCCTCTTCATCCTTCATGACCAGTGGCTGCTCACAAATCACAAAGCCTTTCCTGAGCTCCTCCCTAAAAGACCCCCATGGTTCTGACCCTGCTACTCAGGGAAGCGTCCTCTGTAGAGAATATTTGTGTGTGTTTTATCTCCACTAACATATTAAACAAGAGGTTAAAGATCAGCTTTTACTACCTTTGTGTGCCTCAAAACTACTAACATGATGCCATCAACCTCACAGTCATCAATTCTTATAAAAATGAAGGAAGGAGGGAGGGAAAATAGTACTGGAAATTGGGAAACTCAGTCTTACTGGGGCCAACAGGATTGACAAAATGGAATTTGTTTGGTTTACCTGGATAAAAATATTATAGTTATTTTAGGAGAAACTCTTTTCCCATATAAGCCCCCAAATAAGAATTGAAGGGTTTGAATAAATAATAAAAAAATAAATTTTAAAAGGATAAAAGCTTATTTTACAAGGCAAAAGTCATTATATTGTTTAAGGCCATATTTTCAAGTAGAATGGCAAATTGTCTTATATGGAAATGATCACTTTAAACAAGTTCTATCTTAAAATACAGGAAGATTGCAACTATGGGGAAAAAACAAACCACCTCAGCATAGACAAAATAACGAGAAGGAAATTTACCAAAATGTATACCTCCCTCCAACACGAGTGAGTCCAGTGTATCCAACTAGGACTATTTCCTTAAATACACTCAACACACTTTAAAAAGGCAAAGGATATGACAGAAAGCTTTCGTTGTAATAAGCACAGAAATTTGTGATGAATCACACAGATTAACCCAGGCAATTAGGCACCTCTTACATACCTTGGACAATGATCAGTAAATATGTAAATATCTTTCTGTTTTCTCTGCAGCACTATTATTTTACCAAACTAAATACTTCCTCCAGGATTGTTGACTGGATGCCTCTGCTTCTCTCTTTAAACTGTCAGTCTGGTTGAATACTCAGGCCCAGATCTCCAGCCATGGTCCTCCTACTTTTCTCACTTTTTCTTAAAAAAAAAAAAAAAAAAATTTTTTTTTCCTGGGATATCCCTGGCGGTCCAATGGTTAAGATTCTGTGCTTGCACTTCAGCGGACGTGGGTTTAATCCCTGGCCAGGAAACTAAGGTCCCAAACACTGAGCGGTACAGCAAAAAAAAAAAAATTTCCCTCCCTTATTAAAACGTCTTACCCTTGCACTGTGTGTGTGCACTGGTCACTCATTTGCATCTGACTTTTTACGACCCCAAGGGCTGTAGCCTGCCAGGCTCCTCTGTCCACGGAATTCTCCAGGCAAGAATACTGGAGTGGGTAGCCATTCCCTTCTCCAGGGGATCTTCTCAACCCAAGGATCAAACCTGGGTCTCCTGCATTGCAAGCAGATTCTTTACCATTTGAGCCACCAGGGAAGCCCTACCCTCGCACTGTGGATTTGTTTAATTAAGAAAAGTATAAATCATTTCAAGTAGAAATCACAATCATTCACAATCTGCTCTCACAAAAGAGCAGTTTATGGTATTTACTTCTGTCTTTTAAAAATGAGTCCACCTACACAAATAACAGTTTTTACCACATTGGAATAAGCTGCATTGTTTCTATCCTGCCTTTTTCTTCCAGTTAACCTTGTATTATAGGCATGCCCCCTTATTCCTGGAGAGTTTGTCAGCTTCACTTTTAACCAACAGCAGAATAATCACCATTTTAATATACTCATTAAAGATACAAGATGCAAAGTTCTCTGGTCCTATGGCTATTCGTGAATAACCTTCCAGAGGGTAGCTCCTTCCTTCCTCATCTCTCTCCTTGACTTAGAGTGAATTGGGTCCCAAGCCTTGAAGTGACAAAGGCAGAAAATGCCAGATCCAAACCACGCCTTGCCTTTCATGTGGAATCTTCTCAGCTTAAAAAGGAGACCTCAGAAACAAATCCCTCAGCAATCTTAAAAAAGGCTTTCAACAGAAGCGCTCTTCCTTAAGCTAAGATGCACCCGGAACAACGGGAAACCTAAGAACGGGAGGAGTACTAGGAGGAGGAGGAGGAGGAAATTGTAGCCCCACCTGCCTCAGGATGAAGGGAAAGGTTCTAGTGAGATGACTAAATGCTTAGAGAAGCAATTTGGTCTAGAGTCTTAATGCTGATTAGTTGAAGGGCCTTGGCTGACAGAAGGAGGGAGATGGATGAGGGTGAGTACTGGGAATCTAACTTTTCTGAGGTGCTAAGTCAAGGGAAGGGAGACATTTGGAGAGGGGAGGAGGAAAACAGCAGAGACAGGAGACCCTGAATTGATGCTGTTACTTCGTTGTGCAATCTGCCCCCTTCCTCCTATTTCCTCACCTTCGATCAGACCTTGGCACAATCATACAGTCATTCCTTTCCTTCTGAATGGATTCAGCTTAATGTTGAAGCTATGGACAATTTTTTCTTTAACATCCTGGGACTGGAATGACTTTGGAAGGTCTGAGGAGGCCCACAGGGTGCCTTTGGTACTTGGGAGGTCGTTTCCATGGCTGACTCTGGAGCTGAGAGAGGGCTACCTCCAGGATCCTAGACCTCTCGTGGTCCAGCTGCTCCTTAGAGAGCTTTCCGGGCCCCTGAGCTCAGGCCCCCTCAGAGCGGCAGCCACTCTGCTGCTGGGACTGAGAAGAACAGGGCCTGGCAGGCCGGGTCAGCCTGGCAGACAGACACACCGAGCCTGCCAGGCGAGGGTACTAAGAAGGAGTGTGCATTTCTTAACGCTGTGTCCTAAATTCTATATTATATAAACTATTAGGAATTAGAGATGCACGTGGTATTTTTATACAAGCCAGAGTTTAGTAGAGCCTTCTCCAGAGACTTGTTCTTATGTTAGATTCCAGGGTACTTTTGTGCTAAATTCTAGGGTATTTCCCCCCTTGGCTATCCCCAATTACTGTAAGCCTAAAATGTTATATTATCTTTTAAAATATTATGCTTTAACTAAACAAGTAATACACACAAAAACATATGCTTGTTATAAAATGTAAAAAGTTCATATTTTAGGATAAAAATCCCCAAGTCCCCTTTTACGTACAATGTACTCCCAATCCTCCTCCTTCTTCATTGGAAAGAACTGTCAACAATTTGGTTAACTGCTTTTAAATAACACTAGGTATATAAAATTGTTTTATACAATAACATTATATAATATATATTATTTGATGACTTGCTTTTTAAAAAACTTAATCATGTATCTCAGAAATCTTTGCAGGCTGGTACATATTGGTTTATCAATTGGTCTAAATAATTATAGTTTTCCATTCTGGGCATACAAATACAATTTCTTTAATAAATTTATTTATTTGTACTATGCCTTATTCCTGGACATTTAGATTGTTTCCAATATTTTTCTCTTATGAACAATACTGCCCCTGTCAATATAACTTTGCATATGTATACAAATACTTATGTGAAATATTTCTTAAAGAAGAACTATTGGACCAAATACAATATCCACTTTAAGTTTTGATGGCTATTTGTAGAGGAGGGAAAACTTATCATTTTCCCCTCTCCCAGTTAGGCTTGTTGGCTGGGGACCTATAAATTAGATCAGCAAATGACAGATTAACAGAAAAAAAGAAGTTTCTTAACACGTGCACTGCACATGTACAAAGAAGCACGCTGTGATGAGAAACTCCAAGGGGTGGTGAGAACTTGGGCTTCTACATCACGTTAACAAGAGAACATACATTTTTACAGAAAGGACAAAAGAAAAGGACTTTGAGTTTCTAGGGCAGTAGATTGTTGGGAGGTAAATTAAGGGAGGGAACTAATGGAAGATAAGGGTTAGTTAATACATTGTTATATAGATTCCTCTGGGGCTATCTCTGGGTTGATGAGGGTCTAGAGCTGTCTCTGGTGATTAACTTCTGTCCTTCCTAGTAGAGAGGGGAGGGGGAGTGTGCGTGCTCAGTCAGTTGCTTCTGACTCTTTGACTCCATGGACTATAGCCCACCAGGTTCCCCTGGAATTTTCCAGGCAAGAATACCAGAGTGGATTGCCATTTCCTGCTCCATGGGATCTTCCCAACCCAGGGATCAAACCCCCGTCTCTTGCATCTCCTGCACTGGTAGGCAGATTCTTTAGCACTGAGCCACCAGGGAAGCCTGGGGAGGGGGGACACCTTTACAAATTAAGTTCTGCTTTTAGGCAAATAGGGGAGGGCAGAGAGCTTTTCTTTTATCTGCTGCCTCTCAATTGCCTTCAGCTCAAAATAATCTTTATTCTGAAGTGGTGTATTTGGGGGTGGCATAATCTGCTACCCTTCAATATCAATCAATTTTCTCTAAAAAGTCTGTATGAATTTATACTCACACCATATATGAAATATAGGAGACAGCCCATTTCCAGATACCCTCACAAAATATATTGTTATTCTTTTAAGCATTTCTGAATGGATCAAAGATGGAATCTCATTATTGTTTTCATTTGCATTTCTCTGATTATAGCAAGACTTCTTAATATTTATGGCAACTTTTATATATAATGGATATTCATCCTTTGTTACATTTGCTGTAAAAGACCTAATAATTTAACTTGTACAGCCAGTCAAGTAACACTTTTCTCCTGCCAGCAGCTATTTGAATTGCTGAGTACTGAGTGGAAACAATCAAACAATATAATCATGTAGACACCATTCAATTAAAATAATGTTTCAAAGAAGCAACATGGTAGTACATGATTAACTGACAGACAAGTGGTTCAAAGCCTAAGAAATCGAAGAGCAGGGCAAGAGGCCAGGCAGGTGCCGGAGCTTGTTCTTCCCCGATTTGCTGGCATTGCAGGATGAGGAGGTTAAGAGGGACTGTGGTTTCCACTGTGTTCTTCAGACCCATAGGGCTCTACAGAGCAGTCAAGGGAACCCCCACCCCAGTTCTTCCACCAGAGTTGCTCCTCTCAGGTCTGTTGGTTATGTTTTTATTTGAATGAAGCACAATAGTCATTTATTTGGAAAGTAAAAAAAAAAAAAAAGTGAAGACCTCCAAACCAACTTAAGAACTAGGTTCTACAATCAAACTGTCTAGGTTTAAATGACAATTTTGCCACTTACTAGGTAGGTGATCCCGGGCAAGTTACTTAACCTTCCGAATCCTCTGTCTGCTCATCCGTAATACAGGATTTGTAATATCTTGTTGGGTGTTGTAGGGATAGAGGGAGATAATGCATAACACACATAAAGCCTGGTGCTTAATAACACTCAGTAAATGTTAGTGAGATATGAAACTTGTTACAGATGCTCCCCATCCTAAAATAACAGGGAAGGATTCACAAGGAAGCAGATGCCGAGTTTGCTTGAAGAATGGGTACAGTGCAGACATACACAGGTTGGGAAGAGGCAGGGGCATCCAGAGGTAAAGCTGGGCACAATCTATTGGGAGGCCACGATACACACAAGGAAAGTCCAGTTTATTTATGGGCTGTTGGGAGGTAAATCTGGATACATGTGTTAGGACCCCATCGTGGAGGGCTTTGACTGCTTGGCTAAGGAATTTGGACTTGCATCTTTAGGTAGTGAGACATTTTCCTCCTTATACAGAAATGCTCAGTAGTAATCTCATCACATTGGAATCTCTGTAAGCTCTCACACAGAAGTGCCCTTTCATATTTCTTAAAAGGGAAGAGAAGAAAAAGAATGAAGTGTTAATCAAAGTCCCAAACTGACAATAACAATGAGAAGTGGAAAAAGAAAAGACATTGATGGAGAATTGGACTAACTGCAGGGACAAAGGCAGGAGAAGTAAAGGAACTGAGTCCACCTGACATTCAACGGCAGGTGTCCACTCCCTCTGCTGACTGTACCAGGGGCCGTCTTGTCCCCTTCACTACCTCTGTCTGGAGCTTTCTAGTCCTTTACTAGTAGCCTGCTTGCCTGGGATGTTGTGGGCAGTGGATTCTTTCAACCTGCCCTAGTCTGCATCCAAATTAGCCGAGGCCTTAGGAAGCCCAAGAAGTCAAGGTATTTCACCAGAGGTTTACCAGCTTGCAAGCCTGTGGCCACCAGTCCCTCGCATACACCAGGGCGGTTCCTCCTTTCTTCCTACCAATGCCTTTGCTGAGATCTCATTAGCCTTTGCCTAGATTATTGCAATAGAATTCTTACTGCTCTTCATAGCCTAGTCTTCTTTCCCTTTGGTCTGGATTAATTCTGAAGCACAGCTGTGATCGTGACACTCCTCAAAAACTTCCCTTTAATCAAAGCAATACTTTTCCTTAAATACAAAAGGAATACATGTTCAAAGCAAATGCTGGGCTGACAGAAAAAAACTCAAAGGAAAGAAAAATTTCCCATAATTTTACCACCTGCAGTTAATCTGTTAACATAATGTTTTTTTAAATTTTCTGTGTTGCTTTCTAAAGTTGCATGGATTATTTCCCCATATCCTTTGTCCTTTTGTTGATTACATTAGGATGAGAGGGATAAACTTTACGTATTCAATTCTGAAAAAGCTGGCTAAAAATGTAACATTCACTTTTTGGCATATAGAAGGGGAAAAAGTGGAAGCAGTGACAGATTTTATTGTGGGGGGCTCCAAAATCACTGTGGATAGTGACAGTGGTCAGGAAATTAAAAGACACTTGCTCCTTGGAAGGAAAGCTATGACAAACTTAGAAAGCATCTTAATAAGAAGAGACATCACTTTGCCAACAAAGTTCCGTCTAGTCAAAGCTATGGTTTTTTCAGTAGTCATGTATGGATGTAAGAGTTGGATGATAAAGAAGGCTGAGTGCCGAAATAATGATACTCTCAAACTCTGGTGCTGGAGAAGATTCTTGAGAGTCCCTTGGACTGCAGGGAGATCAAACCAGTCCATCCTAAAGGAACCCAACCCTGAATATTCATTGGAAGGACTGATGCTGAAGCCAAAGCTTCACTACTTTGGCCACCCGATGTGAAGAGCTGACTCACTGGAAAAGACCCTGATGCTGGGAAAGATTGAAGGCAAAAGAAGAGGGTGGCAGAGGATGAGATGGTTGGATGGCATCATCGACTCAATGGACATGAGTTTCAGCAAACTCCAGGAGATAGATAGTGAAGGACAGTGAAGCCTGGCATGCTGCAGTCCATGGGATCATTAAGAGTTGGACACAACTTAGTAACTTGAACAACAACATCCAATCATTTTTGTAGGATATTTGGGTTGCATTGAATATCCTTATGTTCTTACTTTTATACACAAATTATGATTTTTCTTAGGAAAAATTTCTAGAAGAGGAATTTGTGGATCAAAGGAATTTGTTTCAAGGCATCCTTTCATTTCATAAGAAATGTTGATAAACTGCCTTCAGAAAGGTGTAACATTTTATCCTCCCATCAGGGAGAGTTACACACATTGCTGCTGCTAAGTCGCTTCAGTCATGTCCAACTCTGTGCGACCCCATAGACGGCAGCCCACCAGGCTCCCCCATCCCTGGGATTCTTCAGGCAAGAACACTGGAGTGGGTTGCCATTTCCTTCTCCAATGCACACATTACTACTGAGCAAATAGCATCTCAGCCTGGAGTCAAGCCACTCCTCATCCTGGCCCTGCTGCCCCCGATGACCTCTCTCTCTCCTCCTCTACAGCCCAGCTGTCATCCTGCCAGGTTATTCTCCTTGTACTTCACACATATCCATCCACGCAAACATCTCTGAGCACCCACCAGGGAAGGCAGGAGATTGTGGAGGTTAAGGGGCAGGCTCTAGAGCCAGCCTACGGGGGTTTGAGCCCAGCTCTGTCCTTGCTGCATGGCAGGGACAATATGAACATCTCCATCCCAGAGTGGCTGAGAGAACGAAAATGATTTCAGACACATCAAATGCTTCACACAGTGCCTAGCATGTGGTAAGTGTTCAGCGAATATCAGTTGTAATTATCAGCAATTAGGAACAATGGTTCCTTCTAGGCAATGGGGGAGGGGTCCAGGGGTAAGAAGATGGCCAAGGTTTCTGCTTCCTGAAACTGATTCTAGATGCTATGAAGTGTGCTCTGCAGAAAGTCAAAAGGCTGTTGTGATGGCAGATGATCATAGGGCAGGGGATGGGGCATCATGTTCAGTGGTTAAGGAAAGTCCCTGTGTGATGGTTACATCTGAGCCAAGACCCGAGGGGGACATGGGACGTCTAAGTGTTTTGATGTCTCTGAGGTCAGGAGGTTGGCACCTCAGAGCTCATTGCAAGCAGAGAGCTGCTCTAAGGTCTCTCTCTAAGGTCTCTATTCACTTTAAGGCTCATAATACTTGGGGATATATTTTGATCCTTCTATATCCTTGTCTTTGTGTTAGTCAAGCACCAGGAGTCATGCAGCCTCGGCTTACTTCTAATCTTACTCGTCATTAACTCCTGTGGGCTGCTGGCCAAGGCGAGACAGCCTTGTGGGCGTTACTATGTTGTTCTTTTACAGTTTTTTTTACTAATTGATTCTGCTTGATTTCCTGTTTTGTTGAACTTCTTGTTGATCCTCTTGGCTTTCTTTGCCTGCTCTCTTGAAGGCCCTCCCTTTTGTTCTCTGAAGTCACCGTCTCCTTGACATGAAAAACACTTCAGTGAGCTAAATGCATAATTATATTAAGTGAATATAATTAATGTAGGATGCATTGTGATATTTTCTATTCTACTCTTTAAAAAAAATATTGGTCACGTTTCTCTAAATTGATTTCACAAACTACTAATAGGTTAGACATGTTTACAACATGCTGTTTAATTATTCACAGTCATCTGTCTTGGATTGTGCCCTGAATTTTCTGGTTCCAATAATATAACTATTTAAGTACCTATGTGACATTTAAAAGGTTGGAAAACTTGTACTATTTGATCCCGTGATTCGCCTTTGAATCTGCCTCAAGGAAAGCTTGTTACCAGGAGAGGGGGTCAAGTGAGCATTGTACACGTTCTGTTTTCAGCCAGATGTTTGACAAACTTGTGAAAAAGATGAAAAATGAAAGCCAGATTTGACTTTAGACTGTGAAGAAAATTAAAAAACACCTAATCCAAAACAAAACACAAAAACCCACCTAATCCAGTTTCCTCACATAAAGAATTAGATGTAGTCACAGCTAGCTGAACAACTCTACTTACAGAGTATTTCCCAATGGCGCAGTGTTAATGTGGAAGGAACCTCCAATGGTAATACTCCACTGGCCTTGGACTTAACCCTTAATGCCTAAATCATTGAATGACCAAAGACTTGGACGACAACCTGGAACACAGTTTAGCCAGCTCCCAGATGGCAAGAGAAAGTGTTTGGGTGAAAGAATCAGGACTCAAAAAAAAAATTCAGCCAGGTAACAAAGACAGGCTAAAACCATCAGAGTGAACTCATTTAGTGAAATTGTAAAGAACTTTAGTGAAAAAAGAGTTCAAATTGCAAATGACACAAAAACTGGCGGGAGCAAACATGAGTTTTTCCTTTAGGGTGCTGTTTGGCAGCATCCCCAGCAACTACCCACTACACGCCTGTAGCAGTCTCTCTCCCAGTTGTGACAACCAAAAATGTCTCCAGATTTTGCCACATGTCCTCCAGGGGGCAAAAATTCCCCCATTTAGAATTACTGAGATAACTGATGTACTACTTGGGGGAAAGGACTGAATGCATTTTTTTCACCAGCAAAAACAGTGAAGCAAATACAACCCGAGGCAACAGTGCTAAGAGCAG
Source organism: Bubalus kerabau (assembly GCF_029407905.1). Lineage (NCBI taxonomy): Eukaryota > Metazoa > Chordata > Mammalia > Artiodactyla > Bovidae > Bubalus > Bubalus kerabau. The sequence goes on along the minus strand of NC_073642.1, from coordinate 55,719,785 downwards.
CTACTGCTGCCTGAGCGCTCACCCTGCACCTGCCGCCATGCCAGGGTCTTTACAGGTGAATCCTCACTTAATGCCCACATGAACCCCAGGAGGTGGGCACACCACTGTCACCATTTTTCAGCCGAGGACACGGATGTCCAGGGACCTTAAGTGACTTGCTCAAGGTCTCACAGCCAAGACGGCGACATCTTGCACCTTGCCTATTATGCCATGAGACTTTTAAGATTATACACTAAGTATACACATTAGGCAGCAGCCAGTGCCTTCATCCACCTGGAACGTGGCTGAGAAGTAAGAAATTAAATTGTAAATAACCCTTTGGTGCCCACCTGCACCCACATACTAAAGCAGGGACTTGCCTGTAGCTGAGGTCCCAGCCTCCAGTCAGTTCTTTGACTTAGAAAGTGTTAGTTGCTCAGTCGTGTCTGACTCTTTGGGACTCTGTGGACTGTAGCCGCCAGTCTTTGACTTAATTCATACAAAATTCTAGTATCTCTTTCTTCTATCATCAGGATAATAGAGCAATTTTTAGAAAGCTTGTCAACCAAAGTGATTAAGACCACAAGATGGCACTTCAAGGGTTAAGTTTCAGTTATCTGGGAATGTTGTGTTGTCTGGGACCCCAGTTCTTGAGCTAGGTTCAGAGGTCACTGGACTCATGGTGCTGAATTGCTCTCTGAGTCCTGAAACTAGGCAGCAGGGTGCAGAGGGGTCTAAGATCTGGACAGCAGTCATAGCCAAGTTAGAGCCAGGTGCAACAGAAATGTCGAGAAGTACTGGGGATGCTGAGCCCAGGAAGCCACAGCTGTCCCCTTGCCCCATCTCACCCCCCAGTGGCAGCCTTGGAGCTCAGGTCCGTCGACCTGCAGAGCGCCAAGAACAACCAGGAGCATCACACACAGGAGATGGGCCTCCAGCGGCTCATCGTGCGCCGTAGCCAGTCCTTCACTATCCAGCTGCATTTCAACCGCTCCTTCCACTCGAAGAAGGACTCCATCACCTTTGTGGCTGAGACAGGTAAGCCCACCCCTCCCCGAGACAAAGTTCATCTGTAGGGCCTCTGCCCCTCCTTTCTGAACCACCCTCCCCTCTCTTCTCCTGGGACCCCCCAGATCCCTATTAGTGCACTTAAGATCTGGCTGACTCAGCCAACTAAGGTTCTGAGAATAACAGACAACTTTTAAATATGCAACAGGCACTGTGCTAAAAACTCATGCACGTTATCTCGCACATTATCTCATTTAATCCGTGACAAGACTTTCAGGTGGGTACTACTATGATCCCATTTTACAGAATAAAAACAAAACAAAAAAACACTGAGGTCTACATTGTAAAGGGGCTTCCCAGGTGACACTAGGGGTAAAGAACCCACCTGCCAATGCAGGAGACATAAAAAACGTGGGTTCAGTCCCTGGGTCGGGAAGATCCCCTGGAGGAGGGCATGGCAACACACTCCATTATTCTTGCCTGGATAATTCCATGGACAGAGGAGCCTGGTGGGCTATGCTCCATAGGGTTGCAAAGACTCAGAAACGACCGAAGTGACTTAGCATGCACGCACTTAATAAAGAATATGCCTGCAATGCAATAGACCTGGGTTTGATCCCTGGGTCGGGAAGATCCCCTGGAGAACAGAATGGCTACCCACTCCAGTATTCTTGCCTGGGAAATCCCATGGACAGAGGAGCCTGGTGAGCTACAGTCCATGGGGTTACAGTCTGACATGACTAGCACTACACAGATGTTAAGTGTTTGTCCGAGGACACCTAGTGGCAGTAAAAGGATTAGCGAGTTGTGGGAGGAGGTAAGGGTCCTTCCAGTTCCCCTGCAATCAGGTCACACAGATTTTGAGCCTCACTTCAGGGTCTTTCTCTCCTACGCAGGACCAGCACCCAAGGAGCTGCTGGGAACCCGAGCCACCTTCTTGCTCACCCAAGACCGACAAGGCAATGGCTGGAGTGCTTCTGACTTCACTGTTCACGCCAACTCGCTCGATGTCTCCCTTTTCACACCACCCAGTGCAGTCATTGGTTCCTACTCTCTGAAGATGGAGATCTCTCAGGGCCCAAGTCATAGCACGACCCACCCTCTGGGGACCTTCATCCTACTTTTTAACCCTTGGAGTGCAGGTATAACGTGTTCACAGGTTGTAATGCTGACTGATCCATTGGGAACGCTCTGTGAGGGTCTACTTAGCAAGTCCCGAAGATAAACTGCTGGATATCTATGCAATGTGTTACCATGTGCTCACTAAAAATCACCTTAACAGAGAATTTTTAATGGGATGATAAAAAAGTTCATGGCTTGATGTTAAATGAAATCGACTAGGAAATGGAACACATATGATCTTAATTACATATATGTGCAGAAAAAGAAAGTGCAGACACGTTACACCAAAATATAATGATGGGTGTCTCAGTAGTGGGAAGGGGTGATCTTCATTGTCCTCTTTCCGTCATCCATATTTTCCAAATCTCTATGACCATCTTGTTGCTTTTAAAACCAAGAGAAGATAATCTTTTTCTAAAGTATAGATTATATCGCTGGCCTCTAGAAAAGCACATAGACTTTTAAGGAGCCCAGTCTTGATTTCTATTGCCATCAACCCATTGCTTCTCTGATTATCCAGGAAGATACTGTCGTTACTGTTTTTTAATTTTATTACTGTTTATTTTTTGGTTTGGGGCTTTGTCCCCTCTGCTACTCTTAACTGCTCAGAGGACGACGTCTACCTGCCAAGTGAAACGCTGCTGCAGGAGTATATCATGATGGACTATGGCTTTGTTTACAAGGGTCATGAAAGATTCATCACCCCCTGGCCCTGGAACTACGGGCAGGTAACAGTGGGCCTTAGACAACTGTTAGCCCGTGAAGCACCACTAACAGAAGTCAGGGTGTGTAGTGCTGGAGTGAGAGGCGCAAGGAAGGAAGGGGAAATGCTTTTTCTTCTCAGTTTTTAATATTTTGTATGAAAAACTTAAAGCATAATGCAAGTAGACAGGCTACTCTAATGAACCTCCATGAACCTCTTACCTTCAATAATGATCAATTTGTGGCGAATCTTGTTTCATCTGTATCAAGGATTTACAAACTATAGCCTGTGGCCCACTGCCTGTTTTTGCATGGCCCAAGAGGTTAGAATGGTTTTCATACTTTTCAAACTGCCAAAAAACACAAATTAAAAAAAAAAAAGAACACAGTCATCCTTTAGTATTTTCAGGGCATTGGTTTCAGGACGCCTCCACAGATACGAAAACCAAGCATGCTCAAGTCCCTTATATAAAATGGAATAGTATAATATTTGCATATAACCTACACATATACTTCTCATATACTTTTAAAGTCTCTAGATACTTATAATACCTAAAACAATGTAAATAGCTCCTGGAATTGTGCAGCAAATTCAAGTTTTGCTTTTTTGGAATGTTCCAGAATTTTTTCCCCTAATATTTTTGATTCTATTGGTTGAATCCATGAATGCGGAACCCACTGATACAGAGGGCTGACTGTATTTTGTGATGTGCAAATTATATGAAGTTCAAACTTCGGTGTCTAATAATACCCTTTTATTGGAACACGGGCATGCTCATTGATTGAGGTACCATCTGTACTTACTTTCATGCCACAATGGCAGAATTGCGTGTGGAGACTGAGACCCTATGGCCTGCAAAGGCTAAAAAAGTTATTATTTGGTCCTTTACAGAAAAACTGCTGATCCCTGGTGTATTCTCCCCCATTCCTCCTACCTCATCACTGAATTTTTTGGAAGCAAATTACCACGTCATTTAGTTCATTAATACTTCCAACTGTAGTTCTAAAAGATGATGACTCTCTGAAAAATTAAACCACAATACATTATTGTAACTGAAATAATGAACGCAGTTCTTTAATAATACCAATTATCCAGCTAGAGTACACAGCCGGGGACCTTTGGGCAACTATTCTACTCTCCACCTCCAGCATTGGCTAGGATAGTTTGTCTCCACCTCCCACTGCCATCTCAGCCCTGTCCACACACCCTGGGAGGGAAGAGTGGGGTGGGGGCAGGAAGCAGGGAGCCTTGCTGAGGAAGATCAGTTTCCTGTTCCCTGACAACCTGTATACTTTTTTGAAAACCACCAGGGCATTTGATAGCCGAAAGGGTTAGGATACATGTACAAATACATGTTGTATGTCCTGGGTCTACACCGTCTTCTGTGCCACACCATCAATGCTGGACCCTCTCCCTGACTTCAAGGCTCTCCATGCTCTTCTCACTCCATCTGATCGTTTCCTAACCCCACAAGTCCTCCAGAAAGAACATCTCTGAGCCTCTGTCTCTGGTACCCATTGCACCCAAAGACCTCAAGTGAACACCCCTACCTGGAGCTCTTCCTGTCTACTTAGTCTTTCCAAGCCCACGGGCTCCAATAGTCTTCTTTCATTTGACTCTAATCTCTTTAAATTCCATTTGCATTTTCCTTCAGAAATACACAGGTTAGTTCTTCAAGTCCTGAATCTGACACGTTCCCAACTTGACTTATAAGCTCCTTGAAGGCAGGACATGGTCTGATATTTAGCACCTACCCCCACCACATATACACCATCCCTAAACGTCAGTGCTACCAGTTGGCTTCAGAATTGAAGACGTTTTTATTCTTCTCTTTGTTCTTCCATGACTTCCCTGGCAAGTTTGAAGAGGACATCATAGATATCTGCTTTGAGATTCTGAACAAGAGCCTGTACTTCTTAAAGAACCCGTCCAAAGACTACTCGCAGCGGAACGACGTGGTGTACATCTGCAGGGTGGTGAGCGCCATGGTAAGACCGGAAGCTTCCCCGGCCCCACCCCAGCGTCCCCAGCACGGGCACTTCGGAAACTCATCTGTCTGTCCTCTTTAGATCAACAGCAACGACGACAGCGGCGTGCTGCAGGGGAACTGGGGAGAGGACTACTCCCGGGGGGTCAGCCCCCTGGAGTGGACGGGCAGCGTGGCTATTCTGCGGCAGTGGGCGGCCAGGGGCGGGCAGCCTGTGAAGTACGGGCAGTGCTGGGTCTTTGCAGCTGTGATGTGTACAGGTGAGTGAGGAGGGCGGGGTGGGAATGCAGACTGGCTTTTTGACTATGATAACCCTCTGAGGTCGGGCGGGATTGTCTCTACTTCACCTCGGTTAATTGTGGCTTGTCTACAGCCCCACGGCTAAGGAGTCGTGGATATTCAGCTCTTAAACAGCACACTCGTTAGTCTCAGGGAATCCTGCAATATCCAGTGAAGTGCTGCAATCACTCCACAGACTCCTTGATGGAGCAGTTAGGCTACTAGAATGGTCACCAGGATACAGGAGTTTCTGGTCCCAAAGTGGAGGCAAAAGTGGCTTCTTTCTGCCACCAGCTCAGGCTCCTCAGCTCAAGATGAGCCTGGGGTCAGGGGCAAGTTGGGGGAACCTTGAGATGCCAGCAGATGATCTAGGAAAACCTGATCTCACCTGTAGGCAGAGCTGCTGGCTCCCAAACACGACTGAGGGATTCTTGAGGAGTTATAATTAAGAGATTTACTACTTTGTTAACTACTCTTAAGGAGCATCCATGTTTTATGTATTTATCAGTTATTTATAATTTAGTCCCTGGTCATCAATCATATTATCTGTGGATATGAGGGAAAGATGGAAAGCACTGTAGTGCCTGTTTATCCTCCCCTAAGAGGCAGGAGTACCTGGTACAGCGCTGCCTGTTCCACTGTGAGGCTCGAGAAATGTTTACTGAACCGATATGTTGACTCTGAGTTGGAGAATGAGGGAGCACAGAATGTGAAGGGCAGAGACAGGGGCTGAAGTTCTAGACTTTTATGAGAAGGGCAACACAGCTTCACAGTTATGTACAGGTGCTGAGACAGCGGAGAAGTTTAAATATGAGTGCTGAAATCAAGTGACCTCATTGTGCTCATTTGTTTTCATTGGAAAATGCTCCGCACAGTGCCAGCACTTAGTACAGCCAGATTTGCCTTAGGCTGGGATGTCCCTGATCAGGCAGGAGTTAAGGAGGAGGGCTTAGGCCCTTAGACTCTGCGAAGAGAGGGAGAAGGTCTGGATCTGTATCTTTGCTCCACGTCTGGGCCTCTCCACTGCCAGGCCCTAGAATCTACAGCCTTTGCATGAGAGGAGAGCTGCTTCTGCTGTTACCTCTGGCCACTCGCAGCCCTGGTCTGACTCTCACCCCTGCCAAAGATTTGTGAAAAGCCCAAGAGCTGTGCTGGGAGTGGACAGGTGATTGCAGACTGGTGGTATCCTTTGGGGCTCTTGAATGAATCAAAACAAAAAGACTGGCCAATCTCAATAGTCCTCTTACATTTCAAAGCATTGGCATCCCCACAGCAGCCTCAATGGGCACCATTTGCTCCTAAGAAGGATTGTTGTTCAGTCGCTAAATCATATCTGACTCTTTGTGACCCCATCCATGTACTGCATCATGCCAGGCTCCTTAGGGGTGGGATAAACCTCTCTCTAAACTCCTCATCTTGCCTGTAGAGGTGGGGGCCTGGGTTTCAAAGGTCACATCTGGCTCTTGGCTTAATTTCATCTGCCCCTGATAGGTGTGTCTGGTGGTGGCAGTAGGAATGGGTTGCCATTTCCTTCTCCAGGACGATGGTATAGTGTCTGCTTTGTGTGAGTCCTAAGAAGCCACAAGAGGGTGCTGTTGTCTTATCGAAGATGGTCATTCCCTCATTGTCCAGGCAAGATTCCCTTTGTCACTGATATCTTCTGCGTATCTCTATAAATCTATCCTGCTCTTCTATCCATACTCTGATTTCTCTCTTACCTCTTTCAAACCCTTTCATTTGAATTGAGTTAAAGATCCAGAATTTCAGAACTGAAAATCATCTGGTCCAACTCCATTTTGTTACATATAAGCTAAGGACTAAGGCCCAGAGAAGTTAAGCCATCTACTTAAGGTCACACTGCTTCTCTTCTGACCACAGCACACGTCTCATTTTTTTATTTTCTTTCAGAATATCAAATGTTTAGGTTCTCTGTTTTTGGTTTGGAAAGCTGCTGAATGGGAAAAGCCCTAAATGATCAATTGGGTTGTTGTTAATTATTTTAAGTGTTGTAAATTGTTTTAAGAGCCTCAAGTGATTTCTTTCTCTGATGGAATGGAAACCATGGATCAGACAGGTAGGCCGCAAGGTTTCTGGGCCTGGGTGCGGTGCTCTGAGGATAAAGGAGGTGTAGGTATGGATCTGCAAGCACCTTGGCCTTTTTCTCTCCTCCAGCTTAAAAGTGAGAAAGTATGTACGTGAGACCAGTGATTCTGCTTGAAATGGATTTGGTAATTCCCCATGCTTTTCCTCTCTTTAGTAATGAGATGCTTAGGTGTTCCAACACGTGTTGTTTCCAATTTCCGTTCTGCACACAACTCGGATGCGAACTTGACCATCGATACCTACTATGACCAACATGCGGAGATGCTGCCAACTCAGAAACGAGACAAAATATGGTAAGGGGCATTGTCTCCTGCAGATCTCTGCTCCGTTCCAGGTAGGGCAGGAAAATTCTGATGCTTTCTGACCCGATGCTTTCTGGCCTTAAGGAAATACTGCCCCATACATTGTTGCCAGTGCTCAGCCAGTCCTCAGCTTGAAAGCTGTTCCGGCTAATCAGATCTTCACATCAAGCTCATTCCAGACATAGAAGACTATGAGTTAATGTACTCTGAGGTTGGCAACCAAATGAACAGATTGTGAGCCCTCTGAATACTGACCTCATCTTACTCTTCCTTCATTGAGCCTTTCTGTCTGTCTGCACATTTCTCTGTTTCTCTCTCAGGGCAAAGCCAGGACTAGCTGTCTCTGCATACTTACTCTGATCTCTCTCGACCTCTCCTCTCCCTGCCCCACTCTCTCTCCTGGCTGGCATCTGTGTGTGTCTCTGTGTGTCCCTTTATTTTTGGATCTCTCGTTGCTTCCCCTGGTTCCTTTCTCCTCTCTTCTACCCCAAATCTGATTTCCTGTTTTTGCTTTTCCAGCCAGTTTCCAGGTAAGACCTTTGAGTTTGTATGAGAATTAGCTGCTGTCCCTAGCACTCCCTCCCTCTCTGAGCTCCTCGAGGGCTGAAACTTCACTGGCTCAATGAGCAGTAGTGTATCTGGGGAGGACATACATTCGTGTAGAATTCTGTCTGTGAACACACAGCCTGAACCTAATCATGAGGAAACATCGGGCGAGTCCAAAATGAGGGCCACTCTGATAAAAATCAGTCAATCAAGACTATGTTCAAAATGTCAGTGTGATAAAAACAGCCTGAGGAACTCTTCCAGTTCAAAGGACACAGAGGGTATTGCACAACTAAAAGCAATGTGTGATCCTGCACTGGGTGGAAACAAATGCCATAAAGGATATAATTAGGTCAACTGACAACACTGAAATACAGACAATAAGGTAGACAAAGTATAAATATTAAATGCGTGAGGTTGAGAACTGTATAAGAGTATGTAAAGGAAGATCCCTATTCTAGGAAATCTCCATCTGAAAGAAAGCCAGTGCGAAAGCAAATGGAGCAAAATGCTAACAATAGATGAACTGGGTATATGGGTGGTGTTTATCCTAGTCTTGCAACTTACTGTAAGCTTGAAATTACTTTCAAATGTAAAAAAAAATAGAAGAAACAATGATATAAAGCACTCAGTGTAGGGTCTGATACCTGGCAAATCCTCTGAAAATGTGAGCCCTTTTCTCCTTACTGCCTTCTGCAGGAATTTCCATGTCTGGAATGAGTGTTGGATGATCCGGAAAGATCTCCCTCCAGGATACAACGGGTGGCAGGTTCTGGACCCCACTCCCCAACAAACCAGCAGCGGTGAGTGAAGACCACTGTGGAAGGGCCTGGGCTCTGTGGAGAGGCCAATCAAAGTGACTGACCCCGTGAGCAGGAGGCCAAAAGGGAGCGATGCCTGTCCCACCTCGTCCACTTTCCAAAGTTGTAGCAGAGACAACTTCGGGTCAGGGGTCTAACTTTGCCATTGACGGCTGGGTGGGCCAGTGAGTCACTGGACCTCTCAGACATTTGGTCCCCTGTAAAGGAGGGAAGATGAGGATGATGCTTCCCAGCGTGGCTGTGAGCATCAGATGAATTTGTGAGAAGTGGGAGCACCCTGTGGAGGAGGCTCATTGATGCCACTGCCTCTCCCCATCCCACCTCCCTCCTCTGCCTCCCATGGCCACGACCCACTGGCCCTAGTCCACCTGTCAGCAGCCGAGTTAGTGGTCCACAACTCCTGTTCCCTGCCCAGGGCTGTTTCGCTGTGGCCCTGCCTCCGTGAAGGCCATCAGGGAAGGGGAGGTCCACCTGCCTTACGATACCCCATTTGTGTATGCCGAGGTGAACGCTGATGAAGTCGTTTGGCTACTGAAGGATGGCCAGGCCCAGGAAATCTTGGCCCATAACACCAGTTCCATCGGGAAGGAAATCAGCACCAAGATGGTAGGGTCAGACCAGCGCCAGAACATCACCAGCTCCTACAAGTACCCAGAAGGTGCCTGGGACCCCAGGGTTTTCAGGGAGGGGGGCAGCTGTAACCTCCTTTGCTTGCCTGGCAAGGGGTTTGAAGATGACTCTCACGTGTAAACCATCACCACCTAACCCAACCACCTCCTCCTCAAAAGACGACTAAGAACAGCGTCCAGTGCTTATATTCAGGAGCTCATTTAACCCCAATTTTTGGCAACTCTATGAGGCAAGGAGATATCCCTGGGCTATACGTGACAGAGCCCTGCACCAAGAGGGGAAGGGACCAGGATGCAGTGAGGGTTTGAGCCCAGCGGCCAGCAATACCCATCCCCGTGTTCTCAGCTGTGAGGCTGTATCATCTCTTTCAGCAGCTATTCTTGGGGTTGGGGCTTTGGGAGGGGGTCTGGGAGTTTCTGGGAGCCTTGTTTCCCCAAGAAGGTCATTGTTCCTCTTGAATCCTCCCCACTGATGTCTTTCCTGGCTCTCCTTTCTGTCAGGATCCCCTGAGGAGCGATCTGTGTTTATGAAGGCCTCCCAGAAAATGCTGGGTGTGCGGAGGACCTCTTCACCCTTCCTAGATCTGCTGGGGTCTGGGGGTGCTGTGGGCCAGCCGGCACAGCTGCAGCTTCACCTGACCAGGAAGCCCGAGTGGGGCCAGGACCTGCTGCTGAAGCTGCATGCCCGGAGGGTGGCGGACCGAGCCCACCCCCAGGGGCCCATCCACCTGGTGGTGGGCTTCTGTGCACAGACTCTGCTGCACAACGGTGGTACCCGGCAGCCCCTCTGGAGACAAAAAGTGCACTTGACCCTGGACTTTGGGGAGGGTGAGTATGAGGCAGGCCTGGAATGGCATCTACAGGGAAGGGAGCTTGGGGCCATGAACAAGTCACCCCCAGTACACACACACACACACACACACACACACACACACACACACACTCATTCTCACATACATCGGGCAGTGAAGCTGCTGTTGACAGGAGGTTGAATGCCAGGTACTATACCTCTGATGCTGCCACCAGGGAAGCACAGCAGTGACCTTGGGGGCCTGGGGTGTAGGGTAAGCACTCTCTCTCTCTTTCTCACACACACACACATGTAGACGCACACTCATTCTCTCTCACACACATACACATTTTCACTCTCTTTCTGAGACCCATTCCTGGACTCAAAATGCATTTTGTCTGTGCTTAGATATACAGTGGCCGCTCTCGCTACCTTACAACAATTACAGAAACAAGCTGACGGATGAAAAGCTGATCCGTGTGTCTGGCATTGCCAAAGTGGAGGAGACAGGGAGGTTCATGCTGGTTTTAAAAGATATCTCCCTGGAGCCTCCCCACTTATCTATTGAGGTAAGGCATCTGGACAGAGAAGGGGCTGTTGGGGGGGCTCTGACTCAGCCAACCCAGGGGCTGGGGGTACAGCAGCTAACAAGACACAGTCCCTGCCCTGGACACCAAACGGATGATTAGAGTGCAGTATGGTGCGGTCTCTGTGCTCTGTGCAAATGGAAGGCTTCCCAGAGGAGGTGACATTTTATGGAGGATGCACAGGAAGACACTGTAGAGAAGGATGCATTTTAAGGCAAAGAGACAAGAAAGGCAGTGTCTGGACGACGGAGGAGAGAGAGACTCAGGCCAAATTCCTTGTCACCTGATAAGACAGGGGTGACAAGGAGGTGGGAAACAAATGCAAGGTGAGCCCACCTCTCCATTTCAGAGGCCTGAGGGGCTGGCGAGGCCATGGCACAGGGAATGAGTACAGGTGGAGGAAGGGTCAGTGGAGGAGGGCGGGGATGATGCCCAGCTCCTGTTACCAGGGTTTTCCTTCCTCTGAAGCCTCCTTCCCCCACTCTCCCCTCTTACCTGAAAGACTCTCCCACTGCCTAATCCTCACCTGACTGTGCACCTGGAGGATTTGTCAACAGCACTCTCCACCCCGACGGGAACGAGAACCAAGTGGCTCCACGTCATAAACCATCTGGCCACCTGACGGTTTCTCCTGGGCTGTGAGGTCACCAGGCAGCCTCCCACGGGGGCCGGGGGCAGGCGGAACAGTGGGCAGAATCACAAGAGCAGGCACAAGCCTGGGGCTGAGATGAGGCCCTGCCCACCACACAGAGCCCTGGTTACAGCAGGATGTACTGCAAACACATCAGATGCCGACTAGGCTATTAATTGGTCCCCGTTGGTAAGAAGGAGATTCCCAGGTGGCTCAGTGTTAAAGAATCTGCCTGCCATTGCAGGAGATGCAGGAGACACAGGTTCAATGTCTGGGTTGGGAAGGTCTAGAGTAGGAAATGGCAACCCACTCCAGCATTCTTGCTTAGAAAATTCCATGGACCGAGGAACCTGGCAGTCTACGGTCCTGGGGCTGCAAAGAATTGGGTGTGACTGAGCATATTGCTAAGGAACCATGGCATGATTTGTATGACTCTGCTGGATACCAAAGCTGTTTTGATCTTGCTCAACTCTGGCACACTCACTAGGGTACAAAGGACTCGTTTCTTTTCTCTGAGTTCCAGAGGAGCCACAAGGTGTTCTTCCTTCTCTGTGATTCTCTGACTGAGCCAGAACACGCTCCCAGGAGGATCTGGGTGGTCGAGTCATTTCCGCCCAACACTCATTCACCAGACAGCCATCATATGGCTGGCGCTGTGCTAGGCACTGGGGCTCAAGAGGTGAGGAGGACGGCACCCCTGCCTCCCACTCACAGACCAAGGCCGTGATTGCCCTATGACACAGCCCTCACGTGTGATGCACTGAGCGCACCTGAGAAAACTCAGAGTGGGTCTGCTAATGTACGTGGAGACAGAGCAGAGTGGGGGAAAGACCCTGGCTGGGGTCTGGGACACCTGGGTCAGGTCTGGGCTCTGCCATTAACATTTCTTGGGACCTTGGCCTCAGAATGACATCATTGGTGGCATATGGATGGCACAGTGACATCACTTCCTCATCCCACACCTGTGTCAGACATTACTAATCAATCACAAGCCTCTCATTGACTCTGGATTGTCCTCAAGATCCTTTTTTTTGCATATTTATTTTTTAATTGAAGGATAATTTTAAGATCCTTTTTAACACAGCATTCCTATCAGTCACAACTAACAGATTGGAGCTGGCACTTAAGTTGAAATCTAACTGCCATCCTGAGCTAGATGATGGGGAGGGAATAGATTTCAACTTGGTGCCAATTCCCCATTGGCGGTGGCTTCCAGAAGTACTGTTAGCTTCTAAGACAGGCCAGGGTATGTGATAACCACGAATACCCTGGGCTTCTGTTCTCTCCCCTGCAGCATCTTAACCCCTAAATAAGCAGTCCCTGGTGGTCAACAGATAGATGGAGTTTGCTGAACCAAGTGCAGGAATGAGGCCACGTCCGCACGATATCCTTGTCTTCTCTCCACACAGGTGTCTGAGAGGGCTGAGGTGGGCAAGGCACTGAGAGTCCACATCTCGCTCACCAACACCCTCTCGGTGGCTCTGAGTCACTGCACAATGGTGCTGGAAGGCAGTGGCCTCATCAATGGGCAGATATCAAATGAGTAAGTCCTGTGGCCACCCACCTGTCTCCTGCTGGTCTTTGATAAGGGGAGTCTTGTCGGGTCATAGGATGGTCCTTAGTCTCCTGGATGATGCCTCCTTGCCCCCACCTTCCCACCTTGCTCCAGAAAAGGTTGAGCTTGGTAGGTGGTGTGGGTGGGGTAGGGTGGGGTGGGAGGTGCTTACTGATCAAGAGCAGAATCCAGAACACTCACCCCAGCAGTTACTCCAGGCTCTAACAGGCCCTTTCTGACCCACAGCCTTGGGACTCTGGTGGCCGGACACACTATCGAAATTGAAGTGGACCTCTACCCCATCAAAGCCGGACCCCGCCAGCTCCAAGTCCTTGTCAGCAGCAACGAGATCAAAGAGATCAAGGGATACAAGGACATCTTTGTTGCTGCAGCCAGGGCTCCTTGAGCCTCACGCTCACCTCCTCAGGCCCTCTAGTTGCCCAGCTCCTTCCCTGCCCCACCTCCAGATGCCCTTTCAGCCCCCCTACCCACCCTCAGGCCCACCTTGCTCTCTTCTCCTCCTGGAGGTGTATTTTATCTTTGTTCCTCCGCTGTCCTCTTCCTGGCCTACCTGGGGGCGAAGGGAAGCTCTGTGCATCTTGGGAAGAGACAATAAAAATACTTTATTTATCATCCGTGTTCTTTTTCTGTGCTAACAAGCTACTTACTGCTTATGGTCCTCTGTGGCTGGGCCCTTCCTGTCTTCTCTCTCCTCCTAGAAAGGCCCCGGCCACACGAGAGTGCAATGTGATCTCCTCTAAATTAGCCTCTCTGGAATGCTAGATCCCAGGTCTCTCCATTTAAATCATCTTAGCAAGTCCGCAAGCAGAGGCTGGAGGGAGGTCCGGGGGAGGGGACCTGGGAGGATTCTGGGAGGACAGGGACTGCAGCGCTGTGGGGACCAGGCAGAAGCTGCTGCTGGCCTGAGAGCCTGGGGACGGTGAGGTACGGCCCACTCAGGGCGGTCCCAGGACGACTGGGAAGCACTTCGTAGAGGCTGCTCCCCTAAACAGGCCCTCACATTCCCGGGCCCCATATTTCCCCCGCCCTTACCCGCTCACTGTCCCGAATCTTTTCTTTCTGTTCCAAGTCACACTGACTCCCCTCAGCTTCTCTTCCTTCATTCATATGCCGTGTTTTTGTTATTTTAAGGATAGGGAGCCACTCTTTTGTATTTTCTTCATTTAGTTCTTCAGACCATGTGTGCTCATCTTAGATAATTTGGAAAGAACAGAAAAGTGAAAAAGAAACAAAAATCACTGATAGCTTCCCCATCCCCAAAGAAATCTCTACTAACATTTGCCACATACCTTTCTGGTATTTCCCCACCATCATTGTGTTTTTGAAAGTTATCATTACACGTGTGTGTGTGTGTGTTAGTTGCTCAGTTGTGTCCGAGTCTTTGTGACCCTATGGATTGTAGTCCACCAGGCTCTCTGTCCTTGGATGTCCCAGGCTAGAATACTGGAGTGGGTTGCCATTCCCTTCTCCAGGGGATCTTCCCGACCCAGGGATTAAACCCGGGTCTCCTGCATTGCAGGTAGATTCTTTACCGTCTGAGCCACCAGGGAAGCCCACCTTAAACTTATACAATATTATATGTCAATCATATCTCAATAAGAAAATAAAAACTAAGGTTATTATTGCAATTAGACCAAGCTCCATCGCGGGGAAACCGAGAAAATCCAGAAATGTAGAGAAGGAGAGCACCGTCCTGTGAGTTCTCAGGGTGGGCTCTTCGACCTGCTGCCCCTCCCTGCTCCTCAGGTTCACTTGCTTCCTCTCACCACCCTCCTCCCTTCCCTGCTTCCTCCTCTCTGCTTTTTATTTATTTTGCTTTCGCAGGCTGCTTTGGGCAGGTAGGGCAGGAGCCTGCACACCTGTACTCCACCCTGGTGCCAGCTGCACCCGTCCCCATTAAGTGCTCATCTCTGCTGTGTTCCGGGTGGCTTCCCGCCCTCCCCTGGGGCGGGGGACCCGGAACCTGGGCTGGCGCCTGCAGAACTCTGAAACCTTGCTGGGCTGCTGAGTGCCAGTCCCCCTTGGTTTAGTCATTGCCCCTCCTGCCCAGGAGTCTGGGGGCACAGGGCTCCCTGGCTGGGCCACTTGTGTCACTGGAGGGGGAACAGTAGACTGGCTTCTTCCTGGGTGTCCCGGGGCCTCTGAGGGGGTGGGGACATTAGCCACCTCGGCCTTCCCAGTTGACCTTTCAAATAATTTCCTCTCTCCCCACCTAAACACTGGCTTAAAAAACATACTCTGTATGCTCTTCTCTTTTCTTGTTTCCACGTGGTGAGCCTGCCTGGCTTCATTTCCCCACCTCGTTTGGACAAGCCCGACAGTCTCAAAGGTCCCATGCCCAGGACATGCGTCCATGCCCACTGCCACCACTCACCCCGAGGTTAGGTCCTGAGCAACCCTGCCTCTCTGTCCTCACCCTAATTCCCTGTGGGGCCAGGTGGCTCAGGCAATGGCACCCACAGATAAACTGGCAAAAGAAGTGCTGGGGCTGTGGAACAAAGAGGCACAACCAGACAAGCACCCTGGCTCCTGACTGCCAGTCTTCCTGTGGCCTGAGGCGCCCACGGAGACTGTTGTCCTCAGGGCCTTCTGGCAGGGGGTTTTGGGGTCCATGCGGATACAAAGCAAAGAACTCCGGGAAGAAGTCCTGGCTCCCTCGGGTGCAAAATGCTAACAACAATAATAGCAGTGCCAGCCCACCTCCCTCAGAGGGTTGCTGCGAGGTTCAAATGAGAAAGTGTATCTGTAAGTTGTGAAGCACAATATTAAAGACATTAGATAACTGTGTGAAGATTAAGTGGGATAGTTGCACATGAAAAACCAAAACAGTTCTTTGAAAGCTATTACTAGTTAGTTCTCCAGTGGTTTTACTATTAACCACTACCATGACTAAGCCCTGTATGGCAATAAGACACAGGCCATGCCCTCAAGGGGAACTGGGGGAAAGATAGGTAAATATTTATAATGTCAAGTGGGATTAGACTGATAGAGAATGTAAAAGGAAGCAGCCCTAAGCACCTGGTGTGGTAAAGAGAGTGTCAGGAAGCTTGAGCTTGGATGCAGAAAATAGACAAGTGAGGGGTGAAGATTTCAGAGAGAAAGAGAGAGAGCACAATGCACGCATGGGAGAACTGGGGGGCCAGAACTGAAGGGGGTTGGCCTCCCTGGACTTCAGGCAAGAGGGGAAAGATCTTGAAGGGCTCTGAAAGTGATATTAAGAAGTTTGGACTTCACTGTCTGTTGGATCTAAAGCAGAGAGCAGCCTGGTTGAATCGGCACTTCAGAAAACTTACTTCGGAAGTTTGGCACAAGACTCATTCGGAAGAATGGGTGGGAGAGTGGCTAGGAGTTGCTGTTCAGGCAAGGGGATTCAATGAAGGTAGGGCCAAGGGCACAGGGGAGAGGGGCTGGTTTTAGGAGTTAATGAGGATTAACCAGGAGTTGGACTGGACAGGGCTTAGCGACGGCTAGGCTAAGAGAGGGCAGGAAGACAGAGAAGGATAAGGAGTCTCCCCTTGAGTGACTGGGTGGACACTGTCCTCACTCACCAAGACCAGAGATGCAGGAGGAAGAGGAGAGGGGAGGAGTTGCTTTCTGGACTGAAGGTGGGTGCAGGCGTGTCAGACAGTGAACTGTGTATGTACGTGTATACACACACTGTAGCTGACTGGGGACAGAGAGAGCTGACAGAGTGGATGGATGCTGGCAAATGAGGTTCCTGAGGAGGGAAATTTAGGGACTCAGAAAGCAAGAGAAGCAGGGGGAAATGTAGGGCCAATGCGGGAGCAGGGGGCTTCGAGTATCCCACCTACTCCCTATGAGAAGCCCTTCCCTGCTCCTTCCATTTCTCTTCTCCCATCTGTGTTTTTCTTCCTCCAAAGACTTGTACTTGTCTAACTAAAATCAAGGTCATCACTGGCATTCTCACCCTCTTATTTCCCATACTCCTCCATGAATCTTCCCAAGTTTTCTTCTACTGTTTTTATTTGCAATTCACCTTGGACCAGACATGGAGAAGGAAATGGCAACGCACTCCAGTATTATTGCCTGGGAAATCCCATGGACAGAGAAGCCTGACAGGCTACAGTCCACGGGGTCACAAAGAGTCCGATACAACTGAGAGACTAACACTTTCACTTTGGACCAGACAGATCTCACTCAAGACAGTATCTTCACCAGAAAAAGAATACCAACATGTCATACCAAAAGTAGGTTCTGTCTGCACATGATATCCAGAAAGTGACTCTTCAGGATAAAAGAGAGGGCTCAGGTGCCAGGCAGAGTTCTGGTCTGGAGAGTTCTCTATAGTGACCTGTAGTCTTGGGACTCTGATATTCCTTCCTGCAGGGACACAGGCCTCCTCCCTCCTCCTAGAGGCCCTATCGGCCCACCTCTCCCACCCGGCTTCCCCGTCACAGCACAGTACTCACCAGGGAATGCCCCATTGCCCAAGAGCTTACCAAAGGCCCACATGGCACAAGGCCCTGACAGTTCATTGGCCTCCATATTTCCTCTCAGCCAAGCAACACTGCCAAGAGAAACCTGACGGCAAGTGAGAAAACCAGTTGTGATCTGCCCAGTAAGCAGGTGGCAGTGCAGCAGCCTCCCCGCCTTCAGTGTCTGCTGGAGTCTCGAGGATGGAAGGGAAAGCAGACACACCAGGACCAGTTTCCTGACACTGCAGGTCGTCCAGCTGTTCTATGCGGAGCAGCCTGGGAGCCAGAGGCAGCCACCATGGCGGAAGGTACGCAAAGCCCACGGGGCTGCTGGAGCTCAGGGCCGAGGAAGAGAGAGAGACTGCAGGAAGTCGAGGGAAGGGTGGATTCAGAGGGAGGAACGAGTAAGTCAAGAATGGAGGCAGAAAGAAGAGAAGTTCCAGAAACAGCAGAATTTATTGGTAGCCTGAGAACCAGGAGACCAGGTAGAGACTGGCAGGTAAACAGCTAAACAGCTGAGCATCAGCAAGCCTGCTTCCACATCCCGGTGGGCCAGGGAAGGGTCAGGGATTAGGGGATCACGGTTCCTACCCTCTCTGCCAGAGCTGATCTTGACGCTGAACAAGTCACTTCTCTAGTTCCCAGACCCCGTGCCGGACCAATGAGGGGACTTGGACCAGATCATCTTAAAATTGTCTTCTAGCTCCAGAATTCTCTGAAACTTCATTCTTCTCTTATCCCTCCACTTCAAAGGGTCTGTGACTCATGTTCTCAGCGCTACCTTTCTCTCTGTATCAACTCCCTCTCTCTAGAAAAAGCTGCTACAAAGATTAAATGGTTGGTCAAAAACATGTATAAAAGTGAAAAGTGAAAGTCACTCAGTCGTGTCTGACTCTTTGTGACCCCATGGACTATACAGTTCATGGAATTCTCTGGGCCGGAATACTGGAGTCGGTAGCCTTTCTTTTCTTCAGGGGATCTTCCCAACCCAGGGATCGAACCCAGGTCTCCCACATTGCAGGAGGATTCTTTACCAGCTAAGCCACAAGGGAAACCCAAGAATAATGGAATGGGTAGCCTATCCCATCTCCAGGGGAATCTTCCTGACCCAGGAATCGAACCAGGGTCTCCTGCATCACAGGTGGATTCTTTACCAGCTGAGCTAATGAGGGAAGCCCCCAAACCATGTATAAGAATGAGCTAAAAGCTCTACAAATGTAATAGCTTCCTCTTCATTTATGATTTTTAATGTTTAAAATTTTAGTTTTAAATTTTTATAAATTTTAATTATGCAATAAATATTGTATAATGAACACACAGTTTGAGTAAAATAAAGCAATAATTACAGATAAACCCTGACTACCACTTCAACCTAGCCTCATTTCTAGAGAAACTGTTACTAGTCTTCTGTCTATACATTCACATTCATGTATATATGCTCAATGTAATGCATAGGATTAGCTTGATTGGCTCCTTCTTCTTCTTCTTGGCATATCCATGGTATCATCATATTGCACATATTTTTCTACAGCTAGATTTTTTTTACTCACTGAACAGAATCTCTTGGACCTCTATCCACACCTCTGAGTACCAAAAGATTTACGTCAGTATTTTCCACTTTCTATAGTATTTCCATAGTATGGCTGTAAGTAATTTATTTACCCAGTCTTCTATCAGTGGGTATTTAGGTTGTTCCCATTTTTCAATTACACAAGCAAGGCTGCAGTGTACTTTCTTATCTGTGCCTCTCTGTGCTCCTGTGAGAGTTTTTACTCTAGGATAGATCTTGAGATCAATTACTTTAAAAGGTTTTCCTATAATTTCCCTTCTACCTCCCTGATCATTTCACCCCATTCTCCCCTCCCATCAAAGAGAATAAAAATGTCCAGTATTAAAGTACCTCCTATTTGGATATCTGATGTTTGGGCTGAAGAATAATCCCTGTGTTATAGGCAGATATTAACGTGACCCACAACGTATCCGGAGGATGAGATCTGGCCCCAGTGTTGGCTGTCAGGAAGATGCTGCCACAGCTGTTGAGTAGTCTGGGTCTTGTGTCCAACCTGAATCAGGGCCAGTTAGCAATTCCTGTCTAGGCACCTGGTTTCTAAAAAGGGTGAGCTTCTTTTTTTCTGGAAAAAAGCTCAGTTGCTTTCCCAGGGGCAGTGGGTCAGATGTCCTTTCTGAACATGAGTGAAGGCCAGCAGTGGGTGGCAGCTGTTGGGTAATGGTGAGAGCACCAGACGTGGGCCAGTTACCCTAAGTTTGACCTTGGGTAAGATATGTAGCCTACTTACATCTTGGTTTTCTCATCTTCAAGCGTGGACGACACTGACCCCTCAATGTTGTGGAGAGTATTCCATGAGGTTACTGGCCTAGAGTGTCTAGAACATGGCCTAGCACATGTAATCAGGCCCTCAACAGGTGGTAGTTGAATCTGAAACACAAAATAAGTTCGGGGGATTATATAAAAAAACAGAGAACTCTATTCAGCCTAGTAAACACTGGTGTATCTACAATGCGCCAGTCTTTATGCTCACATTTCTTTTATAATAACAATAATAAAACAACAACTAGTTTATGAGAAAGGTGCACATTAACCGTAATCAAAAGAACTTAAAGAAGTTTAAGAAGATAAAGTTTAGTATTTATCAGGGTATTTTGGTACAGTCAATTTGATTCATATTTGTTTTATAATAGCCTTACTGAGGTATAATTCACATACCATAAAGCTCACCATTTAAAGTGTATAATTTATTGGCTTTTTTTATACTAAATTCACAAAGTTTTACAAGCATCACCACTAACTAGTTCCAAAACATTTTCATCACCTCAAAAATGAAACCCCATACCTACTAGTAATTATACTCTATTCTCCCCTACCCCCAGCCCCTAGCAAACTCTAACTTACTTCTGTGTCTATGGATTTGCCTATTCTGCATATTTCCTATAAACTGAATCATACAACACGTGGGCTTTTGTGTCTAGCTTCTTTCACTTAGCATAGTATTTTCAACTTTTATCCATGTTATAGTATGTTCACCCTTCCTTTTATATGATTGAATACTATTCCATACTGTGGCTATGCATATTTCATTTATCTGTTAAGCAGGTGATGGACATTTGGGCTGTTTACAGTTTTGAGCTATTATGAATAAAGCTGCAATCAACATTCATGTACAGGTTTTATGTGAACATACATTTTTCATATCTTGGATATGTATCTAGGAATTGTCAGGTTATATAATAACTCAACATTTAACATTTTGAGAACTGTTTTCCAAAGTTGAAGCACCATTTTACAATCCTATCAGCAACGTATGAGGGTTTCAATTTCTCCACATCCCCACCACCAACACTGTTTTTCTTATTATAGGTATCCTAATGGGTGTGAAGTGCTATCTCATTTGCATTTCTCTAATGATTAATTCTGTTGAGCATCTTTTCATGTATTTTTTGGCCTTCTGTGTATCTTCTTTAGAGAAATGCTTACACCAGTTGCCCATTTTTCATTTGAGTTATTTTTTTTAATTATTGAGTTATACAAATTCTTTATAGTGAGGAAACATTCTGAGTTGGAGCTCTTGTAGGACCAAAATACACAGACAGGTAGAGCTTTGCTTGGGGACAGACTGGCTGGAGGAGAGGGCCTGTGCTGGGAAGGGTGACAGGTGAGAAGGTAAACATAAGTTAAGGCCAGGTCTGCAGGGTCATGAGTGTCACATTAAGAGTGTGTCTTTTGGATGGCAGCCTGGGGGGTTTCTCAGGACTTTTAAAGCAAATAGACAACAGAATGATCAAATTGTCTTGAGGGGAGAGAATCTGGTGATGTGTTAAGGGGCAGGTGATGTGGAGAAACAGGCTGCAGACCGGATGGAGGCTGTTACAGTCACTAGTAGTGAGGTGAGGAGGTTGGAATTGTGTTCATGTGGAAAGGGACAGATGAACACCACTGATATTTTAAAGGAAGGAGATGAATGGATAGAGACTGAGAAGATGTCAACTGCGATTTAAGGGCTATGAGCCCAGGTGCTTGGGGACTGAGGTAGAAACATGGCCAAACATGCAGGAGTGAGAAGTGGAGCCCTTTGGGGGAGACACACTTGGAGAACACTGAAGTCAGTCTGTGTTTTAATGGAAGCTGCAGAAGACTGGGAGTGGGACTTTCTGAGACCGTCCTCAGCGCTCAGCTCCCAAGTCACAAAGCGTTAGTGGTAGTCAGAGAGCTAGCAAATTACTTCAAACATAGCAGCTAACCTGGGGCAGCTACAATTAACCTGGGGCAGCTACCCCAGGGACTTGCTGTCAGAGCTGGAGACTGGTGCAGGGACAAGGGAAACTGTGAAGTCCAAGAAAGTTGATGCAGGAGTGAAGCTGGAGACATCTGACTGAAGAGAGCAGTCAGATTTGGCCAGGCCTACAAGAGGAGTCAAAGAGGGGCAGAAAACTATGTGCTCCTTATGGGAGAAAGGGACAGAAGGTCACAGAAGCAGGGAAGGTAGGGAGGAAAGAAGTAAGGGAGAGACACTTGCATGCATGGAGCCTCATTTACCATTAGTTGCTCAGTCGTGTCTGACTCTTTGAGGCTCCTCTGTCCCTGGGATTTTCCAGGCAAGAATACTGGAGTGGGTTGCCATTTCCTTCTCCAGGGGATCTTCCCAATCCAGGGATTGAACCCCGGTCTCCTGCACTGCAGGCAGATTCTTCACTGTCTGAGCCACAAGGGAAGTCCATTTTATCCTCACACAAACCCTGAAAGGCTCGTAAAATAGATTCTCTTTTACCTACTTGGAAACTGAGATCAGAGAGGTTCAGTTTCTTTTCCAAGTTCGCACAACTACTAAGTGGTGGACAAGACTGGACCAGAGCCCACATCCCTGCTCTTTCATTTGCCCTCGCTGCCCCATCGCAGGGCTGGAGGTGGCCCTCACCGACCTCCAGAGCTCCTGGAACAACGTGCAGCACCATACAGATGAGATCAGCTCCAACCGCCTCCTTGTTCGCCGGGGCCAGGCCTTCAACATCACCCTGTACTTCAGGAACCGGGCCTTCCAGCCAGGCCTGGACAACATCATCTTTGTGACTGAGACTGGTGAGGACTCCGGCTGGCTTGCGGGGGTCCCGCACGTGTGTGTGTGTGTGTGTGTGTGTGTGTGTGTGTGTGTGTGTGTCTGTTGGGGGCAATTATCAGTGGTTGGGAGGTCACTGCAGAGTTCCTCAGCTCTGCTTCCTCCTTAGGACCACTGCCAGATCTGCCCAAGGGGACTCGAGCCGTGTTCAGCCTGGAAGGTCACCCTGGCCCCAGCCCCTGGATTGCCTCACTGCAGACCATTGGGGCCAATTCCCTGGAGGTGAGCCTGTGTGCCCCTCCTATGGCAGCTGTGGGTCGGTACCTCTTGAAGGTTCACATCAAATCCCTACAGGGGCCTGTCACAGCCTACCAGCTCGGGGAGTTCATCCTGCTCTTCAATCCTTGGTGCCCAGGTAAGGCGAGATGCCCTCACCTCTGCCCCTGTGTCAGTGCCATAGACAGCGAGGCTCAAGGGTTTCCAGATCCCTTCTCCATAGCCACCACAAACCTCCCCAATCCCATGCACTCAGCATCCACTCCCAACAGCCAACAAGCAGGGCAGAGAAGCCTTGTTATTTATTTACTTACTCAGAATTTTAAAATAATGAACCAAGTCATCTTTACTTTAAAAGAAAGCTATTATAATCAACTATTGACCACTATTAACATCTATCTTCTTCATACATTCTAAAGTTAACTGGAGTTTTTCCATTATAAGACTTAATAAGTACATTCCATTGAAAATTTGTAAAATGAAGTACAGGGTAAAATGAAGAAAGGAAGGTAAGTAGAGAGGGAGGGAGGGAGGAACCCCTAGGCTCCAGTTTGCTCATTTCCATAGAGGATGAGTTGAGTGTAGCAGAAAAAGCATGCACTCAATATGGGCTCTGTGCTCACATTTCACTCTCTTATGTGTGGTTTGGACAAGTTACTTATTACCCTGAGCCTATTTCCTCAACCTTGAAATGGGGCTAGGATGTAAAGGTGCTTTGTAAACCAAAAAATTCCACCAAAGGTTATTTTTGCTTCTACCTTCTGTTCCTATTGACCGTACAGCTGGTGTTGATGGGTGGTGGGGGTGGGTCTCCCCCTCACTCATGAGCCTCTTGGAGTCACCCATCCCTCTCCCCAGAGCTCAGGTCCCATAGGCCTGGGCCTTCTGGAGTGGGACTAGAGTAGGAAGGACGACGTGATTTTTCTGCCTTGTGTCCTCCCACTTTGATTCCCAGAGGATGCTGTCTACCTGGAGAGTGAACCCCAGAGGCAGGAATATGTCATGAATGATTATGGCTTCATCTATCAAGGGAACAAGAACTGGATCCGCCCCTGCCCCTGGAATTATGGACAAGTGAGTCTCAGCTTTGCTCATGGCCCATTCAGGCCCTGGTCTCTTGGGGAGAGGGGAGCAGGAGCGGGTGGGAGGGTGCCCTTCATGCAAGATTCATCCAGAACTGCTGACAAGTGGGAGTTAAATGGCACCAACAAGATATGAGATGTGACCCCAGGGAGCTAGGGGAGCAGCCGTAGAAAGGTGGAAGGTGTTCTTAGATGATCACATCTGATTTGGACAATAAGACTTAAAGGGGAAGGACAGCTGAAGGCACCCACCCAGGAAGTCCACCGAGAGGGTGCAGCTGCAGGGACAGCAGTGACAATGGTCATGATTGCTGGATGTTTGTTTGTTAGCTGCGTTTCCAGTGGGGCCCCAGCTACCACGCTTCCTTCATCCTCATAACCCCAGGTGCCAGGCTCTAGGATCCATTTTGTCACACTGGAGAAAATCTGTCCCCTGAACATCTCAGCCAGAAGCAGCGCTGATGAGCCGCAGGATGTCTTCCTCCCCACTGCTCTTACCTCTTCAGTTATTTGTTTTGATCACATACCTTTCTCATTATAAAAGTAGTACAGGGAGCTCCCTGGTGGCCCAGTGGTTAGTTAAGACTCCACACTTTCACTGGAGGGGGTATGGGTTCAATCTCTGGTCAGGGAACTAAGATCCCACAATGTCATGTGGTATAGTAAAAAAAAAAAAAAAGCAATATATATTCTTTTCCCTTATAGATTATTACAAAATATTGAGTACAGTCCCCTGTGCTATATAGTAGGTCCTTGTTGGTTATCTATTTTATATATAGTTGTATGTATATTTTAATTTCAAAATCCTAATCTGCAACTTAAAAGAGAAAAGACTCTGAAAAAGAATATATATGTGTTTACATACATATATGAATTATTGTGCTATATACCTGAAATTAACACAGCATTGCAAATCAACTATGTGGTGATAGTTTAGTCACTAAGTCGTGTCCAGCTCCTTGCCACCCCATTGACTACAGCCCACCAGGCTCCTCTGTCCATGGGATTCTCCAAGCAAGAATACTGGAGTGGGTTGCCATTTCCTTCTCCAGGGGATCTTCCTGACCCGGGGATCGATTCTAGGGCTCCTGTATTGCAGGCAGATTCTTAACCCACTGAGCTATGAGGGAAGCTCAGATCAACCATACTTAAACAAAAAATAAAATTGGTATGAACATTTTTTAAAGTAACATATAATTGCTTAAAAAAACTTTATGAAACATTACAAAAATGGGTGTCTAGAATATGAAAGTCTGTCTAGGCATAGTCACCAGCAAGGTGTGTGTTCCTTTATATTTTGTTCTCTACACGTATTCTAAAACACGTGATTTTTGTTTGTAAAAACAGCACCATCCTAATTGCAAGGCTCTGTAAGGCCTGAGTTACTGAAAGCCTGCCTCCCACTGAAAGCTCAGCCAACAGCAGGTGCTCCAGGAAGCCCAGAGCCAGGCTGAGCCCTTGCACCAGAACACTCTGGGGGTCGGTGGGGAGGGGCCACTCTGGCTGCTCAGAAGGGGTGGCGGCTGGAAACTTCTGTGGGGGGCTTGTGGTGCTTGTATCAGTTTGATATGGGTCCCTGTCCCAGACTTGCTCAAAGAGAACTCTAGCACAGGTGGCATCAGGCCCAACGTTGGCTCCCGGGGTGGCTACGGTCAAGATGAGATACGAAAACCTCAAATGGTCCCAACTGACAGCCCCAACTCCTCACTCAGCATGGGCAGATGGGGATCCCAGAGGGCCCCTGGACAGGAGTTGGCTGTCATCTGTGAGAAACAGAAGTGAGGAGATGCTGCTTCCCGAGTCCTGGGTTTTTCCTTTCTGTCTCTCTTCTTCAGTGAATGCATATTGAATATCTGCTCAGTGCCAGGCAAGGGGCTAGATGCTAGAAGCATGAAAATGAATAAAACATTGCCCCTGAGCCCACAGTGAAGTGGGGACTCAGTCACATAAGCAGGTCACTGATTAGGCAGTGGGATATACAAAGATTGAGTGCCAGGTGCAGGGTATTCTGGGAGCCTTGAAGAAGAGCACTTGATTGGGCATGGGGGTGTTGGGGAAGCTTCCTGGGAGAGGAGATTTTGGAACTGAGTTAGCCAAGTGAAGGGAAAGGGGGAACCATCCCAGGCAGAGGGAAGCTTGAGCAGACACAAAGGAGAGAAATGAGTTGGCCTGCTACAGGCGTTACAAGGAATCTGATGTTGCTGGAGCAAAAACAAACAAACAACCCACACACAGTGGTGAGGGTTACTGAGATACAAGACTGAGAAGGTAGAAGAGGGGCAGATCAGGGAGGGTCTTACGTGCCTTGAAGAGGTTAGAGCTTTGCTCCTGCAGGCCATAGGACCCGCTGAATATTTTAAAGCAAAAAAGTCAACCAATCAAACTGTCCCCTGGGGAAGATGGATCAGAGGAGTCTTCTAGTTCTGTTTATGTATTCATTTACTCTCATTCAACAAAGAAGCACAGCATCCCTACTATGTGCTGGGCACGATGCCGGGTCTGGGGGGTAGAGCTGTGAGAAGAACTGGAGGGACACAGCATACAGTCAGGCCGGGAGGACAGGCCCTGGCTATCTCGTTGAAACTGAACCTGATGAGTAAGAGATATAGCCAGGGCTATGGAGTGAAACCAGGCTCCGGCTCAGGGAAAGACTTGGAGGAAGTGGCATTCATTCCAAGCCTGAAGGACAAAGAGTCAACCTGTCTTGGTGAAAATTTTCCATAACTCGTATGCTATTAGTCAACCCCAAACTTCACTGAATCATGGGTGTTGTGACAAGTCCGTGCCATTGGCTCAGCACTAGCTGCCAATGACGAGCTGGGTCAGCAGGTAGAGGTGGAAGATGAGGCAACGTGGCTTTAGCAAGAAACA
Source organism: Bubalus kerabau (assembly GCF_029407905.1). NCBI lineage: Eukaryota > Metazoa > Chordata > Mammalia > Artiodactyla > Bovidae > Bubalus > Bubalus kerabau. The sequence goes on along the minus strand of NC_073642.1, from coordinate 55,692,988 downwards.
TCCCAGGGGCTCTGGGAGTGTGGATTAAAGGGGAGAAGAAGGAGAAACAGATTTTTTTCATTCAGTCAGACTCACTGGAAAAAACTCCAGGAATCTGACAGGCAGGAACTTCAAACTAGGCGAGCCGTGACCCCAGAGCTTTGAGACCTTGTAGGGCCGTCCATGGCTGTGCTGCTGGACAGTTTCCTTCCAAATGGGCTTGTATTCCACAAACACACTCCACTGGAGAACTGGGTGGGGTGGGTCATGCATTTCTTTTCATATCCACGTGTGCCTAGCCTGGGCACCTTGCCTCTTTGCGTCTTCTCTCGTAGTTTGAAGAGAATATCATAGACATCTGTCTGGAGCTGCTAGACAAGAGCCTGAACTTCCAGATTGACCCAGCCACAGACTGCGCTCTACGGGGCAGCCCTGTCTACATCAGCAGAGTGGTGTCTGCCATGGTGAGCTTGGGTCTGGCTCTGTCACCCAGGGCGTATCCAGGGAGGGAGGAAGCTCTGAAGGGGCGCTCTGCCCACTCACGGTTGCCAACTGCAGCCGGGGAATGAAGAGTCAAGAGGCAGAAGCCCTCTGGCAAAGCCATTTTTGATGAGACTGATGGAAGAATCTGGGTAACAGGTTTTCTCAACTGAGATCTGAAACGGCTGGGTATGACCATCACCTCCATTAATTACAAACTGCATTTTGGGGAAAGACTAAATGAAGCTCTGGTTTGGGAAATAATCTTGTGTTTAAATTTCCTTACCTCTGAAGTGTGTTCAAATGCTCTTAGAGCCAAGCTCTGGCTTTGCAGGGATTGGGGGTGGAGGAGTCAAGAGGGTGGGTAGAAACAGAATAGTAATTAACAGTGGTGCACAAGTCAGAATAGTGGCTTCCCACCCTCACCCTTTCCCCAGAAGGTCTGGAAGGTCCCAGCTAAAATAAGATCAAAGCTTCCTGCATCTCAGGCCCAGGAGCCCAGAAGGGAACCCACTTGTTGAGGAAAAGGCTGCTTCTAATGCTTCTACTTATGGCTTCTCTGCAGATCAACAGCAACGATGACAGTGGGGTGCTCAATGGAAACTGGGGCGAGAATTACTCAGATGGCACCAACCCCGCAGAGTGGATGGGCAGCGTGGCCATCCTGAAGCAGTGGCATGCCACGGGCTGCCAGCCAGTGCGCTACGGGCAGTGCTGGGTCTTTGCTGCTGTCACATGCACAGGTAGGGAGTGGAAAGGGCCCGTGGAAAGACAAAAAGGGCACTGGTTCATGTCTCGGCCCTCTGAGCCTCTCCTGTCCCAGAAATCTCACACAGTTCCCACCGAGGGACATTTACAAGGAAGCAGAATGTCTCATCACTGACCTCAGGCTTCACGTACCTTGGCTTATCTCAGAGGGTAGTTCTGAGGTGGACATTATACACTTCTCAGAACGTGGTGCCCTTCCCTTCTGAACTTGGGCAACCTAACAGAATCCTCCCTAAAGCCTGGCTGGGAATTGTCCAGGTCCCAAATAGGAAAGAAGGTGAAAGACCAAGTCATTAGAAAACTTATAAATTGGTCAGTGTCCTTCCTGAGCACGGAGAATGAGCTTGCTGAAGGTGTATTCACGGGAGGGAAATGTGCCACTGAGCATGGGCAGGGGGCACGGGGCCAGAGCAAGATGGCAGCCGAAGCGCAATGACTTTGAATGTGGAGGTGTAACATGTTAAGCGCACTTGGAGTCCTGACCAAGCCCACAGGGGATGGGGGAACAATAAGAGAGATCAGCCTTTCAGATAGGGAGTGGATATTACATTAATAGAAGAAAAGTCTAAAAATATGTACTGGGAAGGAAAGCAAATGGAAACTGGTTTGCAGGTGGCAAGAGGAGCAAGCAGAAGGAAGGGGAGGGTGAGTGTTAGAGAGGAAACACCTGGACATGATTACACACTGGAGGTGGCAGGAGGAGGCTTTCTGCTTCACCCAGGTCCAAACTAGCTTCTGGCCCTCTCACTGCCCCAGTGTCTAGGCCAGCTCTCAGCCTCCGGGCAGGCTATCTGTGTACCTAACTTGAGTCACAGTCAGGAAGTTATTCCTGTTGGCTGGGGAAAGAGGCCAGGTATGACTTTTACTCACAAGGCTCTCTAGGCCAATCCAGAAAGGCCAGATCTGCCCACAGCTTAGTGTTTATTGAGGGCTCAGGCCTTTTGTGTAGAAATTCCCTGTATGCAAAGGCTGGTAAAATCTGTGAGTGTGTGTGGTGTGTGTGTGTGTGTGCTGGACTAGGCTCTTGGAGGAAGCCTACAGAGCCCCAGGCTGCCAAGCAGCAGGCTGTCAGCCCGCTGTTCACAGGGGCATCAGCCCACAGGGGCATCGGGAAGTTTCTGCCTTCACATGGGGTGGCAAGAGGGGTAGTGCTGAGCTACTCCTAGTCTGCAGCTGCTGAGCTGCATCTGGAACTGGATGCCTTAATGGCCTAGGGGTTCAGTTCAGTTCAGTTCAGTTCAGTCACTCAGTTGTGTCCGACTCTTTGCGACCCCATGAATCGCAGCACGCCAGGCCTCCCTGTCCATCACCAACTCCTGGAGTTCACTCAGACTCATGTCCATTGAGTCGGTGATGCCATCCAGCCATCTCATCCTTTGTCGTCCCCTTCTCCTCCTGCCCCCAATCCCTCCCAGCATCAGAGTCTTTTCCAATAAGTCAACTCTTCACATGAGGTGGCCAAAGTACTGGAGTTTCAGCCTTAGCATCATTCCTTCCAAAGAAATCCCAGGGCTGATCTCCTTCAGAATGGACTGGTTGGATCTCCTTGCAGTCCAAGGGACTCTCAAGAGTCTTCTCCAACACCACAGTTCAAAAGCATCAATTCTTCGGTGCTCAGCCTTCTTTACAGTCCAGTTCTCACATCCATACATGACCACAGGAAAAACCATAGCCTTGACTAGACGGACCTTTGTTGGCAAAGTAGTCTCTGCTTTTGAATATGCTATCTAGATTGGTCATAACTTTCCTTCCAAGGAGTAAGCGTCTTTTGATTTCATGGCTGCAGTCACCATCTTCAGCGATTTTGGAGCCCAGAAAAATTAAGTCTGACACTGTTTACCCATCTGTTTGCCATGAAGTGATGGGACCAGATGCCATGATCTTCGTTTTCTGAATGTTGAGCTTTAAGCCAACTTTTTCACTCTCCACTTTCACTTTCATCAAGAGGCTTTTGAGTTCCTCTTCACTTTCTGCCATAAGGGTGGTGTTATCTGCATATCTGAGGTTATTTATATTTCTCCCGGCAATCTTGATTCCAGCTTTTGCTTCTTCCAGTCCAGCGTTTCTCATGATGTACTCTGCATAGAAGTTAAATAAGCAGGGTGACAATATACAGCCTTCATGTACTCCTTTTCCTATTTGGAACCAGTCTGTTGTTCCATGTCCAGTTCTAACTGTTGCTTCCTGACCTGCATACAGATTTCTCAAGAGGCAGGTCAGGTGGTATGGTATTCCCATCCCTTTCAGAATTTTCCACAGTTTATTGTGATCCACACAGTCAAAGGCTTTGTCATAGTCAATAAAGCAGAAATAGATGTTTTTCTGGAACTCTCTTGCTTTTTCCATGATCCAGCAGATTTTGGCAATTGGATCTCTGGTTCCTCTGCCTTTTCTAAAACCAGCTTGAACATCTGGAAGTTCACGGTTCACATATTGCTGAAGCCTGGCTTGGAGAATTTTGAGCATTACTTCACTAGAGTGTGAGATGAGTGCAATTGTGCGGTAGTTTGAGCATTCTTTGACATCGCCTTTCTTTGGGATTGGAATGAAAAATGATCTTTTCCAGTTCTGTGGCCACTGCTGAGTTTTCCAAATTTGCTGGCATATTGAGTGCAGCACTTTCACAGCATCATCTCATCTTTGAGGATTTGAAATAGCTCAACTGGAATTCCATCACCTCCACTAGCTTTGTTTGTAGTGATGCTTTCTAAGGCCCACTTGACTTCACATTCCAGGATGTCTGGCTCTAGGTCATTGATCATATCATCATGATTATCTGGGTTGTGAAGATCTTTTTTGTACAGTTCTTCTGTGTATTCTTGCCATCTCTTCTTAATATCTTCTGCTTCTGTTAGGTCCATACCATTTCTGTCCTTTATCGAGCCTATCTTTGCATGAAATGTTCCTTTGGTATCTCTGATTTTCTTGAAGAGATCCCTAGTCTTTCCCATTCTGTTGTTTTCCTCTATTTCTTTGCATTGATCACTGAGGAAGGCTTTCTTATCTCTCCTTGCTATTCTTTGGAACTCTGCATTCAGATGCTTATATCTTTCCTTTTCTCCTTTGCTTTTTGCTTCTCTTCTTTTCACAGCTATTTGTAAGGCCTCCCCAGACAGCCATTTTGCTTTTTTGCATTTCTTTTTCTTGGGGATGGTCTTGATTCCTGTCTCCTGGACAATGTCACGAACCTCCGTCCATAGTTCATCAGGCACTCTGTCTATCAGATCTAGGCCCTTAAATCTATTTCTCACTTCCATTGTAGAATCATAAGGGATTTGATTTAGGTCATACCTGAATGGTCTAGTGGTTTTCCCTACTTTCTTCAATTTAAGTCTGAATTTGGTAATAAGGAGTTCATGATCTGAGCCACAGTCAGCTCCCAGTCTTGTTTTTGTTGACTGTATAGAGCTTCTCCATCTTTGGCTGCAAAGAACATAATCAATCTGATTTCGGTGTTGACCATCTAGTGATGTCCATGTGTACAGTCTTCTCTTGTGTTGTTGGAAGAGGGTGTTTGCTATGACCAGTGCATTTTCTTGGCAAAACTCTATTAGCCTTTGCCCTGCTTCATTCGGTATTCCAAGGCCAAATTTGCCTGTTACTCCAGGTGTTTCTTGACTTCCTACTTTTGCATTCCAGTCCCCTATAATGAAAAGGACATCTTTTTGGGGTGTTAGTTCTAAAAGGTCTTGTAGGTCTTCATAGAACCATTCAACTTCAGCTTCTTCAGCGTTACTGGTTGGGGCATAGACTTGGATTACTGTGATATTGAATGGTTTGGCTTGGAAACGAACAGAGATCATTCTGTCATTTTTGAGATTGCATCCAAGTACTGCATTACGGACTCTTTTGTTGACCATGATGGCTACTCCATTTCTTCTGAGGGATTCCTGTCCGCAGTAGTAGATATGATGGTCATCTGAGTTAAATTCACCCATTCCAGTCCATTTTAGTTCACTGATTCCTAGAATGTCAACGTTCACTCTTGCCATCTCTTGTTTGACCACTTCCGATTTGCCTTGATTCATGGACCTGACATTCCAGATTCCTATGCAATATTGCTCTTTACAGCATCAGACCTTGCTTCTATCACCAGTTACATCCACAGCTGGATATTGTTTTTGCTTTGGCTCCATCCCTTCATTCTTTCTGGAGTTATTTCTCCACTGATCTCCAGTAGCATATTGGGCACCTACTGACCTGGGGAGTTCCTCTTTTAGTATCCTATCGTTTTGCCTTTTCATACTGTTCATGGGGTTCTCAAGGCAAGAATACTGAAGTGGGTTTGCCATTCCCTTCTCCAGTGGACCACATTCTGTCAGATCTCTCCACCATGACCCGCCCGTCTTGGGTTGCCCCACGGGCATGGCTTAGTTTCATTGAGTTAGACAAGGCTGTGGTCCTAGTGTGATTAGATTGACTACTTTTCTGTCAGTATGGTTTCAGTGTGTCTGCCCTCTGATGCCCTCTTGCAACACCTACCATCTTACTTGGGTTTCTCTTACCTTGGGCGTGGGGTATCTCTTCACGGCTGCTCCAGCAAAGTGCAGCCACTGCTCCTTATCTTGGATGACGGGTATCTCCTCACCGCCGCCCTTCCTGACCTTCAACGACCCCTGGCCTAGGGGTTAGAAGCCAGAAATTTGACAGCTTTGATGCCCAGAGTCACAGACGTCAGGGTGAACTAGGATGTCTGAGTCATCCAGGGAGCAGGCACAAGACTGAAGGCAGAGAATGGAATAATCTTGTATATGACAGAGAGGGAGTCTTCCTGGGATTGGAAAAGCCTAGAGTCTAATGGGCAAGGTACAGAGGGAGAGGTGTTTGGGTGTGGTTGTCTGGAACTGGGTGGTGAGAGAGTGAATGGAGATGATGCAATGAGAGCAGACCAATTAAAATTTTTATGAGTATCATGGCCCTTTAGTGACCCTGGAAGCAAAGGGTTGGGCCAAGTTGGTCAAGTGTGGCTGGCTCACCTGCAGCTCAACAACACCAGCCCTCCCTGACAGGGCCACCATGCTGTATATTGATAAATATGTCTATCAGTTTGGAGCACTCATCATTTCATCCAGCAACGCTTCTTGAGTCCTTATCCTGTGTTAGGCACTGTGCTTCTAACAATCTTGGTTACAAAGATGGGTAACACCCAGCTTCAATCCTCCACTAAATGTCAAGGATTTAGTCAGACTCTTTAACCCAATACAGTTGCCAAAACATGTTGTTAAAAATTATTATTGTTATTCTTTAACAGTCACAATAGCTGACATTTATTAGAGACTTTATTGGTGCCAGGCATTGTGCTAAAACCTTGACAGCCTAGAATAATGGTGACACTTGAGTTCAAATACTAGTACTACCATTAAGTGACTGAGTGATCTTGGACAAGTCGTTTAACTTGTGCCTCAGTTTCCTCAGGCATATGATGGGGAAATTAATAGTACCTACCTCATAAGGTTATTGGAAGGAATGACTGAGTTCATACATGGAGGGTGCTTAGAAAAATGCCAGGCTACAGTGAACAATCAATAAGTTCTTTTTTTTTTCTTATTGAATGATTTCATTTATATAAAATGTCCAAAAAAGGCACATTTATAGAGACAGACAGCAGATTAGTGGTTGCCTGGGGTGGGGAATGGAAGTGGGGATTAACGATAAATGGGCATCACAGGGGTCTTATTGCAGAGATGAAAATGTCCTAAAACTAATTTATCATGATGGCAGTAAGTTCTAACTAGGATCACCTAATTTGATTCCCCAAATGACCTTCAGAGATAGGTTCTATCATTATCTCCATTTTACTGATGAGGAAATTGAGTGGCAAAGCTAGTCCCACATTCAGGTATGGTGGCTTTAACCACTAGACTATACTGCTGCATGAATCATGTCAGCAGCTGCCATTTAATCAGCATCCCCTGTGCTGAAGGCACATGCTGGGCACTTCCTGATGCTCACAGACACCTCAGGTGGATATTACTGTCATTTTGCAGATGAGAAAACTGAGGCTTAAGGTGACCATGGAACTCATCTAATTAGATGTGCATACTCCCCTCTGCAGCTCTGCCTCCCTGTGTTTCCTTTTTTTTCTGAAACTGGAATCTGTTCAAGGGCCTCTTCTCTCATCTCTGTATTTATATATATATATTTGCTGCCAAACGCAGCTTGTGGGATCTTAGTTCCCTGACCAGAGATCAAATCCACACTCCTGGCAGTGGAAACTGCTGGACCACCAAGGAAATCCCATATTGTATTTAAAAAAATAACATCAGCATACTGACTTCTACTTCCTAAAGAAAAATCACACAAAAAAAGAGACTTTGCATGCATCAAAGATATGATTAAAATTTTTTGGATAGATGGTTCCTTGACATCAATTTAGTTGGCTGTTACTTTGGGAATTTCAGAGAAATCCCTGACCTTCCCTCCCTCCGGTGCTCAGGGCTGGCTGCTCCACAGTTCTCTGTCTCAGTCATCAGGCATTTCCTGTCCTGGCTATCCACTCCTGTGACAAGGCTAGGCCCCTCAGCCCCGAGGTCTGTGAAGTAGCCTGGATGCCTTGCTCTGTAACAAAGGAACGGAGAGAACAGCGATGTCCTGTGACCTGAAAATTCTCCCCAAAGCCAGGTGTCACCTATTGTATGATTCCAAATATGTGAAATGCCCAGAACAGGCAAATTTATAGAGACAGAGAGTCATTTTGCAGTTGCTGAGGGCTAGAGGGGTGGGAGAATGGGAAGTGACAGCTAGCGGGCACGGAGGGCCTTTCAGAGGTGATGAAATGGTCTGGGATTAGATGTGGAGATTGTTACACAACCTGTGGATATACCACACACCACTGAATTGTACACTTTAAAAGGGTGAATTTTGTGGTATGTGGATTATATCTCAGCAAAGTTGTTTACAAAAGAAAAGTCAGGCATCCTGGGGATGTGCCTGGTCTGTTCCTGCCCACAGCTGCAGGGCATGGAGTGGGGGCAGCGAGCCTTGGGCAGACCTATGGACCCTCTGTAAAGGAGGGTCCGGGGCCTGGAGCCACAGAGGAGGGTGGTGGGAAACAGCCTGGGAGATGAGGAGGCTGTGAGCTTAGGGCTGGGCCCTCCTCTCATCACCCCAAACTACCCCATGTGTCCATCTTTTATATGTTGGATCCCCACTTATGATCTGGTTCTCATGTGGAGTCCTCTGCTGAAAACAGAAACATCCCTGGGTTAGAAGTCATCTAAGATTTCTTCTCACTCGCTTATATAGTGGCCTCTATAACATGCCTCACTATCTCCATTTCAATATAGTAACTCTAATCTCATTGTTTTTACTGAGCCCTTACCTCTCAAGAAGGAAGTGGCCACCCACTCCAGTATTCGTGCCTGGAGAATCCCATGGACAGAGGAGCCTGGCAGGCTACAGTCTATGGGGTTGCAAGAGTTGGACACGACTTAGCAACTAAGCACACCTCTCAAAGAGGTGAGGCTTCTGGTGGCTCAGACAGTAAAGAATCTGATGCTATGTGGGAGACCTGGGTTCAATCCCTGGGTCTGGAAGATCCCCTGGAGAAGAGGATGGCAACCCACTCCAGTATTCTTGCCTGGAGAATTCCATGGACAGAGGAGCCTGGCGGGCTGCAGTCATGGGGTTGCAAAGAGTCAGACACGACTGAGCAACTACCATTACCTCTCAGAGATGGAACCTTAGTTAATGTCCCTGTCTTTCTGACTTATTTCACTTAGTATGATAATCTCTAGGTCCATCCATGTTGCTGCAAATGGCATTTTTCATTTCTTTGTATGGCTGAGTGATATTCCATTATATACACACACCACATCTTTAAAAAATATATATTTATTTACTTATTTGGCTGGACTGGGTCTTGGCTGCAGCCCATAGGATCTTCTATCTTTGTTGCAGCATGCAGGATCTTTAGTTGTGGCATATGAGATTTTAATTCCCTGATCAGGGACAGAACCCTGCATTGGAAGTGGGGAGTCTTAGCCCCTGGACCAGGGAAGTCCCATCTTTTTTCTTTTTTTTTAAGTTGAAAACAATTTTTACTATCTCACAGTTTTTGTGGTTCAGGAATCTGGGTACAGCTTAGAAGTCTTATGTCAACACATCTTCTTTATCTGGTCATCTGTCAATGGACATTTAAGTTGCTTCCTGTCTTGGCTATTGTCAATAGTGCTGCTATGATCACTGGCCTGATACTGTTTTAATCCCTAGCTCTTAGGCTCCATAGGTCAAGCTGGGTCTTGTTCAAAAGTTGTTTCTAGCCATCCAGCTGACTTTAGTTCTCCTTTGGCTGTGCTGGGTCTTTGTCGCTGAGTAGGCCTTTCTCTAGATGTGACGTGCGGGCTTTTCATTGTGGTGGCTTCTCTTGTCGCAGAGCACAGGCTGTAGGGCATGTGGGCTTCAGTAGTTGTGGCTCATGGCCGCAGAAGTTGTGATGCACGGGCTTAGTTGCTCCGTGGCATGGGATCTCCCCAGACCAGGAATTGAACCCGTGTCTCCTGCATTAGCAGGCGGATTCTTTAGCACTGAGCCACCAGGGAAGCTCCCTCTTCACCACTATTTTATTTTACTTCCCTCCTTTTTCCCTTGGAGTATTTAGGTTTCAATTAATCATATTCTTCATTTCATGGCATTTATCATAATAGGTCTGCTTCAAATCCCTCTTTAAAAAGATTATTTACTAATTGATTTCCCCCTTTTATCTCATAACCCATTCTTATTCACCTCCTTCTACAATAGGGAAACAGTTTTGATGTGTTTGATATGTAGTATGGTATTTGAATGTGTTCTTACAAAAAATATATTTTTATCTTTGTGCGATATTTTTCCAGTACATTTTTTGTATTATATATTTTTTCATCTTTAGAAGTTCCATTGGGTCTTTTTCTGTCTTCTATTTCTCTTTTATGTCCTTGTTTTCCTTTACCTCCTACTGAGCATACTGATATTTTTAAATTGGAGTACAGTTGCTTTACACTGTTGTGTCAGTTTCTGCTGTACATCAAAATGAATCAGCCATATGTATACACATGAGTGAAAAGTGAAAGTGTTAGTCTCTCAGTCGTGTCTGACTCTTTGCGACCCCATGAACTGTAGCCTCTGTCCATGGAATTCTCCAGGCAAGAATACTGGAGTAGGCAGCCATTCCTTTCTCTTGGGGTTCTTTTCCACCCAGGGACCAACCCAGGTTTCCCACATTGCAGGCAGATTCTTTACCATCTGAGCCACCAGGGAAGCCCATGTCCCCCACCTTTTAAAAAAAATTTCTTTCCCATTTAGGTCACCTCAGAGCACAGAGCAGAATTCCCTGTGCTATACAGTAGGTTCTCAATAGTTATCTATTTTATACATAGTAGTGTATATATGTCAATTCCAATCTCCCAACTCATCCTACCCTTCCTTTCCCCTTGGTATCCATATATTTGCTCTCTATGCCTGTGTCTCTATTTCTGCTTTCAAGTAAGGTCATCTATACCATTTTTCTAGACTTACTGATAGTATTTAAAATAGATGCTTTAAGGTCCTTGTCAGCTAATTCCCTTATATCTGTCCTTTGTGGATCTAGTTCGATAGGCACTTTTTCTCATTTTGAGTCATACCTTCTTGCTTTTTTACATTAAAAAAAATACACTATTTTTAAGAGAAGTTTTAGGTTTCATTGTCATTGGAGACAAGAGAGAATTGTTTGATTTTGTGATGGCATATCTGAAAAACCAAGCAATATTACCATCTCGGTTATAAGGGACAGTTAAAGGCATGGGAGGAGGAACAGGAAATGATGTTTTTACCATGTGGAAGCTTAATGAATCCAGGGTGAAACAAAAATATGCTAAAAGTCATCACACTTAAATGCAATTAATTCTATTACTTGGGGCTCTGACTGTATTCATCAGTATATGCCATGGAAGTGTGGCAGCAAGGCAGACCAAATGAATTTTGATAAATTGAGCTTAAACTCTGCACTGATTTCTCTTATAAAATTGGAGCCACATTTCCACATGGCGGTGCAGAGGAGAGAAGAACTGGTGGGAAGCCTTCATGGCCAGTCCTGAAACAGAGTCCATGTTTTAACCACACCATCAGGACAGGGTCCCCAGCTGGTCAGAAGTGAAGCTGTGCTCCTCGAAGGCAGGATGGTCTTATGTCTTTGTGTAAGCATCAGAACCACTGCCTGGTTTACCACAGGGGCTTTACATTTGTCACTGAATGAGCGCCAAATGGCTAAGCGAAGAGACATAGTAATTAATACCAAGAGTGTCGTGTGGTGTAATATACCTCAGGAACTCTATCGACCTTTCCTGACTCTGAGATCTTGTCCATCTTTGTCTAAGCATTGCTGTGTGAATGTGCATGGAGGTGCGTGCACAAGCACACGCACACCCCACAGTGGTTTTTCTTTTATGAGGGATTCAGCTCCCAAATTATCAATGAAAATCTCAGATACAAAGTCACCTGAGACTCACATCAAATTGTGAGTCATCAGGACTGACAGTCTGCAGAAGTGAGGCTAAAGAAAACTCATTTCAACACAAATTTAATGAGCATCTACTCTGGCCAGCACTATGCTGGGGATGAAGAAATGCAAGAAAAGTATTTGATCTGAGCCCTACTCTAGGGCAATTTGTAATCTAGCTGACAAGATAGGACAAGTATATGAGATCACAGAGAGCTTCATGCAGTGATCAGATGTGTGGCATTGGTGGCTGGAATTAAGTGAAAGCACAGGAAGGAGGATGAGTGGGCATGGAGTAATCGGTGAAGACTTCACAAAGGAAAACACATTGAGAACAACACGTTGCTGGGATGTGTAGTGAAGTTGCAATGGTTAGTGAAGTTGTAAGGAAGGCTTGTGGTTAACACTGGGAGGCTCTGAGATTAGAGATACGGGGGTTTAAATCTTGCCATGGCTTTTCTCTTGCTGCCATGTGATCTCAACCACTCTAAACTTCAGGTTTTTCCTCTTCAAAGGTGGAATAATCACAAGGTTGTGGAGGGGATTAAGTGAGATTATGCCTGGGCAGTGCTTGGCATCATTCCTGGCACCTAAAAGGATGATGATGTCATCAACTGGCAAGGAAGCTAGCCAAGAATGGAAGACAAGCTCACTTGGGGATGTGCTTAGTGACAGCAAGGTCTCCATGTAGGCTCAAGTTTCAAATTTAGGAGTCATTGGCACAGAGTGAGAGATGAAGCCACAACAGAAGCCCTTTGCTGGGGGACAGAGAAAGCAGGACAGAGAGGGAAAACCCTGTGAAACATGTACGTGCATGACTGTGCAGGTCTGAACACTGCTTCCTTTGTGTGACACTGAAGCTGAAGTCTTGGCCTCCTCCCAGAGTAGAGAGCCATTCTTGTCCCTCTGTTGCCTCACTATGACAGCTATTGTCCCCTATCCCAGTCCTCTCATGACGCATGATGAGGAAATGGTGAGAATGGATTAGCGCAGACCCATTACCGCTCAAAGCTTATGCTCTGTGGAAAGCCAAGCTTGGTATCCACAGCACAGCACACAGCCTTCAGTTGGAAATTGTCAAAATGGACAGAAGAGTCGAGACATTCATTCACTCTTCCAGCAAAGATGCACCCACGTTTCTGCAGAACAGGCCTGCCTTGTATTGTTAATGGTTATATAATGATAAAGATGACTATCACACAATCCCTGCCCTCAGGAGGAGAGACTCATAAACAAATCGTTAAATGCCATATACCATGTGTAGTAGGGAACTCAGAGTGCCATGAGACCACTGACCTGTGCTAGGGTAGGAAAGCGCCTATCTGGCCACGTCCAGCAGCAGCTGACACCACCGCTGACACTTCATGAATTTAGCAATCAGGGTGAGGAACGGAGGCTTGCTCCCTGCTCTCTCTGACCACCCCTCTTTGGCAAGTGCTCTTAATACCATTAAGTGTTATCCACCCTCCTGTAATCTTAGCATTAATGTGCCCACGGTAATGCTCTTGAGTCACGCTCTTGCCTCATATGCTCTTGCCTCACTGCTGTCTCATGTTCCTTCAGTGGCAGCTTTTCCCACCTTCAGCCTACTCTCTGGGGTGGTCCTGTGTCACCTCCACCTACAATTCACTGTCAGCTGTGCTCACTCCCCACCCTTGTTCCTTGGCCCTGTGCAGACCTGCCACTCCAGGGAAGTGCATGGCTCTCCTTTGGGCTTCTCTCCTCCCCTTCCTGGGCTGCATCCAGGGATGTATCCCCCCCCAAGCCTGGAAAGGCTTTGTGCCAAAGAAGGACCCTAAACTAAAATCTATAAGCAATTAAACGCTTATTATAAATAAGTATCTAAACTAAAAATTCTAAACATTTTAAAATGAAAGTGGTATTTTTGAAGAACTATTAGAAATATCTCTATTTTTTGACTCAGTCATTTTACCTCTTGGAATCTGTCTCAAGGGGGAAAAACAGAAATTGATCTACAGAGATGTCTATCACAGCATTAATTACAATAGGGGAAAAAATTAGAAACCAAGCAAATGTCTGAAAATAACCTCTGCTAAAGTTTAAAAAAGTATATGAACCAATAACAATACAGTGGGTTCATATATTTTTTTAACTTTAATGCTGTGATGGACATCTCTGTAGATCAATTTCTGTTTTCCCACCTTGAGACAGATTCTAAGAGGTATAGCAATACCAGTCTTCCCTGGTGGCTCAGATGGTAAAGAATTTGCCTGCAATGCAGGAGCCACGGGAGACCTGGGTTCGATCGCTGGGTTGGGAAGATCTGGAGAAGGGAATGGCAACCCACTCCAGTATTCTTGCCTGTAGAATTCCATGGACAGAGGAGCCTGGCAGGCCACAGTTCATGAGGTCTCAAAGAGTCAGACATGACTGAGTGACTCACTTCACTTCATAACAATACCAAAAAAATGGGAGAGGGAGATTTAAATGCTTTTCTTTATAGAAGAATGCCAGCTAATACATATGGAAAAAATGATACTGTTAGAATATAACCATTTTGGTACCACCATGGAGAAGAGAATGGCTACCCACTCCAGTATTCTTGCCTGGAGAATACCATGGACAGAGGAGCCTGGTGGGCTACAATCCATGGGGTCGCAAAGAGTTGGACACAACTGATTGTGTGTTGGACACACAATCAAGGTTGAGCATAGCATTAATTCAGGCAAAGATGATCAGGAATGCTAAAATTACTTGGTGAAAGATTTTTAGGGAGCAATATATTTCATGCTAGTTATTTAATGACAAGAAAAATCATAAAGACAGCATTCTACCTTCTTTTAAGAATTTCTCCATTAGGCATAGATTCTCACTTTTCTAGCCTTTGTTACAGCCTCCTTGACTTCCTGGCTGTATCTATAAATACTTTCCTTAATGAGCTTCCAAGACAGTACAACCACACAGAAGGGGAAATCCAAGCAGCAGAGCCCTTTGCCTAAGAATCTGATGGTCTTAATCTTTACCACAGGAGGGAAAAAATTTCAGCTATTTGGTTTGAAGATAGAGATTTATGGCCAGGAGGGAAGTGAGACAAGTCAGGCTACTGAGTTTTGCCAAGGGACCTGCCTCTGCCACCTTGCTGGCTAGGGCAGGGAAACCCAAAACCTGCAAGACCCTCTGTTGGCCCTAGGAGAGCTTGTCTGAGAAAGCAGACAAGCTCTCACCTTTGTGCGAAGCCTTAGGGAGAGGAGCTCAGGAAGGTGGGGAGGAAGGTCGGACGGGTCGCCAACCTGGTGTCCCAGACAGCTCCTGCCTGCCAAGTGTATGATTTCCCTGAGTCGAGAGCGCTAAGCCTAGGAATCCATGGCCCACAGGAGATTTCTGCCCTTTCTACAGTGATGAGGTGCCTGGGGATCCCCACCCGAGTGATCACCAACTTCAACTCTGGCCACGACACAGACGGAAACCTGATCATTGATGAGTATTATGACAACACAGGCAGGATTTTGGAGAATAAGAAGAAGGACAGTGTCTGGTGAGAGACATCTCTTTCTGGGTCAAACCGCATGAGCCTACTACCCTCCCATGCACCACCCCTATTTCACCAGCCCTGAGGCTTGGTATCCCCAACCCTAAGGCTGAGAAGCAGCTAAACACAAATACAACCATCTTCTGAGTTTAATATATCACATCACAGGAGCTCTCTGCCCTGAGGGAGTTTTCCTCTTTTTCACCTCCTTCATTTAATACTCAACCTGTGGCTCTGATCACAGATGGCCTGAAGTCTCACCTCTGGACACAAAGGTGAGCCGGTGACCGCCTCTGTGAGTGGACAGCAGACACAAGAAAGGGCTACGAGAGTCTTCTGAGGGAGAGTGAAGGGTTTCCATTGGCTCTGGAACCTTCACTCTTTACAAAGAGAGGAAAGCTCCTTTCTGGGCAAGCTAAGGCTCACAGGAGGAAGGGTGGTCACCTGCCTCCCACAGAGGTGCACAGGCCTGCAGCACCCTGACTTTCTATCTAGCTGTCCATCACTCATCATCCCCTGCCTTACTCCAGAAAGAACTCGAGCACCACCAACTCTCCCTCAGCTTCACCTGACACCCACTCCTCTGGCTTCTGCCTCAGGAATTTCCACGTCTGGAATGAATGCTGGATGGCACGGAACGACCTCCCACCTGGATTCGGAGGCTGGCAGGTACTGGATGCTACACCTCAGGAGACAAGCAATGGTGAGACTCTCAGGAGGACAGGCAGAGCCCAGTGCCACAGAAACAGCCCCCACCCCCACCCAGCCCTGCAGCCACAGCCCACCGAGGCCCCTCTGTTCCCCGTCAGGCCTCTACTGCTGCGGCCCTGCCTCCGTCAGAGCCATCAAAGAAGGAGAGGTGGATCTGAACTACGACACAGCCTTTGCCTTCTCCATGGTGAATGCTGACTGTATGGCCTGGCTGGTCTTTGGAGGGAAGGAGCAGAAACTTCACCAGGACACCAGTACTGTTGGTAATTTTATTAGCACCAAGAGCATCCAGAGTGATGAGCGGGATGACATCACGGAAAACTACAAGTATGCAGAAGGTATGACCAAGCCAGGCCCCTGCAGAATCCAAGTCCTGTAGGCACCTTCCCCAAGACCCCAGGGAACCTCTCTGCCAGCTGGGACAGTCCTCTGCAGTAGGGGAGCCGGAACCCAGGCCCACTGTCTCCTCAGCCCTTCAGGTTTAAGGGCCTAGTTGGGGTCCCCATTGCCTCGCTTCCTCATGTCCCTCCCCACCCCACTCCCCACAGGCAGTGAGCACCCTCTGCAAGATATTCACGTGGATTGCAGGGCCATCGACAGCCATCATATAGCAATAGTATATGACCTCCTTGCCCATGCTTTCCTGAAAAATCGAACTGAAGAGGGCAGGAGATTGAGTAAACTCTTTCCTACTAATTAATTTTATTAATTTCATATAACTTATTGTTTGATTCGTGTTTTATTGGGTGTTTGGAGGACAGGCCAGACCACAGCTAGCACCGCAGCCGATCTAAGGCCAAATGTTCACTCCCACACCCACACCGTGCAGAGGATGGTTCTGAGAAATGGGATCCCTGGCAGGGTCTTCTGACCCAAGCCAGTGGGGCAAGGGGCATCTATGTCAGTCAGCTGTGGACTGATTCCTGGAAACTGAGACCAACCACCAGTTTCGACTACTAGGGAGCCAAGCAAAAATATGCAGTCTAAGAGGGCCAGAAGCAGGGAGAGGGGCAGGATTTGAGCAAGAGTGAATCAGGACTGTATGGGCTGGTGGCAGTAGCACCTGAGATTCCTGGAAGTGCCATAAAGTGCGTGTTTGTGTTTGTCTATGTGGGCCTTTAGGGCCAACACAGAGAAGGCCCAGAGTCCAAGCCTAAGAGACAGCATTGAACACATCCAGGGTACTGGCAATCCATCCCTCCACCTCAATTCTCTCTGTGGCTATCTTCACTGGGGATCACTTCAAGGACAAGTGGTTTATCAGTGAGGAGATTTAAAAGCTACAGGAGGGAAGGAGAATGAGCAAGTGAGATGAGGAAGGGGAGCAAGCCAATACCGGGAGCCTTGTCAGGCCTGTTAGCACTGTGGGTGGGTGGCTGGGGCTCAGTCTGCTGGGGTCCCTGTCAGTGGGGTGGCTGAGAAAATGTAGGATGAAGAATGCTGTGGTCTCACTGTGGCCAAATCATTTGTTGTTAATCTGAAATTCAAATTAAACTGCCCTGTATTTTTATTTGCTAAATTTGGCAATCCTATCAGAGATTTAGTATAAAGTGTAGAACAATACTGCAGATTTATCCCACCCAGGAGGCAAGGGGCCTAGGCTATTTATCCACCAACTCTTTTTGGTCAGGGGTTGAGGGCTGCTCTTGGGGGCGTAAATTTCCTAGCGCTTTCAGTCTGCTCCATGCATGAGGTGAGTCAGCTCTGGTGGCAGAGAAAGCCTCAGACGGAGAGTCTCAGGTGGTGGAATTTGAAATGAGGGCACTGGTGCTGTGTTCTGCCCTCCCAGGTTCTCTCCAGGAGAGGCAGGTGTTTCTGAAGGCTCTTCAGAAGCTGAAGGCTGGAAGGTCCCCAGGCTCCCTCCGAGCAGAATCGCAACCTAGGTCCGTGCCACTGAGTGACAGTCCACGGAGCCTGGCTACTCCTTCTCTCCAGCCCAGTGATGTTGTCCAGGTCTCCCTGAAATTCCAGCTGCTTGACTCGCCTGACATGGGCCAGGACATAAGGTTTGTCCTGCTGGCCCTCAACATGTCGCCCCAGTTCAAGGACCTCAGAGTGAACCTGAGTGCCCAGTCTCTGCTGCATGACGGCAGCCCCCTGCTCCCATTCTGGCAGGACACAGCCTACATCACACTCTGTCCTGAAGAAGGTATGGGCTCTGGGTATGGGCATGAACACAGAGTAGCTTATGGAAATGCCATAAGGGGGGTCAAGCCAGCCAAGGGTTTGAGGGCAGATCCCTGTGAGAATTGTCTGTCTAGTGTCTCCTCCAGCACATAGTCCTCCTCCTTCCTTTCTTCCCTCTTCCTCCCTCTCCTCTACTCGTTTCTTTCCTTTAACCTCTTCCTTTTCCTCAATCCTTCCTTTATTACCTCAAGGAATATGGGCTGGGTTAGTGAGGAAAGCCTGAGATTTGAAGTCCTCCAGACCTCTGAGGAGGCAATGGCACCCCACTCCAGTACTCTTGCCTGCAAAAAATCCCATGGACAGAGGAGCCTGGTAGGCTGTAGTCCATGGCGTCTCGAAGAGTCGGACACGACTGAGCGATTTCACTTTCACTTTTCACTTTCATGCATTGGAGAAGGAAATGGCAACCCACTTCAGTGTTCTTGCCTGGAGAATCCCAGGGATGGGGGAGCCTGGTAGGCTGCCGTCTATGGGGTCGCACAGAGTCAGACACGACTGAAGTGACTTAGCAGCAGCAGACCTTGGTTAGAGCCTCAGTGCACCCACATACTAGTAGAATAACCCTGGGTAAGCCATTTCACCTCTCAGCCCCTCCAACAGAAAACTGAGTACCTGCTTCATTGGGGGCTCAGTAAGGTCGGCCTCTCCTCTGCATAGTAGGGTCCCAGATCCACCCAGGCCCAGCTGATTTCTCTAGCGAGTCTCACCTCATTCTGTGTTCTCTCCCTAGCAAAGACCTATCCCTGCAAAATCACCTATTCCCAGTACAGCCAGTACCTGTCCACAGACAAGCTGATCCGCATCAGTGCCCTGGGTGAAGAGAAGAACAGTCCTGAAAAGATCCTGGTGAAGAAGATCATCACCTTAGCCTATCCCAGCATCGTGATTAATGTAGGCAAGAGCCCTGCATGTGGTCTGGGGGCTCCTTGGGACTGACTGAGGGTGGGGGATAGAGACCACTGAGAGCTTGCTCAGGAGAGCAGCCCCTCCTTCCCCCTGCCTCTTCTGGTGCCTCCAGGAACCTCCCCACCAGGAGCAGGTTTATCAGAAAACACTGGATGAGGTCTCCATCCTCTTGTACCCTGAGAGGTCTTATGGGTGCATCTTGAGCAACTGCCATGGGGAGGTTGGGGAAAGACCCCTCTGTTGTGTCTCCTCCTGCTGTTGGCCTTCCCCAGGGTCAACATGAGGAAACTTGGGCTCAAATGGGAGGATCCTGAGTGGGGGAAGAGTGCTGCCTGAATAAAGGTCAGCTCAGGTTTGATGTGCTATTTCCTGGCTGTGGATCCTTAGACAAGCCCTGGGCTTCTGCATCTTGAACTGTCAATGATGGGCTTAGACTAGATGGCCTCCGAGGACTCCTCTTTCTCTGACATTCTGGTGGGGAGACTTCACAGGGCTCTTCCTGCCAGTGCTGTTTCCCCATGGCCAAGCAGCCCCCTAGATCCTGCCAAGTGAGCCTGGGGTGCCCCCTGGTGGGGTGCGTCTGGCAAGCCCAGCCACTGGAGTCTATTTTAGGGAGGGTTTCCAAAGGTGCCTCCAAGTTTCCTGAGGCTACTTCCTTCTCTCTAAGCCCTGAATGATCCACTGGCCTTGACCACACTGGTGTGAAAAGAAACTGAGCCAATGAAGATAAAAGGGTGAGAAGGGATGGAGTTAGACCGTGAAAAGAAAAAACAAAAACTGTCCCCAAATGATCCTACCCACTCAAATTATTCCTGGGATTCCTTTGGAGCTCTTGTTTATTTCACATTTCAATGAAATCCTTGCAGCAGAGGAAATATTACTGAAGACTCCCGAGTCATCAGACCTTTCCATACGATGGGTTGAGTAGAAATATTTTACACAAATGTCCATACATGTGTAAGTGAAGTAAAAGTTTCACATAACAATATCTTGTGTGATAAACACTGATATTCTATTCTATTTCATTAAAAAAATTAATTTAATTATTTTAATTGGAGGCTAATTATTTTACAATATTGTGGTGGTTTTTGCCATACATCACCATGAATCAGCCACAGGTGCAAAAATGCCCCCCATCCTGAACCCCCCTCCTACCTCCCTCCCCATACTATCCCTCTGGGTTGTCCCAGAGCACCGGCTTTGAGTGCCCTGCTTCATGCATCGAACTTGCACTGGTCTTCTAGTTTACATATGGTAATATACATGTTTCAATGGTATTCTCCCAAATTATCCCACCCTCACCCTCTCCCACATAGTCCAAAAGTCTGTTCTTTACATCTGTGTCTCTTTCGCTGTCTTGTATATAGGGTCATCGTTATCATCTCAATTCTCTCTCTCTCTCTCTCTCTCTATATATATATATATATACACACACACACACACATTAATATACTGAATTGGTGTTTCTCTTTCTGACTTACTTCACTCTGTATAATAGGCTCCAATTTCATCCACCTCATTAGAATTGCTGGGATGTGGGTCATTGAAGATCTTGCTGTGATTTATGTCAGAGTGTTCTGCCTATGTTTCCCTCTAAGAGTATAGTTTCTGGTCTTACATTTAGATCTTTAATCCATTTTGAGTTTATCTTTGTGTATGGTGTTAAAAAGTGTTCTAGTTTCATTTTTTTACAGGTGGTTGACCAGTTTTCCCAGCACCACTGGTAAAAGAGATTATCTTTTCTCCATTGTATATTTTTGCCCTCTTTGCCAAAGATAAAGTGTCCATAGTTGCATGGATTTATCTCTGGGCTATTTTGTTCCATTGATTTTTATTTCTGTCTTTGTGCCAGTACCATACTGTATTGATGACTGTAGCTTTGCAATATAGTCTGAAGTCAGGAAAGTTGATTCCTCCAGTTCCATTCTTCTTTCTGGCTATTCGAGGTTTTTTGTGTTTCCATACAAATGGTGAAATTATTTGTCCTAGTTCTGTGAAAAATACCACTGGTAGCTTAATAGGGATTGCATTGAATCTATAGATTGCTTTGGGTAGTATACTCATTTTCATTATATTGATTCTTCCAATCAATGAACATGATATATTTCTCCATTTATTTGTGTCATCTTTGATTTCTTTCATAAGTGTTTTATAGTTTTCTGTATATAGGTCTTTTGTTTCTTTAGGTAAATTTATTCCTAAGTATTTCATTCTTTTTGTTGCAATGGTGAATGGGATTGTTTCCTTAATTTCTTTCTGTTTTTTCATTGTTAGTGTATAGGAATGCAAGGGATTTCTGTGTATTAATTTTATATCCTACAACTTTACTATATTCATTGATTAGCTCCAGCAATTTTCTGGTGGTATCTTTAGGGTTTTCTATGTAGAGGATCATGTCATCTGCAAACCGTGAGAGTTTTACTTCTTCTTTTCCAATCTGGATTCCTTTTATTTATTTTTCTTCTCTGATTGCTGTGGCTAAGACTTCCAAAACTATGTTGAATAGTAGTGGTGAGAGTGGGCACCCTTGTCTTGTTCCTGATTTTAGAGGAAATGCTTTCAATGTTTTGCCATTGAGGAAAATGTTTGCTGTGGGTTTGTCGTATATGGCTTTTATTATGTTGCGGTATGTTCCTTCTACGCCTGCTTTCTGGAGGGTTTTTATCATAAATGGATGTTGAATTTTGTCAAAGGCTTTCTCTGCACCTATTGAGATAATCATATGGTTTTTATCTTTCAATTTGTTAATATGGTGTATCACATTGATTTGCATATATTGAAGAATCCTTGCATCTCTGGGATAAAGCCCACTTGGTCATGATGTATGATCTTTTTAATATGTTGTTGGATTCTGTTTGCTAGAATTTTGTTGAGGATTTTTGCATCTATGTTTGTCAGTGATATTGGCCTATAGTTTTCTTTTTTGGTGGCATCTTTGTCTGGTTTTGATATTAGGGAGATGTCGGCCTCTTAGAATGAGTTTGGGAGTTTGCCTTCCTCTTCTATTTTCTGGAAGAGGTTGAGTAGGATAGGTGTTAGCTCTTCTCTAAATTTTTGGTAGAATTCAGCTGTGAAGCCGTCTGGTCCTGGGCTTTTGTTTGTTGGCATAGTTGTTATTACAGTGTCGATTTCCGTGCTTCTGATGGGTCTGTTAAGATTTTCTGTTTCTTCCTGGTTCAGTTTTTGAAGGTTATACTTTTATAAGAATTTGTCCATTTCTTCCAAGTTGCCCATTTTATTGGCATATAACTGCTCATAGTAGTCTCTTATGATCTTTTGTATTTCTGTGTTGTTTGTTGTGATTTCTCCAGTTTCATTTCTAATTTTATTGATTTGATTCTTCTCCCTTTTTTACTTGATGAGTCTGGCTAACAGTCTGTCTATTTCATTTATCATCTCAAAGAACCAGCTTTTAGTTTTGTTGATTTTGTTATAATCTCCTTTGTTTCTTTTTAATTTATTTCTGTTCTGATTTTTATTTCTTTCCTTTTACTAACTTTGGGGTTCTTCTGTTCTTCTTTTTTTAGTTGCTTTAGGTGTAAAGTTAGGTTGTTTATTTGATGCTTCTCTTGTTTCTTGAGGTAGGCTTGTATGGCTATGAACCTCCCTCTTAGCACTGCTTTTACTGAATCCCATAAGTTCTGGATTGTTGTTTTTCATTTTCATTTTGATTTTATTTTTGATTTCTTCCATGATCTGTTGGTTATTCAGAAGCGTTTGTTTAGCCTCCATATGTTTGTGTTTTTAGTAATTTTTTTTCCTGTGGTTGACATCTAATCTTACCACATTGTGATCAGAAAAGATGCTTGGAATGATTTCAATTTTTAAAAATTTACCAAGGCTAGATTTAGGGCCCAGGATGTGATCTATCCTGGAGAATGTTCTGTGTGCACTTAAGAAAAAGGTGAAATCTATTGTTTTGGGGGGAAATTCCCTGTAGATATAAATTAGGTCTAACTGGTTCATTGTATCATTTAAAGCTTGTGTTTCCTTGCTAATTTTCTGTTTGGTTGATCTATTCATAGGAGTTGGGTATTAAAGTCCCCCACTATAATTGTGTTACTGTTAATTTCCCCTTTCATACTTGTTAGCATTTGCCTTATGTATTGAGATGCTCCTAGGTTGGGCACATATATAATTGTTATATCTTCTTCTTGGATTGATCCTTTGATCATTATGTAGTGTCCTTCTTTGTCTCTTATCATAGTCTTTATTTCAAAGTCTATTTTATCTGATATGAGTATTGCTACTCCTTCTTTCTTTTGGTCTCTATTTGCATGAAATATCTTTTTCCAGCCCCTCACTTTCAGTCTGTATGTGTCCCTAGGTTTGAGGTGGGTCTCTTGTAGACAGCATATATAGGGGTCTTGTTTTTGTATCCATTCGGCCAGTCTTTATCTTTTGGTTGGAGCATTTAACCCATTTACATTTAAGGTAATTATTGATAAATATGATCCCATTACCATTTACTTTGTTGTTTTGGATTCATTTTTATAAACCTTTTCTGTGTTTCCTATCTAGAGATCTTTTAGCTTTTGTTCAAGAGCTGGTTTGGTGGTGCTGATCTATTTCATTTTTTTAAAAATGTTAATGACAATCCATTAAGTTGTCCATACTTGGAAAAACACAGGCCATGGAAATCTAGTTCTTTAGGAAGCAGATCTAGGGAATAGTGCCCTCCATAAATGTCTGATGAATTCTCCTCTCTGGATTTCCTTGTTCAGGTTTTAGGAGCAGCCGTTGTGAACCAGCCGCTCTCTATACAGGTGGTATTTTCAAACCCCCTCTCGGAGCAGGTTGAAGACTGTGTGCTGACTGTGGAAGGAAGTGGTCTCTTCAGGAGACAGCAGAGAGTCCTGTGAGTGCTGGCAGTGCCCACTCTCCCTCCCATCTTATCCCCGGGGTGGAACTGTCCTTTGTTCTAGACATAGGGCAAGGGGAAGTCTGGCTTCTGAGTAGAAAGGGGCTCTGAGGTTATCATAATCCCATGGTTTTCTGACAGTCTGTTTTCTCTGCTGCAGCATTGGAGTCCTCAAACCCCATCACAGAGCCAGTCTCACTCTGGAGACTATCCCCTTCAAGAGTGGCCAAAGGCAAATCCAAGCGAATCTGAGGAGCAACAAATTTAAGGACATCAAGGGTTACACGAACGTCTATATTGGGTTATAAATTCTGGGACAAGAAGCTGGATGTGTGGATGTTAGGCTTTAGGCAAAGAGCAAGTTCAAATGCAAGCTGTGCCTTTTCCCACCCAAACAGAGCAGCAGAGAAGAAAATGGCAATGGATAGCCCCCTGGGCCATTTGCTTTGCTCCCCGGGGACTCTGCTCAGGGCCCAGGGATTCCACGGTGTCCTATCCAGAATTGTGAGACTGGCCATGCAGTCCAGAATTGTAGACTTGATTTAATGACCCCCAGATGTCCAGAAAAGAAGACTGGCTGAGCAGCTGTCCCTTTGTCATTGCAATGGCTACTTCCTTAGTACCAATAAACTTCAGCTCTCATTCTCATCTTTGTGCCCAGACACCCATCACTTCCCCCACAGCAGCTCCACCTGTCCTCTGGATGCTGGGAGTGAGTGTCCTCCTGTTTTACTACTTGAGCCCACTCACTCATTCAAAAAACATTTACCAAGGAGTTTGGGATAGACGTGTACACACTGCTATATTTAAAATGGATAACCAACAAGGTCCTACATGGAGCTCTGCTCAGTGTTCTGTGGCAGCCTAGATGTGAGGGGTGTTTGCGGGGAAAATGGATACATGTACATGTATGGCTGAGTTGCTTCACTGTTCACCTGAAACTATTACAACACTGTTAATTGGCTATACCCTAATACAAAATAAAGAGTTCAAAAACAGAAAAAGAGAGAGTAACAAACATTCACTGAGTGGTTGGTATGTGCCAGGCACTGTTCTAAGTGTAGAAGTGCATGCATGCTCAGTCGCTCCGTTGTGTCCTACTCTTTGTGACTCTATGGACTGTAGAGGATGAGGCAGCAAATAAAGCAACGTCCCTGCCCCCTGAAGCTTCCATCGTGGGGGTGGGGAGACAATCAATATGTCAATAAAAAAAGAAGGCACTTACAGAGGGTCTATCATTCATGACTGAGTTAGGAAAACAAAAACCTTTGTAGATGTCCCTGCTGCTGCTGCTGCTTAGTTGCTTCAGTTGTGCCCAACTCTGTGTGACCCTATGACTGCAGCCTGCCAGGCTCCTCTCTTCATGGGGATTCTCTCGGCAAGAGTACTAGTGTGGGTTGCCATGCCCTCCTCCAGGGGATCTTCCCCACCAGGGATCAAACCCAGGTCTCCTGCATTACAGGCAGATTCTTTATCACGTAGATGTCTCTACATGCTACTATCTTTACATCTTAGAAAAAAGTCTGGGAGATCTCTCACTTGGGCATCCTTTGAATCCCTTCCCAAATCACATCTAAGAAGTCCCTCAATCTTAACTGTCCCAACCACTTGGCTAAAAGTCCACTGGTGCGTTGTGGTACTGGATGGCCGAGTTCTGGAGAGAAAGCTGGCTAAATAACACAGTGAGGTAGATTTTAGGTAGGGAGTGAAGTATCTCAGACTTTTCTATTGGTTGCTGCTGGCGTTTATGGTCCTACTGAGCACAAAGCAACTGCGATCATTGTTTCCCCTGGCTCACACCAGCTTTCTCACAGCAATGCAGGAAGTTCTGTGTGGAGAAAGGCATGATGCACCGGCCCTCTAGGCACTGGCTACGTGACTGAGGCAGCTGCTTAGGGCATATATTAAATGCATGCATTAAATCAAAAAGTTAAATACTTCTATTATATATGAACAAAAGGGTAAGTACAGTTAATCAGAGGGAGAGGAAGGGGTGTGGTGGGAATTGCAGAGTGGGTTGATAGTCCTCTTAAAGAGAGGGCTGAGAACCAGGAGGATTCTGGCAGCATGGAGCTGGAGGTAGCCTATAATTATTTCATTCTATAATTATAATCTGACAGTCATGAAAAATGGTTTAAGGAAAACATCATGGAGGGGGGCATCCTACAGAGGCAGTGACCCTTGAAGGACTTGGAGTGTTTCTGCTACTGCACTCTCAGACTCTTTCACAAACCCTGATTTTAACACCATATTCATTTACTCTTTTCATCAGCAAGTATCCACTGAGTTTCTAATTGGGGCCAGGCCCTGAGTTAGGCACCTAGGATAAAAGAAGGACCAAGAACTGCCCTTGTGGAACTCAAATTAAGCATGTTGAGAATGAAAAATAAACAGGAGGGGACTTCCCTGGTAGTCCAATGGTCAAGATCTCACCTTCCAATGCAGGGGGTGTGGGTTTGATCCCTGGTCAGGAAGCTAAGATCCCACATGCCTTAGCCAAAAAGAAAAAAAAAAAAAACAAACACAAAAAAACAGAAGGAATACATAACAAATTCAATGAAGACTTAAAAAAAATTTAGTAAGTAGGAGATTATTATACAGTGTGGTGAGAATCATCATTAGGGTGAGTATAGGGTATTGTGGGAGCATAGGAAGGACTAGTCCAGTCTTAGGACTGTGGATCAAGGAAGACTTCCTGGAGGGAGTGGCATTTAAGCTGAGCACTAGAAGGCCAGGAATTAGCCAAACAGGGGCTTCCCTGGTAGCTCAGCTGGTAAAGAATCCGCTTGCAATGCAGGAGACCCCAGTTTGATCCCTGGGCTGGGAAGATCTCCTGGAGAAGAGATTGGCTACCCTCCAGTATTCTTGCCTGGAGAATTCCATGGACAGAGGAGCCTGGCAGGCCCCAGTCCACAGGGTCACAGAGTTGGACATGACTGAGCGACTTTCATTCATTAGCCAAACAGATTCAGCATTGAAGGGGTGGGACTGGAGTAAAGCAGTCAGGAATTGCATGTCACCGAGATGGCTAGAGATCAGAGCAGGAGGGAGCAAGTTGCAGGAAAAAATGTGGCAATAGCCAGGGAGTCAAAAGTTTCAGGTGGCAGCCTAAGGAATTTGGACCGTGATCATTTTCAGGCATGTTTCCTCCAAACCTCAATTCATAGTCACTGCCTGTGATGTCAGTGCTTAAAGCAAGCAGACTTCAGGTGATTTGAGAAGCACTTAAAGGACAAATAGTTCTCCATCCTCGTCTGTCATAGGACCTTACAATTTCCTTCAGAGTCACTCTTTGGAGTTAAGGCCTTCCTTGAATGTCTTTAATCCACTCATTTAATATTTACTGAGTACCTATGTGTAGAATATTCTAGGTCCAGAGGATAGAGCAGTAAACAAGGCAAATAAGGTCTTCCTGGATCCATTCCCAACTCACAACCCCAATGGAATTCAGCACAGAAAGACCTCAGAGATATTGCAGGTTTGCTTCCAGACCACTCCAATAAAGTGAATATCACTATAAAGTAACTCACACCAATTTTGGGGTTTCTCAGTGCATATAAAAGTTATGTTTACAACATACAGTAGTCCACTAAGTGTGCAGTAGCATTGCATGTAAAGGAATGATGTATACACTTTAATTAATACCTTACTGCTAAAAATGCTAACCATTATCTGACAATGCAGGGTTGTCACAAAACTTCACTTTGTAAAAAGACACAATGTATGCAAAGTGCAATAAAATGAGGTATGCCCGTATAAACGTCCAGCCACAGGCACAAAGGAGCCTTGTAAAGACTTGCAGATGCTGGAAATTATGAATCCTTTATGTGCTTCCACAAGGTTGAACCTCACAATACCTATGAGATCAATATTGTTATTATCTCCCAGGTGGCTCAGTGGTAAAGAATCTGCCTGCCAATGCAGGAGACATGGGTTTGAGACCCAGGGATCGGAAGGTCTCGATCAGGAAGATCCCCTGGAGTAGAAAATGGCAACCCACTCCAGTGTTCTTGCCTGGAGAATCCCATGGACAGTGGAGCCTGGTGGCCACAGTCCATGAGGCTGCAGACAGTTTCACATGACCAGGCACATAAATATCCCTCATTTTGTAGAAGTAAAAACTAAGTGTCAGAGAAAGTTAATTGATTTGCCTTAGGCCTCAAAGCTTGAAAGTGGCAGACCCAAACTCAAACCTAGGCCTTCTAATTCCAAATCTGTGGTCTTTTTTTTTTCCCCCCAGCAGCACTTCCTTGTTGTAGGTATAGACATAATTAATAATAGCATCTATCATCTATCCGGCTTCCCAGGTGGCATAGCGGTAATGAATCCACCTGCCAATGCAAACAGACTTGGGTTTGATCCCTGGGTTGGGAAAATCCCCTGGAGAAGGAAATGCAACCTGCTCTAGTATTCTTGCCTGGAAAATTCCATGGACAGAGGAGCCCGGCAGGCTACAGACCACGGTGTCGCAAAGAGTTGGACATAACTGAGCACTCCTCACTGTTTCAAATCATCTATCCATCACCTTCCCCTGTACATACCAGTCACATGACCTGCATTACATAACACATCACTGTCTTGTAAGGTAGATATCATAACTCCCATTTTATACAGGAAAAACCTAAGGCACAAAAGTGAATGTACATTCATTGGTTGTTCTCGCCTTTCCTTTGGTGATAGCATCCCAACGGCTTTTGTAGGAATCCCTTTGTTCCTCATGGTAATTTTGATGGGTCTCTCAGCCAAGGCTCCCTGAGTTCCTCTTGCCAAGAGGTGGTCATGCGACTTACACTGGACCAGTGCTTCTCTCAGGACTTTGGCTCCAGAGGGGAGAGAGGCAGAGACTTGGAGCTGACCACCCAGGCAGCAGAGCCCCAGAGAGAGACCATCCAGCAGCTTCTGCTTCCTAGACCCCCTGAGATGCCCTGGATTCCTCACTTCCCCTGATTCTGAGCCTTGTCCTCTATTTTCTATCAGTTTCAGGAGTTCCCTTAATTACTTGCATTCAAAGGACTTTATCTGGTTCAGAGAGATTCAGTTCAGTTCAGTTCAGTGCAGTTGCTCAGTCATGTCCGACTCTTTGCGACCCCATGAATTGCAGCACGCCAGGCTTCCCTGTCCATCACCAACTCCCGGGGTTCACTCAGACTCATGTCCATCGAGACAGTGATACCATCCAGCCATCTCATCCTCTGTTGTCCCCTTCTCCTCCTGCCCCCAATCCCTCCCAGCATCAGAGTCTTTTCAAATGAGTCAACTCTTCGCATGAGGTGGCCAAAGTACTGGAGTTTCAGCTTTAGCATCATTCCTTCCAAGAACACCCAGGACTGATCTCCTTCAGAATGGACTGGTTGGATCTCCTTGCAGTCCAAGGGACTCTCAAGAGTCTTCTCCAACACCACAGTTCAAAAGCATCAATTCTTCGGTGCTCAGCTTTCTTCACAGTCCAACTCTCACATCCATACATGACCACTGGAAAAACCATAGCCTTGACTAGACGGACCTTTGTTGGCAAAGTAATGTCTCTGCTTTTCAATATGCTATCTAGGTTGGTCATAACTTTCCTTCCAAGGGGTAAGCGTCTTTTAATTTCATGGCTGCAGTCACCATCTGCAGTGATTTTGGAGCCCAGAAAAATAAAGTCTGACACTGTTTCCACTGTTTCCCCATCTGTTTGCCATGAAGTGATAGGACCAGATGCCATGATCTTCGTTTTCTGAATGTTGAGCTTTAGGCCAACTTTTTCACTCTCCTCTTTCACTTTCATCAAGAGGCTTTTTAGTTCCTCTTCACTTTCTGCCATAAGAGTGGTGTCATCTGCATATCTGAGGTTATTGATATCTCTCCTGGCATTCTTGATTCCAGCTTGTGCTTCTTCCAGCTCAGCGTTTCTCATGATGTACTCTGCATAGAAGTTAAATAAGTAGGGTGACAATATACAGCCTTGGTGTACTCCTTTTCCTATTTGGAACCAGTCTGTTGTTCCATGTCTAGTTCTAACTGTTGCTTCCTGACCTGCATACTGATTTCTCAAGAGGCAGATCAGGTGGTCTGGTATTCCCATCTCTTTCAGAATTTTCCACAGTTTATTGTGATCCACACAGTCAAAGGCTTTGGCATAGTCAATAAAGCAGAAATAGATGTTTTTCTGGAACCCTCTTGCTTTTTCCATGATCCAGCGGATGTTCACAATTTGATCTCTGGTTCCTCTGCCTTTTCTAAAACCAGCTTGAACATCTGGAAGTTCACGGTTTACGTATTGCTGAAGCCTGGCTTGGAGAATTTTGAGCATTATTTTACTAGCGTGTGAGATGAGTGCAATTATGTGGTAGTTTGAGCATTCTTTGGCATTGCCTTTCTTTGGGATTGGAATGAAAACTGACCTTTTCCAGTCCTGTGGCCACTGCTGAGTTTTCCAAATTTGCTGGCATATTGAGTGCAGCACTTTCACAGCATCATCTTTGATGATTTGAAATAGCTCAACTGGAATTCCATCACCTCCACTAGCTTTGTTTGTAGTGATGCTTTCTAAGGCCCACTTGACTTCACATTCCAGGATGTCTGGCTCTAAGTGAGTGATCATACCATCGTGATTATCTTGGCCATGATGATATTTTTTGTACAGTTCTTCTGTGTATTCTTGCCACCTCTTCTTAATATCTTCTGCTTCTGTTAGGTCCATAACATTTCTGTCCTTTATCGAGCCCATCTTTGCATGAAATTTTCCCTTGGTATTTCTAATTTTCTTGAAGAGATGTCTGGTCTTCCCATTCTGTTGTTTTCCTCTATTTCTTTGCATTGATCGCTGAGGAAGGCTTTCTTATCTCTCCTTGCTATTCTTTGGAACTCCGCATTCAGATGCTTATATCTGTCCTTTTCTCCTTTGCTTTTTGCTTCTCTTCTTTTCACAGCTATTTGTAAGGCTTCCCCAGACAGCCATTTTGCTTTTTTGCATTTATTTTCCATGGGGATGGTCTTGATCCCTGTCTCCAGTACAATGTCACGAACTTTTTAGAAGTGCAGACACAAAGAATTTGATTGCAAAGTGCTCCCCGCTTGCCTCGGACCCATAGGATGGGACATGGCTTCAGACTGTACAACAAGCACAAGCACAGAGCTTCCTAAAGGGAGGCAGACTGAGTGCTGGGAATAGCAGAGTGGTTCAGGAAACGTTTGAGCTGGGACAATGTAGGAATCCGTGGGACTGTGAGAAAGAGCTCTCCCATTCTTCACCAAGTTGGAGGGAAAAGAGTCAAGATAACAGATAGGGAATGAAAGCCTTTTTTAAAGAAACACATTGCTTATGTTCATTGTATTTCGGGATTTTCTAGTCACCTTTTGGTACTCATTTATAGTCTAGTTCCAATGTGACTAGATTAATTACTCTATCTGAATCTAATCCTCTGTAATTTGTTGAGCCCTGTGCTGTGGACCAGCATGTGGTTCATTTTGATAGATGTTTCACATGCTCTTGAGTATGTGTTCTGAAGTTCTGTGATACATGTTTAAATATATGTCCTTTAGGTAAAGTTTGCTAATCATTTGCTCAATTCTATATCGTTCTTAATTTTTTTGTTTGTTCTATAAATTATTAAGAGAAGTATATCTAAAATCTCCCATTGTGATTGAGGATTTAAGTATTTCTCCTTAATTCTTCCTTTGAGTGTGTGTATTTTGAGGAGATGGGCTGTTTAGAGGTGGGCAGGGGTAGGGAATCACAGTAACTGCAGGGCACTTAGAACTCTAGGCTTCAGAGAGTGAGACAAAGGGAAGACTGTTGGAAACAAGAGACAGAAAGAGCTTTGTGGGGAAGGCTGCCTGCCAGAAACTGATGTTTGGTGACACTATAGGGAAGGAACCAGAAGAACTGATACTTCAACCACACTCTTCTCCATCCTCTGATTTGATGCTTGTGCCCCCTGTTAGGCAGAGAACACAGCTGGGGGCCAGAGAGCTGGGAGCCTTTGTGTATCATCCGCACTAGTCCATCCCATCCAGCTTTGGGGCACAGGGCAAGATAGAGAGATATGCAGAGTAGATCTGGGGCAGGGGGTTAGGGGGGAGAAATGAAAAACATCCAGCATAGGAAGTAACTAATCCAACCTTCTGACTTTAAAGATACTGAGCCTCAGAGGGGGAATCCTGGCCCAAAGACTGTGGGTGAGGAGCACAGCTGGGCCTGGGTACCACTTCACACTCCTCCACTCTCCATGTGATCTTAAAAGTGTTACTCTCACCTTGAAATATAATTGATCTTCAAGTTTAGTTGGACATGGTCTATTTTTCATTTATGGATGGTGTGTTCTACAGCCACTCCTCCATGGTACAGTCTGTATTCTCCAGGAACTACTTTGTATATGCCTGCTTAGCTTATTACTGTGTTACATTTGGCAGGAGAGTTGAGGTTCCCACATTTTAAGGGGCTATAGTTCAAAACAAAAAAAGATTATAGCAGGCATAGATATGTAAACACAATGAACTTGCAGAGCACGTCTGAAGTTCTGCAGTAACGTCTAGCTGCTCACACACTTTGGTGTCCAGCTGGGGCACAGTAAGGATAAAGAAAGTGCCTCCATCTAGAACACCAGCTCAGCCCCTGACCCTTAATGAGCTGACAGACCACTCTCCCATCCTACTTAAATCAAGAAATAGCCGTGTATTGACTCACAATTTGCTCAGGCCTGGAAAAATCCTGCAGGAAATGTTAAAAGTCAGATGGTCTTTCAAGCCCTTTTAAATTGAACTGCAAGAAAAGAGTGACTCATTAAGACTCATTTTGTAGGTATTAACTGAGTTATAAACTCAGTATGAAAGATAAGAGATTAGACTCTCAGTTTCCTTATATATTTTTAAACTTTACCTCTTTATGGAATAAGGTGACCTATCCAATTCTTTGGAAAATAGATTTCTATCAAGAAGCTTCCACTGATCATTTTCCTCATTTTTCATTTGTTCATTAAAGCCATCAGTCCAAAAATGTTTCTTGAGCTTCTGTGTTTGCTGCTGTGGGCAAACAAAAGATAACAAGGAAAATTTGTTTGCCTGGAAACATATGCTTTCATTTGCTAAAAGATATTTCCTCATTTATACAATTCTAGGTTATCTAGTTTTTCCTTCAGCATTTTTGAAGCTATTATTTCATTAGTCTTCTGGTTTCTACTGTTTTCATTGAGATATCATCTATTTATCTTATTTTACCCCTTTGGAAGTAATGCTTTTCTCTGGTTACTTAAACATTAAAAAAAAAAAAAAAATCCTAACTAGAGTTCTTAGGACAACATGCATTAGTGGTTTTAGTTCTGGAACATTCTTGGCATTATCTCTTCTAAACATTTCTTCTGCCCTATTCTCTTTCTCTCCTCTTCAATTCACACTTTTCCTCTCCATGCTTAAATGAACTCTCTTCTATTGGTCTGTTTTCTAGTTCACCAATCTTCTCTGAGATTAATCTGTTTTTAAACTCATTTATGACGGGGTCGCAAAGAGTCGGACACAACTGAGCGACTGATCTGATCTGATCTGATGATGTTTTTAATTTTAGTTATTGTACTTTTCAATACTACAATCTCTGTTAGATTACTTTCTACATATTTCAATAACTGACAAAATTATTGTCAGATATCTGCAGATTGTCATTTATTTTCTTGAATATAATAATCACATTTTTTTCATGAATAACTTTAATATCTGGATCTTCTGTGGGGCTGTTTCTATTGTCTATATTTCTCTTGGTTCTCAGTCATTTGGTCTTTTTTTTTTCCTGTTATGGTTGGTAATTTCTTACTGAATGCTAGATATTGTATATAAAAATCATAAAGACAGGCTCTGGATAACATTAACATCCTCCAAAGAAATTACCTTCTACTAGGCACTTAAGGTAGGGCAGAGGACCATAATCCAGGCTGACTTAAGGTTTCAGCACAGGCAACAAAAGCAAAAATAGACAAATGGGACTACATCAAACTTTGAAACTATTGTTCATTGAAGGACACAATCAACATAGTGAAAAGGCAACCTATGGTTTATGAGAAAAGACTTATAAATCATAAATCTGGTAAGGAGCTAGTATCCAGAACATATAAAGAACTCCTACAGCTTAACAACAAGAATTAAATAACCAAATTTATTTAAGCATATGAAAAGATGTTTCATATCACTAACTATGAGAAAAATGCAATCAAAACTGCAGTGAAGGGAGTTCCCTGGTGGTCCAGTGATTAAGACTCTGTGCTTCCAACACAGGGAGCCTAGGTTCAATCCCTGGTCAGGAAACTAGATCCTGCATGCCAGAACTAAGAGCCTGCATTCCACAAGAAAGATTCTGTTCATGGCAACGAAGATCCCAGGTGCCGCAAACTAAAACCTGGTGCAGCCATATAAATCTTTTAAAAGTGCATTAAAGGGGCCAGAGCAGCCAGTGGCAGTGGCAGCTACGGGCATCCATTCTACCAGGGCATCTGTCTGCTGGACAATAGGTCTGGGAAGAATGTGCTACATGTTGAGGCTCTGGGAAATAACATAAATGTCCGTTGACAGATGAATGGATAAAGAACATGTGGTACGTATATACAGTGGAATACTCAGCCATAAAAAAGAATGAAATAATGCTGTTTTCAGCAATATGGATGGACCTAGAAATTATCGTACAAAATGAAGACAGAAAGACAAATATCACATGATATCACTTATATGTGGAATCTTAAAAACATTTTACAAATGAACTTATTTATAAAACAGAAATGGACTCACAGATACAAAAAACACACTTCTGGCTCATATAATATGTGCAACCTTTAAGATGTTTTAGTACTTTTATCTTTAAAACAAAATAAAGTATTTTACATACATGCCACATAAATGTATACACCCATCTATGTATACACGTACAAAGGTGTTGCCGAGTTTTAGTATGTCACTGACTTGGAGGCATAATGTTATCTGGTCGGAGATTAAAAGCTGATAGTGCCTTATGTATATTATAGATTTTAATAAGTTTTTAATTTATGCATACTGTGGGTTAAGACTGATAAACTGGAAAATACTAAAGCAAGTATTAAGACTCTGTCATCTAAAACAGATCATCAATATAGTAGAAGTTTTCTCATCCATTTATTCATTCATTCAATAATGTGAATTGAATTAGTTGAGATTATATATTAAACTTGTATTGTGTACTGAACTGTAATAGGTAATTAGGAATATAAAAGCAGAATGATTTGGATTTGTTGACAGTAGGGAACTGTTGGATGTACCTGATTAGAAAAAGTGACATGATGCAGTATACTAGGAAAGTTAATCTGGCAATTCATTTGAGTCAAATAAAAAGAGAAAATACAGCCTAGTGATAACAGCATGGACCTTAGAATTAGAGGGAGTAGGTTCAAATTCCAACTGCATTGAATAGAGAGCCCCAGAATAAAGCCATACGCCTATGGTCAATTAATCTTTGACAAGGGAGGTAAGAATATACAATGGACAAAAGACAGTCTTTTCAGGAAGTGGTATTGGGAAAACTGAAGGGCCACTTGCAAATCAATGAAGTTAGCACACTCCCTCACACCATATACAAAAATAAACTCAAAATGGCTTAAAGACTGAAACATAAGACGTGACTCCATAAAACTCCTAGCAGAGAACATGGGCAAAATATTCTCTGACATACATTGTATCAGCACTTTCATAGGTCAGCCTCCCCAGGCAATAGATATAAAAATGAAAATAAACAAATGGGACCTAATCAAACACAAGCTTTCGCACAGCAAAGGAAGCCATAAACAAAATGAAAAGATAACCTACAGACTGGGAGAAAATATTTGCAAATGATGTGACCAACAAAGGCCTAATTTCCACAATATACAAACAGCTCACACAACAAAAAAACAACCCAATTGAAAAATAGGTAAAAGACCTAAAGGGATATTTCTCCAAAGAAAAAATACAGATGGCCAATAGCCACATGAAAAGATGCTCATTATCACTAATTATTAGAGAAATGCAAATCAAAACTACAGTGAGGTACCACCTCACACCAGTCAGAACGACCATCATCAAAAAATCTACAAATAACAAATGCTAGAGAAGGTATACAGAAAAGGGAACCTTCTACACTGTTTGTGGGAATGTAAACTGGTGTAGCCACTATGAAGAAGAGTATGGATGTGCCTTAAAAAACTAAAAATAGAGCTACCATAGGATCCAGCAATCCCACTTTTGGGCATATATTTGGAGAAAATCATAATTGGAAGATACATGTACCCCAATGTTCACAGCAGAACTACTTCCAATAGCCAAGATATGGGAGAAACATAAATGTCTGTTAATAGATGAATGGATAAAGATGATTAGGTATATATACAAAATGGAATATTACTCAGCCATGAAAAATAATAAAATGCCATTTGCAACAATATGGATAGACCTAGAGATTATCATGCTAAGTGAAGTAAGTCAGAAAGAGAAAGATAAATATCATATAATATCACAGATAGGACACAAATGAACCTATCTACAAAACAGAAGAAGACTCAGACATAGAGAACAGACCGATGGCTGCCAAAGGGGGAAGGAGGGGAAAGATAAACTAGGAGCGTGGAATTAACAGACACAAACTACTGTGTGTAAATCAGATAACAAGGTCCTATTGTATAGCACAGGGAACTATATTCAATATTATATAATAATCCATAATGGAAAGGGCTATGAAAAAGAATACATACGACAACCTCAGTTGGTGTGAAAAGGCACAACCTAATGGTCTGAGATACTGCTTTTTCTTTCTGACCTCAATCATCCAAATACATTATGTTACCTTAAGTGATGTGGTGTTGGAGAAGACTCTTGAGAGTCCCTTGGACTGCAAGGAGATCCAAACAGTCCCTCCTAAAGGAGATCAGTCCTGGGTGTTCATTGGAAGACTGATGTTGAAGCTGAAACTCTAATACTTTGGCCACCTGATGCGAAGAGCTGACTCATTTGAAAAGACCCTGATGCTGGGAAAGATTGAGGGCAGGAGGAGAAGGGGATGACAGAGGATGAGATGGTTGGATGGCATCACCGACTCAATGGACATGGGTTTGGGTGGACTCTGGGAGTTGGTGATGGACAGGGAGGCCTGGCGTGCTGCGGTACATGGGGTCGCAAAGAGTCGGACATGACTGAGGAACTGATATGAACTGAACCATAAGTGAACCAAGACTGAGATCTATGCATATTGAAAACTGCTTAGCATTTCTGCAATTTCTGGAACAGCACATGCCATAATGATGTGCATGCAAACTTCTCTGATTTAGACTCAACTTAAGACAGTTACTTTCATCAGGCTTAGGTAAAGTAAGATTCTAATCTACACCTTATTAACTGAAAAGCTCAAAACAAAACAAAACAAAAAACAGTCACTTGTTTTCTTTCTTGTTTCTTTCCAGACAGGGAATGAGAGAAGATAAAAAGGAAAAGGGAATGGGCTGTTAATCTCTCCCTTGAGGAAGATCCTCAGTGGTCTAGAGAGAGGCTTATTTCTATGCTTTAAATTCTGCTTTCCCAGGGGCTGAAGGGAAAAGTAAAGAGAATGGGAATTAAAGAAAGCATTTCATCAGAAGATGGAAAAGTTCAGAATTCTTCAGGTTTCCTACCTCTCTTGGTCAAGGTCAGATGAACGCAAAGTAATCTTAAATGAGAAAGAGAAGAGAGCTACTACTACTACTACTAAGTCACTTGAGTCGTGTCCGACTCTGTGCGACCCCATAGACGGCAGCCCACCAGGCTCTACCGTCCCTGGGATTCTCTAGGCAAGAACACTGGAGTGGGTTGCCATTTCCTTCTCCAATGCATGAAAGTGAAAAGTGAAAGTGAAGTTGCTCAGTCATGTCCAACTCTTCACGACCCCATGGACTGCAGCCTACCAGGCTCCTCTGTCCATGGGATTTTCCAGGCAAGAGTACTGGAGTGGGGTGCCAAATGAGAAAGAGAAGAGAGCTAGTGCTAGAAAAGGGAGACAATAATGACAAAACAAAATACTCTCCAATCGTTCAGCTCCTCTCAAGGCCATGGCACATGCAAAGCCTACTGAGTCAGCAATGAAGCAACAACCGAGAGTTGCATCTGCAAGGGGGGCTCAGGCCCTGACTTGTGACTGAGACATAGAGACATAGGCACCTTGCCTCAGTGCCACAGCTGTTTTTCTCCCAGTCTAAGCTGAGCTGGGCTGATATGTCTTGCTTAAGTATCAGTCCCACTTCATGCCTGCAATAAAAGAAACAATGAAAGTGCAAAAATAAACTTCCCAGAATAAACTTCTTCTACAAGACAATCTTTCAACTATTTAAAGACAGAATCAAGTCCACATAAGTTTCTCTCCTCCATAGTGCACATTTTTCATCCCTTCAACTATACCTTGTATGATGTAGTTTTAGCTCTTGATATACTCTTGTTGGTCAAAGTCATTTCAAAATGTGACATCTAGTTCAGTTCAGTTCAGTTGCTCAGTTGTGTCTGACTCTTTGAGACCCCATGAATCGCAACACACCAGGCATCCCTGTCCATCACCAACTCCCGGAGTTCACCCATACCCATGTCCATTGAGTCGGTGATGCCATCCAGCCACCTCATCCTCTGTTGTCTCCTTCTCCTCCTGCCCCCAATCCTTCCCAGCATCAGAGTCTTTTCAAATGAGTCAACTCTTCACATGAGGTGGCCAAAGTACTGG
This sequence comes from Bubalus kerabau, assembly GCF_029407905.1. NCBI lineage: Eukaryota > Metazoa > Chordata > Mammalia > Artiodactyla > Bovidae > Bubalus > Bubalus kerabau. Next base: position 55,654,452 of record NC_073642.1, on the reverse strand, counting down.
AGTTTCAGCTTTAGCATCATTCCTTCTAAAGAACACCCAGGACTGATCTCCTTTAGAATGGACTGGTTGGATCTCCTTGCAGTCCAAGGGACTCTCAAGAGTCTTCTTCAACACCACAGTTCAAAAGCATCAATTCTTCGGCGCTCAGCCTTCTTCACAGTCCAACTCTCACATCCATACATGACCACTGGAAAAACCATAGCCTTGACTAGACGGACCTTTGTTGGCAAAGGAATGTCTCTGCTTTTTAATATGCTATGTAGGTTGATCATAACTTTTCTTCCAATGAGTAAGTGTCTTTTAATTTCATGGCTGCAATCACCATCTGCAGTGATTTTGGAGCCCCACAAGTTTTCTGAACGTTGAGCTTCAGGCCAACTTTTTCACTCTCCTCTTTCACTTTCATCAAGAGGCTTTTTAGTTCCTCTTCACTTTCTGCCATAAGGGTGGTGTCATCTGCATATCTGAGGTTATTGATATTTCTCCCGGCAATCTTGATTCCAGCTTGTGCTTCCTCCAGCCCAGTTTTTCTCATGATGTACTCTGCATATAAGTTAAATAAGCAGGGTGACAATATACACCCTTTTCCTGTTTGGAACCAGTCTGTTGTTCCATGTCTAGTTCTAACTGTTGCTTCCTGACCTGCATATAGATATCTCAAGAGGCAGGTCAGGTGTTCTGGTATTCCCATCTCTTTCAGAATTTTCCACAGTCATTGTGATCCACACAGTCAAAGGCTTTGGCATAGTCAATAAAGCAGAAATAGATGTTTTTCTGGAACTCTCTTGCTTTTTCAAAGATCCAGTGGATGTTCGCAATTTGATCTCTGGTTCCCTCTGCCTTTTCTAAAACTAGCTTGAACATCTGGAAGTTAATGGTTCACATATTGCTGAAGCCTGGCTTGGAGAATTTTGAGCATTACTTTACTAGCGTGTGAGATGAGTGCAATTATGTGGTAGTTTGAGCATTCTTGGGCATTGCCTTTCTTTGGGATTGGAATGAAAACTGACCTTTTCCAGTCTTGTGGCCACTGCTGAGTTTTCCAAATTTGCTGGCATGCTGAGTGCAGCACTTTAACAGCATCATCTTTCAGGATTTGAAATAGCTCCACTGGAATTCCATGACCTCCACTAGCTTTGTTCGTAGTGATGCTTTCTAAGGCCCACTTGACTTCACATTCCAGGATGTCTGGCTCTAGGTCAGTGATCACACCATTGTGATTATCTGGGTCGTGAAGATCTTTTTTGTACAGTTCTTCTGTGTATTCTTGCCACCTCTTCTTAATATCCTCTGCTTCTGTTAGGTCCATACCATTTCTGTCCTTTATCGAGCCCAGCTTTACATGAAATGTTCCCTTGGTATCTCTAATTTTCTTGAAGAGATCTCTAGTCTTTCCCATTCTGTTGTTTTCCTCTATTTCTTTGCATTGATCACTGAGGAAGGCTTTCGTATCTCTTCTTGCCATTCTTTGGAACTCTGCATTCAGATGCTTATATTTTTCCTTAGGCTACTCTCCATGAGGTCTCCAAGAGTTGGACACGACTGAGCACATACACACAACTTCAAGCCAGTTACAAATCCAACCCCTGTGTTTTTAATGTACAATGCCTTGAAAGCATGTTTGTATTTTAGTGTAAAACCTTAAAAAAAATAAAAACTCAGAAGAACAGTAGAAATTAATTACTAATGGCAAAATTATAGAGTTGTAGGAGAAAGTTTTCTACCAGGAGAGTTCTTCTATTTCAGTTGTCTGTCTATTCACAAGCCTATACTTAGCTAATAGCATCCTTGACTAGGTTGTTAATCCTTCTTTCCTCAATGGTAATTGAACTGCGCAGAGAATTTATTAAAATTATAGACTTGAGTGATACTGATTTGGAGGAGATACGACCTAATGATTTTTTCAAACATAAACTCTAGTGCACATTATTTCTCATTCTAACATCTGTGGTGAGCAGCTCTTCATAAAAAAAATCCCTAAGGGTTCCAGGTAATCATGCCAGGTGTAACAACACAACATTAAAATGATTTCCTTATGTAAAATCTGGAAGAAGTTAAAGCTTTCAGATATTAGGCTTGTTTTTTTGGCATACATAGGTTACTATGATCATCTTCTAAGTTTATTTTGTATTCAGCAACTTTATTTCCATTTTTACAACCCTCTTATGTCATTGAATCTTTCCTACAATCTACAACTCTGACTCAGTGAACACCAGGTGAATCACAAGCTATACTTGTTTTATTTTTAGTGCAAAGCATAATCCTGAGGGAGTTGCAAATGCTCAAAAACAAAAACCTTGTAAGGCCAAATAACATTCTTTTACACCATGGAGTGTCTCCCATTGCCTGAATCTTAATACATGTCAACAGAGGGGGCAGCATGATGCTTTCATGAGAAACTGTGCCCTCTGCACTTTTCTGAGGCTTTTTTCACTGTGACAAAAAGCACAAATGGCAAAAGAAGAATACCACACTTATGAGCCAGGTGAGGAGTCTATCATACAACTTCATTTCTATTACTTACAGGCTGTCTGTGAGATGCATGGGAGAAAAAGACAACCAGAGTATCTCCTATCCAGACAAAACAAACTCTTATCAGAGATGAGAAAACTGTGCTAAAATTATGCTAAATTAAAGCATGTCAGAAAACAGGTTCCAAACAGGACTCAAAAGCTATTTTTAAACAAAGTGCCAGCTACTTACTCTGGTAGAAAGTTTGCCAGTAATTAATTCTACTTTAGCTGTTTCTATTTGCTTTAGAAAACTTTGTATTTAATCTAGACTGTGGTAAGAAGTGAATTATGAATTAAAGCTGAACTTAAAATATTACTGCACAATTCAAGTGTTTTCTTTCCTTCCAAATGAATTTCATATGGATGAAATAACATAATGTCAGGCTTTAGTTTTACATTACAATGAATGTTTATCCTGAAAGTTGTCAATTGCTTGAGCACTCTGTTGTTTAGCAGCAGCTTTGCCTAGAGATAGGACAAGGGTTTCTCCCTACAACCTTCAGGAAGGGTGAGGCAGAATGACAAAAGGGAGGGATGTTAGTAAGTTGATAGATGAATGAACAAATAAAATGTGGTGTATACATATACATAAATATATATATATATATAAAATATGGAATATTACTCACTCAGCCAAAAAAAAAGAATGAAATAATGCCATTTGCAGCAACTTAGATGGACCCAGAGATTATCATACTCAGTGAAGTAAGTCAAAGACAAATATTATATCACTTATATGTAGAATCTCAAAAAATAATACAAATGAACATATTTACAAAATAGAAATAGACTCACAGAAATAGAAAACAAACTTATGGTTACCAAAAGGGAATGAGGGAAAGGGAGGGAGGGAGGGAAGCACAAATTACTTTGGGATTAACAGATAAACACAACCGTATACAAGGACTTCCCTGGTGGCTCAGATGGTAAAGCATCTGCTAACAGTGTGGGAGACCGGGGTTCAATCCCTGGGTCAGGAAGATCTGGAGAAGGAAATGGCAACCCACTCCAGTATTCTTGCCTGGAAAATCCCACGGACAGAGGAGCCTGGTAGGCTATAGTCCATGGGGTTGCAAAAAGTCGGACATGACTGAGTGACCACTTTCTTTACTTTACTATATACAAAACAGATAAACAACAAGAACCTACTGAACAGCACAGGGAACTTGTAATAACCTATATTAGAAAAGAATCTGAAAAAGAGTATATATATTAGACATATATATATATATATACACATACATGGCTGAATCACTTTGCTGCATATCCAAAATACTATAAATCAACTATACTTCAATTAAAAAAAAAACAAATAATAGTTAGGAGAATGGGCTCTTGATCAAACTGTCCAGGCTTGTGTGTGTGTATGTCAAATGAATGAATATATATTCTCCAATTAAAACATTTAAACATCACAATATATTTTCCATTTCAGTATGAACAACTTGATTCTAAATTTGACTATATCTATGAATCAGGTTCTTTGTAATTTTTTGATACAAGTCCCACTGTCTCATGCAAAGACTAGGTTTGAAAAAGCAGGAATTTTTGATCTTGGTACCATTGAGAAATTGAAAGAGAATGCTTGCCATCTAGTGGAGACCTATTAAACTTCAGTGCTGCTTCTGACTTCTGGCAAATTCCTGGTTTCAAGTGAATTGTTCATTTTAATCTTTTGTGAGAAATTTCCTTCATATAATTTCTCATATAGATTTATAGGAGGAAAAGGGTCTGTAGTAGAACAAAATAATTATGATCATCATCAATATCAAGTTATCCTTTAATCAAACAGGATCTGCTTTATAAGATAACATATGCTCAGTTCAGTTCAGTCACTCAGTCATGTCCGACTTTTTGCGACCCCATGAATTGCAGCACACCATATTATAGTATTTTTAAGTCAGGCTTGAAAGAAAATTCCAGAAAATAATCAATAATAGAAAAGAAACATACTTTTTTAAGGAGTTACCAGCATTTCTTCCACAGTACCTACACAGAAGAGTCAAGAATATAAGTAGATTCTTGCTCCCAGGTTTCTATCTGGTTTTAAGGTCCAGTTTCTCTGTAAGTAGTCTCCATTCTTTCTGTAATTTTTTGTGAATGAAAGTCTGATCATGAAGTTTCAACCTATTTTGTCTTTCAAGGAATCATTTCCTTTTACCATCAAAACACACACAAAACAATTTTCTTTTTTCTTAATGGAGTGTTTAGTAAGTACTTCTTGGGTTGAGTTCAGTATTACTTCTTTAATCACCATAGAGATTAAACCCTGAAGTAGCCAGGTCTCAAGAAACCTCACTCACATCTCAAGAAACAAATTATACTGGTAGGCTCACGAGCTGTGGCAATGAGCTTTCTTGCATCAGAAAGGTAACTAACCTACATGTTGAATAAGGTTCCTTCTCTCTAAAAATGAAGAAACTTGACAAAATATGGATGCTAATTCTTAAAAGAGGCAAGTAAGTGGATTCCATAAAATTATTTGAAAGATTAATAGTTTTAAAACACAATGAGATAGGAGCTATGGTTAGGATGGGGGGAAAGGTGCTACTGAGACAGACAGAAATGTATTTGTGTGAAGAATAGAGTAGACAATGGTTCCCAGGACGTTCTATCTTTCAGTGTGACCTTTCAGCGAGGCTACTTTTTATTTTATCTATATTTTGAGCTGCTTATCCATCAACCAAGCTTGAGTGTTTTAGTTACCCTTCAGGTAGTCATAGCGAATCCCCCAAAGAATCACAAGCATGTGACAAGGGAAGGGCACTGATATCACCATGCCATGGGGTCTATAATACCTGCTCATGAAGCTTGTTTATGCTATCTGGTCATGCTTGTGCTTGCTCCCAAATGTACCACTTCCAACTTGCAACATACTGTTGCTGGGCCTATCTGATCTTATCATTTGAGAAGTGTGAAAGGACTCAGTTCTAGATAGAAAGTCATCTGATGATCCATGCCCAGGCATCCTGCCTCCACCAGGGACCAGGAACATATCAAAAGGCACATAATTCTCCATGGAAAATGGCATGACCTCACTCCAGAACTCAAGAGTTTACATTACTATTTGCCCACTGAGGCCTGCCGCAAACTTCATGCAGCATCTTTTCTTACCAATACTTTTTTTTTTTTTTCAGTCTGCCCAACTGTATGACCCAGGTGGCACCATGGCCTGGACTGTTGCTGAGCTCTGTCTTACTCCAATTTAAAGTGAAGTCGCTCAGTCGTGCCCAACTCTTTGCGACCCCATGGACGGTAGCCTACCAGGCTCCTCTGTCCATGGGATTTTCCAGGTAAGAATCCTGGAGTGGCTTGCCATTTCCTTCTCCAGGAGATCTTCCTGACCCAGGGATTGAACCTGGGTCTCCCACATCGTAGGCAGATGCTTTACCATCTGAGTCACCAGAGAAGTCTAGATCCCATTTAAAGTCGTCAACCTTTTATGCATATGGGCAGGAGAAGCATTCCTAGCTACAGAATTATGCTTCCCCCAGAACTCAAGCACCCACCATTTATTGAACCTTTTAATTTAAAGATACAATAATTCCTTTTTTACTTTAGAAGAGAGATCTAGGCATACCACTGATCAACTGATCTCTAACATATTTACAGATGTGGCAGACACTTGACTCTTCATAGGATTTGTCAGCCACATTCCTGCACCATGTCTTACCAATACCTCCACAGTACTCTCTTGCAAATCCAACCCAATCAACATAATGTTATCAAAGTAAGTAATTAAAGTCATATAGTGCAAAATGTCAAAATGGCCGTATCTTCTCAGACTATATTATGACGGAAGGCAAGAGACTTAAAACAGCCCTGCACAAACCTATAAATGGATATTATTATCCATTTCATATGAATATAAACTGTTTTTTTTTTCTGGGTAAAAGGAAACATTTTGGAGATCAACTTTCTCCCACGACTGAATGGATATTTCTTAGCTTTGTATCTCATTACCCTGGCCAAGTTGCCATTAATTCGGTGTTATTAAGTCTGGTATGTGTGTGACGCACTTGCTAATACTTTGCTGCTGTTCAGTTGCTAAGTCATGTCCAATTCCTTGTGATCCCAAGAACTACAGCATGCCAGGCTTTCCTGTCCTTTACTACTTCCTGGAGTTTGCTCAAACTCATGTCCATTGAGTCGGTGATGCCATCCAACCATCTCATCCTCTGTTGACCCCCTTCTCCTCTTGCCCTCAATCTTTCCCAGCATCAGGGTCTTTTCCAAAATGTTGGCTTTACACATCAGGTAGCCAAAGTATTGGAGCTTCAGCTTCAGCATCAGTCCTTCCAATGAATATTCAGGACTGATCTCCTTTAGGATTGACTGGTTTGATTTCCTTGCTGTCCGAGGGACTCTCAAGAGTCTTCTTCAGCACCACAATTCAAGAGCATCAATTCTTCAGCACTCAGTCTTCTTGATGGTCCAATTCTCACATCCATACGTGACTACTGGAAAAACCATAGCTTTGACTACATAGACCTTTGTTGGCAAAGTGATGTCTCTGCTCTCTAGGTTTGTCATAGCTTTTGCTAATATTACTCAAACCCAATTATCATTCAGAATATGCCAGTTAATCATAAGAGGGACCATTCGAGATTAGTAATAAAATAGGTCAAATGTATAACTACCAGAGGGCTTCCCTGGTGGTTCAGCTGGTAAAGAATCCACCTGGAATGCAGGAGACCTGGATTCAATCCCTGGGTTGGGAAGATCCCCTGGAGAAGGGAAAGTCTACCCCCTCCAGTATTGTGGCCTGGAGAAAGAGTTGGACACAACTGAGAGACTTTAACTCACTCATAACTAACAGAAGAAAACTGAAAAGTTTCTTCTACTGCAATCATTATTACCATGAGATATCTTAAGATCTTGAAACTAGCAAAGAAATGTTTCAAGTCAAAGCAGGACTTTGGGACTTCCCTGGTGATCCCAGTGGTTAAGCATCCACCTGCTGATACAGGGGGCCCAGCCTCAATCCCTGGTCAAGGAACTAGATTCCACATTCCACAAGTAAGAGTATGGATGTTGCAACTAAACATCGTGCATGCTGCAACTAAAAACAAAAACATTCAGCATGCCACAACCAGAGATCCCAAGTGCTGCACTAAGACCCGATGTTGCCAAATACATAAATATTAAAAGAAAAGAAAAGACTTGATGACGGTAATGCCAAACAATGCTCAATTTGTTCATTTGTTGGTTAGACATGTACCAAAGGCGAAGTGAGAGTAAAATGCACAATTTAAAACAAGAATGTTTTTTAATTTTATGTATATGTCAGGTGAAGGATTTTATGACCTGAAAAAGTCAAAATTGTCTTTTTTTAATAATGCATGAATAAAATGAATCTAAAATACAAGGTCTACCCTTTAGAAAATCATAGAATTATAGTTGAAAAGGAACTCAAGGTTACTTGGTGCATATACCATTCTGGTATTTTACCCTCATGATATTATAGTTTCTCCAAATAATCACTAGCCTATATTTGGCCCTATGTGAGAACTTAATGTTTCTTAAGGTAGTGCACTCCATTCTTGGAAAATTCTGACTGTTAACATTTTTTTTTTTTTTTTTTTAGCCAATATCTCTCTATAGCTTCCACTTACTAGTTCTAGTTCCAATCCAAGGAGCCTTGCATAGCCTTGCATGTGTATGTGCTGAGTCGATTCAGTCACACCTGACTCTTTGTGACACTATGGACCGTAGGCCACCAAGCTCCTCTGTCCATGGGATTCTCCAAGCAAAAATATTGGAATGGGTTGCCATGCTCTCCTCCAGGGGATCTTCTGGACCCAGGGATTGAATGTGTGTTTCTTGTCTCCTACATTGACAAGTGGGTTCTTTACCACTAGGGCCACCTGGGAATTTTTAGGATAGTGCTTCCAAACATATGTGGGCTTTTTCTTTCAGCTTTATTGAGATTTTTATTTGACCAAAGCACTATATAAGTTTAAGGTATACAGCACAATGATTTGACTTACAAGTTTAGTGATTATTCATCACTTAATACAGATACAAAATAAAATAAAATATATTTTTATGATGAGAACTCTTAGGATTTACTCTCTTAATAACTTTCATATGCAACACAGAGCAGTGTTTATTAATCATGTTGCACATTATATTCCTAGTACTTATTTATCTTATAACTGGAAGTTTGTACCTTTTGATCACCTTCAAAATTCCCTCTCTCCTACCCGCATTTATGGTAAGCACAAATTTTATTTATTTTTCTACAACTTGTTTGTATTTTGAAGTATAACTGACCTACGACACTGTGCCAGTTCCTTGTATACAACATAGTGATTAGATACATGACAAAACGATCACCATGATAAAGCGTTACCATCTGTTAACCTATGAAAATATCACATTACTATTGACTGTTATTATTTTCCATGGTGTACATTACATTCTTGTGACTCATTTATTTTGTAACTGAAAGTTTGCACCTCTTAATCTCTCTCAACTATTTCACTCATCCTCTCCTATCTCCCTTCTCTCTGGCAATCACTTGTTTGTTCTCTGTATCTATCTTGTTATGCCTGTTCATTTGTTTTGCTTTTTAGATTCTACATATAAGTGAAATAATACAGTATTTGTCTTTCTCTATCTGACTTAATTCACCTAGTGTAATATCCCCTAGGTCTCAGTTCAGTTCAGTTCAGTTGCTCAGTCATGTCTGACTCTTTGCGACCCCATGAATTGCAGCACGCCAGGCCTCCCTGTCCATCACCAACTCCCGGAGTTCACTTAAACTCACGTCCATCGAGTCGGTGATGCCATCCAGCCATCTCACCCTCTGTCGTCCCCTTCTCCTCCTGCTCCCAATCCCTCCCGGCATCACAGTCTTTTCCAATGAGTCAACTCTTCCATGAGGTGGCCAAAGTACTGGAGTTTCAGCTTTAGCATCATTCCTTCCAAAGAACACCCAGGACTGATCTCCTTTAGAATGGACTGGTTGGATCTCCTTGCAGTCCAAGGGACTCTCAAGAGTCTTCTCCAACACCACAGTCTAAAAGCATCCCCTAGTCTATGTTGTCACAAATAGCAAGAAACTTAAGATGACATAGACAAGTGTAACGATATATCACATTCATGGATTGGAAGAATTAATATTGTTTAAAAGGCCATAATACCCAAAGTAATCTACAAATTCAGTTCAATCCCTATGAAAATACCATTGACATTTTTCACAGTACTAGAACAAATAATCCTGAAATTTGTATGGAAACACAACACTGAATAGCCAAAACAGTCTTTAGAAAGAAGAATAAGGTCAGGGTATCACACAGCCTGATTTTAAACTATACTACAAAGCTACAGTAATCAAAACAGTATGGTGCTGGCACAAAAACAGACACATACCTCAATAGTTGTCAGTCCAAGAAGCAAAACTAACCAGCTGCTCCACATCAGGAGCCAGAAGGACTCCAGAGAACTTGGCATCTCAATCAGGACTTCTCTTCTCTCCTTCTCTTGAAAATGGAAAAGAAAGAAAAAGAAATAAGAAAATCAGAGAATTCATTAGAAAACTGAGCAAAAAGCAGAAATTCAGAACACAAATTTATTGAAGGTCATAAGAAGAAAGTAAGTTCCTCAATACCCACCTCCCTCCTCATGCCAAAATCCTTGGATTTCCTAAAGTTAAACAATAAAGAGTAGAGACTAATTTTATTTGACTGTTAAATAAAAGGGTAATCTCAGAAGGCTAGAGAATCTGAGAATATTTAGGATGCACACATTACTTTTATGCTACTTTTCTATCATATTTCTGCTGTTGGTTACTATTTTGAGGAACTCAAATATACGACCTTATTTCTACCCCAGCAAGACTCATATCTATCCCAATTAAATTATATTTGGTATATTTAGCTCATTACTTAAGCTTTTAGAGTATATTTTAGATCCTAATTTTATCATATCATATACTCTTTACCATAGAGTCATAGTGATGACACATTTGATTAGCCTTTCTTTATTATTCTCATCAATATCTTCAGTAAAAATGTTAAGTCTTACAAGGTAAGAGGGAGAGCTTTTAAAACAACCACTGCTGCTGCTGCTGCTGCTGCTAAGTCGCTTCAGTCGTGTCCAACTCTGTGCAACCCCGTAGACGGCAGCCCACCAGGCTCCCCCGTCTCTGGGATTCTCCAGGCAAGAACACTGGAGTGGGTTGCCATTTCCTTCTCCAATGCATGAAAGTGAAAAGTGAAAGTGAAGTTGCTCAGTCGTGTCTGACCCTCAGCAACCCCATGGACTGCAGCCCACCAGGCTCCATGGGATTTTCCAGGCAAGAGTACTGGAGTTTAATCAGCCAGTTGTTATTTTAGAAATTGTACACATATCACCCCATGTCCTCAGATTTAAGAAGTTCTTGTCAACTGTCCTGTTGAAGCCCATTAATACTACTCTAGCATTTTCTTGATCTTCCCAATGAGTCACCCCATTAATTTAAAGCTGTCTGAAATTTGTCTGAGAATTTTCTCTGCAGATAATGAGTAATAAAAAGAAATCATGAGCAAGGATTATTTATTTTCCCTATCAATATGATGGTTCTAAACTACTTTACAAACTAAGATCAGACTTTTCTTTTACAGTGATATCTTTTTGACCCCAAATAGCCAAAGCAATCTTAAGAAAGAAGAACAAAGCTGGAGCCATCATACTCCCTGACTTCAAACTATGTTTCATATATTGGATTACAGTAATCAAAACAGTATGACATTGGCATAAAAACAGGCAGACAGGTCAATGGAAAAGAATAAAGAGCCCAGAAATAAACCCATGTACATAAAGTAAATTAATTTACAGAATCTTTTCAATAAAAAGTATTGGGAAAACCAGACAGCCACATGTAAAAGAGTTAGGTTGGGCCCTTATCTTATACCATACACAATAATTACCAAAAATAGATTAAAGACTTGAAACCATAAAACTCTTAGAAGAAAACATAAGCAGTAAGCTCCTTGACATCAGTCTTGGTGATGATTTAACTTGACACCAAAAGCAAAGGCAACAAAAGCAGAAGTAAACAACTAGGATTACATCAAACTAAAAAGCTTCTGCAAAGAAAACATCAACAAAATTAAAAGGTAACCTACAGGAAAGAAAAGAAAAAAAAAATTCAAACACGGGCAGAGGATTTTAACAGACCCGTTTTTAAAGACACATATAGTTGGCCAACAGGCTTTGATAAGATGCTTAATATCCCTAATAATGTGGGAAATTCAAATCAAAACCACAGTGAGATATCACCTTAACTCTGCTAAAAGAGCTATTGTCAAAATGACAAAATAAAATCAAGTGTTGATAAAGATGTGGAGAAAAAGGAAGCCTGTGCACTGTTGATAGAAATGTTCATTGGTGTAACCATTATAGAAAGCAGTATGGAGATAGCTTAAAAAATTAAAAATAGAACTACCATCTGATCCAGCAATTCCACTGCTGGGTATTTAATCAAAGAAAAAAAAGACTAACTCAAAAAGACATTAGTACCCCCATATTCACTGCAGCACTATTTAAAATAGCCAAGACATTGGAACAACCCAAGTGTCCACTGATGTGTGAATAGATAAAGAAGTTATGGTATATAAACAGAATATTATTCAGTCTTAACAAGAATGAAATCTTGCCATTTATGACAACATATTGATAGGAGCTGGAGGGCATTATGCTAAGTGAAATAAGTCAGAGAAAGACACACGTTATGATTTCACTTGTATGTGAAATCTAAAAGAAAAAAAAAGCTCACAGATTGAGAACAGATTGGTGGTTGCCAGAGGCAAGGGTTGGGGGATAGGCAAATGGGTAATGGAGTCAAAAGGTACAAACTTCTTAGGAATGCTCAGAAGTGTTTCTTCTTGCTTATCTCTGAGTTCATCTAGACATTTAGTCTCACAAGATCAGAACAGGTCACACTTGGAGCCAAAAGATGCAAGGACAGACAGCACAGCAAGCAAGCAGGGCAGTATCCAGCATTCTCCTTACGTAGGAGTCCTCAAAGCAATCCACCAACCCAGGGGCCGGCTCATCTTCCCCCAAATAACAGCTCAAGTGGAAGAGAATGAGACCCAAATGGACATGTGCGATCGGGGAACTAGGATCCCACAAGCTGTACAGCATGGCCTCAATAAATAAATACCTGTGAAGTGACCAAAAAAGACCAAAGCTCATCAATACCCAAAACCAAGACTGAAAGGCATTTCAATATTGGAGTCTAAGAGACATCATACTTACTATGAGACAGAACTTCGCTGGAAAAAAGCACATAAATTCTGCTTCATTAAACAGATTGCCTAAAAAGGAATTAGAAGTTAAAGCATAGTTCACCACTGTCTGTTTCTGAAATCATGGATACAAGGTCTTCAACAACCAGAAATTTAGAAAATCATTCCTTTTTTTAAAAGGGCCAATCCATGAATTGACTCTATTTCTTCCTTATGGTGAGGAGTCAATTTTCAGTGGTCTTCTGTGTTTCTGCTTGTGTTGTAAAGAGGCACTGACAACTTTTGCCCCAGACTACTTTTTCAAGGATGTTTGTGTGGAAAACAGTCTTGAAAGATAGAAAATGATGTCTTCTTCTAAAGTTGCTGCTGCTGCTAAGTTGCATCAGTCCTGTCCGACTCTGTGCGACCCCATAGACGGCAGCCCACCAGGCTCCACCTCCTTCTAAAGCAGAAGGCAGATTTGTTTCCTGACAGGATGGTAAAGTTTTTAGTGAATGTTTTAGTGAAAACTGACCTAGTAGACAAGAGCTACCAGAGAACTAGCCTGCAGAGGGAAGGAACCTAGTAAGAACTGAACTTATTTGTACTGCAAATCCCAGCAGGTTTCAGGAATTGGAGGCTGCAGGTACATTTGAAGGCAAAGTGTAGAGTTGAGCTGAAAACAGAAGAAATGGTTGAAAGTCTATATCTTAATAAAATAGTTTCCTAGACCTCCTCCCCAGCCTAAGACCTGGGACACCTCTCAAAGCTAAGAGATTAGCTGCCATCTAAAGACAGGAGGTGAAATGAACATTTTCATAATGAAGGTGACATCCCTGGCGCTCTTGCCTTGTCCCTCTCACAGAACACGAGCAGACAGGTTTACACTCTGTGCTGGTTGTTTTGTTAGGCTCTCCCGACCGGTTACCACTCTCTGCCCTGCCCTGGGAAGATAACCTCTATGGACAGCCTCACCTTGGCTTCCTTAGCCTTTGGCTTCCATTTGGAATCAGTCTGTGAGAGGAACCAACAGAACAAAAGGTAGAAGGAGAGAGGAATTGGGCTATTTATTCTACTCCCCCCTACCCCCACAATTTTTTTGGGGGCAGTGGCTGCACTCCTCTGCTTTCACACATAGTAACTGGTGGGTGTACTCACACACTGTTACAGATCTTGCCCAGTTCCAGAATGCTTTTCCTTCCCCTTCTCCCTTTAGGTCTAGAGGAGATAATGGCTTCCAGTTGGTTTTAGTCCTTGGGTATTTCACCATCCCTTGATGGTTTCTGTTGGTAAAGATTCCCTTCATTAAATTCTCTTCAAGGGACCCTCCTATTACTCTCTTCAATTACCCCATTGAGTGATCCATCTGCTTCATACAGGTCCAAACAGATACATACTCCACAGAAATTTTGCAGGATTTCTCTACTGGACCTGAACAAGTAAGTTCAGTTCTTACTAGGTTCCTTCCCTCTACAGGTTAGTTCTCTGGTATTTCTTGTCTACTAGGTCAGTTTTCACTAAAACATTCACGAGAAACCTTACCATCCTGTCAGGAAACAAATCTGCCTTTTGCTTTAGAAGGAGGCGGAGCCTGGTGGGCTGCCATCTATGGGGTCGCACAGAGTCGCACAGGACTGATGGAACTATTAATACAAGTGTTACTAGGTGTTATGTGTGAAATAAGGAGTGATTAGAGGAGGCTTAAAAGTGGACAAATGCCAACTCACAGGTATCTTTTTTTTTTTTAATTTTTTTTAAATTGAAGAATAATGGCTTTATAGAATTTTGTTGTTTTCTGTCAAACCTCAACATGAATCAGCCATAGGTATACATATATCCCCTCCCTTTTGAACCTCCCTCCCAGGTTGATAGAGCCCCTGTTTCAGTTTCCTGAGCTATACAGCAAATTCCCGTTGACTACCTATTTTACATATGGTAGTGTAAGTTTCCATGTTACTCTTTCCATACATCTCACTCTCTCCTCTCCTCTCCCAATGTCCATAAGTCTATTCTCTATGTCTGTTTCTCTATTGCTGCCCTGTAAATAAATTCTTCAGTATCATTTTTCCAGATTCCGTATATAAGAGTTAGAATACAATATTTTTCTCTTTCTGACTCACTTCACTCTGACACATATACAGGTATCTTTTAAGCCACATCAAAGAGCTTGGACTTTACCCTGTAAGCTCTTGGGAGGTAATAAAGGATTTCAAATTTGAGTTTTAAATCAATCAAGATGGAGGCAATATGGAGGAAATTTTTGAGATGGGCAAGGCTGTAAAATGGGTAACAGGACAGAGACGACTGCAATAGTTTCAGTGAAAAATATTGATGGCTCTAACTCACAAAGTGGCAGAAGAATGTAGGAAATGGACAGGAAATTAGTGGCCATTTGAAACTGGGAGTCAGAAAAAGGAAATAAAGGGTAGGGGGGAATCCAGAATGACTTTTGGGTTCTGATTTGTTCAGGTGTCAAGTCATGTCTGACCCTTTGTGACACCACGGACTGCAGCATGCCAGGTTTTTCTGTCTTCCTCTGTCTTCTATCTCCCGGAGTTTGCTCAAATTCATGGTCATCGAGTTGGTGATACTACCTAACCATTTCATCCTCTGCCACCCTTCTCTTTCCTTCAATCTTTCCCAGCATCAGAGTCTTTTCCAATGAGTCAGCTCTTCTCATCAGGTAGCTGAGAAATGGAGTATTTCCTGCCATGTCAATAAACAAGAATGCCACAGTCATCAGCAAGCACAGCGGTCACCAGGTCCAAGTTTTCTCTGCTCACCGCACAATGAATCTGAGAGACAAGGGGCTGAGGCAAGGAAGAGACTTTATTCGGGGAGGCAGCTGACCAAGAAGATGGAGGCCAGTGCCTCAAAATAACCATCTTATTGGGGTCTGGACGCCAAGCTCTTTTATAGATCAAGATGGGAGAAGTGAGGAAGCAAGGTGAAAAGGCCATTAATCTTGCAAACATCTAGAATGGCAAGCCGCAGGCAGGGGATGTGTTGATTTCTTCCTTCCTGCGACCTACAGGTGGACAGGGTTCTGAACAAAGGCACTCTAGTTTAACAGTCAGGCTGAGGGGCAGCATTCTCTGATGTAGGCCATTTTGTATGATTATAATAAGAAAAGCAACAGAAGGCAAGTCAAAGAAACAATTCCAACATGGAGTCAGAATTGGTTTCTTTCCTGCAACACAGCCACTCCTACAGTGAGCACTGAGGAAAAACACAAGATACTCACCTCAGATAGCTGAGATGCATATGAAAGGAATGTTTTCAGTGAGCCCAGACTCTTGCATCTTCTTAAGTACATTGTTTCAGTCACTGTCCACAGTGATTTTGGAGCCCCATGTGTCACTGCAGGGGCTTCTCGGGTGGCGCAGTTGGTAAAGAACCCGCCTACAAATGCAGGAGACACAAGAAACATGGGTGTCACTGCAGTGGATAAATACTCTTTCAGTGAAATAAAGAGCAGAGGAGAAGAGAGTTTAAGATTGGGATTTACTGAGGGGAAGCCTGGGGTGGAGGAAAGGAAGGGGATGCAGAAGAGTGAAGGGAAGAAGATTGATGTAGTCATATTATGAATATGTTGAATTTAAAATACCTGTGGGAAATCTAACCACAAGAAAAGAGCTTCCTTTCAACCTACTCAACCTGGTCACTGTGGAAGACCCTGGACTCTTGAGTTTGCCTCTCTCCTTAACCTGGGAAGCCAGATGCAAAACCACAGGAAAAAAGGCAGATAAAATTGCCTTTAACCTTTAAGAAGCAGGCGAGACCAGAATAAAAGGCTCCCAGAGCAACCACCTATTTAACCACATGATGGTATAAGAGCTAAGAAGAGCCCTAGTTAGACCCTCCTTCACTGCGAAAAAGTGAAACTGAAGTCACTTAGTCATGTCAGACTCTTTGTGACCCCATGGACTGTAACCTATCAGGCTCCTCCGACCATGGGATTTTCCAGGCAAAAACGCTGGAGTGGGTTGTCATTTCCTTCTCCAGGGGATCGTCCCAACCCAGGGGTTGAACCTGGGTCTCCTGCATTGTAGACAGACACTTTTACTATCTGAGCCACCAGGGAAGATGGTGGCTGGGCAAAACTATCACTTATGCTGTGGCATATTTTGTTTGTTTTTGTTACTATGGAAGAGATGATATTCCTTCATCTCCAATATGTTTTCTAGGAATAATCTCAGCAGGGGTGGGAGATGAAAGCTGTAGGATAAGAGTTAGATAGATTTGGGGCATTTCCCCAAAGACTGGGAAGGGGCTGGGATATTGTGGTTTCAGATGACAGAATTAGGCCAAGTTGTTTTCAAGTTAGCCACTATTTAGAAAAAGAGATATTTGACAGACTACCGTAGGAAGCAGGGTTGGGAAAATCAAACCATTTTCTATTTAATTGCTAATAATCTGAGATTCTTTAATAAATTGGTTTCATTTTTATCTTTTACTTCAAGTTGGCTTTAGTGTAGTTTCTATACCTATTAGTATGAACTGACAAAGAGGAACACAATGCAGCTTATAAAATTCACGTATGCAGGCTTAGTCGTTCAGTCATGTCCGACTCTGCAACCCCATGGACTACAGCCCGCCAGTCTCCTCTGTCCATGGGGATTCTCCAGGCAAGAATAATGGAGTAAGTTGCCACACCCTTCTTCAGGGGATCTTCCTAACCCAGGGATCAAACCCAGGTCTCCCACATTGCAGGTGGATTCTTTACCATCTGAGCCACCAGGGAAGCCCAAGAATACTGGAGTGGGTAGCCTATCCCTTCTCCAGGGGATCTTCCCAACCCAGGAATTGAACTGGGGTTTCCTGAATTGCAGGCAGATTCTTTACCAGCTGATATACCAGGAAGCCATCATATTAAATCATAGACACCTCACTTCACATTTATCTATAACTAAAATACTGGTTATGGTAAGTATTACAGACATAGCTAGTACCATCAGGCCTCTCATGTTACCCTAACCTCAGCCTAAAACCAGCTGGACTATCCATATCAATAACTATTTCCTAAACTTTAGAGACACCTAGGAATGCTCCTATCTCTGATACTCCAAAATCCAATATGCTTACCATTCAGCCTTCCAGTTTTATTTGCTTAACTCCTATTAAGTTTTCATTCCTATCCCAAAGAAAGGCAATGCCAAAGAATGTTCAAACTACCACAAATTGTACTCATCTCACGTGCTAGCAAAATAATGCTCAAAATTCTCCAGGCCAGGTTTCAATAGTACGTGAACCGAGAACTTCCAGATGTTCAAGCTGGATTTAGAAAAGGCAGAGGATCAGATCAGATCAGATCAGATCAGTCACTCAGTTGTGTCCGACTCTTTGTGACCCCATGAATCGCAGCACGCCAGGCCTCCCTGTCTATCACCAACTCCAGGAGTTCACTGAGACTCACATCCGTCGAGTCAGTGATGCCATCCAGCCATCTCATCCTCTGTCGTCCCCTTCTCCTCCTGCCCCCAATCCCTCCCAGCATCAGAGTCTTTTCCAATGAGTCAACTCTTTGCATGAGGTGGCCAAAGTACTGGGGTTTTAGCTTTAGCATCATTCCTTCCAAAGAAATCCCAGGGCTGATCTCCTTCAGAATGGACTAGTTGGATCTCCTTGCAGTCCAAGGGACTCTCAAGAGTCTTCTCCAACACCATAGTTCAAAAGCATCAATTCTTCGGCGCTCAGCCTTCTTCACAGTCCAACTCTCACATCCATACATGACCACAGGAAAAACCATAGCCTTGACTAGACGGACCTTTGTTGGCAAAGTAATGTCTCTGCTTTTGAATATGCTATCTAGATTGGTCATAACTTTCCTTCCAAGGAGTAAGTGTCTGTTAATTTCATGGCTGCAGTCACCATCTGCAGTGATTTTGGAGCCCAGAAAAATAAAGTCTGACACTGTTTCCACTGTTTCCCCATCTATTTCCCATGAAGTGGTGGGACCGGATGCTATGATCTTCGTTTTCTGAATGTTGAGCTTTAAGCCAACTTTTTCATTCTCCACTTTCACTTTCATCAAGAGGCTTTTTAGTTCCTCTTCACTTTCTGCCATAAGGATGGTGTCATCTGCATATCTGAGGTTATTGATATTTCTCCCCGCAATCTTGATTCCAGTTTGTGTTTCTTCCAGTCCAGCATTTCTCATGATGTACTCTGCATATAAGTTAAATAAACAGGGTGACAATATACAGCCTTGACGAACTCCTTTTCCTATCTGGAACCAGTCTTGTTCCATGTCCAGTTCTAACTGTTGCTTCCTGACCTGCATACAAATTTCTCAAGAAGCAGATCAGGTGTTCTGGTATTCCCATCTCTTTCAGAATTTTCCACAGTTTATTGTGATCCACACAGTCAAAGGCTTTGGCATAGTCAGTAAAGCAGAAGTAGATGTTTTTCTGGAACTCTCTTGCTTTTTCGATGATCCAGCGGAATTGCCAACATCCGCTGGATCATCGAAAAAGCAAGAGAGTTCTAAAAAAAGATCTATTTCTGCTTTATTGACTACACCAAAGCCTTTGACTGTGTTCAGTTCAGTTCAGTCGCTCAGTCGTGTCCGACTTTGAGACCCCATGAATCGCAGCACGCCAGGCCTCCCTGTCCATCACCAACTCCCGGAGTTCACTCAAACTCACGTCCCTTGAGTCAGTGATGCCATCCAGCCATCTCATCCTCTGTAGTCCCCTTCTCCTCCTGCCCCCAATCCCTCCCAGCATCAGAGTCTTCCCCAGTGAGTCAACGCTTTGCATGAGGTGGCCAAAGTACTGGAGTTTCGTGTGTAGGTCACAACAAACTGTGGAAAATTCTTAAAGAGATGGGAATACCAGACTACCTGATCTGCCTCTTGAGAAATCTGTATGCAGGTCAGGAAGCAACAGTGGTATATATTTACTTGGCCATGAAAAATGATGAAATAATGCCATCTGCAGAAATATGGGTGGACCTAGAGATTATCATACTAAGTGATGTAAGTCAGACAGAAAATTTCATGATATAGCTTATATGTGGAATCTTAAAAAAAAAAAAGAAATGAACTTAAACACAAAACAGAAATAGACTTACAGACATAGAAAACAAACTTATGGTTACAAAAGGGGAAGTGGGGGAGGGATAAATTAGGAATTAAGATGAAATATACACACTAGTGCATATAAAATAGATAATCAACAAGGACCTTCTATATAGCACCAAGAACTATACTCAATATTTTGTAATAACCTTTAAGGGGAAAGAATCTGAATATATATATGTAAAGAATATATATTTAAAGAATAGACACACACACACACACACACACAAGAATGAAATTGGACCACTATTGTCAGGACCAGCCCAACAACGAACTGACCTGAGGGAGCGGTGCCGAAGAAGAATAAAGAAAAACAAGACTCAGAAATAAGGTGGGGATCAGGGGGGCTGATGTCATTCACAGGCAAAAGCCTAGATCCTAATCCTTGCATGATTTTTATTGCTAACATCTACTTTCTTGTATGTGCTCTAGAGATATCTGTGTTTTACAATCTCATATCGGGGATACAGATATACAATGCACAGTCCTCAATGTCAAACCTTCAGGCCTTTCATGACTCTGTTTAGCCCTTTACTAGTGATGACCTTTCTTAGTAACCCCCTCAAGGCTCTGGTTACAGGAACAGTCACTAATGGTTTTTCATCAGTCACATCAGTTCTTCAACATCTTGTTTTCAAGATGTTTTTCCATGATGTACTTTTTATTGCTCCCACCCCTTCACCTTGGGGTGATGAGAAAGTCACTCTTATTTTTCAAAGAGGCCCTGTTAATTGTAGTACAGGCCTGTGCATAGCATATTCCCTACACACTATCTTACACTAAATACAAAAATTAACTCAAATGGTTAAAGACTTGGACATAAGACCTGAAACCATATAACTTCTAGAAGAAAACAAGCAGTAAGCTCCTTGGTAGTGGTCTTGAAAATGATTTTTTTTGGATTTGACACCAAAAGAAAAGGCAACAAAAGGAAAAATAAACAAGTGGGACTATATCAAACTAAAAAGCTTTTGCACAGCAAAGAAAACCATCAAGAAAATGAAAAAGCAACCTACAGAATAGGAGAAAATACTTATAAATCATATACCTGATAAAGGGTCAATTTCCAAAATATATGAATAACTCAGCTCAATTGTGAAACAATATGATTTTTAAATCAGCAGAAAAACTGAATAGACATTTTCTAAAGAAGACAAAGAAATGGCTGATGAATATAGGGAAAAGTACTCAACATCACTAATCCTTAGAGAAATGAAAATTTAGAATTCCTCATGGCAGCGGCGGCTGGTTGGGCGCGGCGCTGTAGTGACTGATCTGCTGTTAGCCTGGTGGCTGAGCGTCGAGCTCCAGCCCGGCCTCCGCACCCCTGATGCTGCTCAGGCGCTGAGCCCGCCCCGGCCGGGACGATGGTAAAGTATTTCCTGGGCCAGAGCGTGCTCCGGAGTTCCTGGGACCAAGTGTTCACTGCCTTTTGGCAGCGGTACCCGAATCCCTATAGCGAACATGTCTTGTCGGAAGACATCGTGCACCGAGAGGTGACCTCTGACCAGATGCTCCTGTCCCGACGACTCCTGACCAAGACGAACAGGTTGCCCGCTGGGCTGAGCGACTGTTTCCTGCCAATGTTGCTCACTCAGTGTACATCCTGGAGGATTCTATTGTGGACCCACAAAACCAGACCATGACCACCTTCACCTGGAACATCAACCACGCCCGGCTGATGGTGGTGGAGGAACGATGTGTTTACCGTGTGAACTCTGATAACAGCAGCTGGACTGAAATCCGCCGGGAAGCCTGGGTCTCCTCTAGCTTATTTGGCATCTCCAGAGCTGTCCAGGAATTTGGTCTCACGCGGTTCAAAAGCAACGTGACCAAGACTATTGAAAGGTTTTGAATACATCTTGGCCAAGCTGCAAGGTGAGGCCCCTCCCAAAACCCTTGTTGAAACAGCCAAGGAAGCCAAGGAGAAGGCCAAGGAGATGGCACTGGAAGCTACAGAGAAGGCCAAGGACCTTGCCAGCAAGACAGCCACCAAGAAGCAGCAGCAGCAGTTCATGTAGCCAGCTCAGTCCCCGAAGCAGCAGCCTAGCAGACTACCAGCTCCAGTCCCTGTACCCTCTCCTCCTGTACTTTATTATTAAAAGCCAGCTTCTAGCCCTCTCAACTGTCTGGGTGGTGGGCTGAGGGTAGGTGCCCTGTTTGGCATCTCTAGTACAGCCGGTTGGTTACCCATGTCTGAGCCAGGCCTCCTTACCCCTGCATCGGGTGGCTGAGGACAGAGGCACAGTGACTTGCCCACGGTCACTGCATCCAGGTGAAGTGGTCGTAAATGCTAGACTGTAAGCTCCATGAAGTCAGGGACTGTTGTTTTATCCTCTGATGTGTCCCAAGTATCTGAAACAAAATCTTTAGTGTAACAGGCACTCAATATATACTTGTTGAATTCAATTGGGGAAAAAAAAGAAAAGGAATGAAAATTTAGACCACAGTGAGCTATCACGCCACTTATGTTAGAAAGATTGTCATGGGACTTCCCTGGTGGTCCGGTGGTTACGACTGTGTGTTTCCACTGCAGAAGGCACAAGTTCAATCCCTGGCTGGGGAATTAAGATCCCACAAGCCGCATAGTGCAGCCAAAAAAAGCAAAGAATGAATGATTTTCATAAAAAAGATAAGAGATAACAAATGTTGTGGAGAAGGAAACGGCAACCCACTCCAGTATTCTTGCCTGGAGAATTCCATAGACAGAGGAGCCTGGTGGGTTATGGTCCACAGGGTCGCAAGAGTTGGATGTGATTGAGTGACTAACACAACATACCAACAAGTGTTGACAAGGATGTGGAGAAAGGAGAACCCTTGTGCACTCTTGGTGGGAATGTAAATTGGTACAGCCACTATAGAAAACTATGGCGTTTTCTCAAAAATTTAAAATTAGAACTAGGATATGATCCAGCAATTCCACTGTTGGGTATTTAACCCAATAAAAAGAAAACTAAGATATTTGTACCCCCATGTTCATTGCAGCATTATTTACAACAGCCAAGGCATGAAAAGAATGTAAGTGTCCACTGATGGATGAACCGATAAAGAAAATATATATATATACACACACACACACAATGGAGTATTATTCAGCTGTGAAAGAGAAGGCTATCTTGCCATTTGCAACATGGATGGAGCTGAAGGGCATTATGCTAAGTGAAATGTCAGACAGAGAAAGACAAACACTGCATAGTCTCACAATTAATAATGAAATTTTAAAAATTTAAACTCATAGACACACAGAATAGGTTGGTGGTTGCCAGAGGCATGGGTCAAGTTTGGGCAAATGGAAGAAGGTAGTCAAAAGGTATAAAATTTCAGTTATAAAATAAAGACGTCCTGTGGGTGTAATGTACACATGATGACTACAGTTAAAATATTGAATTGTATATTTAAAAGTTGTTAAGAAGGTAGATCTTACAAGTTCTCATTGCAAGAAAAACAAAATTGTTTTCTGTCGTCTAATGGATGCTAACTAGACAGAGTGTGGGTGATCATTTCACAATACATACAAACTCAAATCATTTACGGTTGTATACTTGAAACTAATATAAGTTTGTTGTTGTTCAGTTGCCCATTCATATCTGACTCTTTGTGACCCCATGGACTGCAGCATGCCAGGCCTCTCTGTCCTCACCATCTCCTGAAGTTTGCCCAGTTCATGTCCATGCATTGGTGATGCCATCAGCCATCTCATCCTCTGATGCCCTCTTCTTCTGCCTCCATCTTTTATATACTAATATAACATTATGTTAATTATATCTGAGTTTTAAAAAAAATTAAGCCTTTGAGCCAAAGTGTGTTCTTCCCATGGCCAACATAATGGAATTCAGGACCTGCTCATTTTGGCCCACCAGAGATCTCCTCTGATAGGTTACCCCAAAACTCCCTACTGTGTTAGCCAACACTTTGTCAATCTGTATTGCACTCTTTAGCTCCCTTTGCCCAGTTCTACTTCCTTCTCCCTTTTTCTTTCACAACGTCTGATCTGCATCAAAGCTTGATGATTTTCCAGGCCCATTTCTTTTTCCTCCCCCTTAAACTTTCACAGGCTTTATCTTCTAGTAAGTCTCTTGTACTCCGTCTTACCATCAGCTTCCTGCAAGACTCGAACTGATACAGCATCATAACACTTATTACAATTTGTAATGGCATGTTTGTGTTTGTGTGTTGTCTCTATCAATTACATAACAAATCTCCTTGGCAGTCTTTTTTTCTGAAGGGTCCTCCTCTAAGAAGCCTGGATAACCTTGCTGTTGACTCAATCTTCATCCCTCCTTTCAGTCACAAGATAGCAGTAGTTGCATAGTTGTGTCTTACACTGGGAACACAGTTGAGAGAGAGAGGAAAAGCACTGTTGTGTCTTACACTGGGAACACAGTTGAGAGAGAGACGAAAAGCACCGTTGTGTCTTACACTGGGAACACAGTTGAGAGAGAGACGAAAAGCACTGTTGTGCTTACACTGGGAACACAGTTGAGAGAGAGGAAACTAAAATCCTAATTCAGGGCTACATCTTCCAAATGTAGGATTTATCAACTTTGGCACTATTGACATTTTAGATTTAAGAATCCTTTGTAGTGGAAGAGCTGTCCTATGCACTATAGGATGTTTAGTAGCATTCCTGCCCTCTACTCACTAGCTGCCAGTGGCACCCTTCTAAGTTATGACATTTGTATTTCCAGACATTGCCAAACGTCCCCTGGAGTGCAAAATTATCCCTGGCCTTGATGAAAGGTGTCTTCTTTCTAATTCTTCTCAAAATGCTATTTAGTCAATTAGTATACAACTGGACCATAGTATATTAGTATGGTTCTGGGAATATTCTTCCAGGCTAAGCAGATACAAATCTCTTGACTGCATCTTCCACACAACATAAGAATTCCCTCCTCTCTTGCTATGTCTGTGTTTTAGACCCTAAGTGGGTCTGTACGTGTTCCCAGGTATTACAGATTGAGGACAGATCATCCCAGGTGCCTTGCTCTTGACCATAAAGAGCCCACCTATACTTGCAAACACAAACTTAAGAGGATCCATCCAAGGCAGCATGTTGATGCGCCATTGGACAGATGAAGGTTGTCCCTTGGCCTATATACCTTCTCACTGCACTTTTATCCACAAAGTGGATTATTTTTTTATCCACAAAGTGGATAATAATTTCCTTGGAAAATTATTAGTCACTCTAACATAAATTCTTGTTGCTGCTCACCCTGGAGCATGCTAGATCCTACTTACTTCTTAAACATAAGTGGCTAATTTAAAAAATTAAAGTCTGTAATTCTGAGTGTCTGCCCTTAATATTTTAAAGGTTCCTGCTTTAGCTGAAAGTGTGAGCCATGGTTACCTTCATCATCAGGAAGAGAAACCATTCATGCCTCTATTTCAGATGTTTTTTAAGTATGAATGTCTGTCTTTTCAAAGTCCCTCTATCCACAAAGTGTATTTCATAGATTTCACTACACATATATTTCAAGTTTGGGTTGCCTGCTAAGTCCCTTCAGTTGTGTCCAACTCTTTGAGACCTCATGGACTATACCACCAAGCACCTCTGTCCATGCAATTTTCCAGCCAGGAATACTGGAGTGGGCTGCCATGCCCTCCTCCAAGGGATCTTCCCAACCCAGAGATTGAACCCACGTTTCTTACATCTCCTGAACTGGCAGGCGGGTTCTTTACCACTAGCGCCACCCTGTTTTTCCCATAAATTTGGTGCAAATCCATGTCCAGCCATGTTCTCATTATGCTGCACAGTCAGAAATTTCTGTGCCAGACCTGCTTCTCTCCTCCAACCCCCAACTGGTTTTCTTTTCCTTACTTGCATTCATTCGATGTTTTAAAAGTGTATTTTAGATTCTGAATATTCGACGAGCACAAGATTTATGGATACATGATTTAGAGGGAATCTCAAACGTGACTTTAAAAATTAACCCATAACAACTATTTCCCGTCCGGTCTTATGGACAAATGCGATACATGATTCTTAGGATGTTGAGAATTTTCTTGGATGAGGCAAAAAATAAACTCTCCTGTCCTAAATGTTGACTTGGTGGGGAGGGGGGCGGAGTCCATGAAGAGAACACGCTGGACGGGAGGTGGCACGGATTTAAGGCTGAAAACTCGAGTTACTCCTCTGGTACTTCCTCCTCCAAGACTGAAACAAGGGATTCTACACAGTTTCCAGCCCGCAACGCGTCGTGCCGGGCGCTGAGCCGAAGGAAGCAGGGCTAAGTCTGAACGCGACTGTAACAAACTGCATCGCAACCTAGCAGTCAAGATGAATGCTTTTAGGGTTCGATATGATTAGGTTAAAAAGTTTAACTATTGCAGTATAACTTTGCATTTAGTCCATTATCCCCTCAAGAACAAAACGTTCCTTCTCGCCTCAAATATCTGTCGGCCAGAGAAAACTTAAAAGCTCTCTTAAACATATTCAGAAAGCTAATTCCTCACGCTTGAAAGCAACAAATAACCAAAGCTATTACCGTTCTCACACAGAGAAAGAGTAGCGAGGACCAAACTTCTAAAATGCGCAGTAGCGCGTCTGACGTAGGCCTTCCTGCCGCAGAGCATTTCGGGAAGAGCCGCGAAACGCGAAGCTGGCGCTCCTCTGAAGAAGAAACAAAGTCCAAGGACGACTAGAGGTGCCTGCCCAGTACCTGTCGCAGCTTGGGTAACCCAGTTTTTGTGGAAACAGCATTACCCACGCGGAGCGGAAAGCGCCCCAGGCTTCCGGGTCCCAGGGAGACGCACGGTGACGCAATTCCTGAGCGCGCCAATCCCGGGCTGGCTGGGAGGGCGGGCTCTTCAAATTTGAATTCCCTAAAAGTTCTCGTGTTAGGGAATCTCGCGGAGAAGGTGAGCATCGCCTGGGGTTCGGCCGCTGAGGGGTGGGGCCGACTTGGGCCAGAGACGGATCTTAGGGCGCCCAGGTTCCCCGCTGCTCCGAAGCCGAGCCCAGACTGCTGCCGTCTCGCCCGGCCAGGCTCTTCACCCAAGGTACGGCCCCGACCCTCTAGCCTAGCTTCTGCGTCCGGTCCCTCTGGGCGCCGCGAGTCCCAGCGCTTCAGCTTTCTGGGCTCTCTCGGACTTTTTGTACGTTTCTGTCTTTGGCTGCTGTATCACGACCACTCGTTCATTCGGTGTGTATTTGTTGCGTGTCTACTGTATTTATCAAGAGAGCAGACTTCTTTCCCTCTGATTTCGTTTCAGTGGTGAGCGCTCGAGGCTTTTGTTCTAAAATCACTTCTAGAAAAAAAAAATTAGATTACCAAGTAGGAATATTGTGTACGTCACTGCCGATTCTTCATCTTGGAACCCAGGATCCACAGAGCTAAAGAACAATTTATCCGTCTAGCTCGTATTTTCTTCTCGTTAAATTACATATTGCAAACATTTTCAGATGTAAATAAAATTATTTAGGAAACAGGAGGCCCCTTCATCCCTCTCTACAAAGATAAGTGCTATTTACAATTTTTACAATATCTTAATTCCAGATTTTTTTCCCTTTGCGTATACTCCCCCCCCCCCTTTTTTAACAGAAATTCAGTTGTACGTCCTGTTCTGCTTTTTAAATTTAGTATATTCCAGCTGCTTTCTATGTCAGAGTGTGTATGCGTGTGTCTGTATGTATATCTTTTCATTGAATACATAGAATTCAGTTATATGGATGACAAAAGCAGAATTTTGTCCCATATTGATAGACGTCTAGGTTGTTTCTAGTTAGCCCGGTGCTTTAGTGGACAGCGGAATTTGGTAGCCATCTAGATTGCTTCTAATTAGTTTAGTACTTCCGTGAACATCCTTGTATAGGGCCTGTTTAAGAACTTAGGCTTTGAGATCAGATAGACTGCGGTCCTGCTCTTGTCAGTGGGACCTTGACTGGTTATTTAACCACTTTATGACTTTAGTTTTCTCATCTTAACATGGGAATAATAACAGTACTTATCTCTTAGAATTGCTGTAAGATTAAGTAGTGTCTGACATAGATGCAGTAGATGTTGAATATTATTACCACATATGTCTTTGCATTCTAATGTAGATGTAAGAAAAATTTTAAGTGGAATTTATTGATCAGTGGTATGCCCACCTATATTTTGAAATTAACTTTACAATCTGATAAAACATAAGAAGTCTCACTGTTTTAATTTGCATCTCTTCATTTATTAGTAAATAGAGGGTCATTTGACTCATTTATGGACCATTTGTATTCTATTAAATGCCTTTCATGTCCTTTGGCCAATTTTTTATGTTGATCATTTCTTTAAATTGATTCATTTGGTTTCTTTTGAATGTTTGGCCAAAAAGTTCTTTTGGTTTTTAAGTATAAATGAAAGACCTTTTTCATTTTCACCAGAATTTTATTGAACAGCATATTCACTGTTTTATTCCACTACCTTCTGCCATTTTTCAGCAACTTCATAATTCCATCTTCCCAAAACTTTTATCTTTATTTTGAGCAAAGAACTCTTCCACGTGCTATTTATAGTCCTTTCAAGAGACTGAAATTTTTTTCATTAAGAGAATTTTGTAAAGACTGAAATAAACGGGAATTTGAAGATGCAATGTCTGGTGAATATGGCAGATGAATCAGAACTTCCCAGACAAGCTGTTAACAGTTTTTGCCTGGCCATCAAAGAAGCATGGAGGCTTGTGTTACCCTGATGGAAGATTATGTTTTTCTGTTGACTGATTCCTGACGCTTTTCGTTGAGTGCTGGTTTCAGTTGGTCTAATTGGGAGCAGTTCTTTGAGCTCATAATAGGGGTCTCCTTTCCAATCCCACCACATACACATCACCTTTGGACGAAGACTAGCCTTTGGTATGGTTGGTGGTGGTTCATTTCACTTGCCCCATGATCTCTTCCATTCCACATTATTGTACGATATTCACTTTTCATCACACGTCACAATTTGTTTTAAAAATGGAATGTTTTTGTTACAGTTCAGCAGAGAATCACATGCAGAAATACAGTCAAGAAGTGTTTTTTTTCTTAACTTATGTGGAACCCAAACATCAAAGGGATTACATAACCAAACTGGTGCAAAAGATTTTCAGTGCTTGATTTGGGTATTTTGAGTATGTCGGCTATCTCCCACATGGCATAATGTTGATTGTTCTCAATTAATGTCTCAATTTGATTGCTATCAACTTCAAATGGTTATTGCACCCTGGGGGGCATTGTCCAGCAAGAAATCTCCAGCGCAAAATTTTGCAAACCACTTTTGACAGGGTTGATGTTTGATCAGTCACAGTAGCTTCTCCATACACTGCACAAATCTTTTTTTTTTTTTTGAAGTTGTGTTTCCACCTTTCTTGAAATAATAAAGCATAATATGCCAAAAATGTGACCTTTTTCTTCCAGTTTTAATATTAAAATGGCTACACAAATGTTCACTAATCTTTTTTTTTAATGCATTGTGAATGACAGCTGTCACAATACAATCTGACAGAACTGTTTTGAATGAAGTTCAAGACAAATAAGCTCTACTAGAACCACCTTATGGGAAAAACCAAACAAATTCTTTGGCCAACTCAATATATTGTGTGCTGCACTTTTTTCCAAGTATATCATTTGTCAGTTAACTTACTGTTCCTCTCATTTTTCCCCAACTCTATCTCCCAGTGTTGGTTAGTGTGCCTTGGGAGTTTTGACCCATTCCATTAGAATTATTATTAATATTACTACCATAACAGTAAATTCCTAGAACTTTTTATGTCTTAATTCAGTATTATATCCATGATAACAGTTGTTTAGCTTTCTAGATATTCTAGATACTCATAGCTACTTTTTCATACTCATAGCTAGTTTTCCCATGCCCGAGTCTTTATTTTGAATAAATAGCAATTTTTCCTAGTATATCAGCATGTCAGTTTTCAGAGTAAATTTTAAGTATTAGATTTTTCAAATAGTTCGAAGCATTTAATGAAGGCACAAGCACACCATTTTAGAATTCACCTTGTCTTCTCCAGTCCTAGAAGGAACCTAAATAGGAAGGAAATCTAAAAAAGAATGGATGTATGTATACGTATAACTGATTCACTTGGCAGAAACTAATACAACTTTGTAAGGCAAGTATATGCCAATAAAAACAATTAAAAATAAATAAATTGCATGCTTTTCCTAGTAGCATCCTTCTAGGAATGTTAATCACCCCTTTGTCCAGCATATCCCATGCACTAGTCACTTAGCAGTCCTCTCAGTTATCAGATGGACTGTTGAAGTATCATAGTGCTTGTGTTCAGGTAACCCTAATTTTACTTAATAATTGTCCTAAATCACAAGAGTAGTGCTGCTGGCAATTTGGGTATGCCAAAGAAAAGTTGTAAAGTGCTTCCTTTAAGTGAAAAGGTGAAAGCTCTTGACTTAATGAGGAAAAAAATTGTATGCTGAGATTGCTAAGGTCTGGATAAAAATGAGTCTATTTGTTAAGAAGGAAAAAGAAATGCATGCAGATTTTGCTATTGACCCCCAAAACTGCAAAAGTTACAGCCACCGTGCATGATAAATGCTTAGTGAAGTGGAAAAGGCATTGAATTTGTGTTTTGAGTGAGGTGACATTCACATAACTTTTATTACAGTATATTGTTATAATTGTTTTGCTATTGTTAATTTCTTACTGTGCCTGATTTACAAATTAAACTTTACCATAGGTATGTATGTAAAGGGAAAAACATAGTCTATATAGGCTCTGGCACTATCCATAATTTCAGGCATTGACTGGGAGAAGGTGGCTGGGGGAGAGGAGAAACTATTGTACTACAGATTGGTCTGTTCTTATTTCTGCTCATTTATTAGCAGTTTATACTTATTGTTGAGCATTTCATTAGGTTCTAAAGAAATGAGATTGTGTAAACCCTGTACATGCTTTGCCCTCTTTCCATGCAGTTGTCCCAGTTTATTCATTTTTGTTTTTGAGAGTGTAAACTGAATGGCCAGTGAGTGTTGCAACTCCAAGCACACTCCTGTCATTAATATCTTGCCAAATGCATGAATATATACGCTAATACATATTTGCTGAATTCTTGGGTTTTGTGTCATTCCTAAGATACTGGGTATCTTTGTCAGCTCTTGTTATTGAGGAATATTTCCTTTTTTTCTCTTATAAAATATCAAATAAAATGGTAGTTTGTATATGCATTTTTAACTTGTATATTTATTTCTCGCAGAAGTTACTGTAGATAAAGATACTTCATGTCTTTGGTCTGAATGAATTTATATTTTCTGAAATACATTTCTTATGTTTATATGATCAAAGACTGGAATAGTTATAAATTCAGTGATAGGAGATGCTGTAAATCTAGACTTATAAGTTCTAAGCTCCTTTCATTTCCTAGAAATTTCTAGGTGTGGGAAATAAAATTTATATGTAAGAAACAAGCTAAAACAAGTCTAAGAATGTGTGTGCCCAAGTACATGATTTCCTCTAAAAATTCTAAGCAGCAGTAAATGTTTAGAAAATTATAATGAATATAATTTACTTTTGATTTCAGGTCTTTTTTTTTTTTTTTTTTTACGTAAAATTTCATATTAAAAAGTTCTGCAGCATAACAGAAATCAGGATTGGAGATTATTAACTTAAAAATTGAATGGATTTTTTAACCTTCATTAGGATATGTCATGTAGCTGCTGCCTTAAAATTTAAGTTCCTAAAAGGAAAAACCATATTTGTGAAATTGAGTCTTTTCATAACTTAATTTATTGCCATGTGCAGCTGTCATTTAATGTTTTTTGATGCAAATATTAGATTTGCATCAAGTCCTGGAACCTCCAGGACTTGAGGTTCAAGTAAATTTCAAAAACAAATATTCAAAATTCTGCTCTTAGAGTGATGAAGTAGAAGACTTGGTGGAAGCTGCTTTTTAACAGAGAATAAATTTAAAAACCAAACTGTTTTATCACTAAAAAATAATAAATGAAACTTTAACACAAATATAAAATCTTAGTGTGCTTTGTGAGGTATAGATTATCCAGTGTTGTTATGAACCAATTAAACCTTTTACTTTGTATAATGTTATTATGGAAAGCAAATAAACTTAACTTTTTCTGCACGGAAGCATGATAAAAGTTGATTTCACATTGAACTGCAGGTTCCTCTGGCCCCCTGCTGAAGGTCTATCCTGAAAATTGTGTTTAAGTGAATTTTCTGTTAGAGGGAATTTGTTGCTTCGGTTTATCAAGATGATTGCAACACCTTTGAAACATCCAGGAATTCACCTGTCTTCAGAGACATCTTCTCAAAGGAGAAATGTGCCCATGCACGCGATCTTTTTTGACAGCATTCCTTCAGGCACACTTACTCCTGTAAAAGATTTGGTGAAATATCAGATATCCTCTTTAAAACTTAATAACCATAAAAAGAGTCAGTTTGTAGAAATGGCAGTTTTTAATAATAAAAATGTACTTCAGTCTACCTTGCTAGCAGAGGCTACCACCTCTAACAGTTCTCTTGATATCAGTGCTATAAAACCCAACAAGGATGAATTTAAAAATAAAGAAAGCTATGAATCACCAGGAAAAATATTTCAAAGAATGAAAGAAAAAGTACTACGCAGCAAGCAAGAGCAAGCATCAAGAAACAGTTTTTTGGAACCAACACAAAATGAAAGTTGCGCTCCTGATGGAGCTGAGGAAAGAATACTACAGCATACCTACCTCTGTGAAGAAAAGGAAAACAGATCATTCCAGCCAGAAAACCGTTCACTAAGAGGTTAGTTTTATTATGTGTTGGTTAAAAAGCTGTAACGTGTTTAGTGTTTATTGTGTCTGACGCTTTTAGGTACTCGGAACAGCAGTGAGCAAAATGAACAAAAATCTCTGTCCTCACGAAGCTAGCTTACATTCAGGTGGTGGCAGACAGATCATTAAATAAGTATTTTTTAGAATATAATAGAAATGATCTGGAAAGAGAAAGCAGAGTACGCATGATGGGGAAAGTTGGAGCAGGTTTTAATTTTTCATGGGGTGGTCAGTGTTTCAATGAGAAGGTTAAGTGATAGATACAGATAGATATCTTGCGGCTGGTACAAGTGCCCTGAAATAGAAGCATGCAGACTAGCTAGGAGATTACCAAGGAGTGAGTGGGCAGCTGGGGAGGAGGGGATAAGTAAGGAGAGGGTCAGATAATGTGTCTTTTAGGAGGGTCCTATTAGGGCCTTATAGGTAAATATAAGGGTTTGGGTTTTTATTGTGAGCATATTAAGGAGCCACTAGAGGGTTTTGAGCAGAGGAATGTCACAGTCTGACTTAAATTTTAAAAGTATCACTCTAGCTGTTAATTTGCAATAGTTATTTTAGTATTCCAGGTGAGAGATGGCATTGGCTTGGTCAGGTGGTAGCAGTGGAGATAATAAAGAGTTGCTGAATGCCATATAGATTTTGGTTTTGGAGGGGAGGGGGGGTTGTTAATTTGTTTTAATATTTTATTTATTTATTTGGCTGCACAGGGTCTTAATTGTGGCACATGTGATCTTTTAGTTGTGGCATGTGGGATCTAGTTCCCTGAGCAGGGATCAAACCCAGGCCCCCTGCGTTGGGAGTGCGTGGAATCTTAGCCACTGGACCACCAAGGAAGTCCCTCCAGATATATGTTGAGAGATGGGAGTGTGGAATATAAGAGAGGTATAAAGGATGACCTGGGTGATTTGTTTGGTTTGGAGTTTTTTTTTTGCTCAAGCAACTGGAAGGATGGAGCAGTTTAACTGAGGTAGAGGTGGAATAGTTTTGAGGACTCAGTAATTATGTTTCTTGTCATGTCAATTTTGATATGTCTGTTAAAAATTGAAGTGTAGATGTGAATTAGGCTGTTGAAAAAAATTAGTTGGAATTTAGGGAAGTGGCCTACCTGAGAAATACATTTGGAGTCATTAGCACCTAAATGGTATTTAAAGCTATAAGATTAGATGGGATCATCAAGGAGTAAGTATATTATACTTGAAAAAACTGTATATTGAAATGTTTTCAGAGAAAACATTTAAGGATAAGTTCTGGGTCACCCTGAAATTTAGAAGTTAGAATAAAGAGCAGAAAGTAGTGAAAGCCACTGAGAAGATGAGGAAGAAAAACCAGAATGGTAACTTCAGAAGCCAGTAATTGATAAAGATACTTTACGTGCATTATCTCATTTGCTCCTTTCAGCAAACATTATGGATTTATGCTCATTTAATATAGTCTAGGAAATGGAGATTTTAAATAAATTAACGTCTGCTATGTGTCTCACAGGTAGTAAGTAAGTGATAAGCTGAGAATTAAATACAGATATCTATTAGAAAGCTCATGCTCTTAACTGCTACATAATAGATTGTGGGTATATTGTTGCATTTCAAAGACAGTGATGTATTTTGACACAAAAGCAGTTTTCTAAGGGAGTTTAGGATGGAGGTAGGTGAATATACAAATAATCTCATACAGTCTAAAGAGAAAAGGGAGAAGCAAGAGAAATAATGTACATTACAGCATGTTTTATATGTAAACTGGGATTAGAGAGAGGAAGAAATAACTGACTGCTTTGAGAATCTGCTGACTTCCTAGAAAATACACATATATACAAACACAGATTTTGTGTATAATTTCAGAGATCTTTTGGAGAGTCCCTGCATGGATCCCTGAACTGAAATAAATGGCCTGTGTTCTGTACCATGTTGTGTATGACTGAATTATCTACTCATCTGTACTGCATTGCCCTGCCATTTCTAGTAGAATGATTTAAAGAAATAGAAACTTATCTTTTATGACATGTCATTATAATAAAATCTTTATATTGAGGTTTCTAAGGCCAAAGCAACATATATATTAAAGTATAATCACTACCAGTTTTTTCAAGTATAATATTTGAAATTAAACATATAATTCAGTTTTTCCTTCTCTGGTACAAATTTTAAGTCTATTACCTTCCCCTTTTTATGTGAAAGAAACTCATTTCTATATTCAAGATACGAAACTTTAACTATCTAGGATGTAAAGCAGAATAAAATATAAGCAATGCTATTAGTTCCTGTTTGTCTAGCGATTAAGCCTACCAAATTTGTGTCTTTGAAGACCTGCTAAAGGGATGTCAAAGAAGTATAAATTATGACTTAGTCTGCTATTGAATCTCAACATTTTGATTTTTAAATCTGTTACAACTGTTCATCCCCATTTTAGATATTTCCAGTAACCAGAAGCAAACCGAATTTTCAAGAGAGGATGGCACTTGATATATGACCTTGACATATACATATCTGATTTGTGGCAGCACCAGAATTTTATTCTAGATCTCTAGGCTTCTAAGTCCAGTAGTATACTTGTGTCTAGAGCTGGCAGGTTTTTAAAAAATTCTTTCTCAGCATAATACAGGTATAGAGAATGCATTGAAGATATGAGAATAATAAAGGGCAAAAACTTAATATAACTGTCATATGTTAAAGTATACTCTGTTGGTCTGATCATTACTGAATTTAAGTCTTTATTCCAAGATTTTTAAAGGCATTTTTTTCTCTTATTGACTAATACAACTTCTTTCTTTAAAAAAAGAAAACTCAACCTCAGTCCAAGAAGTTCCTCTGGAATCATCAAATAATATTTTTGTGCCAGTCAAGCAAAAGATTACATATCAGCAGGAAAAGAAGGTGCCTTTGCACAATTTAACTTATGGTAAAGTGCTTTTTGTTTTGTTTTTAGTTTGTTATTTGAATGTATGGTTAAATGTTCTAGATACTTATTTTCCCTGTGTAGGCAATTAAAAGTTTAAAATTTTTCTGTTGTTCTCTTTTCATTTCATATTATCCATCTGTAAATTTTGTTCGGTTTTGTATTTTTTTGCAGAGCTTCCAATTCTGAACCAAGAACATAAAAATGTTGCAACTGCAAACAGGGCAGTAACTAGAGCTCAGCTGGCTAGACAAATTCTTCACTCAAAGGAGAACACAGTTGCAATCAATAAATCCAAAAAGGACACATTTGTTTTAGAAGACACTGATTCTACCTGTGAAAAGTCTCCAAATACCACTGTTGGGACTCTTTGTGGTCCTGATGTTGAGAATGGTGGTCAATTACTGGTTTCTGGTGATAGTAAGATTACAAGAGAAGGCACTTCAAAGCAGGAAATTAAGGAAGGAAATGAGATAACAATGCACAGAGAGACTGATTTTCCAGGTTCCATGAATGATACTTGTAAAATCGTGCTTGCAACTCCACAGTTTCATATAACAATACCTCAGAGATCAAAAAGAAATGCCTGGACCCTTTCTCCAAGTATAAGCCAAACTATTACAAATGGAGTTAAAATTAAGGTAGGAAAACTTTTAAGGCAGATAAATACTGTTCTCACCCTCATTCTTAAAGTGCATAAGCTCTTTTGCTCTCTCATTAACAGGTTCATTTTGGGTCTTTGTTAATATTTAGTGTAGAGGCAGTGTGGCCTAGTGAAATGAGCAGTGGATAAAGTAAGAAGACCCAGGCGTGAAGTCTTATTTTGCTCTAACACTAGTTGCATAGTCTTCAGCTCCCTTTGGGGATGAATACTGAGGTATTCTTGTTCTTAAATTTTTTTTTTCCTGATTCTTGGTGTTCTAGTAACAGAGCAATTAAAAGAGAAAGGAATTAGAGCATCTAAAGATTTTAGAAGTTTTACTGTTGTAACACTGGAGTAGGAAATGGCAACCCACTCCAGTATTCTTGCCTGGAGAATCCCATGGATAGAGGAGCTGTTCAGATGTTTGCTTTGGAATAGAATACTAAATATAGGTTACTAGCAATCACCTTTATAGTTTATAGGAAATTGAATACAACTCCAAATCAACTTTTCAAAAAATAAATGCTCTAATTATATAGGGAGAAGAGTGATGGTGAAATGCATACTACTTAACTTGTTTTCTCTAAGTTATTGAGACTTTTGTGGCTTTGGTATTTTAATGGATACCTCAAGATTTTAAGTGGCTTTTTCCCTTAGTGGTTAAGATATTTGACATAAGAATATTTAAAGTATAATTGATTCTGGATTGTATTAATAGAACAAACTGGAGTACAACTTCAGTCTCTGTCTCCATCTTTTGTTTAATTATGCATAAGAGTTTTTACCTTATTGCTATATAAAATAGAATGTGATTCTTATGTAGATGAACACTAAGGACTCATTTGGATTACTTGTATAAGTGTTTTCTTTTAATGTAAACTGATTTTGTAATGCATATGCTACAAGTAATATAAGAAGTAATATATATTTCATTTTATGCTTTATCAGGTAGTCCAGCTACAGGAATGGATGATTAAAGTCATCGATAATAACACTGCTATATGTGTAGAAGGAAAACTGACGTAAGTATAACTTTTCAGCATTCTTTTAGTAAAATTTATAATGAGATATTTGTGTGTAAGAACTTACAAGGAGATGCATGACAAATCGCATCTTGCTGTAAAACAAAGACTTTCTAACGAGGTTATAAACTGATGGCAGAAAAGTAAAATGAGTATGGCCATTTTGATTGTAACTAGCTTTCTTGCTTTTCTAAGAAATTTGTTAACTCATATTTTTCAAATAGGGACAGCTCAAATTTGTATGAATAGTACTTTATTTTTTTCAGAGGTTCTATTAAGTGGGCTGGGATTATCTGCTTGATGATAATGATTGCTTGTAGTTAACATTTACTACATGCATTTCAGTCCAGAGTCTCACATCTAAATTGGGAAAACCAAAACCAGATATGTATTTACTGATTCAGAAAAGAAATCAAAATTATATAACAGTGTGCCACACAGCTACATGTTAAGTAATCACTGGCACTTTATGGTTTTCCCTAAAATGAAAGCATCCTTTGGTAAGTGGACTTGCCTAGTTCTGCTACTCCACTAGTTCCATTTCCTGCTCTTCAAAACCAATTTTCTTGGTGGTTAAAAAAAATGTAATAAAAGGTTGTAATAAAACAGTACACTGTATCACTGTTATAGATACTTACCTCAAAGTTTATGAGTATATAAAATCTGTCTTGCTCACCTTATTTCTTGCTTGCCTTGTACCCATTCATTTCCTTAATATCCAGAGGCAGCACTGATTGCCTTTGTTGCAGTCCCATTACTGCTGCTTACTGACTGTATGACGTAGGCAAATTACTTACCCTCTTTCAGTCTTATTTTCTTCATTTGTGTAATGATGATAATAGCATGATCTACTTTTTGAATTATTTTGAGGGTTAAATCAGTTAACATTTATAAGACTTTGAGAACAGTGCTTGAGTACTGTTTAAATATTTGTTAAATAGTGAAAGTCACTCAGTTGTGTCCGACTCTTTGTGACCCTATGGACTATACAGCCCATGGAATTCTCTAGGCCAGAATACTGGTGTGGGTAGCCTTTCCCTTCTCCAGGGGATCTCCCCAACCCAGAGACCGATCGAACCCAGGTATCCCGCATTGCAGGCGCATTCTTTACCAGCTGAGCCACAAGGGAAGCCCAAAAAAGAACAGAGGATGAGAATATTGTGTTAAAGTATAACATATGAATTTAATTCCATTTGACCAAACTAAATGACCTTAACTTTCTCATTTATTATGCTTATATTTAGAATGTTTATTACTAATCTAATGACTCAGAATGTTCATTTATCTAATATATTTTAAAATTTTGTTTTCTCTATATTTATTCTTGGCTTCATGTAAAGAAATATAAAGAGTAGATTTATGGGTCAGTAGCTTGATGCTGCTTTGTTTTTTCACAATTGGAACCTCTTTTGGTACTTTCTAAAGAGGAAGGTAAAGACATTTGGCTATATGGTGAGGGGGAGAAAAAAACACAAGAGTAGAATAATTCAAACAATGTAACTGCATGAAAACTAACCCAGCATAGACCCTGAGGAGAGTGACAGGGAAGTCATCCTTTGGCGGTTTGGCATCAGTTGAGACACAGTTGTGAGCTTTATTACCACAAGATATTTAGAGAATGCCTTGCTTTCTTGCTAATGAAACGTTTTGTACTAGCCACATGGTTTGGCCACAGTACAGTTTCTTGGTACTTAGGTTCACATTAGCCAAGAGGTTGAGTTCTGTTGCAGTGTTTGGCCCTCAAATGTTTTGTAATTAGATTAATAGCATTGTAGCTGGAGTACAAATTTATTCCTGTTACAGATTTATATACTTATATTGTGTACATTGTGACTCTTGGTAAAATGTGAATATTTTGGCTTTAACTAAGCTTTTTTTCCTCCTAGAGACATTACCAACATATATTGGCACAGTAATGTAATTATAGAACGGATTAAGCACAACAAACTTAGAACTTTATCAGGCAACATTTATGTACTAAAAGGAATGATAGACCAAATTTCCATGAAAGAAGCAGGTAATGACTGTCATTACTAATCGGAAGAATTACTTTACTAAGTGAAATAATTAACCATGTTTCAAACCATATTTTTGCTTTTAGTTAGGTGCTTTAAAATTACATGTCAACACTAAAAATTAAAAAATACTGCCAAAATTATGTAAAACTATTCTATATGTTGATCCTTTATTATGATTTACTGTTACTGGACAGTTTAAGTCCAGTTATTTAAAAACTATTCAAATGAAATGTTCCTTATATGTGAGGAACTGGCTATAAGAATATAATTTAGCTCCCTAATTCCTCTTGTGTTGAACCTGCCCAGCATAACCCTAGTCCTGATACAATCTTATTTTCTGTCTATGCCTAGTACACAGCTAATGTGACTAAAGAAAAAGACACCTAGTAGTCTACTTTAAATCTGTGACTACCAGCAACAAATTGTGGTCTCTCAGTGCCACTTGGTATCCTACTGTGGGTCCCTAATCCATTCATTCTCCCATCATCCTCAATGACTATTTTGTATTTCTACATCTCTCCTACCTCCCTCTCAGCTTGGTGGGTGGGAGAACAAGGAGAAGACTTAAAGCAACAGGAACAATCAAAAGAGAACTTTTCTGCCACATCTCTCATCTGCTTGTATCTACCTGCTTTTATTGGGCAAGTCTCCCATGTTCCTGTCTGTGTCAACCTGTTTATACTTTAGTTCCTATCGTCTATTACTCAAAAATATCACTCTAGTAATTCTCCCTTCTATCAAAAAGAAAACCAAACCAAAACAAAAAAACACTCTCTTTTGTGTAAAAAAATCAAGGTTGTTAGAATGTATTTGTATTTAAGAGGTCATCAACTTAAAATAATCATATATATATGTTACATATTAACCTCATGGTAATCACAAACCAAAAATCTATACTAGATAAACACACACACATACACAAAAAAGAAAGAAAGGAATCCAAATTTAACACAAAAGATAGTCATCAAAAGAAGGAACAAAAAACTACAAACACAACCAGAAAACAATGAATAAAACAGCTATAACTACTTTAAATGTAACATTAAGTGTAAATGGAGCAAATGCTCCCAATCAAAAGACAGAGTGGCTGAATGGATACAAAAACAAAGAGACTCCTTTCAAATCTAAAAATACAAGACAGAAAGTGAAGGGATGGAAAAAGGTATTCTATGTAAATGGAAATGAAGCCAAGTTCAGTTCAGTCGCTCAGTCGTGTCTGACTCTTTGCAACCGCATGAATCGCAGCACGCCAGGCCTCCCTGTCCATCACCAACTCCCGGAGTTCACTCAGACTCACGTCCATCAAGTCGGTGATGCCATCCAGCCATCTCATCCTCTGTCGTTTCCTTCTCCTCCTGCCCCCAATCCCTCCCAGCATCAGGGTCTTTTCTAATGAGTCAGCTCTTCGCATTAGGTGGCCAAAATACTGGAGTTTGAGCTTTAGCATCATTCCTTCCAAAGAACACCCAGGACTGATCTCCTTTAGAATGGACTGGTTGGATCTCCTTGTAGTCCAAGGGACTCTCAAGAGTCTTCTCCAACACCACAGTTCAGAAGCATCATTTCTTCGGCGCTCAGCTTTCTTCACAGTCCAACTTTCACATCCATACATGACTACTGGAAAAACCATAGCCTTGACTAGACGGACCTTTGTTGGCAAAGTAATGTCTCTGCTTTTGAATATGCTATCTAGGTTGGTCATAACTTTCCTTCCAAGGAGTAAGCGTCTTTTAATTTCATGGCTGCAGTCACCA
Organism: Bubalus kerabau; assembly: GCF_029407905.1. Classification (NCBI taxonomy): domain Eukaryota; kingdom Metazoa; phylum Chordata; class Mammalia; order Artiodactyla; family Bovidae; genus Bubalus; species Bubalus kerabau. The sequence continues at coordinate 55,613,576 of NC_073642.1, read as the reverse complement.
TCTGCAGTGATTTTGGAGCCTGAAAAAATAAAGTCTGACACTGTTTCCACTGTTTCCCCATCTATTTCCCATGAAGTGAAGCCAAGTTAGCAATGCTTATATCAGACAAAACAGACTTTTAAACAAAGATTGTAATAGAACACGAAGAATATTACATAATGATAAAGGGATCAAAAAAAAAAAAGATATAACAATTGTAAATATATAGGTGCCCAACCTAGGAACACCTAAATACATAAATAACAAAGCTAAAGGCATCCCACTCCCTGAATTCAAGCTATGCTACTAAGCTACAGTAATCAAAACACTGTGATACTGGCACCAGAACAGCCACATAGATCAACTAAACAGAATAGAGACCCCAGAAATGAACCTACGTGTGTTTGGTCAATTAATTTACAACAGAGGAGGTAAGAATACAGTGGGGAAATGATGATGGCCTCTTCAATAAATGATGCTGGGAAAACTGGATAGCTGCATGCAAAAGAATCAAACTAGATTCTATTTCTAGAATCAAACTAGACTACTTCCTCACACTGTATCCAAAAATAAACTCAAAATGGACTAGACTTAAATGTAAGATCTGAAACCATAAAACTCCTAGAAGGAAACATAGTGAGCCCTTTGACATACGCCTTAGCTATATTTTTCTAGATCTGTCTCCTCAGGCAAAGGCAACAATAACAAAAACTAAACAAATGGGAGAACATCAAACTAAAAATCTTTTGTACAGGAAAAGAAACTGTCAACAAAATGATAAAGCAACCTACTGAGTAGGAGGACGTATTTGCAAGCTTCATTGCCGATAAGGGATTAATATCCAAAATACACAAAGAACTCATACAATTCAACATAAAAAATAAAAAAACAGTCCTATTAAGAAATGAGCAGGGGACTCCCCTGGTGGTCCAGTGGCTAAGACTCCATGCCTCCAATGCAGGGGGCCTGGGTTCAATCCCTGGTCAAGGAACTAGATCCCACATGCTGCAACTAAGAGTTCATACGCTGCAGTGAAAGATCCCACATGCCACAACTAAGACCTGGTGCAGTAAAATAAGTTTTTAAAAAATTGGGCAGAAGAGCTGAATAGGTATTTTCCAAAAGAAGATATACAGATGGCAAACAAAGACGCTCAGCATCACTAATCATCAGGGAAATGCAAATCAGAAGCACAATGAGATACCACCTCATGCCTGTCAGAATAGCTGTTATCCAAAAGACAAGAAATAACATGCATTGGTGAGGTTATGGAGAAAAGGGAACCCTTATGCTGTGTTGGTGAGAAAGTAAATTGGTATGACCACTATGGAAAACAGTGTGGAGGTTCCTCAAAAAAATTAGAAGTAGAACTAGCATATGATCCAGCAGTCCACTTTGGGGTATTTTTCTGAAGAAAACAAAAACACTAATTGAAAAATGCACGCCTGTGTCCACTGCAGCATTATTTATAATAGCCAAGATACCAAAGCAGCTTAAGTGTCCACTGATGGATGAGTGCATAAAGAAGATGAGGTGTATGCATATACAAGAGAATATTATTCAGCCTTAAATAAAGAACGAAATCTTACTATTGTGACAACATGGAGGGACCTACAGGTATTAAACTAAGTGAAATCAGAGAAAGAGAAACACTGTATGATTCCATGTGTATGTGGAATCTAAAAACCAAAGCAAATGAACAAGTCAAAACACAGACTCATGCTTGCCATAAAGAGAACAGATGCTTGCCAGAAGGGAGAGGGATCAGGGAATGAGTGAACTAGGTGAGGGAGATTAAAACACAGAATTCTAGTTATAAATGAGTCACAGGGATGAAGGGTACAGCATGGGGAAAGGGTATGTAATCATTATTCTAATAGGTTCAGCAGTGAACAATAGTCACATTGTTATAATGATACAAACAATTTTTGATAGAGTTAAAAGTATTGTAAAAATGTGAGGAGAGGATTTGGAAGGAGAGGTGCAGATGTTAAATCTTTATCTCTTATTTATAAATTTTTAAATTGCCTTTTTTCTTTTTATTGTATCTATATGAGATGGTACATATTAACTATTATAATCATTTGGCAAGATATATATTAATAAGCCATCATGCTGTACACCTTAAACTTACACTGTGCTATGCATCAGTTATTCCTTAAAAAAATAGGGTGAGGGCAAACCCTCTTAACCACACTTCTTTCAGCTACTGTTGCTCTCATTGACAGCAAAACAGTTCAGACAATTCGTTATACTTAGATCTATTTCCTCTTGAATTCTTTTCCATCTTTTTTCTTGAATTCTCTTTAGTCTCTCCTTCATCCCCACTTCTTCACTGAAACAGCCCTTATCAAAGTCACCAGTGGCCCCCACATTGCTAAATCCAGTGTACATGCGATACGGTAATCACACCTACCTTCTTGAAATACTTTGTTTACTTGGCTTCTGGAATACCATATTTTCATGCTGCCTCACTCCCTGTTCCTTCATAGTTTCTTTAAGCTTACTTTTCTCCTTCTTCTTTTCCTCTAAATAATGGAATAGACTAGGGCTCTTTCTATACTCAATGCTGTGCTGATTTCTTTTAGGGTTAAATTTCATTCATATTTTGACAAGTGTCAAATGAGGAAGACTCCCCTAGCCACTCAAATTATTTTCTGTCTGCTCATTTGACATCTCCACTAGGATGTCTACAGGTGTCTCAGAGTTAATATGTCAAAAACCTGATCTTCTCCATGTACTTCCACAGAGTGTTCTCAAAATAGCAACTAATTCAGGCCTGTTAAAAAGTAAGTCATATTCTTTGGCTCCTCCACTCAGAATTTTTCTATAACTTCCTATCTCACCCAAAGTAAAAGATCCGGTCCATAAAATGACCCCAAGGCTTTACAGTCTCTCCCAGCTGCCTCTGTTACCCATCTGAGTACTAAGTGGCCTCCTGGTTCTTGCCTCTCCTTGTTTCACTTCAGCTACACCAACCTCTCTGTGGCTCTACAAACCAGCCAGGCATACTCTTGCTTCATAGCCTTTGACTGTGTTCCCTCTGCTTCCATTGCTTTAACCTCATATTGCCACATTGCTCACTTCATGTACTTCAGGGCTTTACTCAGATGATGCTATTTCAGTGAGAACTTGTCTGTCCTTTTTTGAAATGCTGCTTGCCCGCTTTCTCCTCCCCTAAAATGAACACACTGATACTGCTATTCCTCTTAACTGCATACTTTTTCTCCATAGCATAAATGACCACTCTAACAAATGAGATATATTACTGGTTTGCTTTCTGTTTAGAAGGCAATTTTCATGAAGGCAGATTTGCTGTTGTTGTTAACTGCTGAATCCTCAGTAGCTATGACTGTGCCTGGCACATAGTAAGCAATTAAGTATATATTTTTAAATTATTTAATGAATGAATGACATGACTTTAAAATCTAGGCTTTCAGATAACTTCTGTTTGTTTATCATTAAATAGGTTACCCAAAATATCTCATAAGGAAATTTATGTTTGGATTTCCAGAAAAATGGAAAGAGTATATTGATAATTTTTTAGAAGAGTTAAGGTAAAGTACTTTTTAACTTTTAAAACAAAGGTTATTTCTTTTTGTGGTTGCGCTGGGTCTTCATTGCTATGCATGGGCTTTCTCTAATTACAGAGCGTGAAGGGCTACTCTTCAGCTGTGATGCCCGGGCTTCTCACTGGGGTGGCTTCTCTCGTTATGGAGTGCGGGCTCCAGGTGCATGGGCTTCAGTAGTTGCTCACGCAGGCCCAGGAGCTGTGACAGGCAGGCTCAGTTGCTCCCAGGCATGCGGAATCTTTCCGGACCAGGGGTGGAATCCATGTCTCTTGCATTGGCAGGCGGATTCTTATCCACTGTGCCACTAGGGAAGTCCGTCTACTTTTTAACTTTTTAAAAAACAATCTTACTGATGTATAATTTACATCTGATAAACCACCCATTTTAGGTATAAAATTTGATGGGCATTTACAAATGTATATACTCATATAACCAATGGAAAGTGCTTTTAATTTCTGCTTTTGGAAATGTCCATTTTGAGCTATCTTTGATCTTAGACTTTCGGAAGGCTTTACACTTTACTGGAACTTCTGTCATGTGGAATAAATCTAAAAGGAAAATTAAACCTTTGACATATTTAAGGAGTCATCTGTAATCACCTACCCTTTAAGAGGCATGTAGCTGTAAACAGGAGTCTGAGGTTCTTGGTCCTTTTTCATTCATTCATTTTCTCTGTAGTTACAAAGTGTCATCTGCTTAGCCTACTCTGTATCAGCACTGGGAAAACAAAGAAGAATTTGATTAGTTCTTGACCTTAAAAACTCTAGGTTGTGTAAGTTAATCTCATCACAGTGTAATGACATAGGCTGGCAGTTTCTCCTGTAAAGGGGCGATAGTATTTTCAAGAGTATGCTGCTTCTGTCACAGCTACTTGACTTTGCCTTTGTAGTGGAAAAGTGACATAGTACAGAAATGAATGAGTATGGCTGTGTTTCAGTGGACTTTTATTTACAAGAACAGGCAGCTGGAAGAATTTGTCCTGTTATTTTCTTATATCAGCTTAAATAGGAAATACAAGAGTGAAGATAGTAAGAACTTAAAAAGTCATATTTAAATATTTTGACTTAAGATGTCATACATAAGTTCTTTGTGGGAGGAAAAGGGTAGAAGCCATGAAAGCTTAAATAATGTAAATATTAAAGGTAATCTGCTAGGGAAAGAAAGCTTTATCTGAGGGAATTTATTTATGGGTTTAGTTTTTTGGTTTTGTTTTTTGAGAACCTATATTAGAGGAACAAATACTATACTTGTTTTTAGGACTTGTGCGAAGGAAAAAGGAAAGGCCAGACAAAAACAGAAAGCTGAAAGATGTATTCCTGCCATTCAAAAGTCAATGAAAAATGATGCAAAGAAAAAAAAACCAGATGTCCTCCAAAGAGCCACCACGTATGACCTTGACTGTGATCCTTTGGGTATGTTTGCTCTTTTCTTCTCGTTCATATTGTGGTATATTTTTAAATGAGCTCTGCATTGTTTAATTGTTTACAGTGTATGTAGTACTGGATTCTTGACTTATACTGCCCTAAAATTTTCATTTTTTTCACTAGTTAAGAGGAGAAACTGCGATCACTTATAGTCAGCGTTCAGCCTATTTCATTAATTAATACCTTTTAATTAATCAGATTACCAAGGAAACTGATAAACATAGCAATGAAAGATGATTGTTGTTTCAGTTTTCTAAATGCAAGGTTTTAGGCTGCCAGCTTGCCTCAAACCTATATTACAGATACCTATATTTTTGTGCTAAATATTATTCCTGTTAGTAGACAAAACCAATTTCCTTTCATGGAGGAAATGACATGTATTTTCTGAATGACCATTGCTATGAAGGTAACTGGCAGAATTGTTCTGTGTCAATTCTTTACCAGAACTATAATTTGCCTCACATCCACCCAACCCCAAAATGAAATAGAGTATTTACAGCCTTTTCTAGATAAAATAATGAGTAAAAGTTACTAGACCATATTGTATAAATTTAGGCCATTTCAACCTTGACCTTATAACAGAGAGCTTTACAGAACTTCAAGAGTTCAGGACTGCTTCTGCCAAAAACATAACATCATACTGGATATAGATGTACCTCTATGCCAGTCTTCCACTCCTACCACAACCTACTCCCCTGTCCCCACTGAAACTATGCTTATCCTTTCTAGTACAGAGAAAGGAATAAATTAAGTACATAGATGAATGCTTGCAAAATTCACTCCTTAACTGTAGCTTCAGTTCCTTCTCAGCCCTTCTTCATTTTATCAAGTCATCCTATTTCTTATAAATTAGGCATATTGCTTATTGTCATTGCTAAAACCATCTTCAGTATTTTGGAGTCCTGGGGCTATAGCACCTGCTGTATATTTTTTACTCCCAAATTTAAAAATCCCTAAAAGTATATCTAACTTTATTATTCTTTTTTAGTCTTAGGTCTTATCATCTCCCTACCTCCACTCCTTTCTTTCACTTATAGTACTGTTTTTCAAGAATTTGAGTTAAATTGTGAATATTATTGATAAAATATTTGAGACTACAAAGTAAAAGACTAAAATTTGGTAAACCATTTTACATGCCAGCTGTGTCCATAGGAAAATCATTCAACAAACATTTTTAAAGCATCTTCTATGAACCTTGATCTATGTTAGTTATTAGGAACTTAGAGATGAATAACGGAGAAGGCAATGGCACCCCACTCCAGTACTCTTGCCTGGAAAATCCCATGGACAGAGGAGCCTGGTAGGCTGCAGTCCATGGGGCCGCTAAGAGTTGGACATGACTGAGCGACTTCACTTTCCGCTTTCATGCATTGGAGAAGGAAATGGCAACCCACTCCAGTGTTCTTGCCTGGAGAATCCCAGGGATGGGGGAGCTGGTGGGCTGCCGTCTCTGGGGTTGCACAGAGTCAGACACGACTGAAGTGACTTAGCAGCAGCAGAGATGAATAAAATGAGATGCTTTTCCTTGAGAAGCTCAGTGTAGGGGAAGATAATACTGCAGTCTGTTTTGGATGTATCATTTTTCCACTGTGATTCATTAGATCATTGTTTTATGAAACTATTAAGACATTCAATGTCCTCTTGTCACATACATTATTTTGAATGGTGGTAGTTGATGCTGCTATTATTTTTATTATTATCAATATACTTTCCATGGGAAAACCACTAAAATATATGTTAAAAAAACAACACATCTAACATTAAAAAACTAAGGTTATGCAAAGGTGCCAGCCAACGATAATTTAAGATGATGTAATTGTGTATATATATTTTAATGATTTACCTAAACTTTTGTTTTGTGTATTTAGTGCTGTAATCTGTATGTTATAGTATTGCTATTAAAGTGCTTTATCTCTGCTATTATATATACCTGACAGTATTATTATAAATGACTTTAATGTCAGCCTCCTTCACCATACTGTAATAATCTCAAGAGCAAGGACCATCCATTGTGCATCTTGAAGTACAGACTTCTATGAAATTAATACCATAACTTTATTTGGTGTAAATGTGGATTTTCAGAGTAATTTCATTGAAATCCTGCCTATCAGAATTTAAAGAGCCTTTTCTCTACACATTAGCAAGTTTAAAATTTCATATTGAGTTAAATCCATCAGCTTAATAGCATTTTTTTTTTCTTACTACTTCTAAATGAAAAGAAATGAAGTAGGAACATTTATAAGTGTTTAAAGAAGTAAAGAGGCAACAATACTACTTACACTACCAACTTCAAACAGCTTAGGTTGAAGTATCCAGAATGGTCTGAATCTTTATTAAAATTATTTAATAAAATGAATAAAAATATTCAGAATAAAAGGGCTTTGTTCAAAATTAGAAAGTTCAAAATTTTCACATTTCCAGTTGAACATTTGAATCATGTTTATATGAGGAATTAGAAAGAAATATATGATTCCATTGAGAAATCATATAGTAACTTCCTTGATTACTTTTGAGTAGTGCCACTTCTTCATGAACTATAATTTAGAGATTCCTTTTTCCCCAGCATTCGGTATTTCCCAAAAGTCTTTCATTTTGTCATTCATCTTGTAAAATGGCACACAGTATGTGTATGTTTTTAGAGTATTTAACTGTGATGGTTGGTATGATGATTTAAAACTTGTACATATTTATAATTGTATAATTTAAAGTTAAAATTAAATGGGTTTGGCTTCTGGCTTCTTAAGTTTCAAACTGGAGACTTTCTCTCATTTTAATTTGCTTTCTTTAGCCAATGACACAGTACAAGATCTGTTTTCCCAAGATCTGTTTTGGTTGTTATCCTATGATTCTTCATGGAGCTTTGGGGAATTCAGCAAAAATGTATCTCTGTGGCCTCCTCTAGTGATGAGTATGGGGCCATGCAGATGGAGCTCCATGTTTTTTTAACTCTCCTTAACTAGGATAGCTTCTGTTCCATATATTTTATACCTAGTAAGGTTTTAGTAACCCAAGTGGTTTTCAAGCCCAAAGTAAAAACAAAGCTCTTACCATTAAGAATTTTTTTCAGTTGAAAGACAAGTATATAATTATAACAGGGCACTTTGTCAAACATGATATTATTTGAAAGTATTCTGGAAATTTGAAGGAAAGCTTTCATTCAGTTGAGGGAATCAGGACAAAGTTTGTGGATAGGTGAGTTGGAAAACAGAAATGAAGCAGGTTATAGAACAGAACTGAAGTAGAGAGTAGGTGGAAGAAATTTTCCAAGTAGAGTGAAGGAGATTAATGAAAGTTGAGAAACAGTGCATTAACAGAATGTCATTCAGATTGAGTACAGTGAGCAATTAGAACTATATTGATAAAGACCAGTGAGAGGAGCTACGTACACTAAGAATATTGTGAGACACGTGGACAGATTGGTATAGAAATTAATAAATGCTTACAGTTGAAGGGGCAGTGATCTGACAGACCAGGGCTTCAGAAAGCTTAATTTGACAGTAAAGTGTGTTAAATGGAGTTTGTGGGGGGAAAAAACAGTATATTTGTCGAATTTTTTTTCTATATTTTGTTTCTAATTTGAAATTTTGATCTTTGGTTTTTTGTCTTATGAAATTAAAGAGAGAACTCAAGAATCAAAAGTATCTGTTGATATTCTAACATCAAGGAAACAGTTTTTCTCAGATGAAGAAAGAAAATATATGACTGTTAGTCAGAAGAAACCTTGTATTTTAGTGACACCACTTAAATCTAAAAAAATTATAGAGCAAAAATGCATGAACTATAATCTGTCATCTGACTCTATTAAAGCAGTAACAGAATTTGCATTGGGAAAGCCTCCAAAAGAAAGTAAAACAGGCTCAAATGCAACTACAAGTCTAGTCAGTAAGCCCACAAAGACTTCAGAAGGTACATTTGAGTGTAGTGTGGGCCATAATAGTGAAAATACGGAAGATTGTTGTGAACGTGATTTCTTCACTGTCAACCACAAAATAAAAATACCCAGTCCTAAAAAAGAACAAATGGTCACCTCTGACTTTAAGAAAAATACAAGGTTATCAAAACTGAAGAAAATTGAAAATCAAGTAACTGTGTCATTTGACAAGCAAGAGTCCTCATCAGATTTGTCTAATGAAGAAAGTGAAAAAGAAAAGAAATTTAGAAGGAAAACTGAGATTGTTAAGAAAACCAGAGCAATAAATACTGAAGAAACAGTGGTTCACCAGAGCAAAAGCACAAGAAAAACAAGGACAGTCCCAGTGATGCCTGAATCTGAAACTGAAGAAAGTGAAAATGAACTTTATATGAAACAAAAGAAAGCTAAATGTTCTGCTAAAGAAAACCTTCAGAAACCTGATGTTGGTAATGAACTTCCAAATACCGAGAAAATGGGGTCTAGTAAGACAAACAGGCATTCCTTGGAATGTTTGCCTGGTTTTACTCAGGATGAGGAGTGGAATAAGAAAGAATTACAGAAACTTCATCGGTAAGTAGTTAGATTTGACTTTGAAATCTAGAGTGGCCACAAAACAGTTTATAACATAAAAACAAGAGGTTGATTTATGACTTCTAATCATTAAAATGGAAAATGCCGTCCAAAGACACTTGAAGAGAAATTGAAATTTATGTAGGGTGGAGGGAGAACACAGATAATATCTAACTAGGTGGCCATCTGCAGCCCACATATGAAGAAAGTGAAAGTGACCTTCTTTTCTTTTCATTCCCATTTAATATTTCAAGACAGTCCCCTCCTTCCCTCCCCCAAAAACTATTTGAGGAGACAGATGTCTTAATTAATTTGATTGTGGTAATCACATCACAATGTATATGTGTATCAAATGATCACGTACATTTTAAATATATACAATTTTATCTGTCAATCATACCTCAATGAAGTAGGGGTAAACTATTTCAACAGACAAATGCAACTCGCTCATTTAGCTTCACATTTTAGGGAATATTTTATAATTAACTTTACTATTATAAAACCTTAAATTTGAACCCAAATTTGTAGGTTATTTCATAGTCTTTTCCCCCTCATTGATAAATGAAAAATTAGTCTCAAAAATTAGGTGATTTGTCCAGGGTTTCTTAATTAGTGCTGCTTGATAAACCAGGTATGGTAAGAATTGGATTTGGCTACATAGACTTGAAAAGCAGTTTCAGTAGTGTGGTAGTTGGTATTGGAAGCCAGGTCACAGTTGAGCAATGGACAGTAAAGATAACCTAGATGGACAACAAAAGATATGTGGCAATGATGGGGAACAGCAGAAGGCACGGTCATAGAAGAGTGAGGAGATGAGGGAACATGTATGTTTAGTTGCTTGCTTTTTATTAGATGAGTCAGGCCAGAGTATAGTGCTATGCCGATGGAAATCATCCAGGAGAAAGATAGGAAGATGTCACTGATAAGAGAGAGAAGAAAACATAAAAACATACCACGTTTAGTGTTCCATTCTCTTGTGTACCCCCAACTTTATAACATTTAGAATTCATTTTCAAATCTACTTTTTCTTCCTAAGGGATCTTTGTGCCACTGTACTCTTCCTTTCTCCATTTCCTAAATTTTCCTTCTGTCTTATTTTCAGGCAGAAGTTTTCTTATATTCCAAAGTTCTTGATTTTGGCTGCTTGCTCTATAGCAAAGTGTATTCTTTAGTGATCTTTTCCTTCCAAAGCTCTACTTTTTTGTACAGGAACTCCCAAATCTGTGTCTCTAGTTCTGAATTCTTGTACTTAGGTCTGTATTTCCCTTTGCCTGCTGGACATCTCTATATAAAGCTCACCTACAGCTAACTTCAGGGCTTCCCTGATAGCTCAGTTGGTGAAGAATCCGCCTGCAATGTGGGAGACATGGGTTCGATCCCTGGGTTGGGGAGATCTCCTGGAGAAAGGAAAGGCTACCCACTCTAGTATTCTGGCCTGGAGAATTCCATGGACTGTATAGTCCCTGGGGTCACAAGAGTTGGACACGATGGAGCGACTTTCACTTTCACAGCTAACTTAATTTGTCAAAAGCCAAACTTATTTTCTTCTGCCTGTCCATGTTGCCTGACATTCCTGTTTCTTAATATGTAATTCTCCTAGTCAGCTAGCTTTAAACTCTTTATTATTATTGGTTTTTAATCTTTTGAAAAATCATGAAGCTACCAGTATACTTAGGAGATGTTGTGAGTTAGGTTCCAGACTACTAGAATAAGCCGAATATCTCAACAAAGCAAGTCACATTAACGTTATGGTTTCCTGGTGCATATAAAAGTTATGTTTACACTATACTGTAGTCTATATAGTATGCAATAATATTGTATCCAAAAAAACCCCACTGTATGTACCTTCATTGGGCTTCCCTGGTGACTCAGATGGTAAAGAATCTGCCTGCAATGCAGGAAACCCAGGTTTGATCCCTGGGTCAGGAAGGTCCGCTGGAGAAGGGAATGGCAACCCACTCAGTATTCTTTCCTGGAGAATTCCATGGACAAAGAAGCTTGACAAGCTACAGTCCATGGGGTCATAAAGAATTGGACACAACTGAGGGACTAACACATACCTTAATTTAAAAATAACTTGTTGCTTAAAAATACTAATTTGAGCCTTCAGCAAGTTGTAATTCCTTTGCTGGTGGAGGGTCTTGCTTTTGTATTGATGGCTGCTGACCAGAGTGGTGTTTGCAGAAGGTTAGGGTAGCTGTGGCAATTTCTTAAAATAAGACAATGTGGTTTGGTACATCAATTGACTCTTCCTTTAAAGAATGGTTTCTCTGTAGCATGCAATGATATTTGATAGCATTTCACCCAGAGTAGAACTTCTTTCAAAATGGGAGTCAATCCTCTCAAACCTTGCAACTGCTTTATCAACTAAGTTTATATATTCTAAATCCTTTATTGTCATTTCAGCAATGCTTAATCAGCTAAGTTTATATAATATTCTAAATCCTTTATTGTCATGTCAGCAATCTTCACAGCATCTTCAGTAGATTTCATCTCATGAAACCACTGTCTTTACTCATCCGTAAGATGCAGCTCCTTGTCTGTTCAAGTTTTTTCATGAGGTTGTAGCAATTCAATCACATCTTTAGGCTCCCCTTCTAATTGTAGTTCTCTTGCTATTTCCATCCCATCTGCAGTGACTTCTTCCACTGAAGTCTTTAACTCCTTCAAGTCATTAATAAGGGTTGGAATCAACTTTTTCCAAACTCCTGTGAATGTTGATGTTTTGAACTCTTCTCATGAGTCACACATGTTCTTAATGGTATCTTCATGGTGAATCCTTTCCAGGGGAGTCTTCAATTTACTTCACTCAGATCCATTGGAGGAATAACTATCGAGAACAGCTCTAGCCTTAGGAAGTATATTTCTTAAATAATAAGACTTTGAAAATCAGAATTACTCCTTGACCCATAAGCTGCAGAATGGACATTATGTAACAGGCTGAAAACAACATTAATCTTGTTGTACATCTCCATCTCAGAGCTCTTGGGTGACCAGGTGCATTGTCAATGAGCAGTAACATTTTGAAAGGAATTTTTTTTCTGAGTTGCTTTCCACAGTGAGCTTAAAATAATTCAGAACAGATGTGCTGTCCTCTAGGGTTGTTTCACTTATAAAGCCCAGATAGAGTAGATTTAACATAATTCTTAAGGGTTGCTCAGGTTTTTGAAATGGTAAATGAGCACTGGCTTCAAGTCCCTAGTTGAATGAAGCCAGTCATTGACTTTTCCTCCTTAGCTATAAAAGTCCTAGACAACGTCTTCTTCCAATAAAAGACTGTTTTGTCTACATTGAAAATCTGTTGTTTAGTGTAACCATCTTCACTGATGATCTTAGCTAGATCTTCTGGCTAATTTGCTGCAATTTCTACATTAGCACTTACTGCTTCACTTTGCATTTTTGTGTTAGAGATGACTTCTTTCTTTAAACCTCATACCAGTTTCTGCTGACTTCAAAATTCTCATCTGTAGCTTCCTCACGTTTTACCCTACATAGAATTAAAGAGAGTTAGGGCCTTGCTCTAGATTAGACTTTGGCTTCAGAGAACTTTGTGACTGGTTTGATCTTCTATCAAGATTGCTAAACTTTCTCCATATCATCAATAAAGCTGTCTCACTTTCTTATCATTTATGTGTTTCTAGAGTAGCATTTTTAATTTCCTTCAAGAACTTTTTCCTTTGCATTCACATTTGGCTAACTTGGGCAAGAAGCCTAGCTTTCAGCCTACATCAGCTCTTGACGCCTTCTTCAGTAAGCTTAATCAGGTTTATCAGTTAAATTTGCTGTCTTAGATACATACAGGTCTTGGCTCACAAACAGTGTAACAGTTACATCACAGGTCACCATAACAAATATAATGATAATGAAAAAGTCTGAAATACTGTGAGAATTACCAAATGTGACAGAGACATGTAGTAACCAAATGCTGTTGGAAAAATGGTGCCAGTAGACTTACTTGACAGAGGGTTGCTGTAGGCGTTCAATTTGTTCAAAAAATAAAACCCCAGTAAACCAAAGAGCAGTAAAAAGAGATATGCCTGTGTAGCCTTTTCCTTGACACTACTCTTTTTCAGACCTTTAATGCCTTTTGCCTGAACTTTGGAAGTAGCTTTGTATTTGTACTTTGTTCATTTCATATGAGTAAGTAATCTGTTTTATACAACTCTAGATTAGTTGTAATGTATTGTGTGGTTCTAACAAGTCAAAACCATTCACTTGCATTCTTACTGAACTTCAAATTATATAAAGATTCTTCTGCCTCACATTGAGAGCAATAGTTGACTTCAGTTATCCTTTTCAGCCGTATCCCCCATTATTTCATTTACTGTATATTCAGATCACCTAAGGATATTTTGAAATGCCTGAACTGCAGAAATGCCAGTTTCCAGTATGATAAGTAAGCATACTCCATTCTGTTTCTTCTATGCAGGTATAAAAACCTGAACAGAATGTTTGGAACTGCTTTTGTTGATGCAGAAAGATAAATAATAGCAGTTGATTAGGAAAGACTAGAATTTTAAGAACCACCAAACTGGAAGTGAAATTCTAGTTTTTCTTGTGATACTCCCCCAAGCTAGACTCAAGACCACCTAAAACCAGGAAGTGTGCATTGAGGCAAGACAAAGAGAGTTCAAAGAGAAGCCCTTTGGTTCTGGCTTGAGCAGGAAAGGGGATTAATAACACTCAGAAACAGTAGAGGAAATCTCTCAGTTTTCTTTTCTCCTTTCTCTTTTAACTCAGTACCCATACAGTCCAGCAGGGGTAAACTTCACAGCAGCAGTTGGGGTCCACACATACGTAAAACTCAGAAAGTATGAACCTTTCTCTCCAGTTACAGTAATTTTGCAGTTTTCTTGTCTGTCCTCTCCCTGGCATTGGAGCAAGATGCAGCTGTATAAAGTGTGTGGTAAAGCTGGTAACTAAAACCCCTGATTTCTTCCAGAGAAGCAAAAAACAGAACTCTAGGGAACCAAAAATTGCAGAGGGACGAGCTAGGGAAAGTAACCCTAAAAAGTTGTTTATGAGCTTTTGGACTTAACCTGTGTTGTCCATTTGTGGATCTGATCCTAAACAGCATAACCAGAGACTTTGAGAACTGAACTAAATGGTAGACTACCATCCAATATCCAGGCCATCCACCCAGTATCCAACTTGCAGTATATCCTAACAGCACTGCAAAGCTTTAAAAACAGAACACATTGAAACTGCAACCACAGAAAACTGATCAGAATTTATAATTCAGGTTACAGCCAGGTTGGTTGCTGCTAAAACAAAAATATTAACATTCTCCATAGAATATATAGGGTGCTTCCCAGGTGGCGCTAGTGGTAAAGAATCCACCTGCCAATGCAGGAGATAGAAGAGATGCAGGTTCAATCTCTGGATTGGGAAGATCCCCTGGAGTAGGAAATGGCACCCGACTCAGTATTCTAGCCTGGAAAATTCCATGGGCAGAGGAGCCTGGCAGGCTACAGTCCATGGGACTACAAAGAGTAGGACATGACTTAGTGAGCATACCAAACCAGCATAGAGTGTAAGACCCAGAGTTTCCTATTTCAAAATGCCTTGGAAATAATCCTGAATTACTTAACATATAAAGAACAATGAAGATTTCAACTCTCATGGAATAATCTCATTCAAAAAGATGTGAATGATGGCATGACACAGAGGTTGGAATTATCTGATAAGATTCTGAAGCAGGTATATAAAAACACTTTAGACCTGCCTTCTTGGCATAGTGAGCAGCATGTCAGTCTCATAAAAAACACTTCAGGACTAAAAGCAATCATTCTTGAACAGAAATTTATAATGTCTCAGCAAGAAGTAGAAGATATAAAGAAAGCTCAAATGGAAATTTTAGAACTGAAAAATGAGATAATCAAAATTAAAAACTCATTGGGTAGACTCAATAGCAGAATAGAGATGAGAGAGGAAAAGAGGCAGTATCAGGAATGGAGGAATAGGAGGGAGATAGGCAGTTCTCTGGGTGAATATAATAGACTATTTTCCTCTTGAGTTCTTTTAAATGTTTAATGGTTTAAAGCAAATATATTGTATGATGGATTTTTAAAATATTTGTAAATGTAATACAGAAGATAACTATAACAAAAAGGAAGGAGGAAGACACTTGTATGATGGTTAGATTTTACTTGAAGCTGTAAGATATTGATTCATAGTAGACTGTTCAGTCAGATAAGGCAATGGCACCCCACTCCAGCACTCTTGCCTGGAAAATCCCATGGACGGAGGAGCCTGGTGGGCTGCAGTCCATGGGGTCGCTAAGAGTCGGACATGACTGATCGACTTCACTTTCACTTTTCACTTTCATGCATTGGAGAAGGAAATGGCAACCCACTCCAGTGTTCTTGCCTGGAGAATCCCAGGGACGGGGGAGCCTGGTGGGCTGCCGTCTATGGGGTCGCACAGAGTCGGACACGACTGAAGCGACTTAGCAGCAGCAGCAGCAGACTGTTCAGTATGTATATAGTAAACGTCAGAGCAACCACTAAAAAACTACATGCTGCTGCTGCTAAGTTGCTTCAGTCATGTCCGACTCTGTGCGACTCCACAGACGGCAGCCCACCAGGCTCCCCCGTCCCTGGGATTCTCCAGGCAAGAACACTGGAGTGGGTTGCCATTTCCTTCTCCAGTGCATGAAAGTGAAAAGTGAAAGTGAAGTCGTTCAGTCGTGTCCGACTCTTAGCGACCCCATGGACTGCAGCCCAAGAGGCTCCTCCATCCATGGGATTTTCTAGGCAAGAGTACTAGAGTGGGGTGCCATGATATCTTCAAATATATAATAGATAAAATACTTTTTAAAAAAGGCAGAAAAAGAGAAATAGAAGATGGGTAACAGAGAAAAACAATTGCATTAATCATGTTAATAATTTAAATGCACCATTTAATAGATTGTCAGAATGAATTTAAAAACACAATCCCACCACGTGTCATATAAAAGAAACACTTCAAATACGACATTGCCAAGTTAAAAGTGAAAGGATAGATAAATACCATGCTGGAGTGGCTATATTAATACTGATCAGAGATTTCAGTATGAAGAAAATATCAAGGGTAAAGCAAGACATTACAAAATAATACAAGTGTCATTTCATGAGGAAGGCTTAATCCTAAATGTGTATGCACTGAACAAAAACTCAAAATACAAGAATCAAAATCTGAAAGAACTAAAAGGAAAGTTGTTGTTCATTTGCTCAGTTGTGTCCAACTTTGTGACCCCATGGACTGCAGCACACCAGGCTTCCCTGTCCTTCAGAAAAGGAAAGTACTGAACTGGAAAGAGTCATACGCACAATTATAGTTGGAGACTTCAGTGTTCTTCTCTTGGTAATTAACAGAACTAGTAGACAGGAAATTAGTGAAGGTGTAGGAGAACTGAACAACATTACCAACCAACTGTATCTAGCTGACATTTTAGAATAGTGTACCTAACAGTAGGGAAAAAATGTTCTTTCCAAGGATAAGTGAATTATTCATCAAGATGAACATTTACTAGATCATAAGACAAATCTTAACAAATTGAAAATAACTGAAGTTATACAAAGGGTATTTGTTGGCCATAACTAAATTAAACTATAAATCAATAAAAGAAAAATATTCTAAGTGCTGGAAAAATAAATAACACACCTGGATATAATCCATGGGTCAAAGAGGAAGTCTCAAGGGAAAATATTCTGAACTGAACAAAGAAGAAAATATATCAAAATTTGCATTGTGAGCCCAGAAGTTCATAAACAACATTATAGATTGATTTTACGTAGCTCATTTCTCTTCCTGATTTTCACAGCCCTGTTTGCATAAAGTCAATCATAGTACAATCTTAACAGTGAGTGAGCTACTAAGTAATAAAAAGGAAAAACTATTGATTCTTGTAACCATTTGAATGAATTTCAAAGGTATTATGCTGAGTGAAAAAAGCCAGCCCAAAAGGTTACATATTATGTGATTCCATTTATATGATGTTCTGGAAAAGACAGAACTAAAAAGAAAGAAAATGGATGAGGGATTTCCAGTGGTTATAGTGGTGAACCACAAAGAGGTAGGACTAGAAGGTTTTTTCCCAGTCTGATGGAGCTTGTTTTATATCTGTAACTATGTATATGTTAAGATTCGTAGAACCATACCCAAAAGGACGATTTTACTATAAACTTAAAATGTTTTATAAGTACCTAGAGTGCATACTATTATAATATTCTGATCTGGAAGACCTGGGCTTGGGTTATGCTTCTCTAGTTTTTTTCACAGCTCTGACCCGCAGCCATTTCTTTGAAGTTTACCAGACTATAAATATGAATTACTTACCATTCCCTAGCCATATGCAGTTTCTTTGTCTTCATTTCTTTGCCTATATTGTTGCCTCATTTTCTCCTGTTATATTTTTATCCATCCCTCAAATTTCATCTCACGTGTCACTTCCTCCCTGTAACCTTTCCTTATTACCTCTTCCTACTTTCCACTCAATTAGATGTAATACTTTCTTCTTACAAACAACATAAAGCGATTCTAATGCTGACTTCACAGCAAAATAATCACATAAGGAGCTTTTGGAAAATGCAAGGACTGTCACCCCAGTCCTACTGAATGGAAATCTTCAGGGATAGAGTCTGTGGATCTGTTTGCTTATTTTTACTTGCTTCCTTAAATTTTGCTATAAGCTCCTTGTGATTCTTACTTGCAGCCCACTATTTTATACCCCTCATCATGCTTATAGCCTAGTAGGGTAGACAGATACTTAGCAAATAATCCCTGTAAGAAGCTTATGAGAATATTTATCTGGAAAATGACTTTGTTTAGGCAGATACCAGAACTAATATTTGAAGGATAAATAAATAAGTATTCAAGCCAAAGATTCAGGATAAGTACATTTTAAATTAAAACCATGTATATAGAGGTAGAAAGTAAGAGAATATTTTAAAATACTAAAAGGCCAAAATGACTGGCATATAGAAGGTGAGGGAAGAACACAGAGGATGAGAACAGATAGGTAAGGAATAGTATAGGTCCTACTTGGTTTTTATGCTAAGAATGATGAAGTTATTTTTTAAAAAGAAAATGTTTATTTGGCTTTATTGGGTCTTGGTTGTGGCATGAGGGATCTAGTTCCCTGACCAGGGATCAAACCCAGGCCCCCTGCATTGGGAGCTCGGAGTCTTAGCCACTGGACCACCAGGGAAATCCCGATGAAGTGATTTTTAAGTAGGACTGGAGTAATATGATTACATTTGCCTTTTTAAATTACTTAGACTAGAGGAGATATGTTAACTACAGACTGATTTTATATTAAATGGATTAAGTATTTTTACTATAACAAACTAGTCCTTTCAGGCAATCCTAGACTTGCATGCTAGCTATGTATACAAATAGGGAACTTTGAGCCCCCTCCTTGTAGTTCTCCACTTGAGAACACATGTGGAATGATTAATTATGCAAAAGTAGAACATTCATTAACAAGCTCAGTGCTCATAGTATTTGTTCTCCTTTTATATATGGGATAAGTGGTATTCTGTAGTTAGATCATATCTATTCACAAAAATTGACTCTTAAATATTTAGGAATTTTACAAATTGAATTTTAAAGAGTCATTATTAAAAATTATATAAACTAAAAATAAATTTACTAGGAACAAACTCTAAACTCATCACTTCCTAAATATTTTACTATATTTTATTCTTATCAGTGCCCTTGAAGTTTTTAATGTCTGTCATATCTGTATGGTAGAAATTCTGTATAATTGGTAGCTTGAAATCAGCCACAATAGATGTATTTACAATATGGAAGTTGACAGACACCACAAACAGGGCTTTTTAACTCCAGAGAACTAGTTGTTAAATTTTTTCCAGCATGACACTGCATAGGTTAATTGGTGAGTTAAGTAGACCTTTTCTGGCAGAACTATTAAAATCAGCCTTAACCACAATATATAAAATCTATTGGGAATTAGGGAGGCAGTAATATGTATACCAGGTTCTCAATAATCATTTGCAATGAAATTTTAGAATGTAACTCAGTTGTTAAATTGGGTAACTACCTTATATTGACTATGTTTTTTTCTATTTCAATTTTCATTTCCCTCAATTAAGTACTATACTGAGTTCTATAAATTAAAATAGAGTAAATGCAAGCATTACACTTTTTAGTAAGAGTTTGTAACCTGGAGTATATAGAACCTAAGAACTTGTTCTCCTGTATACTTAGCACCAGTAAGATTCGTGTATTAGTGCAGAAGTTAATCATGCTAGAGCCCCCACCTCCCACCCCCAAAGATCTAATCATTGCTTAGCTGGACTTAGGAAAATATGTTGAAAGACTGGGCATGGTTTTTCAGGTTTGATAGACTGCAACAAAATTGAAGGCATCTACTAGATACATAAACTCACATCTTCATATTCATTTTAGTTCAGTTGCTCAGTTGAGTAAGAATTATTAAGTGTAGGGAATACTAACTTCTTTCCAAATAGTTATCTAGAATGATTTTGATAAAATTCCTGATTTAGTGGCATCCCTTCACTTCAATAAAAGGTTACTTTTATTGAGTTGAATTTCTTGGTCTTTAACTGGTTTTGGTCTTCTGTAGTGCTGTTGCATCTCTGCCAAAGCACAAGTCTGGTTTCTGGTCAGACGTAGCTGTGGCTGTAGGTTCTCGATCTGCGGATGAATGCCAGAGGAAGTACATGGAAGATCCCCGAGGAAAAAGATTTCAGAAACATGACACCAAGAAAAAGCCAGCCAACCCCAAAGGCAAAAACGGTAACCTTCATAGCAAATAGTTTTTTCCTAGTTCTCAGTATTGATTTCTGATTACTCATTAGATGTAATTTATATTTATCCATGTGTCTTCTAATAGGTGGATTTTGTTTTTATAATTTTAAAGCTAGAAACAAAGATCATCTGTTTAATTTTTTAAGTCTGACCTAGCTACTTCCTTATATTAATAGTAACCTTAGCAGCCTTGTGCTTTGAGTTTGTTCTAGGAAATCTGCAGTTGGATCCAAAGATTTCAATAACTGGGTTATTTTTCTAAGTTAAATTTGAGGCCACTTTGTTAGGGTCCCTTAGTAATTCATAAGAAAACTCATAAGTTTAGTTGTGTAGTCCCCAGGAGTACACATTCCTGGCCAGGTTTATGCCAGAGAAGTCTTAAACGAAGCTTTAGGGAACATTCAGTATCCCTGTCCTAATTCAATAAGGTTTATATTTTAGCAAGACAATAGGGTAGACAACCAGTAAGGGAAATATGAGAGGTAACTTCCCTTACAGGTAAAGAACCTTTCCAACCTCATCCTGCCTAATCCAAATGTAATTTCTTCCTGAGTATTTTTGTAATCTAATCATATTGCCCGAATCCCAGTATAGAGTCATTTATTACATAGGAGGCTTGGAAATATTAACAACAGATGCTGAGTTTATTTAATATGAATACACAGTTTAGATTTTGCAAAGGCTGTTAACTTTATAGAGCAGTTACTATAAAAGACCAAATCCTTACCAAAATCTTTTGCTGACTCTTAAGGCAAGATCGATGATGCTGATAAGAAGGAAACTATGAAGATAACTGCCAAAGTGGGAACTCTTAAAAGGAAGCAGCAGATGAGAGATTTTCTTGAACAGCTGCCAAAAGATGACCATGATGATTTTTTCAGTGCAACACCTTTGCAGCATCAAAAAATACTGGTAAGAGTCTTAAATGTAGAAATCATTGTTTTCTTTTTATATTGACTTTTATGTCTTTCATTTTTATTTAGGGTTAGTGTTCATCCCTGATATTTAGGCCAAGGACTGATAGCTTCCACAGAAATGCCAGAGTAGAGTGTAGGAAGCAGTCGGCCAGTCATGCCGTTCTCCTCAGTGGCCAGGGTCTACCCTTCAGTGGGGTTCAGAAGTAATGCTTAAAGAACCAAATAGAAAGCCAAATAGCAAGCATATATATTTAAAATTCATATGCAGTGAGGCAGACTTTAAAAAGGGGCGTGACAGGCATAGATTATTACCTACTGCATAGTAAATTCAGAGGAGGGACTACATGGCGGCATAAAATTGACAGATTTAAATGTATACAAGAATTTTTATACTAATAGAATGAAAAAAATCACATAACTAAAAACTTCAGTGATTGGGATAAAATATTTGCAATATATAAAAACAATAAGAACTCATTCAGATGTTACTGGAATAATAAAAAGTATCAAGCTCACAGGGGAAAAAAGTAGGCAAGAAAAAAATTCAGAAGGCTCACACTTGGGGTGATTTTTCTGTCTACCCATTTCACAATGTTGTTAAATTATCCAGTTTTAAAAGGCTGCTTAGTGAGAACTTGGTGACAACATGATCTGGGGCCCCTTTTTACCTAGACAGGCTATAAAGGGAAGTATTTTAAGGGAGCCGTCTGAGGCTCTCACTGTGTTCTTTGCACAAAAACACTGATCCTGTAGGCACTGTGCCCTTTACATTATTCCTCCCATGTTTTGTCCTGAGTGCAACAGTAGCAGTATTTTAAAAGCAAAAATAATAAAATAGAAGCCTACTTTTTCTAAGGTTTTAATATAAAGGTAAGTAAAACTTTAATTAAAAGATTAAATTATTTATTGGAAATATATACACACAAAAAGTTTAATACTGCTTGAGTATCTATTAGTACCAAGCATAATAGTAAATCAATTATACTTTTGCTTTGTTCTGTCTGTGCACAGGTCAGTATACTTGGCCCACAGGCCACATCTGGCATATCAGCTCTTTTTATAAACAGTATTTTACTGGACCACAGACATGTTGGCTGTGGCAGTTTTCCTGCCTCAGCAGTGGAACTGAACAGTGGGACAAAGACTGTATAGACCATAAAAGCGAACATAGTTTCTGACTACAGAAAATATTTGTTGACCTTTGGCCTATGCAATACTAGAAATGTATGTCATTTCCATTTTACACAGTAGAAACTAAGTTTTTTAGAGACCAAGGCTCTGTTCTCTACCTACTAATATTTTAGTTATTTTAGTTATCTCAGTTGTGGAATTTAAAAAGGAAAATAACATAATCCCTCCCCCCAAAAAACAATTTGTGATAATGAGGAATTCCATTTTTAGGGGTGCCTGTTGGTAATACATATTTGCTTTTTAGTTACCAAGTTTCCAGGACAGTCAAGAAGGGGATGATATTCTGCCAAATATGGACAGAAATCCAACAACTCCATCATCAGTTATCTTTCCACTGGCAAAAACTCCTCAGTGTCATCACGTCACGCCCGGCATGCTAGACTCTATAAACAGGTAAGTATTTGTGCATATGGTACTGTAATTCTCTGCATGAGCTTTTAACATCCCATAAGTTGAAGACAGCAGATGTCAGTAATTAGAGAAGTCATCATTATTTTTAAAAAAACAAGAAAGCATGGTTCCTAGAGGTCAAAGATGGATGGTTCCTGCAATATAGGTGTTTTCAGTATTGTCAGTACACAGTTCACACTCTACATTAGGATAAATCCCAAATGGGTCAAAGTTTGGCATGTAAAAATTAAACTATAAAATATATCTTTAGAAGACTGTGGAGAATTATTTCATAATCTTAGAAGTCCCAGAAGCCACTAACAAAATGTATGATAAAGTCAACCCTATAGAAAATAAAGTTTTAGTTGGTACCAACCATCATAAACAGTCAAAAGACAAATGAGAATCTGAGAAAAGAATTTATGGAACTTATAATTTTAGACAAAGAATTTATGGGAACTTACCACAGGAAAAAAGGCTAACTTCCCTGTTATAACACTCCTATAAATTAACAAGAAAAGGAAAGCCGTTCTCACACATTACTAGTGAAAAGGTAAATTAGTTCAATCCCTGAAAGTGGTACTTTGTTGATATCTATCAAAAGTATAAATTCATATACTCTCTGACCTAGCAGTCCTACTTCTAGAATTGTGATTGTACAGCTAATTTGTTGCAGTATTGCTTATAATGACAAAAGGCTGGAAACAACTCAAATGCCCATCGATAAGGGACCAATCAAATTTTGCTACATTATGTAGCCATAGAAATTAATGAGAAATGCTTTATGTACTTATGGTAAGATATTCAAGATATATTAAATGAAAAAAAGGGGGACTTCCCTGGCAGTCCAGTGGTTAAGACTCCACAACTCCCAGTGCAGGAGGCATGAGTTTGATCCCTTGTGGGAGATCTAAGATCTGCATGCCGCAAGCACAGCCAAAAAAATAAATAAATGAAAACCGTTAGACGTAGTTAATGTGTTATCATTTGTGTAAATAGGGGCTCTGTGTGTGTGTATCCTTGTATGTATATGTGTGTATACACACACATAATTGCTTTTATTTGATGAAATATCTCTGAAGGGATACATAAGCAACTGAAAACATTGGTGATCTTTCAGGATACGAACTAAGGTAACTTGGGACAAAAAAGAAGACTTTTTGAATTCCACACTATGTGAATATAAACATTATTTTGAAATATAAATAAATAAAAATAAGAAACGATATGGGTGGCCAACAATCACATAACATGTGGGAGAAATGGAAAATGGTAAGGCAGCCTGAAAATAGACTATTCATTTGGCAGTTCAGCAGGCCAGCACTGATCTTGATAAGAGCAATTTTCATGGGGTGTGTGAGAGCGATGCCATATGATCAAAACTGGGAGGAAAAAAACCATCCGTATTCTCATGAAGCTTAGTGAAAATCTGAATTTGCATTTACTCAGCAAAATCATAATTTTCCCTAGCAATCCAGAAATTATTTTTTGTTTATTTTTAAATAAGTATTTACTACAAGTGAAAGTATATTAAGCATATAATTTTTTTAATACTTCAGAATTTATTTTATTGAAGTATAGTTGATTTACAGTGTTGTCATTTTCTTCTGTACAGCAAAGTGGCTCAATTTTATATATATATATATTTTTAATATTCTTTTCTATTATGGCTTATCGCTGGATATTGAATATGGTTCCCTGTGCTATACACTAGGACCTTATTATTTATCCAGTCTCTATATAATAGTTTCCATCTGCTAACTCCAAACTCCTAATCCATTTCCCTCCCAATCCTCTCTCCCGCTTGGCAACCACAAGTCTGTTCTCTGTCTGTGAGTCTTTCTGTTTTATAGATAGGTTCATTTGTGTCATAGATTCCACACGTAAGTGATCTCATGTGGTATTTGTCTTTCTCTGTCTGACTTCACTTAGTATGAGAATCTCTAGGTCCATCCATATTGCTGCAAATGGGACTATTTCATGCTTCTTTTTATAGCTGAGTAGTATTTCACTGCATATACGTACCATATCTTTTTTATCCATTCATCTGTCAACTGACATTTAGGTTGCTTCCATGTTTTGGCTATTGTGAATAGTGCTGCTATGAACATAGGGGGTGTATGTATCTTTTTGAATTATAGTTTTGTCTGGATATATGCCCAGGAGTGGAATTCCTGGATCATATGGCAACTCTTCTCAGTTTCTTGAGGAACCCCTATATGTTCTCCATAATGACTGTACCAATTTACATTCCTACCAACAGTGCAGGAGGATTCCCTTTTCTGCACATTCTCTCCACCACTTATTTGTAGATTTTTACATGCTGGTCATGACCATTACTAATTGTGAGGTATTACTCATTGTAGTTTTGATTTGCATTTCTCTACTAACTAGTGAGGTTGAGCATTTTTTCATGTGCCTATTTTCCATTTGTATGTCTTCTTTGGAAAAATGTCTCTTTAGGTCATCTGTCCATTTTTTTGACTGGGTTGTTTTGTTTTTTCCTTGTTGAGTTGTATGAGCTTGTTGTATATTTTGGAAATTAACCCTTGTTGGTCACACCATCTGCAGATATTTTCTCCCAGTCTGTAGGCTGTCTTTTCGTTTTGTTGATGGTTTCCTTTGCTGTACCAAAACTTGTAAGTTTGATTAGGTCCTATTTGTTTAACTTTGTTTTTATTTCTATTGCCTTGGGAGACTGATCTAAGAAAATATTGGTATGATTTATGTCAGAGAATGTTTTGCCCATGTTCTCTTCTAGGAGTTTTATGGTGTCATGTCTTTAAAGTCCTTAAGCCATATTTTTATGCATGGTGTGAGAGTGTGTTCTAACTTGATTTACATATGGCTGTCCAACTTTAACATCACTTATTGAAGAGAATGTCTTTTTTCCGTTGTATATTCTTGCCTCCTTTGTCAAAGATTAATTGACCATAGGTGTGTGAGTTAATTTCTGTGGTGAATATGATTTTGGACAGATTTTGGTAAGAACTTTGGCCAAATCATTAGCTTTAAAATATTCATTCCTTTGGCCCTTGAATTTTATTTCTAAGGAAATATGAGGTAGGGCAAGTATGAGTGTATACTTGTATGAACAAAGATGTTCATCACAAAACAATACTGAAATTTTGAAACTGACCTAACAGTCCAATAATAAGGAAAGTTAAGAAATTAGGATTTGTCCGTATAATAGAATAATATGTAACAATTTAAAATGATGTCTTCAATACAGATAGCCAACAAATACATGAAAAGATGCTCAACATCACTAGTTATTAGAGAATGCAAGAGTACAATGAGATATCACATCATACAAGTCAGAATGTCCATCATTAACAATCTAGAGACAGTAAATGCTGGAAAGGATGTGGAGAAAAGGGAACCCTCTTGCACTGTTGGTGGGAATGCAAATTGATACTGCCACTGTGGAGAATAGTATGGAGATTTCTTAAAAAAACTAAAAATTGAGGGACTTCTCTGGCATTCCAGTAGTTAAGACTCTGAGCTCCCAATGCAGAGGGCACAGATTCGATTTCTGGCCAGGGAACTAAGATCCCACATGGCTGCATGGTGCAGCCAGAAAAAAAGAAACCTAAAAACTGAAACTACCATGTGGCTCAGCAATCCCACTACTGAGCATATACCCAGAGAAAACCATAATCCAAGTAGACACATGCACCCCAGTGTTCACTGCAGCATTATTCACAGTGGCGAGGACATGGAGGCAACTTAAATGTGCATCAACAGAGGAGTGGATACAGATGTGATATATATATACAATGGAATATTACCATAAGAGGGAATGAAATTGAGTCATTGATAGAGACAAGGACGGACCTAGAGACTGTCATACAGAGTGAAGTAAGTCAGAGAAAAGCAAATATTGTATGTTAATGCATAAATATGGGATCTGAAAAAATTGGTAGAGACCAGCAGTTCCCAACAGTTTTGGCACCAGGGGCCAGTTTTGTGGAAGACAGTTTTCCATGGACCCGGTAGGGTGGGTGGAGGGTGGAATGGTTCAGGCAGTAATGTGAGCAATGGCGAACTGCAGTGAAGCTTCATTTACTCACTCGTCCCTCACCTCCTGCTGTGCAGCTTGGTTCCTAACAGGTCATGGACCATTACAGGGAACTCCTGATACAGATGAGTCTCATTTATAAAGTGAAATAGAGACATAGATGTAAAGAACAAACATGGATACCAAGGGGGGAGGGTGGTGGGATGAACTGGGAGACTAGGATTGACATATATACACTATTGATACTATGTTTAAAATAGATAGCTAATCAGAAATTACACTACAGTACAGAGAACTCTACTCAATGCTCTGTGGTGACCTAAATGGGAAGGAAATCCAAAACAGAGGGGGTGTGTGTGTGTAGCCGATTCACTTTGCTGTACAGTAAAAACTAACACAACATTTTAAAGCAACTATATTCCAATAAAAGGTTAAAAGAATTAAATAACGCTTTCAACAAATTTTTATGATACAGAATAACGTTCAGTGAATAATTTTTAAGAGCTAAGAAATAAAACTACATTACCTACGGTATGATCCCAGTTTTGTAACATGTATTCATAGGAGATAGGAAATTCCTTAACCAAAAACACCAGCCATTATCTGTAGATTGTAGGATTACACTGATGTGGATTATGATACTGTTGTTTTTTAACATATATCACTTTCACAATTATAGAAAATGGCTTTTTTTCCTTACAGAGCGCAAGATGGACTCATACCCAGAATATATTCCGTAAAACTGTATTTTTAAAAACGAGTTTCCTATGCCTCTTTACTCTCTAGACTTTGCCGACTCTAGTAGTTGGCTTCCTTTTCATAACAATTTGAAGCAATGCCACAGTATTTTTTTATCACTCCCAAAGTATCCGTAGCGGACAGCAGTTGTACGAGGCTCTGATCCTGAACAACTGGCGCATCCACGCGCTGCAGCAGTGCTTGTGGTTCACGCTGATGCCTTAACAGACATCACAGATGTACCGATTCCTTACAGTCGCGCCTTACAGATTCCTTACAGTCGCGCCTTACAGATTCCTTACAGTCGCGCCTTACAGATTCCTTACAGTCGCGCCTTACAGATTCCTTACAGTCGCGCCTTACAGATTCCTTACAGTCGCGCCTTACAGATTCCTTACAGTCGCGCCTTACAGATTCCTTACAGTCGTGCCTTTAAGGTTGCCAAACAGCCACAAAGGAGTGCACAGTCAGTCACAAAGGGACTTGAAGCCTAAAGAGAAAATTTGTCCTAAGTAATTTTTGAGAAACTGAGAACAACATTCTATTTGGCTTCAGTTTTCATCTGTAAATTAGGAGTCAGGTGTATTTGCTAAGGATGAGAGGGGAAAAGAGGTAAGGTTAAAAAAATATTTTTTTTAAGTCTTTGTTGGTATAAAAAACATGTAACGATGTAGAAATAAAAGGCTTATGAGCCAAAATGAATCTCAACACAGTTGGAAGGCATAAATTAATGGAGAGTTTTCATCACCATGCATATCCTTAAAGTGATAACTTTTAAGATTCAACCTGGACAGGGAAGGAAGACATGAACAAGAGAAAGGAGTGAAAGGTATAACAAAAGGGAATCAATGGACAAGATGTCTTAGTGAGTTTCAGAAAAGGCAGGCGGCAAGATGGAGACTGGGAAGAGCAGATGGGACAATGGACAATGAGTAAACCACCATTTTTCAGAACAGTCTTATAGGGTTGAAGCATTTTGTCCATCTCCATCGGTACATGATTGTCTTTTTAAAAATGGAACATAAAATATACTTTTAACGTACGGAAACATTTTAAATTGTCAATTGCTGTTCAATCTGTGGATTAAAGTATGATGATTAATGTTGATTTGGAATTATTTTATATTTAAACAGGAATGATTGTGATAAATATGTTTTTCGTATGCAAAAAACCCATAAGAGTAAAGGCGGCACTACCTGGGGCAATATCAAGAAAAAAACGGTAAGTATTTTTCTTTGTCGGGGCTTCCCAGTACCTAAGTGGTGAAGAATCTGCCTGCAGTGCAGGACACACAGGAGACGTACGTGAGATCCCTGGGTCAGGAAGATCCCCTGGAGGATGGCATGGCAACCCACTCCAGTGTTCTTGCCTGGAGAATCCCATGGACAGAGGAGCCTGGCGGGCTATGGTCCACTGGGGTTGCAAAGAGCTGGACTCGACTGAAATGACTGAGCATGCGTGCATCTGTTGAACGACTATAATACCTTGCAAATTGTTGGAGTTATAAGTTCTGTAACAACTCCTGCCTTCACATTGCTTATAGCCTAATGTAAGTAAATTATAATACGAGGCTATGAGTGAGGTAAGCACGTAAGTGCTATAGGGTTATAGATGGCAGTTCATAGACTGGAGCGTTTGACTAAGGTGAGAATTTTCATTTGAGGAGTCAGGCAGGGTGGGAGAAATATAGGTTAGAGAAGGACATTTCAGGCAAGACACAGAAGCATAATATCTATTCAGTGATTGCAGAATAATCCATACTGATTGAGTTAATTTTTTTTTTTTTTTTTAAATTTTATTTTATTTTTAAACTTAACATAACTGTATTAGATTTGCCAAATATCAAAATGAATCCGCCACAGGTATACATGTGTTCCCCATCCTGAACCCTCCTCCCTCCTCCCTCCCCATTCCATCCCTCTGGGTCGTCCCAGTGCACCAGCCCCAAGCATCCAGTATCGTGCATCGAACCTGGACTGGCAACTCATTTCATACATGATATTTTACATGTTTCAATGCCATTCTCCCAAATCTTCCCACCCTCTCCCTCTCCCACAGAGTCCATAAGACTGTTCTATACATCGGTGTCTCTTTTGCTGTCTCGTACACAGGGTTATTGTTACCATCTTTCTAAATTCCATATATATGCGTTAGTATACTGTATTGGTGTTTTTCTTTCTGGCTTACTTCACTCTGGATAATAGGCTCCAGTTTCATCCACCTCATTAGAACTGATTCAAATGTATTCTTTTTAATGGCTGAATAATACTCCATTGTGTATATGTACCACAGCTTTCTTATCCATTCATCTGCTGATGGACATCTAGGTTGCTTCCATGTCCTGGCTATTATAAACAGTGCTGCGATGAACATTGGGGTACTCGTGTCTCTTTCCCTTCTGGTTTTCTCAGTGTGTATGCCCAGCAGTGGGATTGCTGGATCATAAGGCATGTCTATTTCCAGTTTTTTAAGGAATCTCCACACTGTTCTCCATAGTGGCTGTATTAGTTTGCATTCCCACCAACAGTGTAAGAGGGTTCCCTTTTCTCCACACCCTCTCCAGCATTTATTACTTGTAGACTTTTGGATCGCAGCCATTCTGACTGGTGTGAAATGGTATCTCATAGTGGTTTTGATTTGCATTTCTCTGATAATGAGTGATGTTGAGCATCTTTTCATGTGTTTGTTAGCCATCTGTATGTCTTCTTTGGAGAAATGTCTATTTAGTTCTTTGGCCCATTTTTTGATTGGGTCATTTATTTTTCTGGAGTTGAGCTGGAGGAGTTGCTTGTATATTCTCGAGATTAGTTGTTTGTCAGTTGCTTCATTTGCTATTATCTTCTCCCATTCTGAAGGCTGTCTTTTCACCTTGCTAATAGTTTCCTTTGATGTGCAGAAGCTTTTAAGGTTAATTAGGTCCCATTTGTTTATTTTTGCTTTTATTTCCACTATTCTGGGAGGTGGGTCATAGAGGATCCTGCTGTGATGTATGTCAGAGAGTGTTTTGCCTATGTTCTCCTCTAGGAGTTTTATAGTTTCTGGTCTTACATTTAGATCTTTAATCCATTTTGAGTTTATTTTTGTGTATGGTGTTAGAAAGTGTTCTAGTTTCATTCTTTTACAAGTGGTTGACCAGAGTTCCCAGCACCACTTGTTAAAGAGATTGTCTTTAATCCATTGTATATTCTTGCCTCCTTTGTCGAAGATAAGGTGTCCATATGTGCGTGGATTTATCTCTGGGCTTTCTATTTTGTTCCATTGATCTATATTTCTGTCTTTGTGCCAGTACCATACTGTCTTGATAACTGTGGCTTTGTAGTAGAGCCTGAAGTCAGGTAGGTTGATTCCTCCAGTTCCATTCTTCTTTCTCAAGATCGCTTTGGCTATTCGAGGTTTTTTGTTTTTCCATACAAATTGTGAAATTATTTGTTCTAGCTCTGTGAAGAATGCTGTTGGTAGCTTGATAGGGATTGCATTGAATCTATAGATTGCTTTGGGTAATATACTCATTTTCACTACATTGATTCTTCCAGTCCATGAACATGGTATATTTCTCCATCTGTTAGTGTCCTCTTTGATTTCTTTCACCAGTGTTTTATAGTTTTCTATATATAGGTCTTTAGATTCTTTAGGTAGATATATTCCTAAGTATTTTATTCTTTCCGTTGCAATGGTGAATGGAATTGTTTCCTTAATTTCTCTTTCTGTTTTCTCATTATTAGTGTATAGGAATGCAAGGGATTTCTGTGTGTTGATTTTATATCCTGCAACTTTACTATAGTCATTGATTAGTTCTAGTAATTTTCTGGTGGAGTCTTTAGGGTTTTCTATAATATCAGACATTTCAGGCAAGACACAGAAGCATAATATCTATTCAGTGATTGCAGAATAATCCATACTGATTGAGTTATGATTGCCATGGAACAAGAAATTTCATTAGATACTCTAGATTTCTAAATTTTTTCAGATTCAGCTGCTTGATTTGATATGTGTATGTGTGTATTGTATGTATTTCAATATTTAAAACCTAGTTACAGAAAAATGTTAACTCAGTATTGCCTTTGAGTGATCTAAATTTTAATTTCTCATTTAATTTGAATAATTTATATCCAGATAAAACTGTAAGTATTCAGGAAAAGCTAATTCACCTCAGATTTCCTCAAAGTAAATAGCCAGTCTTAGAGAATGATAATGTAAGAGACTACCTTACTCCCTGAGGGTATTCCTTCAAATCAGGTTATGGCCCTCTTTTCTTCCCCTCACCCATGTTGAGGTAGTTATATAGCACACCTGCTAGAGTACAGTTCCTCTCAGTCTCTCAACTGAAACATTGGGATTACCTAACCACATCTAATCTTTATAGGCTTTATTTGTCCACAGGAAATGGTAGATACCTCTGGGAACCTTGGTTTAAAATCAGCCTGGAGACTGAATTCTTCAAAAGAAACTTCTACTCTGTAATTGAAAATGTGGGCAAACTCCCTCTCAGTGTTTCTGAGTCCCTTTTTCCAATTCCACATTCCTTACAAGAATGAAATTTTGGCTTCATTTATAGCCACTAGGTCAGGATAGAGCAAAGGGTTTAGTATTAAAAGTTCTGATCTCAAAGTTTGACTCCATACCAGCTTTATGACAAGGCAAGCTACTTGAGCTTTCCAGTCTCATTAATATATGATGTGAAGTGGGGATCATGATGATATCATATCATTTAGGATCTCCACTGCCTTGCTGATTTTCTGTGTTGAAGATCTGTCCATTGATTTAAGTGGGGTGTTAAAGTCTCCTACTATCATTGTATTCCCATCAGTTCTCTCTTTATGTCTGTTGTTCACTTGCTAAGTTGTGTCCGATTCTGCGATCCCAGGGACTGTAGCATGCCAGGTCTCCTTGTCCTTTACTGTCCCCCAGGGTTTGCTCTAACTCATGTCCATTGAGTCGGTGATGCCATCCAACCATCTCATCTTCTGTTGCCCCTTCTGCTCCCGTCCTCAATCTTTACCAGCATCAGGGCCTTTTCCAATGAGTCAGTTCTTTGCATCAAGTGACAAAATATTGGAGCTTCAGCTTCAGCATCAGTCCTCCCAATGAATAATCAGTGTTGATTTCCTTTAGGATTGACTGGTTTCATCTTGCTGTCCAAGGGACTCTCAAGAGTCTCTCCAGCACCACAGTTCAAAAGCATCAATTCTTTGGCACTCAGCCTTTACTGTCCAACTCTCACATCCATACCTGACTACTGGAAAAACCATAGCTTTGACTATATGGATCTTTGTCAGCAAAGGGATGTCTCTGCTCTATTAGTATTTATGTATCTGGATGCTCCTCTATTGGGTGCACATGTGTTGATGACTGTAATATCCTCTTGTATTGTAACGATCCTTTTGTCATTACAATAGCTCTAGTAGCTTGCCTTCTTTATTGTTCTTTATAGCCTTTGTTTTAAAGTCTACTTTGTCTGGTATGAGTATAGCTCCCCTGCCCCTTTCTTCTTATTTCCATTTCATGAAATGTCCTGTGTGCCCTAAAGTGGGTCCTCTTGTAGGCAGCATGCTGTAGGTTCTTCTTTTTTCATCCAATCTGCCATTTATTTATTTTAATTGGAGGATAACTACTTTACAATATTGTGATGGTTTCTGCCATACATGGACATCAATCAGCCACAGGTGCACATGTTTTTTTGACTGGAACGTTTAGTGCATTTACATTTAAGGTAATTATTGATAGATGTATTGATTGCCATTTTAAACCTTGTTTACCTGTTGATTTTGTATTTTCTTATTTGTCCATTTTTGTTTTCCCTTTTGTGGTTTGATGGTTTTCTTTCATATTATGTTTGTGTTCTCTTTTTGGTTTTTATGAATCTGTTGTATGTTTTTGATTTGTGGTTACCTTGTTTTTCAAGTGTATTAACTCCTTCCTGTATCCACTTGCTTCAGACTGGTAATAATATAGGCTCAAACATATTCTGGGGGAAAAATGTACATTTTCTTACTCTCCTCCCCTACATTTTATGATTTTGATGTCCTCTTTTACATCTTTCAGTTTCTGCTTGTCTGTGAAATTCTTAATCTCTCCTTCTATTCTGAATTATATCCTTGCTGGGTAGAATATCCTAGTTTGCAGATTTTCCTATCTGATGATATCTTGCCAGTTCTGTCTGTCCTGTGCTGTCATATTTCCTTTTCTATCCTAATCCATTTTTTAAAGATAGCCATGGTCAATAGTTTAAAAGGTACAGTGTACATAAGCATGCATTATATACTCGAAACTTGTCATATATGTCAAATTACTATTTTAGCCAAGAATTTAAAGTACAGAGAACTCAAATTTTGCTAGTGTTACGGAATAGAATAAGTATTCAGTTGATTTTGGCAACTTTCAGGTGCTATCCTTTAACCATTACAGCATTAGTTTATAATATTTCCTTTGGGATAAAGCATGCTGAACTTTGTCTATGTTTGAAGCAGGCTTCACAGGAGATTAATTAGCAGAAAACTGTGGTATTGGAAAAATTTTCACTTAGCTAATATGAACTCTCTTGTAGATGGAAACTGATTTTTCAACTCCACCATCAAGAAGAAAAACACCATTTAACAAAGGTAATATACTTTTCTTTTGTAGCTCTGTTCTACTATAGGGTAGTCTATTTATTAACACAGTATTAAAATTAATTGTTCTCAAGTGGGCAGACCTATCAATTTTTTCCTATAGTTATTTTCAATTTCCTTGAAATTGCTTTTAGAAATATATTAATCTTTTTTATTAAACTTCTCGTTACAGAATTAGCAGAAAACTCTGGTATTGGAAAACTTTTCACAAAGGCTATGGAGTCTTTAGATGAAGAAGAGAACGATTATTATTTTTCAAATTCTGATTCTGAATAGTATAAATAAGAGAGCATGTCCAGGATGTTTATCAAGAAGCAGGCAGTGTATTTGTGTCTTCCTCTGAAGTGTATATATTTTCTTTATAGAAACTGCACACTGTTTTTCAAAGGTTTCATGTTTTATGTCTCATAAGCATCTTAGTCTGTTTAAGAAAATCGTGTTCCATACAGGTTTTCTTATTTTTTTTTTTTTTAAATCATTTAAGAAAATGTTAGTATCGTTAAAGGGAGAGATGGGGGAGAACACAATACAGATTGTAGCTTCTGAGCTCATGGAAACTCAGGTTACCATTTGTCACCACTTGGTATACAAGTCAGATCTAATGTTTTAATTACATGTTGTTTAAACCATTTGACAAGCTTTCTCCTGATTTTCTTAAAGCTTGTGATTGGCACATCTGTGAAACCTATGTAAATTTCATTTATTACTTTTAAGTATTTTTATTAAGTAGAATGAGAAAACATTTTGTTGTATTTTTAAGCAGACATAGCAAAAATTTGGTCTCAGTATTTAAAAGACTGGGTTAGACAGCGTTCAGGTTACAGATCTACTACTGTAAGAAGTCAAGTTACTATGTCCTGTCATAATAAACACTTTTCCTTTTGGACAGCTTCTTTGGAAATAAACATCTTTTAGCATATTCTGCCATTATGTTTTAAATTTGACATGAAAAATTTTTTCCCTCTGTTTATATAGTACATCACTCACCCTTTCTCTCCAGTTAGGTTGTTCAAATAAAGTAAGTTTGTTTTTATAATATTTGTGTTTTGGTTGGTTTTTCTAACTGGTGGATCATAGGAAAAAATGACCTTTTTGGTTAATGGTTCAGCTCTTTCCTTGAAAAATATCAGAACTTATAGAAAAAATACATTTGTTTCCTAAGAATTTAGTCAGTAATGATCAGCTACTAAAGAACTATAGAATTCATAGAAACTCAAGATTTAAAAAGAATAGTGCAGGTAAAGTGAGATCATTCTCCTTTAAACTACCATGATGGTTTCTGCCACAAATATTTTTGCTAGGTGAACGATGAAAAAATTTAAAGGGTTAATACTGTAGAACTTTAAGTTGCAAATATTTGGTGTAATAATGTGCTGTTTGGTGTTCATGGATAGTGGTTTAGGAATTTGAAGGTAGTTCAGTTCTATAATAGGAAACAAAAAGGGTATTTTGAAATAGCATACACTTGACATCAACTAAGGTACTGCTCCTCCCCATATTCTCTGTGACCTATCAAGTCTCTGTTTATCCCACCTGCCAGGTACCAGGTTGTTCCCATTTCTTTCCATTGGGTCAGTAGATAAACTAGTAAGGTTTAAGGTAACATCCAAAGGAGACTTAAAATTGGAAGAGAAAGACTTTGAGGGCTCAAAGGCAGACAAGATGGATTGATAAACCATAGGGTTGATAAGTGCAACCTGTGGGAATACAGAAAGAGGCTGTTGCAGTTTAAAAATGGATAGACATCTCTACACAGCAAGCATAAGTAAATGAAATCCTCTAAGTTATGTCCCTCAAACCATGTCAATTTATGAAACACTTTGTCTTCAGCGTGCACACACAGAATCTGAGGACACTGGTGTCTGCATGAGAGAGGCTGTAGGGAAGCCATGAGTCCATGGCAATGTGAGGTTGCTGAGGGAGCTGCGTGCTTCCGGTGTAGCTGGGGCACAGAGTTCCACCATACGGCCCTACCCAACACACCCGCTGACACCATGTAGTGTGAGAAGCAGCAACACAGCACACTGGAACCAGAAAGAGAAGCCCTGTTCCTCCTACCTGACAAAGCTAAGAATCATGCTCACTAGGGAGAAATGCTCACAAAATCCACTCCACCATAGCACAGTGAGATACTAAAGGATGAATTGGAACCTGAGAGAGAGAATGAAAATTGCACATTGGCCAATAATTTATATCACTTCCTTTACTCTCTGTAACGGAAATATTTGACAAAACTACTGAACAGCAGAAAGAAGAGATCAACTGCTTTAGAAGAATTCAGAATTTACAATGTTCCAAAGGAGCTAAGTTCACAATCAGAGTAGCTTTTTTAGTGAAGGAAAACTATCTAGTTCTTCGGTTCCTGTTCTAGATTTCCCAGTCTACACTTGAGTAAGTCACTTGCTTCTGTGTGTCACTTTCATCGTCTGATAGGAAAGAGAAAATCAACCTGAGTTAGATCAGCTTTGAAGTCCATGCCAAGTCTTAAGTGAAACCCTCTGCTGTCAGGTTGATTCAACTCCCCAACAATGTGTAATAGGAGATAAAAAATAAGGCAAACAGAGAATAAAGGACCTTAAGTGGAGAAAACATATATTCATAATTAAAGACTGCTTTAGCACTACACTGACTAGAACGAAGGGACTCATGTTGCAGGTAATAATATGGAACCATCTTAAAATATTAGTAGAATCACAGATGCAATGTAGTGGACAGCCTGCATTTGACAGCTCAACCTATACTGAAATTTTCCAACTCCAGTATATCACTTCTTTGATATTTCAACAACAACAAAAGAAGTAGTATAGACTGGAGTTCATACTACTAGAATTTGACAGTTATTAGGATTCAGTTGATCACAATAAACTGTGGAAAATTCTGAAAGAGATGGGAATACCAGACCACCTGACCTGCCTCTTGAGAAACCTATATGCAGGTCAGGAAGCAACAGTTAGAACTAGACATGGAACAACAGACTGGTTCCAAATAGGAAAAGGAGTACGTCAAGGCTGTATATTGTCACCCTGCTTATTTAACTTCCATGCAGAGTACATCATGAGAAACGCTGGGCTGGATGAAGCACAAGCTGGAATCAAGATTGCCGGGAGAAATATCAATAACCTCAGACATGCAGATGACACCACCCTTATGGCAGAAAGTGAAGAGGAACTAAAAAGCCTCTTGATGAAAGTGAAAGAGTAGAGTGAAAAAGTTGGCTTATAGCTCAACATTCAGAAAACGAAGATCATGGCATCTGGTCCCATCACTTCATGGGAAATAGATGGGGAAACAGTGGAAACAGTGTCAGACTTTATTTTTTGGGGCTGTAGATGGTGATATTAAAAAGCAGAGACATTACTTTGTCAACAAAGGTCCATCTAGTCAAGGCTATGGTTTTTCCAGTGGTCATGTATGGTTCTGAGAGTTGGACTGTGAAAAAAGCTGAGTGCCGAAGAATTGATGCTTTTGAAGTGTGGTGTTGGAGAAGACTCTTGAGAGTCCCTTGGACTGCAAGGAGATCCAACCAGTCCATCCTAAAGGAGATCAGTCCTGGGTGTTCATTGGAAGGACTGATGCTGAAGCTGAAACTGCAATACTTTGGCCACTTCATGCGATGAGTTGACTCATTGGAAAAGACCCTGATGCTGGGAGGGATTGGGGACAGGAGGAGAAGGGGACGACAGAGGATGAGATGGCTGGATGCAATCACTGATTCGATGGACATGGGTTTGGGTGAACTCCGGGATTTGGTGATGGACAGGGAGGCCTGGCATGCTGCGATTCATGGGGTCGCAAAGAGTCGGACACGAATGAGCGACTGAATTGAACTGAGGATTCAGTTAAATTTTTGACTTTTCCTAGTTCCTGGGGCATTATTTCACAATACACCTACCACCCATACCTATTCAATATTGTATATGTATAGGAGAAAATGTTTACGACCATTCAGCTGGCAGCAGATACATCAACCTATAATGCTAACAAATGACAATGACAGCACTATAATCCCCGGAAGATTTCTAAAATACACCTTTCACTCTAGCTTTTATTTCTTAACAGCACCTTAAATAAACTTTTTATTCAATAAGCAAGTTTCATTATGTAATTAACCAAAATAATTATTAAACACGTTTTCTTCAATAATTTACATATTCTATATAAATAAAAATGTACACAGTATAAAACAATAGGGCAATATTCTCATATACATGTATTAAACTGGTAATCATAAACTGCAGCAATGATTATTGAAGTGCATTTTGTATTCTCTGATAACCCAACCTGAGCAGTCTGATCACGTATCAGATTTAATACCACCTTGGTTAAGATCAGTTGGCAACATTTGCATGTCAAATATATAGTGAATATATCTATAGATCTCCTCAGCCTTTTGATGAGTTACTTGCGCATACATTGAAATTTCTTGAGGTGTGCTGAAAAATAAACAAAAATAGACTTGAACTTCTGACTTATAAAATTCAATATTCTTGTTTAAAGAAAGCCTTTAAGGAAATAATTTTTTCCCCCAGATTTCTACATTCAGTTAATGTGTTTAAGCATTGGTTTAAATAAAAGCACATTTATTTCCTATATTTGAAATCATTTAAAATGATAATTTCAACATCTTATTTGGGCCTGTAGTTTGACCTATTTAATACCTTCATTTGATTTTCAAGCAATATAGTCATTAAAACCTAGTAAAACTTTCAACTTGAACATTTTTTTAGTTACAGAACTAAACAGCCCAGAAATGTTAGAATGCGAGGTCAAAATGTAAGCGCTCTCCACCTCCCCACAGGGCTCTAAGCTACAAATACAATGCTTACCTTTTTACCCCCCGCCCCCCCCAATTAATGTCCTCAGCTTAATGCGCTGACAAGCAAAGTCTGTACTGAATGAATCTAACTGGCACTACACCTCTTTACTTTTAAAAAATATGAAAATTCCAATGAAATGCCTTTTAGAACAATTTTAAAGTAACCATTTAAAAGTATTATAACAGACATACCTGTTTGTCATCTTTTTCACAGATGAGAACTGGTGACACATATTCAGTGCAGTTATATAACTTACATTGGGAATACTTAGATAAAACTGAAGAGTTTCACGTGTAGTACTCTTCACCACTGTTGGAACGTGAATGCCAACATTCTTTCTTTGTTCCACTAAAGACAATTCCTTTAGCAAATCTGCAGTTTCTTCTTGGCAGGAACTGAAAAGAATTCGGATCCCAGCACCAATTAAGGTAGCCAGCAGGCTGTCATAGCTCTTTGTTCTCCTAAACATCCTGGATGTGTCTCCTAAATATTTTATATTTAAGAAAATGCAAACCTTAGTAATTTACATTAAGTAGAATTGTTAATACTATACATTATTAAAATCCCAAGATCTGTATCAAAAGCAAACTAGTGCCACGTTATGCTAATGAGAAATCCTACTGCTAAAGATTTAAAGCGATTCTCAAATATCTGAGAGAGAAACGAGGGAAAACTGTTTTTATGAGTGTCTTAAATTAGAATCAAGAGAAGGTGAGTAGACAGGGGAGAAAGTATATTCCTAGATAACTCATTCCTGATGGCCCAGACCATATTATTTCTCTCTCAAATCCGTAATGTTAGCATTGCTGAAGCGTTCACTTAGTAATACTTCTAACAGATATAAAATTCTTATGTATTTATTTCAAGGATAACTTAGTACATTCCACACCCATTATAATATCTCTAACTCATGCCTGTTAATTTAACTCTTCCCTACTCTCCTCATTCATTTCCTTTCCATGTCTACCTACGTCCTTCTTTTGGCATTCTTCCTTATGCCAAAAAAAAAAAAAGTTTTTCCATAGCTTTTGTCACATTACTTTCCTTTTTATTACAGATCTATTTCCTTTATAAAGGGTATGTTAGTATAAAGTAAATTATAGAAATTTAGCACTAGAAAGACCCAAAAGATCACGTAATCTAAAGCCCTCATTTGTCAAATTTAAAAAGAAAACAGAAATTGGACTGGGGTTACTGAAAGACAGAGTGACTTATTCATGATCACATGGTTCAACAATGACAGTGGGGATGAAAAGGTACATCGCTCAATTCCTGAACCAACATTTTACAGAAACATTATTTCCTTTTATATACGTAATGACTGTGTAATCCTTGAATTCTTCCATACTGGCTTTCAGCGGCATGATTTCACTGAATTCTCGTAACACCATGGGATGACTAGGAAAAGTATACTATTAACTCCTCAGAGGAGTTAAGTGTCAAATGGAATGTCACATAGCTATAGAAGACACCAGAACTCAGTGCATCTTCTGATTCCATATCCTGTGATCTTTTCACTAGTCTCGGGGTGCCCTTATACAGTTAAACATTACCCATAAAACTCCCTTCCTAATGGAAGCTCCAAGCCTGCATTTTCTAAAATATCCTAGGCACCCATTTTAGTGACCCACTGAGAATTCAACATTAAACACCTCTTTAGTCTCTCAAATCTGCTGCTTCTCCTATATTCATAATTTCAAAGAACAGCACCACTACCTGACTGCCCAGTAATCAAGAAACTGGTCAGCTCAAGAATAATTCTTGATTGCTTCCACTTACTCCTGCTAATTCTACCTTCTTAAACTCCTGAATCCTCCTCTCCCACACTGCTGCCTTATTTCTGGTACCCTTCCCAGGGCTCCTCCCAGAAAAAGACTTATGATTGGTTCACTTGCCTTCAATTCACCCTCTTCAATTCTGGTAAGCTGCATTTAAACACAGTGACTAATGAAAAATATTATGACATCATGTAAATACTCATGAGTCAGGTATTCACATTTTAAGAGCCTCCCACATCCTGACAGTAGAATAATGAACTAAATAATAGTCAAGTTCCTTTATAGCCTTATAAAAATACAAACCTGTTTTTTCTCTGTCCTTTTCCACAATCACACATATTCTTTCAAACATGCTCTGTAGGTACTGGATCTGATCGACGAGCTTGTTCTTATTGATGCTATTTAGCATCTCAGACTGAGACCTCCTTTCCACCACCATGCGGTTACTCACAATATAATCACAACCATTAAGAGGACAGACCTCTACCTGTAAGCCATGGATTGCTCTTAGGGAAGAAACTACTTCTGAACCAGAAACAATTTCACGACTATCTACAAGAATACAAGTTCTGCGGCCTTCTTGGGGCAGTCTTAGAGAAGCATGTGTGTCAGCCAAACGTGGTCGTGAGTTGGAACAGCATGGCACGCAAGTGCCAGAATCCTCCAGAGCACTAGCACCCTGAAAAGCAGAACACATCAATCACCATCAATTACATAGATGTTGGCGCCATAAACTTCTAACACCTAGGCTGATTTTTCTCACTGATACTTCTTCCTTCAACAGGACCAAAGGTACTATGTAGATGAAGCTACCACTTAACACCTAGTAGGATGGCTAGACATTTTCTAAAAGGAAAATGCATTGATGAGAATGGGAAAAAAAACCTGGGATGTGCACTGTTGGTGGGAATGAAAGTGATGCAGCCACTTTGGAAAAGTTTGGCAAATTCGGAAAGTTAAAGAATTACCATATGGCCCAGGAATTCCATTTCAAGGTAACACCCATGATAACTGAAAACAGAGACTCAGATACTTGTATGCCAAAGTTCATTACTTTTAGAAAATCCTCAGCCATTGCCTGTTCAACTAAATCTTCTACTTGCTCTCTTTTCTCCTTAATTCTAGTTTCTCTCTTTTCCCTTTCCTTCCTCTGCAAAGGGTCTTCACCTTGGGATTACTATCTTTCTACTAGAGCTGATAATTCTGAGGCTCAGAGAAATGAAGTACTTTGTTGTTCTCCAATCTACTGATAAGACAATCTAGTCAACTTTATCTAATTATGCCTTCCAGAAATACTTTCATGCAAAAAGAAAAAAAAAAAAAAAGTCTGGACATAATGTACGGAAATGCCAATCTGAGGGCCACTGTGTGGACACGGAGCATGCTGCTAAGGTGGAATGGCCTAAAACACCCGGACTAAAAGGCCAACAGAAGTCTAAGTTTAGGGATTCCTATTACTGTCACTCTAACCCCTGGTTTAGCAAAACTACTGCAACTCCTAAAAACTGAAAATAGTTTTGGGGATTACTTCAGCAATAGTAAAGTAAAGAGGAGCTGGAAAGTAAACTACATAACCATTCTGGAAGGAAAGAAATTCAAAGGAAGAAAATCAGGCCTCTAACCTCTCCCCAGTAAGTAGATGAGAGTTACATACCTGAAGCCCTCAG
Organism: Bubalus kerabau; assembly: GCF_029407905.1. Lineage (NCBI taxonomy): Eukaryota > Metazoa > Chordata > Mammalia > Artiodactyla > Bovidae > Bubalus > Bubalus kerabau. The sequence continues at coordinate 55,571,215 of NC_073642.1, read as the reverse complement.
AGAGGGAAAGCAAAGTTAATCTGGGGAAACTAGTTTGAGCATGTAATTTCTGTTACCTTGCAAGAAGCTAATTTCCTATATTCTTTGTATAAAATAAGCATGTTTCCTTACAGTGTTCTTAAGAAAGCTATTAACACATTAAAAAAACAAGCATCCTATGAATTAGCTATATAATTTAGTATGCTGATTTCTTGTCTGAAGAATTCTATTGTTAATTTTTCTTTAACCTCGTTATTTAACACAAAAGAAAGGAAAACAAACAAACAAAAAAAGCTTTTGGAAAACGCATGAAGGCTTTTTTTCTGGTTTGATTCATACCTTCAACTGAACCGGAAACTTTCTATCGGCTTCCTGTGCACTGCCAGTAGTGAGCAATGATGAGGCAGATTCCGTGTTAGTATGGCTCTGAGGTTTGAAGTCTGAGACGTCAGAATTGGGAACCTTTAAATTAGGTGGTGTCTGTTGTCTCTGGTTTAGCAATTGATTACCCACTGGATTAGAGTGGTCCCTGGACTGCAATGAAGACCCAGAAGGCACCGTGCTTGGGTTAACCACAGTCCTGGATTCCTGTTTATCCTTCACATCCTTTTCCTCCTCGCTTGAATCATCCAGTAAAATAATTCTGGATAATTTATTTTTTGAACGTGCACAGTTTTGTCTCATCTTCATTTGTTTTAGCTTTACTGCACGTCGGGTTTTATATTTTTTACTCTCATTTGTATCACAGTCTTCAGTTATTAGGTTAAAATCAACACAAACTTCTTCACTTGACTGGCTTTTGCAAGACTCTTCTTCATCAACACAAAAACTGTCTTCTAAATAGGTTTCATCTTGCTCAGGAATCTACAATTAAAACACAAATAAGAGTTTAATAAACTTCATAAAACCAGCATATTTTTAACATATTCTTTTAAGTTCATGATATCTCTCTGAATATTTATTTCATTTACTTTATTAATTCAGTCACTTGCTCAACTGACTCTTTATTGAGCATATTCTTTTTTTTCTTCCAGTTTTATTGGGATATAATTGGCATACAACACTGTATAAGTTTAAGGTGCAGAGCATAATGATTTGACTCACTACATCATGAAATAAATTTAGTGAACAGCCCTCATCTATAGAGAAACAAAATTAAAGAAATAGAAAAACATACTTTTTCCTTGTGGTGAGAACTCTCAGGATTTACTCTCTTGACAATTTTCATATTTAACATGCAGCAGTATTAATTATATTTATCATGTACATTACATCCCAAGGTCTGTGCCTGCATGAATGCTCAGTCATGTCTGACTCTGTGACCCCGTGGACTAGCCTGCCAGGCTTCTCTGTCCATGGCATTTCCCAGGCAAGAATACTGGAGTAGGTTGCCATTTTCTCCTCCAGGGGATCTTCCCAACCCAGGGATCGAACCTGCGTTTCTTGTGTCTCCTGCACTGAGCAGGATTCTTTACTAACCGAGACACCTGCCAAGCCCATAACAAGTAACTATTTATCTTATAACTGAAGTCTGCACTTTTTGACTGCCTTCATCCAATTCCCCTTTCCCCCATACCATCCCCTGCCCCCGCCTCTGATAACCATAAATCTGATCCCCTTTTCTATGAGTTAGTTTTTGAAGTATAATTAACCTACAACATGATGTTAGTTCTGTTACATAACATACATTTCAAATGATCACCAGGATAAGTCTAGTTACAATCTGTCACTGTACAAAGATATTACATAATTATTGACTGTATTCCCCACAGTGTACATTTCATAGGTATGACATTTATTTTGCAACTGGAAATCTGTATCCCTTAATCTCCCTCACCTATTTCTCTCCTTCCCACCCATTCCTCTCTGGCAACCACCTGATTGTTCTTTGTGTCTATGGTTTCCTTATTATGGTGGTTCATTTGTTTTACTTTTCAGATTCTACATATAAGTGAAATCATACAATATTTTTCTTTCTCTGACTTCTTTCACTTAGCATAATGACCTCTAGGTCCATCCATGTGGTCACAAAAGGCAAAATTTCATTCTTCTCTATGACTGAGTAAACTTCCAGTTTTTATACATACCACATCTTCTTTCTGAGTATATTCTTTAATGGAAGAAAATGGGAAGTTTGGGAATAAAAAAAAATAATGATTTACCCTCTAGAAATTTATAGTCTAGTGCAAGTAGCCAGAAAAATGAACAGTAAGTCATAAAATGCTGTGATAAGTAATTCATAAAACACTATATAATAAACACAATGAAAGTACAGAGATAAGAATGATCATAAAAAATGCCCATATTTCTGAGCTGAATATGGCAATTTATAAACAAATAAGACTAATACAAAATTGATTCCATAAATGAAAAATAAACTATAATTTTCTGATATGCCATTTTACTGGGAAAAATTAATTTCTAAGAGAAATATAACAACAGAAGAGTTAAAACTTTAGTAGATGATAAAGTTCTATTCACTTCCTTTAAATACTCTAATTGGAAAACAAATTCAGAGTATATTCTAATTAGCTCAAGCTAACAAAAGGAAAACGTGATCAAATTATGACTGAAAGGGATTTTGAGAATTCACGTAGTCCATCTTCCTTACTCAGGGCAGAAACTACTGCAAATAGTTCTGATGGAGTTTTAGAAACAAAATGAAGGCTTCATTAACAGGAATATATTCCAACATCACCACCAAGAAATTCTCCACTATATTTCTATAGTTCATACCTGGGAGAAAATGTTTATGTTATGTTTCTTATGGACCATTTTGTATCGATTGCTCATCAATGGACTTCGCACAGATTTCATGTAAACAGCTCTCATTTCAGAATCTGTATAAAGATAAAAAAAATTTTCAAATAGCAAAATTATTTAAATGAAAAGTAAATAAGTATTTGACCTATTCCAGATTCACAATTCCCTGGTGGCTCGTTGGTAAAGAACCCACCTGCGAATGTGGGAGGCTTGGGTTCTACCCCTGGGTCAGGCAGAGCCCATAGAGGAGGAAATGGCAACCCCCTCCAGTATCCTTGCCTGGGAAATCCCATGGACAGAGGAGCCTGGCAGGCTGCAGTCCAAGGGGTTGGAGAGAGTTGGACATGACTTAGTGACTAAACAATAATATAGTATGTAACCTTTTCAATCTGGCTTTTTTCACAAAGCACACTTCATGTGAGAATCATATGCTGATTATTTCTTAAAGTTATATAGTAAAGAGTACCTAAGAAATGAGGCATTAAAAAAAAACAATGTGGAGTTTGAGATTAAAAAAAAAAAACAAACTCTGAAATCCTACATATTTCAAACATACTGTGAAAAAAAAAAAAGTACTGTGTTTAAATGGAGTTTCAGATCTCCCTATTATTTATCACAACTGAGCTACCTTCAACCTTCCCAATAGCAGCAACTGAAGTCTTTTCTGTTGCTCAAGCCCACTGACTCCCTCTGCTGCTGCTGCTAAGTCGCTTCAGTCGTGTCCGACTCTGTGCGACCCCATAGACGGCAGCCCACCAGGCTCCCCCGTCCCTGGGATTCTCCAGGCAAGAATACTGGAGTGGGTTGCCACTTCTTCTCCAATGCATGAAAGTGGAAAGTGAAAGTGAAGTCACTCACTCTTAGCGACCCCATGGACTGCAGCCTGCCAGGCTCCTCCGTCCATGGGATTTTCCAGGCAAGAGTACTGGAGTGGGGTGCCATTGCTTTTTGTCTCTCTAATCCATCAGAAAATCCCGTCAGCTGTACACAGTCAGAACCCAATCTTTCTCCCCTCTCACTGCCAGCATCATTCCTTGATTAGATTAGTGCCATGGCCTCTTATACGGTCCTTTCTTCCACCTTTGTTCCCAGATAGGCCATTCTCAACACAGAAGCTGGAGCGAAACAAAATAACTTGAGTTGGCTGCTCATTCATTACCCCTCTGATTTCACTTCCTACTACCCGCCTTCTTCCCTTTCAGTTCTAGTCATAATGATGTTCCCTTGAACATGCCAGGCACTCTCCTGCTTCAGGGCCTTTACACTGTCATCTTTGCATCAACATTCTCCCACCAGATTCTACTATAAACCTGGGAAAGAAGCCTTATGCTGCAAATCATATCTGTATCAGCAACACACTACTGAGACCTTTGTATTTAAAGCCTTCTTTAAAGTCGTGGGCCTTGGGAAACTTTGCCATCTTAAGTCATATGAGACCCTGCAGGAGCAGAAGAATGGCAAGATTTGTGAAAGATAAGAATCCAGAAAAGCCAACTACAATCTTTCCCATTTCCATTGCAGCCAATCTGAATCATCTATAGAAGACCTGCTCAAGCACTATTTGGGGAGACTGTTTTCTAAAAGTAGTCTCCTTTACTTGACGAATTTAATAAATTTAGCTTTGTGTCTCAGATGGTTTCAACAGACTACATGGTTGAATTCCCATCTCCTAGAGTTTGGACAAATGTCACCTCAATGAGTTGAACCGCTAATTACGTTACTCAAATTTACAGCTTAATACCTCAACCCCTGACACTCCAAATCTTTATCTTACTCAATTTGTTTTTGTTTTTCTGTAAATTTGTCTTACACTAAATAATTTAGTTATTGTGTATATTGTTTCTCTTCTCCCATTCTAATGTATGCTTCATAAGCACAGGGGGTTTTGTCCATTTTGTTCACAGATACAGCTTTCTCAAGAACCTTACAGAGTGCTAGGTACATACCAGGCATTACATACTTGTTTAAATGAACAACTGACAGCCAGCCAGGTCTCTAGAGACTGTTTTCTAAAAGTAGTAATTTTTAAAATTAGTAGAAGCCTATAAACAAGCAACTCTCACGTAAAGAAAATATTACAGAATTTGAATGAAAATAACCAAGTATTTTCCACGTCAAATTGAATTCCCTTTAAAGTCAAGGTTCTTTGGAAAATTACTACAATATTTAAGTATAACCATAGTAAAAGCATTGAAAATGAAAAGAAAAAGAAGTATTATTGTATGATTTACCATTTATAGCCTGTGAGAGTTGAGTCTCATCATTTAAAAAGTCAAGGAGTGAGGAGTCTTGTTCATTTTCTGACTCATCATTCTCATCTGATGAAACATATTCTGCATCTTCTTGGGAAAGTTCTGCTTCTTCATCTAAAAACTTCCTAGCTACGAGCTAAGATAAATGAGAAAACAGGAAAGTGCCTTTAAGAAAATCATTTAATGTCCTCAAATAACTGAAAACAGTTTTGGAAAATGGATTTCTTGCCAATGCTTTTAAGATACAAAATAATAAAAATAGAAAACTGTGAGAAGAAATGATAAAGTAGCATATCTATTTAAAATGTCTTCTTTTAATTGTTATAAATAAAATAAACTACAGGTCGGCATGTCTGCTTGCTGAATGTTTTTTTAATAAAGTCTCTTGAGTCTTTCAGCTAATTCATTTTTGCCAGGAAAAATATAGTACCACAAAAAGACTGATCAGAAAAAAAAAAATGCTAAGAATTCTTTTCCAAAAATTTGAATATTGGATATAGATAAGAAAAACAATATAAATATTATAAAAGCAAATATTTTACAATTCAGATTTCTGTCTCTATATTTTCTTCGATTTGAATGTTACATCTTCATTACACTTCAAAATAACACATCACTGCAAGATAGTTTCAAAACACAAAGAGAAACTAAGAAACCACACTTTGAGTTTTTAATTTTAGTAAAAAAAAGTAAAGTTAAAATAATTTTTAAGTTTTGTTTTTTTCCTATAAAGAAATTATAGAGAAATCTACTTCTATGTAAAATCTACTCTTCTTTACTAATTAAAAATATATAGTATATTTATATAAAAATAAGAAACTGAAAAAAGTTTACCTTTAGGTGATTCTGTCTCTTTCGGACTTTGATGCTTCTTTTGGCATTCCTCTTATGATCCCTGAAGTCGTCTGACTGTGGATCTTGTTTGTGAAAATTATCACTCTCATCACTAGATGATAAATCTAACTATAATTCAATAAAATTCTTACATAAGAAAATATAATTTAAGTGTTGTATCTCAATGAGTTTCTGAAGGGTTGTTGCTTCTACTGTCATTTTTTTCCCTTTTAAATAGTTGACCAAACATTTTCTTGTTAGAAAAATAAAATGCTCTTACAACTCAGAGCCATGCACAAATACATAATATTTAAAACTTTAAAAGTTAGATAATTCTAAGTAATAAAATAAATTAGGTAATATAAGTAATACTAATACAGTATTCATTCAGTTTTGTATGAAATTGAATGTATCTGATGAATGTTTATGTTTTTAGTTTAACTGTTTCCTTTAAAAGATCCTGAAGGGCTTCACAAAAAATAATTGTCTATAAATATAGCTATCAGAATCAACTCAAACATATACAAGTCCTTTCAAACTAAGAAAAAATATAACAACAAATCTTTTGACTATGAAGCCTACCACAGTGTCTCTTACAGAATAATATAAAACCAATCCAAATAATCAAAAGAAATTTATCAAAATAACTTCAAGTAACAGGGATAATTTTAGGTTAAGGTGGATTGAGAATCAGCATTATCAATATTTTAATTCACTTCTAGTAAGTCAATCAGACATTTTAGATAAAGTAGCAAGTTAGAACAATTTTTTTAAATGGAGTTTTATATGAGTATACAAAGTTAATGAGGGCTGACTGCATTTTTAATTAATCTTGCACAGATTATACTAGTTAGCATTAGAGAATTAAAACACACAAGATTTCCTAGTCTCAAAATTTAGCTATCAGCTATAAACTGATGACAAATGAATACTAAAGCCTGAAGATGTGCCTGCTGACCAATTTTCACATTTCCATAGTTGTCAATGCTGCCAGACACTGTCGCCTTACTGTCCCACATGGACTTCAAACTCAAACATGTTCAACACTGAACTCACCGCTCTTCCTTGTTTCCTCTAAAAACATGACGTACCTGCCACCTAAGCCCAAGCCAAAACCAAACAGTCATTGTGGACTCCTCCTTCCCCTTCTTTCAAACTCATTCAGTAAACAAAAGAATGAATAAAGCCTTCCAAAAGTTTACCCAGATTTTTCTCCAGCTTTACTTTCTGGTACTTTCTGTCTTTACAATCCACAACAAGAGATGCTGTTTCCCTGCTCTGTATCCTTCTTTAAGCTGCTGGGAATGCCTTCCCTTCTCCCTTCTTTGCCCCTAAAATATGTATGCTTTAAGATTTTATATAAGGTGTTATTTTCAAGAAGCTTGCCAGAACTCCCCAAGGTCTAGGTTAAGTTTTATCTTCTCTTATCACTTAAAAAATTATATGGAAACTATCCATTTACTTATCTATCCTTCCTATTAGATTATGCACTTAAAACAGTACCAGGAAATACTCTTTATACTATACCCAGCATCTTGCACAGTAGATACAGGGTAGGTATTTAATCAACGTTTCCCGAATTGCTGGAGTGTATTGACAAAAATAGGAACAGTTTTTTGAAGGAGTTTAAAATTAAAACAGAAATTCCAGTCACTGAGGATTTACTATCTTTTTCTGTTAAACATATACCTATAAGATCAAATATACCTATGTTCAACTATTCACATATTTCTCTTGTAATATTTATCTCAAAAAGATCTGAATTATTATTTATTATTTGTTATTTACTTACTCTGTTTGGAGGAACCCTGCGCTTTTTGACAACCTGAAGTGGAGAATCAACTTCGCTATTTTTCTGATTCTAGATAAAGCAGACAAAGTAAAAAGTTAAAAAAAAAGTTTTAAGGGAAACAAGAAACTTTGTATGATCTTGCTACTGTGATTACTGACCAACTCACCTCTGGGGACTCCAAAACATTTGCTTTTGTTTTTTTACTTTTTCTTCGGAAAATCTCATCATCTTCACTTTCATGGGTTGATAATTGTTCATCTATAATTTATTTAAAGATAATGAATCTGGTCAACAGATTTAAGTTTATCCAACCACAAGTATCTAATTTTTGATGGGTACAGTAAAAATTGTTCCTGGCAATCTCAACATTTATTCAGTCTCAAAGATAGTTTTTCTTGCATCTCTCACTCTGGAGGAAGCCAGATGCTATATGGTAAGAACAGAGGAAGTAATCCTATGGAGAGGAAAACATGGCAGGAAATGGAGGCCTCTTATTCAACAGCAATGTGACCCGCCAAGCTGATTCAAGCCTTCAGATAACTGCAGCCCTGGCCAAGGCTTTGAATACAAACTCATAAAATATCTGGAGTCAGAACTCCCGGCAAAGCCATTCTCGAATTCCTAGTCTATAGAAACAGTGAAATCATACATGCTGTTTTAAGCCATTAAGTTTGCAGTCAATTTGTTATGCAGCCAGAGATAAATAATACAGATTTTGGTTCATGGAAATAGGTAATTAATTACCAAAAACCTAAAGGGTAGATATAGCTTTAGAACTAATGAATGGGCAGAAGCTAAAAGAACTTTTTTTGTTGTTGTTAAAAGAATTTTTGAGGAGAGTTTTTGTGAAAGCTCGAAGAGCCTCAAAGGAATTGTTTATAGAAGATTAATGGCCATTGAGGAGGTCATGGGTGACAGCTTACAGAGGTAAGAAAATCCTTATTAGAAATTTTAGGAAAGAGAAATCTTACTGTAGTGCCAGAAAGTTTAACAACACAGCAGTAACAAAGAAAGTAGAAAATGTACCTCATGAAGGAGGTACCAGACAGCTTACCTGTCTCCTGAGACACCTGTCAAGAAGCAACAGTTAGAAACAGACAGGAAACAACTGACTGTTTCAAAATTGAGGAAGAAGTAGGACAAGACTGTACACTGTCACCTTGTTTATTTAACATATGCAGAGTACATCATGAGAAATGCTGGGCTGGAAGAAGCACAAGCTGGAATAAAGACTGCTGGGAGAAAATATCAACCATCTCAGATATGCAGATGACACCACACTAATGGCGGAAAGCAAAGAGGAACTAAAGAGCCTCCTGATGAGAGTGAAAGAGAAGAGTGAAAGAACTGGCTTACATCTCAACATTCAGGAAACTAAGGTCACGGCAACTAGTCCCATCACTTCATGGGAAATAGATGGGGAAACAGTGGAAACAGTGTCAGACTTTATTTTTCTGGGCTCCAAAATCACTGCAGATGGTGACTGCAGCCATGAAATTAAAAGACGCTTACTCCTTGGAACGAAAGTTATGACCAACCTAGATAGCATATTCAAAAGCAGAGACATTACTTTGCCAACAGAGGTCCGTCTAGCGAAGGCTATGGTTTTTCCAGTGGTCATGTACGGACGTGTGAGTTGGACTGTGAAGAAATCTGAGAGCCGAAGAATTGATGCTTTTGAACTGTGGTGTTGGAGAAGACTCTTGAGAGTCCCTTGGACTCCACAGAGATCCAACCAGTCCATTCTGAAGGAGATCAGCCCTGGGATTTCTTTGGAAGGAATGATGCTATAGCTGAAACTCCAGTACTTTGGCCACCTCATGTGAAGAGTTGACTCATTGGAAAAGACTCTGATGCTGGGAGGGATTGGGGGCAAGAGGAGAAGGGGATGACAGAGGATGAGATGGCTGGATGGCATCACTGACTCAACAGACGTGAGTCTGAGTGAACCCCGGGAGTTGGTGATGGACAGGGAGGCCTGGCATGCTGCGATTCATGGGGTTGCAAAGAGTTGGACACGACTGAGTGACTGAACTGAACTGAACTGTTCCTTGGAAGGAAAGCTATTACAAACCTAGACAGCATATTAAAAAGCAGAGACATTACTTTGCCAACAAAGATACATCTAGTTAAAGCTTTAATCTTTCCAGTAGTCATGTACAGATGTGAGAGCTGGAGCATAAAGAAGGCCGAGAGCCAAAGAATTGGTACTTTTGAACTGTGGTGCTGGAGAAGACTCTTGAGAGTCCCTTGGACTGTAGGGATATCAAACCAGTCAGTCCTAAGGGAAATCAACCCTGAAGTCATTGGAAGGACTGATGCTGAAGGTGAAGCTCCAATACTTTGGCCACCTGATGCAGAGTCAATTCCTTGGGAAAGACCTTGATGCTGGGAAAGATTGAAGGCAAAAGGGAAGGGGATGGCAGAGGATGAGATGATTAGATAGCCTCACCGATGCAATGGACATGAAATTGAGCAAACTCTGGAAGACAGTGAAGGACAGAGGGGTCTACAGTCTATGGGGGTCTCAAAGAGTCGGACATAACTGAGAAACTCAACAACAAAAATGAAGGAGGTGCTCTAAGCAAGAAGATTTCCAGACATGTTTAAGTATCACCTGGAAAATCCCGTGGACGGAGGAGCCTGGTAGGCTGCAGTCCTTAGGGTTGCTAAGAGTCAGACAGGACTGAGCAGCTTCACTTTCCCTTTTCACTTTCATGCATTGGAGAAGGAAATGGCAACCCACTCCAGTGTTCTTGCCTGGAGAATCCCAGGGACGGTGGAGCCTGGTGGGCTGCTGTCTGTGGGGTCGCACAGAGTAGTTGGACATGACTGAAGCGACTTAGCAGCAGCAGCATGCTTCTTGTTTAAATGTGAAAGGAGAGAGAGGAATTAAAGAAAGTATATTAAACATGAAACAGGGGAACTTTCCTGGTGGTCCAGTAGCTAAAACTCCGCACTTCCAGTGTAGGGGCTCAGGTTCGATCCCTGGGAACTAGATCCCACGTGCCACAACTAAGAGCTTGCATGCCAGCAGTTAAAGATCCCACAAGTCCCAACTAAGACCTGGCACAGCCAAATCAATCAATCAATCAAAACATGAAACAGTTGAGACTTGCTGGTTTTGAAAATTACCAGCTTCTCCAGATAGCAAACAATGTCAAATTAAGAAATCTTCCAGGCAAAGACCTAATCTAGAAGACTTCCAGGAAACTACAGTCCAGATGATGCTGAGGGTGTAACTAAATGCTTTAAGACCTCAGAAAGATCAAAGGTGGTGCCTCAGAGTACCATTCAGTCGGACGGTACTCTAAACATTTTAAAGATGTCTCTTACATTCCCTCTCAAACAACAGATCTTCTAAGAGGATTAAGGAACTATCTTTACACATCTCAGCAGAAGCCAAAGTTAGAGAAGAACTTACCTCCGAAAGATCTGTGGACATGGCTAGTATCTAACAGAATGAACCTCAAATAAGATTCCCAAGAGATCCACAAATATTTATGACAATTAGATGAGGAAAAAACCCACAGCCAGCTACAACTTAAAAGGGGCAGAGACAGTACAAAATGAAGAGGCCTTTGGATCCCCAAATTTTTACCAGAAGAAACTGGTAAAACCTGAGAAAGCTCCACAAGTGCTACCTGTTTGGAAACTGGACTAGGCATCCAGAGGATAGAGCCAAGAACCATGGAGAATTATGGGGGCTTTGAGCACTAATCAAAAAACTTTCAATCTTGGTTCTGCTAGATTTTAGAATTACTATGGACCTGAGATTCCTGTGTGCTTCCCATCAACCGTTCTCGCTTTCAAATAAACCATTTTGGAAGCAGATTTTACATGCCCAGTCAGGTCTTCAGATGACTGCAACCTCAAGTGAAATCTTGACTATAATTCCATGAGAAAGTCTAAACCAGAATGACCCAGTTAAGCAACTCTGAAATTCCTAAACTACAGAAACTGTGAGATAAATGCTATCTTAAGCCACTAAATTAGGGGGAGTAATTTCTTACACAGCAGTTAAAAAACCTAATACAAACTCACACAGTATATTTCTCCTTATGCTCTGTGCTTATAAAATATCTACCTAGACAGATTATTGTGTATATATAACATGGTAAATGATCCTAAATCTTCTATTTCAATTAAGTGGAATAACAAATACTAAAAAAAAAAAAAAATGCTAATAAATAGTTCCTTAATGGCTATGTATTCAGAATTATGTTGCCCATGGTTAGTCATTAAGTACAATGCTAGAAAAAAGTTTTAATGCAAATCTGACACAAAGACAGAAAAATTATCTCACTCATTAACAAACACTTAATATAAAGGTGTTAAATATTAAAGGACCTAGGAAACATACTTAGTAAAAAAAAAGTGTCAGAGTATATCCAAAACTATGTAGACAAGTTAGTTTTTAAAAATTAACTGTATGTCCAGAACTTATAAGTTTTTATCTTAAAACATTAATGAATCATAAGATTTACAGAGGAAATTCTCATTTTATGCTATTAACTATTCTTTTTCCTTAGCCATAAAGAGTAAAATTCATAAATGGCCTTTTATAATAATCTGTACATAAACTAGAGTTGAGTTCTATAACAGGATCTAAAGGATATTTAAATCATTATATTTTTGATATATAAATCACTGGTATTTAAATCATCTATTTTCTGGATTTTCCATAGAATTAGATTATACAAATCCAGAGATTCCTATAGATCTTCTATGACCTTGTCTCAATTTTTTAAATATAGTCTTATTTCTCAATTTTGTCATATAAATCCCCTACTTTATACTACCTCCAAAAACTTTACACTTTCCTTCTTTCCCTTTGCTTTCATCATTTTACAACATCCAAATTCTTTTGATTATCTTCAACATGTCCAAATCATTAATATTCCCAAGTAGCCAAAATAAAAACCTACATTAGAAGTCAACATTTTCAATCTAAACCAGTTCAAAATGCTTTCATCTTCTGAACCTAAATGTCCACCATCTTATTATTCATCTGGTAGTTATTTCCATGTTTTACTGATATCTTTTCAACTTTATATGTCACACAAATGTTTGTGTTTTATAATTAAGGGCTAGAGCCAAATCTTACACTTCTGTTTTGCAGTGTCTAGCACATTACCTTCTCATGGCATGCATGCCATAAATACATGGAGAAAAAAATAAATCCTGTATCAATAAACATCAACATAAGGACTATATAGTACATCAATTATCTAATTCAATATATCATACACTGAGAAATTACATTTTATAAAAATTATAGAATCTGATTCAAAATAAATATTCTAGAAAATTTGTGCTTTATAAATTTGGAATCTTACCTTCAGTAGAATGGCAGGCTTGATGCAGATTGATTTGTTTCTTGCTTTTACACTTTCCTGTAGAAAGTCCTGAATCACCAATAGTTGAATTCAATGTTTCTTTGTGTAGATTTACTTTTCCCATGTTAGAACCTGACTTTTTAGCCATTTCTATTCTCTTCTTGGAAGATGAGTTCAATATATTTGATTCAGAAAGTGGTGTGCTCATAACTTTCTCTCCTACTGGCAACGAAAACTGAGAGTAACTAGGAGACATAAATTCTTTACTTTTTGTTGCATTCATTGAAAAACATGAAAAAGCTGGACTCTGCTTATCTTCACTTGATGGGTGGGTAGTTGTTACACTTGTAGAATTATCAACATGGGCTCCTGACATGACTGCTTGATTTGAAACACAATTTGTACCATTTATCTGCTTAATGTCTAAACGCCTTCCAGGTAGATCATCTAAAATTTTACTATTTGTATCTGATGCATAGTCCACTACTTCATCCTCAGAACCTGTACTACAAAATCCTAAATCAAAAGTAACAGAAAATAAATCCTTAGAGCAGTCAAAACTGTTTTCATCATTATTCAATTTTCCCTCATGTATACCTCTCAAACCTTCATGAGATTTCCAACTATGAGTATCACAGACAATTTGATCTTGGGGTTCAGAATCGTTCTCTAACAAAAGTTCATCAGAAATGAAGAACTGAGAGACCAGTGCCATTTCACTTACAGCAGTTCTGTCTGATATACATAAGGATTCACATTTACTGTTCAAGGGAGGAGGGCTCACATCATTAAACTCCGTATTAACATCTTCAAATAACAATAAACTTTCATCCTGAGCAGTATGCAATATTGGGAGGTCACTGTTATCAACATCATGATTCTTTTCTTCAGCAATATCCTTTGAAGGGCCGATGTTTATCTGAATTTGATTGTTGGATACTAAATGTTCCTTTTTACTATCTTTATGTACTTTATCAGAGTCACAGAAGCTTGGTTCATCAGAAATCTTCTCATTCGTTGTACCATAAAGGCAAGTTTTTTCAGAAGGATGAGTAATAAACTTAAGTGAATTCAATTCTAAATTCTGTTGAGAATTTACAGCTGAACATGACATTAAATTGGTGGATTTATCATTCTGTAAGCACTCTGAGTAGGGTAGAAAAACCAAGTTTTCAAGTGCTGAACCCTCAGAAATTTCATTTTCCAAATCTGATAGTCCACTGAGAGGCGGAGGAGAATGTGATAAAAATCTCTCTACATTAGCTAGCACCTCTTTTGTTAATGAATGACAATGAAAAAATTGGTCATCTGTTTTCGCTATATCAAGCTCATCCTCAAATGAAAGAAATAAGCTAGCTGAAAAAGATTTCTCATCACTGAAACTGTTATAACCAGAATCAAAAAAATTTCCAGTAAATGAACTAGTCGATTTAATTGTAAACTGACAATCCGTTAGTAATCCACATGACGGGTGGCCTCCACTTTCACCGACAGCACATGTGGCAGTGACTTCACCCGTATCTGATGCCCTTCTACCATTTCGCAGGTCCACCTGAAGAACATGCTCAGTGGTAGAACTGCCGTCCGTGTCTAAGGGCTCCATGACAACATCCTTATTTTCCTTTTTAGGCTGATCCTTTTTCAGGTTTTCAGAGGCCTTCTTTTTTAAAGAAGGAATTTTAGTAGATTTGATAGGAATTTGTTTAAAAATTTCAGTACACTCTTCATCAGATTCTGTCATTGAGACTGATTTCCTGTGATTTATATTTGCAAATGAGGACTTCCTGTTACTTGTAAAGGTGCCATCGGCAAAAGGATTATATTCATTTCTCAGAGCACTAGACGCTGAGCTAACATCTTCCATTCGTAAGTAAGATTTAATTTCTGATTCATAGCTGCATTCTCCCTATAAAGAAGGAAAATGAAAAAGTCACAAGAAAGCAATATAAAACAAACAAAAATTCTAAGAGATGAGCTTTATTCTGTTAAAATATTTTCCAAACAATATTGCATTATTCAAATGATTTTACCTTAAAAATTATTCTAAGTCAAACAAAATGAGAAACAACATTACTGTGAAATTATCACAAATTATCTTTTATCAGTTAATAGTTCTGTATTCCCGAGAGCCATGATAAATATTTGTAGAAAGTATAAATTTAATTAATATATAAAATATTATTATACTTTTTTCCTAACATTTAACTAAACAATGATTCTAACTTCTTAAAAAAGATATTTAAGAAATTAACATATATAAATGAGAAACACATACTTATGTGAAATTTACTCTCTTGATGAAGATAAACTAAGAACAGCTTTTAGAACATTTGAAATAATGGTACCTATATGTCTTCTAGGCTGTAAGCTAGAATATGCTATTTAAAAAAAATTTCTCAAGAACTCTTCTTGTGAATTTCTACATTTTATATCTAAATCTAAAACTACAGTCTCCACCATCCCTGACTCATCCTTCCCTCTTGCCACAAAATGCTATTTTACTCAGGAGTCCTCTACTATTCAGGAACTTAAGCAGTTAAGTCTCCACTTTCTGTATAATAAATACAATAAATATTAATGTCAGAATGTCTGTCACCCTACTAGGATATATGCTCCCTACAGAATATTTCATCTGTTTTCTTAACCAGTGTAGCCATGGGGCCTAGAACAGACCACGCCATATAGAAGGCACTAAATAAATGTGCTGCTCTGATGCACAGCCTTTGCTGGCACATCCCAGTACTGAGTACATGAGAGGCCCATGACAACTATTTGTAGAAAGTACGAATTTAATTAACACATAAAACAGGATTACAAACACCTTTTTTCACTTGTAGGGATCTATAAATAATTACTTTATTTACATGTATTCATGAACAACAGCTAATAATAAAATTAGCAGCTACAATATATCAAGTAATTACTATGTGCCAGGTATTATTCTAATTGCTTTACATGTACTAAGCCACTTAATCCCTAAAACAACCTTGTGACAAAAGAATCATTATTTCCAATTTACAGATGAAACTGAGGCACAAAGAGGTTAAGCAAATGCAAAAAGTAAGATTCTAACCCAGGCATTTTGGATTTCACACTCACAATAGGTTCACCATTCTGACTCTCTCAAAGAACAATCATCAGGAAGTTACTCAAGGAATCACTAATTCTCTAGACTACCAACAGGATAAAGGAGACATACCAAATGACCTGTATGATAGGGAAATTTCAACAGATCAAACAAGAATACTAAATTTGCTTTACAAACATTTATATAAATCATTAAATAGGAATTCCCTGGAGATCTAGTGGTTAGGACTTGGTGTTTTCACTGCCAGGGCGTGGGTTCAATCCCTGGTCTGGGAACGAAGATCCTACAAGTTATGTGGCACAACCAAAAAACATTTTTTTTAGCCATTCAGTTCAGTCCAGTTACTCAGTTGTGTCTGACTCTTTGCGACCCCATGGACTGCAGCATGCCAGGCATCCATGTCCATCACCAACTCCCAGAGTTTACTCAAACTCATGTCCATTGAGTCGGTGATGCCATCCAACCATCTCATCCTCCGTACTTTCCTTCTCCTTCTGCCTGCAATCTTTCCCAGCATCAGGGTCTTCTCAAATGAGTCAGTTCTTCCCATCAGGTGGCCAAAGGATTGGAGTTTCAGCTTCAACATCAGTCCTTAAAATGAACACTCAGGACTGATCTCCTTTAGGATGGACTGGTTGGATCTCCTTACAGTCCAAGGGATTCTCAAGAGTCTTCTCCAACACCACAGTTAAAAGCATCAATTCTTTGGCGCTCAGCTTTCTTTATAGTCCAACTCTCACACCCATACATGACTACAGGAAAACTGTAGATGGACTTTTGTCAGCAAAGTAATGTCTCTGCTTTTTAATACGCTGTCGAGGTTGGTCATAACTTTTCTTCCAAGGAGCAAGCGTCTTTTAATTTCATGGCTGCAGGCACTATCTGCAGTGATTTTGGAGCCCCAAAAATAAAGTCTGTCCCTGCTTCCACTGTTTCCCCATCTATTTGCCATGAAGTGATGGGACCAGATGCCATGATCTTCGTTTTTGAATGTTGAGCTTTAAGCCAACTTTTTCACTCTCCTCTTTTACTTTCATCAACAGGCTCATTAGTTCTTCTTTGCTTTCTGCCTTAAGGGTGGTGTCATCTGCATATCTGAGGCTATTGATATTTCTCCCGGCAATCTTGATTCCAGCTTGTGCTTCTTCCAGCCCAGCGTTTTTCATGATGTACTCTGCATATAAGTTAAATAAGCAGGGTGACAATATACAGCCTTGACGTACTCCTTTCCCTATTTGGAACCAGCCTGTTGTTCCATGTCCAGATCTAACTGTTGCTTCCTGACCTGCATACAGATTTCTCAAGAAGCAGGTCAGGTGGTTGGTATTCCCATCTCTTGAAGAATTGTCCAAAATTTGTTGTGGTCCACACAGTCAAAGGCTTTGGCACAGTCAATAGAAGTAGAAGTAGGTATTTTTCTGGAACTCTCTTGCTTTTTTGATGATCTGACGGGTGCTGGCAATTTGATCTCTGGTTCCTCTGCCTTTTCTAAATCCAGCTTGAACATCTGGAATTTCATGGTTTATGTACTGTTGAAGCCTGGCTTGGAGAATTATGAGCATTACCTTGCTAGCATGTGAGATGAGTGCAATTGTGCAGTAGTTTGAACATTCTTTGGCATTGCCTTTCTTTGGGATTGGAATGAAAACTGACCTTTTCCAGTCCTGTGGCCACTGCTGAGTTTTAAAAATTTGCTGGTATATTGAGGGCAGCACTTTCACGGCATCACCTTTTAGGATTTGAAATAGCTCAAGTGGAATTCCATCACCTCCAGTAGTTTTGTTCATAGTGATACCTCCTAAGGCCCACTTGACTTAGCTTTCCAGGATGTCTGGCTCTAAGTGAATGGTCATACCATGATTATCTGGGTCATGAAGATCTTTTTTGTATAGTTCTTCTGTGTATTCTTGCCACCTCTTCTTAATATCTTCTGCTTCTGTTAGGTCCATACCATTTCTGTCCTTTATTGTGCCCATCTTTGTATGAAATGTTCCCTCGGTATCTCTAATTTTCTTGAAGAGATCTCTAGTCTTTCCCTTGCTATTGTTTTCCTCTATTTCTTTGCATTGATCACTGAGGAAGGCTTTCTTATCTCTCCATGTTGTTCTTTGTAACTCTGCATTCAAATGGGTATATCTTTCCTTTTCTCCTTTGCCTTTCACTTCTCCTCATAGCTGTTTGTAAGGCCTCCTCAGACAATCATTTTGCCTTTTTTGCATTTCTTTTTCTTGGGGATGGTCTTGATCCCCTTTAGCTAATGAAAGAGAAAGTGAAGTCGCTCAGTCGTGTCCGACTCTTTGGGACCCCATGGACTGTAGCCTACCAGGCCCCTCTGTCCGTGGGATTTTCAAGGCAAGAATACTGGAGTGGGTTGCCATTTCCTTCTCCAGGAGATCTTCCCAAACCAGGGATAGAACCCAGGTCTCCCGCATTGTAGGCAGATGCTTTACCATCTGAGCCACCAGGGAAGCTCCCTTTAGCCATTAAATACATTAAAATTTCACTCTTGTCTATCAATGTTCACAGATGGCATTCTTCTAATTAGGCCTACTTCTCCTAAGATAGAAAACTAGTCCACTGAGATCACAAAAAGCTACACAGAAAAACAAAATAGTTTAGCTATGATTATTTATAATAAATACTTGTTTCTTATAATAATGACTTCAAATTAAGAAGACTAAAGTATTCTAGTTTCACTGTCATGCCAGCAAAAGAAAGTTAAAGTAGGCTCCTACCTCTTCATGTCTCATTCCTTCTATCATTTGCATAATATTTATGAAATGGTGACATCGATCTGAATGGTCAACTTGATATGTAGGCAAAGGATGATCCTGCCATAATCTCCATTCAGAGAGAGACAGTTGACGAATTCCAACGGTTGGTTCTTCAGTCTTGATTAACAATCATTTAACATAACACAAAACACACATACTCAGATTTCACACACTGATTTAAAAAATACTTAATATACAGATAATTGGCATACCGTACATAATTTTAATTCACTTAGGTATTTTCAACTAAAATTTCAGGTGAAAAATAAAATAACTTGATGAAGTACAAAGATGTCCTTTTAAATACATCTTAAAAATAACTGTTACATGTATTGCTTGTACAACTAGAAAGAAAACTATGTCATTAGAAATAAAATACATAAATAAATAAATATTAGATGAGTTACTACTTGGACATATTCCTGTTATATAATTCCATGTTAAGAGTTTTTGCTAGATTATGTTCTATAATCTAATAAAGAGGTATTCATAATCTCTCAGTGATACTGATCCCAATTCATCATGCCTGCTGCCATTCCTCACTTTCCCTGTTAGTGAAAAAAATATAGATTTGCAAAGCCAAGTATTTCAAGCCCTATAAATCTTCTCAAAGGTATCTTCCTTGAAGTTGTTTTTCTATTTCTCTGAGTACATATGTAACCTCTGATCAATTTGTTTGACTTTCCTTATGCTCATCAATAATTTGTTCATAATAAAATAATATTCAATTTAAAGTTTTACTCTAATTTCAAAACAAAAAGCAAAAAGCAGTTTGTACAAAGACATTCATAAAAGCATAATTTTATACTAGTAATATACTGAAAATAGCTCTAAAACACAACAGAGAAATAGTTAAAGTACGGTATATCACAGAGTAACATAACAATCATAAAAATTACACCTACACAGAAATAGTCATATGAAGAAAGTAATAAAGTCAGAATTTATGTAAATATATTATAGTCATATAAAAATATATATACAATAAGAAATACGAGTTTTACCAAGACAGACTATTCTTTAATATTCTTTTTAAAACTGCTTACATTCTTAATTTTTGACCTTCTGATTATGAATATTCATTCTCTTTACTCCCAAAGCTATTGCATAGTCACTATAAAGAACATCTGAAAACACATTTAACTTACTGGTCTGTTCTCTTCATTGTGTAAAGATAGAAACTGAACTTGAGGCAATGTTATTTCCTGAATTTCATCAGTGTCTTTTAATCTATATCGTCTATTCCATAATTTAAATTCTTCTTCTGATAAGAACCAATCGTCCTTTGAATTACTCTGCTTTATTCCTAGAAATTTAAAAAATAAGTCAAAACAGGTTTAAAAAAAATCTGCTAGACAAACACAAAATAAAAGACATCAACTCAAACTCTCTACTTGTTTCTGCTCAACCACTAATTCTATTCCTTAATATTCGCTTTCTTCATATAAACACTCTGGTTATTACTTCCTGTTTCTACACATCTCCTAAACTTCTTTTACCTTTTTGAAAGTATGTACTAGGGGACCTTCCAACTACAGCTAACCTCGTTAACAAAACATCACCAGGCAGCTCTCAGTCTTGTATTCCTTTGGACTCTCTCTATTTTGTTGTCTAAGACCTGGAAGGAAACAGACAACTTACAAAAGAAAGCTAGCATCATGATTCCATCTTAACACTATCAGAAAGTTATCTGAAGCTGGTACGGATGCAGGAGAGATGCAAAGACTAACAAGAGTTAAAGCCTGAAATGCTGGGTAGGGTGGGACAACAGTTTAAAAAGGACAAGAAAGACCTACTGCTTTAAAAAATGACATGATAACATACTTTTAAAAAATGCATAGTAAATTAATCCTTTATTAGTTCCATAATCTTTATAAAGGAAAATAACCACCAACATGGAAAGGATGAAAAAATATTAAGCTGTAACTCTGGTCCCAGTAAAGATGAGGGAAGAAAAAGAAATCAGAAAGGTACTGAACTGGAAATCAGGAAACTTCTGTCTTAGGTATTCTCAAATATTACATGAAAGCTTTTGCAAAATAAGGGGTTTAAATTAGGTGATCTCTCAGGTTTCTTCAGATCTAGCAATCTGAGGCACTGAGACTTTTGAAATAGAAACGTATTTCCTTCTCCTGGTCACGTTAAATATATTCAGACCTCTAGCCTAAATGAATCATATACAAATATATAAAAGATGGTATTTATACACACTACCTTATTAGCAAGATGAATCACTCACATTTGAAAAATCAGAGAAAATGGAAGAAGAAAAGCATAGAAAAATGTACATGAGCTAGTAATATAAGAAAGCCTTCCTCAGCGATTACTGCAAAGAAATAGAGGAAAACAATAAAATGGGAAAGTCTAGAGATCTCTTCAAGAAAATTAGAGATACCAAGGGAACATTTCATACAAAGATGGGCTCGATAAAGGACAGAAATGGTATGGCCTAACAGAAGCAGAAGATATTAAGAAGAGTTGGCAAGAATACACAGAAGAACTATACAAAAAAGATTTTCACGACTCAGATAATCACAATCGTGGGATCATTCACCTAGAGCCAGACATCCTGGAATGTGAAGTCAAGTGGGCCTTAGGAAGCAAAACTATGAACAAAACTACTGGAGGTGATGGAATTCCACTTGGGCTATTTCAAATCATAAAAGATAATGCTGTGAAAGTGCTGCCCTCAATATGCCAGCAAATTTGGAAAAGTCAGCAGTGGCCACAGGACTGGAAAAGATCAGTTTTCATTCCAATCCCAAAGAAAGGCAATGCCAAAGAATATTCAAACTACCGCACAATTGCACTCATCTCACATGCTAGCAAGGTAATGCTCGTAATTCTCCAAGCCAGGCTTCAACAGTACATAAACCATGAAATTCCAGATGTTCAAGCTGGATTTAGAAAAGGCAGAGGAACCAGAGATCAAATTGCCAACACCCGTCAGATCATCAAAAAAGCAAGAGAGTTCCAGAAAAATACCTACTTCTGCTTCTATTGACTGTGCCAAAGCCTTTGACTGTGTGGACCACAACAAATTTTGGACAATTCTTCAAGAGATGGGAATACCAACCACCTGACCTGCTTCTTGAGAAATCTGTATGCAGGTCAGGAAGCAACAGTTAGATCTGGACATGGAACAACAGGCTGGTTCCAAATAGGAAAAGGAGTACGTCAAGGCTGTATATTGTCACCCTGCTTAACTTATATGCAGAGTACCTCATGAGAAACGCTGGGCTGGATGAAGCACAAGCTGGAATCAAGATTGCCGGGAGAAATATCAATAGCCTCAGATATGCAGATGACACCACCCTTAAGGTAGAAAGCAAAGAAGAACTAATGAGCCTCTTGATGAAAGTAAAAGAGGAGAGTGAAAAAGTTGGCTTAAAGCTCAACATTCAGAAAACGAAGATCATGGCATCTGGTCCCATCACTTCATGGCAAATAGATGGGGAAACAGTGGAAGCAGGGACAGACTTTATTTTTTGGGGCTCCAAAATCACTGCAGATGAAATTAAAAGATGCTTGCTCCTTGGAAGAAAAGTTATGACCGACCTAGACAGCATATTAAAAAGCAGAGACATTACTTTGCCAACAAAGGTCCATCTAGTCAAAGGTATATAGTCATATATGGATGTGAGAGTTGGACTATAACGAAAGCTGAGTGCTTAAGAATTGATGCTTTTGAACTGGGGTGTTGGAGAAGACTCTTGAGAGTCCCTTGGACTGCAAGGAGATCAACCCAGTCAATCCTAAAGGAAATAAGTCCTGAATATTCATTGGAAGGACTGATGCTGAAGCTGAAACCCCAATACTTTGGTTACCTGATGTGAAGAACTGACTCATTGGAATAGACCCTGATGCTCGGCAAGATTGAAGGCAGGAGGAGAAGGAGATGAAAGAGGAAATGGTTGTATGGTGTCACCAACTGAATGGACATGAGTTTGAGTAAACTCCAGGAGTTGGTGATGGGCAGGGAGGCCTGGCATGCTGCAGTCCATGGGGTTGCAAAGAGTCGGACACGACTGAGCGACTGAACTAAACTAGTAACATTTTTAGAAGCAATTACTAAACATATGGTTAATTAACATCTATAAAAATTAAATGATCACTAAGAAAAATGTACACCAACCTAACCAAGTTTTGATCATACTGTTAGTTTAATTATTCAAGAGAATTCAAATATACACTCTTTTCATTTTAACCATAATTTGGCAAAGTCTTGTAAAATGATACATATATTTCTATTAAGTGAATTTGCATTAGGTTTAACAGGCATATCCACAAAACACTGATTAATGGCTCTGAGTTAAAGGAAAGAACATTAACAAATTTAGCTAAGTCCAAAGAAGGTGCCCAGGATAGGGAAGAATTCTGAAACTTCACAGTAATGAAAACCAGTGGAAAAGTCAGTTGAACAAACTTGAGAGGTACTGTCTTCAAATATATAAAGAAACTGCCACCTAGGTATCTCAAAGATCAAATCCATTTTTGTGTCTAGAAGCTGTGGGCAAATAAAGTCACCTGCCATTTCAGTAAATAAAGGATGTTGTTGGGGCGATCGGCCATCAGCCACTGCAGCTGCCCCTAAGGGGGTTTCAGAATGGAGAAAAACAGAATACTGGCCTAGGTAGTTAAGAGGTATATCAAAGGAATAATTTCAGTGAGCTGAAACTCTTGCATCGTCCCCTACATAAAAAAGCACTAAAATCATTAACTTGAGAGGTCTAGTTTTCTGGGATTAGCAGTAATTTTTTGATGTTCAGTGACTGGGTTTTTTCTCAGCAAAAACTCCTATGTATCCTGGCTTCCCACTTGCCTCTTTGGAACAGTCCCTCAGAGCTATCTGAGAGGCTTCCTTCCTGTGCTACAGTCCTCAGTAGTGCCCTGAATAAAACATAATTCTCAACTTTTATGTTGTGCATTTTTTTCAGTTGACAAAGCCAAAATTAAATCAATGACAAAAAGATACAAAGACAGAATTTTTTTTTTTAACAAAAGAACTTCTTTTATATGTACTATCAACAATGGAATGAACGCTCATAAAAGAATACAATTTCCATTAACAGAGATGTTCAAGTTGAGGCTTGATATACATTTAACATGGAGAGGGAAATAGCAACCCACTCCAGTATTTTTGTCTGGGAAATCCCATGGACAGAGGAGCTTGGTGGGCTAGAGTCCACGGGGTCTCAAAGAGTCGGACATGACCTAGAGATTGAATACTCACACACACGCACACACTTAACAGGCATGCTATAGAAAACATCCTTACCTTGGTAGGTAACTGGACTGGATGATTCCTGAGGTTTCCTCCAAAGTTTAGAATATATTTTATGATTCTTTAATATTTCAAGATATTGCCTTGGTATCACCAAAATCTCTGCAGTTCTTAAGCTAGCCCTCTCCTTACTATGCTCCCTGGCACCAAAGTATTAATATTTGTTCCTCACTGGCTCAGTATCACCAGCTTAGTCTAACTTCACCACTATCTGGTGTAACAGTAAATTAAAAAAAAAAATTTCTCCTTTGCAGAAATTCCCCCTGCTTCTCTGAAAGCAATTCCACAGATACTTATTAATATTCCTAAATCCTTTATTTAACTCTCTGATATGCATGAAAATCTTTGTAAAGGCAAAGCAAGTCTCTAGCCAGTTTTTCAACAAGAAATGATTTTCTTAAGGACCTAGGAGACATCTCTTTGAAATGTAAACATCAAGATAGTGTCCCTATCTCCCAGACAGCTGGGGAGTTTAGCCTTGGCACCTTTCTCTGAGCTCTCCCTATCTGTCTGTCATAGAGACAGAAGTTCTATTATTTCTTTGGATAAGTGTTAAGTGCTCAGTTGTGTTTGTGATCCATAGACTATGATTTGTGACCCCCTAGACTGTACCTTCCAGAGAAGGCAATGGCAACCCACTCCAGTACTCTTGCATGGCAAATCCCATGGATGGAGGAGCCTGGTAGGCTGCAGTCCATGGGGTCGCCAGGAGTCAGACACGACTAAGTGACTTCACTTTCCCTTTTCACTTTCATGCATTGGAGAAGGAAATGGCAACCCACTCAAGTGTTCTTGCCTGGAGAGTCCCAGGAATGGGGGAGCCTGGTGGGCTGCCGTCTCTGGGGTCACACAGAGTCGGACATGACTGAAGTGACTTAGCAGCAGCAGCAGCTGTAGACTGTACCTTGCTAGACTCTTCTGTCCATGGAATTCACCAGGCAAAAATACTGGAGTGGGTAGCCATTCCCTTCTCTAGGGGATCTTCCCAACCCAGGGACTGAACCTGGGTCTCCTACATTGCAGGCATATTCCTCACTGTTTGAGCTACCAGGGAGGATGAGGATAAAGGCAACTAGCTAACACAAATGGCTACCTCAATTACTGGGTGAATTAGGAATTAACTATGAAAGAACATGGGCTTCCCAGGTGTCTCTGTGGTAAGAATCTGCCTGCCACTGCAGGAGACGCAGGTTCGAGCCCTGGGTCAGGAAGACTGCCCTGGAGAAAGAAAAGGCAACCCACTCCAGTATTCTTGCCCTGGAAATCCCAGAGGAGCCTGGAGAGGCTACAGTCCATGGGGTCGCAAAAGAGTCAGACATGACTTAGCAACTAAAACAACAACAATGAAAGAACATACAGCAAATGGTGCTGTCCTCTTATAAGAAGACAAGTTACTGTTATAATCTTAAGAACATGATGTAAAGGATTACTACTGTTTAAATGAATAGGCTGGAATTTTTCTTTCTCTTAACTTGGTGGATTGCTTACAATGCATATTGTAATACGGCTTAATGCTTATTCAATAGTAAAAGTGTTTTCCTCTTTTCTACATTTTGTAAAGCAGATTCTCTGGGCTTATATTTTTAGTTTTCCCAACACTGAGCTTCTTTCATTCTGTATTGCCAGTACCTTGTTCCCTTTGCCACATTAATCATCTCTCTTCTATCCTTCTCAAAGTGAACACCTATAACAAACTAGGATGTATATTGATTTTCTCATAGAATAGATCAATATATGACCTGCTAAAAAATAACAGAAAAACAAATGTGTGTCTCAAATGCAAAAAACTGTATTTACCATTCCTATAGGAAAAGATAGATGACTTTCGCTGCAAGTTCCGAGAAGGCTTCTCTGGTTCATAGACACCATGTGTAATGAACATCTTATGTAATTGTGGGTTGACTCCATTAGGAACCATTCGTGGACTTCCTTGGTAAAAATGAAGGACCTGCCTATTACCTGAAATAGCTTTGTAAATACTTCTTTTGTTGCACTGACTTTGATTATAAGTCTGCAAAAAAAAAAAAAATGCAAAATCATTTTATTTCTATAATAATCACCTAGCCATAACAAGTAGTTATTATATCACCCTGAGTTTATTCTAAACAGCAAATTAAACTCTGATCCACTTAAATATTTGAGGAACAGAATCTATGTTGTCTTAAATTTGAAGGCTATTTAAGTCTTAATGAAAATCATTTCAAGATTTATTCTTACTTTAGTAACTATATTGTACCAACAAAGTCTGTCTTTTATTCAGTATCTTGCTGTTTTTGAATAAGGTTAATATTTATATATAAGTATAAACTGCTTTAAAAAAATACTATTTTTTTATTTCAGCTTGTTACTTCATCTCTCTACATGTCAATTTTCTTTACTGTATACAACAAGAAAATCCCTAGTACTGCCCTGACAGCGTTGTTGACATTATTTAAGTAAAACAATGCATCTGAAACATTTGCAACAGTGTCCAGCACAAAGTAGGTACTCATGAAATGTGGTCCATTATGACTTTTTAACAGATAAGAAAACTAACACTTAAATAGAGGTTAAGTTAGTTGCCTAAGGTAATACAATTAGTTAGGACCCAGTTCCACTCAGTGATAATACATAGACTTTTAAAAGCTGCCAGACATCTCATTTATTAGAATTATCTCATAGATAAATTAGATGTTACATAAGAATATGCTATAGTAACATAAAAAGTATTGGTGGAAAAAGAAATTCATTTTTCAGGATGATTTTCATAGGGTTTCTGAAACACTTCAAATCAATTGTTTAAAACTACTGTCATTAATGAAAATTCCTTAATGTAAAACTATTTAAAAAATATTTACTTGGCCACAGAAATAGTCCCACTCAGTTATAAAAGTTATTAACACTTTAGTGTACACATGCAGAATAATATTATGTACAGCATATTTAGGGAGGCCCGTCACGCAAGACTTATGAATATCACTCAATGCCTTATCACTTAGAATAGGCATTAGTAAACTTCCACAAGGGTCAGAAAGTAAATATTTCAGGCTTTGCTGGCTACATATTACCCCCGGCGCGTATGGTGTTAGTTGACTGATTTAGGCAACTCTTTAAAATGTAAAAAATATTCTCAGCTCACTGTAGTTATTAATAAAACAACAACTAAACACACATAAAAAAAACAAGCCTTAAAAGCACAGGGAAATAGTCAGACAAGGTAATACTTGATTTTTGTATCTATGTGTTGCTAAATTAATACTAAAGTACAAAGATATGGTTGTTTATATGGATAAAAGTTATGAAGCTGAGTCTAGTCAAAAATTTTCCTAACTACAAGAAAAGAATAGGCAGTATCTAATACAAAGGGAAACAAAAATCAATCACAATTACTACAGATTGCTTGGACTCTGAATGTGAACAGATTGATACTTGTCTTTAGGTTCTGTTTCTCAAATTTCGACTGTCGGATTATGCTCCCACAAGTCTACTTACGCGTTCCTCTCGTCCTTCAGCAAGGATAACAACAATCCTGCCCTGACGTTTGCGGCCGGTTCTACCCATTCGCTGTATAAGACGAATTGGGCTCTTCTGGGCATCAAAACATATTATAAGGTCAACTTCTCCGATATCCAAACCTTCTTCACCAACGCAAGTGGACACCAACGTATTGTAACCACCAGTACGAAATTGTTTCACTACCTAAAATTAAAGTTTAAAAATAATTAGATGCAACTAGAAGAGAATTGCAAATCAAAGCATACTTCTTCCATCTGCCCCTGAAATCAGATTAAAAATCACCACCCAAAATACTACCGAATAGGAAAAGAAGCGGCAAAATGACAATATAAACCAAGAGAGAGCGGTGCGGTGCAAAGCACAGTCCCAATTCCTTTGCTTTAATGATGTTATGATTCCAAAAGGTTCTTCTAACCATTTACACACGAGTGAGAAAGCACAGATATTATTTTTAACATCACTAAAAAGAGGGTAGAGCATGTAAATGGCCCCAGAGCACTTACTGCTATTTATCATATCCTATTGTCAGTCAATTTTAGAATAATAGTAAGTTTAATAATTAAACTATGTTTGATTACTTCTAGCATTCATATTTTAAACAGAAATGGAATAAGAGCCATAGAGAATGGTCTGGTGGCTGTCAAGGGGGAGGGGGCTGAGGGAGGGATCAAGTCAGGGGTTGGGGTTAGCAGATGCAAACTTCTGTATCTAGAATGGACAAACAAGTTCCCACTGTAGAGCACAGAGCACTATATTCAATGGAAAACAATATTTAAAAAAAGAATGCATGCATATGTGTAACTGACTCACCTTGCTGTACAGCAGTAATACAACATTGTATAAATCAACTATACTTCAGTAACAAAAATTTTAGTTAAAAATACAATTCATATTTTACTTTTTACACTGCTATTCCAGTGAAGGGTAGCAGATTATGGCAGCCCAAATATGACTATAGGAGTTTAGATCATGCTGCCCCAGCCTATGCTGCTTTTGGTATACTGATTACTTTGAGCTAAAGGCATTCAAAAAAAAGCAAGTGCGGTTTCTCTGGCCACTTATCTGCCTAAAAGCAGATCCTCCAGAAGGAACTCAACTGTCATAAATCCCTTCCCCAGGAGTTTCATCAACCAGGGAAAACTAACTCAGCAAGAGACTGAAAGCCCACACCATATCCAAACAAACTTCATCACAATCTATCACTCATACTTCCCATCCTTTAAGACCCCATTGATCTTCCCTGAAAATCATTTACTCTCCTTTGTGCCTGCCACTCCTCTTTCCCCATAAGATGCTATTTAAATATGAATTCTAAGCCACTTCAGGGAGTTATTCATTTTTCCCTCGGTGTTTTCCCACGTATCCATGAAGTATACATGTTTGTTTGTTTTTAATTTATATTGCTTTTCAGCTGTGCTCAGGCTTTTCTCTAGATAAGGTGAGCAGGGGCTACCCTCCAGTTGCGGAACTTGGGTTTCTCATTGTGGTAGCCTCTCTTGTTGAGCAGCACAAACTCTAGGGTGCATGGGCTTCAGTAGTTAGGACTCCCTGGCTCTAGAGCACAGACTCAAAAGTTGTGACTCCTGGACTTAGTTACACCATGCCATGTGGGATTTTCCCAGACCAGGGATTGAACCCATGTCTCTTACATTGGCAGGTAGATTCTTTACCATTGGCAGGTGGATTCTTTACCACTGAGCCACCAGAGAAGCCCAGTATACATTTGTTAATAAGCTTCAGTTTGTTTTTCTCTTGTAAATCTGTCTTTTATTACAGAGGTTGCAGCTAAGAACTCAGAAGGGTAGAGGGAAAATTATTTTTTCTTCTCTTCACCAGGATTCCCTGATCAAGTTACGGGAAGTATACTAGCATGACAATGAGTTAATGAAAAAGTCAAAGTCAACTCCTTTATCTCAGATCCCACTCTAAATCTGTCAGGAGTCCTGTCAACTTTGGAGAAGGCAATGGCACCCCACTCCAGTACTCTTGCCTGGAAAATCCCATGGATGGAGGAGCCTGGTGGGCTGCATTCCATGGGGTCGCTAAGAGTCGGACATGACTAAGCGACTTCACTTTCACTTTTCACTTTCATGCATTGGAGAAGGAAATGGCAACTCACTCCAGTGTTCTTGCCTGGAGAATCCCAGGGACGGGGGAGCCTGGTGGGCTGCCGTCTATGGGGTCGCACAGAGTCGGACACGACTGAAGCGACAGCAGCAGCCTGTCAACTTGACCTTGAAAATATATCCATAATCCAATGGTTTCTTGCAAACTTCCCTGCTTCCACGTAGTCCAAGCCACCATTGTCTTTAGCTTGAATTATTGTCATAATTCTTCCAATTGGTCTTTCTATTTCCACCCTTAGCCCCTATAGTTTATTCTGAAGACAGCAGCCAGTGTGATTCTTTTAAAGTATCAGTCAGGCAATGACCCTCCTCTGCTCTAAATTCTCCAAGGGCTTCTGCTCATCTCACTCAGAGAAAAATCCAGTCATTAAAATAGAAATGACCTACAAGATCCTAAAGAACCTGGCACCCCACTTCCTCTGTGATGTCATCACTTGTTTACTTACACAGACTCTTTTGAGGGCAGTGGAGACTAGTATCAGAAGTATGTAAATGTAGGAGTCCTCATCTTTTCATGTTGACAGATTCAAGAAAGAATCTTTGAAAATAAATTAGCTGTTAAAGACATACCTAATTGTCAGAGACTGCTCAAGTGCAGACTTACAGCTAATCTGCAAAACGCTGTACACAGTTTAAAAAAAAAAAAGCAATAGTTTAAAATTACCCCAAAGCACAGCACAGCACTCAGAAAACTTGTGACCAATATTCAGTGCATACAGCTACCTTAAATATCACCATGGTTTCTTTTCTCTGACCACATTTTGAAGATTTTTAAATAGAAAAAAGTGATACAATCATTATTTGTTTGGAATAAATAACTAAAATGACTTAAGATAAATAAATAGTAAACATTTACTGAAGGCTCTGTTGTATGATTTCATTTAATATTTACAATAGGTCTATGGAGTTTGTTTACAGATAATCAAACTGAGGCACAGTAAGTAAAAAAATTTATCAGTGGAAAAGCTAGGACTCCAACCTATATAGTGTGATTCCAGAGCCTTTCTGCTCAAATGTGCTTAAAAATATTCAAAATTAAAAAAAATATACTTTTTTGGTCTTTCAAAATATGCCTCCATACAGTTGTGTCCGACTCTTTGCGACCCCATGGACTGCAGCACACCAGGCCTCCCAGTACATCATCAACTCCTGGAGCTTGCTCAAACTCATGTCCATCAAGTTGACACCATACAACCATTTCATCCTTGGTCATCCCCTTCTCCTCCCACCTTCAATCTTTCCCAGCATCAGGCCCTTTTCAAATGAGTCAGCTCTTCACATCAGGGGGCCAAAGACTGGAGTTTCAGCTTCAGCATCAGTCCTTCCAATGAATATTCAGGACTGATTTCCTTTAGGATGGACTGGTTGGATCTCCTTGCAGTCCAAGGGACTCTCAAGAGTCTTCTCCAACACTACAGTTCAAAAGCACCCCAATGTTCATCGCAGCACTGTTTATAATAGCCAGGACATGGAAGCAACCTAGATGCCCATCAGCAGATGAATGGATAAGAAAGCTGTGGTACATATACACAATGGAGTATTACTCAGCCATTAAAAAGAATACATTTGAATCAGTTCTAATGAGGTGGATGAAACTGGAGCCTATTACACAGAGTGAAGTAAGCCAGAAAGAAAAACACCAATATAGTATACTAATGCATATATGTGGAATTTAGAAAAATGGTAACGATAACCCTGTATGCGAGATAGCAAAAGAGACACAGATGCATAGAACAGTCTTTTGGACTCTGTGGGAGAGGGAGAGGGGGGAATGATTTAGGAGAATGGCACTGAAACATGTATAATATCATATAAGAAACTAATCACCAGTCCAGGTTTGATGCAGGATACAGGAAGCTTGGGGCTGGTGCACTGGGATGACCCAGAGGGATGGTACAGGGAGGGAGGTGGGAGGAGGGTTCAGGATGGGGAACACGTGTACACCCGTGGTGGATTCATGTTGATGTATGGCAAAACCAATACAATATTGTTAAGTAAAAGTAAAAAAAAAAAAAAAAAAAAAAAAAGAACCTAAGCCAGGTCTATATTGTGTAACACCACCACCTTGTGGCTAAATACTTCATTACAGAGTAATCCCAAATTAAATTCCTATTAAAGATAAGATCTTCCAAAAAAAAAAAAAAGCATTAATTTTTCAGAACTCAGCTTTCTTTATAGTCCAAATCTCACATCCATACATGACTACTGGAAAAACCATAACTCTGACTAGACAGACTTTTGCTGGCAAAGTAATGTCTTTGCTTTTTAATATGCTGTCTAGGTTGGTCATAACTTTTCTTCTAAGGAGCAAGCGTATTTTAATTTCATGGCTGCAGTCACCATCTGCAGTGATTTTGGAGCCCCAAAAATAAAGTCTGTCAGTGCTTCCACTGTTTCCCCATCTATTTGCCATGAAGTGATGGGACCAGATGCCATAATCTTAGTTTTCTGAATGTTGAGCTTTAAGCCAACTTTTTCACTTTCCTCTTTCACTTTCATCAACAGGCTCTTCAGTTCTTCGCTTTCTGCCTTATGGGTGGTGTCATCTGCATATCTGAGGTGACTGATACTTCTCCTGGCAATCTTGATTCCAGCTTGTGCTTCATCCAGCTCAGCGTCTCTCATGATGTACTCTGCATATAAGTTAAATAAGCAGGGTGACAATATACAGCCTTGATGTACTCCTTTCCTGATTTGGAACCAGTCTGTTGTTCCATGTCCAATTCCAACTGTTGCTTCCTGACCTGCATACAGATTTCTCAGGAGGCAGGTCAGGTGGTCTGGTAGTCCCATCTCTTTCAGAATTTTCCACAGTTGATTGTGATCCACACAGTCAAAGGCTTTGGCATAGTCAATAAAGCAGAAATAGATGTTTTTCTGGAACTCTTGCTTTTTCGATGATACAGCGGATGTTGGCAATTTGATCTCTGGTTCCTCTTTTCTAAATCCAGCCTGAACATTTGGAAGTTCATGGTTCACGCACTGTTGAAGCCTGGCTTGGAGAATTTTGAGCATTACTTTGCTAGCGTGTAAGATGTCCTTTTCATTATATGGGACTGGAATGCAAAAGTAGAGAGTCAAGAAATACCTGGAGTAACAGGCAAATTTGATCTTGGAGTACAGAATGAAGCAGGGCAAAGGCTAATAGAGTTTTGCCAAGAGAACGCGCTGGTCAGAGCAAACACCTTCTTCCAACAACAGAAGAGAAGGCTCTACACATGGACGTCACCAGGTGGCCAATACCAAAATCAGATTGATAATATTCTTTGCAGCCAAAAGTGGAGAAGCTCTATATAGTCAGCGAAAACAAGACTGGGAGCTGACTGAGGCTCAGATCATGAACTCCTTATTGCCAAATTCAGACTTAAATTGAAGACAGTAGGGAATACCACTAGACCATTCAGGTATGACCTAAATCAAATCCCTTATGATTATACAGTGGAAGTGAGAAATAGATTTAAGGGACTAGATCTGATAGAGCGCCTGAAGAACTACGGACAGAGGTTCGTGACATTGTACAGGAGGCAGGGATCAAGACCATCCCCAAGAAAAAGAAATGCAAAAAAGGCAAAATGGTTGTCTGAGGAAGCCTTACAAATAGCTGTGAAAAGAAGAGAAGCAGAAGGCAAAGGAGAAAAGGAAAGATATACCCATTTGAATGCAGAGTTCCAAAGAATAGCAAGGAGATATAAGAAAGGTTTCCTCAGTGATCAATGCAAAGAAATAGAGGAAAACAATAGCAAGGTAAAGACTAGAGATCTCTTCAAGAAAATTAGAGATACCAAGGAAACATTTCATGCAAAGATGGGCACAATAAAGGACAGAAATGGTATGGACCTAACAGAAGCAGAACATATTAAGAGGAGGTGGCAAGAATACACAGAAGAACTATACAAAACAGATCTCATGACCCAGATAATTATGATGATATGATCACTCACCTAGAGCCAGACATCCTGGAATGCGAAGTCAAGTGGGCCTTAGGAAGCATCACTACGAACAAAGCTAGTGGAGGTGATGGAATCTGAGTTGAGCTATTTCAAATCCTAAAAGATGATGCTGTGAAAATGCTGCACTCAATATGCCAGCAAATTCTGAAAACTCAGCAGTGGCCACAGGACTGCTAAAGGTCAGTTTTCATTCCAATCCCAAAGAAAGGCAATGCCAAAATATGCCTAGGTTTATTTATATATTTACTATAAAATTATCTTTAAGCTATAGCTTAACAAAATAAAATGGCATAAGTGCAAAGCGAATCAATTTTATTTTTATATTCATCAACTCAAAAAATAATTACCTCCAGTTGCTCCTTCTGCGTAAAACCTTTCATGCTTTTTCCCGAGGCATGTCCAACAAAAGTCATTACTCTAATAATTGGCTGATGCGGTAAAAGCATTTCTGCAATTTCTTGAACACTATCTCGAAATGAAGAGAAGATCATAACTCTGGTCTCATCACACTTCTTATCAGACGTCTTTCGGGCTGTATAACCAAAAGATACTTTAATTACAACTTAAAAAAAGCATTTAGATAATTCAAAAGGCAAACAAACCGGAAACTATGTACCAGTGAGTTACAGCTGTAACAGTTCTTTCAAAAGAGTAAAGCATCTTAAACCTTTGCCGGTTTTCCTTCCCTCTCTTCTTCCACCGTAATAAACCTGGCTCCTTATCTCTCACTGGCTATGGTAAAACAAAACCCAAAGAGACCAAATAAAAGTTAGCTTGTGATCAGTCCTTCAATTTATGCATGATGCTTCTTATGCCTCGTTACCTTCTAAACCAGAAGCACAGGTCTACAGAGCGTCCACTGATTCTCTAAAACCTCCCTTTCCTTTCTGTTCACTAGGCACTGTCTTAATCCAGGTCATGGTACTCTGTCCCTGAATTATTGATACTTTCAAATTCTCTAAGGAAAACTACAGAATATACCCTACATGCAGTCACAAAGCTGCTTCCACTGTCTCTGTGCTTGGGAGGAGTAGAATGCACGAATAACATGATTTAGAGGCTGGATCACTTAGTCTCTGGGCAATGTGTGACCATGGCAGTGATTTAATCTATTTCATTTAATCTCTTTAAGCTTTAGTTTCTTAATATCTAAAATGGACTGGAGAAGGGAATGGCAACCCACTCCAGTATTCTTGCCTGGAAAATCCCACGGATGGAGGAGCCTGGTGGGCTACAGTCCATGGGGCTGCAAAGAGTTGGACACAACTGAGCGACTTCACTTTAAAATGGATTGAGGTGATGATGAAATCAAATAGTAAATATAAGGTATGCAGACTTGAGTATAACAACTGGTTACTAATTGCAAGCTGTGGGGCAGTGGGGGGCTTTTGTTGTTTGTTTCCTTTTGTTTTTTAACCTTGCATGGGACTCTGACAATCCTTCCGAAACACAATTCATATTACATTAATCATGTGTGTGCCAGGGACTCCACTATGCATTTTATATATTAACTCATTTAATCTTCATGAATTAAATGACTTAATACACATAAAGCTACTCATCTCACACACTAGTAATGTTCAAAATTCTCCAAGCCAGGCTTCAGCAATATGTGAACCGTGAACTTCCTGATGTTCAAGCTGGTTTTAGAAAAGGGAGAGGAACCAGAGATCAAATTGCCAACATCTGCTGGATCATGGAAAAAGCAAGAGAGTTCCAGAAAAACATCTACTTCTGCTTTATTGACTATACCAAAGCCTTTGACTGTGTGGATCACAATAAACTGTGGAAAATTCTGAAAGAGATGGGAATCCCAGACCACCTGATCTGCCCTTGAGAAATCTGTATGCAGGTCAGGAAGCAACAGTTAGAATTGGACATGGAAAAACAGACTGATTCCAAATAGGAAAAGGAGTACGTCAAGGCTGTATATTGTCACCCTGTTTATTTAACCTATATGCAGAGTACATCATGAGATATGCTGGACTGGAAGAAACACAAGCTGGAATCAAGATTGCTGGGAGAAATATCAATCACCTCAGATATGCAGATGACACCACCCTTATGGCAGAAAGTGAAGAGGAACTAAAAAGCCTCTTGATGAAAGTGAAAGAGGAGAGTGAAAAAGTTGGCTTCAAGCTCAACATTCAGAAAACGAAGATCATGGCATCTGGTCCCACCACTTCATGGGAAATAGATGGGGAAACAGTGGAAACAATGTCAGACTTTATTTTTCTGGGATCCAAAATCACTGCAGATGGTGACTGCAGCCATGAAATTAACAGACGCTTACTCCTTGGAAGGAAAGTTATGACCAACCTAGATAGCAGATTCAGAAGCAGAGACATTATTTTGCCAAAAAGGTTCGTCTAGTCAAGGCTATGGTTATTCCTGTGGGCATGTATGGATGTGAGAGTTGGACTGTGAAGAAGGCTGAGCGCCGAAGAATTGATGCTTTTGAACTGTGGTGTTGGAGAAGACTCTTGAGAGCCCCTTGGACTACAAGGAGATCAAACCAGTCCATTCTGAAGGAGATCAGCCCTGAGATTTCTTTGGAAGGAATGATGCTAAAGCTGAAACTCCAGTACTTTGGCCACCTCATGCGAAGAGTTGACTCATTGGAAAAGACTCTGATGCTGGGAGGGATTGGGGGTAGGAGGAGAAGAGGACGACAGAAGATGAGATGGCTGGATGGCATCACCGACTCAATGGCTGTGAATTTGAGTGAACTCCGGGAGTTGGTGATGGACAGGGAGACCTGGCATGCTGCAATTCATGGGGTCGCAAAGAGTCGGACACGACTGAGCAACTGATCTGATCTGAAGGAAAAAGAAGCAGGTGCTTTTGTAAGGAAAAGTATTCCAGATAAATTCCAGAAACAGTGACAGACTTTACTTTTTGGGGTCCAAAATCACTGCAGATGGTGACTGCAGCCATGAAGTTTTTTAAAAGACATTTACTCCTTGGAAGGAAAGTTATGACCAACCTAGACAGCATATTAAAAAGCAGAGACATTCCTTTGCCAACAAAGGTCTGTCTTGTCGAAGCCATGGTTTTTCCAGTGTCATGTACGAATGTGAAAGCTGGACTATAAAGCTGCTGAGAGCCAAAGAATTGATGCTCTTGAACTGTGGTGTTGGAGAAGATTCTTTTGAGTCCCTTGGACTGCAAGGAGATCCAACCAGTCTGTCCTAAAGGAAACCAGTCCTGAATATTCACTGGAAGGATTGATGCTGAAGCTGAAACCCCAATCCTTTGGCTACCTGATGCGAAGAGCTGACTCATCTGAAAAGACCCTGATGCTGGGAAAGACTGAAGGCAGGAGGAGAAGGGGACGACAGAGGATGAGATGGCTGGATGGCATCACTGACTCGATTGATGTGAATCTGAGTGAACTCCAGGAGTTGGTGGTGGACAGGGAGGCCTGGCATACTGGGGTCCATGGGGTTGCAAAGAGTTGGACACGACTGAGTGACTGAACTGAAATGAACTGAACTAAATATTATATACAGTTTTTACTATCTCCTTGCCTTATACTGTCCTAGGCTGACTTTTCTTTTTCACATAATACCCTATTGTTAACATTTCCACCATCTCCCTGGCCCATATGCTGCCAAAATTTCTAAGTTTTTCTTTATATTAATAATCCAGAATAATTAAAAGCTCATCTTCTCCATAAGAAATGTTAGCAAAAACTAACAAATAATTAGCTTTCTCATGACTTTGCCTTGCCTTTAGGATATTAAATACAACCTACCATTCCATGACTTGAAGTGTTCAACTACAACTTCTTCTAATTTCTTTAATTTTGGATGACTATAGCAGAACTTTTTATCTTTACCTCCTGGGGGGAAAAAAAAAAACAACAAACAAAAAACTTTTCTGTGTTTTTTTTCATATTCCATTACATTCATGTATTTTAATTATCCTTTTCAAAATGGATTTGTTAAAACTCATTTTTTAAAAATTTATTTAAACAGTAACTGGCATCTGGGTAGCACATAAACCTTACTGTAAAATAAACTGAATTGTTATGAAAATTTCATTCAGAGAAATAATCCAAATAGGATTAAGCAGCAAAGCAGAAGGCAAAAGCTCACATTTATTTAAGCTACAATCAGTAGCTTTTGTAGTTCTGAAAATTTTCACCACCAGTAACAACAACTACTAATTTCTATTGTATGTTTAAAGTTCATGAACTACTTGAATATATATTATCCTAAGTTGAATAGTAAAATTTTTATGTTTAACAGGTCTATGGTTTCAGAAATATAAGTAGGTATAAACAGACATGTGGATCAATGAAGCTTAATTTTAAAATTAACCTTGATAAAGAAAAAACAATATAAAAATTTAAAAGAAAAAAACAGACCTTTCTGGATAGCAGAAACGCCGCTTGTTGAAGTACTACGTGTATGTGCAAACATGCTATCCAGATGATCATAGAGTTTCATGAAGTCCGTGTTTCGGCT
Organism: Bubalus kerabau; assembly: GCF_029407905.1. Classification (NCBI taxonomy): domain Eukaryota; kingdom Metazoa; phylum Chordata; class Mammalia; order Artiodactyla; family Bovidae; genus Bubalus; species Bubalus kerabau. The sequence continues at coordinate 55,533,067 of NC_073642.1, read as the reverse complement.
AAGTTCATTTTTTGCCCGAGTCATTCCTTCAGAAATTAAGAAAACATTTTCCCATTTATCAAGTGCATTATTTATTTAGAAGAAATTACAATTCAGCAGTGAATGCAAGTTTTTCAAATTTAAAAATGAAAACCAGCAACTTTTTCCAGTTTCACATTCACATTTGTATTAATGAATGGCTCCCTTTTTTCCAGTAATATATCAAAAATCAAACATGGGTTGGGATGTTTTTTAATCTTGGACTACCCAGTCTCCAGAACTGCAAGAAAAATATGTCTATTGTTTAAGCAAAATAAAAGGAAGAAGAAAAAATTTGTGATATAACTATTTCATTGCTTTTTAAAGTAAAGCCCCTTAAGTAATCCAAACCGTTCAATATACATATCATTAAGCAAAATAATACGTGTCATCACTTCTTTAAATAATTCCATATAATTTACCTTTAGTTCCATCCATAATTCCACAGAGGAAGAAATATAATGATCTCATTCCCATTTGCTGCAATAATTCATAACCATGATATAAACTAATACAAATAGCAAACTCTCCCTCGATTATGCCTTGTTGGATTCCCTAAAATAATAATAAAAAAAGCATGTATCAAATTTACCCAGAGAAAGAAATGAAGATACATATACTATGCAGAACTTACTGGTTCTATTGAATGTCCTGTGATCAAAGTGTATTCTATATAAAATCTGCCCCTTCATTTAATTCAACAGGAAACTTACATTTTAAAGAGAATAAATGAAGGGGTGAATATTTACCATATGCTGTTTTTCTTTACAGGTAAATTACTAGCAGTGTATAGATTCATTTGGCCTTTCAAAAGAATTTAATAAGCATCTACTATTGCTAAGCACTGAGAAAGACATTTGGGATACAAGGGAAAATAAAACAGATATGGGCCTATTCAATGGTTTCTGACATCAGGACACATATTGAGTCAAACTCTTTAACACTAACATTTAACACCAAGTACACATGCCACAGTAACATCTGAACAGGGTTACAAGAACACTACTTACACAAACTTAGTGATCTTAATACCTAGGAGGGAGGTACTACTGTCATGCCCATTTAGAGATGCAGAAGCTCATACAGGTGGTAAGTAGCGGAGCCACTATTTACACCCAGGAAATCTGGCCCAATATCGTTGTGCTTTTAACCACTACTCTCAAGGAAAAGTGAAGTACATATTCCTTTTAGGGGAGCAAAGGTGGGTATATCTATATGATAAGATACCTTTAAAGAAGACCACTGAGAATGTATTTTAATCATTTTCCTTTATTAGAGATGAAGAATATTATTCAATACCTTACATTTTTACTAGCAATTAACACCAGTTACACTCATTTTAAATGTTTCTAGGATAGTGATATTCTAAAATGGCACCCTAATTACCTAAAAGGATAAAACAATACTATCAGTGGATCAAGTTCAACATGTTTAGATTTATGATTTAAAATTTCAATGAAACTTTAACTCTTAGAATAAACTTTAAACACTTTCAGTTCAGTTTAGTCGCTCAGTCGCGTCCAACTCTGCAACCCCATGAATCGCAGCACGCCAGGCCTCCCTGTCCATCACCAACTCCCAGAGTTCACTCAAACTCACGTCCATCGAGTCGGTGATGCCATCCAGCCATCTCATCCTCTGTCATCCCCTTCTCCTCCTGCCCCCAATCCCGCCCAGCATCAGAGTCTTTTCCAATGAGTCAGCTCTTTGCATGAGGTGGCCAAAGTACTGGAGTTTCAGCTTTAGCATCATTCCTTCCAAAGAACACCCAGGACTGATCTCCTTTAGAATGGACTGGTTGGATCTCCTTGCAGTCCAAGGGACTCTCAAGAGTCTTCTCCAACACCACAGTTCAAAAGCATCAATTCTTCGGTGCTCAGCTTTACTAAAGTTTAAAATAATACACTGCAATTTCACAGAAAACTTCCTTTGTGGTTCCCCAGATACTACAGAATAAAGTCCTTAATTCTAGTGTAACATTTACAGCTACTCCCAGGCAGTCACAAACTAGAGTAACCAACATATGTGACCTCCTCAATCCTTCACGTCAGTCAAATCCATTTGCTCACGGTCTCCTTCATGCCTTTAACAGTTGCCCTGTTCCTTTGCACATGTATTCTCAGTTCCAAGAATGAGTCAGTGCCTTTTTGTGCTTGTGAGCAACTCTTCTGACTTTGGACCTTCCCTGATGGATCTGTTCCCTACCATCTATTTTTTTTCCCAAAGAAGAGTAAAAATACAAAGCTTACTGCAATGTTTACTCTGACTTCAGGAAGAAGAATTAAGACTAAATGCCAGACATCTAAAAGTTAGTTAAGATCTACCTTCTTATGATCCTTCTTTGACTTTGCAGAACAGAAGTGAACTGAAAGATCAATTTTAAAAGTTACAAGATAGGGACTTCCCTGGTGGTCCAGTGGTTTGGAGTCCTCCTTGGAATGCAGAAGAAGTGGGTTTGCTCCCAGGTCAGGGAGCTAGAATCTCACAAGTTGTGGGGCAGCTAGGCCCATGGCCACAACTACTGAGCCCATGTGCTTTGCATACCACGTGCCACAACTAAGACCTGACACAGCCAAATAAGGAAATAAACTTTAAAAAATGTTAGAAGGTAAATTTGTCTTAATTCACATTATCAAACTGTATTCCTGCTAGATATTTTTGTGCTTCTATAAACTGTATAAAAGTTGGGGCTTCCCTTGTGGCTCAGCTGGTAAAGAATCCACCTGCAATGTGGGAGACCTGGGTTTGATCCCTGTTGGGAAGATCCCCTGGAGAAGGGAAAGGCTACCCACTCCATTATTCTGGCCTGGAAAATTCCATGGACTGTATAGTCCAAGGGGTCGCAAAGAGTCAGACAGGACTGAGCGACTCTCACTTCACTATAAACTATATAAATCATACCTGAATTCCTGATGAGCTAATATACACCAAAACCAATCATTATTTACAGTTCATCCTTGCTTTGAGTAAGAACTTAGTCTATCATCAAAATTCATTTTAAAATACCTACCACCATGTTTGGAGATGGGTTTTTCCTAAATTGATCTCTTGCAAGAATTATCTGGTATTTTGTTAGATTGGGAATATCTTTTCTCATCAAAACATTCTTCTGAATCAAAGAACTGGCAAATGCTTCCAAAATCTGCAAGTTTCAAAGAAATTTAGTTTTTGTTTTAAAATCCTTTTTCAAATACAATCATTTCCACACATGGAAAATAGTTATATATGTTAAATTATATACTAGTCTTAAAATGCAAACTTCAAGTAAACACAGAAGAGATAATAAAATTGTAAAGTACTTGACATTTATCCTCAGATAATATACATAAGAGTCAGCAGAATCAATTATTAGATTCAATTATAATTGAATATATATGTGTTTAGCTGTTTATTTCTTAACTCTCCTCCCTTTTCCCTAACCTAAGCACAATGAAAGGAGGGCCTTAATTTTTTTTTTGTGTTGCATCATCAGTGCAAGTCTGATAAATATCTGCGGAGTGATGACAAAGTCAAAATGCCTTGAATACCTTTAATTTCATTCACTGATTCATTCTTTCAAAAATATTCATTAGGCATTTACTATGTATAAAGCATTGTTCTTGATGCTGGGGATATTGTGGCTGAGACAAACGAATTTCTGCTTTCATAAAGTTAAAATTCGATAGAGGGAAGAAAGGAATAAAGAAATACAGAAAGTAGAGAATTGCGATTATGACAAATGTATTCAAGAACCTAAAACATAGTAATGCTGTATGTGGGGAAGGGGGTTGCTTTTATATAAGGTGGACAAAGACAGTTTCCTTATCGTTTTTTGTGGGAGGGATGGGAGCAGCAGCGAGGGCATGGCACCCCACTCCAGTATTCTCGCCTGGAGAATCCCGTGGACAGAGAAGCTTGGTGGGCTACAGTCCATGGGGTCGCAAAGAGTCGGACACAACTGAAGCGACTTAGCACTGGGAGCAGCAGCAACCATGCTGCCACGATCCCCTGCCTCAGCCCTGTGTCTGGCCCCAGGATGTAGAGGACCGAGTCCTTGGATTTTGACCTGGCCCAGTACCCTTCCTCTTCTGGGCAGCCCTTCCCCACGAAGGCCCCTGGCTGGGGGTGCACTGCTCTGGGCCAGGGCCGTCTCTGGTACTGAGCTGCAGGAAAGGTGGTGGCCTGCGCTGGGCCAGTGACAGAGCTTGCTGCTGCATGGGTGGCAGCAGCGGCGCTCTCGGTGGGGCTGGGCATCCAGGCTGCCACAGTCCTTCACGCGCTCATGCCACCAAAGATGGTTTCTTTTAAGAGGTAATACTTGACAGCAGAATGATAAGTAGGTCTAGCGCAAGAAGTTCTAAGACAGAGCAATCTAGGCAGAGGAAACAGCAGATAAAAGGTCCTGAGCTTGATTCCACAGTGAAGATAAAAAGGGCTCTCCAGATGAATACGGACTATAGCAATATGTAATTAACCATTCAAATTTGTGCCTATGTTTTATTTCCTAAAATACAGCTATTTTAGTACATTCCAATCGCTCCTCTCTTCCAGCTTTGCTGATCACACCTGTTGTCTAAAGAAGCGATCTTAAAAAAATCAATGAAGTTAAAGTACACATGATAGTACAAATTATAATTTTATATGCTTAAAACAGAGTGATTGAATCATAACCAAATGTATTAGTATTTACGAGATGATTACCAGAAAGACTCTGCCACATCTTAAATTATTAACACTTAGAATTTTGTTACAAGTAATTTAGAAACAAAAATCAAACCACATTTTTATAAAATTTCTCTTTAAGACGTATTAAAGGTTAAATGATAGATAAACATTGTTTACTTATTCTTGAATAACACACTAATTCACAATGCCATAGATTAAAGCAACCATTTTATTTGTTCCTGATTGTTTTTCTGCAGGAAGGAATTCAGGCAGGTCCCAGAGAGGGCCTAGAAGTGATGGCAACACAGCAACGAGCGTATCCAGTTCCCACGCCTTGGTCCTTAAACACAACTCTTCCATAAAAGGTACAAGGATCCCTTGGAGAAATGGCTGATTCCACAGCTGGGACAGAACAACTACTAAATGACTGTAAAACCTCTTGTAATGCCAGAAAGTGAGGAACTAGGCCTCCCCTGTCGGGGAGGAAATGGCAACCCACTCCAGTATTGTTGCCTGGAGAATCCCATGGATAGAGGAGGGTTACAGTCCACGGGGTCGCAAAGAGTCGGACAAGACTGAGCAACTAAACAAAAGGCCTCCCCTGATGACCCCTTGCAAAAAAGCCTATGTCTAAAGGGCACAGGAGCCATCTTAAAGGAGCTCCTAATGGCCACAGCTGGAACAATCTGAGCAATAAAATTAATAATGATAGTACAGCACTTAACCCACAAGAGAAAATAATTATCCATTAGTATAAAAATTATCCACATTAACATAAAGTATTGAAAAAATAAACAGGGGAGAAGAAACAGCCCTTCATTATACAGGCATTCAAATTAACAAATGCAAAAAAAAATGAGGGAAGCAAGAAACAATGATTAGGCAAATACAGAAGTAACTGTTGTAGGCAAGAACCATCATTATATTTTAAAGTTAGTGAACAAAATATTTTGAGAAACAAGATATATTTGCATAGTCTCAAAGTATCTCCATACTACTCCATACAATACCATGGAGTATTCTCCATACTCTACACTGGAACTCTCCATACTATTTTTGCAAATTCCCTAAAAGCCTAAAATTATTGCAAAACAAAGTATTAAAAATCAAAAAGAAATCTGTCAGGGCAGTGCTTGGGGCTAGCTGAAACAGGTCAACTGGGACCATATGTCTGCACCCTCACTTCTAGCTATCTACTGGCTTCTCCTTTCTTTTGAGGCTCACCATGGCTCAGGGTCCCTCACATTCTATCGGTCGAAGTCAGCAGAGGGCTGGCCTAGATTCTAGGGAAAGAGAAATATACCCTGCCCCTCAATGGAAAGAAATTTGCAGCCATCTTTAATCCATAGCAATAAAGATATAAAAACAAGGTATTCTCCAAGCATGATAGTAATCACGAACCTTAGAAAACTAATTGCTATCCCAAATTTCTCCCATTGAAAATGATAACTGTCTAAGCAGTTTCTCTTACAGCTACAGTTCTGCCACTTGAACCAGATAATTCTTTGTTATTGGGGGCGTTTCCTGTCCACTGCGGGATGTTAAGTAGCATTCCTGGCCTCTGTACACTGGATGCCAGTAGCAAGTCTGCACCCCACTCCCCCCAGTTAGTAGAACAACCAAAAATGTGTCAAGACATTGCCAAATGCCACCAAGTAGGTAAGATAGTTGAGAAACACTGCTACACAGGGATCCGGGATTGAAATACATTTCCTTACAAAGAAACTTCTAACTGAGTCTGGATACGTGTTTTGAGTGTGTTCACTATGTGAAAACTGACTGAGCTGCACACTTACATTTTGTGTCCCTCCACTGCCCATATATTTGGTGGGGGAGGGTTATACTTCAGTTAAAAGGTTTATTTAAGAAATATAAACTATAAGCCTGTTATTGGCTTTAGAAATGGCCCATCATTACATATTTCCTCTTTAACTCATAGTCTGCCAGCACAAATAGAACACAGTGCTCATACTAAAAATCTTAATTTCAAGAATTTTTCAACATATTAATTAGATAAAATGACTATATACTTTCACAGTCAGATTTTATTAACAAAAATAATTACATTATCAGTTCATTTATTAAAACCCTGGGGCTTCCCTGGTGACTCAGTGGTAAAGAATCCGCCCGCCAGTACAGGGGACACAGGTTCCATCCCTGGTCCCAGAAGTCTCACATGCCATGGAGCAACTAAGCCCCACAACTACTGAGTCTGTGCTCTAGAGCCCAGGAGCCCCAACTACTGAGGCCTGTACGCCCTAGAGCCGGGCTCTGCAACAAGAAGCCACAATGAGAAGCCTGTGCACCAAAACTAGAGAGTAGCCCCCGCTCGCTGCAACTAGAGAAAAGCCCAAGCAAACAGGAACATCCAGCACAACCAAAATAAATAAATAAGGAATTAAAAAACAAACAAACCCTGAATTATGATAAAAATGGCTTACCTGTATATATGCCTTTTGGATAGCTTCAAGTTCTTCACCAAGAGGAACAACAAGCTTTTCAACTTGTCTTTCATGAGAGTATGGCAAAATATCTGGAGAGTCTTCAGAACGAAGCTCTATTTGCCCAATGAGTAGATTAGTAATAACCTGCTGCACAGCCTACAGGAAATCAATTAAGTACAATTATGTACTATATTACTTGTTAAATGTTCTAGTTTGTCACTAGCAAAAATAAGAGAGAAGTAAATTTTTGAAAAAAGTTAGAAACTTTTATCTTCACATATTTTTAAAACTATAAAGTACACCACATCAGAAGTGGAGCAACAGGGTAAAAAGGCCTTTATAACATCTTTCTTGCATGTTGCCCTTCAAGCCAAGCAGCCAAGATATAAGAATATTAGTAAATGTCCAGCAAGCTCCTCAATATATTTTTGTGTTTTCCTATTAATAAAGACTCAGACAAAAGAGAAATTTTAGATTAGCAAACCAAATCCTCAAAATATATCAGTCAGTTTTAGAGCCAGAACTAAAACCCAGACTTCCTGATTCCTTAGCAAATACTTTTTTTTCACTAATTTTTAATGGGGAAAACAGAGAAGTCCCTTTAGTATTAAAGCATACAACTGTATCTCAGGAATACTTTACTAATTGACTTGCTAAGAAACTGAGGGAACAGGACCTACACTGAACCAATTATTAATAAATAAGTAGGGGGAAGTCTCTGGCAACCCAGTGGTTAAGTCTCGGGGAACTAAGATCCCACAAACTGTGTGGTGTGGCCAATCAAAATCTTTTAAATAAATGAGTGAAATATTTTCCATTTAAATCAATATATATATATATATATATACACACACACACACATGTCAATACATTTCTGAAGCTAAATTTCATTCAACCAAAGCTTATAAAGGAACTTAATTATAAAAATAGATAATATGAGAAAAAACAAAAAACCTGTTGGTATAATTGCTGTACCATTAGACCACAGTACTCCTGAGTATAATGAAAAGAATGGAAGGGAGAGGTGGATGGATAGATAGATGGTAGGAGGGAGAGAGAATCCTGAAAGTATCTAGAAATTAAGAACTTTTTTTTTTTTTACAACTAGAAAAACCTCATGGGCTTTCAGACAAAAAGTACTCTAGGGCAAGAATCACATCTTTTGTATTCCCAACACCTAGTATAATGCCTAATATAGTAGTAGACTATAGTTACTTAAGGTCCACAAACATTCAATATCTAGGGTAAATGTATGGCCATTTTATAAAATTGAGTAATACTTTAGTACTTTTAATCACTGAACAAATATTTGAGTAACTCTCACATGCTATGTATTGAACTGGTGAGAGATATCAAGACATACATAATCCCTACTTTCATGTAGCTACTAATTCAGCTGCTGCTGCTAAGTCACTTCAGTCATGTCCGACTCTATGCGACCCCATAGATGGAAGCCCACCAGGCTCCCCCATCCCTGGGATTCTCCAGGCAAGAACATGGAGTGGGTTGCCATTTCCTTCTCCAATGCGTGAAAGTGAAAAGTGAAAGTGAAGTCGCTCAGTCGTGTCCGACTCTTAGCAGTAGCTACTAGTTCAGCAGGAGCTAAAAAAGACAGCAGTGAATAAGCAAAAGAGTAACAGACTGTGATAGATATTAAGAAGAAAATCACAAGATAGTAAGAGTTGACTTTTGATAGCTTAAGAGTGAGTTTTTCTGAAGAGGTGATATTTAAGAGGAGACTTAAAAGATGACTAAAAACCATCAAGCATGTTTAAACAAGGCTGGCAGGAAACAAAAGAACAGAAATTTCTAAAAATAATCGAGGTTGTGGACAAAAGGAAAAAAGTCTTATGGCTTGGCAGAACTGAAAGCTATCTTTGAAATTATCCAAAACCCAACACAAAAGACCATTCAGAACTACTAAATTAGAATGGCATGGGACACGGCTCAAAATCTGCATTTTCACCATCCTCCGATAAAGGGAACCCAAGCTCCCTGGAGAAATGGTTCATTCCACAGAGGGAACAGGAAAAATACTAAATGAGCATAAAATATCTTGTGATTCCAGTAGGTTAGGAAGTATTCAAAACAAACAAACAAGCAAGCAAAAGAGTGCTTTCTAAAGGCACAGAAGCCATCTTCAAGGAACTCCCAGTAGCCAAATCTAAAACAATGTGAACAAAAAATTATTAGTGATGGTACTGGATTGTAGTTCAGTATATATACATGTATGTATCTCCATTAGTCCCTACTGATGTAAAGAACTGAAATAAAAACAAATAAGAAGACAGCTCTTCACTACAGGAGAATTCAAAATTTTAAAAATGTAAAAGAAATGTAAAAAAAAAAAGGAAATAATGATTAGGCCAACAACACAGAAATAATTGTTGCAAGCAAGAACCATCATTGGGTGTTAAAATATCTCCCCTACAACAAACTTAATTACAAAGGGAAAAACAGGAGTTTTACAGTGTAAAAACCAGAAAGGCATCATCTTAACCAAGTCAAGATTAACAGCATCAGTAAAAAGACAAATTATCATGTATTCTCTGTACAATGCTCTAAGAAAGGCACAGCACCACTTTTGGGGTGTCAAAAATGCACACACAGTTTCACCCCAGTCATCACTGAGCCAACAGGGAAGCCCTAAGAAAACGTCAGACAACTGCAAATGGAGGGATATTCTACAAAATAACTGACACCTACTCTTCAAAAGTGTCAGGGTCACAGAAGACAAGAAAAGAATGAGGAACTGGCACAGCTGGGAAGGAACTGAGGGGACAAGATAACTAAAGGCAGTGTGGGATTATGGACTGGAGCCAGGAGCAGAAAAGGACACTGGTGGGAAAGCTGGCAATATTCAAATAAGGTCTGCAGATCAGTCACTAGTACTGTACCGGTGTTAATTTTCTGGTTTTGATCATTTGACTACAATTATGTAAAATGATAACATTAGGGGAAGCTGAGTGAAGGATATATAGAGACTTTAATTTTTGCATATTTTCTGGAAGTCTAAAGTCATTTCAAGCTAAAATTTAAAAAGAACTGAAAACACTAACAATTTAACAGTGTTAAGTGATTCTTTGGCATGCTGAAGTCTGAAAACTACTAACACAGACAATTTCCTGCAACCATAGAAGAAAAGGAAGGCATCTTATAAGAAACGTTGTACTCCTGATTTTAAATACTAGAATGGGAAACTGATTTGGTAGCATACAAAAGTTCTTATTTTCTTAAATGGTAATAAATTTTACTTACTTTTATATCACTACCTGGTGTGGCACTAAGAGCCAAGATTCTAAAGTGATTCGTATATTTGACTAGTTCTCTTACAACCTTAAAAAAAAAAGAAAAGAAAAAAACCAATTCTTTAATTTCATCTATTCAACACAAAAGTAAAAATAATTCTGTTAAACAAGCTATTATATATGGTCCATTATCATTGTTCCTTATTTAGAGTATTGATGGGCTAGCAGAAAGAATCATCATTAGTTACGTTGTCTGAAGAGCAAATGATTTAGGTTTATACTCTATACCAATGAGAAACACTTTAGGGTTTCTTTAAAACTATTCAGTGTATTTTTGCATATAAAGCTACAACATCAAGGCCTATACCGAAGCAAATCAAAATATGCAGAGGGATAATTCAAGAGCAAACGGTAGAAAAAGATCAAGTCTGTTCTCCATTGCTCAGGTCACAGTCTAGTCTTACAGCTATATCCATAGGTACACCTGCCAGATTAAGATAAATCATAACATAAAAATAGAAAAAAATTAAATACCAACATGAAATTAGATTTGAAATGAAAAAAAGCTTTGTTTAGGAAAAATTTTAAAGAAGTTAGATTTCAGGTGGAAGGGTCACAATTTTTAAATTAAGTTTATTCATAAAAGAATAACGTTAATTTGGGATAATTCTTAAAATCTAAATCCCCTTTTAAATCTTAAAATATTTCCTCAGTGGCACCAAAGCATCATTCTAGGCTTTGCATTTAGAATTCAACATCCACTTCTGGTATAATTTACCAGATTCCCATATGCCCCAATCAGAGAAGGCAATGGTACCCGACTCCAGTACTCTTGCCTGGAGAATCCCATGGACGGAGGAGCCTGGTAGGCTGCAGTCCATAGGGTCGCTGGGAGTTGGACACGACTGAGCGACTTCACTTTCACTTTTCACTTTCATGCATTGGAGAAGGAAATGGAAACCCACTCCAGTGTTCTTGCCTGGAGAATCCCTGGGACAGCGGAACTGGTGTGCTGCCGTCTATGGGGTCGCACAGAGTTGGACACAACTGAAGCGACTTAGCAGCAGCAGCAGCAGCATATGCCCCAATACAGAATCAAAGGCCCCTAAGTAAACTGAGCTGCAGAACAGCTTTTAATATCCATAGTTTCACATTAGCTGGAGGAAACTAAAAGCAGATGATTATTTTTTAATTGAAGTATAGTTTACAATACTGTCTTAGTTTCAAGTGTAGAGCATAATGAGTTGCATATTATATTTCATATATTTAATATATTTTTCATATTATATTTCATTATAAATTACTATAAGATAATGGGCATAATTCCCTGTGCTCTGCAGTAAACCCTTGCTGCTTATCTATTTTACATACAGTAGTTTGTATCTGTTAATCCCATACTATCCTTAATTTGTCCCCCTTCCCCTCTCCCATTTGGTAACTAAGTTTGTTTTCTATGTCTGTAAGTCTGTTTCTGTAACTAATATCGTATAGTATTTGTCTCTGACTTATTTCACTGAGTGCCAAAAGTATTTCACTCTTTTTATGGCTCAGTAATATTCCATTGTGTGTGTGTTCGTGTGTGTGGTTTGGTCACTAAATTGCTTTCAACTCTTGCAACCCCATGGACTGTAGCCCGCCAGACTCCTCTGCCCCTGGGATTCTCCAGGCATGGGTTGCCATTTCCTTCTCCAGGGGATCTTTCTGACCAAGGGATCAAACCTGAGCCTCCTGCATTGCAGAAGGATTCTTTACCAATTGAGACACCAAGTGTGTGTGTGTATGTATGTATGTATGTATGTATATGTGTGTGTGTAGCACACATTTGGCATATACACATGACAAATCTTCTTAACCCAAGCATCTGTCCATGCACATTTGGGTTACTTCCATGTCTTACTATTGTAAATAGTGCTAAAACCAGGTTTCCTTAACACTGCTCTAATTTTTACCCATGTCAATGATGAAATCAATGAAATGAAAACTGAATATTGATTAACACTCAAAAAATACCATTTATAGAGCTTTTAAAAACATGATACAGAATAGATATCAAAGACAAAACATTATAGGGAATTTCCTGGTGGTCCAGTGGCTAGGGCTCTGCACTTTTGCTGCCAACGGCCAAAAAAAAAAAACAAAAAAAAAACAACTTAACGGAGGAGACTTAAGAACAATTGTCCTAATTAACAACTGATAAAAGATAAAATCCCAGATATATTATTTTCTTTCCAGGAGGGATTCTCAAACATTTTGTAGAAGTGGTTTTGTGTTTGTAATCCAGGAAGCTACCTTCCTCAACGAGCTGTGTGCCTGTTGGAAGCTATCTGCAATATTCAACGCAGTATAAACTCTCACTGCTTCGGACTTCCCTGGAGGTCCAGGAGTTAAGACTTTGCCTTCCAATGCAGGGGGCGCAGGTTCACTCGCTGGTCAAGGAGCTAAGGCTCCACATGTCTCTTGGCCAAAAAAACCAAAAAACATAAAACAGAAACAATACTGTAAAAAATTCAATACTGAAAAAACATAAAACTTAAGAAATACTGTAACAAATTCAATAGAGTTTAAAAATGGTCCACATCAAAAAAAAATCTTAAAAGAACTTGCAGTGCTATCTAGATATTAAAGAAGTCAGTCATGTCTCACTGTACTCAATAAAAGCCTAGGCCTTGTAGTTAAGAAAAAAAAAAATCACCTAATACCAAGAAATTTTTTGAAAATAAATTTGCTAAAGGGAGTTCTCTGATTGCCTAATGGATAGGATTCCAGACTTTCACTGCCATGGCCCAAGTTCAATCACTGGTCAGGGAAGTGAGATCCTGCAAAGCATGCAGTGTGACCAGAATAAGTAAATTTTTTTTTTTAAGTTGCTATATATAAGCTTTGGCTACCCAGGTGGCTCAGTGGTAAAGAATCTGCCTGCAAATGCAGGACATGCAAGAGACTTGGGTTTGATCCCTGGGTCATGAAGATCCCCTGGAGGAGGAAATGGCAACCCACTCCAGTTGCCTGGAGAATCCCATGGACAGAGGAGCCTGGTGGGCAACAGTCCATGGGGTTGCAAGAGTTGGACATGACTGAGAGACTGAGCATAAATATAAGCTAAATGTACAAAATAAATTCCATACAGTTAGAATAAAATTTTATAAATGCCCCTCTCCAAGCAGAAACTTTTAACACATTGGGTATTAATTTAACTTGGAAAGACATGAATGGAAAAATATATCCATTTCCTGGCTGACATCAACTCTAAGATGACAATTCTCAAGAAGAAAATACAGAGATATAATACTCAAAGTCCCCCCCAAAACTGCTTTACAAAATCACAAACTGGCAGTAAAATTCATCACTTTGCACTAAATAAAATCAACTTTCTCTCTATGCTGACTCTACTCCCTCTCCCTAGTATCATCAGCTATTACTGTTTTAACTACCTACCACCCATATGTTGATGGTTTCCAAATCTGTATCTCTATCTCAGAACTTTCCACTGAGATCTGTACTTCTCTGTCATACACTCCCTGCTGAATATCTACTCCTGGATTCCTCACACACACCTCAAATTCAACAACCTAAAACTGCACACACTCCTTCCACAGTACCTCAGATGTTCTCTGCTTCCAGAACTCCATTTGACTAACTGCATCACCATCCTGACAATCTTCCAAGTTTGAAGTCTGGGAGTCATCTTAAATTCCCCCAATCCCTCACTGTACTCCCTGCCTTTACCCTTCTCTCCTCTAATCTCTTTTAAATCTGAAGTATCACCCCAGTTCAGTCACTCAGTTGTGTCCAACTCTTTGCGACCCCATGGACTACAGCACGCCAGGCTTCCCTATCCATCACCAACTTCCAGAGCCTGCTCAGATTCATGTCCATTGAGTCAGTGATGCCATCCAACCATGTCATTCTCCGTCATCCCCTTCTCCTCCCGCCTTCAATCTTTCCCAGCATCAGGGTCTTTTCCAAGGAGACAGTTCTTTGCATCAGGTGGTCAAAGTATTAGAACATCAGCTTAAGCATCAGTCCTTCTAATGAATATTCAGGACTGATTTCCTTTATGATTGACTGGTTCGATCTTCTTGCAGTCCAAGGGACTCTCAAGAGTCTTCTCCAACACCACAGTTCAAAAGAATCAATTCTTTGGCGCTCAGAATTCTTTGTGGTCCAACTCTCACATCCATACATGACTACTGGAAAAACCATAGCTTTGACTAGACAGACTTTTGCTGGCAAAGGAATGTCTCTGTTTTTTAATATACTGTCTAGGTTGGTCACAGCTTTTCTTCCAAGGAGCAAACATCTTTTAACTTCATGGCTGCTGTCACGATCTGCGATGATTTTAGAGCCCAAGAAAATAGTTTGTCACTGTTTCCATTGTTTCCCCACCTATTTGCCATAAAGTGATGGGAGTGGATGCTATGATCTTTATTTTTTGAATGTTGAGTTTTAAGCCAACTTTTTCACTTTCCTCTTTCACTTTCAACAAGAGTCCCTTTAGTTCCTCTTCGCTTTCTGCCATAATAGTGATGGCATTTGCATATCTGAGGTTATTGATTTTTCTCCTGGCAATCTTGAGTCCGGCTTGTGCTTCATCCAGCCCAGCATTTAGCATGATGTACTCTGCATATAAGTTAAATAAGCAGGGTGACAGTATACAGCCTTGATGTACTCCTTTCCCAATATGGAACCAGTCCGTTGTTTCATGTCCGGTTCTAACTGTTGCTTCTTGACCTGCACACAGATTTCTCAGGAGACAGGTAAGGAGGTCTGGTGTTCCCATCTCTTGAAGAATTTTCCACAGTTTGCTGTGATCCACACAGTCAAAGGCTTTGGCATAGTCAATAAAGCAGAGATAGATACAAAAGAGGTAGTCCAAAAAGCAACTCTCTTGCTTTTTCCATGATCCAACAGATGTTGGCAATTTGCTCTCTGGTTCCTCTGCCTTTTCTATATCCAGCTTGAACACCTGGAAGTTCTTGGTTCATGTACTATTGAAGTCTAGCTTGGAGAATTTTGAACGTTACTTTGCTAGTGTGTGAGATGAGTACAATTGTGTGGTAGTTTGAACATTCTTTCGCATTGCCTTTCTTTGGGACTGGAATGAAAACTGACCTTTTCCAGTCTTGGGGCTACTGCTGAGTTTTCTAAATTTGCTGGCATATTGAGTGCAGCACTTTCACAGCATCATCTTTCAGGATTTGAAATAGCTCAATTGAAAATTCCGCTAGCTTTGTTCATAGTGATGCTTCCTAAGGCCTAAGTATCACCCCAGCTAAACATTTTTCAGTGAGTCTCTACCATCTACATCCCCTAAGACCTACAAAGGGCATTCAAACTGCCACAGAATACAAATGCCTTCATGACCTGACGTTAAGTGCTTCTCCAGCCATATCCCACCTCCTCACTTTTGTACTTTATATTCCCATAGTACTTAACTGGAAGGCAGTGTAGGTATGTTACATACAGTATGTCATTCATTTTTCAAAACCATAACTCAGTTACTGTTTTACCTGACAGGGAATAACAATGTGTATCCACTACCAATCTTTTGACTACTATCTTAGTCTCAAGTCTCCATCCATACCCTACTTTGGATCAAGGAGATTCTTATCATCTACATCTGACACTAATGGTCTTGTTAAAGTTAAAAAAAAAAAAAAAGGAAACCAGCAGAGACACTGATTTCAATGGATGAAGGAAAGTATTTCTATCACCATCTGTTGGGATAATAGGTATAAAGCTTTTCATAATAATAATGCCGTCAGTAACTTCCATCATTAAAAATTATTCCCCAAAATGCTCTACAACAATATTTTACACTATAAAATATTTTTAACAAGATTACCTGGCAATAAGCATAATTTCCAAGGGCTTTATGAGCTTCATCGATAACTAGACACTTTATTTCAGCAGCTGGGCACGCTCCTCTAGAAAGATCATTTACCATGACTTGAGGCGTAAGGAAAAGAACCCTCTTACTGCTCCAGATTTCCTTTCTGGTGAAAGCTTGAGTAGATCCTGTAAAAAAAAAAGTGACATCACACATTCTAAACTTCAGACTGTTACCTGTAACATATAAACAGCCTAGCCTATTTTCAGAATGCATTCCTGCATTGGTGATCTGCTTCCAAGGTGCTAATTTGACAAATATGAGAACGCAACATTTTAAAGCTTTGTTGTGGTCCAGATGTCAATGCCGACTTTTACTGAAAATCACACCTAGACTGCCTTTAGAGAATCCTTGTAAGATGACATAATACTTGAAGAAAATTCTTCACCTGGGAAATCCTTCTGAAAAAGAAAGGCAGAAAACCTCACTTCCACTTACCCATGGGGTATACACACATAACCACTTCAAAATGCTTTGGCAAGTTATAGAAATTCTCTGAAGACTGAATAAAGCAACCCTATTAGAGCTGGACTTGCTACAAGGAGATGATGTTTCAAGAGAGAAGAAGTAAAATAAGCATACTGTGATCTGGGGTCTATTCCACATGGGTCTGGAATTCCTTTGGCGCTAGTTCCATCAGAACACGTGCTTTCCCCTGGGTGCCCAGCTCTTAATTTCAAGTTAGTCCACTGTTTCTAAGATACCTGTCATTTCGGCCATGTGGGACTGCGGGATACCCATCACCCGGTAGCAAGCCTCGATCTGCTGTGTCACCAGGGGTTTCGTGGGGGCCATGAAAACCACCTTGCCAGAAGGGAACCAGCGGTAGAAATTGTACATGACCACAGCGGCAATAAAGGTTTTTCCCAACCCGGTGGGCAGACAGACCAGCGTGTTGCAGAACAGGGCGGTCCTGGCGATGTGCAGCTGGTAGTCTCGCACTGGGCAATTAGTAGGGTAAATCCACAGGGCGCCCGCTGAGGTGCAGAACCCGCCATTCTCTAGATTGAGCTGCCTCTCTGCTTCGTACACCGCGACCAGCAACACATCATCGTCTGACTCGGGCTCAACCTCGGCCGCCCCTGCCGCCTCTGCCACTGCAGGTTGAAAACGCGCCCTGGAGATGCCTGTGCTCTGAGGCCGCTCAGTTCCAGAGTTGCAAGTAGGAGCCCCAGTGGACCGAGAAACTTTTGAGCCCCACGTCTGGAAAAGCGTTCTTTGCCGTCCGCTCATTAGGCCGACGACCACAGAAGGCTCCCCTCAGACGCCAGCAGCTGCTGCAGCTCAACAGCCTCCGTTCCAATCCCCATCGGTTACCTTCGCGTAAAAAACACAGAGGAACCAGGGGGCGGGACTGAGGCCAGTTTATCCTGTTCAAAGTGCAGCTACTGAGTTTGCGTGGGGAATATGATTGGCGGTCTTCCCGGAAACCCCGCGGTCCTCTAGGAGACGCATGCGCGTTATCGTGGAGTTACTCTAAATTTTGTCCCCTTGTCAATTTTTTTACCGACTCTAAATTTGGGTTCCATTTCCAATAAGTGATTATATGTCCTGGCGTTATGGGTAAAGTGATATTGCTTAAAATGATATAGTAAATAAGGGAGTTGGTGATGGACAGGGAAGCCTGCCTTGCTGCAGTCCATGGTGTCGCAAAGAGTCGGACACAACTGAGTGACAGAACTGAACTGAAATAACCTTGAGGTCCCTAAGAAATGCATACCCATTTTTTTTTTTTTAACTTAACGTTACTAAGCGTCTAACGTGCCTTATTCCTTGTTGGCTGTGTTTTTAAATCGGTAGATGAGGTGGAAAACAAAAATGTTTATACAAATTTAAGTAACACCTCATTTCTTTATCCAGACTGAGAAAACAAAATGCCAGCTCTCTTTTTCAGGAGTAGCAACCTCCTATCTTAATATTTTTATTGTTTAAAGGGAAGTGAATGGTTTGGTCCTGATATTCGTTGGAAAATTCCGAAGGAAAAAAAGTGTCCTGATGCTCCATCATTACATCTTCATAAACGATATACAGCAGTAAAACCAGCGTCTGGGTGATATTTTTCTATTCTAGCGATAGCAGAAATTCTACTTCCAACTTGGATACAATTCCGGATTTCTCTACTCTAAACCTGGATACTTTGAGTAACCTCTGTAGATTTGTTTCCTTGTGTATTGAGGAAAAGTACACGCACATCATGAGGTTATCTGGACCATTAACAATGTCACCCGCCTCATCACCACCATCAGCAAGCATCGTCTTGTGTGTAGCTACTCTACTTCGTTTTATTTGGTCATGTGTCTGGACTTGCTTTTAGACAAACTGTTTATCGTGTGTTTGTATTTGGGAAGGGAAAGGGAACAGGTTGCTCTTCTAGTTTCATTTGTGTGAGTTTTAAAAGGGAAGTGGTAGGATATAGGTTGTTCTGATGGACAAGGACTGAGCCAATTCAGGTGTGAATTTTTAGGGTAGAACTAGGTAAAATGAGATTAGACGCCTGAATACTGTTGTTTTCTTCAAACAGATTATCGACTTGTAAGTGCACAGCAGCTTGTCGGTAATATACAAGTGTGGGTAATGGCTGGTAAACAATCGCTACCACCGGCGGTCGTCGCCTCACAATGGTCCCAACTGTGAACAGACGATATGTTGAGCTTTTCTGCGGAGTCAGTCTTCGCGGCCACCTCAGCGGGTTTTACCCCGGACTCAACAAAGAGGCCCGCAGAGCACAGCCTTGACGTCGCTCAAACGCTGGCCCCAATCCTGCGGGGTATCGCGGTGACTCCGCCCCCTCGAGCTCCGAGTGGCACTCGCGCCACGCCCCTGGGGCGGGACGATGCTGAAGCCAGGCGGGCCGGCTCAGTAAAGCGGAGGCAGCGGGGGAAGATGGCGGCGGCCGTTCCGCAGCGGGCCTGGACCGTGGAGCAGCTGCGCAGCGAGCAGCTGCCCAAGAAGGACATTATCAAGTTTCTGCAGGATCACGGTTCAGATTCGGTACCGGAGTTGGCGGGGCGGCCGGGCTGGTGCGGCTGAGGGACACTTCACCCCCCCGTAGATGCCCATACATTCCGTATTCCTCCGTGCCCCCGCCCTCGCTCTCCAGCGGCCCGCGGCCTGAAGGCCGGAGCGGCCCCGCTTGCGCTGCCGAGACGCGCTCCCGCCCCTCAGGCCGGCCCTGCTTGGGCGAGTGGAGCAGCTTTATCTTTTGGGGCACGCAGCAATCGGAGATTTAGAACCTTACTGACATCCTTGAGTGAGGGTGGAGGCCTTGAAAGAGAAGGAACCCAGGAGATATTGGGGGTTGAGATGGGAGCCCGAGGACTGGAGGCTTCGTTGAGATCCCTGGAGGGGAGTGTATATTACTAGGGAAAAGATTTCGGATTGCGATTTGCCTTTCTCATCGATTACCGAACACTGAACACTAATAAGTGTGATTTTTTTTTTTTTACAACGTATAGTTTGCAGATTAACTTTTAAAATACCGACCCTTCAAATGACCTTTTCACTCTTATGTTTAGGGGAGTTATTCGCGTATTTTGTGTACAGTGGTCTCCTATTGTTATAAACTAAGAAATCTATTTGACATTCTTCATACTTTTACGCCCTGCATTTTTCAGCACAGTCTCCATTTTAACCATCCTCTGTAGTCAAAAGTTATTTTTGTCAGACGGCTTTTTTTTTTTCCTTCGGAAATTAATATCATTCATATCTTAAATTAGAACTCGCTTTTCAATGCAGGAGACCTAAGAGACGCGGGTTCTCGATCCCTGGGTCAGGAAGATGCCCTGAAGGAGTAAATGGCAACCCACTCCAGTATTCTCGCCTGAAGAATTCCCATGGACAGAGGAGCCTGGCAGGCTACAGTCCATAGGGTCGGAAAGAGTCCGAAACGGCTGAAGTGATTTAGCACAGATATCTTAAATTGCTGAACGACTGTACAAATTTGTGTGCCCTCAGCATCTCCCACATAGGGAAAATGAAGGCCACAGTCTAAATGTAGTATCCCAACCATTTTTAACTTAATTCCTAAACTTCATTTAGAAAAATTGCATGTGGGCTCTTTTGAGAAGCTTGTAGTTTATAATTTTGCAGGATTTCGAAGGAGAGGTATTGATCCAGTTATTGTCCCTCTTGCTTCATACTCCTGATTGATAATCCTGACATCCGCAAATACTTTACAACATGTACAGCAAGAACTATACTGTTTGGGGAAACAAGGGTGAAATGAAAAGAACATGCCTCAGAGATACCAGTTTATACTATTGTACCATTTTAGTGGAATTATTTTCTCTTAAGCCAATTCATATTTCACTGAAATAATAGAGTAGATGAAATACACGATTTCAAGATGAAGGTACATGACTTTGATGATTTGATATTTCAGTAGTGGTATTTTGGTGTTCATCTGACAACTTAGTCTTATATTTGAGAGAAATGGAATTCTGTTAGGTTAAATACATTATTTTATAAGTCAAATAGGTAATATGTATTGAGTTCTTCTGTGTGACTGAAAATGGATTACTACATTTATCTTTACAAGAAGCCTCTGACATAGGATGCTGTTATTGATCTTTCAACACGATGTAGAAACCGAGCCTTTGAGACAGCTTAATCCCTTGTCTAAAATCAGACAGCTAGGATTTTAACCTAAATGGTCTGACACCACAGCCTATACATTCAAACACTATGTATCCAGAGTTGTGTAACAGTGCTTTTGGGTGTGCCAAGACTGGGTTACATGTATGTCAAGATAGCTAAACCCAACATGACTAGAGGCTCCTAGGGCAGGGGCCAAGTAACATCCTGCTGGGAGTAGCTTTGCCCAGTTACCAAAATGTGCTTGCTGTTAAAAGTGTGCTCATATGTACACAGTATGGTTTTTTTTTTAACCTTCCTTAAATCTTGTTTTTGTTACAAAGTAGAGTGTAAAATATAATGGTTTCATTTATCATTGGGCTTCCGATAGCTCAGATTGTAAAGAATCCAGTTGAAATGCAGGAGACATGGGTTCGATCCCTGGGTTGGGAAGATCCCTTCTAGAAGGGTAATGACAACCCACTCCAGTATTCTTGCCTGGAGAATTCCATGGACGGAAGAGTCTGGCATGCTACAGTTCATGGGGTTGCAGAGAGTTGGACATGACAGAGCGAGTGACTAACACATGCACACAGAGTATAAAATAAAATGTTTCATTTATCAGTAGTATGATTGAAAACATATTGCTTCATAATTGCTAACATAAAAGTTCATTTTCTAGTTTTACACCCTCTCTTACATGAGGGAAATTATGTTGACTGACCAAAATTTTTTCTTTACAGTTTCTTGCAGAACATAAATTACTAGGAAACATTAAAAATGTGGCCAAGACAGCTAATAAGGACCATTTGGTTACAGCCTATAACCATCTTTTCGAAAGTAAGGTGAGTACTTATCATCATATCACTTTAGATATTTTATTCCCAAAAGAAGTTTTAAATACATTTACTTGCAGATTATGGTGATGTTTTTCCACTTGCACTTTTTCTTAACTATAATCATAAATGGATTGTCAAATTTAGCATGGCTAATCTGCCATATGGCGGGATGTTTTGGTATTTTGAATGAGAACAGATTTTTTAAAAATAATTCCCTGGAAGCTTAAGTTAGCAAATTCTTAAGGATGCTGAAAAGTTATAAATCTAAAATCAGCTGCATTTCATTAATTTAAAGTTAGATCTACGCTGAGCCTTTAAAAAAGCAGATTTCAAGAAATTCTTCCTGATATATGTTAACTATGAAATGACCACCTTTCACACACACACACAAAATTAAAGAATTAATTGAATAGTATTCATATCTCTGAGTCTGAGTTGGTCTTTCTAAAGGGTATCAGTCTCATTTCAGAATTTATTTTGTGAGATAGTTTGAGATACATAATTTGTTGATTAAAATGCTTACCGTAAGAGTTTTGTTTTTAGCCAGAATGAATCTGATAAACATCAGATCATTTTCCTTACAGCGTTTCAAGGGTACTGAAAGTATAAGTAAAGTGTCTGAGCAGGTGAAAAATGTGAAGCTTAATGAAGATAAACCCAAAGAAACCAAGTCTGAAGAGACTCTGGATGAGGTTTGTATATAATGTATTCTTACTTTATTTCTCAGGTGAATGAGAAAAAGTATTTGCTTTACAGCAGTGGTTTCTCATAATAAGATGGGGTTGAATATGGCCACTTTCAGTGAGCCAAACACTGATTTGGAATGTGTTTTCTTCCTTTGGTGTACTCAGTAAGAAAAAAACCCTAAGAACCAATGGTTTACAGTTAGTAAGCCTTTCCTGTGAAATACCTCTAACTTTGTATTTTACGTTGCCTCTGTGTCTGGCCAGAAGTTCTGAGCTTTCAGAGCTATTTTAAGATCCTATTCTATAGCCAAGTTGGACTGAGTGAAAGAAACTTCCTTTTGATTATTTTTAGCCTTTTTCTAATGTACATGATGTCCTTGGCAATGGAAGTAATTAATTCGAGCCTCACTGCAGGATGTGGGTTTATCTGCCTCATCTTTCCCAACCCAGGTTTTTCATTTTGGTAACAAGGTTGGAAGAACCAGATAAAACTCTTTCTGTAAATGGACAGCCTTTCTGGAGCTAAGGACAGCTCTTAGAAAAGCTTCAGGAGAGCTAAATTATTATCTTGCCACTTTTGATAATATCTTGCTAGTAACTAAGCTCACTCATTCCTAGCAGTGTTAGTATCAGTGACAATAATAATTTGATAAACGTTTTATATACTGGGCAAAATTTTTGCAGCTACTAAGGTAAACAAAGTGTAATAATTACTAGAAGGGTTACAAAAGCAATTGGCAACATAGATTATCTTCCAGAAAATTAGAGGGAGGGAGGTATGAGGTGGCAGATAATATATCAGGGGATTGAGTTAAAAGTCGTAAGGGTTGGAGACAATTTAGAGATCTTGTGAGAGTCCTAAACTATATCCTTTTCTTCAAGACCTCTTTTCATTTCATTTAACTGGTCAGCATGAGCCCTGTTTTTCATGTATTCCCATTGTCTTCCTGGTGCCTGGGTTCCATACCTCTGGGCCAGTACTGTGCTGGTCCCTCCTGTCTGCTTTCTCTCTTCATACTTTGGGACTGCAGAGCAAGCTTTGTGAAGAAATAGAATTATAAAACTTTTTACTGGGCTTTGTATAAATTCTTAAAATCAGCTAAGCATGTTTTCTAGTTTCATTGCTACTCAGCAACTTTTATACTATCCCTTGCTCAATCCCCCATCCATTGCCCACATGAACTTCTTGACATTTTCACACAAATTCTCAACTCTGTCTTATTCCTTTCTCATTATATACCCCTTTGTTCTCTTCTACCAAAATATCAACATACATACTAATAGTTGTAACTGTTCTCTTCTTCCCAGCTTAAAAGCTCTCTGAATTGGTTTTCTTTTCCTTCTCATGTCTCCCTCAGATCTGAGGCTGTCAAACATCTCTTTCAAATCTTCATCCATTCCTTTTTGATTCTCAGGCATTCCAAGGCCTCAGACCTGGAGTGTGGAAAAAGTCACTAATCTGCCTTCAGTCTCTTTCTTTATCATTCATCCCCAAATAGCTATTCTAGTAATAAGCTTTCTAAAATATTTTGAAAACTTCACCCTGCTCAAGAATCTTCAGTAATTCTATACTGTCTAAAACTGCATTGTCCAGAATAGTCATTAGCCACATACGGCTGCTGAGCACTTTGTGGCCACTCTGAATTGAGGTGCGCCTTCAGTATAAAATATGAAATTTCAAAGCTTAGTATGATTTTTTAAAAAGAATGTAAAATATTTCAATAATGTCGATTACATGTTGAAATATTAACGTGGCAACTAGACAACTTAAGATTACATTCGTGACTCTCTTATTTCTATTGGATTGCATCTCTGGCCTACAAAACCTTCCAATGTCTGGCCCCTGCCCAGCTCCATATTTACTACTTCTGTAGAAATATTCTTCAGTCACAAATGTCTGCTCTTTGTCAGTAAACTGTCCATACTTTTACTTCTTGCTTAGTGTATTTCTTCTCTCAATTTCCTCTGTTTATCAGTTCTGTTCAAGGCCCAGGTCTTGGGCTCATCACTTTCTCCAAAGTTTTTACCATCCCAGACTTCACTGTTTATGTAAGTCAGAAGTTCCTGTAGCACATATCTATATTTATCTCTACCTTTATTTATCTTAATGCAAAGAACCTTGTCTGAAAGCTCTTTGTTGTTGTTGTTTAGTTGCCAAGTCCTGTCTGACTTTGCAACCCCATGCACTGTAGCCCACCAGGCTCCTGGCCATGGGTTTTCCCAGGCAAGAACACTGGAGTCGGTTACCGCTTCCTTCTCCAGGGGAATCTTCCTGACCCAGGGATTGAATCCATGCCCCCTGCAGTGGAAGCATGCAGTCTTAAACACTGGACTGCCAGTGACATCCCTGTAATATTTCTGACCTTGGGAATAACTGGTTCACTTTATTGTTTGATGCATAATTAATCTTATCAAAAGAACACTGGTTTCCAAAGAAGCTGGAAGTTTTTTGAAATTACAGATATGCTAGTTATGGGGTAACAGAATGAGGTTGGATGGCATCATCGACTCACTGGACATGAGTTTGAGCAAACTCTGGGAGATGGTGAGGAACAGGGAAGCTTGGTGTGCTGCAGTCTATGGGGTTGCCGAGTCGGGCACTACTGTGCAACTGAACAACAGTTACTAATATTCTCATCACAGACTTAAAATGAGATAGTGAATTTTTTAACTTGAGAGGTCAATCAGAGGCAAAATAGTTTGTTACCCAATCTGTGAAACTCTGACTGGACTTAGGTCACAGTTGGCCGTGTTAAGTGTTCTCTTTGTCCTCATTCTAAAAAAAGGACATGAGTTAACAACTGTGTTTTGTTTTTTTCGTTTCTAGGGTCCACCAAAATATACAAAATCTGTTCTTAAAAAAGGAGATAAAACCAACTTTCCCAAAAAGGGAGATGTTGTTCACTGCTGGTATACAGGAACACTACAAGATGGGACTGTTTTTGATACTAATATTCAAACGAGTAAGTCTAAAATTCAAACGAGTAGGTCTGAATGTGATCTTATCATTTTGGCATAAGGCATGCAAAACATCTGTGTTGGCAGTACCTTTTTTTTTGGCTGTCACTTTTTTTCCAGAAGTTTTTTGCATTTGTAATTTATTAATACTAGTAAGAGGTTTTCATTTCACTACATGTTGGCTGCATGTAATTAAAGACCTTTTGGTCATTGCAAAGCAAAAAATAAAGCTTAGTCTAATCTTTATTAATGCCCCAAATTCAGGCATTTGTATTCTAATGTAAAAGGCAGAATAGTGTTATTTTAATGGTGTAATATAGGTCCTTTCCCTCTCCCTCCTTTAGACCATAATTATTTTTACATCCAAAATTTTCTTGATGAATTATTTGGCTTTCTGAATTTTTATTTTCAGATGCATAGCATGGTAAGTTCTGAAATCAATTTCAAAACTTAAATCACTATGTTTTTCAACTGGAACTTAATTTCATCATTAATTATAAGGAAAATCTGTTTTACAGGTTCAAAGAAGAAGAAAAATGCCAAGCCTTTAAGTTTTAAGGTTGGGATAGGCAAAGTTATCCGAGGGGTAAGTAAAAACTGGCCATGAGCCAGTATATATTCTGGCCCATGCTGCCTGTGGCGTAACATAATGAATTAGGTTTGGGGATAAAATAAAAACAAACTTTGGGGTTTCATATCAAGGGGTTCCCTGGTGGCTCAGCTGGTAAAGAATCCGTCTGCAATGTGGGGGCCTGGGTTCAGTCCCTAGGTTGGGAAGATCCCTGGAGAATGGAACGGCTACCACTCCAGTATTCATGCCTGGATAATTCCATGGACTGGGTAGTCCACGGGGTCGCAGAGTCAGACATGACTGAGCGACTTTCACTTCACTGTCATTGCTAACTGAGCTGGCACAAGTTAAGTTCTCTGGGTTTCATGCAGTACAGCCTACCCCAAGGTTGTTAAAACATTAAATGGGTATAACTTAAAGCATGTAATATAGTACAAACTCAAATATTATTTCCTTCCATGCTTACCCCTTTTATTATTTTTTTTCCATGAAGTAATTGTCAGAATTACTGACAAGTTTTCTAGATCTTTCTGATTCCTGTACAATGTCATGTATCTTTTGTATCACTTACACACGATTCAGAAACGTAAAATACCTGCTCCACTGAAGTACTGACAGAAGTTGGAGGAGTCTTTCCTGTAGCCTTCTCACCTCTCACAATTTACTCAAACACCAAAAAAAACCTTTCCAATATAAGCATCCCGTACCCACCCTGATGTGTGAGAGGTAACAGAAGGAAACTGAGAAAAAGGAAAGTTAGGCTTGAGCTATGCTGACCATTGCAGTGCACAAAAGGAGATGAGAAAGCAGAGCTGATGATCATCATCCTCAACTCAATCAGGCTGTCATGTTAGGGGCTGCTTATTGTTCTAAATTCTTTGTATTCAGAACAAACATTAATAACAAAAATGCCTATTTAATGCAGTTACGAGAACCCTCAATGTGTTATTCTTTGTACTGCGTTAAGACGTAAAATACTATTCAATCTTATCCAGAGCCCAAAATGGATTGTACAACATCTTGAAACTAAAGGTTTAGTTGAAAAATCACTTTTTACTACTACCTGATTATACCAAGTTGATATATCAAGTTGAGCTATTTTTCTGTTCCTATAACTAATGTGCTTACTGGTAAGTTTGTTCTATTCAACTAAATTCTTAACTTCCAGTGTGTGACAAATCTGTATCATCTGAGCTTATATAATTGTTACATTTTAACAGAGTATATATAAGTTAATACATTCTGTATCCTTCCATTATGTTGATTTGTTTTTGGTAATTTGGCCTAAGATCCAAATTTGTACAAAATGACATAATGTCATTTTCAAGACTTCAAGTATTTATACTAAAAAACTGTTTAATATGTCCTTAAATTTTTTTTTTCCCATTGAGACAATGAAGGACAAAGATTTAGGGGCTCACTCAAAGACATTACCTTAGGACATAATGAAGTCCTGTAACAGAATACTTTGTATGTAATCTTGCCTTTCTTCTGGTTTTGCATGTATTTTTTTGTGAAGTATCATTAGTTTTAATTTGATGTTCTCGCCTTTAGTGGGATGAAGCACTCTTGACTATGAGTAAAGGAGAAAAGGCTCGACTGGAGATTGAACCAGAATGGGCTTATGGAAAGAAAGGACAGCCTGATGCCAAGTATCCTTTTTTCCTTGTTAATTAAAAGAAAAAACAGTTGAAGATCACCTGAAGGCATGCAAGATGCTGTCTAGGTTATTAACCTCTAGAATAGAGAACATGTCCAGACCAGTCTTCTGATATTTAGATGCTTTTGTGTCAACACACCTCCAGTATAGACAGCGTTTTCTACTGAGCTTGAGCTAGATCTTTTTCCCCCTTCCTATTTAAGCTCTTAATTTTCAAGACCTAAACTGAGATTTAAGTTTCTATCTTTGAAAAGCTACTATTAATGTTTGAAAAATTTCAAAGAGTAAGATGCGCAATATAAACAACTATAGCAAATTGTAGAATTCAAATATGACTCATGGTGATTTTATGCTACTATATAATTTCAGGCAATTGAACTGGGTTCTCAAAGCTTAGAAATGGAACACATGTTGGGGATTACCAGTTGTGAAATGAAGGAGACCATGGGTCCAACATCAGTGTGAACATTAATAAAAAAGAGCCATGATTCCCATCTGTTACAGGCAGAACCACCCAGTAGCTAAGTGGGAAGGTAGTTTAGTTGTTGGTTCCATTTCCAATGGAGTAGTTAGAACAGTTAGAGTAAGTTTAGGGGAGGAGGGAATTTGAAGTTCTTTTTAGTATTATCAGTTATTAATACAGTTACTTGGGAATACAACAGTCTTCTTCTCAGCCTATCAAAATCCCACGGCCAGCTGCAGCTCCCACAGTCTCATGTGAAGTATCTCAAGATCAGTCAGATAACTCTTTTCCAAACTCAACATCTGAAAATTCACAGCAACTATCCAGTACTATACCTCATATGAACTTTAATATAACGTATACACCCCGCTAAACTGAAATCACTTTTTGGGGTTGGATGGGAGATACTGAGTAGCAGTCTTCATAAAGTAGTGGCTAACCTGGGAGTACCTAGTGATGCAGGAAAATCCTAGTTTAAGCTCAATTTATCTAGTCAACCTATATTGTCAGGTTTTGACCTCCATTCAAAAATAGTTTTAGGAAACTCTCGGTTTGTATGTACTAGCCCCTGTGTCTGGAGAAGGAAATGGCAACCCACTCCAGTGTTCTTGCCTGGAGAATCCCAGAGATGGGGGAGCCTGGTGGGCTGCCATCTATGGGGTTGCACAGAGTCGGACACGACTTAAGTGACTTAGCAGCAGCAGCAGCCCCGGAGTCAACTATAAAGCCCTCCCTGTGCAGTTAATTACCAATATCTAAAATTCTAATTTTAGACAAAGGTTATTGGGAGTGAGGACAGAGGCAACTTTCTATCAAATTTACCTTAACTTCTTCAACAGAATTCCACCAAACGCAAAACTTATTTTTGAAGTGGAATTAGTGGATATTGACTGAAATTGTTAAGAAACCATCAACAATAAAACATGGCCATGAAGAAACTTATGTATCTAATTAGAGCTGGTTACTATTGTTAAGTGAAGAGTCAACTGGAAAATTCAAGTTAGAACATGTTTACTTGATCCCTCGACTTTTAAGAAATGTAATCCATTATAAACCCTTGAACTTTAAAATATTTTACTACAGTTGTGTAAAATATCACTTAAAGAGGACTGATTTGCCTTTTACCTCATGTTGTAAACTAAAAGGCTCAATAAAATGTATTCAATGTCTTGATTTGTGTGGTATAAATATATTAATGTTGTGATTAGGTTAACCAGTACTAAGAGTTCACCAAACCAAGGGAGTAACGGTAAATCTGTCTGGACAGCCTTGCCAGAGACACTCATCTTAAAATATTTAAATATTTCTGTATAAGGCAGGCAAAAGCATAGAGATTGAGAAGAAGCAAAAGGCTACAAAACTTAAGAAATTCTGTCAAGAAGGTAATAACTGAATTCAAGAGAAGTATACTTCAGAATCATGGTGATTATAAATTTAATATTAAAACAAACCACTAAGCGTGATGATTCCCCCCCCCCCCCCAGTAAATCCATAACAATTATTGGATGAGTCTTCAGTTTTATTACAAAAATGAAGATGATCAGTTTGATCAAAACGAAAGCTTGTTCACAAGTTTAACATGAATATTCCAAATACAAAGTCTCCTGAAACAACATAGTTTTGATATGATTTTCATTTTTTCAAAGGGATGCAAACATTCCATTTCCTCATTTATTATCTCTATTCCAAGACAATATTTTAACAGGCATTGTTTCTGCTGTTAGATCCAAATTCACAAGGATAATCAAAACACAGACAGTATCTTGTCAGCAAAGGTTAAAAATCCATTTTTTTTAAAGAGGAGGTAAATCCTTAATAACCAGCCCTTATGTGTTTTCAAAATCTTATACTACACTGACATGATTTGCAGTCAGTTTTTTTCCTACCCTTAAGGCTACAAAACTCTGTTGCAAATGCATTGCAAAAGAATTCTAGACCACTTAATGCAAAAAAATCAAAAAAATAGTTCTCCAATAAAAAGTAAATTTTATAAATGGTAGGAAATAGTATCTGTGGTAAGCTACTAAGTGACATTTTCCCCTATTACTAAACAAATCATGTTACACAGAAACAGGGAAGACAAGTCATCAAATACAACAAGCTTGCACTATGTTTACATCCCTCATTAAAAAAAACATACTTTTCACACACTCCATCTGATACTTGATTTTCTTATCAGGTTGGAGGAGGAGGATAATATTGTCCATAATTCCAAGGAGTCTGATAATTGTACTGAAAAGAAAAAGCAAACGTATCAGCATACAAGAGCTATGACTGAGTTCCATATATAAAAATTTAATTAAAGCAGGTTTCTATTTAAAGAAAACAAGCATGTGTTCACTGCTGAAATTCCAAGTCTTAAAAAGACAATGTATTTACACACAGATCAAAAGTAAAGAGGTTTTTTCTTCCCCCAAAAAAGGAAAGAGACTATCCTAATTTATATATATATAATTTCTATGCTAAGTTGCTTCAGTCGTGTCCAACTCTGTGCGACCCCATAGACGGCAGCCCACCAGGCTCCATCGTCCCTGGGATTCTCCAGGCAAGAACACTGGAGTGGGTTGCCATTTCCTTCTCCAATGTGTGAAAGTGAAGTCGCTCAGTCGTGTCTGACTCTTAGCGACCCCATGGACTGCAGCCTTCCAGGCTACCCCGTCCCTGGGATTCTCCAGGCAAGAACACTGGAGTGGGTTGCCATTTCCTTCTCTAATGCATTAAAGTGAAAAGTGAAAGTGAAGTCGCTCAGTTGTGTCCGACTCTTAGCGACCCCATGGACTGCAGCCTACCAGGCTCCTCCGTCCATGGGATTTTCCAGGCAAGAGGACTGGAGTGGGGTGCCATTGCCTTTCTAGTAACATCTATTAACCAAAAAAAAAAAATCAATTATAATTATGTAAAATTACCTGATACCAGGCACTATAATTATATGCAGCTTGATTTGCCTGCAAATCACCATCAATCATCTGTGTAGATGACGAAGTTGTATCTTCTGTGTGTGCTTTCTTTTCCTCTGGTTCTTCTGATCTAAATAAAAGATCAAAATGGAAACTTTCAGAACTCCCATAGATAAATACTTTAACAAATGGACGAATGTCACCTTTGTACAAATCTGAAGTTCTTGGGCACACTGTTTCATATGATTTCAAATCATGAAACAAATTACAATATAAAGGTAACAATTACTTTCAAAGGGATTTCCACTATGAACTGTGTTCTTTTAAGCTTCCTTTCCTGATTCAGCAGGAAGTTACATACCCGTTTTCTGCTTTTCTTTTTAAAGAATCCTGCTCTTTTAGGAGTGTTTGATGTTCATCATAAGCATTCAAAAGCCTGTGAAGGAAGGAGAAACAATCCACTGGAATACACAGAAGCTGAACTTAAAACTTTTAGGTTTTCAAGTTACTTCCACTCGGAAACAAAAGCAAGTAGAAATGAACATTGTTTAGAAGAAAAAACAAGCAAGCAGACAGACCTAGCCCTAACTACCTTTTCTATTTGCTTGCCTTGCACTTTCCTTCTCAGTCCATGTGGTTCAAATGAGGCTTCAGAGATAGAGGCCTGGCCAATTACCTTACTAGATGTCTCTGACCAATAACTGGTTTAGAGGTGATCATATGACCCAAAACAAGAACAGTAAGTCCCAGGATTTTTGACTGATACTGAAAAAGTGCCTGTTCTCTGTACTACAGTGGGCTAGAGCTTGAGGGGATGCTGATCAAGACCTGTGTGTTTATTATTTTTAACACATGGGAAGGGCCTAAGGAGCTGTATCACACAACAAAGACAGTGACCTTGACACTGTTTTTTTCTAGTACAACCTTGAATCCTGACAGTTCTATAATTTGTGTACCTCTGAGATCTAATTTAACAATGCTTACTGAAGACACCTGCCACCAGTTAGGATAAAGTATATTTAAACTTTGGCTATGTGATAAACTGAATGAGAACTAAAAATTTCAGAATAATTATTATTGATTAAAAAGATAATTTTTAATTAAAAAATTTAATGGGCTATGAATTATAGGTTTCAACTGGAACTTACAACTTCAAAAACAATGTCACTTGAAGCAAAACTGACTTTAAAATCAATGATTTTGTAATTTTCTTTTTCCTTTTTTTGAGCACTGACTGCTAACCCAGACTGGACCACCAGGCAATCACTTTTAAAATATTTCTTAGAAACACAAAGATGGCCTTATTTTTTAAGGTAATCATAAACCTGAACACAGATTTCTCTGAAAGAGAACACAGAGATTAAAATTTCTCTGAAAATGACCTTGATATTTACATGTTCAACTTGATATTTACATGTTCAACTTCCCTCAACAGCTTGCTATGTACACATTTAATAGCTATTACCAATGACACTTGGAGAAGGGAACAGCAACCCCACTCCAGTATTCGTGCCTGGAGAATTTCATGGACAGGGGAGCCTGGTGGACTATGGTCCAAAGGGTCACAAAGACTTGGACATGACTAAGTGACTAATAGGAATGGTATGGACCTAACAGAAGCAGAAGATACTAAGAAGAGGTGGCAAGAATACACAGAAGAACTATACAAAAGAGATCTTCACAACCCAGATAATCACGATGGTGTGATCACTGACCTAGAGCCAGACATCCTGGAATGTGAAGTCAAGTGGGCCTTAGGAAGCATCACTACAAACAAAGCTAGTGGAGGTGATGGAATTCCAGTCGAGCTATTTCAAATCCTAAAAGATGATGCTGTGAAAGTGCTGCACTCTATATGCCAGCAAATTTGGAAAACTCAGCAGTGGCCACAGGACTGGAAAGGTCAGTTTCATTATAATCCCAACGAAAGGCAATGCCAAAGAATGTTCAAACTACCGCACAATTGCACTCATCTCACACACTAGTAAAGTAATGCTCAAAATTCTCCAAGCGAGGCTTCAACAGTACGTGAACTGTGAACTTCCAGATGTTCAAGCTGGATTTAGAAAAGGCAGAAAGAACAAGATATCAAATTGCCAACACCTGATGGATCATCGAAAAAGCAAGAGAGTTCCAGAAAAACATCTACTTCTGCTTTATTGACTATGCCAAAGCCTTTGACTGTGTGGATCACAACAAAC
Organism: Bubalus kerabau; assembly: GCF_029407905.1. NCBI lineage: Eukaryota > Metazoa > Chordata > Mammalia > Artiodactyla > Bovidae > Bubalus > Bubalus kerabau. The sequence continues at coordinate 55,499,976 of NC_073642.1, read as the reverse complement.
TGTGGAAAATTCTTAGAGAGATGGGAATACCAGACCACACCTGACCTGCCTCTTGAGCAATCTGTATGCAGGCCAAGAAGCAACAGTTAAAACTGGACACGGAGCAACAGACTGGTTCCAAATCGGGAAAGGAGTACATCAAGGCTGTATACTGTCACCCTGCTTATTTAACTTATTTGCAGAGTACATCATGTGAAATGGTGGACTGGATGAAGCACAGCTGCAATCAAGACTGCTGGGAGAAATATCAATAACCTCAGATATGCAAATGACACAACACTTATGGCAGAAAGAGAAGAAGTAGAAAGCCTCTTGATGAAAGTGAATGACAGTGAAAAAGTTGGCTTAAAACGCAACATTCAGAAAACTAAGATCATGGCATCTAGTCCCATCACTTCATGGCAAATAGATGGGGAAACAGTAGAAACAGAGATTTTATTTTCTTGGGCTCCAAAATCACTTCAGTGACTGCAGTCATGAAATTAAAAGACTCTTGCTCCTTGGAAGAAAAGTTATGACCAACCTAGACAGCATATTAAAGAGCAGAGACATTCATTACTTTGCCAACAAAGTTTCGTCTAGTCAAAGTTATGATTTTCCCAGTAGGTATGTATGGATTTGAGAGCTGGACCATAAAGAAAGCTGAGTGCTGAAGAATTGACGCTTTTGAACTATGGTGTTGGAGACGATTCTTGAGTTCCTTGGACTGCAAGGAGATCCAACCAGTCCATCCTAAAGGAAATCAGTCCTGAATATTCACTGGAAGGACTGATGCTGAAGCTGAAACCCCAATCCTTTGGCCACCTGATACGAAGAACTGACTCATTTGAAAAGATCCTGATGCTGGGAAAGATTGAAGGCAGTAGAAGGGGACGACAAGAGGATGAGATGGTTGGACAGCATCACCAACTCAATGGATGTGAGTTTGAGTAAACTCTGGGAGTTGGTGATAAGACAGGGAGGCCTGGTGTGCTGCAGTGCATGGGGTTGCAAAGAGTTGGACAGCACTGAGTGACTGAACTGATCTGAGCGTGTAACACACACACACACAATTTCCTTAAGATGTTTAACAACTTGTGGGTTGGCAACAAGAGACTCAATATTCATTTGAGAGAATCTGGATACTGAGGAATACAAAACATTAAGAGCTAGGATTTAAGCCTATATTTGTCTGATTTGAACATTAATTATTCATTACAGTGATATCTAAATATCTAAGCAGCTCATTTCCCATAACATTTCCCTTTTTTAAATTTCAAATACAACAGACCCGATACTCAGACCCTCCACAACTCTAATCGCAAGGGCCTAACTGGCATCTCAGATTTGTCTGTATATTACTGCCAAATTTAAATATGTCATTTCATCTCAGTCAAAACTCTTAACAGCTTCCTACTGTCAACCATGTACCACATGTGCTCTGAACTCAGTCTAGCTTTTAAGACAGCACATTTAGCATCAAGTTTTCACTGCTTCATGAGACCCTCCAATCCAATGTAAAAGACGTTACTTTTACATGAACTTTCATTTGCTTTCACCACTTATAGCCTCTCCTTAGTTTGTCAGCTAAGCACTGAAGAATTGATGCTTTCAAACTGTGGTGTTGGAGAAGACTCTTGAGAGTCCCCTGGACTGCAAGGGGATCAAACCAGTCCATCTTAAAGGAAATCAGCCCTGAATATTCACTGGAAGGACTGATGCTGAAGCTTCAGTGCTTTGGCCACCTGATGTGAAGGGCTGACTCATTGGAAAAGACTCTGATGCTGGGAAAGATAGAAGGCAGGAGGAGAAGGGGATGACAGAGGACGAGATGGTTGGATGGCATCACTGATTCAATGGACATGAGTTTGTGCAAACTGCAGGAGATGGTGGACAGGGAGGCCTGGTGTGCTGCAGTCCATGGGGTCGCAAAGAGTCAGACACTACTGAGTGACTGAACAAAGCTTATCAGAATCCAGTAACAACTAAATGAAATCCCACCTCTTCTGTGAAAGTTGCCAAATCGCTTCTGTTCCAAAGAGAGCACAGCCTTCTTAATAGTTACACACTACCTCACATACATACATGTATCACCATACCATCCACCTAGATTAAGAGATGGAATTACATATGCCATTTCTTTCGTATACTTTCTTCAGTGAAAAACAAAAGAACACATATAGGTATCTTCTTAACTACCACATAAGGTGGTTAAGAACATAGGCCCTGAAGTAGGTTTTAATCCCAGCTGCACAAAGTAATAGCTAAGTGACCCTGGAAAAACTGCCAAATTTCTCTTTAGCCTCTTGGTCTATAAAGAGAACAGTACCTCTTCCCCTCATTATAGACTGTCAACATGTTTCGCATTAGGTAATTATAAAACATTTAATATGCCAAGCACATATATACAACTGTATAAAAGGTAACTCATGTTAAATGTTTTTAGTTTAATTAAAATCTTACTCAGCCATCAAAAATGTTTACACACTTGCCTAACAGGAATTCGGGTATTTATTAGGTTATTTTTATACTAGAATTAGGTAAGAAAGGAATGGCGGCAATGTTCTCATCCGTATTTCTACTCTCTATTTTGCAAATTTAAATCTTAAAACTTGTACTTTTCCCTAGGGGGAACTCTTACCACCCTTATCTTTTAGCTTTTTACAATGCATGAAGATTAGGTCATTAGGCATGATCTTGGCACTACACTCACTCTTCTCCAATCTGAGATTGCATTCCTATTCCAGATTAACCACATACAGCCTTGGTGACCTATATATTAAATGTTTCTGTGTTTCAGGGTTCACTCCTTCACTCACTTCCTTTCTCACAGAATTCCTGCTTCCTGCCTTCTCTCATCTGCTCACTGTTTAAAATCACCACGCTAAGATTCTGAAAATAGTTCTGAAGGAAAGACAAACCATACGTCCTCTTATTAAGCACATAAATGTTTGCAAAATTGAATTTACCCCCAAATATACCTAAGGAAAAAAAGAACCTAGGAAACATTTAAAATTTAACAATATACTACTTTGTACTCATCATTAAAGTCCCATCCAAAATAGTCAATGTTCTTTTACTATTCAAATAGATAATATATAATTAAGATCTTACTTATTAACATCTGAACCAAAATCTTCAAGAAATTCCACTTTTCTCTGAGAAAATGTAATTCTCATTTTAATAGGTAATGAACCATGTATAGCTTTGTCAAAACAATTTAGGATATTGTCTTCATTTTGTTTGAGGTCACCACTATACTCCATTTCAAGTAAATTGAGGTATAATTTTGTGTTCTCCTGTGTAAAAAGCAGTACCAATTAATCATATATTTCTAAGATATTCTGATTAGACCATAGATATTTAAAATGCCTTAATTTTCATGTCTTAACTTGAAAAATTCAATATTTAAAATTTATTACATGTAACTCATGTTAAATATTTTCAACATACATATAAACAGGTAAAAAAACCACACACACACATTAGTAGATAGAATCTTCTAAACTATGCACATTGTTAAATGCCAATAAATTAAAATCGTATATCCTGTTTAGTGTGCTTGACCTACCACAACAAATATGAAGTAAAACACTAAAAAATGATCTCTACATGCCCCAGTAATCTGAATCTTCACAACCACAGATAACCATCCTCAACTGCAGCTAAAAGCAAACCTGTTATAACTGGGTCCTAAACAGACACGGTATTTGCCGAAAATCTAAAAAATGAGAAATTTCTCAGGCACTGTCTTTTGGCATTAACTGATATATAAAAGGAAATACTTTATATATTTTACATAAGAGGAGAATAATCTCACTGCTACATGTGCTACAATATAGGCAATTGCCATGCCTTTGTTTATAGTTTCTCCCAGGCCCTCTAATCTACTGAATGTGGAGAAAATGGAAAATGTCACAATACTAGCCATACTTTTAATTCCATAATGTTAATTTTCTCAACGTTTTAATGCATAATAATGTGAAAACTGTTTGAAAGAATGGCAACATCAGTTTAGAGGGACTGTTGTCTTCACTTAGTAATAAAATATATTACATACAGACCAAATCTTTCATCATAGTTGCCAAAATGAAAAACAACCAAGAAAGACCCATTTTTTTTTTTTTTAATGGAAGATACTCTATAAAAACACAAATACATACTTTGTCTCTTTCAATAGCTTCCAAAAGCACCTTTCTTGATTTTGGAAGGTTTTTTTGTATTTTGAAAAGATGTCGGGCTAGTTTGATAGCATAAAATGATGATTCATTATTTGATTTGGCATTCTTAATGGCTTCCTGAAGCAAACGTTCAGCTTCTTCCATATTTCCATGACGTCGTTCTAAACTTACTCTTCTCAAACGAACCATTGCCAATCCTAGAACACATTCTTCAAATGTTCTCAAGATATTCCTGGCTTCATTAATATTACCTAGAAATAGTAATTAAATGTTTATGCTTTTGATTCAACTTACGAAATATCCTTTATGCCAAGTATTGGCAAATAACAGCCCACAGGCTAAATCCAGCCATCTGATCATTTTTTTTTTTTAATGGAAAATAGCCATGCTCATTTGTCTATGTATTTTCTATGGCTATTTTGAGGCTACCATGGCAGAGTTGTTAGGAAAGAGACCATATGGCTTGCTAAGCCAAAACATTTACTATCTGGCCCTTTATAGAAAAAAGAAAATAGTTTACCTGACCTTTGCTTTACACCAGTTCCCAAGACTCAATTCTTATATCTTTATCCCAAAGTAACTTAAATCCCAACATATCAACTGAATTTCCTCATTCTTACCCTGCTGTTCCTCAAAAGCTGCCCAAAGCATATGCACCATGGGTTTCTTTGGGAGATGAATAGTGCAAGCTCTGCTGAAGACATGCCTCACTCCTTCAATGCTATGATTTTCCATGTACTTGGCATACTACATACAGAAACAGAGGAAATACTGAATAATTTACAGTTGAACAAGTCATTAAATATGTGACAGAACGATAAAATTCTATTTTTAAACCCATTCAGCACCTTTATTGAACCACTAGACTAGTTTCTGTAAGGAAGGACGGAGAGGCAACGAGGTTGGCATATGCAGCAGTCAAATCTGGTTGCAAGCAGACCATCTCCTAATGCAACAGATATAGTTATATGAACAACATTCAACAGAAGTACAAAAAAGGTTAGTCACTAGATCAATGTTTATAATATATTCAAGTTTCAGACCATATAATTTTCTTACCTTAATCCAAAACTCCTCATAGAGGGCACATGATATGACACATCTTTCAAAGAGAACTACAACTCGTTCATGAGTCCCGTTTTCAATTTCAAATTCTAAGTATTCTTTCCAGTTTTTCAGTTGTGCCTTTTCCAATGGTTTCACATGAAAATATGGTCTTTTAATCTGTAATAAAAGCATGGCATAACAATGAAAGTAAACTACCACCAAAACATACATTACTATAGTAATGCAAATTGTTTAAATTATAAATATAATAATGAACCAGAAAATTTTAATCACCATATCTCATGATGAAAAAGACTTTTAAAGTTAAAATCCCTTTAATTACTTAGGTTTTATAAATTGAAAGAACAAAATTATTTTCCAATTATCCAGTCATTTTAACAGAACTACACAATTTTATGTTCAGAAAATTTTATTCTTTGCTGAGTATTTTAGAACTGAACAATTATACAACAGTAATGGAAAGCAGATCAGTGTCCATCACAGATGAATGGATAAAGGTGATGTGGTATACACACACACACCACCCCCCACCAATGGAATACTACACCCACCCCCAATGGAATACTGCTGCTGCTGCTGCTGCTAAGTCGCTTCAGTCATGTCCAACTCTGCGACCCCGTAGACGGCAGCCCACCAGGCTCCCCGATCCCTGGGATTCTCCAGGCAAGAATACTGGAGTGGGTTGCCATTTCCTTCTCCAATGCGTGGAAGTGAAAAGTGAAAGTGAAGTCGCTCAGTCGTGTCCGACTCTTCGCGACCCCATGGACTGCAGCCCACCAGGATCCTCCGTCCATGGGATTTTCCAGGCGAGAGTACTGGAGTGGGGTGCCACTGCCTTCTCCAAATGGAATACTACTCAGCCATAAAAAAGAATGAAATAATGCCATTTTCTGCAACACAGATGCAACTAGACTATCATACTTAGTGAAGTAAGTCAGAATGATAAAGACAAATATTACGTCCTATCACCTATATGTGGAATCTAAAAAAAAAAAAACTGAATATTTAAAAAAAAAAAAAAGTAAGGTAAATAAGCAGTTGCCTGGGGCTAAGAGTCAGGTGGTTACTGACTTGAAATGGGGACCTTTTGAGGTGACAGGATAGTCCTATATGCTGACTGTTGAGCTAATCACAATGCTTGTCAAATGTCATTTAACTAGCCAATCTCAAAAAAAACAACACATACTACATGATTCCATTCATATAAAAGGCCAGAACAGGGAAATCTATAAGAATTGAAGTAGGTTAGTGGTACCTTAGAGTTGGGAGTATGGAGGAGTAAGCAGGTGAGGGGTAAAAGCTAAAGAGTTTTTCAAGAATGATGAAAATGTCCTAAAATTAACATTCATTAAATGTTCTAAAATTAACTGTACATACATATCTGTGAATATATTAACTACTTAAGTGTACACTATAAGTATATGGCATGTGAATTGCATCTCAATAAATGCATAAAGAAATAAAAGCCTTCATTTTACTCTACTTAAAATAGGTACATTTTGTTATATTACATAAAATGACTCAATGAAGTTGATTTTAGAAACTGAATTGTAATAAAATGGTTCAGATTAAACAGGTAACTTGAAATTCAAATAAAATCTGAATTCAATATTTCTAAAGTTGATAATGGAAAATTGCTAATGGCAGCCATAAATGCAACAAACATTACTTAAACAAGCAAAAATAAAAAGCAGAGACATCACCCAAAACTAAAAGAAAAATACATTATTCCTATCTGTATTTTGAAGCCTATTAATGACAACAACAAAAAAGCAAAACACTTACACCTTCTTCAAATGTCCACCTTTTACTGACTTCATGCTCATTATAATTAAACATTTCTTGATGAATTTCAATGATTCTATGTCTCATATTTTCTATTTCTGTAATAAGCTTGGGAAGAAAAAAAATTAAACATGTAAGTTATATACTAAAATTTTAAAATATCACTGTTTACATTTAAGTACTATCCACACTTTAATCTTAGTGATGGGTTTCTGTTATCAATTATGTGCAAAGTACAATTAATTATACTGAAATTAGTAACAGATTTTCATAATAAACCACTTTCTTATATGCCTTAAAAAAAACAACAAGTCTAGTACATCACAACATAGGAGAAATTACCCTTTTACACTAATTTAGTTTCAGGTGTCTCTTAGTAAAACAGATCATGTGCTTTAAATCTATATTTAAACTATACTAGCTAAAGAATTCCTACCTGCCTTAATTAGAAATTAATTTTACAAGAGCTACAAATCATACCACACATGCAGTCAAGGGACATAAAGTCTATAGTTTCTCACACATGGAAATTTTTTTTTTTTTAGTAAGTCTGGTTACCTTTGCTGGGTCAGTTATGTCTTCTATTCCTGATGGAAGATCATCACCAGGAGGACCATCATCACCACTATGCCCATTTACAGACGCTAATTCCCTTCTTAGCTGAATAAACTGTTCACCAGTTAGAAGATCTCTAGGCAAATTATTCTGAACATGGTCTTTAAATCTAATGAAAGACAATAAAAATACAAGCTCTATATATGAAGCATAACTTTAGATCCCACATTACATTTCTACTTACACATTATTCTTTCAAAGGAACTCTGACTTAAACAAAACAAAACAACACCAAACAACCCCACACCTTTTTTCCTCCTTCTCTATAGAAATAACCTGCTGCTGCTGCGGCTGCTGCTGCTAAGTCGCTTCAGTTGTGTCCGACTCTGTGCGACCCCATAGATGGAAGCCCACCGGGGCCCGCCATCCCTGGGATTCTCCAGGCAAGAACACTGGAGTGGGTTGCCATTTCCTTCTCCAAGTAGTAACCTACCACTTGATAAAACAATCTACAGACATCTTCATTTCCTTCCTGCCTTTGCAATGGAACGATGAAGCCAAGTCATACACTGAAATCCTACTTTTGTCCATTACTAATTATTTGACTTAAAGGAAGTTTATCCCTTTTCTAATGTTAGTTTTCTCATCTGTAAATTTAAATATAGCAATCCATATCTAAATAATAAATGATTACTTATAAATGTTCAATAAATTTTGCAGTTCCTTTGGAACTTACCTCCCAATTACTCCTGAATTCACGTGTCTATGTCAAATACTCCAACGAAACTGCCCTAATTAAAGTCACCAAGTACCCTATGTAAGAAAAATTAAATGGATACTTGTTGGCTCTGAGTTACTACCTTCCTGGTTTTCCTCCAAGTCTCTGACTGTTCCTTGATCTCCTTTGACGGGTCCCCACTACAGTCTGCCCCTAAATACTAGTATGCCCAAGGATTCTGCTCTGCATTTAGTTGTCTAATGTTTTTATATACTTTCTGGCCAATCTTATTAATATAGCTTGAAATAATAAGCATATTATGATGACTTTTACAACTATGCTGCTGCTGCTGCTAAGTCGCTTCAGTCGTGTCCAACTCTGTGCGACCCCATAGACGGCAGCCCAACAGGCTCCCCCGTCCCTGGGATTCTCCAGGCAAGAACAAGGGAGTGGGTTGCCATTTCCTTCTCCAATGCATGAAAGTGAAAAGTGAAAGTGAAGTCGCTCAGTCGTGTCCGATTCTTAGCGACCCTATGGACTGCAGCCTACCTACCAGGCTCCTCCATCCATGGGATTTTCCAGGCAAGAGTACTGGAGTGGGGTGCCATTGCCTTCTCCAGCTTACGCCTAAAGTGAAAAAAAATGTTATTCGCTCAGCTGGGATCTTTGTGTGTCCGACTTTTTGTGACTATAGCCCATCAGGCTCTTCTGTCCATGGAATTCTCCAGGCAAGAATACTGGAGTGGGAAGCCATTCCCTTATCCAGGGGATCTTCCCAACTCAGGGATCAAACCTGGGTCTCCTACATTGCAGGCAGATTCTTTACCATTTGAGCCATCAGGAAAGCCCAAACCTTTCCCCTAAATTTCAGATTCACTTGTCAACACTCTGCATAAAGAAATACAGATTTTAAGCAAAGACTGTTTTGAAAAACATGTAATTTAATTTATCTACACATACTAGTTTATATATACACACACACATACAAATTTTAATCAAAAACACAAAGCTGAGGAGCTAAAATATCTACACCATCTTAAATTGGAACCTTATATACAACATGTCTTCAAGTGTGTCACTTTAATCCACAAATCAACACCCTCAGGCAATTCTAATCTTGGTATTGTCAACCGCTAAGTTTCCCAATCTCTTCCACCTACCTTATTTCTTACACTCCACTGGATACCAGGTCCAATTTAGTCTACCTTCTAAATATGGCTCCATGCCCTCATTATTTACCAAAATAAACAAAAACCTGTGTCCTGATCTCATTTCCTCCCACTCCCACCTCAATACTGCTATCAAAAATGTTATTAAAAAATAAACATGAAAAAATATTAAACAGGATCATATCCCATCCTCATCCCCAAAATCACTTCAATGTTTATTACCCTGCATTCAGACTAAAATCCAGTCTCCATGAAGTCTTTCATATTATTACCTAGCCTCTGACCCAGGACTGCATCTTCAACTTAAGTCTCAGAGATGGTTGCACATGTACCATAACTTATGGATTTCCCCTAAGTTTTTTAAAACTAATTTAGGCTACTGACACCTGGATTTTCATGGATTTTAAAACTTCCATAGGGACCACCCTGGCAATCCATGGGTTAAGACTCTGCACTTCTAATGCAGGGGCCATAGGTATGATCCCTGGTCAGAGAACTAAGATGCTGCATGCCATGAGGTACGGCAAAAAAAAAAAAAAAAAAAAAAAACTTTTACAAATATATGCAAATAACATTGGGAATTAATTTAAATTTTACAAAATCAACGAATACAGAGACTTAACTTGATATATTTTATCACCAGGAGGAAAAAAATATAGATTGCCTTATTTAAAAAAAATTTTAAATGAGGAAGTAACTTCTCAAATGTGTAGTACGAAAATAAACATTCAATTCTCATATATTAACATTAAAAATTGTCAAGATACAAACTTGAAATGAGGTAAAACTGAAAATAAACTTTAAAACAGTTGCCATGTTATATTAGAAACTTCTTTTACATGGTGATAACATATGCATAATACTTTTTCTACTATAAAGCTAATTTATTCACTCTATTAATAGAATGGCTGAGTGCCTAATACATATGGAACTGTTTTCCTATGTATTAAGGATGAGTATTTTTCAGTCACTAAGTTGTGTCTGACTCTTTGTGACCCCACACACTGCAGCACGCCAGGCTTCCCTATCCTTCACTATCTCCTGGCGTCTGCTCACGCTCATGTCCACTGAGTCAGTGATGCCATCCCAACCATCTCATCCTCTGCCCCCCCCTTCTCCTCCTGCCCTCAATCCTTTCCAGCATTAGGGGGTTATCCAATGATAAAAAGAATTAAAAAGCCTCCGAAAATGACAACATGTAGAGGATACAGGAGACGTAAATTCAAAGGAGTGTTATTAGTCCTAAGAAAAATGAAATAAATGTAGGTAGAGTGCTGGTACAAATGATAAGACAGTTCTGTTTAGGTGAACTGGAAAAAGTGTCATAGAGAAAACATTAAGCTATATGGGTCCTGAGGAATGAGCTCACCAGATAAATGAAAAGTGGAAAAGGTATTACAATCATAAAAGTATAAATCAACATTGCCCGTTGGGAAATTATCAGTACTTACTTACGTTTGTCTAGAGCTTACGAACTACCAGGGACTGAGCCTGAGGAGTTAGATCATACCATAAAAGTATTCATGCTAGGGGGATTTTAAATTAGATGTTTTCTTAGAGATAATGTTCAGTGTATATCCAATATACAAGCCTACACAATAGAAGTATTTGTATTACAGCACTCAGAATACTTCTTTTAGAACATGCTTCCTCTTCTACACTTATGAGTAACTTAAGGGCCAAGTCAATGCACACATATCTTCTGTAGGCCTTTATTCCTTCAAATTAAATGCATATGATCTGGTACACAGCAAGTGCTAAATAAATTAGACAGGGGAAGTGTATTTGACAGAAGAAACTATTTCAGCAGTTTTTCTTAAAGCAGTTAGTCAAGGGAATTAGTTTATTTATATAAACTATAAGATTTACTGATACAAATATTATTTATCAATCTGGTATACACCTAAGGAAAGTGGTTCTCCATTAAGTGAAAAATACTAGATTAAAAAGTAGTATGTAAAAATGCAACCCGCTACATCTCTATTATAAGTACACATGCATTTTAAGAACCCAGTGAAATAGTCATTAAAAAAAAAAAAAAAAAGATTTAGAAAACTACACCAAGAACTTTGGGGCGACACTGTCTAGGTTCCAATCAGCTTCCAAGCACTTACTAACTCTGTGATCTTATGCAAATATTTTAATCTTTCTTTACCTCTACTTTCATAAAATGTAGAAAATAACAGTATGATACCTCCATGGTTTATTGTGAGGATTAGAAGTTATAAGGCACTCAGAATACTGTCTGTATAACTGCTTCTTAGTGTTATTTTTTCTCATTCACCAACAATAAAATTATAATCATAGATTTTACCTATACTTTAGATTGATTTATGAAAGGAATCTGCTTTGTCCCAGAAGACTTAAAATCTTTTTTTAAAGGTTTAAAAAAAATTAAAAATATTTAACTTTTAAAATTTGACCAAGAATTTCCAGATGCCAATCCTTGTGTTAATCTCTTTCAGCAAGTATCTCCCTAGGTCATTTAAACCCTAGAAACCGGCACACCTCCTCTAAATTTCATGAAAAAAAAAAAAAAAAAAAAAGAAAACAGCACATTCAGACCCATGTTTCCTATTTCTAACGTGGGTCTGCAGAGATTTAGCAAATTGATCCATAGTTATCTACAAATGCTTCATTAAGTTTTCTACTTTTTAGTGAAGAAAATTTCAGAAAATCACTTACTTAAAAAGTACCTAAGTTTACAGGTTCTACCACAATCCTAGTTATAAAAATTATGACAAAAGTATAGACAATATGGCAGGTTAGAAGAGCAAACATTTATCAACACAGTCCTCATACTTTCTTGTTCAGAAAGACTGAGACTGTATCAGTAGGATAATTGAACACATTAGAAACAGAATATGCAAATCACAGTACACAGAAAGAGTTGTTTCATACAGCACTCATTAAAATGAAATGATACCAATCGTAACAGATTATCGTAGTAGAAAATTAAACTGAAATAATTTTTGATTGTTTGAATATAAACAGGATTTAATTACAAAAAATACGTTCGTCACTGTTTTGGACATAAGATGCTATATGAATCACAAGAATGTACCTTGAGTAATTTATTACATTTCAAATAAGCTTCTATTATGTGCTATATACTGAGTTAACCATAATAATAAAGCTTAGATTATTTTCACTACTCTGAAATATCCTGCAAGAGAAAAGTCCTGCTGTTTCCTCATCTATAAAACAGATCAAGGGAACCTTATATCTAAAACCAGTGAAGTTCATAAACTATATCAAAAATGTCAAAATTTTAAAGTGCATATAAATTGATTATTGAGCAAAATAAATTTGTTTGCATCTAATAGACTCTTACATTTCAAGAGAATTATCATCCTTAATATTAGAAATTAATTACCTGAGTTATCACAAAAAAATTTTAATGATCTGATTTTTCCACCCACCTCTGAAAATGATGACTATATAGCTGTGTCGGAATACCAAGAATACGATCATAAATAGCTGTAACTTCTCTCAGGTTTCCCTGTTCATTTTCCCAGTTTATATACATTTCCCACAGTCTGTCCGATCGGAAATCTGTTCCTGCAGCTAGAACAGCATGCTCAAACGTTCTGAAAAATTAAATTACCTCTATGTTATCTTTCCAAGATAAAATCACTTTAAATATATTATTTCTGCATTTTTCAATATATACAAACATCAAATCAGTAAGTCATACATTTGAAATTAATATAATTTGTATGTCAATTATACCTCATTTTTAAAAACAAAATATTTCTAAATTTTAGCAGATAATGTTAAATTCAAAATTACATGCAACTTTACAAGTATAGATTAAAAGAAGGAATAATAGACAAGTGCATATGACAGCTGCTTAAAAAAAGGGAAAATATAAAGGGAATAGATAAATGTACTTTTATGTAGCTGTATATTATTTTATATGCCATAAATGTGCAATGCAAATTACACTACAAACATATAAGAGTGACAGAGCAGACACTAAAATACTCGTTAAACTTGAAATGTCCGTTGAATAGATTCCTCTAGGGCAAAAGACAAAGTGACAATATTTATCTTAAGAAACAGTTGTCTGACAAAACAACTCTCCAATGAGGGGGTCCAGCTGCCTCTTTGGGTAATGAGAAATATACATATACTTTAAAACTCAAAATTCTCTCCTGATTCTAAAATTCCACAATTAATGTTTACTAAAAAGTCATTTATTTAAAAATATTTACGCTCATTTCAAGAGATTTCTGTAAGCAATTTTAATTACAGGATTTGATACCTCAATGGGATAAAATTTTAGATACATATTTTCAAAATAAATATTATAATCAAGAGGGATTTTTAACAGTATAGAACTATACTACCTAAATTAATCTAAAACTAAACAGAATCCCAATCAAAGCACTAAGAATTAGGTGGAACAGAGAAAACAAATTCTAACATTCATCTAACACATAAAAATACAAAATATTTTTCTAAAAGGATAAAGAAGCAGGCATTTTCCTGAAAGGTCTCAAAGGAAACAAGGAAGCTATAGAAATTAAAGGCACGACACTGGCTCAGTATCATCAAAATGGATTAATAAAACAGTTCTCAAGAAAATAAACCCATATATTTTTGAGAATTTAGAATATGATAAAAAAGTATCGGTATTTTAAATCCATACACACAAAAATAAGCCAATGAAGAAAAGACAGACTGTTTAACAAATGGGAGAAAAAAAAATGTTAATCTCTGATTCATAGAAGACACAAACTAAGGTTAATCTGTCTCACAAAAGGTACAAACTAAGTATCAGATAAATGAGGGACAGAAAAAAAAAGTCTACAAAAAGAATTAGTAGAAAACCCAAGATTTATATACCCTTGTCAAGACAGGCACAAAACTCAGAAACTAATAAAAGACTGAAAATTAAACCATGTTAAGAAAAAAAACAAACACCTCTACATGATAAAAATACTCAACGGAAAAATGCTTTAAGGCCCTAAGGAGGTATTACTTTCAACTCAAAATTCTATACCTCACGGGATTCATCAATTGGGTGTTTCAGATATACAGGTTCAAAAAATTTTTTTTCATTCCAAGCATCCTTTATCAGGAAGTTATGGAATTCACTCCTCTAAAGGTATGCAAGAATCAAGAAAGAACAGAATCTAATTAATAAACTAATAAACAGAACTTAGAAGGTAAAGACATCTCCTAGGATGATGATAATGAGGAAACCTGTAAACAGCTGCTACACAAAAGAATCCGAATAGGACCACCAGTGCAGATTACAGAAGAGGGGGTCCCAGGAGGGTACCTCCAAGGGGCCAGGGTAGAATTTACAGATCTCAGAACATAATTCTCTAATTCTCAGATTAAGTAGAATAACACGATACATGTATGTTTTTTACTTTCAAAAAAATAACTTACATAGATAGCAATTGTAATTGTGGAAAGTTGAGTCGTATTGACTACTGAAAGTAGCTATTGGAAGGGGTAGAAAATTTTAAGTGTTCCAAGAAAGCCAGGCAAACAGAAAAAGAGGCAGAGGTAAGAAAAGGGGTAATCACAGGAAAAACAAAAAGCTATGAAACCTATCCATATAGGAAAGATGAGGAATGGGAAGACAGGGTATAAATGAACTAAAAATTCTCATATACTGTAACAGAATGATAATGTCTACAGCTAGTGAAAGAGAAGCAGAAAGCAGTACAGTGCTATTGCTATCAACATGTTGGAAAATAATAGAAGAAACAGCTAAAATATCTGAAGAGAGGTGGAGGGACCACTTTTTGTTACAAGTAGTTTAACATTAACTGTCTAAACTATATGCACATACTTTGATAAAAATAAAAACCAAAAATACATTTTAAATTCCTATAATTCAAAGGATAATTCAGAAGTAAAATAATCATATAAATAGGCAATGTGAAAATGGCTTATATAGACAGCATCTGAAAAGAAAAGACGGTAAACCAAGACACGTAAATCAAGAAACCTAGAGATAGGTGAATTGAGATAATGAAACACTACAGGAGGTTTAAAAAAAAAATATGCCATGACTGGGAAAATGACTACCCTCATACACTATGAGAGTTTAAAACTGGTACCACTTTTAAAGGAACATTTGATAAATGTAGCTGTGTATTTCCTTTGATACAAGTTCCATTTCTATAGTGCTCTACATAAATACTGAGTTCTAAGAGATATTCACTACAGCACTATTTCCTATAAAGATTTGGTTAAATAAAATACAGTACCTTGATACTGTAAGGTTAAAAAATGGTAGGGAGAAAGTCTAGAACATTGTTAATTAAAAAAACAAAGACAAATATGTATAATAGATATACACACAGATATATGTATATCTATATGTATCTGAAAGAATAAACACCAAGTCATTTACCATGAGGGGAGACGGACTGGAGACATAAGAAAACAGCGTATGGAATGGTGGAGGAACTGTATTATGTACATTTTTTAATAATCATGCATAAGTTTACTAGGGTATTTTTACAGTGAAAAAGAAGTATATAAAAGTTATACTTTCAGTTTAGTATCGATAGTAGTTCTATTATCAATATCAGAATACCTGACTTATTTATATCTTTAAATACTTAAGTTTCACATACCCTCTTACAGTACTGTTTGTCTCAGGATCACCAGGGTCCAGTGTTTCTTTTAAGAAGTTTATATAGTGTATCCAAAGGTCAACACTCAGAGGTATTGCCTGAAGCCCCCGGCGATACACCTAAGAAGAAAACAACAAACTGTACTTCAAATATTTAATTATGTCTTAACAGAGAGGCAACACTGTGTTATCCGGTGAACCTTAGAAATACTAATTACTGGAATTTTGTTTAAATAATCTACCATTACCATTTGGGTGGAGGTTGGATAGAACATGGCAATGTTCTGATCCCCACGTGCAGAGTCTTGATCTTCAAAGCGCAGCAGTCCCTGCATTCTGACCGGGCTGTGTGGGCAGGCTTTGGGTTACAGACCATAGGGCACAGACCCATTAGAGCATCAATGACAGCGTCTGACCAAAAATGCAATAAGACGTAGCAAATGTGACTAGCAAACCAACTATATTGTTTGGAAAATGAGAAATAAATGTAAGTGAGAGAAAAGCCCTGCCCTACTTGTTAAGCTGCAGTGTAATACAGAGGCTTGCACTGCAAAGCTTGACAAACTGTAGAGGTTTAACGCACCTGCCAACAAAGAGAGAAAATATTAGCTACAAATGCCACAAGAGTGACAAATGCAAATAAAATACCCTGTAAAATTGTTTGACCATAAATCGTAGGTACTGCCAGCCAAAAAAAAAAGTCTTTGCTTTGTTATTATTTGGCTTACAGTACCTAATGGAGATAATTTTATTCAGTAATGTACGCACCTCATCTGATTGTTTAATGTTGTCATGTCGCTTTTCAAGGTCTGCATACTTTTTCCAATAACCATAGCAATACGGATAGTGTATGAAAAATTTGTCAAATGCTTTCCTGGCAGCCATCAAGTGATTCTGATGAAAATAAAACAAAGTGTTTAAACCTCTTGAAAATTTCTGTCACAAAAGCATTTATTATTCCTTCTAACATACAGGCATACCTCAGAAGAATTGCGGGTTTGATTTCAGACCACTGCTATAAAATGTGTATCACAATAAAGCAGGTCATACAATTGTTTTGTTTCCAAGTGCACATAAAAATTGTTTATATTCTACTGCAGTCTAAGTACGCAATAGCATTATGTCTAAAAAAAGCAACGTATATACCTTAATTTTAAAATACTTTATTGCTACAAATTGCCAAAACAATTATAAAACAGTAATATGAAATACCACTGATCACAGGTGACTATAACAAATAATAAAAAGTCTGAAATATGGCAAAAAATATCAAACGTGAACAAAATAGGAAGGGAGCAAACACTGTTGGAAAAATAGCACCAACAGACCTTCTCAATGCAGGATTGCCACAAACCTTTAATTTGTGAAAAATGTAGTATCTATGAAGTTCAATAAAGTAAAGCGCAATAAAATGAGGTATGCCTGTATTATCTCAAATAAAATAAACGGCAGGCTTAAAAACTATTCACTCAACAGCTTTGAAACAGAAGGAACTAGTTCTGTCAAACAGCAGGGTAATATTTTATTTTAGCAATTTTATACACACATACATACACACACCAGTCTTTACAAACATTAGAATTTGATTATAATACTCTCTATAATGTACAAATGCCATGAAAGCTATTTTTGAAGCTAAAATAATATCATTTATTCAACTTAATCTGAAAATCATAAAAGAGGCAACTTTAATTACAAAACAATATGGCTTAGTCTGATATTAGTTGTTTAATCTAATCCCAGTGAAATAATTACTAACCTCCTGTTCTACATACTGAAGCAAATATACCCAGCCTGTAAAATCCTGAGGATTACTTTCTACAGTTTTCCAAAACTTTTCATATTCTGGAGGGAAATTTGCTTCTGTTTCTGTCACTGGAAGGTCCACAGTACTTGCTATTTCATTTTCTTCTGTAGTTGTGTTCACATTAGGAGATCCATCGGGTGACTGCTCCATTTCTGTAACATTCATAATCTCCGTACTAAAATCAGCAGACTGCTCTACCAGTGCCTCTGAACTGCTGCCTATGCTGCCATTACTGGAATTTCTGTACTCATCCATGTGAGAGTTTTGCATAGCTGTTTATTTCGCCTTCAGTTAATGATCTGTGGAAACAAAGAGAAACATCTTCCAAATGTTTATTTGGCATTATCAAAGCCATCTTTTAAAAGCCTGTTAGCTATTAAAAGAATATATTAACTTGATTCTTGAGCTCTCCTGTAAGTCTGATACTCAGGTTTAGTAGTTTTTACATTATAAGTTAAATTCTATAACATAAATTTTCCAAAATTCTGCCACTTTATTGTTGACTGAGCAAAAACTAGTTCTTTAATCTATAAAACAACTGAATATTGTGCTAGCTCCCTAAAGAAGCATTGAATTCAATGCTTCGCAGCTAAGAATCTAAAATTTAATGTCTGAATTCTATCCTGATACCAATCCTGGCAAACAGCAATATTTTTAATATCTGTCCTGGAGGCTAAAGGTAAAACTAATAAAACAAACTGTGGTAATGGACATAAATGTTCCAGAGGGAAACGCATAACATAGCTTAAGGCAGATTTTTAGAAAAGAGAAGGTTAATACTGTTGAAATTTTTAATTCTAGAAGATTTTATTATAGAAGACATATATTATTTAAAAAAATTAGAGAGTGACTTTTAAAGTGAATACACATTATTAAAAACATATTTATAAGAGAATTCCCTGGTGACACAGTGATTCAGGACTTGGTGCTCTCACTGCCAGGGCCCTGGGTTTGATCCCTGGTTGGGGAACTTAGGTCCCATAAGCCAGGCAGCCAACAGAACAACGAAAAAAAGCACAAAAAACTGTACTTATGCAAGTTTTACCACCTGGATAATTACTTCGTAAAATCTTTAAAATTAAGTCATCTTACAGTTAAAGCCATAAAATAATAAAGAATTATTATTTTTTCATAATTCACTTCATCTCTTCCACTAACAGTTTAAATGGAAACTGATTCATTAAATTATAGGGCATGTCTTTTTTTAAAATTATGGATTACTCTCAAAACTGAACAGACCATAAAATTGATTTACTCCTAAACTACATTCCGAATACATAAGTAGTTAACACAGTACAATACAATTTAAAAGAGGATTAAGGCTTTAAAGGTAGTAATTCAAAGAAAGAAATCCAAGTGACCAATAAACATATGAAAGGATTGTAGCTTTACTAATAAAGATGTGAATTAAAACAATGAGATATCAAATTGGCAACAATTAAAAAGATGTATCTGGAGGACATTCATGGAAAATATACCAAATGGGATTTGTGCATATTTTATGTTAGATAAATAATCAGACAAAAAGCGTATGATTAAAAGCATTCCCTGGAACACTGTATTACAGTGAAGAGACAATGTATTAAGTACATTGTTTTAATAAATGCCATATCTGTACAATGAAATAGTAAAAGAAATATGTGCACCTGTGATATCTACTACATATTATTATATAGATGCTACACAGATCTGTAAGAATATATACCAAATAAAATATACTAAAAATATTAGTTGGTGTTAATATTAACCCAACTAATATTTTGGGCTGATGCTTGTTTTTGTTCAGAGTAGCAATATACCTAACCCCATGTAAGGATTCAGAGAAGGCAATGGCAACCCACTCCAGTACTCTTGCCTGGAAAATCCCATGGACTGAGGAGTCTGGTAGGCTGCAGTCCATGGGGTCGCTAAGAGTCGGACACGACTGAGCGACTTCACTTTCACTTTTCACTTTCATGCACTGGAGAAGGAAATGGCAACCCACTCCAGTGTTCTTGCCTGGAGAATCCCAGGGACGGGGGAGCCTGGTGGGCTGCCATCTACGGGGTCACACAGAGTAGGACATGATTGAAGCAACTTAGCAGCAGCAGCAGCAGCAGCATGAGACTGAAAAAGACATCTGCTGCAGAGCTCTTGTAAAGATGTTGCTTTTTTGATAAAAAGGATAGTCAGCAAATAGTGTAAGCTCTACCACTTTATTCTTACCTTGAATGTGAACATATCTGAAACAACCTATATTAACAAAGTCAAAAGGACTGGCCAGAAAAATGAAGAAATGCCAGCCCTGACATCATCAAACTGCTAACATGCCAACTTTATACTGCAAGAGAAAGTAAGTCCCTATTTGTTTAAACTATTATCAATAGATGGGTTTTTCTATTACTTGCAGAAAAGTACATTCCTAACTAACCCACAAACAATGCATGAGAATGTTCATTTTTCCATCTCTCCTCGTTAGCACTAGGTATCAAAGAAACTTAATTTTTTTCATCTGATTAAAAATGAAAAACAGAAAGTAGTACCTCATTTTGATCTGCATTTCTTTAACTACAAGGAGGTTGAATTTCTATTTTCTTTTTTTTCTTAAATGCTATTTCACATCCTCAGTCCATATTATCCATATATTTTTTGTGTGTATGGAGGGCATCTTTTAGACTGTCATGGAGATTTGAACTCCAGATTTTAAAATGCAGTATTATTATACTACATTTCAAAATGCAGTATGAAGCAAAATTTTTCCCAATAAAAGGATAAACTTAAAATTTATTTCAAAATGCAGTATGAAGAAAAATTTTTCCCAAAAAAAGGATAAATTTAAAATGTTAAATCAAATGAATCTGAGGCTGAATGCCACTGAAAGAATTAGTTATAGCCACGTTAACTCTGGGGAATATTTTTTTTAAAAGGAGGTAGAGAAGGGGTGAAGACAAAGGGAAGTTGGGAGAGGTTGGGTGCGGACAAAAAGTTTCCACTACTCGATGGCATATCCAGCAATATACTACATTCCTTGTAGAGAATACACAGATAGTTTTCATTCTAAGGCTTATGAACTAGTTGAAAAGAGATTAAAATCAAGCAAAACAATTATATAAAATTTCAAATGAAACAAGTCAAAATTTTAGGAAATCTATTGAAAACCATAGGCATCTAGCAAAACTTTACGAAACAGAATTTAGTCTTCACTTTGAAAAGTGAATTCGCTCAGTCATGTCCGACTCTTTGCAACCCCATGGACTGTAGCCTACCAGGTTCTGAGGAGCCTCTCAGTCCATGGAATTTTCCAGACAAGAGTACTGGAGTGGGTAGAAAAAGAATTATAAATTATTTCAAAATAGGAAATAGACCACTTGACTTGACAGAACAACCTTTCTTATTAACAGATAAGAAGATGGAAATTAGGATTGGTTCCAAGACAAGGAGATAAGATTGATCAGAATGAAGAGGGCCTGCATTGGGAAAATGAAATGAAAGTAAGCAGGGCAGAACAAGTGGAATTTGAGAAAAAATAATAAACAATCAAATCTAGAAAAAAGAGTTTCCTTCTACTGAATTACTGACTATTGTCATAAACTTTTCCAGGTTTACCATTTTTGATTCTAGGAAAAGGCGCAGAAGCTTTTCAACTTATTTTGGTCTCTTTTGTCCCCTACATTAAAGAAAAGACACTACTGAAGATTAATTTTCCAGACATAAATTAGTCATTATTTTGTGTTTTTTTTTATTTCAAAGCATACTGCCAAAACAAACAAAAAAAGACTGTTCATTGATACATTCTGAGTCATTTACTACCTGCCCTATTCTAACTGCATACTTAAGTGGGACATAAGTTTTTTCTGGAATCAGCAAATTTACCACACCCCTGCATCATCACAGACTATCAATTACTCCACACCCTGCAATTATAGTGTTATAATATGAGTTAAGAACATCAGCCTTGTCCTCAGGGAGATCATTTTTCTGATTACTTCAAAAATCACAGGACCAAAAGAAAAACACACTAAAGTTATTTTTAAATAAGTTATTCTAACATATACTTCATAATATGGCAATTACTAACTGGGAGGGATTGGGGGCAGGAGGAGAAGGGGACGACAGAGGATGAGATGGCTGGATGGCATCACCGACTTGATGAACATGGGTTTGGGTGGACTCCGGGAGTTGGTGATGGACAGGGAGGCCTGGCGTGCTGCAATTCATGGGGTCGCAAAGAGTCGGACACGACTGTGAGACTGAACTGAACTGAACTAGTACTAGTATATTAACAACAACCATTAACTTTGAACTTGTGACATAAAATGGCAAAGGTGTAAAAAAATAATTATCAAAAGGAAGAAGACAACAGTGGGGTATTAGCATAAAGATAAACAGAACAATAGAATAAAAACATAAAGCCCAGAAATAATGTTGGACAAGGGTTACAAGATTACTCAATGGGGAAAAGACAGTCTCTTAAACAAACGGTGCTGGGAAACCAGGATAGTCACATGCAAAAAAAAAAAAAAAAAAGAAGCTAAACCCTTAACTTACAGCATATATAAAAATTAACCCCAAATGGACAGAACTCCTAGAAGAAAACATAGGGGGAAATTTTCATGAAAGTGGACTTGGCAATGCTTTCTTGGCTATGATACCAAAAGCACAGGTAACAAAAACAAAAATAGACAAATGGAGCTACATCAAACTAAAACTTCTGTGCATCAAAGGGCACAAGTTAAAAGGCAAATGGCCGAACAGGAGGAAACATCTGTAAATCTTATATCTGATTAGTAGTTAATACATATAATAAAGAATTTCTATAACTGAACAACAAAAACTCAATTAAAAAATGAAAAAAATGATTTAAACAGACATTTCTCCAAAGAAGATACACAAATGGCCAAGAAACACATGAAAAGATGCTCAGTATCACTTATTAACATAGAAATGCAAACAGAATTCACAATATCACCTCACACCCATTAGGATGGCTACTATCAAAAAATAAAACAGGAAGCAAGTTTTGGCAAGAATGAGGTGAAATTGGAACCTTTGTGCACTTATGGTGGGATTATAAGATGGTGCAACTGATATAGAAGACAAAATGGGGTTTCCTCAAAAAATTAAAAATAGAACTACCATAAAATCCAAAATCCCACCTCTGAGTATATAGTCAAACTAACTGAAAGCCAGGTTTCAAAGAGCTATCTGTATAGCCACATTCACAGCCACACTATCCAAAATAGTCAAAGGAGTAAGCAACCCAAATGTCCAACACAGATGAAGAAATAAATAGTGACATACACATACAACGGAATATCATTCGTCTTTAAAATGAAGGAAATCCTGTCATACACTACATGGATGAACCCTGAGGAAATTATGCTAAGTGAAAAAAGCCTGTCGCAAAAAGACAAATGCTACATGAGTCTACTTATATGAGGTATTTAGAGTTGTCAAATTCATAGAAACAGAAAGCTGATGGTGGTTATGAGGGACTAGAGATGGAGAAAAGGGGGGTTGTTGTTTTAATGGGTATAAAATGAAAAAGTTCTGGAAATCTGTTAAAACAACCATGTGAAAATACACAACACTACTAACTGTACGCTTATAAATGGTTAAGACTTCCTCAGGTGATCAAGTGGTTAAGAGTTCGAGCTTCCACCACAGGGGGTGCACGTTCGCTATCTAGTCACGGGAACCAAGATCCCACAAGTCTGCCTTGCTGTGCAGCTTAAAAAAAAAAAGGTTAAGAAGGTCAATTTTATCTTATGTGTTTTTACTACAGCAAAAAATTTTTTGATGGAAGAAGATAGCTAAACTATAATTCAATTAGAAAAGAGGAAATCCCAGAGACTAGGGATCAGAACTTTCAGTTCTTTCATTACTAGCACAGTAAATATTACAAGAGGGTAGAGGAGGGTGAGTCCTACTTCTCTCCCTTAAAAGGATGAGATTCTAGTCAGTCTTACTTTCCTCACTTTGAAAGGAGACGAGTAATACTTATACTATCTGCTTCACAGGACCGTTGAGAACATCAGATGAGATAAATGCATTCCAAAGTCCTAAAACTATAAACTCACATAAATGAAGAGATCACTTAAAACAAGTTCCTGGAAAGTGTTATCCAAACTTAAGATGTTATAACTTTAAAATTGTCTCCTAGGTGGCTCAGTGGTAAAGAACCCACCTGCAATGCAGGAGACCGGGGTTCAATCCCTGGGTTGGGAAGATCCCCTGGAGGAGGAAATGGCAACCCACTCCAGTATTCTTGCCTGGAAAATCCCATGTACAGAGAAGCCTGGGGGGTACACTCCATGGGGTTGCGAGAGTCAGATATGACTTAGTGGCTAAACAACAACTTTAAAATTAACAAGGAAAATAAAAATGAACTTTACAGTGCATCTAGAATTTGTTGTGCAGAGATTTTAGGAGGTGGAAAAAAACCTATTGACTTTGACTTCAAAAAACTGGTGGTAATCAACACAGTATTCATCTGAAAATATTTTATTTCCTGACTTTTCAATTTTAGATCTTTTTTGCTATCTATTAGATAAAATATAGGTTTAGTTATTATACCAAATACACATGCACAACCTTCCTCTCATGTGCTTCCAATGTAGTTCTATTTGGCTGGGGTTCAATCAATATTCAGGTTTACATTAGTATGCCTATGGAAACATTTTTTTCAAGCTACTTTGTATACTACAATCACATTTCCTTGCTTCTACCTCTTTAAATCTATCATTTTCATATGCTTCACTGCCTTTGAAAACTGACTCCACATCCTTGAAGAGACCTTATAAAGGTCCTTTAAAACAACTGTCACTCATACATATCAATTCCATTTCCCCTTCTGGTGCCATCCTTTCTGAAACCATCTAACCTTCTGCAACAATTTAAATTTGCTTGTCTTATCTAGGATTGTCTCTTCATTTTGATATAAAGAATTCCTTTCACTTATCCCCTGGGGTGAATCTCATTTATAACAAAATCTATTTCTTCCTTGATTTACTCCCTCTTGTACAGAATCATTTCTGTAAATCTGAAAAAAGGTATGTGGGGTGAAAAAAGGTAAGACTTTCCAATTCTAAAATCCTCATGATTAAATGAGTATAAAATTCTAGAATGAAAATATTTTTTTCTTAAAAGTTTTAAAGCAATTTATTCACTGTTTCCTACCATCTGATGTCCCTATTGAGAAAATCTGACATTTTTATTTCTTATTCTCTTCGTGTGACCTGTTTTTATCTCCATGGAAGCTTTTAGTTTCTCTGTTTATCCCAGATGTTCTGAAATTGCTTAACGATGTGCCTTAAGATGAGTCTTTTCCAATGATTCTGCAAGGCATTCATTTGGAAGGCGTATTTTAATCTGTTTACATCATTCAGTTCTTACATTCTATATCTATTATTTGTTTGATAATTTTCTCCTCTTGGTTTTCTCTGTTGGATCCACACTGCTCAGGTGTTGGACCTCCTGGATTGATCCTCTACATATCTTTTCCCACATTTTTCTATTCCTTTCACTTATTCTACTCTGTGATAACCCTGTTACTGAGTTTTTAATACAACTTCCATTTCTTTATTCTCTGAATAATCAATATTCCTTTTTCACGGGTGCAGCATCTCCTGCTATTTCTAGAATATACTTTAAATTCTCTTGTTCTCAGCACTGTCTCTTCTGAGTGACTACTTGTTTTGATATCTCAAGTATAGTGATCTTCAAACTTTTGTTCAAGAATAAGTATGAGGCAGTACAAAACAAACCAGACAAAGTTGGCAATGGGTGGGCTTCAGTGCAGGATGGCATTTTTTTTTCTTTTTTTGGGGGCCGGGGGCAGGGGGGTGGTGCCATGCTGCACAGCTCACAGGACCTTATTACTCCAACCAGGAATCGAAGCTGCACCCTTAGCAGTGAAAGCTCAGAGTCCTAACCACTGGGAATTCTTAGGATGGCATTCTTTGAGGGTAGAACCCATTAAATGTCAGTGTTCTACACTGGTTCCCTTGGGTTATGTTTTGCCAAAGAAGAATGTTTCAACTTGAGTAAGGCAACAAGCATTCTGGGAGCAAAGACGACAAACCAGGCTTGTGATTGCACCATTCAACACACAGACTTTCTTTCAATTTCCCATTTTCACTAAGACCCTTCACCCCTGCCCCACCTCCCACCAGCTATGCCAACTTCTCTGGTTCTACCCTCTTCAAATAATGAACATTCAGTTTTTTGCTGGCTATACTAGATGGAGAAGGACAATTTAGCTGTGAACAAAACAAAATCCCTGTTCTCAAGGCGCAGACATTACAGTGGGGAGATGGAGGCTTTTTTCCCCTAAGTAAATTTCTTATATATATGTGATATCAAGTGCTAAGAAGAGAGGATGAGGTAGCAGGAAAGCCAGTCATGCAGCTATCTAGAAGAAGAAAACTACAGGCAGCAGAAAGAGCATGTTCTGAGATAACTGCTTTGCTTGGCATGTTCACAGAAAAACAGATCAGTAAGAGACAGTATGAAAGGATTTGCTTAAACATCCCTCAATTTGACTTGAATTCTTCTAAAATTTGTCTTTACTAAGTATATCAAAGTAAACCTCATGTAAACACCTATTTTATCATTTTTTGCAGCTTCCAGGATTTTAGTTCCCTGAACAAGCATCGAACCCATGCCCCCTACATTGCGAGCATAACCACTGGACTGCAGGGAAGTCCCTAAAGGTCTATTTTCAAAAAGCAATGTTGAGGGAAAAAAAAAAGGCAATGTCAAACTTCCCCAGCGGTCCAGAGGTTAAACATCCACCTGCTGTGACTTCCTTGTTGGTCCAGGGTCAAGAATCCGCCTTGCAATGCAGGGGACACAGGTTCTATCCCTGGTCAGGGAACTAAGATTCCCACATGCCGGAGCAACCAAGCTGAACCCTTGAGCTCTGGAGCCTGCGCGCCACAACTACAAAGCCTGAGCACCAAAACCAGAGAGTCTGTTTACTGCAATGAAGATCTCATGTGCTGCAATTAAGACCTAACACAGCCAAACAAATAAATAATTGGGAAAAAAATTCCCAGAGACACGGGTTCAATCCCTGGACCGCTTCATGTCAAAAAGTATTCTGCCCATGTTTTCCTGTAAGTGTTTCCCTCACCTCTTTTATAATCTTCCCTCTCTTTTGCTCTCAAAGTATGTGTTCCCCTAAGCATACTATAAAAATTGAAATACGTAACAATTATTTGTCTTCCTCCTTCCCTTGGTCACAATGGATGAAGTATCTCTGCTGCTATCAATGGTCAAACTCTGAACTACTGACTTGGATCACTTCTCCCACCTATCTTCTCAAACATGTTGCTTCTTAAATTATCTTCACGCTCTCCTTATCAGTTTCTCTTAGTATATTAGATTACTTCCATTACCCTTCAAATATGTAAAAATATCTTTTATATAACAATTTATAATATACATACTATATCTTAGCTTAACTTATAAAACAAACAAAGGACAATCATAAGCTACGTTGAGGATTTAGATTTTGTTTCAAGTATAACAGAAAGACAATGAAGCTGTCTAAGCTTATCTCTACTCCACAGCCTCCTTGTTGTTCAGTTACTAAGTTGTGTCCACCTCTTTCTGACCTCATGGACTGCAGCACACCAGGCTCCTTTGTCCTCCACTATCTCCCGGAGTTTGCTCAAATACATGTCCACTGAGTCGGTGATGCTATCTAAGCATCCTGCCTTTGCTGCCCCCTTTCTCCTTTTGCCTTCCATCTTTCCCAGCATTAGAGTCTTTTCCAGTGAATCGGCTCTTTGCATCAGGTGGCCAAAGTACTAGAGCTTCAGCTTTACCATCAGTCCTTTCAATGAATAGTCAGGGCTGATTTGCTTTAGGATTTCCTTAGGTTTGATCTCCTTGCAGTCCAAGGGATTCTCAAGAGGCTTCTCCAGCACCACAATTTGAAAGCATCAACTCTTCAGCTCTCAGCCTTTTTATGGTCCAACTCTCACATCTGTACATGACTACTGAAAAACCATAGCTTTGACTGTACGGACCATTATTGGCAAGGTGATGTCACTGCTTTATAATACGCTGTCTAGGTCTGTCACTGTTTTCCTCCAAGGAGCAAGTGTCTTTTAATTTTATGGCTGAAGTCCCTGTCCACAGTGATTTTCTATATCCTCCATTTACCCTTAAATTTGGATTATCACTGCTCTGAAATTCTCCCAAAGTCACAATCGCTTTGTTTATAAATCCAACTGGTCATGTTCTGATTCATCTTTCTGATCTACTCTTCACTGTATCCCAAGTAATGACGACTTTCTCCTTGAAAGGCTGTCTCTTCTTGTCCTTTTTCTAACATATCACATCCATCTAGTTTTGTTGTGTGTTCCAGTTCAGCTCATTTCAGCTTCAGGACCTGAGTGTATGTAGTTTTTTCGTCTGTCTGGAATGCTGCCCCAACTCTCTACCCGACTCAAAGCCTTCAACCTAACTGAAGCCCACTAACTAATCTGGGCAAATTTAAACATCCCTGACTGAAACGTATTCCCAGACCCTCCAAATAAGTTTATTTCCCCCAATGATGCTTCCACAGCATTCTTCCATGGCATACAATCACATTTGTGATACTCATTCAATGTCTTTTTCTTTCTAGATTATAAATTCCTTCACAGTAAGGCTCAGGTCTACCGATACATAGAGATACAGTACACATGGAGGTATGATACACACCTAATCCACTGTTTAATAAATAAAAAAGCATCACAGTCCTTACCCTCCCTACCCAGAGTCCTAAACCTAGCTTAGGTCTCCCGCATTGTAGGCAGATGCTTTACCGTCTGAGCCACAAGCAAAGTCTCATAACAACTGGGAAGTTGTATAATAAAACACTTGGGTTAAAGCCTGATAGAACTGAATTAAAGATCTGGCCTAGTTACTCATTAGGGAACTTTGAGCATGTTCCTTAACCTCTCTAAGCCTCATGCACAAATAATCACACATACCTTGCTATAAAGATTAACTATCCTCTTCATTTACACTGTTATGTTACAATATAATTATCTTCCCTTTAGAATAATGTTTTTCAAACTTCAGAATGCCTTGCACCAGCTTATTTTTTTTAAAGAAAAAAAAAATCATCAGAGTGCATTGCAGAAATACACACAGAATCTGACTACTAGATTATTGAACTGCAATGTTACATGTACATCCGATTATGGCTAGTGGCTAAGTCACTTCAGTCGTGTCTGACTCTGTGTGACCCCACAGACGGCAGCCCACCAGGCTCTCCCGTCCCTGGGATTCTCCAGGCAAGAACACTGGAGTGGGGTGCCATTGCCTTCTCCGTCCTATTATGGGCTGCAGTCAAAAAAATGGAAAAACACTGCTACACATAAATTAATTATTATTGGAATAGTAAATTCACTGAGAACAGGGTCCCTGGTTTCATTCACTACTATGTCCCTAGGATCTGAAAGTGTCTAGTATACACAATAGCACAATAAATGTTGAAAGACTGAGTGATCTATCTGGTCCCAACTTAACTTTCCAAAGGTACTAATCCAACAGTATTCCTTATTGTCATTTACAGAGGACAACACATGCTCATGCCTGAGCCTGTGCTCATGATATTCTCTCAGAATAACAAAAATTTCCTCCTGTTCTCAACTCACGCCTTTTTACTACTTTGCACTTTCTTATATAAAACTGTAATGAGATGCATAAAGTCTACAAGTGTAAGAGAAAAATGATATATTAAATGTGAATAAGCAGTACATGAAAAAGTACAGTTCTACATCATACATTTTAAGCTTTAGTTCAGTTATGAGATACATTTATCTAAGAATTCAATATACCATCTTAACATTTAAAAGCTCTTTTGGAGGATGACTTAAAATTACTTTTTAATAAAATTAAAAATGAGAAATACTCAATTAAAAATGAGAAATCTGATCTATTACCTTAATCTCTTTATAGGCATTTATACTGACAGAGGTACCAAAATCATATCATTTATTATTCTTTTCATAAATAGAACATATAAAAATCTGAAGTCATCACTAAGGACTGAAATCAGGAGTTTGAGTACTACAAATCAACTACCTTGGCAATCCTTAAGTCATTCTGTGCCTCATCCACAGATAGGCTAATCTAAAGACTCAAAGTGTTTGGAAAAAAAGAGACACTCATAACCACTGGCTTTGGCAACTGTTTTCAGAGGCTGAGCAAAATGTTTATACAGATTGACCTTTTTAAAGTTTCCATATATTAAGCACTTGCTACGTTCCAGAAACTGGACTTTATTCATTTACATAAATGTTTGCACCATCTTCATATTTTTGGGAAAAAAAATTATCATTTGGCTGGAATTATTTTCTTCCCCCTCTTGCTGTTTTTCAAGAAATTTTTTAAAATCCTATATTTTACGCGGTATTATTTGCTGGCATACCACAGAAGGGTCTCTTCTCTCTCTTCTTTTATTTACATTATTACCCAAGATTGATACATAGTTTCCTGTGCTATATAGTAAGAACCTTACTGTTTATCTATTTTATACATCTACTAATCTTTCCCTTGAAAAAAAGCCACACATACTTTCTATCATTTGATTTATAAGATTCTTTTTCGTATTCAATTATAGGTAAGTAAAATCACTTCCAAATATCATGACACTAAAAAAATTCCGCTTTTCAATTCTCACTTCAAATATCTCATACTACCTACTAATTAGCCATCTTTGGTAACCCCTAATTATTCCAGAGTTCACAATCTTGAGAACTTGTCTTCTTTAGCAGAACTCCTTTCATTAACATTATCCCCACCAGCGGCCAAACAGTGGAAAAGTTCCAACTTCTGCAACTTTAGAGTGGGGGGAGGGGAAGAAGACACCTGACAGTCTTTGCTTGTTTTTCCATCCATTTACTAGCTCTCAGAACCCAAAATACTCGAGTTCCAATGCTTTTTCAGGCTTCAACCTTCACAACCGTAAAAAAGTGTTAAGTATTTCTGAACAGGAATGTTAAAGGTAATATTTTAGTTGGCATAAATATAGTACATAATACTAACTGAAGATGTGATTTTTAGAACGAGAAAAACAGCAGTGTTGGTCTCTGGCTACAAAAGATAAACACTGGTTTTTCTGCTTCCATCCTAGCCTGCCAAAAGCTTTAACTGATCCTTGGGGTGCTGTGACTCAAGAGTCCTAGAGTGTGTCTTCAGTCAGAACGCGAAACGCGCCCTACAAGGCGCCTAAAAGTTTTACCCAATTTATATCATATTTCTCCCAAACCTCTGGGTCCCTTCCACTTCCAGTCGTTCCAGCCACACTGGTTCCCAGCTCTCGCGAAACCATGGGCTTTAGACTTATCCCCAAAGCGCTTCCTAAATCCAAGTTGAGGCCCACAATTCCCCGCCCGTCCTAAGGCGCCGGGAGAGAAACGAATGGTCTAAGAAAAGAAACCTCGCACTGCTCCACCCAACAGGTGGGAATGAGAAGGGATGGACAGCTGGGCCGCGAGGCCAAGTCAGGCCTCAAAACAGGGCGGGAGAGGGAGGCCGCAGCCCCAGCGCGGCCTGAAACGAGGAAGGCCCCTTCCAGACCAGCGTATCAGAACGCCCCCCCACCCCCTACCCCCCACCCCCGGCTAATTCCAAGGCGCCCGCCCCAGCTGACCTGACGATGGATGCCACTGAATTCCATGAGCCACAGTCTGGGCCAGCTGAGTCGAAGATGGCACTTTAACACTCTCCGTCCCCACAAACACAGCAGTCGCCAGCAGCACCACAGCCTCCTGCTCGAGAGCGCGGCGCGCATGCGTCGGAGCCCCCGGAGGCGAGGGAGTCACGTGGCTGCGCAGCACGCAGGTCTCGCCCTCCGCGAGAGGTAGACCGGGCAGGCCCCGCCCCGCTGCCTGGAGAGCCCGGCCGCTGTTCCTACGCGGCGTTCCCTCTACTTGGACTTCCCAAACAAAAAGCGGGTCCTTAGGGCTTTTCGTACCTCAGATCTTAAAACACAGACAGCGCCCCGCCCCGCCAAAGAAAAATGCTGTTACTCTTTTTTGGGCAAACAACTGCCTAAAATTCACCCCTCTACCTAAAAATGGACAGAAATTCAGCCTTAAACTCATAAATCTCATGATGATATTTGGACTCTGGAGAAGGAAATGATAACCCTTTCCAGTATTCTTGCCTGGAAAATCCCATGCACAGAGGAGCCTTTTGGGCTGCAGTCCAGGGGGTTGCGAAAGAGTTGGACGCAACTTAATGATTAAACAACAATAAGCATCAATTTAAAAATGTCCTTTCTGTTCATGCCAGCTGGATATTTTTTTCCCTTTTCTCTATCTTCCCTTTCCTCTTATCCTCTTGGTCATAGACTTAGTAAATTAAAACTGCAATTTAAATTCAGAACTCTCCCCAGAATTCCCTGGCAGTCCAGTGGTTAGGACTCTGCACTTTCACTGCTGAAGGCCTGGTTCAATTCCTGCTGAGGGAACTTATATCCCACAAACCTGGCAGTGGCAAATAAATGAATGAATGAATGAATTCAGAACTCTGCCTTCAGAGTCAACTTCTCTCACAGGGGTCCGAAAGCATTACATTTATCTCTCTTCCCCACCAACTGCTTTTCCTCGGAGTATTCTCCGTTTCAGTTAATGGTATCACCATCCACGTCTCTGGAGTGAGAAACTTATATTACTTTGACTCCTTTATGTTCCAAATCTAAGTATGTCATCAGTTTAGTCAAGGCTGCCTTGAGAGTACCTTTCAGACCTATTCTTTCAATTCTCAGTGCTTCTATTCTTTAGACCTTCACTGTCTAGAATCTGGGTCTGAGCCCTGCCTTGGAAGTAGATCACTACCCTCTTTCCTGTTGAAACTTGCGGTAACCTCCCAATCTTTTAACACATTGAAAAGGCGTACCTTATCAATCCACTAGGCTGGAACATTGGATGAAATCCATTTGCCACAGGATGCCTTCGGATGGGTGTTTCCGACCAGCTATCTGTCTTCTATTGGTTAACTTTTCAAATTTATTCAGCACAACCCTTGAAAACATCGCTCAATATACTTCAAACATACCTAACATTCAACATTTTATTCAAGTACTATTTATTCAGTGCCCAGTATAGGCCAAGGCACCCAGGATACACAGAGGTGAACAGCACATTCAAGACTGGGTCATAATTTGGTACCACACCATTGCCTTAATTTTACATAGCACTGAATCAAACATTCTATGCTCCAGTATTTAAACAGAAAGAAAAAAAAGACTATTTTGCTAAACCTACAATTCACTTTAATCCCTTGAAATCTATGTTTACCCCATTGTTGCCCACAGAAGAGTTTAAGTATGAATTAAGAGTTTAGGTACTCTTTCACAGTACACATTATGAGACTTTAATTAATGTTGATACAGTATTTAAAATGATTTCCCCTTCATTTGATCTATTTAACCTAACCAGCAACAAAGTAAGTAGGATTAGCTTATCCTGGCAATAAAGATTTCTATAGGTTTCTGCCCATCTTTCCTCAACTTCATTTGCTGCTGGGAAAATTAACTTTAGGTAGAATTTGAGTTTACAAATGCTTTCTCATACAAAATCCCATGTTAATTTTGTACCTCACCCCAACTGCAGGATACACATAAAGTTTAACAAGTAAAACTGGGTTTCAAATCCATGCTTTCTAAATCAAAGTCTTAATGCTGTTTATAATTTGTTGCTTCCATTTCTTCTCATCTTCCTTCTAGTCATATCACTACCTAAGCACTTTGATTTTCTCTACTTTGTCTCTTTTTCTTTACCTTACCTTTAATTTCAGATTTTATGCAATTTAAATTTTATTACACAGGCAATACATGTTGCTCATTTCTGAAAAAAATAAAAATTGCAGAATAGTACACTGAAAAAATTAACTTTTTATCCAGAGATTACCATTATTCTCATATTGGTGTATACAATTCCAGTTCTGTCTTGTGTGTGTCTATTTAATAAATAGAGACACTGTATGTATGTAATCAGGCTTTTCCCTTTAATATATTGTGAACACTGTCCTGCGGTTAACATTTTAAATAAATATATGCTATGGATTCTGTTGGGTAAATATGCCATTTAAATTCTTTTATTTTTTCATTTGCAGTGCTGGTGGGGTTCGACTTTATCACTATCACAGCTTGTAAAAAAAGTTCCTTTACTTCATTTACACCTTTAGCTTTTCTTTAGTTCTATCAGTTCCATCAGTCTCCAATTGTTTTTGACTTCCAGATTGGTAACAGTTCTTGGCAATAGAATGCTAGACTTCTGCATGCTCAGTATCAACAAGTTGCTAATATAGAGAAAAATATTTAAAGTGTGGGACTCTGTTATGGCTATTTTATTTATAACAAAAACACACAGATTGCATGAAGTTTCCACATTATTAATAGTCATACTTACTGTACTTTTTTCAATGCAAAATTCAAAGTCTTATCTACTGAAAATAATGGATGACTAAGTTTATGCATATAGTAGTGCTCTTCTTTGGCCTCAAATCTAAAATTTACCTTCAATAGACCCAACAATCAGTGTAACTTTAGTAGGCACATTTGTAATGAAACAAGGGCAATGGTCAAAATTAATAAAATTTAGAATCTGTAACTATTTTAATATTAAGTATCATAAAGGGTGAAGCAAAATTTAATGGTGATTTCAGAGTTACAAGGGAAGTCAAAAGTCTAGGCCAGGTGCTCTGGCAAACTACGTCAGAGGCCCAGGCTAAGAACTTTTTTATATTTCTAAAGGATTGTTTAAAAAAAAAAAGAGCAAAACAAAGAATATGCCACAATCTGTGTGGCTTACAAAGCCAAAAATATTTATTTTCTGGTGCTTTACAGAAAATGTTTGCTAACTTTTGACCTAAATAATAGGCATATAATAAAATATATTTAGAAGAAAATGAATTTTAGATGTATGTAATTATAAAAGTGTATATAAATACAGGAAAAGTAGCCACATGTTTACTCTCCTTTCAGATTAGCTTCAAACTTTTTTTTTACTGTTGTGCTCAGAAATTACAGATAAAGAACAATTTAAAAAGTAGCCAAATACATTACAAATGTATACATTTGTTAATGACACAAGAAGTGAAAAAGAATGAAGACAGTCTACAATTGTAATAAAGTGATCTTAAACCACAACATAAAATCACAGAATTTTAGAGCAAAATGGAACCTGAAAAATCATCTAGTCTAGTCTTCACAGGTCAGAGATGAGAAAACTGAGGCCTGTATCTGGCAAGTGGCTTGTGCAAGTTCACACAGAGAATTTTCCGTAAAACTGTAACTATAACCCAGGTCTACTGTTAGATCAATAGAGATAGGTCAAAATTGCATCAAGTATAACAGGTGAAGGTGATAAGTCAATACCTGTATAGATCAATACCTAATATATATATTTCCCATTTTAATATACATTGAAGTTGGAAAAATAGGACACCTCTCACACATCTACAGAAATAAATCCTTTTATTATATAACATTCCTTTTCTTTTTTAAGATGCATACAGTACTTGTAGCCCAAGAATTCTGAGAAAAGCTAGAGAAGACCTGGCACTATACTTGAGAATTATACAACTGGGCAGCAAAATAACACCTTTATAAATGTCAGGACATATAGAAATAAAATTTAGTGTTTGCACACAAAAATAGGGAAGTTACATTCAACACGTTTTCTTAAACGTGCATTTAATGTTTAAATGTTTTCTAAAACTTTGGTCATCATGCTTTATTATAACTTGTAAAATTTCACAATTATGTAGATGATTAAACCCAACTGGTGAGCAAATATTTCACTTAACACAGCAGCAAAAGCAAGCTAATACTGCACAATCATATTAGCAGACTGATTTCAGAAATACATGTTTTTCACAAATAGCACATAAAACATAGTTTGTGATAACATAGTTCAATGACTTTTCTTCCACTTCATTAAACAAGGCTGAGTAATGAGACATAGCAAAACATGATTACATAACAAAAAGTATATTTTTAATTAAAAGTCTAATCGTACATACAGGGCAACAAATTGCAGTTTCTACAGAATAGTGCAAATAAGCGGGACTTTTCTCAAAAATATTAAAATTGGATTCACTCCACATGCCTCAGATTTCATGAGCATTAGATTATATTATTTTAGATTTTTGTGTGATGGGTGCAAGTGATAGGGTTGATGTAGGACAGATGTGTACTCAAAGGCTGCAAATAAAAATAGTTATTGACTTAATTACTGGATGAGAAGCGCAGGCACTGAAAACCTAACTTTAACAAACTTCCATTTGTCATCATGTAAACAGTTTTGTTCATCATATTTCATCAAAGACTCATAATTCATTTTAAATTGTCATATCAAGCAATTCTTCTAAACTCTTTTTTATATGTGATGGTTGAGATGCAGCCTGATTTAACAGATTCTGACCCATCTGTGTAAAAAGTGCTTTTGATAATTTAGCTGTGGCTGTTCGTATATTTCCTCCAGCTCCAGGCAAAGAGCCACTATTTGTCATGTTCCCTAAGAGATGCCATAAAACAACCAACACTTTCTGTTCTGTTGCATGGGGCTTCCTTTGATAAAGTTCCATAACAATATCTGAAACACAAAAATAGTAAACAGTGAGGTTTAAAAAAAAAAAAAAATCAAGTTCTTACAATTAAAAAGCATATAAAATAAACTAGGCTTCTTCCCTGACATTTGTGCTAAAATGTTCAGCATCTTAAAAAAAGTAAGGCCAGAAACTTTGCTCCCAAAGATTGGGATCTTCAAGTATTAGAAATCTATATATGACAGGCAAAAGCAGTAAAAATAGAAATCAAACCAAAAATTCATCTCAATGTTTTCCAAATGTAGTTTAATCAAGACATATACATTTTAAACTCCTGGACCTTTCATTAAACACAATTTGAAACAGCAGTTTTCTGTATGTACCAATATTTGATTTTAATATCTTTTATTGATCCTATTTATTTCTCCTAACAAGACTTTTTTACTGGGGGGGAAAAGGAATAAAATTCTTTTGAAGAAAATTTTTGGGGTAAAAGTCTTAAAAGGTCTTTTTACAGATCATTATACAATTTATTTCTACTTCATAGATAATGATATTGAACTTGGTAGCTATCCTAAAATTGAGTTGAAATGCCCATCAGCGTACCCTTAATCAATCAACTATTTCTTAAGAAATAACAATTTAAAAATTTTTACCAGCAAGCTTTTCAGTCATATCCTGTTTTGCCTTTCCATTTAAAAACTGGGCTTTTGTGCAAAATGGCTGTAGAAGTAAGTAATTATCTAAACAAAAAGAATAACACAGAGACACATTTTTAAGCAGTTATAAAGATCTTATTTATTTTCCATTACATAGCATTAAAAGGAAAAAAATCATGTAAATGAATGAAAATGTGTTAGAAAGATTTAATCTACATAGTTAACAACTTTAAAAAATTCTCTATAAACCTTAATACAGTAATATTCTTAAAGCAAATAAAAAGTAAAAATACCTCACAGAATATTAAAGGAGCTATCATATGGTATAAAAAAGAAAAAGACCTACCTATCTCCTAGGCATCTTATTCCAAATGATAGTATATAGGTTTATCAAAAAAGAAAAAGAAATAAAGAATTGAAATTTTGGGATAGTTTTTACCTTCACTGATTTTTTTTCAAATTTTTAATTTTATAGTTTCACAGGAAATATCAAAGATAGTACAGAGAGGCCTTGTGTACTTTCACCCAAATTACATCTTTCATAATTATAGTATACATCAAAACAAGGAATCTGGCATTAGTACAGTATGTGTATACAGTTCTATGCCATTTTATCACGTGCAGATCTGTGAAACTATCACTACAGTTAAGAGACAGAACTACTGTATCAGCACAAAGACCTATAGCTACACATATACTGACTCCTCCTAAACTGCTTTTAAACCCTGATAGCCACTAATTTGCTTTCCATCTCTGCAAATGTGTCATTTTGAAAAAGTTATACACATGGAATTCTACAGCAGGCAACCTTTTGGGGTTGGCTTTTTTCTCTCAGCATTAATGACCTTGATATCCATCCAAAATGTTGCATGTGTCTATAACCCATTCCTTTCTACTGCTAAGTATTTTATGGTATGGATATACCAAGTTTTTTCACCATTAACCCACTAAACTATACTTAGGCAATTGACAGTCTGGGGCTATTACAAACAAAGCTGCTATGAACAATCATGTACAGGTTTTTGCATGAACATAATATTTTACTGCTCTGGAATAAAGGCCTAGGAAAACAACTGATAGGTAAGTGCATGCTTAGTTTTTTTAAGAAACAGCCCAACAGTTTTCTAAAGTGGCTATGATTTTTTATTTACATTCTCACCAGCAATGTATCAGATCCAATTTCTCTGCACCTTGTTAGCATTTGGTGTTGTCACTGTTTTTAATTTTAGCTGTTCTAATACTTGCTATGAACTGAATGTTTGCATGCCCCACCCAAACTTATACCTTGAAACCCAATCCCCAGTGTGTTGGTGTTTGAAAATGGGCCTTTGGGGGAGGAAATTAGGTCACGAAGGTGGAGCCTTCATCAATGAGATTAGTGCCTTCATAAAAGAGGCTCCAAGAGCTCCCGTCCCTTCCACCATGTGAGAACACAGCCAGAAGATGGCCACTTATAAACCAGGAAGAGGGCCCTCATCCAACAACAAATTTGTTGATGCTATGATCATGAACTTCCCAGGCTTCAAGAACTGTGAGAAATAAGTATGTGTTGTTTTTAAGTCATCCAAGCTGTGGTAGTTTGTTATAACTACCCAAACAGACTAATATACTTGCGTAACGATCATGGTCTTAATTTGTATTTATGTTTCCTTAGTGACTGGTAATGTTACACGTCTTTTCATGTGTTTATTTTCCATCCATATAAATATTTCCTTCATGTCCTTTGCCCATTTCTAAATAGGGTTTTGTTTTTTTTTTAATGTTGAGTTTTAAGAATTCTTTCTTTCTCTCTCTCTCTTTCTCTTAGCTGCACTATGTGGCTTGTGGGATCTTAGTTTCCCAACCAGGGATCAAACTTGGACTCCTTGCAGTGGAAGTGCCAGCAAATTCCCACAAGTTCTTTATATATTCTGAAAGTCAAAGTTGCTCAGTTGTGTCCAACTCTTTGTGACCCCATGGATTGTAGCCTGCCATGCTCCTCTGTCCATGGAATTCTCCAGGCAAGACTACTGGAGTGGGTAGCCATTTCCTTCTCCAGGGATCTTCCTGACCCAGGAATCGAGCTGGGGTCTCCTGCATTGCAGGCGGATTTTTTTTTATCAGCTGAGCTACCAGGGAAACCCCTTATATATTCTAGATAAGCATATGTATTAGATACGTGGTTTGCAACTATTTTCTGCAAATCTGTAGTTTGTCTAGAAGGATAGCTGGAATGATGGCATCATAGATGACGACTTGTCCAGTTAGTTACGAGCTAAACTACAGACACATGGTTCTAGGATGGAGACCTCATAGCATCCTAAACAGGTGCTGAAGCAACCTAAACTTGAACTGTCTACTAAATTCTAGAAAAGAGAGTCCAGGGTGGGACACTTAAAAACTACATTTATTTCACTATCTATTTGGACTTATTTTTTAACACCAAAATAAATATCTTGACCTAAAAAAAATAAAAAGTCTTTTGCAAAGTAAATGTGAAGTAAACGTGATAACCACTATGTTACAGAAATGCGATGCAAAGGAAATATTTTAAATTTTGATGAAGTTCAATTTATGGACTTTATATAGATCATACTTTTAATGCCATGCTAACAACTCTTCACCAAGCCTAAGTTCTAAGGATTTTCTCATATATTCTGTAAGTTATACAGTTAAATCTTCCATTGAAATCTATGATCCATTTTGAGTTAACTTGGTATCAGATGTGGTGTTGAGGTAGGAAAATAAGAATTGAAAAGTTAAAAATAAAGGTAGAGAAAGTCAGTTTAATGGAATGGTATTTAATCACTAAAAATAATTAAAACGGCTACTGAGAAAACTTTAAAAATTTTATCGCAACATTAAGTGACAAAAACTGAATAGCTAGGATTTTGGCATTTTAGAAAATGTGTAGAATGAGAAAGCACAAAAGTAAAGCCAAAATAATCTGAATGCCCAAGTAAGATTTCTTACCTACGTGCTGACTCAGTGCCTGAACAACATTGGTGGCAGCAGCATAGATGCCTGGGTTCTTGGAATTCAGATTGTTATCTACTATTGCTGGGATTAGCATGTTGATTATAGGAGATAAGTTGTCTCTGAGCAAAGGAATCATTTTGTGCATTGTTTCTAGAGCCACCAGGTTTACTTTACTATTGGAATCATGAAGCCGAGATTTAAAAGCATCAAAGATCTGAAAGTAAATTGGTAAATGAAAGTGAACTAATGTTGATATCTATTATATTTAAATTCCTAATGGCATTACATAGTATTCATCCTACTAAAGCATAAATGTACTATTTAAAAACACACACACACATCTCATTTAACTTGGACTGAGATAACAGGAACTTCATAAAAATTTGGATGCTAGTGTCCAATCTTCTTACAGCAAAAAGAGAAGGCTTCAAAATCCACCTAAAAAGAGATCCTACTAAATTAAAGTTGAGAAATTTGGTTCAGTAAAAAAATGCTGTTTTCTGAAATGTGTAGGTTAGTTTAGCTAACTTTAAGAACTTAAAGGTTTCTATTCTTATCTCTATTTGTAACAGAAGTAGACATGTAGGTTTTACTACAGAGATTTGACCTAGTTTCAGATTTAAGTTTTTATTAGTACCTCTTAACCTGAGTACTTAAACAATAGAGCCTTCCTCTTCTAATTCTTAGCTTTTGTAAATTCAAGATATAATGAAGTAAATGCTGAGCAATTTAACTATGTCAGGTGAGGAAAGAGCTATTCTGTGAGAATGAGACTATTAACTAATAATCTGTGATATACATCATATTTAAGTGTTAGTATTAGTCACTCAGTCGTGTCTGACTCTTTGCAACCCCATGGGCTGTAGCCTGCCAGGCTTCTCAGTCCATGGAACTCTTCAGGCAAGAATAATGGAGTAGGTTACCAGTAGAATTTAATGACTAAATTACTAATTGAATTGACTGAACCAAATTCTGAGGAATCATAAGTAATCTATGCTCTGGTACCACTAACATTTATTACTGTTTCCATTTCTATTGCTTCTAGTCTTCCTATATAAGTTATAAAATATACAAATGCATATTTATAAATATATATTAACATAATATATAAAATTAGCACAAGCAGACTTCTAATTTACATATGAAACTTTCATTATGTATTCCTAAGTAATATCAAGTCAGGCTGGATGAAGCACAAGTTGGAATCAAGATTGCTGGGAGAAATATCAATAACCTCAGATACACAGATGATACCACCCTTATGGCAGAAAGTGAAGAGGAACTAAAGAGACTCTTGATGAAGGTGAAAGAGGAGCATGAAAAAGCTGGCTAAAACTCAACATGCAAAAAACAAGATCATGGCATTCGGTCCCATCACTTCATGGCAAATAGATGAGGAAACAATAGAAACAGTGAGAGACTTTATTTTTGGGGGTTCCAAAACCACTACAGATAGTAACTGCAACCATGAAATTAAAAGATGCTTGTTCCTTGGAAGAAAAGCTATGACCAACCTAAAGAGCTTATTAAAAAGCAGAGACATGACTTTGGTGACAAAAGTCCATCTAGTCAAAGCTATGATTTTTTCCAGTAGTCATGTATGGATGTGAGAGCTGGACCATAAAGAAAGCTGAACACCGAAGAATTGATGCTTTTGAACTGTGGTGTTGGAGAAGACTCTTGAGATCCAACTAGTCAATCTAAAGGAACTCAGTCCTGAATATTCATTGGAAAGACTGATGCTGAAGCTGAAACTCCAATACTTTGGCCACCTGATGCAGAGAACTGACTCATTGGAAAAGACCCTGATGCTGGGAAAGATGGAAGGCAGGAGGAGAAGGGGACGACAGAGGATGAGATGGTTGGATGGCATCATCAACTCGATGGACATAAGTTTGAGCAAGCTCTGGGAGTTGGTGATGGACAGGGAAGCCTGGAGTGCTGCAGTCCACGGGGCTGCAGAGAGTCGGACAGAACTGAGCGACTGGACTGAACTGAATATCAAGTCTCTTAAATGCCCTGGTTTTTAAAATACTGATTGATTCACTCAATTTTTTTTTTTTTTTGGCCCCACTGCATGGCTTTTGGGGATTGCAGTTCCCCAACCAGGGACTGAACCTGGGTTATGAGCGAAGGTCTAGAATCCTAACCATTAGGCCACCAAGGGACTCTCTTACTCAACATATATATTTACTGACTGCCAGGTTCTGAGAACTCTGAGATTATAAAGCTTTCAAGGAGTCACCATCTAGTGGGAGGAATCAAAACTTTTCTCTAAGTTTTAACACTTTAAAGTAATATATATATGTAATATTAAGAAATAAGGCAATTATTATACTGATGAACTTTATTAACTATGGATTGAACATGAAAATTAATTTTGACGGTCCTTACCTTCACAATGTTTCCAACAACAAGCTCTTGATTGTTTTCTGTATCTGATAAAAGCTGCTTAATCCCATTAATACGATCACGAAAATCTTTTGCATTTAATAAACCTGTTATGACTTTAATGTACTCAGCACTTTCTAAGGAATTTCGGGGAACTGATTTTCTGGTGATTTCACGAATTTCAGTTATCTCTCTAAAGTGAAACAAAGGTAAAACAAACATAATAATTATCATGTACTCACTTTTAAAAAATTCACAAAATAACCCATAGCCACAATACTTGTGTTGGGGGTCCCTAATATCTCTGCTGGGTTTGGTAATTTGCTGGGAGGACTCATAGATTCAGCATGTAGTTTTACTCATGGTCAATGGCAACCCACTCCAGTACTTTTGCATGGAAAATCCCATGGACAGAAGAGCCTGGTAGGCTGCAGTCCATGGGGTCGCTAGAGTCGGACACGACTGAGTGACTTCACTTTCACTTTTCACTTTCATGCATTGGAGAAGGAAATGGCAACCCACTCCAGTACTTTTGCCTGGAAAATCCCAGGGACGGGGGAGCCTGGTGGGCTGCCGTCTATGGGGTCGCACAGAGTCGGACACGACTGAAGCAACTTAGCAGCAGCAGCAAGATTTATTATAGTAGAAGGATATAAAGCAAAATCAGCAAAAGGAAAAGGTGCATGGGGTCAAAGTCTGGAAGAAACTAGATGCAAGCCTCCAAGGGTCCTTTTCCAGTGGAGTCACACAGTATAAACTTAATTCCTCCTTAATTAATAAACTTAATTAATAAACTTAATTCCTCCTCCTTAATTCCTTAATTGCAACAAACTGTGACAATACATGTCAAATGTTGTCTACCAAAGAAGCTTAGAGGCGCAGTACCCAGGATTTTTAATGGGGAGTTGTGCATGATTGGTCCTTTGCCTGGGACATACCAAAATTCCCAACTTCCAGGAATAAGGCAGTTCTTCACACTGTTTGCCCAAATAACAGAGGCACAGTAAACTACTCTTACTAGTTAGAGAATGGTGGGGAATCCTCCTGAAATCCTAGTTACCCGATGCTAGCTAAAGGCGGCGAACCTCTCAAGCTGAACTTTCTATCTCTGTTCTGGAAGCAACCTAGTTCCTATAGTATTTTATTTCTCTCTAAAGAACTGTTTTAACATTTCTTGCAAAGAAAATCCAATGGCAACAAATTGCCTCATTTTTTGTCTAAGCAAGTCTTTGTTTCTCCTACACTTTTTTTTCTTCCAGCTTTATCGAGATATAACTGAAACACGGCACTGTGTAAAGTCTAAGGTATACAAAGACTTGATTTACATATTTCATGAAGTGATTATCACAATAACTTTAGTGAACATCCATTATCTCATATAGGTGCAAAATTAAAGAAATAGGAAAAAATTTTAATAAATAACTTTTATTTGTTTTGAGGACTCAGGACATACTCTCTTAACTTTTATATAAAACATACAGTAGCATTATATTCAGGGCATATAGTACTCTCCTCTGTGAACTATACTTTGAAGAGCAAGGCTCCAAAACTCTATGGATTTTTATTTTTTATAAAATTTATTATTCAAAGATATACAAACACGGAAAAAATGAAAGATACCTATGCATCTACTCATATAATTTTTAAAGTAATGTTTTAAAATACACCAAAGAGATCATAATACTTCTGAAAGATTTTTAAAAACTATATAATCAATCTATTAAATACTGCCTAATAGTTT
Source organism: Bubalus kerabau (assembly GCF_029407905.1). Lineage (NCBI taxonomy): Eukaryota > Metazoa > Chordata > Mammalia > Artiodactyla > Bovidae > Bubalus > Bubalus kerabau. The sequence continues at coordinate 55,455,821 of NC_073642.1, read as the reverse complement.
AAACAGGTTACACCATTACATATACAATTATATTTAAAAAAATTTTAACAGTATTTCTTTTTCTGGTTGATGGTTATTGCAGGTGATTGGTTACACTCTTTTAATGCTTGTATTTCATACAGTTTTTTTCTCCCTTAATTAACCATAACTAGGTATTACTTTTATAACCAAAGGGGGGAATAAAGGCTATAAATTGAAAAAAAATTAAAGAGTTGTCCAGGACAGGCCTAATATTGACAAGTTCAATAACACTAAAGTTTTACTAAAGTTTAGTTCACATAAAAGCAAGGTGCTGTGAATAAATAATTGCCTTGTTAAATCAAATTATCTCATATTTTCTAAGTCCTTACCAACTTTCAAAACTCCATTAAACACCCCTGGAATAGTTCATGAAAATATTCAAATGAGACTACCATGAGACTAAATGAGACTATCATCAGTAGGGAGTAATGATTCTACCTTTCAGCTGAATTGAAAGCATCCCTAGAAACAGATGATGACCTTGTATTTCCAACACTGCCCGTATGAGATCGTCTTCCTTTTGCTGAAGGAGTATCTAGTGGTATCTCTCCCAAACCCTGTAAGTAAAGAGAGGCAGTACAATAAAAGTCTTAAAACTAGTAAAAGTGAAATTAACTTGGACAATGTAATTTTCATAGCAGTCATTGCTGATCTCTTATGACTGAATGCATTTTAATAATCTGCAATATTTATGCTTTAAAGGGTATCAGATATATAAATTACCTTGTAATTAGTAGTAAATTAACAAAATATGTGCCTTACACCAGCAACTGATACTGACGTGGTAAAACTGTTTAAAATGTAAAACTTCATATCTATATTTTATAACTACTCTTCTTAAAGCTTAAAATCTATATAGAAATCATGAATTTATATAGAAAATATGAATACATCATATAAACAATGAATTCCTATGCAATAACAGTATGAGAATAAACATTTAAATAAGGACTATTTAAAATTTATTTTTTTCTGATACTTGTACTTGAAATAACTCAGATATAATCAGCCTCATTTTAGTAAGATAATTTTTTACATGGTTATTTTGATAAATTCTATATGAATTAAGCTGAAATCTCATACCAATAGGAAGAAAAAATGCTCTAAAATGTTTATCACCACATATATTTGAAGTAGTATCCCTTCAAAAATGAATCTTTTACCTAAGTTGACCAGAGAGGAACAACATAAATTACCACAGAAAAATTCCACATCATTAAACTAAGTACAGTTTTGCAAAAATTAATACATAAATAGGCTACATTTTTTCTTTTGCTAAACAAAAATGTATGTTGAGCGGGTAACTATATGAAAGGGGCTTCCCTGGTGGCTCAGTGGCAAAGAATCCACCTGTCAATGCAGGAGACGCAAGTTTGACCCCTGTGTTGGGAAGGTCCTCCAGAGAGGGAAATGGCAACCCACTCCAGTATTTCTGCCTGGGAAATCTCATGGATAGAGGACCTTGGTGGACTACAGTCCATGGGGTCACAAAAGACTTGAACATGACTTAGTGACTAAACAACAATTATATGAAAAGTAGGTCTATTTGTTTTCCCATCTTAAAAGGAACTCAACTCCATTCATTTCCATTACCTTATAGGTAACAAAACGTGCAGGGAATTTTATTCTTGTTGTGTTTCCAATGCTAAAAAGAATTGATTTTCTTTATACATATATAATTTTATTTATTTATTTATTTATTGGCTGTGCTGGGTCATCAGCACTCCTTGGGCTCTTCTCTAGTTGTGGTGAGTAGGGGCTACTCTCTGGTTGTAGTGTGCGGGCTTCTCACTGTGGTGGATTCTCTTGCTGTGGAGCACAGGCTCTAGGCAAGTGGGCTTCAGTAGTTGTGGCAGGAAGGCTCAGTATTTGCAGCTCCTGGGCTCTAGAGCACAGGCTCAATGGTTGTGATGCTTGGGCTTATGAGCCTGGGCTGAGTTGCTCCGTGGCATGTGGGATCGTCCCAGAGTGGATCAGGGATTGAACCATGTCTCCTACGTTGGTAGGTGGACTCTTTACTACTGAGCCACCAGTGATGGGGAAGCCCAAGAATCAATTTTCTTTTAGAAGGGTTGACTTTACACTTTTGAAAAGGGCTCTGGCCTAATATTACTATTGATAGACTCCCCCACCCTGTATTTTGTCCTTAAGAAAAATAAAAAATAATACAACAAAAACAAAACAAAACAAAAAAATAAGGAAAAATAGCAAGTACAAAAACCAAAAACAAAACAAAAAATAAAAGCCCTTTGTTTTGGGGGGAACACAATCAACCCATTCAGAAAGTTTATAATCTTTAGCAATATAGAGTGGATAATTATAAATTGATCACTCTTTTATTGTAAAGAAACTCAAAGGTAAGAAGAATAACATTACCAACTCTTGGGTTACTTTATAAGGCACTTTTCACATTTCATTTCACTTGACAGTCCCTCAGTTACTCATTTACAGACATTTTTGAATACTCATTATCTACAAGGATATATAAAACATGGGGCTTCCCCTCAAGGAACTCCTTTATCAACAATGTGGTAGAAGCTCTAACAGTGGAACGTACAAGGAAAATAAAGTAAGAACTAAGTGTAATAAACATTATCCTCATTTTATAAATAAAGAAATGATATGTGTAAGATTATATAATTGCTACTTCTCAAGTTGTGATTCAAACACAAGTCTTGTAATTCCAATAAGCCACACTACTACATTCTACCTAATATCAACCTTCTATTCAATAAACATTTACTGACAATATGAATGTCTCCTCAGTACTACAGTTGTTGAAATGCTACTGTAGATCTATTCTGAATGGTTAACAGAAATAATCAAACAAGTAATTATTTCTATCCTTTACCTTCCTCAGCAAATGAACATTGCTTTTAAAGTTGTGTTATAAATTTCTTCTACATACCTTTTGCCGTAAGCTTTTAACAGATTCCTTAATATATGGCAAATCTTTAGATGGCACGTACTTTTCAAGCATTTTATCAAAGTTAGGATGACACATCATGAGGAAAAGCATCTTTCGGCCATAATACCTATGGATATTTAAGAAATATGTGAAATGATTCTATAAATCTTAACAAGCTTAAGTTTCTGTCCTTAGATTTAATTTTTTTCCCCCAGTAGAAAAAAAAAACCTATCAACATCAAGATTATCATCCCTATATTAAATAAGCCACTGAAATATAGTTGCACTACCTGGATTAGAGTGTATAGCATTCTCCTGCCACCCACCTTTAAAAAAACATAGCTTCAAATCTTTTAGCTATATGTCACACAGAGTCAAAAGCTATGACTATTTTTCAGGCACCCAAGGGTCCATAAAAAGACTGGCATTTGGCACAACTGTGAATTAAAAGAAGTGTTTGTCCTGACTTCCTTGTCTGGTGACCTTTTGCTGCTCACAGACTGGCCAGATATTCTGGCCTAAGTCAACCCAAGATTCTGTATTTCTGACTCTCTCTCTTTTCTTCTTCCTGCCAAAACGTACCTGGGCTTCAATTCTTCAAAAACCTATTCTTTGCTATCTAAAATACTTCCAAAGTTAGCTGGTAAATCGTGGCTGATACATTAATGAAATGTCTAATGTTCTCCAAAACTAGGTGTTTTTTTAAATGCTACATTAGTTTTAACATAATTCTTTTGGGATAATACCCTAAGCCAGGATATCATTATAATGGTAAATGATGTGGTGGAAGTGCATACTGGAGATTATTTTTCGACAGGGGGGTCTTGTATTACCTCATAAAACTGTATTCTTCTTCTTCCTGGAGACTTGACCCTAAAATAATTACAATTATACTTTTACCTACAACTTGGAATGTATGACACTAGAAGAACCAGAGAAGGCAAAGCTTTTATAGGGGAGATGTAGAAGATGATCCCAGAATCATTTATATCAACTAGACTTGTTCAAATGTAATGAAATTACAGAAAGGGAGGTAATATAAGAGAATAAAAATTAGTTTTCTTGCCCCACAACCAGAATAAGGTTAACACCCAGATAAATAGCTCCTAATTAGTTATAGTATCAAAGCTGACTCTAACTTTTATCCCAGAATGGTAAGGACTGCATGTCTACCATAGACTGTAATGATATGTGAATGGCTAAAACAAACAAAGGAGCAAGCAAAAGACAAAAATGTAAGAAACACTATAGCTGGAAAGTTGTCATTATTCTGTAATTTTAAAACTTTAAATAAGAATCTAAGAAATGACAAAATGGATTAGAAGAATTACTATGCCATTAAGGAAAAGTTAAAATGTAAAAAAAACAACTATTGTAAATTTTATTTTGTTTCTAACTGGTCTATTATGATCCAACCCTCCTTAATTGTTTTGAACTTTACTGAGGTATGCACAACTTCTAAAATGGTTACCCCAAAGATATCCTGCTCTAATTCCTAAAATTTGTGAATATATGAGATGTAACTTCCAGGATTATGTTATATTTAATGGTACAGCTGATTTTAAGATAGGGAGATGATCTGGGTGGACCTAAGTGAATCACATGAGCCCTTAAATGCACAGAGCTTTCTGTAGCTGGTAGAAGAAAAAGAAGTCAAAGAAATTCCAAGCATGAGAGGGATTCGCCTTGTTGCTGCTGGCTTGAAGATGGAGGTGGGCTGCATGAGAAGGAATTCAGGTGGACGTAAGAGAGCTGAGAAAAGATTCCGGCTGAGAGCCAGCAAGGAAATGGTAACCTCTGTCCAATAATCACAAGAAACTGAATTCAGTCAACAAGCTGAGTTTGCAAGCAGATTCTTCTGTAGTGCAAGAGCCCTGCACTGTTACCACCTTGATATCAGCCTTATGAAACGCTAAGCAGAGAACCCAATTGAGCATGTCAGACTTCTAACCTAAAAATGGTAAGCTAAAAGAGCTTGTGTTGCCTTAAATCACTATGTTTGTGGTTATTTGTTATGCAGGAATATTAAATGAATATATTTAGTTTCTATAATATTTTTTTGACATAATGACTTCCACAAGCTTAACTGTAGATACTTAAAGTAATGAACATCTCTGTCTTAAAATTTTAGAAGTTTGATGTCCTTCTTTACTTTTCAGTCTCCACAAAGTCAAGGTCCTACCTTCTCCCTTTAATCTGAGTTCACATATAACTGCCATAATTTTTAGATTCTGTATGAAACATTATAAACATCTAGTCAAACCTTACTAATTGTATAGATGATGAGACAGAGGCTAACAGAGGTTAAGTAACTTGCTAAGGGCTGACAGTGGCTCGAGCTAGGAATTGAACCTAAGCTTCTGATTACATCCAAACTTCTGTTAGCATTACAGCTATAGTACCATCCATTTCTTAATTACTCTGTTATCTTTCTCTGACCATTCTAAACCTTCATAAAATAGTTCTTTGAGTACAGGATAGCAATCAAGAATTCATGGAATTTTCTAAGTGCACATATCTCATGCTAATCAGTTTTCTTCCTGTATTCTTCCTGATTTTACCTGCTTGGAAATACATCATTTTCCCCTAAATGTATTTACCTTATATTTGCCCACAATGAATTTATTCTGCCACTTTTCTGCCCACTTATATAGTCTTATATGGTTTTCAGGCAGATCATCCCTGGGACATGGCATCTTACTACCCAGAAGTATGTAGTGTCATTTGTAAATTTGGAGAATTCACTGTGCACTCCCTCAAGGTCATTTACAGATCAGTCAAAAAAGATCATCCCCCAGCACCAATCTGTGGGGGTCCCACTTCTCCATTTAGAAAAATGTTTATTCTTCTTCAACCTTTGTTTCTACATTTAAGCCCTTGTAGTAAATAAGAGACTCAACAAATATTATTAGCAGCTACTCACCTGGTTTCTGGTGAGCTGTCCTGAGCAAATTTAGCAGCAGCGGGTAATATACGGTCAGCCATATCCTTTGTTCCAGATAAAACACGCTCTGGTTCCATAAATTCTACCACATCTGATAAATGCTGGGCAGCACATCTTCTTACTGCAATGTGTAAGTGGCTAGAGGAAACATGGTCAATTACAATAGAGTTGATAAACTATTTTCCAAAGATATACCTTAAAAGTTAAATGATTACTCCTAAGCCTCAGCCACCATCGTTGCAGGACAAAATGACAAATTATTTACATTAGCTATCTCTTCCAAGAAGTTAAAAACAAAAGTTATAATCACTGACATTTATTTAGCTCCAGATCTATGAAGATTAGGAACACTATTAAAACAACAATATTATTGTCTTCTGTATGCTTAGTACCTAATCTGACTTTTACCACAAAGGAATTATTTAATACATGTTTTCTGACTGAAATAACATTGAAATTTGCACTTTTCCCCTATACCCCAGATTATAAACAACTGCATTTTTAGTTTAAGGACATGTCCAGATTATTTTGACATTACCTTTGTCCTCCATTGATAAGAGAAACAACTGCACGTGCAGGAGTTACATTAGTGATCATAGCTCTTAATGCCTTGTCAACATCTTCTCTTATAAATGTATTTGATTCTCCTGACTTCTGCAACAAAACTTTTACGGTATTATCTAGTTCTTGATCCATGCTCTTTTTCTGGTGAGTGAAAAGATCACTTAAACAGACCACAGCAGCACGAGAAACTCCAGAGCGTAAATTCTTTACCTAAAAAAAATTTCCAAAATGTACATTTTGCTGAAATTCTGAAAGAAAATCAGTAATAATGACCTTAAAGCCAAATTTATTATTTATGTCTTTAAAAAAATCAACATTTTATAAATTTTTTAAAATGTTGCAAAGTAAGGCATGAGTTACTTTACATACAAGCCTAATGATTTCATTTAGTACAGTTTTTCAAGGTCAAGTAAATATGGCATGTTTATATTTTGTTATCCAAACACTCCTTAACTCAGCTGAAAAATAAGTTTACCTCTTGAACTACTGCAAAATTTGTTTCATGCAACTTTGTGTTCAGTATTTCAGAATGAAAAGCAGCTAAACATCTAATAAAGTTCAGTCCCTCAATTTTCTTCTCCCTATGAGAAAAAGAAACAAACAAAATCATGTATTAAATGGGGCTCCACTAGAACAGGATCTCAGATTTCTTCTTCTTTTGTAAGTATGGATTATTGCCAATGAGGAGACCCTGTCTATCTTCCCTTATTATGCAGGAAGCTCAAATAAAAGATATGGAAAGTATTATTTACTCCCCCAGTTCTACTCCTGATTCAAAACACCATTCAAAACCACTACTGACAGTCAAATTAAGCATATGCTTTGTAAATAAAAAGGAACATTTCTCCACTAGTAAGTATGTCATATTCTTTTTAGAGAACAGAAAGGAAAGGAATGGCAAATGTGAGGGAAGCAATAAAACGAAAATGGAAGGAGATTAAATAACTAGCCATAATTTTGTTGGTGATCCAAGAGCAGAAAAACATTTATGGTTATGTAACTCGTATTTCTTTTTCATTATCTTACCTAATGAGACAGATGAAGGGTAGGTGAATACTAACAAGAGAGTAGATTTAAGTGGGATAGAGGCATTACATTTCAAACTTGATGGTTTCCATTTTAATAATTTGAAAAATGTAAGCTGAGTTTCCTTAGTTGGTAATATTGATAGTGGTTACTTTTTTAAGCATTTAAATCCCTTGAATAAGTTATGGGATAACAGGGAGAAAAGACTCAAGATTTCAAGGTGGCAAGAGTAAATCTATTTAGCAGATGCCTGGTTCAAGATTTTCATTTTTTGGATAAGCATAAAGCTGTTACAATTACCATTCAGATGCATAAACAACCAGATTCTAAACATGAATAATAGAAAGTGGAGTCAAGAGTGAGGAAGGCAGAAAAATTAAGAAAGAATGGCTGAAATTTTTCCAAATTTGATCAAAGCTCTAAATTCTCAGATCCAAGAACAAATCCTAAACGGGATAACCACAAAAAAACACAAAATGGAACATTATTATCAAATTACTAAAAAGACTGTTAAAGGGAATATTCTTAAAAACAGCCATAGGAAAAAAGGGCAACATACAGCAGAATGAAGATAACAATGATAAAAGACTTCAGGTCAGAAATATACAAGCCAGAAAACACTGAATAAAATTTAAGTGCTAAAGAGAAACCAACAACAACCAAAAAAATCAACTTAATTTAAGAAGGAATATACAAAGCTTAAACTATACTTAGAGATTTTAAAAGCCCAGTAACTGATAGAAAAAATAAACAAGAAACCAGTAAGTATACAGGAAATTTAACACTTTCAACCACTACCAACCAACTTGATCTTCTTAACATTGATAGAACACTACAACCAACACCAGAATGCAGACCGTTTTTTCAAGTTCACGTGAAACATTTATCTGCATTGTTCTGGCATCAGGGTAATGCTGACGGCAAAGAATGAGACAGGAAGTACATCAGCTTCTTCAATGTTCCAGAAGTTTGTGTAAAATTTATTTCTTCCTTAAATGTTTGATATAAATCATTAGTGAAACTACCCAAGCATGAAGTTTTCTTTGTGGGAAAGAAATTCAAATTCAATTTCCTCAAGAGATATTAGGTAATACAGATTATCTGTATCTTTTTGAGTGAGTTTTGGTAGATTGTGTCTTTCCAAAAATCTGTCCATTTTACTAAGCTGTCAAATTTATGGGCCTAAAGCTATTTATCATATTCCTTTATTATTTATTTTTTCCCTTCATTATTTATTTAATAGCTGTAGGATCAGTAGTGATATTCCTTCTCTCATTCCTGATGTAGTAATTTGTTTCTTCTCTTTTTTTCTTCATCAGTCTGACTAAAAGGTTTACCAATTATATTTATCTTCTCCAAGAGACTGCTTTTATTTTCATTTGTATTCCCAATTGTTTGTTTTCTATTTCATTGATTTCCATTACATTCTTTATTATTTTCTTTCTTTGCTTATTTTGGGCTTCATTTGCATTTCAGTTTCAGGTGAAACCTGAGGTCACTGATATAAAACTTTTCATCTTTTATAATTACAGGGCTATAAATTCTCCTCTAATTTAGCTGTATCCCACGAATTTTGTTTCATTTTTAATTTCATTAAATTCAAAATGCTAATTTTCCATTCTTAGAGCCATGGGTGATTAGTAAGTATGATACGTAGTTCCCAAATATTTAGAGATTTTTCAGGTATGTGTTTCTAACTTCTAATTTAATTCCACTGTGGTTAGAGAACAAACCTTGCATAATCTGAAACCTTTTAAATTACTTGTTTTATGTTTCAGAACACAGTCTTTCTCAGTAAAGACCCTTCTGGACTTGAAAAGAATGAATTCTGTTGTTTTAGCTGAAGTGTTCTATAAATGTCAATCAGGTCAAGTTGAAATTCTTCTATATTCTTACTGATTTTCTTTCTTCTAGTTCCATCAATTAATGAGAGGATTGTCTGAGTTCCAACTATAATTGTGGATTTGTTTATTTCTCTGCAGTTCTACCAGTAGTTGCTTAATATATTCTGAAGCTCCAGTATATGATAAATAAATGTTCAGGACGGCCATGTCTTCTTGCTGAATTAACTCCCTTATCAATATAAAATGGCCCTCTTTATTCATGATGTGATAGAGAATTCTAAATGATTCTAATGATAAATGTCTAATGACAATCTAAATGATAAGACAGAAGTCTAAACCTTGCTTCCTGCCCCTAGTATACATGACCTGAATAATACCCTCCCCTTAAGGGTGAATATGATGGGCTATTACTTCCCTCGATCATGTTACATTATATGGCAAAAGGGATTTTGCAAGTCTCCCTACAGTTCACCAATCCTCTGTTCATGTCTTTCCTCTAGCTTCTCTAACATAATGGATTAGAATTATAACTACAGTTAAAATAATTTGTCTAGTAATTCTATAATCTATAGCAACAGTTAGCAACAGACTGGTTCCAAATCGGGAAAGGAGTAGGTCAAGGCTGTTTGTTGTCACCCTGCTTATTTAACTTATATGCAGAGTACATCATGTGAAATGCCAGGCTGGATGAAGCACAAGCTGGAATCAAGATTGCCAGGAGAAGTATCAATAACCTCAGATATGCAGATGATACCACACTTATGGCAGAAAGTGAAGAAGAACTAAAGAGCCTCTTGATAAAAGTGAAAGAGGAGAGTGAAAAAGTTGGCTTAAAACTCAACATTCAGGAAACTAAGATCATGGCATCCAGTTCCATCACTTCATAGCAAATAGATGAGGAGACAATGGAAACAGTGACAGAATTTATTTTGGGGGGCTCCAAAATCACTGCAGATGGTGACTGCAGCCATGAAATTAAAAGATGCTTGCTCCTTGGAAGAAAAGTTATGACCAACCTAGACAGCTTATTAAAAAGCAGAGACATTACTGTACCAACAAAGGTGCATCTAGTCAAAGCTATGGTTTTTCCAGTGGTCTTGTACGGATGTGAGAGTTGGATTATAAAGAAAGCTGAGAGCCAAAGAATTGACGCATTTGAATTGTGGTGTTGGAGAAGACTCTTGAGAGTCCCTTGGACTGCAAGGAGATCAAACCAGTCCTTCCTAAAGGAAATCAGTCCTGAATATTCATTGGAAGAACTGATGCTGAAACTCCAATACTCTGGCCACCAAAGAACCAACTCATTGGAAAAGATCCTGATGCTGGGAAAGATTGAAGGCGGGAGAAGGGGACGACAGAGGATGAGATGGTTGGATGCCATCACCAACATGATGGACAGGAGTTTGAGTAAGCTCCACGAGTTGGTGATGAACAGGGAAGCCTGGTGTGCTGCAGTCCATGGGGTCGCAAAGAGTCAGACACTACTGAGTAACTGAACTGACCTGATACCATTTTTGGATTAGTTTCCATTGTTTGCTTTGTCTCCCCTCTCATTATGGGTTGTGTTTTCCTGTCTCTTTGCATGCCTGGTAATTTGTTACCAGATGCCAGGCACTGTGAATTTTTATCTTAGATATTTTTATATTCCTATAAATATCCTTAGCTTTGTTATGAGATATAGTTATTTGGAAAGTCTGATCCTCTCAGGTCTTGCTTCTATGTTCTGTTTGGTGGAACAAAGTCAGTCTTTAGCCTAGGGTTTATGCATTACATAGATGAAGCAAAACTCTCTGGACTATTGTACAATGCCATGTAACTTGTAAGGTTTTCCACTCTGCTGGTGGGGACAGAAAAGTATTCTTGGCCTTGTATATGCTCCAGGGATTGTTCTTTGTAACTTCTATGAGTGTTTCTTGTTCTGGCTTCACACGCATCCTTGACCAATACTCAGCTAAACATTCGAGAGTACTTCTCTGAAGGATTCTAGAGTTCTTTAAGAAGCTATATCCTCCTCTGGCATTCTGGCTACAAGCTGTAGCTATCTTGGCCTCCCCAAACTCCCAGTTTCATCTCCATTTCTCCTGCTATGTACATGGTTTTCCCCTCCCTAAGCTGTGATTTGAAAACTCTGCAGGAAGATAGCAAGGGCAGTTATAGGGATCACCTTCTTTGTTTCTTAGGGATCACTGTCTTTCACTGCCTGATGAACAATATTCTCAAAACCACTTCATGTATTTTGTATGATTTCTTTAGTTCTTTCTAATGTGAAGGCAAATCTAATACCTGTTAATCCATCTTGGCAAGAAGTAGAAGTTTAACAGTTCTACTTTAGACATATTAAATTTAAAATGTCTACTGTAATCCAAGTGGAAGTGTCAAGTAGAAGCTTAGAGCTTATAAGCTTAGAGCTCAAGAAGATACCAGGAATTAAGATATGCATTTATGAGAAATCAGAGTATGGGTAGAATTTAAAGCTATGAAGCTGAATGAGATCATTTAAGAAAGGGATTGGCAAACTATGACTCACTGACCAAATCTGGCCCCATCAGAGTTTTCTTCTATAAGTCAAATTTTTATAAGTAAAGTTCATTTAAGCACAGCCATCCCCATTTGTTTTCATAATGTCCAAGCCTGATTTTTCATTATAACAGCAAAGTTGAGTAGCTGCAACAGAGACATGTGGCCTGCAAAGTCTAAAATATTTTACTGTCTGGCTGTTTATAGGAAGAGATTGCCAGCCTGGATCCTTGAAATGAATGTAAATAGAGAATGTCAGTGGATTAAATTCTGGAGCACTCCTTAATACTGAAATAAAACAGAACACCAATAAGCACTAAGTACTGAAGAAGGAAAAGAACCAAGATAAGCTCGCACATAGCAACAAAGACCCAATGCAGTCAAAAGAAAAATTAATTAATTAAAAAAAAAAAGGAGTGTCAACTGTATTACAAATGATGCTGAGAGGCTAAGTAAATGACAGTAAATGACCAGTGTAGATTTAGTAAATGGTTATTTTTGCAGTTTTAGTGAAGCAAAGTGATGGTCATGGAGGGGAGGGTTGAAAGTCAATTAAAGAAGGCTGAGAAGAGAACAAGAAGTGAAAAAGTAGACAAATGAATTGGCATTTTTAAGGTCTTTTGCTAACAAGTGAGGAAAAAAGAAATGTGAAAATGTGAAGAAGGTGTGCAGTTTAGGAAGGATTTTTAAAAAGAAGAAATATCATGGCACATTTTCATGCTGATGAATATGATCGAGGACAAAAAGCAAAACTGATGATGAGGTACACACTGAGGATGAAGACAGACTGAAGGAACAGAGGAGGAAATGGGACAGAGCAGCCAGTACATGCTCCAGCTGAAGCAAGTGGATGCCACTGTCTTTCTGTTTGCCTTGATTTACTGGCTGGGCTGGCTGGGTAGCTATGCAGCCGTGGCAGAAACAGAGTAAGTATTTTCAAGACTTTTGGAGAATATATGTCACAGAGAAACACTTGGAGAAATGATGAGATTTGTACTTAATACCGAACGCTTAATAAAGCTAAACTATATCCTTATAATACATGTCATAACTGTTAATATAGCACTCTATGAGGCCCAGAGTTCAGCGCTATTAATTATAAGTTGGGAAAAACCCAGACTGCCTAAGAACTTAAGTAATCATTTCTACAACTAATAGGAAAATGTTTCAATTTATAAAAGATAATTTCAGCAAACTTTTGGGCCAGGGATGGTAAACTCACCAATCCTCATCAGCTAAAAGCCTCAGAGCTTCTGTCAGTGCTACTTCGGGTTTGGAAAATGGCCGCAGTTCTGATGAATCCATTATTTCTGGACTATGAGTGACAGAGGGCATCCTTTCTTTATACTGTGGAATGGCTCCAGGAGATGCTTCATCTAAAACAAAGAAACATACTAAATAAAGCGTAAACTAACTCTGATACAAAGGGGTACAAATAATATTCTGACCATGGAGTCTATAAATATTTCTTATAGAAACTTATATTAGTTTGTTGTTGTTATTTAGTCGCTAAGTTGTGTCTGACTCTTTTGTGATCTCATGGACTATAACCCGCCAGGCTCCTCTGTTCCATGGGGTCTTCCAGGCAAGAACACTAGAGTGGGTTGACATTTCCTTCTGCTGGGGATATCTTCCTGACCCAGGGACTGAACCCTGCATTGCAGGTGGATTCTTTACTGCGGAGCCAGTGGGGAAGCCCCAACTATTAGTTCAGTCTCCAACAAAACTGTAATACCTGATGTCCAAGTTATTTAAAAACTTATTTTATATAAAACTATTAAATTACATTACTATAAATGTTTAAGTGGTTTTGCAGTCATGAGTCATACAACGAAGTTTAGCTTTAACAGCTATCAATAAAAGTTGGTAAGAAGAATATGATCCCATTTTGTAAAAAAAAAATGTGGATGCATACCTAATTTACCATATAATTGATAAGAGAAATAAAGCTTCATAACAACTGTATATAAATTACCAGTTTTGCTACTGGTATAGCATTTATGGTATACTAAAAATCCTAAGATCATATGTAGTAGCATGAATGGTTCTTCCACAATCAAACATTTACCATCCATTTTCCAGATATAAGGCATGTGCTAGATACTGGGGAAGTAAGTGCCTAGGGCAATGCCTACCACAAAGGCACTGAACACTGTAAGACACATGTAGTGAAGGTGTCAGAAAGAAAAGAAAATCAAAAAGATAAAATAGAATGTGTAATGGCTTTTGTAAGTGGGTAGAGATTAGTTATTTTTTCATGTTAAGAGTTTTTTTTGGCTACACTACATGGCATATGGGATCTTAGTTCTCCGACCAGGGATTGAGCCTGCATACCCAGCATTGGAAGCACTGATTTTTAACCACTGGGCCACCAGGGAAGTCCCTAAAGAGATATTTAAATACTTCATATTAGATGTTGTGACAAATGCTTTACAAACTTTACATTTAATTCTCTCAACAAAGGTGTGATACATATTCTCATTATCTCCAATTTGCAGCCGAAAATACAACTGAGTTTTACTGAGGCTAAGAAATGTATTCAAGGTCTCCATGCTAATGAGTGGCAAAGGCAGGATTTTCATCTAGGCCTACTATCGCTCTTGATTTTATATAAAGAGGTCTAAGAAAGAATTTGTGCTTTCCAAATTTTATCACATACCAGATAAGAAGATGCATGCAAAAAGATGAATATATTATTTTGGATTACTGAAGTGATAAATTAATACCAATTTTTGAGTAAATCATATCTGAAGAAAATTACATGACAATTAACGAATATAATAAATAGACCTCAATAATTTTTTTGATGGTTCAGATGTACCCTCATTAGATTTCATAAATAAGACTGATATGTATTAAAAAAAAAAAAAACCTTTGGAATTTTATAACCTAGAAAGAACAGCAAATTTAAAACAGCACTACTAACTATCATTTATTGAACTCCTGCCTGCATTGTGCTAAATGCTTCATTTACATCATCTCATTTGATTCATTCGACAACCTTATGTGATGGTTACTATTATTCCTGTATTACAGGTGAAAAAACTGTTGCTAAAGTTTTAAGGACTTCCTCTCTATATCTATTTTACTTTCATTCTCAAGAGAGAATAATTCATTAGGAAGGGATGCGTATATAACACCAAATTATCAACCTTGGCATTATATGACAATTTCTATTGTTTTTACCTGGAAAAAAGAGAAACAAAACAAAACAAATATTACTCTGGAAAAGGAGGTGTACAGAACATCGATCTAAAGCAGTGTTGCCCAGGCTAGGGGCTTTGTTTTATTTCTTAAACTTCCTCTCTTGCAGACTGATATTTTATAAAATACAATAAAAGTGTTATGACAACAGTCTCTAAAAGGTTGTTCTCACTTTCTGTATTTATCTTGTAAACATACTCTTCTGTTCAAATAATATAAGGGTAACTTCAGGGAAGTACTCTCCTTATACTTCTTAGAAATAAAACCTGTAAAGCCTACATTATAGGTGAAAAATCACAAAATTAGCTGATGTCTCTAGAATGAATATGCAATAATTTGTGATTTGTTACTATTTATATTATTTGCTATATTTGTACTTCCATTCCTACTTTGAACTACTGGCTTAGGTAAGAAGTTTTGTGGGTTTTTCCTCCCCTAGATTTTATGACAGTAATAGTGAAATTATTTGAGAATGCTGAAAATTCAAATTTCAAAGTTATAAATTCAAATTTCAAATAGAGTCATTCAAATTTCAAATAGTTATATATCATATTATATATAACTATTATATATAGTTAATTATATATGTTACTGAGTCATTCAAATTTCAGTATGATAGTTCAACATATTCCATTATTAGTCATATATCACCCTCAGTTAAACCTCAGTACAGTAGTTTTAGAGTATTATGAGTTAAATAAAATCACACCAAATGTTAAATTCCACTTACTTTGAGGTGCCATTTTTTCATTTCCTGTAAGTCTCATTCGTTCCCAGGGACTCTGTTCCTTCTTTTCAGAATCTTTAGTGTCAAAAAATTCTTTTTCCTCTTTTCTCTTTTGTCTCATCTTGTCATAAGTAGATTTTGAAATAGAAACTTTAATCTGCATGAAAAAGTTCAAATAGCTCTAATCATTTAGAAAATTTGACACTTAAACTATCTTATTCTAGGCAACTGTAAGCTATACAAAATAAATTATACATTTCTTAGTCCTTATTTCAGTAATTCTAAAATTGAATAGAATTACACAGTACTAACTGCGAACTAAATTTGTGCCTAAAGATACTAGTTTGTTACTCCTTGAGGATATCCTAGAAAATTGTCAAATATATACATACACACATATATATGTATAAAAAGTACATGTAGAATATAAAGTACATTAGATACTTTACACCAGAATAACAATATATTTGGTGGAAAAGGAGAATTAATCTATCATTTATGTGATTAAGGTTCTGGAATTTCAATTACATTGAGATTTAAAAAATTATAATCAAAGCACTTTTATCACCCCAAATCTGATATACCCAAAACAATGATGTATCATAAGCTTGAATTTATCCTAATAATTAGGAAATAACCTTACATCTTTTTCATTCTCAGAATCAACATATGATGGAATACTCTGCTGAACTGCTCTTCCATAAATCCCTGGTGGTGGTTCAGTATTTTTAACTGAAAACGAAACCCCATTTTCCACAGAAGTTATCACTGATTGACTGCAGGTTGCTGGTGCTGGAATTGGATTTCCAAATACCCCTGAAAGCAACCAACCATCAAACTGTCATTAGATATTTATGTGATGTTATTCTGGACAACAAAGTTTTAAGACAAGGTTTTAAAAGAAGTAAACAATATAATAAGAAAAACATGTTAAATAATCACAAAATATAAAAACACCTTATCAAAATGATACTATAATAAGAAGACATTTCATGATGATGTCAAATGAGAACTGCATATTTGCATATTGTAAGTTCTGAGTTCACATGAAGGAAAGGTTAGGTGAGCTGAGTGTTTAAGGTGGTTTCAAAGAGCAAGGATTTGAGCTGGGACTGGAAGACATAAAAGAATTTGAGTAGACAAGTGAGGAAGGCAGGGAGAACATCCTATGAGATAAAGGTGTTCATAAGCAGAGCTGAACAAGTAGAAAGCATGTTTGTGGAGTGATGTTTGGGCACAAGGCAAATAGAGAAAATAAGCATATAAGGGGAGGTTGAAGTCAATCTGAGGAGGATCTAAAATTAACTTAATGATATCAGCAAAGAAGTCAGGAAAGCTTTCTAAGCATTTCATTCTATTTACCAAAAATAAGATGTACACCCTCAACATCTATCATCATATTCTAGTTTTGCAATTAAAAAAGAATCTAGTTGGGTTGTGTTAATGGACTAGATGGAGAAATCTTTTTACAATGCATATAGGTATTTAATCATCACATTGTACACTTTAAATGTCTTACAATTTTATTCATCAATTATACCTCAATCAAGTTGGGGGAAAAATGATAATTTTAAAGGATATTTGCAAACAAGTCGTTCAAAGGTTTCTCAACCTACCTGAAATATATAACAGATACTAATTAAGATTTGTCTAGTCTTTGCATGAGATGTTATAGAATTATATGAATTTATATTGATTACTAAGTCAATCAAAAAGGACTATAATTTGAATTTAAATGGCAATAAAATTATTTAAGCTATCCTAGAAGTATCTTAAAAAGTGCCTAAACTGTACCTGTCACATAATACATCTCTCTGAAAATTACTGACATAAATTTACCATTGTTTCATTAGAGGATAGAAATGTGGTGCTAAGTATTCACTTTTAATTCTTTCAATTTAACAATTTTTTCAAAAAGAAAGTTCTATTCAACACCTGAAGCACACTCTTCTCTATTCTTTATTGATACGCTTTGCTTATACATGAAGAAAACATACATTTAAAAAGCTAAATAATTTTAAAATACCTTTTCCAACAACTACTACTGAGTCTTCTGATAAGGTATTTGTAGACATGAAGTCAAAACTGGAAATTTGGTGGAAATTTGATGATGACCCTGTAGATGCTAAAGAAACAAACAAAAAAGCATTAAAAAAATACATACTTATGTAGTATTTTAGGATATCATGACATGGTTTTTTAAAACTGAAAATTAATTTCACACAAAGAATTTATCATTTATATATTTACACATTAATTCAATAAATACTTAGAATACTTGGTTTGTTCAGTGTATATTCTTGTGTCTTTTGTCATAGATTAATTGACTGCAGGTTTGTGGGTTTATTTTTGAGCTCTGTGTTCTGTTCCATTGATCTATATATCTGCTTTTGTGCCAATACCAAGCTGTTTGATTACTGTAACTTTGCAGTATTGTTTGAAGTCTGAAAGGAATGCGCCTCCAGCTTTTTTCTTTTTCCTCAGTATTGCTTTGGCAATTCTGGGTGCTTGTGGTTCCATATACATGTTATTATTATTTGTTCTAGTTCTGTGAAATTTATCATGGTTATATTGATAGGGATCACATTAAATCTGTATAGTTTGTTTTGGGCAGTATAACAATATTAAATCTTGAAATCAAAGAGCAAACGATATCTTTCCATTTCTTAAAATCATCTTCAATTTCTTTTATCAATGTTTTATTGTCTTCAGTGTACAGGTCTTTCACTCCTGTGGTTAAGTTTAGTCCTAGATATTTTATTTAATATTTGGATGTGATTTTTTTTTTTACTTTCTGGTATTTGGTTTTAAGTATAAAGAAATGAAGCAGGATACTCTTGTATCCTGCTACCTTGCCGAATTCACTTATTTGTTCTAATAGTTTTTGTGTGGAGTTTTTAGGGATCTGTATATAGAGTATCTGGAGAAGGCAATGGCAACCCACTCAAGTACTCTTGCCTGGAAAATCCCATGGACGGAGGAGCCCGGTAGGCTGCCATCTATGGGGTCGCACAGAGTCGGACATGACTGAAGGGATTTAGCAGCAGCAGCAGCATGTAGAGAGTATCATATCATCTACAAATAGTGACAGCTTTACATCCTCCCTTCTGATTTGGATATCTTTTATTACTTTTTCTTGTCTGACTGCTGTGGCTAGAGCTTCCAAAGCTACACTGAGTAGAAGTGGTGAGAGCAGGCATCCTTGCCTTGTTCCTGAATTTAGCAGGAAGGCATTCATCATTTCACCACTGAGTATTATGTTGGCTGTGGGTTTGTTGTAAATTGCTTTTGAGATTCATTCCCTTTGTACCTACTTACAGGGCTTCCCTGGTGGCCCAGATGGTAAAAAAAGAAGCTTGTCTGTAATGCAGGAGACTTGGGTTCAATCCCTGGATAGGGAAGGTCTTCTGGAGAAGGGAATGGCTACCCACTCCACTATTCTTGCCTGGAGAATCCCATGGACAGAGAAGCCTGGCAGGCTGCAGTCCATGGTGTTGCAGAGTCAGACACGGCTGAGTGACTAACACTTACCTATACCCACTTTGGTGAGAAGTTTTTTTTTTTTTTTAAATAATGGATGGATGTTGAATTTTATCAAATGCTTTTTCTGCGTCTATTGAAATGATCATATAATTTCTGTCTTTTCTTTTGATGATGTGATATATATCACATTGATTTGATTAGGTATAATAAACTGTCCTTGAGACCCTACAGTGAATCCAACTCAATCATGCTTTTTGATCCTTTTTATGTACTGTATTGGATTCAGTTTGCTAATATTTTATTGAGGATTTTTACATCTATATTTATCAAACATATCAACATGTAATTTTCTTTCTTCTTTTTTATTGTAATTATCCTTGGTTTTGATATCAGGATGATGGTGGCTTTTAGAATGAATTTGGGAGTGTTCCCTTCTCTTCAGTCTTTTGGAATAATTTGAGCATAGGTGTGCAGTCTTTGTATGTTTGGTGGAGTTCCTCAGTGAGACCATCTGGTCCTAGACTTTTGTTTGTAGGGAGTTTTTCAAAATAGATATTCGATTTCTCTTTTAGTAATTGGTTTGTTCAAATATCTGTTTCTTCTTGATTCAATTTTGGCAGACTGCATATTTCTAAAAACTTGTCTAATTTGTTGGCATATAAATCTTTATAGTATGAGTTTTTGTATTTCTGTGGAATCAGTTGTTATTTCTCTTTACTTTCTTGTGTTGTTTTTTGGGTCCTATCTCTTTTCTTCTTGAACTTGGCTAGAGGTTATTAATTTTTTTTTTTTTTTTAAAAAGAGGGGGCTCTTGATTTTATTGATCTCCGCACTTTTTTATCTCATTTATTTATTCTCTGACATATATTTATTTCCTTCCTTCTGCTGATTTTTGGGTCTCATTTGTCCTTCTTCTAGGTCTTTTAGGTGGGAGATTTTTTGAGATTTTTCTTCTTTCTTAAGGCCTGTGTCACTATAAACTTCCCTCTTAGAAAAGTTTTTGCTGCATCCCATAGATTCTGTAAGGTGTTTTCATTGTCATTTGTCTTGAGGTGTTTTCTGATTTCCTCTTTGATTTCAATGATGACCCACTGGTTTTTAGTAGTATGTGGTTTAGTATCCAAGTGGTTTTTTTTTCTTCTTATTTTCTTTCTGTGGCTGATTTCTAGCTTCATACTGTTGTGGTCAGAAAAGATACTAGAAATAATTTCTATCCTCTTAACTTTGTTAAGGTTTGTTTTGTAACCTAGTATGTGGTCTACTGCAGAGAACATTCCACGGGCACTTGAAAAAAAAATGTGATTCTGGGGTTTTTGGATGTAGTGCCCTATAGATATTAATTAAATCCACCTGATCTATTGTATCATTTATGATCTCTGTTTCTTTACTGATTTTCTGTCTGGAAGATCTGTCCATTGGTTTCAGTGGGGTTTAAAGTTGCCTACTATTATTGTATTCCTCTCAATTTCTCCCTTCATGTTTTTAGTATTCATTTTATATATTTAGGTGCTCCTATACTGGATGCACATGTTAATAAATGTAATATCCTCTTCCCATATTTATCCCTTTGTCATGATAGAATGTTCTCTTTATGGACTTTGTTTTTAAGTCAATTTGTCTGATATAATTATCGCTACTCCCATTTTCTTGCTACTTCCATTTGCATGATATATCTTTTTCGATCCCCTCACTTTCAATCTGTGTGTGTCCTTTACCCTAAGATGATTCTCTTGTAGGTAGCCTATTATAGGTTCTTGTGGGGTTTTTTTGTTTTTTTTTTTAATCCAATCTGCCACTCTTTGTTTTTTGATTAGAGCATTTAGTCCACAGACATTTAAAGTAATATTAGTAGGTATGTCAGATGAGATCAGATCAGTTGCTCAGTCGTGTCCGACTCTTTGCAACCCCATGAATCGCAGCACACCAAGGCCTCCCTGTCCATCACCAACTCCCGGAGTTCACTCAGACTCACGTCCATCGAGTCAGTGATGCCATCCAGCCATCTCATCCTCTGTCGTCTCCTTCTCCTCCTGCCCCCAATCCCTCCCAGCATCAGAGTCTTTTCCAGTGAGTTAACTCTTCGCATGAGGTGGCCAAAGTACTGGAGTTTCAGCTTTAGCATCATTCCTTCCAAAGAAATCCCAGGGCTGATCTCCTTCAGAATGGACTGGTGGGATCTCCTTGCAGTCCAAGGGACTCTCAAGAGTCTTCTCCAACACCACAGTTCAAAAGCATCAATTCTTCAGCACTCAGCCTTCTTCAGAGTCCAACTCTCACATCCATACGTGACCACAGGAAAAACCATAGCCTTGACTAGACGGACCTTTGTTGGCAAAGTAATGTCTCTGCTTTTGAATATGCTATCTAGGTTGGTCATAACTTTCCTTCCAAGGAGTAAGCGAATGTACACACTGCCATTTGAAAACTTGCCTCCCAGCTGATTTTGCATTTTTTCTTTTTGTATTTCCTTTTAGAGTTTGATGATTTTCTTCTATATTATGCTAGAGTTCCTTTCTTTTTTGGTTTTGTGAATCTACTGTATATTTTAGATTTGTGTGACAATTTTGCTGGGTAGAGTATCCTATGTTGCAGGTTTTTCTCCCTTTCAGGACTTTGAATATACAATGCCATCCCCTTGTGGCCTGCAAAATTTATGCAAAAAATCAGGTGATAGCCTTATGGGGGTTCCCCTGTAACTGACTCTTTGACTCTTTTCCTCTTGCTGTCTTTAGAATCTTTTCTTTTTCTATGTTAATTATGATATGCCTTTGTGTGGGTGTTTAGGTTCATTTTGTTTAGGACCCTCTGTACTTCCTGTACCTGGGTATCTGTTTCCTTCTCTATGTTTGAGAAGTTTTCAGTCTCTTCAGCAAGTGGTGTTGGGAAAGCTGGACAGTTACATGTAAATCAATGAAATTAGAACACTACTTCACACCATACACAAAAATAAACCTTGTAAGACCTAAATATCAAGGCACCATGAAACTCCTAGAAGAAAACATAGACAAAAAATTCTCAGACATAAATTGTATCAATGTCTTCTTAGATCATTCTCCAAAGGCAAAAGGAACAGAAGCAAAGATAAACAAATTAGACCTAGCCAAACTTATAAGCTTTGGCAGAGTGAAGGAAACTGCTGTATAAACAAAACAAAAAGACCACCTATGGACTTGGAAAAAATATTTGTCAATGATGTGACTGAGAAGGGCTTACTTCATAAAATATGCAAATAGCACATACAACTCAATAACCAAAAAACTGAATAACCCAATCGAAAGTGAGCAGAAGACCTAAATAGACATTTCTTCAAAGAAGACATACAGAAGGCTGACAGGCATGTGAAAAGAATAAACTAGGAGTACAGGATTAACATATACACATTACTATACATAAAACAGATAAGCAAAAAGGATTTACACAGGGAACTATATTCAATATCTTGTATTAATAATAATCTATAAGGAAAATTAATCTGAACTGCTGCTGCTAAGTCACTTCAGTAGTGTCCGACTCTGTGCGACCCCATAGACAGCAGCCCACCAGGCTCCCCCATCCCTGGGATTCTCCAGGCAAGAACACTGGAGTGGGTTCCCATTTCCTTCTCCAAGCATGAAAGTGAAAAGTTAAGTGAAGTCACTCAGTCGTGTCCGACTCTTCGCGACCCCATGGACTGCAGCCCACCAGGCTCCCGCGTCCATGGGATTTTCCAGGCAAGAGTACTGGAGTGGGGAGCCATTGCCTTCTCCGAACTACATCTCTCTATATATACATACATGAAACTGAATCACTTTGCTATATATTTGAAACTAACACAATATTGTAAATCAACTATACCGCAATTAAAAAAAAATGAAATCTAGTTCAGACTAGGCACTGGACAGAAAAGAAAACTTTCTTTACTTAAGGAGTTCATACATATCAGAATTAAGAGTTTTGAAGATGTTAGAAAATAATCATAGCACAATAATCAAACAAAAAGAGGATAACCTTGAAGGAAAGCTTCTCACCCCTGGGAACAGATCAAGTCAACCTCACAGCAATCTGTACTTTCCTAGATTAACTTCTACCTCAGTTTATGATTATTTATTTAATTATTCTTTCTCCTACTAGACTGTAAGGGGATAGGACTCATGTCTAGCTTTGATTATCATTCTTTTCCAGAGACCATTAGTACAGTGCTTGGCACACAGCAGGTGCTCAATAAATATGTTAAATGAATGTTACAAGACAAAAAAATGAAAGCAAAATACAATTAATTTAGGGTCAATTGACAGAAACATCTGATAGCCCCAGAAAGTGTTCAATGACACAGAAACAAATCTCAGTAAACGGAACAATTTGCTCCACAATAGTTAACAAACATAAAATCTATACATTAACTATTAAGAGGTGATTGATAATTAAACAAATCTCATGGGAGGAAATACATAAAGACTAGACCTAAGTAGTTTAATTTCATTTATAAGAAACACCGACATAACGCCATTTTTTTTTTCCACTGCATCACTCAGCATGTAAGATCTTAGTAAGATCTTAGTTTCCCGACCAGGGATCAATCAAACCTCTGCCCCCTGCATTGGAAGCATGGAGTTTTAATCACTGGACCACCAGGGAAGTCTGACATAGCATCATTTTTAATATTACTTTCACTTTTTACCCTATATTTTATTTAAAGCAAAGAATTATTGAAAGAAATATTGCTCAAATCTCAATTCTAAAATAAAGATGTTTAAAAGATTCTTTGCATATGAACTATCCTTTGTTGTTGTTGTTATTTCTGCCCCATTTATTCAAATAGAGAAAGAGAAAATATTGTTATAGAATCTAGTTTGCTAGCAACAAACATCCATCTTAATCACTTTCTTAAATCGTTAATTGAAGTTCAAGGTTATTATGCTAGAAAATGGTCACATTCAAAAGGACAATCAGCAGAGGAGAGAAAGAAGAGGAGGTTTGGAGAGCTAGTTCTAAAAAAGTCTGAGGTTTCTTTCTTGCAAAAGAAATCCATTCACATCTGTCACTCATCACCAATATTTCTCCTGGGAGTCTTTTTATTCCTTTTAGCATTGCACTCAATATTTACTTTAACCTGATTATTTGAGGATGCAGGTTTTACATGATTATTAGTTTTGGCTGGCTCATCATCACTCCATTCATTTGATATGTGACTTCCCAGGTGGCTCAGTGGTAAAGGCCAATGCAGGAGACACAAGAGATGCAGGTTCAATCCCTGGGTCAGGAAGATCCTCTAAAGTAGGAAATGGCAAACCTCCCTGACAGAGGAGCCTGGTAGATTACAGTCCATGGGGTCGCAAAGAGTCAGACATCACTGAGTGACAGTGCACACATACACATGCACCATTATATACAAAGCATAATACAGATATAAAGATGCCTATATCTTAATCTTATCTTATACTACTCCAGACCAGAAGCATGCGGAAAGCTTTATAAAGAAATGGATTTTAGCCAGCTTCAAAAAGCAGATATGGAGTTCCCTGGTGATACAGTAGGTAAGAATTCACCTGCCAGTGTAAGGGACATGGGTTCGATCCCTGGTTGGGAAGATTCCACATGCCACGGAGCAACTAAGCCACAACTAAGCAACTAAGTACCACAACTATTAAGCCCAAGCTCTAGGGCCTGCGAGCCACAATTACTAAGCCAAACAGTAGCAACTACTAAGCCTGAACACAACAACTCCTGAAGTCCATGCACTGAGAGCCTGTGCTCTGAAACAAGAGAAGCCACCACAATGAGAAGTCTGCATACTGCTAGGAGGAGAAGCCTCCGCTCATCACAACTAAAGAAAGCCTGTGCACAGCAATGAAGACACAGTGCACCACAAATAAATAAATAATGCCAGAGGATAGGGCATGAATAGAGGTATACTAAGAGGTAATGCTTCCCTGGTGGCTCATACGGTACAGTGTCTGCCTACAATGTGGGAGACCTGGGTTCTGTCCCTGGTTTGGAAAGATCTCCTGGAGAAGGAAATGGCAACACACTACAGTATTCTTGCCTGGAAAATCCCATGGACAGAAGAGCCTGGTAGGCTACAGTCCACGGGGTCCAAAGAGTTGGACACGACTGAGTGAGTTCACTTTCACTTTCAAGAGGTAACGCAAGAAAGGTAATAAGCTGAGGCAAAATTATTAAGGGTATGAAAAAATGATGCTACAGAGTTGGAAATTTATCCTGTGAAAACCACTAAAGGTTTTGAGCAAGGAAGAGATGATTAGAAAGATAATTCTGGAAGAGTATGTACACTGAATTGAAAATAAATGAAAATAAGAGACAAAATGTCTTATCAGAAGGCTACTGTAATTACCCAGGGAAGAAGTTACCCAAGTTAAACTGAAAAGAACTGGTAGGATTGGTCACTGCCTGAAGGGTAAAGAGAAGTAGAAAAGATGACTCTAAAGTTTTAAGTCTCCATAACTGGGAAAATGATAATGCCACTAATAAAAACAGATTAAAAAAAAGGAAGAGGAATAAGTCTAGAAAGGAAGATAAGTTTGGTTTTGAATATGTTTATTCTTGTTGACCAGATAGATCTAGTAGATGTTTGGTTTAGAGTTGGAAGTGTAAGTTTGATGGAATTTTCTGTAGTAGAATTAACTGTTGATCAAAGATATCAATATTTTTATGATAAAAAAAAAAGCCATTGGCAGTAAAAAAATATATTCAGCAATTATTTGAAAACAATGAAATTATATTTCCTTTAGAAAGAAAAATATTTTTGTATTTGGTTTTTCTTATATAAAAAATAAAATATGTAAGTAAATACAAAAAAACCCCGTCATCCTCTTTTGTATTAATAAAAACAATGGGCAAATGATCTTTCTCACAAAGAACAGATACTATGGATTATCTTACAGATTAAATTTTTAGAAATTTACCAAAATAAAAACAACAAAAAACAAGAAAAAGTGTCTAAAATCAAGTTCACTCTTACTCAATTTGCATTAGTTCCACAAAAAGCATACATAAACTAAAATGCCTGACTACCTGGACATATATGACTTAAGAGGACCAGAGACTAACAAAAGTTGACCTTATTATAAAAGTTGCTACACACAAAAAAATGACAGTTCCTTACATTTACTGGTAGACCGCAATGCTGAAATACAGGTGACTTCTATTTACTCTATTTAAATATTTATGCCCTTCAAAATTGGGCTTCCCTGATGGCTCAAAATTATTGCCTCTTACTCTGAGGAAAAAATGTTAAAAGCAGCTGTAACAGGTTCTCTGGGCAGGAGGGGAGGGAAGCAGTCATAGAAGTGCTGCTTGTTATTAAGTTTAAAAAAAAAAAAAAGAAAGAAAAAAAAAGGGTACATTGTTAACAATGGCTTGTGATAACAAAAAAACTTTCCAGGTTCTACTACAGGAAAATTATAATCCTGTTTCCACAGTTTTACTCCATGGTTACAACATAAGTAGGCATCTGGGAATCATTTGTTCATATGACTTCTCCACCCCATTTTAAAGTGGCACACGTACAGAGAGTGTGTCTCTATGTGTTTGTGGGTAAAGGTCAGCAACGACTCCCTAGATTTAACCTCTCGGGTAACAGGTTCCCTGGATTAACTCCTGAGACATAACCATATATTAACATGTAAACTATGTGTTCTATTTGGCAGAATTATTTTGACAACCACACATCAGAAGGGTAAGAAGAAAAGTCTCAAAACTGAGAAATCTCAGTTAGTTTTTCTTTATTGGCATGTTAATGGAAGATATGAAATTCAAAGACACTCAGTCCTAAAAATGAACTTGTGATTGAAATGTACTAACCTTTCGTATGCTTATAATGTCTTGGTTGTTCCTTATTTTGTATTTTTAAAGCACTAGGTGAAATGTCATGTGACCTATCCTCTTCAAAGTCACCACATCCAAACCCATAGTTCATACGATGACCAATTATGCTTACACTGGATGTTGTAGTCCCTATAAAATAAAATACATAAAACAACTTATCTGAATGATATAGGTAACACCATAAGGAAATATGGATCTCTTCTCTATCTTGGCTCCTAACGTTTTAGAAAGGTTTCAATAATACTAGAAATTATAACATTATACTATGTTTTTTAAAGTTTTACTTTCTTTTAAATATTGTAATATTTTTTACTTTACTAGCAGATCAGAACATGTATATGCTATACTATCTTATTTTATAAAACAGGCTTTAAAATGACAATGAAATAAAAAATTCAATGAATGAAAGAGGTAAACAATCATGTTTTAAAAATATGATAGCCATTTAATGCTTAAATGAAATTTTACACTTTGCAGCACAACAAAATTGTTTAAAATCTAGAATGTTTAACCTATGTCCTGAGAAAGGGCTCCATTTCTATTTTCCATTTCTCTCTTTTCTCCCACTCTCATGATCTAGCTTGTGGGGCAGTAAACTATGTTGTAAACGAGCTCAGAATCTGGACTCATGCTTCACGGCTTTAAATCATAGTACTGCCACTTCAACTATACAGAAAACGGGCAAGACACTTAACTGTATTTGTAAAACGGGGATAGAAGTATTAAAGTAGCTCTTTCAGAACCTTTCTGAGGATTAAACGAAGAAAATGTAAAGGGCTTATCACAGAGACTAGCATATGGTAAATATCCAAATGTTACATTCCCATTTAAAAAAAAGCAAATCAAACCCTTAATGTAGGCCTCCTTTTAATAAATACTTAAAATTTTAATCTACACATGAATGTTTAAACTGAACATTCTATACTAACACTTCGCAGTTGGTAAGACCACAAAACTACAAAGTGGAAAATCCCAGGCAATATATATTTGAGTCACCATCCATTTTTATGTATATCTACTATGTAAACCATTAAGTAATAATAATAAAATAATAATAAAATATAATTTAATACCATTGATGGTATTTTAATAAAAACAGGACAGTGGGGAGAGGACATGGCTGGTGGCAGTTAGGCTAAAGAGTATTGCAGAGTAAAGGGCACTAGTCAGATTCACTGATGAAGATTTTTAAAATATCTGATATTAAATGATACAGATCTTCTGGAAGCAACATGGATAGTCTTCTAAATTCTTCTTGGTTTTGATAGTTAACTCATAAAGTAAGCCTCATAAAGATACTGGCTTTGGATGGAAATGCTTTCTACTAGTAGTTGATGATAAAAGCTACAGGAAAATAAGTTGACTGTAACATTCATTACGAACTTTAGCACAATGTGCTACAGTAGGGCAGTGGGGTAATCAATGTGAAAATCTTTATTGGAGATGCTGTAGTATAGACAGATTAGATTTACAACTCTGGCATGATTATTTTTATCTTCAGGTAGCTCTTATTCTAAGCATTATCATTTTTATGTCTCACCAATTAAGCAATAAATTGTACAAATGACTTGCTTACTAAAACCAACACAAAACCTATCCTAAATAATAAAAAAAAAGTAAATCCAAATTAATAAAATCCTAAACCACCAAAACTTAACACTTTGGAAGCATATTAAATTTAACCAAGAATTTCTCATAATAAATTCAATAACAGTATTTCCAAAATTTGATCTGAGAAATACCTAACTTATTTGTTAAAAATATGTATTTCCAACCCCAAAGATTGATTCAGTATGTATAAGGTGAGGCCCCAGAATCTATATGTTATATGCATTCCTCATGATTCCTAGTAGTAGGCAAGTTTGAAAAACACTATTAGACAAGTTTGGCAAACACTGAACGTTGCATACAGAAGTGTACATTATTATAAGACCTATCACTCCACCAAAATTTAAATGACTCACAAGCTGATACAACTAGGGTTAGTTGCTGTTCAGTCACTCAGTCCTGTCTGATTCTTTGCAACTCCATGGACGGTAGCACTCCAGGCTTCCCTGTCCTTCCCTATCTCCCAGAGTTTGCTCAAACTCATGTCCATTGCTTCAATGATGCCATCCAACTATCTCATCCTCTGTCACCCACTTCTCCTCTCACACTCAATCTTTCCCAACATCAGGGTCTTTTACAATGAGTCAGCTCTTCATATCAGGTGGCCAAAGTACTAGAGTTTCAGCTTGAGCATCTGTCCTTCTAAGGAATATTCAGGGTTGATGATTGACTGGTTTGATCTCCTTGCTATCCAAGGCGCTCTCAAGAGTCTTCTCCAGCACCATAGTTCAAAAGCATCAATTCTTAGCATTTAGCCTTCTCTATGGCCCAACTCTCACATTAATTCCAAGGATATTCTTCCAAAGTAGGTTCCATTTTATAAACTGGATACAACCTAGCAAAAAATATGTCTTCAAACTAATAAATAATTTCTTAGGATGATCAGCCTTAAAAAAGAACTAAAGACTAAATTTATGTATTATATTAATATTTCTTTGGGTCTTTTCCTTTAGGAGAACAAATACTTACCAAGTGCCCACTATGTAGTAGGTGCCTTTTGTATGTTACACACTTAGACCTTCACTACCCTTCTCAAGGTTTGCATCACCAAATGAGGAAATTGAGTTTCTAAGCAATTAAGTAACTTCCACAGAACATGCATATGATTATTAAATATCAAACTGAGATTCCAGTTGGGTTCTCTCAGACTCCAAAGTACATAGGCATTGTCTTCCTGTGCTTAGTAGAATAACTATCTCTTAGTCTAACACACAAGGTTTGTGGAAGACAGTTTACCAGGTATATGTGGTTGAGCTCAGCATTAATAATTATGACAGGTACTTGGAGATAATCAGGCGTAAATAATTTCTGAGAATCAAGAATCTGAGAGTCCAAAAAAGTAAAATAATTGTAATACCACTATAAAAATGTCAGGTTAAGTGTAATGACATTGCAAAAGAGGTAATATTAATTTTATCTGTGAATTGGGAAGGCATCCCAGAGAAAGCAACTTGAGTTGTTTTCAAAATAGCCTGGTGTATGGTATGGATTTCAGATTTCATCCAGAAGAATCAGCATGTACAACTAAGAGATAGGAAATGGTACTGAAGTACAACTAAGAGATAGGAAATGGTACTGAATGTGGTCTGAGTTAAATGGATTACAAGATACAAAGCAAAAAGGAAAATGAGGCTAGAGAGGTTTGCATGGACCAGATCACAGAAGAATCCTCTGAATAAATTTATATTGGGCAACATAGTCAATTTTGCATTATGGGGAATGGACTGTAAGTGAACGAAACCAAAGCTGGAGAGAAATGTTAGGTGGCTAAGTAAAAAATGTTTAAGAGTGATAGTGGGAATTAAAAAGAGATGAAGCTAAGACATAATTAGGAGGAAGCAATTTAAAATCTTAGCAAACAATTAGATACACACACAACTTTTAAAGAAAGTACTTATAAGTTAAAGTAGCCTTAAGGTTACAGGACTTTTACACTGAGATCATGTGAAAATAAACAGCATATCCTAAACTTGCTGTTGTTCAGTCCCTAAGTTGTATCCAGCTCTTTGTAACCCCATGGGCTGCAGCATGCCAAGCTTCCCTGTCCTTCACTGTCTCCCTGAATTTGCTCAACTTCATGTCCAGTGGTGCCATCCCACCATCTTATCCTATGTTGTCCCCTTCTCCTCCTGCTCTCAATCTTTCCCAACAACGGGGTTTTTCCAGTAAGTCGGTTCTTCACATCAGGTGACATACTGGAGTTTCAGCTTCAGCATCAGTCCTTCCAATGAATATTCAGGACTGATTTCCTTTAGGATTGACTGGTTGGATCTCCTTGCAGTCCAAGGGACTCTCAAGAGTACTCTCCAGCACCATAGTTTGAAAGCATGAATTCTTTGGCATTCACCTTTCTTTATAGTCCAACTCTTAACATCTGTACATGACTACTGGAAAAACCATAGCTTTAACTATATGGACCATTGTCAGCAAAGTGATGTCTTTCCTTTTTCATACACTATCTAGGTTTGTTATAGCTTTCTTTCCAAGGAGCAAGTGTCTTTTAATTTCATGGCTGCAGTTTCCACCTGCAGTGATTTTGGAGCCCAAGAAAATAAAATCTGTTTCCACTTTTTTCCCATCTGTTTGCTATGAAGTGATGGGACCAGATGCCACGATCTTATTTTTTTAAATGTTGAGTTTTAAGCCAGCTATCTCACTCTCCTCTTTCACTTTCATCAAGAGGCTCTTTAGTTCCTCTTCACTTTCTGCCATTAGAGGTGTATCATCTGCATATCTGAGGTTGTTGATATTTCTCCTGGCAATCTTGATTCCAGCTTGTAATTCATTCAGCTTGGCATTTTGCATGATATACTCTGCATATAATTTAAACAAGCAGAGTGACAATATTCAGCTTTGGCATACTCCTTTCCAAATTTCAAACCAGTCTGCTGTCCCATGTCCAGTTCTAACTGTTGCTTCTTGACCTGCATACAGATTTCTCAGAAGACAGGTCAGGTGGTCTGGTATTCCCATCTCTTTTAAGAATTTTCCACAGTTTGTTGTGATTCACAAGGTCAAAGCTTCAGCATAGTCAATGAAACAGAAGTAGATACTTCTCTGGAATTCCCTTGCTTTTTCTATGATCCAATGGATATTAGCAATTTGATTTCTGGTTCCTCTGCCTTTTCTAAATCCAGCTTGTACATCTGGAAGTTCACAGTTTATATACTGTTGAAGCTTAGCTTGAAGGATTTTGAGCATTACCTTGCTAGTATGTTAAATAAGCACAATTGTACAGTAGTTTGAGCATTCTTTGGCATTGGCTTTCTTTGAGATTGGAAAGAAAACTGACCTCTTCCAGCCTTGTGGCCACTGCTGAATTTTCCAAATTTGCTGGCATATTGAGTACAGCACTTTAGCAGCAGCATATTTTAGGATTTGAAACAGCTCAGCTAGAATTTCATCACCTCTACTAGCTTTGTGCACAGTGATGCTTCCTAAGGCCCAGGGGACTTCGCATTCCAAGATGTCTGGCTCTAGGTGAGTGAACACACCATTGTGGTTATCCAGGTCACTAAGAGTTTTTTTGTATGGTTCTCCTGTGTATTTTTGCCACCTCTTCTTAATAGTTTCTGTCTCTGTTCGGTCCTTGCCATTTCTGTCCTTTATCAAGCCCATCTTTGTATGAAATGTTCCCTTGGTATCTCCAATTTTACTGAAGAGATCTCTAGTTTTTCCTTTCCTCTAGTCTTTCCTATTGTTTTCCTCTATTTCTATGCATTGTTCACTTAAGAAAGCTTTGTTATCTCTCCTTGCTACCCTCTGAAACTTTGCATTCAGGTGGGTCTATCTTTCCCTTTCTCCTTTGCCTTTTGCTTCTCTTCTTTTCTCAGCTATTTGTAAGGCCTAATCAGGCAACCACTTTGCCTTCTTGCATTTCTTTTTCTTTGGGATGGTATTGGTCACCGCCTCCTGTACAATGTTACAAACTTCCGACCATAGTTCTTCAGGAACTCTGTCTACCAGATCTAATCCTTGTTACAATTAATTCATAATTCAACAGTTTTACAAATCATAAAGAAGACCACATAAAGATGCCATCCTAAATGGATGAGAATCCAAATACTTTTCTAATTTGTTACCAATAACACAATCTATTTTCTAGGAACTGATGTTATAAATTAGTGACTCCCAGGTTGGTCTGTAAAATGTTTACACAAGATACACTAGTTAAATACTATTTTTAAAAGAAACTGTGTTGTTTGGTTCCCTGGTGGTTTCTAAACTATGCTGCATATTAGAATCACCTAGAGAGTTCTCAAAAACTTTGATGTCCAGGTCGCATTCTGTATCAATTAAATCAAAATGTCCTGGCATAGGAGCCAGCATGGGTAACTTATAGACTTAAAGGAGGGACCAATTACACAGGTATTCCAGAAAGAATACAGTATTTATTCTTGCCACAATGACCTTTTAAGGAGTTAAAAGATGATTAGTCTTAATTGGTGATTGTAAAACTTCTAAATCTAAAATGCATTTGCCATCAGTCCATCACTTTTTTATCATCTAAAAATCTGTAAATCGTATTTATGACAGAGTCATAGAATACCTGTCCTGGGGCTGTGTTCAGCTACCTGAGAGTTCTTATTCTTCGCCGAAGAAAGTCTTGTTGGACAAGGTTTTGATCCAAAAGTTGGAAATATGTCTGACCTACAATGAAACAAGATAATTTCAATAAATATTGAAGATCCATAACTATTAACAGTCTTATATAAAACATTCTCTATACTTTAATTAACTTACTAGACTTAGATAATAAGGCAGCAAAAAGTATGAAAAAATAAGGCTATTTCTTATTGGTATTCCTAGTTCACCTTTTGAACTTCCAACCTTTTCAAC
Source organism: Bubalus kerabau (assembly GCF_029407905.1). NCBI lineage: Eukaryota > Metazoa > Chordata > Mammalia > Artiodactyla > Bovidae > Bubalus > Bubalus kerabau. The sequence goes on along the minus strand of NC_073642.1, from coordinate 55,422,312 downwards.
ATATCAGTTCAGTTCAGTTCATTTCAGTTCAGATGAGTTGCATCTGACTCTTTGCAATCCCATGGGCTGTAGCACACCAGGCTTCCCTGTCCATCACCACTCCCAGAGCTTGCTCAAACTCATGTCCATAGAGTTGGTGATGCCATCCAACCATTTCATGCTCTGTCATCCCCTTCTCTTCCTGCCTTCAATTTTTCCCAGCATCAAGGTCTTTTCCAAGGAGTCAGCTCTTCACATCAGGTGGCCAAAGTATTAGAGTTTCAGCTTCAGCATCAGTCCTTCCAATGAATAATCACGACTGATTTCCTTTAGGATTGACTGGTTGGATCTCCCTGCAGTCCAAGGGACTCTCAAGAGTCTTCTCCAACATCACAGTTCAAAAACATCAATTCTTTGGCACTCATCTTTATTTATTGTCCAACTCTCACATCCATACATGACTACTGGAAAAACCATAGCTTTGACTATATGGACCTTTGTTGGCAAAGTAATGTCTCTGTTTTTTAATATGCTGTTTAGGTTTGTCATAGCTTTTCTTCCAAGGAGCAAGCATATTTTCAACATATGGTCAATCCTTAATTATTCATGAGAGGATTACCAAAGGAAATTAAGACTGCAATTTGTGCTGTATAATCTTTCTTTTCATTGAGTTATACAAGCCCTTTCGCCACAACAAGGCTGTGATCCATGAAGGGGATACGCAGAATACATCATTCAAAATGCTGGGCTGGATGAATCACAACCTGGAATCAACACTGCAGGAAGAAATATCCACAACCTCAGATATGCTGTAGACAATATCATTCTAACGGTAGAAAGTGAAAAGGAATTAGAGAGCCTCTTGAGGAGAGTGTAAAAGCTGCCCTGAAACTCAACATTACAAAAACTAAGATGGCATCTGGTCCCATCACTTTAAGGCAAATAGAAGGGCAAAAAGTAGAAATAGTTGACAATTTTTATTTTGTTGGGCTCCAAATTCACTGTGGAAGATGACTGCAGCCATAAAATTAAAAGACAATTGCTCCTTGGAAGGAAAGCTATGACAAGCCTAGACAGAGTATTAAAAAGCAGAGTTATCACTTTGATGACAAAGATTGATGTAGTCAAACGTAGTTTTTCCAGGAGTCATGTATGCATGTGAGAGCTGGACCATCAAACTTTGAATTGTGGTGCTGAAAACTGTTGAGAATACCCCTGGATTGCAAGGAGAACAAACCAGCCAATACTAAAGGAAATCAACCCTTGAATATTCACTGGAAGGCCTACTGCTGAAGCTGAAGTTCCAATACTTCGGCTACCTGACAAGACAAGCTGATTCACTGGAAAAGACCCTGATGCTGGGAAAGATTGAAGGTAAAATGAGAAGGGGGAGACAGAATGAGAAGGTTAGATAGCATCACCAACTCAGTGGACATGAATTTGAGCAAACTCAGAGAGACAGTGGAGGACAGAGGAGCCTGGTGTGCATGGGGTCACAAAGAGTTGGACATGACTTGGTGACTGAACAACAACAAATCTTTGCGTGTGTGTGTTGGCGGCAGTGGGCAGGGGGGAAACCTGATCCAAACCTGATCATTCCAGAACTAAGCCAAATGATTCCAGTTATCTAATATATTATCTACCTTCATATATAATATAAAAATAGGGACTTTATAATAAATAAGAGATCAGCAACAAGTGAATTTAGCAAATGTGTGCTTTCTTCCTGGACTAGTTTTTGCTATTCTTTGACTTTAAAAAGGCCAATAGGCCTTGTTTCACAAAGAAATCAAACTGAAGAATATTGTCTGTAGATAAGGGAACTGTTTAAAATCAGTAAGAGCTAGTACGCCAATAAGTTAGTGATGGATATTATAAAGAAGAGATTTTACAAAGAAGTACAATTTTTGTAGGTGGGCAGGCATATTTCTTAATTGGCCTAGTGAGAAATCAATGCTAAAAATTTTAAGAATAATTACTCTAGATTAGATGACTGTCAATTTACATTGATTGCATTGACTGTCAATTTACATTATACTGGGTATATTGGACTTGGATGAAAGAAAGTATTTCATTCTGTAGAAAAGTGTTTCTCAATAATTTTTCCTTCCCAATCTACATTAAGGATGAAAGCCCTGTAGTCAGTAGTAGTGACTTTCTTTGGCAATGATTCTTAAGGCAGGATGTAAGCAGGTTGAGAATTACTGCTCTTAAACTAATAAAATTAAATGTAGAAATAGTAAATTCATTAAAGATAATTCAGTCCATAACTGAGGGTATACTGAACTCCTTTTACATAGAGTTCAATATCTGAAGAGATAATCCAATGAGACAACATCAGGAATAGTAAATTCTAAATGCTGTAATATAAAAATGAACTTTCCTTCCCAATTGTGTTCTAGATTACTTACAGAACCTTGAAACTGTAAGAGTATGTAATATAAAATTTCACATCCTTGGAAGATAAAGGAAAAACTTTAGGTCTAAAAGATAAATGTATATATTTTAAATGTCTGGTAACTTCACCAGCCCACACAGCCATTCCAAATTCATTCTGTAAATCTATTACATTATTCTACCCAGGTAATTACAACAAAGGAATTTCCAGTAAGAAAAAATTTCCAAATGCAAAATAAGCTGCTACTGAAATTAAAAAATATGGGGAAGAAAATCTGGGATGAGACAAACCTTTCACAACGGACACAAAAATTTGGTTTAATTCTATGTACTGCTGAAATAAAATACCCTTTCACATTAATGTTCAGAGAACACCATCTTTCCTTTAAATATGTAATCTCTACCTACATTATTAGAGGTTCTAGTTTACTTAAGTGAAAATAATTTAAATTTAATTTTAAATATCTACTTCTAATGTCAATAGCTATATATAAACATGGGCTTTCCAGGGGGCAACAGTGGTAAAGAACCCGCCTGCCAATGTAGGAGATGTAATAAATGCAGGCTGGATCCCTAGTAGGGAAGATGCCCTGGAGGAGGGCATGACAACCCACTCCAGTATTCTTGCTTTGAGAATCCCATGGACAGAGGAGCCTGGTGGGCATAGGGTCGCAAACAGTTGGACACAACTGAAGCAACCTAGCAAACATATATATACATGGTATAGGATAAAATCAAAGGAAAATGAAATTAAACAGACCAACAACAAATGTTATAAAGGATGTGAAACAACTGAAACTGTCATACATTGCTGATGGGAGTGTAAAACTGCAGCAGCATCTTAGAAAACTGTTTAGCAGTTATTTGAAAAGTTAGATGTCCATGTACCCAAGACCTAACAATTTTACTCTTAGGTTATTGTCTAAAGTAAAGAGGAATACACCTGAAACTAACACAACACTGCAAATCAACTATAGTCCAATATAAAGTAAAATTAAAAAAATAAATAACTAAAATGAAATAAAGAGGGAAAGGATTCCCCCAAATCCTAGAATAGGGTCACAGACATTTTCAAAAATCAAGGTAGGATCACTCTTTTAAGATTGAGAGGTTATTGAGGTAATCTGGAAAAGTTTGTCAAAGTGCTATGCTGTCGGCGTAGAATGATCAGGACTCTAATTCTAGCGCTATTGTAGTAAGGAAATTCCCAAGAGGGCCACAAAAGCTATGGCATGGAGTCCTAAATTCCCACAAGGTAATGGAATAACAAAATAAGAAGTATTTGGGTAATGGCTGGGTGGAGTTTATCCACATCAGAGGAAATTAGTGCTGAGTTTTAAACAAAAGCAGTAATATCAGCTATTAGTCGGTTGCCAAAGAGTTAATGATACAGAAAAGAGCTAAAGGACAAACAGTATTAGGATAAATCTTAGACAGGCAGAATAACAAGTGCAACTTTGAGACTAGGCTTTATATTAATTTAGTTGGGGTTGTGTTCTATCTCTCCTCCCACACCCCAAACTAAGGCTAAGCAAGGTAATATCTGTAAACTTTGCTGTTGTCTTTTAATTGTACTTTAATGTTTTAAAAACTAGTAATTAAATAATTTCAAAGTTTAAAAAAAATACGATATTAGAGCTTCAGATTAAAAATTATAGATTAAAATTCATTTAACACATCAAAAAATAAAATACATTATTCTCTTCCCCTGGGGAGTTGTTGACAGAGAAGAAGTCAAGGATTCTTGGCTGTAAACTCCACTTTCACTGTAGGAACTGATATTTGGAGAGGAAGATCGAGATGGGGAATCCACAGTCAAGTCAAGCTTCATGGCGGAATCTGGGCTTTCAAGATCAGAAGTACTGCCACTCAGTTTTGCTCTTTTCTTAGCTGCGCTATTACGAAGGGACCTAAGAGAGCTCTGCATCTAAGGAAAAAGAAAAAAAACTTTACAAAATAATTATATAAAATAAAAGTTATCCTTAGATTTAAAACTCTAATAACTAAACCGAGCTAGCCACTCTTCAATCTAACACTAACAAGACCGATGTTAACATATCTGTATATAGTATAAATACAGACCTTAGTACTCAGGTATGTATAAACAACCTCCTAGGCTAAAAGTTCCTTAAGAGGAAGGACCGCAAGATATTATTCATCATGTTATTTTCAGCACTGGGTATAATGACTAATACACTGTAAAAATTCAGTTCATAAAGTGAATGACTGAATCAGATGGTAGACAGCCCAGCTGAAGTCACCTTAGAGAGTCACCTAAGTGTGCTGATGTGGGTGTAGTTCTTTAGCATTTAGGTCAACAGTGTGCTGTGTCATTCTATTAAATAGAACTATTTAATAGTTCTATGAGAAGGTTAGCGAAAAAGTAAGCAGCTTTCCAAATTTGAAGCTTACATCAACCTTGCCAGTGTCCAGAGAATAATAGATCAGTGTATGTAACTTCTGAAGAAAAGTATTTACAAAAATGCAGAGTAGAAACCTGCATTCAGTTCAGTTCAGTTCAGTTGCTCAGTCATGTCCGACTCTTTGCGACCCCATGAATCACAGCACGCCAGGTCTCCCTGTCCATCACCAACTCCTGGAGTTCACTCAAACTCATGTCCATTGAGTCAGTGATGCCATCCAGCCATCTTATCCTCTGTCGTCCCCTTCTCCTCTTGCCCCCAATCCCTCCCAGCATCAGGGTCTTTTCCAATGAGTCAACTCTTCCCATGAGGTGGCCAAAGTACTGGAGTTTCAGCTTTAGCATCAGTCCTTCCAATGAACATCCAGGACTGATCTCCTTTAGAATGGACCGGTTGGATCTCCTTGCAGTCCAAGGGACTCTCAAGAGTCTTCTCCAACACCACAGTTCAAAAGCATCAATTCTTTGGCACTCAGCTTTCTTCACAGTCCAACTCTCACATCCATACATGACCACTAGAAAAATCATAGCCTTGACTAGACAGACCTCTGTTGGCAAAGTAATGTCTCTGCTTTTTAATATGCTATCTAGGTTGGTCATAACTTTCCTTCCAAGGAGTAAGCGTCTTTTAATTTCATGGCTGCAATCACCATCTGCAATGATTTTGGAGCCCCCAAAAATAAGGTCTGACACTGTTTCTACTGTTTCTCCATCTATTTGCCATGAAGTGATGGGACCTGATGCCATGATCTTCGTTTTCTGAATGTTGAGCTTTAAGCCAATTTTTTCACTCTCCTCTTTCACTTTCATCAAGAGGCTTTTTAGTTCCTCTTCACTTTTTGCCGTAAGGGGGGTATCATCTGCATATCTTAGGTTATTGATATTTCTCCTGGCAATCTTGATTCCAGCTTATGCTTCTTCCAGCCCATATCCAAGGTAAGAGAAATCTTCATAACATATATATTAAATTTGGGAACAGAACCTTGAACAAATTAAGGAACTCAGAAATATACATAAATTATATTTTGCTTACATTTTGATTAAGTATGGCCACTTCCCTAGTAAGTCCTTGGAAGGTTGAATATTTAAAAATAGTAATATCTGTTTTGGAGAAGGTGATGGCACCCCACTCCAGTACTCTTGCCTGGAAAATCCCATGGATGGAGGAGCCTGGTGGGCTGTAGTCCATGGGGTCGCGAAGAGTTGGACATGACTGAGCGACTTCACTTTCACTTTTTACTTTCATGCACTGGAGAAGGAAATGGCAACCCACTCCAGTGTTCTTGCCTGGAGAATCCCAGGGATGGGGGAGCCTAGTGGGCTGCCGTCTATGGGGTCACACAGAGTCAGACACAACTGAAGCGACTTAGCAGCAGCAGCAGCAGATCTGTTTATATGTACTAATTATAAAAAAGAAACTACCTCTTCAATTACCCACTAAAAGGATTATTTTTAAGTTATCATAAAAAGTAATACAAAGATATGTAGGATCAGATGAAATTTATGAGCTAGGAAAGTGTCTTTTTAAAACCATCACAATATTGTCATTATTCTCCAGTTAAAATAAATTAATTAAAAAAAAGTACCTCTTCTATAAGGTTCTTTTCTATAAATAAATTCCATTTCTAGTACCATTGGAATATAACAGGAAAAACAAAAAGAAAAGGAAAAAAACAAGGAAAAACTTAACAAGCAGTTAGAAGCTGGAATGAGCAGTTCATTAAGAACCAGTTTTGGTTCTTTAGAAGTCAGTTTTATACAGGCTTAATGTTAGCTTTTTAAATAAATATGCATTAAATTTTTTTTTTTAGTCAACTATTAGTACTGATGCCTCAGATCTTAAAGATGGGCTAAACTAAGACCATAATAAGACCATCAAATATCATCACTGGCTGTTTTAGTTTACATATTTAATGTAAAACACTTTTAAGCCTGATATCAGACAAACTGAAATGATAAAAAGGAAGCATCTGTGGAAACAGTGCTCTGAATCCAAAGTAATATAGCAGCCACATTCCTTCTCTGGCATAATTAATATGCATAGTTCTCATGCTGGCAATACATTTTTATAGTACAAATGGAGTTATCTAGGATTCAAAGATGAATATAAAATATGATCTCAATTCCATAACTTGTATGTATGCACAAGGGATATGCTCAAGAATGTTTACTGCAGCATTGTTTACAATAGCAAAAGATGAGGAATAAGCCAAAATCAATTATATGTGTGCGTGTGCTAAATTTCTCTATTACAGTTTCACGTGTATGTGTGCTTAAGTCACTTCAGATGTGTATGACTCTTTGTGACCCTATGGACCGTAGCCCAGCAGGCTCCTCTGTCCATGGGATTTTCCAGGCAAAAATACTGGAATGGGTTGCTGTGCCCTATTCCAGGGGATCTTTCTGACCCAGGGATCGAACCTGCGTCTCTTATGTCTCCTGCATTGACAGGTGGGTTCTTTACCACTAGTGGCACCTGGGAAGCTCATCCATTATATATACTGTACATTACAATATACAGAGATACTATATATTATATATATTGTAATATATATTATATACATTGTAATGTGTAGGAATATACTATAAATAAATGCATCAAATATTACTATATTAACATAAAAAGTATATACATACATAAAACACAAATTAATGGTAATAGTGGTTGTCTCTGGTGAAGAGGAAAGAGAAACTGGATTGGAGAGGGAACTACATTATGTCTCATTATTTTTCATTTAGGAAAAATATGACAAATTGTTCATTTTGGGGGGGGCTTAGTGCATAGCTGTATTGCCGTATTATTTGTATTTTTGATTTTAAAAGGAATAATATATATACAGGAGAAATATTGGAAGGAAAGACATTAGTGTGTTAATGATAAACTATTCAGGGTAGTGTAATTTAGTGTGATAAATTTTCTTCCTAATACTTCACTATAGTTTCCATGTTTTCTACTGCAAACACGTAAAATATTTTTATAAGTAAGACAAGATGTTATGGCATTCAAAGTACTTGATTTTTCCTTAAATGAAAACTATTATATTATAAACAACTACAAGCATTTAGAAATTATTGAAAGCATTTGGTTCTAACCTCTTCTTGATCTAAATCTTTATCCCTGATATTTAATTCTGAAAGATCAACTGTAAGATTATCTTTTTCACTCTTCCAAATGTCATCAGGCTCTTTCTTTTTGGGTCCCACTGTGCTTAGATCAGCTTTATCAGGCAAAAGGCTGATTCCCCGTGGTATGGGAGGTACAGGTTTGGTCCCATTTAAGCCTCGTCGGGAAGACGGTGATCTCACCAAAGCAGGAGTAAGTTGAACTTGAGGAGGTTTCTCTTGAGAATTTTCTCCTGCATGGAAAAGACACATTACTTCTTTTCTTTTTTCAACTTCAAATTGGAAAACAAGTTAGCATTAAATCACAAGTGTTTAGGATTAGTTGTTTTTAAATTAAAAAGCACACTATATTAGAATAAAGATTGCTACTTGAGATTAAAAAAAAAAAAAATTGTTCCCTAACAAATATAACAAAAATGGACCAACCAGAATCCTTTCATATGAAATACAAATATTATATACCAAGTGAATTTTTTTTTGGCCATGCTGCTCAGCCTGTAGGATCTTAGGTCCCCAAACAGGGATTGAATCCAGGCTCTCAGCAGTGAAAGCTCACAGTTCTAATCACAGGACTGCCAGGGAACTTCCTGAAATGTCTATCTTCATACGTATCACCAGGATTAATATTTGTATAGTAAAGTCCACAATAACCTAGGAACGTTAATGATCTGGCTTGATCTAAGAAACACTTGATGTAAGCACACTTGAATGACTACTATGTGCAAAGCAGTAACACTGGGCACTAAGGAGAACAAGTTAAACAATATTTCAGCTTTCAATACAGTATTTGATTTTGGAGGAAAGACAAATACAGAAAAAAATTAACAGAAGAAAATGAAGGCTCAATGCTAAAAGAAAGTAATAAATTTGGCTGACTATGCAATAAACTGATATTATGGTTATAAACTGGAAGATTCGTGCTGTGGGGTAGTTTAAAGGTGAAATATTTGACCATAGGGGCTGGGGTTAGGGAAGCATTTGGGACATGGGACTCACCTTTCACAGACTTTCTGAAACTGAATCTGTCTTGAATAAACATACATGCTAATATTATGATTTTGGTGTGGGCTATTGTTAAGGATATTTTAGTTGATAACAACAGTAGTGTGTGTGTGCTCAGTCGCTCAGTCATGTTTGACACTTTGTAACACCATGGAGCCTGTCAGGCTCCTCTGTCCATGGAATTTTCTAGGCAAGAATACTGGAGTGGGTTGCCGTTTCCTACTCCAGGAGATCTTCCTGAACACGCATCTCTTGTGTCTCCTGCACTGACAGGCAGTCTTTACCACTCAGCCACCTGGGAAGCCCAACAAACAGCAGAAAACCCATCAAAATAATTTTGATAGTAACATTCAATAAATGTTGATACTAGACACTGAGGTAAAGATATGAACAATATTTTATGTTTGTAAAGCTAAAAGTTGTTTGTAGGCGCTCAGACTGTTCATATTCATGTCCATTATAAAGCACTATTATTTAGTTCTACAAAAGGATTCTGAAGTGGCAATACAAGAAAAAAAAAGAAATGACAATTTAAACTGAATTTTATATTATACATTTGATCTATTGAACATTCCATTAATATTTTGCTAAATATTTACTAATTTAGAGAAATAAAATGCAATTTACTTTTAAAGATCTGACAACCCTAACTTCAAATAATTATTCAAACATACAAATATTTGAACAAAGTATTAATTTTTACCATCATATATACCTGTAGGATCAGACGATTTTTGGCTGACAAGCTTTTTCTGTGGACTTGGCTTTGGAAGCCCTTCAAAGTTTTTAAGAGGCCAGGAACTTGAGAAATTAACGGAATTATCTTGAGACTTCTTTGGAGACACAGTAAGAGACGTGTGCTTTGGACTAGTTCGAGGTGACGAGAGAGGACAGGATGGAAGAAGAACAGCTCCTGAACTTGAATTTGGACCAGAGTATGACGAATGCTCTGTTTGACTACCAAATGTCTGCTGTGTCTTACTACCGAAACATAGGCTAGCACAAACTGTAATAAGACAAAAGAGAATATTATTTATTTATACACATCTTCTAATTTTAAGTTTTTTTGCTTTTCACATCCAGGTTTTTAATCCTATCTGGCATCCATACTTTTGCAGGTAAAAACCTAATTTAACTTTCTTCTATAGAGATAGTGTAATTCTCCCAGTGCCACTTTTTGAGCCATCCACTCTTTCCCTTTCATCTATAAATCTCCCATATGTATATTTGAGTCTATTCTTAGGTGCTTCTTATGGGTTCCATTAATCTTTTTTTCTGTTTCTACAGTAGTACCACAATGCTTTATTTATCCTCACACTGATAAGCCTCTTTCCATTTTTTTTTCCAGTTTTGTGAGATGGCTGACATACATTATACACCATGATGGTTTGATATACATATAGTAGTTGTTTAGTCTGTAAGTCATCTCTGACTCTCAACCCATGGGCTGCAGTGTGCCAGGCTTTTCTGTCCTTCACAGTCTCTTGGGAGTTTGCTCAAACTCATGTCCATTGAGTCGATGATGCCATCCAACCATGTCATCCTCTGTCACTCCCTTCTCCTCCTGCCCTCAATCTTTCCCAGCATCAGGACGTTTTCCAATGAATCAGCTCTTTCCATTAAGTGGCCAAAGTATCGAAGCTTCAGCTTCAGCATATATAGAGAGTGAAATGTATATGGATAGTGAAATGATTAACAGGACAGGTTCAGCTAACACCTTCTGACATAGATAAAATAAAAAGAAAAGAAAAAAGGAAAAAGAGCTTTCTCCTTGTGATGAGAACTCTTAGAATTTATTCTTCTAACAACTTTTCTCTATGCCACACAGCAGTGTTAACTACAGTCATCATCCTGTCTCCTTCCATTTTGATCCTCTTTAGAATTATCTAGGTCATCCTTGGTCCTGTGTTCTTTCACATGAATTTTGGGGTTAGCTTGCCATGCTCCATTAAAGATCCTGTTGAGATTTTGATAGAAATGAAATTGAGTTTCCTTGTTTAAAAATACAGGATCACAAAAAAAAAATGCACGATCTCTTTTAATTTATTCAGGCCTTCTTTTATGTCTCTCAAAAAAGTATTTTAGTTTTCATAATGAATGTCTTTTCTTAGGCCTCCATATACTTACAAATTTTGTTGATACTGTAATTTCTTTCTTAAAAATCATTTTCTGAATATTCCTGGTATCTGGGAACTTTACTCACCTTTCCATTTGGCTTTTATATCTAGCAACCTTGCTAAATCATTTATTATTTTAATAGTTTTCTGTATATCCTTCTGGATTTTTTATATAGATAATCCAAAAATGGTAATAATGATGAAAATTATGATGGCAATGATGAGAACTAATCTTTATTGAGCTAATATTCATGTGTCAGGGGGTGTTCCAAGTATTTTCTATGTATTAACTAATTTAATCTTCACAACAATTCTGTGGGGTAGGTACCATTCCTATTTTATAGATTTAAAAAAAAGGACAGAGTTAGGAATACTAAGTAAGGAAATACTAAGGAAATTATCGAACTCAGGGTCCCTGGCTCCAATCCTTTGCTCTAAACCACTATATTACACCATGTTTTATCTGCTTAGAAAGCTACACCTTCCAAGACTAAACCAGGAGAAAAACAGAAAATATGAACAGACCAATTACTGGTAATGAAATAGAATCAGTAATTTTAAAACTCCTAACAAACAAAAGTCCAGGACCAGATGACTTTCACAGGTGAATTTTATCAATTACCTATCCTTCTCAAACTATTCAAAAAAAAATTACAGAGGAAGGAACACTTCCATACTCATTTTATGAGGACCACAGCACTCTGATATCATATCCAGAGGAAAACATCACACAAAAAAGAAAACTGCAGGCCAATATCACTGATGAACATAGATGTAAAAATCCTCAACAAAACACTAGCAAACCAAGTCCAACAATACATTAAAAGGTTCCTACACCATGATCAAGTGCATTTATGCCAGAGATGCAAGAATTTTTCAGTATCTATAAATCAATGTGATATATACCACATTAATAAATTGAAGAATAAAAATCATACGATCTTATCAACAGATGCAGAAAAAACCCTTAATAAAACTCAACATCCATGTATAATAAAACCTCTCCAGAAAGTGGTCACAGGGGAAACATATCTGAACCTAATGAAGGCCACATATAATAAACACACAGCTAACACCATACTCAATGGTGAAAAGCTGAAAATATTTTCTCTAAGATGAGGAACAAGACATAGATACATACTCTCACCACTTTTATTCAACATAGTATTTGAAGTCTTAGCCACAGCAATCAGAGAAGGAAAAGAAATAAAAAGAATCCAAACTGGAATGGGAGAAGTAAAACTGTCACTGTTTGCAGATGACATGATACTACATATAGAAAATCCTAGAGACACTACCAGAAAACTACTAGTAATCATCAATGAATTCAGTAAAGTTGCAGGATATAAAATATACAGAAATCCATTGTAATTCTATACAATAACAACAAACTATCAGGGAATTCCCTGGCAGTTCAGTGGTTAGGACTCTGTGCTTTCAATGTCAAGGGTCTGGGTTCAATCCCCAGTTGGGGAACTAAGATTACACAAGTCGTGTGGCACAGTGAAAAATAAAACAAAACTATCAGAAAGAGAAAAAAAAAGGCAACAATCTCATATACTATCACATCAAAGAGAAAAAAATACCTAGAAATAAACTTACCTAAGGAGGCAAAAGACCCATACTTGTAACATGATCAGACAATGATGAAAGAAATTAAAGATGACACAAATAGATGGAAGGATATACTGTGTTCTTAGATCGGAAGAATTAAGATTGTTAAAATGACCACACTACCCAAGGTAATCTACAGATTCAGGGCAATCCCTATCAACAGACCGATGGCATTTTTCACAGAACCACAACAAAAAATTTTTAATTTGTATGGAAACACAGAAAACCCCAAATAACCAAATCAATATTGAGAGAGAAGAACAGAGCTGGGGGAATTGTAGTGCTAAGAAAACTGGACAGTTACATGTAAAAGAACGAGATTAGGACATTTCTCTAACACTATATACAAAATATAAACTCAAAATGGATGGAAGACCTAAATGTAAGACCATGTACTGTAAAATTCCTAATAGAAAACATAGACAAAATACACTTTGACATAAATCGCAGCTGTATTTTTTTTAATCTATCTCCTAAAAAATAGGAAATAAAAGCAAAAATAAACAAATGAGACTCCCAAGCCTTTGTACAGAAAAGTAAACCACCAACGGAATGAAAACTGTGCTGTATGCTAAGTCACTTCAGTCATGTCCAACTCTGCAACTCTATGGACTGTAGCCCTCCAGGCTCTTCTGTCCACAGGGTTCCCCAGGCAAGCATACTGGAGTGGGTGGACGTTTCCTCCTCCAGGGGATCTACCTGACCCAGGGATTGAACCCTCACATCCTGCACCTCCTGCCTTGGCAGGTGCACTCTTTACCACTGAGCCTCCTCGGAAGCCTCTGCTAACGTCAAGGAAATGCACATCAAAACCACAAGGACATGTAACCCCACCCCTGTCAGAATGGCTATCATCAAAAGTACACAAATAACAAATGTTGGCAGGGATGTGAAGAAAAAGGTACCCTCAGACAATGTTGGTGGGAACGTAAATTGGTGCAGCCACTGAGGAAAACAGTACAGAGGTCTCTCAAAAAACTACAAACAGCACCATAATATGACCCAGCAATTCCATTCCTGGGTATATACTGGGAAAAAAAAACCCACAACACTAATTCAAAACGATACATGCACCCCAGTGTCCACTGCAGCGTAATTCACAATAGCCAAGATATGGAAGCAACCTAAGTGTCCCTCAACAGATGAATTGTTAAAGAAGATGTGGTGTATATTAACAGTGGAATACTACTCAGCCATAAAACAAAATAAAAGTTTGCCATTTGGCGCAACATGGATGAATTTGGAGGCTATATTATGCTAACTGAAGTAAGTGAGACAGAAAAATAAATACTATTTGATATTACCCCCTTCATGGACCGCAGCCTTGTTGTGGCAAAGGGGCTTGCGTAACTCAATGAAGCTGTGAGCTGTGCTGTGCAAAACCACCCAAGACAGAATGGTCATAGTGAAGAGTTCTGACAAAACGTGGTCCACTGGAGGAAAGAATGGCAACCCACTCCAGTATTCTTGCTGCAAGAACCCCGTGAAAAGCATGAAAAGGCAAAAAGATACGACACTGGAAGATGAGCCCTCTAGGTTGGAAGGTATCCAATATGCTACTGAGAAAGAACAAATGGCAATTACTAATAGCTCCAAAGAATGAAGCAGATGGGCTGAAGCAGAAATGACAGAGACATCACTTTGCTGACAAAGGTCCATACAGTCAAAAGTACAGTCATGTACAGATGTGACAGCTGGACTATCAAGAAGGCTGAGCACCAAAGAACTGAGGCTTTCGAATTCTGGTGCTGGAGAAGACTCTTGAGAGTCCCTTTGACTGCAAGGAGATCAAACTAGTTAATCCTAAAGGAAATCAACTCTAAATATTCATTGGAAGGACTGTTGCTGAAGCTGAAGCTCCAATACTTTGGCCACCTGATGTGTAGAGCCAACTCATTGGAAAAGACTCTGATGCTGGGAAAGACTGAAGGCAGGAGGAGAAGGGGCAGCAGAGGATGAGATGGTTGGAGGCATCACTGACTCAATGGACATGAATCTGAGCAAACTCCGTGAGATAGTGAAGGACAGATGAGCCTGGCATGCTGCAGTCCATGAGGTTGCAAAGAGTCAGACACTCAGCGACTGAAAAGCAACAATATGTATCACATATATCAATCTAAAAAATACAACAAACTAGTGAAGATAATAAAAAAAAAAATCAGACTCACACATATAGAGAACAAACTAATGATTACAAGTAGGGAGAGGGGTGGGGGGAGGGGCAATATAGGGTTAGGGGAATAAGAGATAGGATATAAAATAAGAGATAAGATATAAAACTATTATATATAAATAAGCTACAAGGATATATTTTACAACACAAAGAATATAGCCAATATTTTATAATAACTATAAATGGGATATAACTTTAAAAATTGTGAATCACTACATTGTACACTTGTAACTTAAATAATATTGTAAATCAACTACACTTCAACTTTAAAAAAGGCAATCTGTAATTTTTTTAGAGGTTCCCTCAAATTTTCTTCTATCTTTTTGAAGTTTCCAAGACAACAGACCTAGCTTATTATATAACAAATAAAACATTTTTCTGAAGACATAAATGACTATGTATGCGTTAGTCACTCAGTCTTGTCCAATCTTAGTGATCCCATGAACTGTAGTCCCCAGGCTCCTCTGTCCATGGAATTCTCTAGGCAAGAATACTGAAGTGGGTTGCCATTTCCTTCTCCAGGGGATCTTTTCCACCCTGGGATCGAACCTGGGTCTCCTGCATTGCAGGCAGATGCTTTACCATCTGAGCCACAAGAGAAGCCATGTATGTATGGCTTATATCATTTGACTATGTATGCCATATACCATTTCCTTTTAATTCATATCTAACATGCTTAGGACCTCTACCTCTACCTAAACTTTATAGGAGACTTAAATGGTCACAAATTTACATATACAACCTACTAGTAAGTTAAATCTTGACTTTAGAAAAACATAATATTCCTTTAGTAGCTGCTCTAATAAGTATTCTGAGAGGTGAGAGTCCCTTGGACTGCAAGGAGATCCAACCAGTCCATTCTGAAGGAGATCAGCCCTGGGATTTCTTTGAAAGGAATGATGCTAAAGCTGAAACTCCAGTACTTTGGCCACCTCGTGCGAAGAGTTGACTCATTGGAAAAGGCTCTGATGCTGGGAGGGATTGGGGGCAAGAGGAGAAGGGGACGACAGAGGATGAGATGGCTGGATGGTATCACTGACTTGATGGACGTGAGTTTGAGTGAACTCCGGGAGTTGGTGATGGACAGGGAGGCCTGGCGTGCTGCGATTCATGGGGTCACAAAGAGTCGGACACGACTGAGCGACTGAACTGAACTGAACCAAAACCAAAGACACTCTCAAGATCTGATTAAACACTGACAGTGGAGGCCGTCTACAAAGGTAACGTAAGCATTCAGAGATATCTGGAAACAGAAGAGATGAAGCAACACAGAAAAGCCTCTCTATTTCTACTAATGAGCAGTCTCAAAGGTATCTTGTCCATATTTGGGGAAAAAAATCTCTATCATTAAGAAAGATAAACTAAACAATAGAGATAAACTATCTTAGTGTGAATAACACCATAAAGAAAAACACTACTACACTTTATGTAGTCATGTGGCCCTTTGGAGTGGGTGGAAGTAAGGGCGGCTAAAGTGGAAATGCTATATTAACTCTATCTTCTTTACTAATTTCAAATAAGCATTGTTTTTCATCAATAAATAAAGACAGACATACATCCTAATCACTCAAAAAATTTTAGTAAAGGATATACAACAAAATATCTCCAAAATTTCTGATTTTATCCTACTTCTAAGTAATAACTGTCATAGCTATTAACTAGCATAGAAATGGAAGACATGCCTTCAAATCCAAAATTCTTATGTCTGACAGTCAGCCTCAAACTCTCCATCTTGTTCCATCTTATGAATATGTAAGATACCTAAAATGATAGCTAGTTAAGCAGTCATGGGTCCTAATAGGAGACATAAATTCTAAATAGCTTTAAAATTGAAAACTGTTATGGATGCATATATATGGAATTTAGAAAGATGGTAACGATAACCCTGTATGTGAGACAGCAAAAGAGACACAGATGTATAGAACAGTCTTTTGGACTCTGTGGGAGAAGGCGAGGGTAGGATGATCTGAGAGAATAGCATTGAAACATGTATATTATCATATGTGAAACAGATCGCCAGTCCAGGTTTGATGCCTGAGACAGGGTGCTCAGAGCTGGTGCACTGGGAGGATCCTGAGGGATGGGATGGGATGGGGAGGGAGATGGTGGGGGTTCAGGAAAGGGAACACATGTACACCCATGGCTGATTCATGTCAATGTATGGCAAAAACCACTACAATACTGTAAAGTAATTACCCTTCAATTAAAAAAAAAAAAAAAGTTATGGCAAATAACTGTCTTCTGCTACCATAGTACTCCTTATGGGATAATTTTATTTTCAATTACTTGGTATGAAAATGTTCATCTCTACGATGAGTTTCTAAAGTCTCTAATTAGTCATATTTATATCAAGAGTACTAAACCTAACATTTCAGTTTAACAGTTATGAAAAATTTGATTAAAATTATTATTAAAAATAAAACATCCCTTTCTGTAGTAAGTATAATTATACAAAATAACGTATTAGATTTGGAAACCCCACAAAATATTTGTAAATCATTTGTACTCAAATAAAGTTGGAATTTAAACCTTTATCTTGATGACTGTTAGTTGTCCCCAGGTACTGTAAGTCAGAATCCACACTGCCAGTTTTACCACATATCTGTGAAAATCCAAGTTGTCCACATTTCCCAGAGAGATTTGTCTGATGAGTCCCACTAGTGCCTTTGGAAGGAGAAGAAAAACATAAAATCAAAAGTTTACTTTATGAACACAACTAATTTCACAAATGTTGTGTCCTTTGTGTGGGAATAAATACAAGAGTATATGTACATTAAGCCAGGCAGGCAAGAAAGATTTGCCTGCAGTCAGATTTGCTGTTGGCAGATCTGATTAGTGACAGGGGTTAAAGGACAGAAGATGGACTGGTCAGGCACAGAGAAAAGAAAAATATGTTGAAAAATATACACAAAGGCAGTTTCTTCCTATATGTTCCCGTCTCTCACCATGGAAGGTTTCTCTGGACCTCGATTTCCTTCTTCCCAGGATTTGTAGTAAATTTACACTCTACTCAAAAAGGTCTACTGCGGGACTCGTTTTCTTTCTTTCCTAACATGTAACACACATTTGGAGAAGGCAATGGCACCCCACTCCAGTACTCCTGCCTGGAAAATCCCATGGACGGAGGAGCCTGGTAGGCTGCAGTTCATGGGGTCGCTAAGAGTCGGACATGACTGAGCGACTTCACTTTCACTTTTCACTTTCATGCATTGGAGAAGGAAATGGCAACCCACCCCAGTGTTCTTGCCTGGAGAATCCCAGGGACAGGGGAGCCTGGTGGGCTGCCGTCATGGGGTCACACAGAGTAGGACACGACTAAAGCAAATTAGCAGCAGCAGCAGCAGCAGCAACACACATTCACGTACTTTCTAAGCTTACCCAGGTATATTTTCCAGATCCCTACCCTCCCACCTGAAACTCGTTAAGGTTATTTCTGGGCAGGGGTATAAGTCTGAAGGAAAAAAGGTGATATTGACCTCTCTGATGTTTAGTTCATTCTCTATAAAATTCTTTTTATGTAGTTCTAAAATTCTGATTTTTATAATTCTATGACTTCAAGCCCCTTTATCCAGCATGAACTGGATGTCTGCTAAGTTAATTCTTAACTCTATACTCTGGTTAAGTGAGAGTAGGACTATAAAGAAAGTTGGGCACTGAAGAATTGATGCTTTTGAACTGTGGTGTTGGAGAAGACTCTTGAGAGTCCCTTGGACTGCAAGAAGATCAAACCAGTCAATCCTAAAGGAAATCAGTCCTGAATATTCATTGGAAGGACTGATGCTGAAGCTGAAACTTTGGCTACCTGATCCGAAGAACTGACTCACTGGAAAAGACCCTGATGCTGGGAAAGACTGAAGGCAGGAGGAGAAGGGGATGGCAGAGGAGACGGTTGGATGGCATCACTGACTCAATGGACATGAGTTTGAGCAAGCTCTGGGAGTTGGTGATGGACAGGGAAGCCTGGCGTGCTGCAGTTCATGCAGTCACAAAGACACGACTGAGGGACTGAACTGAATTAAATACTCTAGTTATACTTTCTCCCTAAATCTTGCCTCGCTACCAACCACAAACCCTCCCACAAACCTTTCTCTTCTCTAAAATTCAGCTCAAGTTCAACCTCTTTCTTGGAGTTATCATAAACCACTTCAATACCTATGATCTCTTCCTTTCTTGAATCGCTATAGTACTTATAATTTATATCCTTCAACCTAACATTAAGTTACATGCTGTCTTCTTCTTTATTTAAAATCTGTACAGTTAGGTAAGAAATTCTAGATGATACAAAAAAACACAGGCTTTATAAAAATCCCAAGCAATGCTTCAAACTTAACTGGATATATTCTTGCACTTCTTTTTCTCTATCAAATACACACTCAACTACACGATCATTGTAAGACCTCATTTTTATAAGAAAATATTACGGAATTTTATTGCATAAAGATCTACAAATTCTCCTACAGCAACGTTTTCTAAATATTGTGTCATAGCCAATAAATTTCAATAACTTGTATCACTTGGATCTTAAGTAAAAGACAAACTCAATCTTTATCTCATTCTCCACATTCCACTGCTAAATGATTTCCTTTTGTCAACACATCACCATTTTTCTAATTACCTGGGTGCTAAGTCTAGAAATCTTTTTCTATTCCCCTTTTTTCTATTTTATGTCATCATCATATTTTTCTGATTATTCATTTCTATTCAATCTGTAAACAACCTTGTCACGCTAGTTGCTTTGTTCTTTAACGAAGTAAGTCTCCATCAGCTCCCTATAGCTTACAAGTACTAGTTCAAATTTTTGAATCTAGAACACAAGGGTTCTCCACATTCCAATTACTCTTTGACCATCTAAAATGAAACTTGCCTTTATACTGCTGTCAGAAATCTCAAGCCCATTCCTAATGTGAGCCTTTGCTCTCCTCATACCTCCCCTTAACATCTGGAATCATACATATATCCCAAGCTCAAGTATTATCTCCTCTTTAATGATTTTTCTAACTGATAAGGACCATGACGGGACAATGGCCTCAGAATAATAATATATTTACTTTCTGTAACACTTACTTTAGGCAACTAAACATCTTCCCAGTTGTTCTGGCCAAAAAAAGCTTAGAGCTCTTTCAACTTCCCTCTCACACTCCTACACAACCCATCAGCAAATCACAGTAACTGTACCTTTGACTTATAATCAGGATCCAATCACTTTTCACTATAATCACTGCTGCACTGGTCAAAACCTCCATTGACTCCAGCCTAGATCACAACAGACTCCATGTTTTCTCCCTTGCTTGCATTAATCTATTTCAAATGTAACATCCTCCAAGTCTGGAAAGCAAGCCAATTGATGTTACTTCTTTCCTCAAAATATTCTTCAATATTTTGAAGCCCATTCAATAGTTTATTAGGCCTTAAATAGGAGCCCATATTATTCTCCTCAATTTAATTTTCTACTTCTCTTCCCTTTACTCTTTTCATTCTAGATTTACTAGCTTCTTCGATCTTTCTCAAATACGTCCTGTACTCTGCATTAACTGTACCCTCTTCTTGGAATCATTTGCTGTTCTCTCATGGTATCTATGTGATTTGCTCCAAATATTCCCTTCTCAATATGGCCTTCTTTCATCACACTATTTAAAATAGCCCCTCCTCTATATTCCTCTTCTTTGCTCATTTTTTCTCATAGCATTTATCACCATGTAATTTACTCTGTTTTGCATTTATTTAATGTTTGCTTTGCCCGAACTAGAATGTAAGATCTATTAGGCAGAAAGTTTTCCCTATTTTGTTGAATGCTATATCCCCAGGCTTCCATGGTGGTTCAGTGGTAAAGAATCCGCCTGCCAAGTATGAGACACAGGTTCAGTCCCTGGGTTGGGAAGATCCCCTGGAGAAGGAAATGGCAAACTATTCCAGTATTCTTGCCTAGGAAATCCTATGGACAGAGGAGCCTGGCAGGCTACAGTCCATGGACAACAATAAATATACCCAGTACTTAGAAAAGTATCTGCACATACTTAGAAACATATCTGTACACAGGACATACTCAGTAAAAATGGGTTGTTGATGAAGCAAATACTGCCTTACATTAATACCCAAAGGATTTCAGTGAGAAACGCTTCCTGGATCTTATGAGACAATTGTGTCAAACTGTCCATTTTTATCAGGTCTTTAACAAATATTATTGAATTTGAACTGTCTACCAGATTATAAGTTCTAAGAGGTTCTGAATGAACTATGAAGATTAGAGAAATCTTTAACTTAGTTCAACATGTTCATTACCTGCAACTTTCACTTACCAGCAGCACATATAGGAAGAGAATCTGGGTTAAATTCCCGACTATTCTGAAATACAGTTCTTGACGCTCTTTTTCTGCTAAAACATAAATCATCGTTGACTGGCATTCCTTGAGATGGCTTTAATTTTGGAGATGGAATGAAATCATATGCTGAAAACTATAAAAACGGAATAACAAATCAGCAAATGTAGTTAAGTCTACTTGGTAATGAATATGATGGAATAATTTAGACTTAATTATGAAATTCAGATTAAAAGAAAAAATTAATAAATGTATCAAATATACAATGATACAAATAAACATCCACATGTATTACGGTACCCTAGCAGTATTTCTTCATGCCATGATATAAATGCTAATTTTTTTTCCTTTCTCAAACCTTACCCCAAACGTTTTCTGTACCTTACCTTCCTAGAGTACACAACTGGTAGCTAGGAAGGAAAGAATGCAAACGACAAAAAGAGTGAAATGATGACTTGAATAAAGGAAAGACCATTTCTGATTCAGCAGCATGGCCTGTCACACTATGCCATCTTTGAGCAGTGGACAATAAATGCCAGTCGAAGGTCACTGAACCAGCAAGCATCCCACTTTACTCTTCTTACTGAGGCAAATTTACTATCCATAATCTGCAGCCCAAATGTAAATGTAATCTATATCATGGTTCCTTTAGGAGATTTTTATAAGAGGTCTTTTAGTTAAAACCCAAAACATAATAGTTTATATATGCCTAGTACTTTATAATTTCCAACTCCTTTTCCACATACCCAGTTTGATTTTTAAGGTACAAGAGTGCCAGAATAGAATTTTGAAACTCAACCTAATCATAGTTAAAGAACTATGTAAAAGCATGATTCAAGTGTTGCGAATCCTTCACCAACAATGGCCTCGACTGTTCTGGATCATTTCACGCTGATCATGGCTACAGAACATTTTAAAAACTGAGTGAACAGACAAGAAATTATATTTACTGTCCTTATATTTATTTGGAGCTTAAAGACATAATCAAATCTACATATGCAGTGAACTGTAAGTCTTCTCAGGTATCCTTAGCAAACTTTGTCAAGTGTCAAATAGCAATGAAATACAATAAAATTACAGATAACACCTATTTGAAAACTTCTTAGCTATTTGACTATTACAAGATTAAGATTATCAAATAGATATCAAGTAACTTGTTATTCCTCATCAAATTTTGTGGGAAAACTATTAACTCGTTCAAAAATTAACCCCCAAAATACCAGTGAGAAGTAATGAATGCTTCAGCAGAAAAAGGCCTGATTTTACTTTCTCAAAATCCAATACTATAATTTTTGAGACTGATTATAGGCTTCCCTGGGAGCACAGTGGTAAAGAATCCACCTGCAGTGTAGGAGACATGGGTTCAATCTCTGGTTTGGGAAGATCCCCTGGAGAAGGAAATGGTAACCCACTCCAGTATCCCAGCCTGGGAAATTCCATGGACAGAGAAGCCTGGCGGGCGATAGTCCGCCAGGGCTGGAAAGAGTCAGACATGACTTAGTGACTAAACAACGATGACTGATTTTATAGCAGTCAGCATGAAAAGGAGGGAGCCTCCCAACCCAGGGATCGAACTCAGGTCTCCTGCATTGCAGGCAGATTCTTTACCAGCTGAGCCACCAGGGAAGCCCATGAAAAGGACACAATGGAATAAAAATGAAACCAATCACAGTCAACTTTTGATTAGATACATTAAAAGAAAATATACTAACCCAGTTAATATCATGAGTAATCCAGAGATAATTCTCCAGTATGGAATGCATTTACATTAGACTTACTCTGTAATTAATCTCTTTTTAAAAAAGCTTTTTTATATTGGAGTATAGCCAATTGACTGTTGCGATGGTTTCAGGTGGACAGTAATGGGCTGCAGCCATACAAATAATACATCCCTTCTCCACTAAACTCCCCTCCCAGGAGTAATTAATTTCTACTTAGAGAACAGAACATTAGAATGTATGACAGTGAAGACAACAACTAGTGATAGGGGTAATGAGGGTGGAGATACAGTGGGTAGTAGTAGCAGTGGAGAATATATCTGCTAGTGTGGCATTTTCCAGGGTTTAGGAGAAGTCAGGAATTACATTCTGCTGTAGAAAAATCTGCAAATATTTGAAAGCAGACTGTAGGACATACCAATTATTATTAACATGAGAGGTCCTTTATGGTCTTTCTCAAAAGTAGGTAAATTATTTTCATCAGGATAAGCTTTGACGGGACTAAACAATAAACAAGGGAAAAGGAATGAGTAAGCATAAAAGGGAAAAGTACACATATAGTTTGCAAAAGTTGTGAGCTAAATTTACAAAATATGAAGCAGTCTGTTTAAAGGATCTTATGACTCTTAGATAGAACTGAGTTTTCAGTGTTTGAAGTTAATGTCTTAAAATTTAATTCATTTAATTCCTTGTAGGAAATGAAAGTGTTATAAAAGGTGAGTTTCACATTTAATATTAACAATGATTTGAAATTCACATAGTCTAATCTACTATTTTAATCTCGCTTTTTAGTAACTCTTAACCTTTGGACTTGACTCCTAATATATTTTTCATAAAAACATTTCTTTGACCTAACACATCTTAGTTCAGCTTTTGGCAAGGAGTGTTAAGGACATCACAAAAATAGTTTTAATTCTACCTTGGTATAGATAGTAGCAAATTATCAGGATAACACCTTTTAATAGCTAACCCTCTCAGAAACCACCTACACTCCTGCCTTTATTGAGCTCATACTAAATTTATCTTAATCTCCAGCCTCCAGTTTTTGGACCTTCATTTTCTACCGGTTCTTTCTAGTTTTACCTGAACTTCAACCTTGCCTCTTAATGACAGCCATTAAAAAAAGTTTATTCCAATTACCTCCAAAATCACCTTCTGAAATATCTTTGTATGTTTTTTCAAATCATTTTCTATGCAAACTTTAAGAAAGCACAGTTGTGATACCAAATATAACACGTTTTATCTCCTACTTTTGCACATTCAAGGGAAAACATAGACTGTGAGTTTAGTTAATGACCTCGGTTACTAGGTTAAAGAACAAGGAAAAAATGTTCATAAACTTAAAAGTTTTTAATATATGGCATGTACTTGTGCAGAAAAAGTTCACATAGAAATTCTACTTAAGATGGCTTTTTGGACAAATCAGAGTCAGTAGAAGGCAGCTATTTGTCTTTGCCCACATTTTATCACTGTGTAAAAATAATAGTATAATTGTTTGTCCAAATTTGAACTTATCCTCTCAGGAAACACCTAATTAACTTAAATTTCCTAAATTTCCTCTACTGGTTTCACTGGTTGGATACCTTAACATTACTCCTGTTCAAATTATAAAATTGCAAAATCACATGTTCAGTTAAATTACATAATAGATAATATCTTTATTAACACAGATCAATTTTTATAATGCCATAAATCTTATAATGCTTAATATATTATTTATAATTTCCAGACTCTTAATTAAGATTTTAGACTAATAAAATTGAATGAAAAAAATTAAACTATCAAATATAGTTGATAGGTTCATATAGTCAAAGCTATGGTTTTTCCAGTGGTCATGTATGGATGTGAGAGTTGGACCATAAAGCAATCTGAGTGCCGAAGAATTGATGCTTTTGAACTGTGGTGTTGGAGAAGACTCTTGAGAGTCCCTTGGACTGCAAGGAGATCAACCCAGTCAATCCTAAAGGAAATCAGTCCTGAATATTCATTGGAAGGACTGATGCTGAAGCTGAAACTCCAATACTTTGGTTACCTGATGTGAAGAACTGACTCATTGGAAAAGACCCTGATGCTGGGAAAGATTGAAGGCAGGAGGAGAAGGGGACGACAGAGGATGAGATGGCTGGATGGCATCACTGACTCGATGGACATGAGTCTGAATAAGCTCCAGGAGTTGGTGATGGACAGGGATGCCTGGCGTGCTGCAGTCTAGGGGGTTGCAAAGTCGCACACAACTGAGCGACTGAACTGAATTGATAGTTGATTTACAATATGGTATTAATTTCTGCTGTACAGCAAAGTGACTTGATTATATGTATGTATTCTTTTTCATATTCTTTCCCATTATGGTTTATCACAGGATATTAAATATAGTTCCCTGTGTTAAATATGCTTTTAATTTATCCTTGTCTGTTATACATTATAGGATAACCATCAAACAAACAGGTTAAAGGACATACAAAAGCCTCTGGATGATGACAAAATACATGTTTATTTCTGTCACTTAAACCATTATAAAAAGGACATATATAGTCATGGAAAGAATAAAAAGACAGCTCTTGGTTACATGAATTTCAGTTTTTTTCTGTGAGGAAACAAAAGTTGGTATCTTTGGGTGAGGTTATATTTAATATATATAACTGACACTGCCTTAGGTTAAAAAGTTACAGGGAAATAAAGGAAATGCATATGTTTTCTCCATTTATCATGATAAGTGCTATGGTTTTTTTAGACCATAAAATCAATACAATGTATACATTATCTTATTTAATATTCTTAAGGTTTAGTTTTCAAAACTTATTTTAAAATTACTTTAAAGTTTTTAAATAGACCTGAGAATAGATATGCTTTTGGATTGCTCTTAATTTTGACAAGTACTAAAAATAAGTTTTTCAGGAATTCCCTGGTAGCCCAGTGGTTAGGACTCAGGGCTTTCACTGCTCTGGCCCAAGGTTCAATCCCTGGTCAGGGAACTAAGATCTTGCAAGCCATGCGGTGCAGTCAATAACAACAACAACATAAATAAATAAACAGAAAAAAGTTTTTCAAATACTTCAGACATCTTGATAAAATTTTAAGAAGAAAAATAATGACTACTTATTGGAAACAGTCTAACATCTGCACTGATATTAGATATATTTTCAGGATTGTTCATGATTTTGACATGTTTTAAAACTAAGGGTTTTTCTCTTTTAGACACTCCAATCATATTTTTAAAAGAACAGAGAGGGAGGTTCAAGAAGGAGGGGATATATATGTATGTATGGCTGATTCATGTTGAGGTTTGACAGCAAACAACAAAATTCTGTAAAGCCATCATCCTTCAATTAAAAAAAAATAAATAACAAAAACTACTTGCTGGAAATAACGTACTATCCAAGGAAATTTCAATTTTTAGGATTAAGTTCACACCAAATACATTACTGCAACTTAGTGATTTGGGATTTTCTATTACCTTTAAATTTGTCACATTAAGTATTCTAAATCTTTCCCACATTCTTCAAATGTCTGATTCTCTATTTTCCATTCTCAGCTTGGTTCTTCATTTACCAGATTATGGAAGCCTAATACTAGAGCCCTGCCCTTAAAACGTGACTCACAAATCAGCAGCATCAGCAACAACTAGAAGCTTACTAGACATGTAGTCTCAGAACCCCTCTCCAGACAAACTGAACCAGAATCTGTACTTCAACAAGATCCTGAGGGAATTTTTATGGACATTAAAATTTGATAAGCACTACTCCAGAGCTCCTTGTCTTCAATGTCCAGAGCTCCATTCTTTTGGTTAAAAAAAAAAATCTGCAGTCTCAACATCTTTCTGAATCCTAAATTATCTTCCTTTAATTTTTTCCTCCAATTCCAGAACAAAAAAGACTTCTGCCTCTGTTCCAAAGCTAACCTCTCTACATACCCATGTTCTTGATTCATTCAGTATATAACGACACTAATTCCTTGCCTTTCCCTCTCAATTTGATTCTCAACTATGATGAGAGAGATCAAATCATATATTCCTTGCAAATCTAAGATCTACCACAGTACAGAGTAAGCATGGTGAAGTCACCAGTGGCTCTTTGCTACTTTAAATGAGGTGGTTCCTATTTAAAAAGAAAACATAGTGATAACTCATCCTGCTACATCCTACTACATCTTGCTTGGTCTTTTCTTTTACCCTCAAACCCTGCGATTCTACTTTCTCACTTAGATATTTGTGGATACTGACTGCAGACACAGCACTGTTAGTACTGTTATATAAAAAAACAACAACAGTCATTATCAACACAGTGCTTACCATTACTGAAGAAAAAGACGACATGGTTCACATGGGCTAAATACCAAAAGAGGAAAAAAACGCTAGGCAGTGCTTTTAAGAGTACTCTATAAGCTTGAACTTGGCTTCACACTTAGTGGATGATCAAAAAGATGCTTAATAAATGTTTAGTGCTTGTATTAATAAATATTTTCTTATCAGTTCATCTTATAAACTTATAAATTTAGTCTCTAAAACCACTTTTTCCCATGTCTCACTGACTTTTCAGTAACCAAATTTTCTACCTTAAAAAAGCTATAGAACCTAATAACTACATATACAAGTGAAGCAAGTATGCTCCTTACTTTTCAGTCTAGGTTACCGTGACACTTAATTCATTGTACAGAAATCTGTTAAGAAAAATACAGCTAACATGGTGGCCAAGTAGTGATGGCTGATTATTGGACCCCACTAACCCATTAAAATAGTCCTAAAAGCACAGAAAGAGATGCAAAGTTAGAATACCACAAGAATCTGCTTATCATAGTATACGTTGGGGCATAAAAAGAGTCAACTAAATGGCAGAAACAAAATTAAAACGTATAAATATTCAAAATTAAGAACAACTAAACCAACTGATATTATATAATCTAACATGAAACAGCCATTAAAGATCCTACTATAGATTATTTGACGTCAAAGAAAAAAAATTCATGATAAAGTGAAAGAGAGAGACTTTCGTGTATGGAAAAAATAACGTCATTAGTATACACAAACTGAAATGGCACTTGAAGACGAGGCAACAAAATGTTCACTGAATGCTTTTCTCAGTAGTAAGACTGCTGAAAATCTTAAATTTCTTCTTTGTGCCTTTCTATATTTTCCAAATTTTCTATAACAAGCACATACAGCTTTTAATAATCAGATGAATTATTAGGAGGAAATTAAGATAAAATTATGAGAAAAGTATCTTCAAAAGTTATTTTACAAGTAGCTAGCTCATATATAAGAATAAATCATGCTTTTTCTGATTTCATTCTCCTCAAAAAACTCTCCTGCCTTTAACAGCAATGATGTGCTTCCTGAAACTCTTTTTACTTCACTTCTAAAACTTTTGTTCTTCCTTGATTCTCTTCCAAGTCTTAGGCACTCTTTGTGTTTTCCTTGTTTGGTTCCATCTCCTACTGCTGTTCCCTAAATGGGGCTGTATGCTGAGACTGAGACTTAAGCACTTGCTCTTGTTCTGAGAGCTCCTCAAATCTCACAGTTTCAACAAATTACTTCTCAATACGTGACTTCCAAGTTCTACACCCTAGTTCATTCTCTGTCTCTTTAATAGTGGTCTTCAACAAATTCAACCAAGTGTTCTTCCACTATCTAAAACTCATTTTCCCTTGTTGGGTCTTTCTTATTCATGGATTTATTATGCATTTTTGTCACTTCAATCAAATCTGAGTTATCCCTCTTTCTCTTTATCTTCCTTTCCTCCAACACTTTGGCCACTAAAATCCTTTGAAATGCCTCTTACCTGATACCCTGCTAATTCTAATGAAACTCAACAATGACACGTAAAGCACTAACTGATCTTCCCAGTCTCCAGTCTCCACCTTCTCAAAAAAAAAAAAAAAAAAAGAAAAGCCCACACAACTTAGACATTGCTGCTGTTGTGATTAGCTTTCCTAAAATACTGCTTAAAAAAAAGAAGAGAAGGAAAAAACCAAAACCAAACAACCCCTGTAGTCTCAAACCACTGTCAAAATAATAGACTAAACTCTTTAATCTGGCATTCAAGGGTCTCCAGTCTTCAAAGGCCTGCTGTTTTAACCTTTCTTTTTTCCTACCACTGTTATACAAAATAATCCCTCTAAGCAAACTAATCTATTTATCTTCAAAATGAGCTACAGGAGTATGTAACTGAAACATTTCTGAGTTTTTATAGAAGCATCTTATGTCATTAACTTGCTCTATGTGGACAAGACAGAAATAACATTTTAACAATAGACTGCAAATGTTAAAATTGAGCCTGGGCAAGAGTCAGTACAAATTAGAAAAGGGGTCACGTCATTCTGGAAAAGGCAAAACTATGCAGACAGTAAAAGACCAGTGTTTGCGAGGAGTTAGGAAGGGAGGGATGAATAGGAGCACAGAGAATTTTAGGGCAGTGAATTATTTTGTGCGATACTACAATGATGGATATGGGTCATGGATATATTTGTCCAAACCCATAGAATGTACAATACCAAAAGCAAATACTAATGTCAATGCACGTTCATCAGCTGTAAAAAATACACCGCTTTAGGAGAGACGGTGTTAGTGAAGGAGGTTTCATGTGTGGGTGTGCAAAAGGGCTTTAAGGAAACTCTGTACTTTCAGTCTTGTTGTGAACCTAAACCTGCTCTAAAATATAGTACTGCCCTATTATTTTAAAAATATACATGTACTTTTAAAAACTGCACACATAAAAATATTTAGGTATTTAATCCCTGTCATTCATTATAATAATTTCCAATGTATCAATAATTCTTCTACAGACCATTTCTGAGCAAGAAAGTACAGTCAATCCTCCAAATCGATGGGTTCTGCAACCACAGATTCAACTGTAGATTGAAAATATATAAAAAAAAAATTCTAGAAAGTTCCCAAATGCAAAACTTCAATTTTCCATTCTTTGGCAATACATAGCGTTTACACTGTACTTATGCAGCTATTTACATAGCATTTACATTGTATGAAATATTATAAGTAATCTTGAAATGACTTAAGGTATACAGGAGGAGGTTCTAGGCACCTATAAACATGCCATTTTATGTAAGGGACTTTAACATCTACAGATTTGGTATGCTCCAGGGTCCAGACACCAACCTCCCTAATAAAGCTTAATTTCTGGGATAATTTTTAATTTGACTATCACTTCTTTCACCCTTATGGCAGAAAGTGAAGAGGAACTAAAAAGCCTCTTGATGAAGGTGGAAGTGGAGAGTGAAAAAGTTGGCTTAAAGCTCAACATTCAGAAAATGAAGATCATGGCATCCGGTCCCATCACTTCATGGGAAATAGATGGGGAAACAGTGGAAACAGTGGCAGACTTTATTTTTCTGGGCTCCAAAATCACTGCAGACGGTGACTGCAGCCATGAAATTAACAGACGCTTACTCCTTGGAAGGAAAGTTATGACCAACCTAGATAGCATATTCAAAAGCAGAGAAATTACTTTGCCAACAAAGGTCCGTCTAGTCGAGGCTATGGTTTTTCCTGTGGTCATGTATGGATGTGAGAGTTGGACTGTGAAGAAGGCTGAGCACCGAAGAATTGATGCTTTTGAACTGTGGTGTTGGAGAAGACTCTTGAGAGTCCCTTGGACTGCAAGGAGATCCAACCAGTCCATTCTGAAGGAGATCAGCCCTGGGTGTTCTTTGGAAGGAATGATGCTAAAGCTGAAACTCCAGTCCTTTGGCCACCTCATACGAAGAGTTGACTCACTGGAAAAGACTCTGATGCTGGGAGGGATTGGGGGCAAGAGGAGAAGGGGACGACTGAGGATGAGATGTCTGGATGGCATCACTGACTCGATGGACATGAGTCTGAGTGAACTCCGGGAGTTGGTGATGGACAGGAAGGCCTGGCGTGCTGCGGATCATGGGGTCGCAAAGAGTTGGACACGACTGAGCGACTGATCTGATCTGATCTGATTACTTCTTTCAAAAGCAATATATGTCTACACTAGAATTTCAGAAATGTACTATTTTCAGATTCTTGGCACTTTGGCCAACACCAGAATCTTAATACACTAACATTTCTTTTTTTTTAGGCTGGGCTGCATGGCTTGTGGGATCTTAGTTCCCTGACCAGGGACTGAACCTGGGCCAGGGCAGTGGAAGTGCCGAGTTCTAACCACTGGACGGCCACAGAACTTCCTACACTAACATTTTAGACTTGACAAATAACAAGCAGTGTTAAAATCAATGCTTAAAGAAAATCATTCACTCCCAGGTAGTTTTAAAATACATGAGAAAAACCATATGACTAAATTATGTAAACAGGAAAATTACTTTAAAAATAACTTTAGAATTAAAAAGAACGAGGGGGAATACTGTTCACCTCCATCCATACTGCAAAAGGCACGAACTCATTTACAAAAATGATCTCCATACCTGGCCCTTGCCTACATTTCTAGTTTCATCTTCTGCTACTTTCCACCAAACAGGTTCAGCTGTGCAGAAATATACTATTTCTTATTAATTTGGTAAATCCTTTTATAATTTAGTATCTCTGAACATTATTTCTTCAGTCTGAAATTCATCAGGACACATCCACACTAAGCAAAGTACTATTCATCTTTTATCATATCATTTGAACCACCTACAAACAAATTAAGAAAACTTTGACCATATGAGTGTAGGATAATTCTAAGCATAGAAACAAACAAGTGCAAAGAAATATTGAGCTTTAGTAGGTAGTCAGCTGTTGTGATACTGGTGTAGTAATTATGTTTTGTGTATGAATATCAATAAATGTAAATGATATTAGAGACCAGAAGCTGTAACTCTAATACTTTGACCACCTGATGTGACGAACTGACTCATTGGAAAAGACCCTGATGCTGGGAAAGATTGAAGGTGGAAGGAGAAGGGGACAACAGAAGAGGAGATGGTTGGATGGCATCACCGACTCGACGGACAGGGAGGCCTGGCATGCTGCAGTCCATGGGGTTGCAAAGAGTCGGACACGACTGAGCAACTGAACTGAACTGAACTGATATTAGGAACCAGGGTTAAATTGTGAGAGAAAGGAGATATAAACATGGACTAAAGGAATATGAGAAAGTCTTGTAGTGCTGGATTTGCATTGGAGGTATCAATATGAATTTGTTAAAAAAAAAAAAAAGAAAAAGGTATTCCTAGGTTCTATCTACTCAAAGAGTCAATCCACAATGATAAGCAACACCACTGAGCATGTCTATACCCTGACTTTGGTTTTAAAATTCCACTTTCTAATTTAAAAAGCATTTCCTGGGCTCTTGGAAAAAACACTGGCTCCAGGTCTGGAGCAAGAAAAATACAAAGCAACCCGGGGCATCATACCATGTTTAAGTTAAGGAAGTGTTCAAAGACTTAAAGAGTCATGTTACAGGACACAGGAGCCAGCCACCGGTCAAATCACATTTGAGACAACTTTAGTGTCAAAATGAATACTCATGCATTTAATTATTACACGTAGAATAAAACAGAATGCCAGGTAACAAATACAGAAGGAATGTTAGACTTTTCAAAAAAGTTACCCTTTTTTGTAGTCCCCAATGTAATAAATGATACAGGTAAGGATCATTAGTGGATGTTAAGAACAGGGATGGAAGGTTGTTGAGGTATTCCTAGTGTCACAGAGTATCTTACAGATCATATGCTAATTATAAAGAGGAAAATAAACCTTTGCAACGGAGTGGTATGGTTATCACACCTTAACCAAGTGATGTAATATGACGTTCACAAGGTTGTATTTTTGCTAAAACTGTTTATCTTAAATGTAACATAAAGAAACAGTAAGATAGATTAAGATTCTTCAAAAATAAGTCAATGTCATGAACAAACACACAGATGGGCTTGTAATTCTATGTAAAAGACATATTAACCATGTGAATCTTGATTGACTGGATCCTGGAAGACAAAATAGTATAAAACACATTTTGGGGACAATTGGAGAAATATAAATAGAGGCTATTACTACTGGTATTCTGGGGTGTGATAATAGTATGATGGTTATAAATGGGAATGTCATTCTTAGGAGTTATATACAGAAACATTTAGGATGAAATGTCAAGATACTTGCACTATTTTCAAATGGTTCAGCAAATATGAAGCGCATATGGCAACATGACAACTGGTGAATACAGATGAAGTATATGAATATTCACTATGTGTGCATGTGTGAGCACATGTGTGCTGAGTCGTCTCCAACTCTTTGCAACCCCATGGAGACCTTTAGGCTCCTCTGTCCATGGATTTTCCATGCAAGAACACTGGAGTGGGTTACCATTTCCTCCTCCAGGGCATCCTCCTGACCCAGGGACAGAACCCACGTCTCCTGCAGTGGAAGGCAGAGTCTTTACCACTGAGCCACCTGGGAAGTCCCAGTAGTCACTGTACTATTCTTTTAAGTCAACTATAGATTTGGAATTTTCAAAATAAAGACTTCGGGGTGGGAAAATAACCCTTAGTTCAGATGTCTGATCTTCTTGGAAGGTTTTTCCCCTGCCAGTGTAATTATTTTTTCTACTTTCAGCATTTCCATAGGACTCGAAATGTCTATTTTAGCACTTAACCAATTTGTAGCTGCCCATTTACAGGTCTGACTTTTCCTTAACTAAACTCTGCAAAACCCGTTTGATCTTCATTCCTAGAACGTGGTTTTTTTTTTTTCCTGGTACTTACTAGGTATTCAGTGTTTGTTGTTCGAATGAGATAACAGATATGCCAAAGTGACAGATCAAAACTGAAATCCAGGTATTTTCTATACCAAATTGTGCCTCAAATTTAATCAAATCCATCAAGCAGAAAACCTACTGAAGGTTCCTGTGTGTTCTGTCCCATTATAATTGATACATCAGCAAACTGATTTAAAAACAAAGCATAACAACCCTCTAAAGAGCCTCACCCCTCAGTCATTACAGGCATACTTCTATTTTAAATTCTTTCATAGTTTCAACTCAAGGAAATTAGAGAAGATGCATACCTGTTCTATGTCCTTGGAACTGGAAGTCTGGTTTTCGCCCGTGACTCCAGGCTGCTCATTTTCCCATGGTAATTTATTTTTTCCTTTTCCTGCACTTAGTACCCTTCGAGTACAGATAGTTGGACTATAAGATCCATAAATTTGCATGCTATCCCTTGTGTGGTCACCACAGTGACAGTGCGCACTCTGAGTTCTGTTACCAGCCAAAAGCCAGTCTGCATCTGCTCCATGTGCCAAATGGCTCGATCTACCCTGGGCAGATGATGGAATGAGTACCGCATATTCCACAAATCCCTGTTCTGTTAACTTTGGGAGGGTTTTCCTAGCCAATCTGGCCTGCACAGCATTCATCACTCCATCTCCATTATCCTGCAGCTCCACAGTATCCACAGCTTTGAAAAGGATGCTGGTTTTACCTGAGCCCATTGACGATGCCAACACAGCAAAGGCTTCAAGAGCTGCCTGGCGTACCCTGCGTTTGCTATCTACAAGAGCTGGGGCAAGATCAAAAGACAGTTTGGATAAGTCAAAATCCTCACTGGGATAAGTCAGGAGGGAGCAGATGCAAATGTTCACCACCTCCTCTCTCACTCTGGAATGCTTATGTTTGAGATGTTCCAGGAGCAAGCAAAGCACCTGTTGAGGACCTACTTCCTTCATTAGCTTGAGGAAGATTTTCATGTACTCTTGTTTGATCACCAACTTGTTGTCTGCCAGCACTTTGACAGAAGCTGCTATAACAGGTCCCAAGAACTGTTGTACCTGCTCTCCAAGGCGAATAACCAGTAAATGCAGGACTTGAAGTGTGCCGTGGACCACTTTGAAGTTAGAGTCGTCTAACAAATTATACAGCAAACTAATGAAACTCACAAGGCTAGGATGAGAGGTGGAACTTGGGTTAAAGCGACCCATCACCTGTTTCAGTTCCTCAACAGCCTGAGTCCGGTTCTTATAGTCTTCTTGATCTAACAACCTTGAATGCAGCTCCTGAGGAATAATCCCAAATTTAAGATTGCTGCTGGAAAGACTCACTGCACAGGGAAGGGGATCTTCAGGAAATCCAGATGCTTCAAGTTCCAAATAATAAGGAACCTGACTTCCAAACTGGGACTCCAGGCGGCGATTGTAGTGTCTCCTCAGGGCAGAAGGCAGGCGAGAGATATAGGACTGAAATCGCTCTTGGCCAAGACGCTCCCCTATTTGTTGAAGTGCAGAGAAAGCTGTCTCAGATTCTTCTTCTATCTCCTGACCGCCAAGCTTTCGGGCTAAGGATATTATCACTTCGGTAAGATCTAGGTCGAGCAACAAATCCTCAGGGGTAAGCAAGATAGGGAACAGTAGTGCTGTGGAAGCTCTAAGCCGGGCGTCGGTACTTTCCAGTCCTTGTTGTATAAGCGTCCTCAGCACCTGTCCAGAACTACGCTTCAAACAGATGTGTAGGATCTGCAGCGCATCCTTCCGCAGGGCTGGATTCTCTTCTCGTAGCGAGACGACTAGCTGAGGCAGAAGAGCTAAGCTAAAGGCCTCTTCCAGCTGGCCTAACTCCCCCTGACCCCGGAGAACGTCCGAGAGGAACTGCAAGCAGAGCCGTTTCTCATCACTATCTCCTTCCACAAGCACTCGGCCCAGAGCCCGATAAAGCGCTTCCTTTCGTCGGGGAAAGCCAAGTCGACCGCCCCGCCGCGGCAAAGCAGCCTGTAAAGCCTGGAAGGCCTCGGAAGGATCGGGCGCGGTCCGCAGTTGTTGAAGGAGCCGAGTCTCCTCTTCATCTCCCCCCGACAAACCACCTCCAGGCCCAGACCAACTATTTGAGATTGCCTCCGCAGGCATCAAGAGGGTCGAGGCCAGAGGCGAAGGTGTCGGGGGGCAGGAACCGTGATCTCCGGCAGCTCCACGGCAGCAATAGTTTTTCTCGCCTCTCATGGCGCCCCCAACTCGACTATCATCAGTCTCTGGGGCGGAAGGACGACTGCGGCTCTGGAGGCGATAGGCACAGAGGGATGGAAGGGGCGGCAGCGGGAGCAGGGCTGAGGGCGCAGCCGCCATGGAGGGTCGTCAAGTGGCGGAGACTAGAGCAAACCATCGTCTCCGAAGGGCTCGATGGAGCCCAGCCTTCCTGTTCCTCTCCAAGCCTCAACCTGCAGAGGAGGAAAAGGGAACAACTTGAGCCCCTGAGTCCCGGAGGCTGCCTTCGGCAAAATGGCCCCCGCCTGAGCCCCAGACCCCACAGCAGCCACCGGGCGTAACCAGGGGCACCACGTGACCAAACCGATCGCTTCCATGGTGATGTACCCAGCGCGGACCTCTTGACCCGGAAATCAACCTGCCGTGATGCATGCAGGGTCATGTAGTCCACGTCAGAAATTCGGGCTAGGCGGAAGGGCTCGGGAAAAGGAAGTGAGAACGTTGCGAACGTAAGGAACGTATCTGGAATGGAGAAGGCGAGGAACAGATAAAGCATTAAGCGGAAGTGACGCTCTCCTTGCTCAGGGCGGAAGTTCCCCGCCCCACCCGTAAGAATTAGGGTTTGACTAGAGACAAGTAAGGATCTTGCCCAGTCTCGAGTTGTCCACGGCTCCTCCTCCTCCTGTCGCTGCGGGCGTGATTCCTGGGACTCAGGTATTTTCCTTTGCTGTCCTTCTGCAGCGCAGGCTTTGACAGAGTTCTGTTGGAGTGCCGCTGGTGTTAGAGTAAGATGTAAAGAAATGAACGGGAGCAAGCAGGGACAGAGGCGACATCTTCTTGTGCAGGGCTCGTTATCGCAGTAAACGCGTTGTTGTCTACAGCCCTGAGTAAGGGCGATCCTTTCCTCCTGCCGTCCGCATACCGGTACGAGAGATCCGGACTAAGGCCAAGCTCAGAGCTCGCGTACTTTTTTTTTCAAATCCCGGTGTTTTGGGACCTTACTCTCCCCGTCCTCTCCTACCTACCCCCCACCCCCGCCTTTTCCTAGTTCTCTTACCCTTGGGTTGTGAAGGGTTGATAGTTTTCTGTCGTTTTCCCTTATCCTCATCACTTTAAGTTCTTTTTGAAAACGTACTTGATCTGCAGATAAATCTGTTTTTCCTTGTAGCTAACCTTCTGTCCCTTATAGGTTCTCAAAGTCTAATGCAGTTCCTCTGTGGGACTCACCCCCTTTCCCCGCTAGCTCCCTCTGCCACCCCAACCTCCCTGCAGGATCTTCGCGCAGCTCTGCAGCCTTTCAGTCTTCCTGGAAACCGAGATTGCAAAGACAATTTCAGTTGCGGTTGAAGTTCTTTGCCTCACTGTCCTAAGAGAATTCCGCCCTATAGTTTTAGAGCCGATGATAGACATTTCTTTGTTTTAGGCGAACTGTGAATTTGGTGAGCAGTCTTTCTTCCTTGTAATTAAACGTAGGCGGAAACAATTGAAGAGCTGGAGTGCTTAGTGTGAGGCAGAGTTCTTTCAAGTGCGGAAGAGAATATTTCGGGGAAGGAATAATACAATTGTTTTTGAATGACCCAGTGAGAAAATTCTGTTATCATTTGAAGTCTCCAGTTTATGCACTTAAAATGCAAGTGTTCCTACCCAGTTCTGTACCGCACAGAATGTCTCCTGAATCCTTTTTTAAGTCTTACTATGACAAACCAATTTTATAAAAATATTTGCTGGATAAGTAAGACAAGCTCAAAAATCATTTCTGGATATTGTCTTAAAGTACAATTTGATTATTATAGGTTTCTTTTTTCCTTTTCTTTTGGAAGTAGAATAAATGAAAACGAAGCCTGTGTAAACATGCATCCTTTTGCTTTGGTTTAAATTCTAGGATGTTAGTTAATTTTAATTAATCATTTTAGTGTTTAAATGAATCTCCCTTAATTTGGTTTGACTATATTTCAGTAGACGAAAAACTTTTTTTTTTTTAATTTTGTGGGTAGGATAAGGGCAGAAGAGTGAAAACTAAGACATGATTTTGACAGTTGTCAATGAGAAAGAATGTCAGTTTCTCATATTTCCCGTGAAAGAAGTTCAAATTCATACTTTTACTCATGTATGCTGAGGTATCAGGAACTCAATTCAGACTAAACTAAAAGAATGATGTACACATCAGAATGTAACATTAGAATGCCAGTTTATGTTGAAATAGAAGATAACCCTTTTCAGTGATCAGAATTTTCAGGTTGAAAATCCAGTGCATTCTTTCCTGTATCCAAGAACTTGGGAAGTTGTGTGGTAATGATGGAACAAAGAAAATGAACTTGGAAAGTCCTGAATTATACAGCATCATTAAAATTATGGTAGAAGTTTAAGAATTACCTGTTCTCTCTATAAAAAATACTTTTCAAGGGGTTTGAATGCTTAAATCAACTACTTATATCCTTTTCCTTGAAACAAAGCAAGATGAGTTTTCATTTTAACCCCTTTTCTTAGGGCCCTGTAGACCACTATGTTATAGATTGCAGTAGATATTGCAATTTTATATCTATTACCTTTAATTTCCTTGATGAAAACTTGGAAGATGCATTATTCTCTATGATGGAAATTTAGGAAATGGGACCTTATCAGCATCCCATATCTTACTAATTATCTTTTAGGTTTGAAAGTTAAAGTCCCCGAGTCGAGTCCAACTCTTTGAGACCCCATGGACTGACTATGCAGTCCATGGAATTCTCCAGGCTAGAATACTGGAGTGTGGGTATACTTTACTTTCTCCAGGGGATCTTGCCTACCCAAGTATCCGTCCCAGGTCTTTCCCATTGCAAGCGGATTCTTTACCAGCTGAGGCACCATGGAAGCCCATCTTTGAGGGTTATTTTGTGGAAAATAAACCTCATCCATTTAATGTGTATTCTGTTTATTTCTATCATGAAACAAATTTTAAAAAATTTTTTATTCTTTAATTCTAGGGATCAAGGGAATTCTAGACATTGTGTATTGACTTGTGTTTTGTATTTATCTATGTATAGAGATATTATAAATTTCTACTACTACTTTCTTAAATTTCAGAGTAGTGGAATACACTATTGGGTATATTAATAGTACACCTCTGAAAGTTGAAAGGGAGTAATTAAGAATACATTGCAAATAGCAAATTCAGATTTTAAAAAGTTAAAATAGTAATTTCAAGATAATTTCAAGAAAGTTTAGTTAAATTAATGGGTCATAAGAATGTGTGATACATACCTTAATTTTTTGAACTGAAGTTAAGATAAACACAGTTGCCCTAAAAACATCCCTTATTTCCACAGTCAGAATAAAATATATATTGGTTGGATTAACCACTATAATTTTTTCCTTGTTCTTACTCAAATTTACAGACATGTAGGGATGTTGGAAATAAGTGCATTCTGTAAACTGTTAAGAATTTTGTATAGTTTAAGAAGTTATTGTGAAGAAATGCTATGCAAATGAAAAGTGCTCTTGACATTAACAAGTAATTATAATTATACTATTATGTATTGAGTGTTTGCTATGTGCCATACACTCTGCTTAGTACTTAATATTAACTCATTTAATCTTCACAACAATTTTCTGAGGTTACATCATCTACATTTGTACTACGGCACATTTTGTGGGTGTTTCCATTGGAAAGTAATTACTGAAATTAGTCATTTTAGCTATTTGCTTAGAGCTTTGGAGAAGTTTTGAGGCAGGAGAATGTTGAAACTAGGATAAAATTAGGTTTTTCCATCATTAATCATTTATATCTATTACTGTGTATTATTTGATTGTATGTATTTTAATTTTCCTCTTTGAGTTTCTGTTCTGAGGCTTTTTGGTTTCTTGCTTGAGTCAGAACTTTAATAAGGTTAAGAAATTTTGAGCTTATTTTTATCCATGTAGAATTAAACAGGTTTTCTTACTGTGTATCAGTGTTATATTTCATTTACTTAGATTTAAGTCCCAAATCCACTGTTCATTTCAAGTCAAAAACTGTACTTTTAAACAATAAAAAAACCTGTTCCATTTTAAGCTCTAATCTTTATAAATTAACAGAATTTCATGTTTTTTCTAACCAGTTTTTCAGTAGATGGGTTAATTCTATAACTTCGAGCTTTTATTGGATGTGGTAATGGCTTTGGGGACTTGCTTTCTTCTGTATTATTTTGGAATCTATGTACAGTGAGTGATTTGTATAACAGGTTTCTAACTTTACTTTTGTTTCTCCGGATATAATGAAAGTCAATCTCAGATAAAAGGAAAATATGCCACCTTGTTCCATAGGTTCAGTGTTAAAATTATATGCCTCTTGAGGTTTGACAGAAAGCAACAAAATTCTGTAAAGCAATTATCCTTCAATTAAAAAATAAATAAATTTAAAAAATTATATGCCGTAATTACTTGAATTCTGTGAGAATTGAAATGTGGAAAAGAAATTTAAACAATTCTTGTTTCTCGTCACCATTTATTTGCTCTTATTATAGCAGATAATTGCCTCCCAACTGATTTCAGCACCACTGTTTTGTAGCTTAGGTGTCAATTAAGTATAATAACTCAGAACTTGACCTTTATTAGCTTGGTTTCAGAATCTAAAATTGTGAAGTTGCTGTAGACTATGGAAAGTCTGAGTCTAATTTTATCTAACATTTGCTGATTGCATCTTTCTGTTATGGTTTAAAATGCTTTTCTTTTCTCTTTATTTCTTATAAATTAATACTTGGATCAAGTCTATTGACTTCGTTTGATTTTGGTGTGTGTGTGTGTGTGGTGGGTTATAGGTGGTATTATGATCTTCTGTCAGAAGGTGGTCTCTGTTTTTGTGATGTTAGCAGCCCTTCATAATCAATGCCTGCCTCCGTTACTTCGTTAAGATTGAGAAATGATGATATTCTATCATTCCTTCGCTAAAAACTGGGGTGCTTGTATAAAGAAAAACTCACCCTCATCTGCTTGGTAACCCACTTGTACAGTTAATATAGGAAGTTCAGTTGCTCAGTCATGTCCGACTCTTAACAGCCCCCTGGACTGCAGCATGCCAGGCTTCCCTGTCCATCACCAACTCCTGGAGCTTGCTCAAACTCATGTGCATCAAGTCGGGGATGCCATCCAACCATCTCATCCGCTGTCCTCTTCTCCTGCCTTCAGTCTTTCCCAGCATCAGGGTCTTTTCAAATAAGTCAGCTCTTTGCATCAGGTGGCCAGAGTATTGGCGTTTCAGCTTCAGCATCAGTCCTTCCAATGAGTATTCAGGACTGGTTTCCTTTAGGATGGACTGGTATGATCTCCTTGCAGTCCAAGAGACTCCAAGAGTCTTCTCCAATGCCTCAGTTCCAAAACATCAATTCTTCAGCACTCAGCTTGCTTTATGATCCAATTCTTGCATCCATACTTGACTACTGGAAAAACCATAGCTTTGACTATATGGACCTTTGTTAGTAAAGTAATGTCTCTGCTTTTTAATACGCTGTCTAGGTTGGTCATAACTTTTCTTCCAAGGAGCAAGTGTCTTTTAATTTCTTGGCTACAGTCACCATCTGCAGTGATTTTGCAGCCCAAGAAAATAAAGTCTGTCACTGTTTCCATTCTGTCCCCTTCTGTTTGCCGTTAAGTTCTGGGACTGGATGCCATGATCTTAGTTTTTTGAATGTTGTTTTAAGCCAGCTTTTTCACTCTCTTTTACTTTCATCAAGAGGCTCTTCAGTTCCTCTTTGCTGTCTGCCATAAGGGTGGTGTCATCTGCGTATCTGAGGTTATTAATATTTCTCCTGGCAATCTTGATTGCAGCTTGTGCTTCATCCACCCTGGCATTTCACATGATGTACTCTGCATAGAAGTTAAATAAGCAGGGTGACGGTCTACAGCCTTGTCATAATCCTTTCCCAATTTGGAACTAGTCCATTGCGCCATGTCTGGTTCTAAGTGTTGCTTCTTGACCTGCATACAGATTTCTCAGGAGGCAGGTAAGGTGGTCTGGTATTCCTATCTCTTTAAGAATTTTCCAGTTTGTTGTGATCCACACAGTCAA
The DNA here is from genome assembly GCF_029407905.1 of Bubalus kerabau. Lineage (NCBI taxonomy): Eukaryota > Metazoa > Chordata > Mammalia > Artiodactyla > Bovidae > Bubalus > Bubalus kerabau. Next base: position 55,380,551 of record NC_073642.1, on the reverse strand, counting down.
AGGCTTTAGAGTAGTCAATGAAGCAGAGGTAGATGTTCTTTTGGAATTCCCTTGCTTTTTCTTTGGTCCACCAGATGCTGGCAATTTGATCTCTGGTACTTCTGCCTTTTCTAAATCCAACTTGAGCACCTGGAAGTTCTTGGTTTACGTACTGTTGAAGCCTAGCTTGGAGAATTTTGAACATTACTTTGCAAGCATGTGAGATGAGTGCAATTGTACGGTAGTTTGAGCATTCTTTGGCATTGCCCTTCTTTGTGATTGGAATGAAAACTGACCTTTTCCAGTCCTGTGGCCACTGCTAAGTTTCCCACATTTACTGGCATATTGAGTGCAGCACTTTCACAGCATCATCTTTTAGGATTTGAAATGTAGGAAAGGTATGATAAATGCTTGATTCTTTCCCTTTATTTGCTTGGTTTCAAATAATGAGTTGATTCATTAGTATCTTCTAGTGGTGATCAGTTTTTTAAAATTATCATAATTGTATTATCATTATGAACTCATGGATTTAAGCATGTCTGCTATGTTTGAATCAATTGCAGTTACTACAGTGGATGATCAGTTTGCCCCATCTGTGACTAGTGAAGGCCTGTTCAGTTTGGCTCCAAAGTTTTTTATGACCTTAGTCATCATTGATAGCTTTATTGCTATCTACTATGTAATGATTCCAAATTTATCTTGACGTTTTCTGTCTTAGGTCTAGAATCAGCTGTTTGTCCAAGGAATTCTATTTCCTTAGAGGGAAACAATATTTAGGGACCCCATCTGGTGCTAGGAGTACTCTGTGCTACTGGGTTGGTCATAACTTCTAACCCTTTTCAGTTGACAGAGCTCAAAAATATAATTTTATTTTTTTCTTAATTATACATTTTATACATTTGTATCTTGTATGTATTTTGTTATATGCATAATTTATATAGTTAGTGTGTATAATATTGTTTATATATATGTATATATATATTTATTCTGTTATTTTTATTTCAAAATCAGACTACAGGTACTTCCCTGGTGGTCCAGTGGCTAAGGCTCCATGCTTCCAATGCAGGCAGCTTGGGTTCAATCCCTGGTAAGGGAACTAGATCCCACATGATGCAATAAAGATCGGGTATGTCACAACTAAGACTCAGAGCAGCCAAATAAATAAAATATTAAACAAAAAATCAGACTGCAGGGTTTATGTTTACTATCTCAGGCTTATGTCTTTCTCTCTTTTCTCCTTTACTAAAAATCCCAGATCATGAATGATGACCAGGGGTGATAGAGTTAGAAATGTCAGATAATTATGCACCATGGCATTGCACAGTAACCATTTCAGAATACAAATAACATCTTCACCAACTATGTGAAGTGGTATAAGATTTTTTAAGGCATACCTCTCTAAGGATGGCCCATCAAATTACTAAAGTTATTTGGTATAATATGGTTAGGCTGCTAACTGAACATTGAGTTCCTTTGTTTCCTTTTATTTTCAAATTGTTGTTTTTAAGGTTTAATTTTGCTTTATAATTATGTAAAATACTACCTTAATTCCACAGTCAAATCTATAAAACTGAGATATGTTCAAAGATGTGTAGCTTTATCTCTATCCCCTCCACTCTGTTCTCTCCCTCCTCTGTTAGGTAACCTTTTAAAAATATACCACGTTATATTTCCTTAAAAAAAAAAAATAAGTCGTTATATATATTTGTAACCCCCCCCCCTTTCTTAAATAAATAGTGGCATACTGTACACATATTTCTCTTCCATGTTTGGATCAGGAAGAGCCTGCAGAGTAGTATATACAGAGATTCCTCATTCCCATTCACAGCTGCATAGTATTCCATTGTGTGGATGTGCCAGGGGTTTCTTTCACCCACCCTTTTGTTGGTGGGCATTAGAGCTTAAAATTCTTGGTTTGTTGCCTTTTAGTTTCTCAAATACTAAAGTAAAAAGCATAAGGTATTATTGTTTTGCTTTTACAAATAGACCTGTAATTATTAACCTTATGCATTTGTCTTTTTATATTTTTGCCAGTGTATTTTTTGATAAGTTCTTAGAAGTAGAATTGTTAGATTAATGAATAAATGCAAATGTAATTTTGCTAAATTTTCCAGATCTATTTCCAGAGGTCTCTATCATTCAGCGTTCCCTTGGGGATGGATGAATGTGTTTGTTTCTCATAGCCTCACCAAAGTATATTGTCAGGAAAGCATTGTTATTAATAACTCCATATAGTTGTTTTTGGAGAAGGCAATGGCACCCTACCCCAGTACTCTTGCCTGGAAAATCCCATGGATGGAGGAGCCTGGAAGGCTGTAGTCCATGGGGTCTCTGAGGGTCGGACACGACTGAGCGACTTCACTTTCACTTTTCACTTTCATGCACTGGAGAAGGAAATGGCAACCCACTCCAGTGTTCTTGCCTGGAGAATCCCAGGGACGGGGGAGCCTGGTGGGCTGCTGTCTGTGGGGTCACACAGAGTCGGACACGACTGAAGTGACTTAGCAGCAGTAGCAGCAGCAGCAGCATAGTTGTTTTTGGTGTGTTTTTTTGTGATATTTTCTTTAATTTTGCGATCCCATGGACTATACAGTCCATGGAATTCTCCAGGCCAGAATACTGGCATGGATAGCCTTTCCCTTCTCCAGGGGATCTTCCAAACCCAGGGATCGAACCCAGGTCTCCTGCATTGCAGGCCGATTCTTTACTAGCTGAGCCACAAGGAAAGCCTTTGATTAAGTACAAAGACTTTTCCAGTCACGTCACATGGAGATCATTTTATCCATCCTCTGTTTGGCTGCCAGTCTTTTGTCTCTCTCCTCAGCAATGGTAAAGCAAATACCCTTTCCACGGGGAGGAGAGATCCATGGTTTGTTGCCTTTGCCAATAATGAAAATGTTTGAGAACCAAGTGGCAAAGTTGTTGCCATTGGCATCTTTCACATGAACTACATCTAAAGAACCTGGATGCCTCTTCTGGTTGGTAATCACACCAATTCTTTTCAGGTTAGCACCTCCAGTCACCATGCACAGGTTACTAGTGTCAAATTTGATGAAACCAGTAATCTTGTCCATCTCCAAGGCAATTTGAATGGTGTCCTTCACTTTGATGAGGGGATCAGGCAAGGATGGTGCGAGCATATGGGTCACCAGATGAAGGATTCCTTTTGTCCCCACAAAGATCTTTCTCACTTTGCACAACTTACACTTGGCCTCCTCAGGTGTAATATGATGAAGAGCAAAGCGACCCTTCGTGTCATAGATCAAACGAAAATTCTCTCCAGTCTAATAATGCTGATGACATCCATAAAATCAACAGGGTAGGTTATTGGTGCGAATTTGCCATTGATCTAAATGAAACGCTGCTGCAAATCTTCATCTCCTGTTAAGGCATACTTAAGTCTGTTCCTTAGGGAAATGATTAGGGGAAGACATTTCCTCAGCTTGTGGGGACCAGTAGGTGGACGAGGGGCAAACACACCAGTCAGTTTATCCAGCATCCAGTTTTTTGGAGCTGCTCCAGGCTCCAGGTGCTTCTTGGGACCTCTAGCCATCGCCGTGCTGGGCACAAAAAGAGGCCTCCATATGGTTTTAATGCATTTGATTACAAATGAAGTTAAAGAATTTTTCATATACTTAAGAACCATATATTTTTTAACCTCCTGTTCATTTCTTTAGACTGTTTATAGTGCTAGAATATTTTAGGAATGTTTTATTTTTTGAGGTTGCATCTTTATATTTATTATAAATATTTTTCTCAACCTTATTCACATGTTTTTCTTTGCTTATGAATTTTTTAACTATTCAGAGTTTTTAATGTAATTAATCTAACCTGTCTTTTCACTTGTACCATAGTTAGGAAACTATTCTTCAATCTCAAGTTATAGAGAGATTCGCACCATTTTATTCAAATACTTGTATATTTTCATTTTTTCCATTTATACCTCTGATCCGTTAGGAATTTATCTTGGCGTAGATATGTGGAAGTAAAGTGGCTCAGTCACGTCTGATTCTTTGCGACCCCATGGACTAGCCTACCAGGCTCCTCCATCCATGGGATTTTCCAGGCAAGAGTACTGGAGTGGGTTGCCATTTCCTTTTCTAGGGGATCTTCCCGACTCAGGGATCGAATCCAGGTCTCCCACATTGTATGCAGATGCTTTACTCTCTGAGCCACAAGGGAAGTCCCAGATATGTGGAAGGGATCTAATTTTATCTTTTTTTCTTGTGGCTATTCTGTTCTCTCAACATGTTTACTTGAAAGTCACACTTTTCCTCACAGATTTTGAAATGCTGCCTTTATCATAAGCTAAATTTTCATGTTAAATTATCTATTTCTGTATTTTCTATTCTTCTCCACTGATTAGTTTCTCCAAACCAAACATTCTATTTAATCCACAACAGATTTTACAAATGAGAATGTTCAAGTTTAGAGTAAGTAATTTGCCTAAAGTCTGCAGCTACTAAGTAGTCAAATGTTGACTTGAACCCATTCATCTCTCTGGCCCTGAAATGCACACTTTGACTCACTGTTCTTTCCTGTTTTCCATGGTACTTACATTTCATTGTGCACAAGGTTATTGATAAGATAAATGAAACTGTGTAAAGCTGGCAAAGGTCAGGTTTTGAAGATTGGGAATTCTTGCTGCCGTGAGCTATTTTTAGCCATTTATGGGTAAATAAGAACCAAGTATAGTCACAGTTGTAATTCATAGTTTTGAAGGAGGTACAGTTAGAATTTGCAATAATTTTTAAGTAGTTACACTTGTGCTGGAAATATTTTAACTGATTTTAAAACATGAACGTGCATAAGAATGCTAATACATTCTTGAAACACAGATTGCTGCTCCTTCCTCTCTGTAGTTTCTGAATCCTGAGGTTAGGTGTGTGCTTGGGCTCAAGAATTTGCATTTTAGCAGATCCTAGGTGATACTGATGCTGCTAGTGCAAGGATCATATTTTGAGAACCATTGTTTTAAAGCTTTCTCTTTCGAAAATTCTGTGAATTTCTCTAAAGTCAAATTTCTTGAGCGAGAGAAGTCAAATTTAAAGTGTTAAAAATGATGTGTTATGACAAATCTTCAATGTAATTCATTTTAAGTTCCCTATATTTACTGTTTTTAAAGTTCATAGTTCAAATCATTTTGGTTATAAGAATATAATCTCTTAAACTTTATTCTCAGTAGTTCTTAAAGGGAGTGGACATCGTGTCATTTGTATCCAGTCCAATGATAGAAATATGTATGGGTGTTCTTTTATTTTTTATTTATTTATTTATTTTTTTATTTTTTTTAATCTTTTTTTTTTATTTTATTTTTAAACTTTACATAACTGTATTAGTTTTGCCAAATATCAAAATGAATCCGCCACAGGTATACATGTGTTCCCCATCCTGAACCCTCCTCCCTCCTCCCTCCCCATTCCATCCCTCTGGGTGTTCTTTTAAAAATGTATGTCATCTTTACCAGTATCCTTCCTTGAGTGCTTTTTAAAACTTTGATCATTTTTATTATTTTGGAGAGAAAAAAGGAGAAATACAATAAAGGGTATAAGTATAGGGAAACTGCTTCATCATGGTATTCTGACCTTGCATGTATACACATAGGCAAAAGCTTGGACTGTGGGACTGAAGCTTATCTGAGTCTTGGAACACCTTGTGATTCTCTTGGAACATGAGAGGAAAGTCCTTAAGGAACTGCTACAGGGCCATCTCCCACGTGCCTCTCTGTCTCCCCTGGAAGTCTGCCATGATGCTGTTTCTCTTTACCTTTCTAGAGTGATGGGGCTTCCCTGCTAGCTCAGACGGTAAAGAATCTTCCTGCAGTGCAGGAGACCTGAGTTCAGTTCCTGGCTGGGAAGATCCTCTGGAGAAGGAAATGGCAACCCACTCCAGTATTCTTGCCTGGAGAATTCCATGGACGGAGAAACCTGGCGGGCTACAGTCCGTGGGGTTGCAGAGTCAGACACAACTAAGCAACTAACACACGCAAGTGTGCTGAGGTATGGGACTTGCACGTAGCAGAGCTGTGGAATGCAGAACTGCTGCTGCCATCCAGCCTCCTTTGTATGCATTTTCCTTTTTGGTGTGTAGGGCAGGGATCCAGGGAGCTTAGTCTTTTACTGTCTGTGAGTAATAAACTGTCTAAATACAAAAGTGGCTTACTGTATCTTTTCTGGTCACATTAGTCAGGCTTTGGCCTTGACCTGTTTGTATTTGTTCATTTGACAGTAAGTCAGCCTCGTTCGTTTTTTTGGTGAGCATGGAAGGGAGTCACATGGTTTTAGCTGGCAAAAACTGAATATTCCTCAGGAAGATAATAAGTAGTACATAACAGTCGTCAGGTACTTAATGGGTACCATTTTGTGTGTGCTTTACAGATGAGGAAACTGAGACTTTAAGATCACTTTCCTAAGGTCACATCGCTATTGAAATAGCACAGACAACCCAAGGGGCCTGATTTCCAGAGCCCAGTTTCTTAAAATCGTACCGTCCTGCATATTTGGATATGTGTCATATTTACCCAAACGTGTGTTTTTGTGTGTTGCATGTGTACATATATGTGTTTATTTACAAATCAGTATTGTGTTAAACTTTCATATTATGTTAATGGTAATTTGCCAGTCTTCAATTGGGTACACAAAAATTAGTTTAATTTTTGATCTATTACTGTATGATTTCTTCTTACACTAAAAATGGCTCTAACCAATAACTTATTAACTTATTTTGAGAATCAATAATTCTTTAATACTTTATGTAGTCCAAGATGTCAGTGGTACCAAGTAGATTTACCCAATAGTAAGAGATGGTACAACGTAAAAAGCAGAGTACCTCTAAAGCGGACAATGTAAAAAAAAAAAAAAATCACTAGTAATGGCTTAATAATGAATAAAATAATATTTATCACAAGCTTACTAAATGATAGACACTATTCTAAGCCCTTCATATATATAAACACATTTAATCCTCAAAACAATTCTGTATTATTGTTATTGAGTAACTTTCACCCTTTGGTTTTTCACACAGCTCTCAGATTTCCTTTTTTTTTTTAAAGGACTCCATACTCATAATACGTGTCTTGAAGTTCTTCTCTTCATCAGCTGTTTTACTTTGCTTAGATTCCTTTTAAAGGATGGTACCCCAAATCTGTATTCCAGATATGGTCTGACATTTGGAGAGCCAAGTGGAATGTCTCCTCTTTAGTTCTATGTATTATAGTTCTATCAATGCACATTAAACCTCCCTAAGATTCGCATCCAACTGGTGAGTCTTTTCTCTCTTATTCTATACTTGTATAGTTGTTCTGGAATCCACTATAGAATTTTAACATTTATCCCTCTTAAATTTCTTCTTGTTAGATGTCAGGTCGTTTTGGATACATGTTTTACTGGCTGATGTATTTGTTGTCCTCTGCAGCTTTGTATCATCTGCAGAGCTAAAGGGCCTGCCCCCAGTATCTTCATCTTGGCCTTACACCATACCAGCAGAAACCTCCCTCCAGGTAGACCTCATTCCATTAAGTAGTATACTGTAGTGTGGTTATCCAACCACATGCTAGTTTAGCTAACTGAACTAGCTTATTATATTTCTGGTTTTGTTCTCAAAATCGTGTCTTTAAATATCATGTATTTTTCTGATCTGCAAGTCTTCCAAATACATAAAAAGAAACCCCAAGATTCATCTGTGACACATCTTCTTGTTAGTTCGTCCATCCTAGTGTTAGAAATCACTGCATCATCATCTCAGTATTCACAAATCAACTCTTTAATAACTTGTTTTATAGTGTTATCTAAAATTAACATTATCCTTTCCAAGATGTTACTAGAAATTACTGTCTTATTTTTTAAAACAGTCTTTAGTCTTGTGGCACTGGCAGTGATTCAGGAGTCTCATTCAGAAGTTCTTTTAAATATCGTAGGACATAATTATTTGGTCTGGGAGAGGTATGAACTTATAAAGTAGCTAGATCTCCTATTTTTCTTGCTTGATTTACTTTTTAAAAGATTTAAGTACAGTTTTAGGTTCACAGCAAAATTAAGGAGCGTACAGAGGTTTCCCATTTCCACCCTTCACCAGCACGTGCATACCTTCCCCCATCATCCATGTCCCCCACCGTAGTGGTGCGTTTGTTTCAATAGGTGAACTTATATTGACACATTATCCCCCGAAGTCCATAATTCACCTTAGGGTTCATTCTCAGTGTTGTATATTCTGTGGGTTGGGACAGGTGTATAATGATACACATCTACCATTATAGTGTTATATAGAGTAATTTCACTGCCCTAAAGGTCCTGAGTGCTTTGCCTATTCATCTTCCCTCCCCAAAACCCCTAGCAACCATTGATATTTTTACTGTCTTTATACTTTTACCTTTTCCAGAATATCATATAATTGGACTCTTGCAGCGTATAGCATTGTCAGTTGGCTTCTTTTACTTGATAAGACATTTCCTCTATGTCTTTAGGAGCTCGACAGCCCATTTCTTTTAGCACTGAATAATATTCTGTGGTATTCGTGTAGCATAGTTTAATAGTTACCCATTCACCTCCTGAAGGACACCTTGGTTGCTTCCAAGTATTGGCACTTCAAAATAAAGTTGCTATAAACATCCACGTGCAAGTTTTTGTGTGGACATAAATTTTCAGTTCATTTGGGTAAATAGGAAGGCAAATGCAGGATTGTATGGTAAGACTATGTTTAGTTTTATAAGAAAGAAAAGAAAGTGAAGTCGCTCAGTCGTGTCCGACTCTTGGCAACCCCATGGACTGTAGCCTACCAAGCTCTTCCGACCATGGGATTTTCCAGGCAAGAATACTGGAATGGGTTGCCATTTCCTTTTCCAGAAGATCTTCCCGACCCAGGGATTGAACCCAGGTCTCCTGCATTGTAGGCAGACGCTCTACCGTCTGAGCCACCAGGGAAGTCACTTATAAAACCATACAGGTTAGTTTTATAAGAAGCTATCAAAGTGTCTTCCAGAGTTGCTGTACAATTTTGGATTCCCACTAGCCATGAATGAAAGTTCCTTTTGCCCCATATTGTCCCTCACGTTGGGTGTTCTCAGGGTTCTGGGTTTTAACCATTCTAATAGGTGTGAGGTAGTATTTCATTGTTGTCTTAATATGCAATTTCCTGATGACCCCTGACATCATTTCATCTGCTTACTCTTTGTATCTTTTCTGGTGAGGTGTCTGTTAAGGTCTTTAATCCATTTCTTAATCAGGTTGTTAATTTTCTTATTGTTTAATTTTAAAAGTTCTTTGTTTAATTGAATAATAGTTCTTTATCAGTTGTGGTTTTCTACAGATATTTTCCCCCAGTGTGTGGCTTGTCTTCTTATTCTCTTGACAAGTTTTTCCCAAAGTAGAAGTTTTTGTGGGTTTTTTGTGCGTGAGTGAATGTATATGTGTTTGTTTTGTTTTTAATAGGGATGTCCAGCTTACCATTCTTTCTTGTATGGATTGTGCCTTGGTGTCATCTCTAAAAATAATCATTGCCATACCCAAGGTCATCTAGAATTTACTCTTGTGTTATCTTCTAAGTGTTTTATAGTTTTGCATTTTACATTTAGGTCTGTAATCCGTTTTGAGTTAATTTTTCTGAAGGATATAAGTAAGGACTGTGTGCAGTTTCATTTTTTTATTTGTGGATATCCATTCCACCTCCATTTGTTGAAAAGACCTCCATTGTATTGCCTTTCTTGCTTTGTTAAAGATCAGTTAACTGTGTTTATGTGGGTCTATTTCTAGACACTCTGTTCCACTGGTCTATTTGTCTGCACTTTCACTGGTGCCATTCTGTCTTCATTACTATAGCTTTATAATAATGCTTGAAATTGGGTAGTATGAGTCATTTGACTTTATTCTTCTTTTTCAATATTGAGTTGGCTATTCCGGGTATTTTGTCTCTCTGTGAAAACTTTAGAATCAGTTTTCACCATCCACAAAATAACTTGCTAGAATTTTGATTGGGATTACGTTGAATCCGTAGTGCAAGTCAGGAAGAATCGACATCTTGATAATGTTGAGAGTCTTATCCATGAACATGGAATCTCTCTCCATTTATTTAGTTCTTTGCTTTCTTTTATTAGAATTTTATACTTTTTCTCATATAGATCTTCTACATATTTTGTTAGATTTATATATAAGTATTTCAATTTTTAGGTGTTATGTAAATGATAATATGTTTTAAATTTCAACTTTTACTTGTTCATTGATGCTTTATAGAAAAGTAATTGACTTTTGTATATTAACCTTGTATCTTGCAAACTTGCTATAATTGCTTCCTAGTTGCAGCGTTGGGGGGGGGGGGGGGGGAGGGTGGGTTTTGTTTTGGGTTTTCTACATAGACAGTCATGTCATCTGCCAACAAAGATAGTTTTGTTTCTTTCTTTCCAATCAATATACCTTTTATTTCCCTTTCTTGTCTCATTGTATTAAACAGGTGTCCTTTTTCATACTCTTATTTTCTGTATCATTCAGTTTCCTGTTTGTTGCTCACTTTTCATTCTGAATAACATCTCCTTGTTAAATCAGACAAATGAGAGTAGAGAGGGATATGTTTCACAAAACACCATTTTTAATTAATTGCATGTAAAGGAATTGAGTACCTAAATGTTTATAGACTTTAAGATGAAATTAATTGTGACCTAGCCTTTTCAAAATTGGAATTGGATAGAAGATGGGAGAGGAGAAAGTTTATAGACAAAATCTGGCAAATGGTAAGAAAATACTTATATTGAGCTGTTGTAATTACATGAGCTTTATTGGAGTGAAAGGTCATTATGGAAAGAATGAAACTGGTAAAAGTGAGGATCATGAGAAGAGAATGAGACAAGTGCTGTATTCATAGCACTTCAGGTTTTCAGGAACTTAGGTCGGTAGGTGCCCAATATGCTACTGGAGATCAGTGGACAAATAACTCCCAGAAAGAATGAAAGGATGGAGCCAAAGCGAAAACAGTACCCAGTTGTGGATGCGACTGGTGATAGAAGCAAGGTCCGATGCTGTAAAGAGCAATATTGCATAGGAATATGGAATGTTAGGTCCATGAATCAAGGCAAATTGGAAGCAAGAGTGAACGTTGACATTCTAGGAATCAACGAACTAAAATGGACTGGAATGGGTGAATTTAACTCAGATGACCATTATATCTACTACTGTGGGCAGGAATCCCTTAGAAGAAATGGAGTAGCCCTCATGGTCAACAAAAGAGTCTGAAATGCAGTACTTGGATGCAATCTCAAAAACAACAGAATGATCTCTGTTTGTTTCCAAGGCAAACCATTCAATATCATGGTAATCCAAGCCTATGCCCCAGCCAGTAATGCTGAAGAAGCTGAAGTTGGAACAGTTCTATGAAGACCTACAAGACCTTTTAGAACACCCCCCCCCCAAAAAAAAAAAAAAAAAAGAACTAACACCCAAAAAAGATGTCCTTTTCATTATAGGGGACTGGAATGCAAAAGTAGGAAGTCAAGAAACACCTGGGATAACAGGCATATTTGGCCTAGGAATGTGGAATGAAGCAGGGCAAAGGCTAATAGAGTTTTGCCAAGAGAACACACTGGTCATAACAAACACCCTTTTCCAACAACACAAGAGAAGACTCTACATATGGACATCACCAGATAGTCAACACCGAAATCAGATTGATTATATTCTTTGCAGCCAAAGATGGAGAAGCTCTATACAGTCAGCAAAAACAAGACCAGGATCTGACTGTGGCTCAGATCATGAACTCCTTATTGCCAAATTCAGACTTAAATTGAAGAAAGTAGGGAAAACCACTAGACCATCCAGGTATGACCTAAATCGGATCCCTTATGATTATACAGTGGAAGTAAGAAATAGATTTAAGGGACTAGATCTGATAGATAGACTGCCTGATGATCTATGGACGGAGGTTCGTGAAATTGTATGGGAAACAGGGATCAAGACCATCCCCATGGAAAAGAAATGCAAAAAAGCAAAATGGCTGTCTGGGGAGGTCTTACAAATGGCTGTGAAAAGAAGAGAAGTGAAAAGCAAAGGAGAAAAGGAAAGATATAAGCATCTGAATGCAGAGTTTCAAAGAATAGCAAGGAGAGATAAGAAAGCCTTCCTCAGCGACCAATGCAAAGAAATAGAGGAAAACAAGAGAATGGGAAAGACTAGAGATCTCTTCAAGAAAATTAGAGATACCAAGGGAACATTTCATGCAAAGATGGGCTCGATAAAGGACAGAAATGGTATGGACCTAACAGAAGCAGACGATATTAAGAAGAGGTGGCAGGAATACACAGAAGAACTGTACAAAAAGGATCTTCACAGCCAAGATAATCACGATGGTGTGATCACCCACCTAGAGCCAGACATCCTGGAATGTGAAATCAAGTGGGCCTTAGAAAGCATCACTATGAACAAAGCTAGTGGAGGTGATGGAATTCCAGTTGAGCTCTTTTAAATCCTGAAAGATGATGCTGTGAAAGTGCTGCACTCAATATGCCAGCAAATTTGGAAAACTCAGCAGTGCCACACAGGACTGCAAAAATTCAGTTTTCATTCCAATCCCAAAGAAAGGCAATGCCAAAGAATGCTCAAACTACCGCACAATTACACTCATCGCACACGCTAGTAAAGTAATGCTCAGAATTCTCCAAGCCAGGCTTTAGCAATACGTGAACCGTGAACTTCCTCATGTTCAAGCTGGTTTTAGAAAAGGCAGAGGAACCAGAGATCAAATTGCCAACATCCGCTGGATCATGGGAAAAGCAACAGAGTTCCAGAAAAACTTCTATTTCTGCTTTATTGACTACTCCGAAGTCTTTGACTGTGTGGATCACAATAAACTGTGGAAGATTCTGAAAGAGATGGGAATCCCAGACCACCTGACCTGCCTTTTGAGAAACCTGTATGCAGGTCAGGAAGCAACAGTTAGAACTGGACATGGAACAATAGACTGGTTCCAAATAGGAAAAGGAGTATGTCAAGGCTGTATATTGTCACCCTGCTTATTTAACTTCTATGCAGAGTACATCATGAGAAACGCTGGGCTGGAAGAAGCACAAGCTGGAATCAAGATTGCCAGGAGAAATATCAATAACCTCAGATACGCAGATGACACCACCTTTATGGCAGAAAGTGAAGAGGAACTAAAAAGCTTCTTGATGAAAGTGAAAGAGGAGAGTGAAAAAGTTGGCTTAAAGCTCAGCATTCAGAAAACGAAGATCATGGCATCTGGTCCCATCACTTCATGGGAAATAGATGGGCAAACAGTGGAAGCAGTGAGAGACTTTATTTTTCTGGGCTCCAAAATCACTGCAGATGGTGACTGCAGCCATGTAATTAAAAGACGCTTACTCCTTGGAAGGAAAGTTATGACCAACCTAGTTAGCATATTCAAAAGCAGAGACATTATTTTGCCAACAAAGATCCGTCTAGTCAAGGCTATGGTTTTTCCAGTGGTCATGTATGGATGTGAGAGTTGGACTGTGAAGAAAGCTGAGTGCCGAAGAATTGATGCTTTTGAAGTGTGGTGTTGGAGAAGACTCTTGAGAGTCCTTTGGACTGCAAGGAGATCCAACCAGTCCATCCTAAAGGAGATCATTCCTGGGTGTTCATTGGAAGGACTGATGGCTAAAGCTGAAACTCCAGTACTTTGGCCACCTCATGCGAAGACTTGACTCTTTGGAAAAGACCTTGATGCTCGGAGGGATTAGGGGCAGGAGGAGAAGGGGATGACAGGATGAGATGTCTGGATGGCATCACCGACTTGATGCACATGAGTTTGAGTGAACTCCGGGAGTTGGTGATGGACAGGGAGGCCTGGTGTGCTGCGATTCATGGGGTCACAAAGAATTGGACACGACTGAGCGACTGAACTGAACTGAACTGAAACTTTATAAAGCCATTTTCATGTAACCTTCGAAATATGGTTGTATTCTTATTTTATGGATGACAGAATTAATACTTGGATTAAGTAATGTACCAATTCCATATAACAGTATATGAGCCAGTTAGGACTAAAACTCATTATCTTGTATTTCCAAGGGCCATGTTCTTCACTAATACTGTTACATTTCTGTTGCCTCACCATAGTATCCTGTACTCATCATTCTTACAGTCTGTTGTGTTTTCATGTACATTATCTAATTTGATCCTCAAAAACTGTGAGGTATGTATGGTTCAGGTATTATTAACATTGGACTTCCCAGGTTCTGCTAGTGGTAAAGAAACCTGCGTGCCTTTGCCAGGAGACTTAAGAGATGTTGGTTCAATCTCTGGGCCAGGAAGATCTCCTAAAGAAGAACATGGCAACCCACTCAGTATTCTTGAGAATCCCATGGACAGAGGAGCGTAGTGGGCTACAGTCCATAGGGTCTTAAAGAGTTGGACACGATTGAAGTGACTTAGCATGCATTCATGCATTATTAATATTATGATCTCACTTTGATAAGGAAATTGAAGGTAAGATAAAGTCAATGATGTGAAGTAGCCAGGACCACTTTCTAGTTCTATTGTTTATTTTGTATGTCTACTCACCTTTCCTGTTGTTCATTTTTTTCTTTTTAGTCTAGATAATTAACTAGTTTTTTTCTATTAAATGAAGGCTTAAAAAAGAAGTTAAATAAGTTTTAAGAGGTCAGTACTATAGTAAGTAAAAAGAACAGATCCAGATCTAAACATATGCCTTCTGGTTGCTGTTTTCTTAAAATATTCTGTTCTGGAATAAAGTACCTACTGGAAAACCAACAAGTTTCTTGAGACTTGTCTGTACCCTGATTGAGAATTATTCTGTTAGATGTATATAGGATTATTTGGAGAGATCAGAAGTAGAGGTTGGTGATATCAGTTATAATGTCATGTTAACAAAAATTTTTCACATATATAAAATTCAGATGAAACAAATGTGAAATGATGACATTCTTAGTGAAGATCAAAGTTTTAATATTTGAGTATTTTCACTTAAAAATGCCCCAGGAATGAAGTGTTAGATTCTCCCCAGCCTACCAACATTCATATTATTTACTAATGTTCAGAATTTTGTAATTTATTTGATAATACTTTTAAAATAGGAGCTAATCTTCTGCTTTTTTAAGATTATTATTATTATCCCTGAAACTTGTGTTTGAAGAGTGAATGAGATAGGAAAGAAACAGTTCGTATCGTGTAGATGCCTTACGATCCTTTTCATCTATTCTAAACAGCTGCTATGAGCCCTTCTGAAGTGTTGGTGTATTAATTTCTTATGGCTGCTATGACAAATTACCACAAACTCAGTTGCTTAAAATAACAGAACTTTATTCTCTTACAGTCACAGAGGCCAAAAGTCTGAAATTAGTAACGCTGGCCTGAAATAAGGTGTTGGCAGGGCTGTGCGCCCTCTGGAGGTTCCAGGGGAGAATGCGTGCTTCACCTCTTCCAGCTTCTGGTGGCTGCCAGTGTTAATTGGTTTGTGACTGCATCTCTCCAGTCTCTGCCTCTGTGGTCAGATTACCTTCTTTTCTTCTGTCTGTGTCAGATCTCCTTCTGCCTTCTTATAAAGTAAATGTGATTGTACTTGGATAATCCAGGATAATCTCACCATCTCAAAATCCTCAATCATGTCTGTACAGTCTTTTTTTTTTTTTTTTTTTTTTTGCCATGTAAAGTGCCATTCAAAGCTTCCAGGGATTAGGTTGGGGATGTCTTTTGCCAGAGCAGTTATTCAACATACCCCAGTTCTTAATGCCTCTCACTTTTTATTCATCTTTCCGGTCTCATCTTTTCTCTTCTTTTCTATTTTTATTCTTTTTCATCTTCCAGAAGCACAGGGTGTTAAGTAGATGGAGTGGGTATGATCCAGATGTATCAGGAGTTGAGTAGGTATGGTCTAGATCAGTAAGTGAGCCTTATTGCCCTTATAGAATACCAGACTGTGTTCACATTAATTTTTTGTTGTCATCGAATCAGTTGACAGTAGTGGTATCTTTATAAATTCAGCATGCCTTTTCTAAATAATTATTGAATCTCTGGGTAAAGTATGTGAGTTAACATGAAATTGCCTTTCAGTTAAAGTATCTGTTGATTAGATTGACAGACATTGATATCATTATTGAGAAAAATAGCCAAATAACTACAAGCATTGTTTCAAAATTAATTTTCCTTTAAGCAGTTTTTTTTTTTTTTCTTCACTATTGTGTTTTATTTCAGGGATAGCTCAGACTTGAATCTAATGAAGGGAAACAGAAGAGTTGGCAGAGTTCTGATTTAAAAGTCCATGTCAAGAGACTTGTATCATTTTGGAGCCTCTGTTTCCTAATATCTGTAATAACGGAGTTGAATGATTGTTAACATCCTTTCTATTAATAACTCTAAAAGCCTCTGTCTAGTATGTAGTATAAGGTATTTAAAAACCAACAAACATGCAGATAAACAACAAATCTCATTTATTTTGTGCTACTTGAAAAAGGAATCATTTGTAAGGTTATTTTGAAATAGGTTATTTCAAAATAACTGTCCTTGCCTTTTGTTTTTCTGTAGATGGACCACACATCCCCGACCTACATGCTTGCTAACTTAACCCACTTACATTCTGAACAACTTCTACAAGGCTTGAATCTTCTTCGTCAACATCACGAACTCTGTGACATCATTCTTCGAGTAGGTGATGTTAAAATTCATGCTCACAAAGTGGTACTTGCCAGCATCAGCCCGTATTTCAAAGCTATGTTCACTGGAAACCTCTCTGAAAAAGAGAACAGTGAAGTTGAGTTTCAGTGCATAGATGAGACTGCTCTCCAGGCCATTGTGGAATATGCCTATACAGGGACTGTTTTTATTTCACAAGACACAGTTGAATCTCTCCTTCCAGCAGCAAACCTACTGCAGATAAAACTTGTCCTGAAAGAATGTTGTGCATTTCTTGAAAGCCAACTTGATCCTGGTAATTGTATTGGAATTTCTCGTTTTGCAGAGACGTATGGTTGCCATGACCTTTATTTGGCAGCCACTAAATACATATGCCAGAATTTTGAAGCTGTTTGCCAGACTGAAGAGTTTTTTGAGCTCACTCATGCTGATTTGGATGAAATCGTTTCCAATGACTGTTTGAATGTAGCTACTGAAGAGACTGTTTTTTATGCACTCGAGTCTTGGATCAAGTATGATGTCCAAGAACGCCAGAAGTACTTAGCTCAGCTACTTAACAGTGTGCGATTACCGTTGCTCAGTGTTAAGTTTCTCACTAGATTATATGAAGCAAATCATCTTATTCGTGATGATCGCACTTGTAAACATCTTTTGAATGAAGCTCTGAAGTACCACTTTATGCCGGAACACAGACTGTCTCATCAGACAGTCTTGATGACACGACCTCGCTGTGCTCCCAAAGTACTTTGTGCAGTAGGAGGAAAATCTGGACTGTTTGCCTGTTTAGATAGGTAAATATAAGGCTTTTAAAGGATAGATGTGACGTGGGTTTGATCCCTGGGTCGCGAAGATCCCCTGGAGGAGGAAATGGCAAGCCACTCCAGTATTCTTGCCTAGAAAATCCCATGGACAGAGGAGCCTGGGGGGCTATGGTCCATGGCATTGCAAAGAGTTGGACACAACTGAAGCGACTTAGCACAACACACACTAATAGATTGTATACTCTTAAAATTTGCTGATTTTTTTATATTTTTAAAATAGTTTTATTTTCCTGTTTACTTTCTTTGCTTCTTTTTGATTTTTTTCTCTTCTTCTTAAAACACTTATCTGTCTGTTTTAATCAGATTGTTGTCCATTCTCTGTAATACTCTCAATTAACCCCTCCTCCCTCCCAGTGCAAAAATTTTATCCATCCTACTTACTCGTGAACTTTTCTACCATTTTATGCCCTTTTTTTCCCTTTATGAAATCTTTACATCTTTGAGTCGGACTAGGTCAGAGAGGATTTATTATTGCTAGCTATATCAGACAATGCTAAAGAAGAGAGCTAAGAATCTGTGATGAAGGCAGACTGGGACAAGAATGTGTCTGAATGAGTACAATTAATCAGAATAACCACTAAGGAAATAAAAAATAGGATACTAATAGAAGTTTGGAATTTCCATGCAATTTATTTTCTTCATGTAAATATTTTTTAACAACAGTAGTAAAAAAGTGCTTTCTTTTCTAATAACTTAAATAGGAGTTGTCAGACTTTTTCTGTGAAGAGCCAGCCAAATAGTAAATATTTCAAACTTTGTGGGCATATGGTCTGTGTAACTACCTAAGTCTGTCATTGTGGTACAAGAGTGGCCATAGACAATACATAAACAAATGAAATGGCTGGGTTCCAATAAAACTGTGTTTACAAAAGTAGCTGGTGGGTTGAATTAGACCCATAGCAATCATGATTTAGAGCATTCCACTGGTAACTTTAGTCTGTTTTTTATTTTATATTAGATATAGTTGATTAACAGTGTTGTGTTACACAGATAACTTTTGTACATTGAAAATATAGCTGGATGTTACCTTTGCTTTTCTCTTAACTGAGATTGCTTTATGAAAATGTTTATGTTTAATATATTTCTTTAATATTCTAAAATATTTCCAGACATTTAGTAGAATGAGTTTCCTCCAATAAGAGGAGACTGTTGTTTTTTTAATCAAAGTCAGTTGGTGGGTTCTTTATCTTTTAAAAAGTCTTGGTGTACATTTTAATTGTGGTTTAAAACTGGTATTGTTGAGGTTGGGCTAACAATACCTTTAAAGTTCCCTCATGCCCCTCCTGGATACCATCTCCTTCTCTCCCCCAGAAGTAACTACTATTCTGAATTTTTAATGGATTATTCTTTTGCATTTTGTTGTAATTTTGCCACATATGTGCCCCAATATATAGTTAGGCTTTGTAAGTTTTTATATATAAATGCAGTAATACCATATATATTCTTTAAGGATGTGTTTTCTCATTGAACAGAAAGTTTATAAAATTGAGATTGCATGAGTAAATAGTTCATTTAGTTTTATTGGTATATGATAGTATAGTGAAAGTGAAGTCACTCAGTCGAGTCCGACTCTTTGCGACCCCATGGACTGTAGCCTACCAGGCTCCTCCGTCCATGGGATTTCCCAGGCAAGAGTACTGGAATGGGTTGCCATTGTCTTCTCCTTGCCTTCTCCATTATAGTAGATGGACATAATATAACATTTTCTTTCTGTAATGAATATGTTAACTATAAAAATTAGTTGAAATGTTCCACGTATATAGAAAAGTTCACAAATTCCAAGTATACAGCTCAATGAGTTATCACCAAGTAAGCATTACAAACCATTTCACGAAAAGAATATAACCAACACTCAGAAGCCACCCTTAAGGTCCCCCCCTGTCCTCTCTGAAGGTAACTGCTATCCTCATTTCTAATCTAGAGATTAGAAATGCTTTTGAATTTGATGGAAATGAAACCATATTACAGAATCAATTTGGCCTGTTTCCCTAAACATTGTATGTGTGAGGTTCACTGCTGGTGCGTGTAGTTGTAGTTTGTTCGTTTTCATTGCTATATAGTATTTTCTTACAAGATATGCACAGTTTACTTATCCATTTTATAATTGATGAAAAATCTGGATTATTTTCAGTTTTTGATTATTAAAAATAATGCTACTGTGAACATCATTGGACATATATATATGTGCATTTCTTTTGCATGCATATCTAGGAATGGAATTGCTTAGTCATAGGGTGGACACATCACATTTATGCATTCTCCTTTTGATAGATGATTGTGTTGTGCTGCTATAAATATTTCTCTGTGTCCTTTTGCAAACTATCTGTCTAGGCATTGCGTAGAATAGATACACAAGAATGCAATAGCTGTATCAGAGCATATGTGTATCTTCTATTTTGCCAGATATTGTTTATGGGCCATTTTGATGTTTTAAATGTTAACATTTGTCTGCTTGTTCTTTAGTGTGGAGATGTACTTTCCTCAGAATGACTCTTGGATTGGTTTGGCACCCCTAAACATTCCTCGCTATGAATTTGGAATATGCGTTTTAGACCAAAAAGTGTATGTTATAGGTGGTATTGAAACTAACGTGCGTCCTGGCATCACTATCAGAAAACATGAAAATTCAGTAGAATGCTGGAATCCTGATACAAATACCTGGACTTCTCTCGAGAGAATGAATGAGAGTCGAAGTACCCTTGGAGTAGTGGTGCTTGCAGGAGAACTTTATGCTTTGGGTGGTTATGATGGACAGTCTTACTTGCAATCTGTAGAGAAGTATATTCCCAAAGTAAGAAAATGGCAACCTGTGGCACCCATGACTACGACAAGAAGTTGTTTTGCTGCAGCAGTGTTGGATGGAATGATATATGCCATTGGAGGGTATGGTCCTGCCCACATGAACAGGTATTTAACTTAATCAAGTTGCATATGCTTGTGGATTTTTGAAAGTATCATTAACAGTGATTTCTAGATTTTAAATGATTTGTGCATATAAATGAACTTCTCTAATTTAAAAATAATGTTAATAGGTACTTGGGAGACTTAGTCTGCTCCACGTGTGAGTATGTCTGTAATTGATCTACATGGAGATTTAATACACACCTAAAAATCAGTTCCCACTTATTAAATTTTACATTCATTCATCAGTATAAATGGACTGGATTTTAAAAATCATGAGTCTGAAAATATGGTGAAGTTAGATCACTTTAGATTTGGGATAGTGTGTGTATGTGTAAGTGTGTGTGTGTGTATGTGAATGATCTGTTATTGCACTGCTTAATAGAATAAAAAAGTGAAAAGTGTCATT
Organism: Bubalus kerabau; assembly: GCF_029407905.1. NCBI lineage: Eukaryota > Metazoa > Chordata > Mammalia > Artiodactyla > Bovidae > Bubalus > Bubalus kerabau. The sequence continues at coordinate 55,359,834 of NC_073642.1, read as the reverse complement.
TCTATACACTTTTAAGGTATTATAATGCATCATAAACTTTAAACCTTATTTAAATATGCCTTTCTGGATTCTTATTCTATAATCATATGTGTATCATTATGTATCTGAGTTGTGCTAGAGTTTAAATGTGAAATTTCTGTGTTTTGTAGTATTCTTTTAATAAAGGAGAAATAGATATGAGGAAAAAAGTATAAAGTGACTGCTTATAAGGAAAATCAATCATAATTCTGATCCTTTGTTGAAAGTTGAGGTTCTAAAAATACCATCTCTAATAGTATTTTTTTTCCCACAAAATTTTTAATTTTGCTTAAAAATTCACCAGGAATCTAATAGTATTTATCTGTAATACTGGTACATATTTTATTATAAGCATTTTAATGAAAGAGTGTGTGGTGGTTTGTTAACAGACTGAGAAAGTAGTTACACAATAGTATTTCATCTATAAATTTTTATTTCTGTGCAGACTAAATTTTTCCTCCTTTTTGTTGCTCCTTTAGTTGAAGGAAAAGTATCTGGAGCCCAGACATGCATTTGTGTTCTTTGAAAAGCTGCTAGCAGAAATTTGTAAGATAAAAGATTACATACTTTAATTTTGAGATAATGCTGTTGAAGTTTTAAGTTCTTGTTACAAGTTAATCACTAGACTCTTGTTTGGTGATTTTGCTCTTACTCTTTTTATCCTGGTGTACTTTCAGAAATAGTTATAGTTTAGTCTTTTAGTCTAGCCTACAGCCTAGTCCCTATTCTGAACTCCAGACTGACTCTCAAATGCTTCAGGCTTTCTTGAGAAGTTAGGCTAGAACCAGAATAGGCTCAGCCCACTTGCCTTTGTACCCCTTCAGGGCAAAGCATAGGCTTAGAGACCTTCTGGGATTTTCCAGGGAAACTTTTTTGGAAATTCTGATTTGATTTGAATTTCCTAATCCAGTTTGGAAATGCCAAGAATTCTTGGAATGCACACTTGATCTAAATCCTGAATGACTTGATCTGAATCCTGAAGGAATTCTCCTGAATGACTCAGATTATTATGATTAACCAGTTTGTGTTTGGAAATCTTTAGTGTTTATTCTGAAGTAAGTCACTGTGAATTCACCTATAAGAAAAAATCCTCTTTTCCTCCTCACCGTCTTTCCTTCTCATAGTTGTGTGGAAGATCCTTAGTATCTTTAGGAAACATGTATGTTCAGTATGTGATTTTCAAAGTCCTTTCACGTGCATACTCACTGGACTTTATTCTTACATGAATCCTTGATGTTGTATTACCCCATGTTTGCAGATGAGAGGAAATGACTTCTCTAGGGTTACACAAATCCAAAGTAGTAGGGCCAGGGTTTATTCAGCTTTGGGTATGTATTAGTACTTGAATCCAAATTTTCTGACTTCAAAAGCTCTATGCCCTTCACACACCTTACTGTTCGTACAATATAATGGAGTAGGATATGGCTGTTACTGCACCAGTCTACAAGGTAAGCTTTTATCCTGCGATTTTATCAGCAAAATATAAATATTTGGAACAAACTGCTCTTGTTTTATGTCTGTCCATTTGCACTTTTAAAACTCTGGTGGGTTTTAGTTGCTTTAGGAGGAAGAGTGACCCAAAGAATATGTGAATTAATTCTTTCTTTTGTGAATGTTTGCAGTGTGGAGCGTTACGATCCAAGTAAAGACTCCTGGGAGATGGTTGCATCTATGGCAGATAAAAGGATTCACTTTGGTGTGGGTGTCATGCTAGGCTTTATTTTCGTGGTGGGTGGACATAATGGTGTTTCACATTTGTCAAGCATTGAAAGATACGATCCTCATCAAAATCAGTGGACTGTGTGCAGACCAATGAAAGAACCCAGAACAGGTAATAATAATGTCCCAATATCTAAACATATAGGACAATATGTTTTTATAGTGATATTCTTAAAATAGTAGTTTCTTGGGATATAACAGTAAATGACTTGTCCAGAAAAAACCTTTATGATGAACTTGACAGACAACCTTGATTAGACAAAACTATATAGATTTCTTTACTGTGATTTTAATATGCCAATGCATATATTGTTATTTTTTTAAACTTATAGAGTACATTTTGAGAAATACTGATAACAGAAAGTATCTGATAGAAGCTCTTTTTGTCCGTGTAACAAATGTCGTTGTTTTATGTGTTACACACACACAGTATCTTTGGATTGTTCTATTTGGTTTTTTGGGTTTTTTTTACTGTACATCAGTGGTCTGCCTGTTCACTTTCAAATGTTCTCTCTTCCTCAAGAGATACAGTTGATCTGGAAAGGATTGGACTTCAGGTTGCATAAAGATAAACAAATACTTCTTTGAGGAAAAGAAGAAATTATCCTTGAACCCAAACTCAAATCACATGATTTTAAGAGGAATATTTTACTGGTGGAAATGCTTTAGGAGTATCCCTTGCATTTATGATTAAAGAAACTCCTGAAAAATAAACATACAAAGGAAATTGAAAAGAGGAAATGGCATGCACTGCTTTAGTCATCTACTATAATGAGTTTCTGTGGTACCATTGAGTGAGAAAGCCCAAAACAATGAAAATATAAAATAATAGAGTAGCCTTGTTCTTTTTAGAACTGTATATACAGTAGAATTTATAAGCATAAATTATATAGTTTAATATATATTTAAAATGTCAATATATTTGAAAACAAGTAAATGATTTTTTAAAAAATAGAAATTTAAATTGAGAAGAAGGCTTTGTGGAAAGATACATACTACATTCTTAATACTTAACTGTGGTGGAGAGGGAGAGTAGGATTGGGGGGGAGAGATGAAGGAATACTTGAGCTGTTTTATGTGAAGGGATTTTTTTTTTCCGGTAAGCATGTATTGTTCTGTTGCTTGTAAAATGAATAATAGATTGTTGAAATGTATTTTAAGAAAACATTTAAATACAAATTTAGTGTGAAGTCAGCTTCGTGGTTAACATATTTTTCCTCCTATTTTTTAACCTACCTTTCCTAGGAGTTGGTGCTGCAGTAATTGATAACTACCTTTATGTAGTTGGTGGTCACTCAGGGTCTTCATATCTGAATACCGTGCAGAAATATGACCCTATCTCAGATACGTGGCTGGATTCAGCTGGCATGATATACTGTCGCTGCAATTTTGGACTCACTGCACTTTAACTAGTGTGGACTTGTGGAAATAGTGTAGTGACGGACCTCGTGACGCATGAGAGGATGCCCAGGTTTCTGAAGCCGCAAAGCTACACTGCTTTCTTTTTAACTTAAAATGGCATGAAGACTCAAAGTTTCGTTGGGTACTTTGAACTGACAAGTAGCTTTGATTGCTCTTGATTACATAGTGAATCAGTAATCCAAAAAAAAAAAAACCACAAAAAACAAAGATCTTGCCAACTGAATTGTGCACTTTTTTTTTCCTAATACTGGGATAGAATAGTTTTATGTTCATAAGTGTACATGTGGAAAAACCCTTGCTGCTTTTTAAAAAAATTTAGCTTTCTTCCTTCTCCTTGTCGTGCACCATGGTGAGAGATGCTTAGATGCTGGAGTATACTGAGTCACTCACCAGACAGCGCTGATACGTCTGTTGGATATAAACTCAGATGCTTCACATTTTAAACAAAGGGCTGCTCCCCACCCCACCCCACCCCGCTATTTTTAAGGGTTGTAAATTATACACCATAGTGAATCACCTGGATTTTCTTCCTGCTAAATGGCTTTAGGGCTGGGGATATAATAAGTTTCCAAGATAAATGCATTTACTATCATGATTTGGAGTCCTATTTAAGCAATCAGATATTTACTGTGTATGCCTTTTTTATATGGGCAGGTTAATGCTGGATGAATTTAGTTACCCATCTATGCTATGCTAAGCACGGATAGAAAGAGTTACGCATATCCGTTTCAATTTCTTTTTATAGAAGTACGGCAGGCTTCCCAGTGTTGATGTAAATATTTGACAAATGTTGCCACCCTTAGTGCACATTGAGTTTTTTCACGTAACCTTACAATAATTTTAGTTTTTTAAGACTTTTGTTTGCTTTTTCAAAGTGTTCAGATATAAAAATGGTGCTAACTGTAGGATCTGTTATAAGGCTGTGACATGTTCTTTTGGATGTTAAATATGAAATATGCATGACATGTTTTTATAGTATTTTTCATTTTTACTAGCTTGGTTCATTTGTGCTTATTAAAAATGTTGGTGATTATACTAATATTTACATCCAAAAATTATTCAAGCAGCCTATGTTATGCTTTTCATGGTTCCTGAATAGTGATTTAAAGATATACTTTGTCTTTTTTTTTGTTGTGCTGGATGTTATATGCCCTTCTTAAAAACAGAAATATATGCATTAAATATAAAGCACTAGGCAGTTAAGCATTACCTTATACATTTCTTAGGTAACTGAATATTTTAAAGTTATTGAGGAAAACTGGAACTCGATGTTTACTTGAGTAATGGTTCTAATTCAGTTCTCCTTTGACTAAAGAAATGATCTTTTAAAGTAAAATTGTTTGCTATAAACTAAATGACAGCTTATTTAAAAGAACTGACTAATTCATTTTGTTTTGCATGTTTTAGTAAATGTCTGTTAATCTTGAATACGTTACTTTGCATTAGAGTGTTGGTACTTGTATTTTTGGTACTGTAGTAATTTTGTTTTCCTTATTTTTTTCTTTCGTTTTTCTTTTTTAAGACTGCCCACTGTCTCTTTCATAGTCTCTTTAAAACTAATATATATTTGTCTTAAAAAAAAATTCATACTATATTCTTAAGTGCCATAATGTTCTGAACTATTGTTAAGAAGCCATTTATAATGATAATACATAGGTTCATTTTTAGGATATGTGTTATTTCTTGAAAACTACTTATAGCCGGGCAGTTTTCCATTTTCCTTGTTCTTCCATAAACTGCCAGTTGTAGATTTAAATACATACTACAAAACTATGTGAACTCATCTTTAATAATATAGGTAGTTTCATGCTTTATAAATATTTGCACAGATTATAAAACCTTGCAAGTGAATTTTAGTCTCTTTCTAATTAAGAACTCAACAAGAGCTACTAATAAAATTGACAGGCTGAATATTTTCTATGTTGCTTGTTTGAATAACTTAATGATATAGAGCAATAACTTTTTCATTGATTTGAATAAATCTGTTGAATAGAAACAAGGTGCACTATTGTGACTGGCCTAGATTTCATTTAAAGAAAGCAGTTTAAAGCAGTTGAAAACAGATTGCATCACGCGCGTAATTTTAAATCCCCAACTCGACTTTCTTTCTGTTTATATCAGTCAAAAGAATTTTTTCTTGATAATACTAAAAATGTTAATCAGTTGTTAAATACATCCTATTCCAAGTTTTTAATTCCCTCTCCCCATCAGATAAGGGAATTTGAAGGACTAGAAATTTATTTTAATTGTAAACCGATCTATAGTATACCTCTCATTTTCACAATGTTTTCTGTACATATCATTCCCACTGTCGTGTTATTATAAAATATATAATCATTTGGTAAATTAGACCAAAGGCATAAGTTGATCATTGTTTTGGAACAACCTAAATTTCATCTCAGTGAAGACTAAATGTGAAACATCTTGGGCAATAGTACGAGCCATATCCTAGAGAACCAATTATAAGAACCTGGGAAAAGGAAGAGAAAAAACCCTCAAATTTAGAAATATTTATGTTAGGCTTGCTAAACCTACTTTACTGTCATAACAACCAGAGGTATCGTGACCTGACAGCTGATAACAGAATAGACAGCTGATAACCTTAGAATAGAGCCTTCTTGTTTACATTTGTGAGAAGTTTCATCATGAATACTTTACTGACAAATTGTGAATTTAAAGCCACATTTCTTTACGTTAAAAAGGGTCAAAATGTTTTAGTATAAATTCCCAGGACTGAAGATTTTAGAAATAATTTTGTACACTCAAGGAAAGGAAAAGGCTATTTAAGATTGCCTAAACTATTTTGGAAAAAAGTACAGTGGGAAATAGAAATTAATCCAATCAGCTAGAAGACAATTGCCCTCTGTAATTATGATAAGACTTAATCTGTTAGGAATTTTTTAGCCATTTAATATTTGTTGACTATAGTCATAGAACTCAAGTGATTAATGTAGTCCAAAGGATAGTTTAGTTATGTAATTTCCACGTTATTGCTAATATTGTTTTACACATGAATGAATATTACATTATAGGATGTACTATCAAGTAATAGAATGGCATTAGGTTTTGTAAAGTTATTTTGGTAACTTGACGAATATGGAGGGTCTACTATACATACAAGATACTGTGCTAGATGCTATGGGAGCTAGGAATATAAAGCAAATATAGCCTCCATTCAAAGAGTAAAATATAGTGAGGGAGACTTATACCCAAGTAACTGTTATGGTAAACGGTGAATCTAATTCCTTATTTCCAACATCATGAGAAGTGATCAGAGATCCAATTTATATATAAACATTTGTGTCTTCTAGTGTCCAATTAGGTTTTATTGACATGACATAAAATAGAATTATGTAAAAAACTAATATTTATGTAACTCCAGCTTTCCTAAAATTGGATAATATATTTTCTAGTAGAAATACAGAACTATAGAAAATTTTTAAAATATTTATTATGCTTTCAAGGCTCTGGCTGACTTTGAAGGAAAAAATATGTAAATATAATGCTGTGTGTTTTCAGTTTTGGTGTTGGATTTCTGGTATCGTCACCTAAGTGCTCATTTTCAGGAAAATCAGATTCTACAATAAATATACTGCTTCAAGTTCAATAAACTTGTGATAACCTCTATAACCTCTGTAGTTTAAAAGTTAAGAACTTACAAAGATGTCACATGTCAAGTTAACATCCAGTTCTACTTAACCTTTTTTTCCTTTGTAAAACAGCACTTTAGTTAGACATGATTTAATTAGATACAGTTATTCTATGGCTGCATATATATTAGATTTCACTTACAGGATGTTGATTCAGTGTTGATATACATTTGAAAAGAGTGAGGAAAACAGTAAGTTTTGAATACTGTAGGTTTACAAGTTTTCTTACTGGTGTGAATATGGAGTTAAAAATCCAGTTTACATCTCTGCAGAGAGAAAAATTGTTATCCATATGTCTTTTTATCGTATACATATTTAACTAGAGATAATTTATTGTTAATTTTGTCAAATTATCATGTGTAAGTCCCGTTTATTTTAAAATACTAAGCAAAAAGTTCCAAGTTTGCCTTAAAAACAAGTGAAATTAAAGAACTGGATGATAATGCCTATATTTTTGCCTTATGAATTGTGCTGTATCATAAACCAGAGATGGTTTTGATTTTAACAGGATTATGAAATTTTGTAGATGTAGAGTACTAATATTTGTACTCTTGCAAAGAATGTGATCTAGTTGTGGATTATGTTAGTGTTTAAATGTTTTTGTATATGTATTTTACCTCTGAATATGTATCTTTTTAGCATCAGGGTTTTCTTTTGTTTTTGTTTACAGAGTAAAGTGGCATTTAACTTGTTGAAGGTTGTATTCCTTTGTCTTTTATTTTTAAAGTTCTTTGTGTGTACTATTGTGGTTATGCTCTGTATTGACTATGGTTAAATTTCATTTAATGTGAAATATTTAAAATAAATACGAAAAACAAGACTGTGTGTGTGTATCCATTGTTGTGAATTGACCCAAGCTGACTTTGTCATGCTCAACTCTTAGGTTCTTTTCAGAAGATAGTGGCCACAAAAATTGGAGTTGAGTGTGGGATAGCTGCTCCTTTACATCCCTGTTAGCAGGTTATAATGAAAACATGTCTTAAACTAACTTCTACTACATATTTAGACTCTTTAGATTAACAAAGCAGGATTAACAAATGGATTCTGATAACCCTTGCATACAAGGGCTGGAAATATCTTTAAACATTCCACGTATCTTAAAACTTTAATTTCCCCAGTAAATATCCCTGACATTTAATATACTAATTAGCAAAACATTGGATACAGATCAAATTATGGGTAAGAGATATATTTGTATTTGCCTTGAGCATGGGTTTCCTGGTTAGAAGGCCAGCTAACCATCCCTCAACTGCATTCTTAATGAGGGCAACTCCTAGACTTGAAGTAGAAACAGATACATACTGAAGTAGTTAAGGTATTATAGATGATATATATAAATACTCATTTCGGGACGACATTAAAATGTTGGATTTAAGATTTCTAGACTGGATGCTTTTGAAATTCTGCTTTTTAATTCTAGTGAAAGTGAAAGGACTGTAGCCCATCAGGCTCCTCCACCCATGGAATTTTCCAGGCAAGAGTAGTGGAGTGGATTGCCATTTCCTTCTCCAGGGGATCTTCCTGACCCAGGGATTGAACCTGGGTCTTCTGCATTGTAGGCAGACGCATTTACTGTCTGAGCCACCAGGGAAGCCCAAAATTCTAAGACATTCACAGATAGCTTTCATGTTACCCAGAAAATCTGTCTGCAGTTATTAGAGTTTAGTTATGTTTAAGACATAATGGAAGGTGTAAAGGGGTAACAAGCCATATCCTACAGTCTGCTTAAGGAATGAAAAAGACACTTCCTTCGTTTTTTTGGCTTTTGTTGTTTAAGTAAGGGAGAATAGAATGCCACTCTGGCAGAGCCCTAGCAGTGCCTCTAATGTTCTTTCTAAAATTACTAGATGCTTCTCTTGTTTGGGGCCAGTGTGGGAACGGGAGTGAAAGTTTCAGCTCAGTTTGGATGAGTAGATTGTAGGAGTCAGCAGTAGACTCATCATGGGATACAAAAAACTGTTTCAAGAGTCCAAACTATGAAGGCCAGGAGTAAAATTGAGTTCTGTGTTAAGATAAGATAGGCTTAGAACAGTTGAAACGGTTCTGGTATGTCTTCTTTCCTCCCTCTTTTTAATAGAAATGGAATCTTCCTGTACCCATCACCCAGCTTCAACAATTAAGCACATTTTGTTAATCCTACTTTTCCTCATTTTTCACCCTACTTTTTTTTTTTTGGCTGAAATACTTTAAAGAGAATCCCAAACATGCAATATAACTGGTAAATAATTGAGGCTGCATCTCGAAGTGATAAACATGTTCAAAAATTTCATTCTATGAGCGCCACTGATATAATCACACTTTAAACATTTAATATTTTTATAATATTTAGTATTTGTTGTTTAGTTGCTAAGTCGTGTCTGACTGTTCTTGTGACCTCATGGACTGTAACCCACCAGGCTTCTCTGTCCGTGACATTTCCCAGGCAAGAATACTGGAGTGGGTTGCCATTTCCTTCTCCAGAAGATCTTCCAGACCCAGGGACTGAATCTGCTTCTCTCCAATAGCAGGCAGATTCTTTACCACTAAGCCACCTGGAAGGCCCAATATTTAGTATGGTCTGTATTAAAATTTCCCTTACTGTCTCAGAATTTTTTTTTCTGTTACTTGGTTGAGTCAGGAGCTAAATAAGGTTTATACATTGCTTTTGACAGTTAACACCCCTAAGTTATTTTTAATCTCTGCCTACCAGTCACTGCCCTCCTCCCCCTCTTCATGTCATTTACTTCTTAATAAATGAGATTGTTCGTCTAGTAGATTGTCCCATGTTCTAGATTTGACTGATTGCTTTTTGTGTGTTTTGTTTAACTTATGTCCTATTCTGCAAATGTTCTACACATTAACTAATGGCTATGGACCCTAGATTTAGATTTGTTTTTTTGGCAAGCATGGTTGATGCTGCATATACTTCCTGTTGTATCTGAGGCATGTTATGTTTGGTTACAGCACATCAGGAGATGCTAACATTAATCACAGTTTGGGTTCAGTTGTCAGCCTGTTGCCTTCATTATCAAGTTCCCCATCAAACTCGACTGGTGGTTTTAGCAGCTGTTAGTACTACTGGATCCATCATCATATTGGGTGGTAAAATAGTAATTTTCTATCTCTGCCATTCCTTTTGCATTTATTAGCTGGAATTCTATAAAAGAAGGCTCTTCCTCATCATTTAGTTGAGTACTTTGAGATAAGGTCTGTACAGGAAAAGCTGGGGGAAATATGTGATTCATTCCTTTCTCAAAATAATGAATTGGTGCTCTACACAACTCCAAAGGTGATCAAGTATTAAACTCATGATATATTTTTATATGTTTGTATGTGTTTCAACCAACACATCTTAAGCCTGTGGATACCTCCATGAAGTTCCATTGAACACCTCCTTGCTTTTATAGAATTATTTTCACATAATTTAGAATAATTACAAAGAAGTTGTAAGGATAATACAGAAATTACTATATAACTTTTTAAAGGTACACCAGTTTTTGGCATTTTGCTACTTGTTTTATTGTCCTTTCATTTTTTTAAAGTCATTTGTAATGTTGCATACAGTGTATCTTTTTATACCTTAATACTTAAGCACATATATCCAAGAATAAGGCTACTCATTCTCTTATGTAAGCACAGTTCAGGTGTCAAAATTGTGTTTTGGCTTTTCCTTTACATTTTTGTCCTCAGATCTAGAATCAGCCATTCCTCCAAGGGACCCTGTCACCTTTTGCTGGTAAATGATATGTAGAGATCCCAATGTTTTGCTGGTGGTAATTTCTGCTACTGAGTTGTCATTGCTTGTAGGCTATTCAATAAGCAGAATCAGGAAATGCTTCCTTTAAAATTTTACTTTCATTTTACTTAAATTTTTGGATTTTAATGCTTTTCTTAGCCTGAAAATCTTGGTTTCTATCAACATTAACATAATTTAATTATATTATTTTACAACATACTTACAACGGTTTCAAAATAACAATACTGATATGAACAATAAAACCAATAAGTACTGTTGAGTCCTTTGTGATTTTTTTGTCCTTAGAGTGTGTTTCACAAGTATCAACAATAAAAATACTGGTCTTAGAGTGAAATGAAGAAATATTTGGTTAAAACATCATTGATGTTCAGTGAGGTTATTTTAATGGAAGTTTAATTTTTAGGAATATACTTGTAAATTTCATTTTAAAATTATATGGAATATTTACTTGACTGCAAAGTTGAAAGTATATGAAAAGATACATTCACATAAGTTTTGTGTGTATTTCCATTTCTTTCACTCTGTTCATTTTTATTTTTTGGCCATGCCAAGAGGCATGTGGGATCTTAGTTCCCTGCTGCTGCTGCTGCTAAGTCGCTTAAGTCGTGTCCGACTCTGTGCGACCCCATAGACGGCAGCCCACCAGGCTCCCCTGTCCCTGTGATTCTCCAGGCAAGAATGCTGGAGTGGGTTGCCATTTCCTTCTCCAATGCATGAAAGTGAAAAGTGAAAGTGAAGTCACTCAGTTGTGTCCGACTCTTCGTGACCCCATGGACTGCACCATACCAGGCTCCTCAGTCCATGGGATTTTCCAGGCAAGAGTACTGGAGTGGGGTGCCATTGCTTTCTCCACTTAGTTCCCTGACCAGGGATCAAACTTGTGACCCCTGCAGTGGAAGCTTGGAGTCTTAAGCACTAGACCACAAGAGAAGTCCCTCACTCTGTTCATAGGTGATCACTTTTATCAGGTGCTGATTCCTTTTATTTCATTTTGAAAAAATCCTTCCCCATTTCCTTAGCAAAAAAGCATACTGTAAAAACACCATTTTTCAACTTAAAATATTCTGGAGATTAGTTCATATCAATATATGAAGATGATTCCTAATCTTTTTTACAATTGCATAGGACCTTACTGTTTTTTAAGAATTTTAACTAGCCTCATGCTGATGGACATTTGAGTTGTTTTCAGACTTTTACAAATAATGCCACATTGAATAGCTTTGTGCATTTGTCATTTTGTGTTTTGAACACAGATTTTTACATGTGGAATTACTGGGCTAAAGTGTAGATGATGTGAAATGTTGCTAGCTCTTGCCTGTTTCAGTTCAGGCTTCCATAGATAAAATGCCATGGACTGAACAGAAAAATGTTTCTCAAAGTTCTAGAGGATGGAAGTCCAAGACCAGGGTGCCAGCATGGTTGGGTTCTGGTGAGAACCTCTTCAGGGTTGCCCCTTGCCAACTTCTCATATCCTCACATGAAAGAGAGCAGAGATGGGTAGTAAGCTCCCTCATGACTTTTATAAGGACACTAATCCCATTCATGAGGGCTCCATCTTCATGATCTCATCTAGTCATGATCACCTCCCAAAGGCCACACCTAATACCAATACAGGGATGGGTAGGGTTTCAGGATTTAAATGTTGAAGAGACACAAACTTTCAGTCTGTAACATTGCCCAATTCTCCTAAGAGGTTGTACCACTTTGCATTCCCATCAGTAACAGACAAGAGTATCTTACAGGCTGTTTTTATTAGTTCACCTGATAAGGTCTTATTAAAAGGTAACATGGCCTCAGGTTTCTTTTGATTCAAATTATGTCTAACACTGTAAGACATGAAAACTTATTTTTAATGCACATGAAAAACACCTTAAATCCCTTATTGAGTAAAGCAAGTTTGAAATAAGGATGAGCCAATCACTTTTGTTGTCCTGATCAGGAAGTATTAGAAAGGATATTCTTGTGTGTGCCCTGAAGACACAATTTAATAGAGTAGGTGTTTGCCAATAAATAGAGAACTATGTCTCAAAAGTGTTAGAGTCAGATGGCAGATAAACTATTTTGGACAGTATCTGTGGATAAACTATTTTGAGCAGAAACAAGATATGATATTTCATTATTATTTAGTATCTAGGAAAATTTAAGCTATTCATTTTCCTCCAACATTTTTACTTTTGCTTTGTTTTTGCATTTCAAACTAATTCATGAATTTAACTTTTTTCCCCCCACTAGTTTGATATGATAGCTTGTTCTATGAGCTTATTGGCCAAGGAAATACCAGCAATGGTTTTCAGTCAACAAACTTGAAATATTCACACAGAATTTAGTTCATCTTCTGCAGCAGCACTGCTTACCTACAAATTTCATTTCTTAATAGAATATTGAAAGTGAATCAACAATAACTGTAGTGAACACTTTCATGGTGCTTCCTGTGTACCGGGCATTAGATGCTATAAAAATAATTCATTAAATCTTCACCACAACCTTATGAAATATATTCTATTATTATCTCCATTTTGCAGTTAGGAAACTGGGAATTGAAGAGTTAAAGTAATAAGACCAAAGCGACATAACCAGAGTCCAAATCTGGACCCAGGCAATCTGGTTTCAGAATGTAGTCATTTTAACTGCCATACTCTTGCCTCTTATTGACAAGAAAATCAGTAGCTAAGAACTGATGATAAAGAGAATCCAATGGTAATGTGATCATATAACATGACTCACTTCAAAAGTCTGAGATGTTATTATTATTTTTTTCCTGGCTGATAAATATCAATCCTGAATCAGGTCTTCCGGGATTTTCACAAACTCTCTAGGGACAGTAATTCCTAATACTTTTCAAAGAAGAACTATAGAAAGCAGAGAGGAGGCCAGAAAACATGATGGCAGTGGAAGTGAAGAAACCCCAGGAGTCAATTTACAGATATAATTTGAACTGGTTGTTGTTGGCAGAGAACACAGTTAACTTCATCAAAGACATCACCAGTCTATGTTATCCCCAAGCTATGAGTGCGTATAGTGTCACGGTACTGAAGGAAAATCAGATTTATCTCACCCAAATGATATAGGCCAGAAGTTCAGGAATGAGTCTGTCTCGGTCGTTTACACTGTAGGGAGGAGCTTCTGCCATCTAGTGTTCATGAAGAAAATGGCAAGAGTTTGGAATCACCAATCCTGTCCTTCCGCAAGTCCAGAAATGTTAACGAGAACTGGTCGCAATGGCCATCTCACTTTTTTCTCAAATTATCTTCCCTCCAGTGAGAATTAGAAAATATTTGATATTACTAATTCTTGTGGATAACTTAAGCTACAACAAATTTCTTTTAAAATTTGACGGCTGTTTGACATCTATCTTTAATTTTAGGATTTATAGCTTCCTAAAGGAAATTAATGGATATGGAACAACAGATTAGTTCCAAATAGGAAAAGGAGCACGTCAAGGCTGTATATTGTCACCCTGCTTATTTAACTTCTATGCAGAGTACATTATGAGAAATGCTGGGCTGGAAGAAGCACAAGCTGGAATCAAGATTGCCGGGAGAAATATCAATAACCTCAGATATGCAGATGACACCACCCTTATGGCAGAAAGGGAAGAGGAACTAAAAAACCTCTTGATGAAAGTGAAAGAGGAGAGTGAAAAGTTGGCTTAAAGCTCAACATTCAGAAAACAAAGATCATGGCATCTGGTCCCATCACTTCAGGGGAAATAGATGGAGTAACAGTGGAAAGAGTATCAGACTTTATTTATGGGGGCTCCAAAATCACTGCAGATGGTGATTGAAGCCATGAAATTAAAAGACGCTTACTTTTAATTTTAAATATTCTGTTTTAAAAGACAGCATATTGAAAAACAGAGACATTACTTTGTCAACAAATGTCCATCTAGTCAAGGCTATGGTTTTTCCAGCGGTCATGTATGGATGTGAGAGTTGGACTGTGAAGAAAGCTGAGCACTGAAGAATTGATGCTTTTGAAGTGTGGTGTTGGAGAAGACTCTTGAGAGTCCCTTGGACTGCAAGGAGATCCAACCAGTCCATCCTAAAGGAGATCAGTCCTGGGTGTTCTTTGGAAGGACTGATGCTAAAGCTGAAACTCCAATACTTTGGCCACCTCATGCGAAGAGTTGACTCATTGGAAAAGACCCTGATGCTGGGAGGGATTGGGGGCAGGAGGAGAAGGGGACAACACAGGATGAGATGGCTGGATGGCATCACTGACTTGATGGACATGAGTTTGAGTAGACTCCGGGAGTTGGTGATGGAGAGGGAGGCCTGGTGTGCTGAAATTCATGGGGTCACAAAGAGTTGGACATGACTGAGTGACTGAACTGAACAGAAATTAAAAATGGTTAGGCTTTGAAGTTAGATGTAAAGGGGATAATGGAACAGGAAGGAGACAGGGCATAACTTTAAAAGAATGACAGCTTTTGTGGACAGAACAAAAACTGGTTAGAACCAACTAAGTCCAAGATGGCAGAAGATTCAGCTTCAGACCTTGAGCCTTATTATATGCTCACTGTAATGTATCAGCATACTAAATTGCATACCCACAGGAGCCATGACAATTCTGAGGCTGATCATAAGAAGTCAAAAAGTTGGTAATTGCCCAATTCCTGGAAATCTCCGCCCCTTCTTCAAAATAGTTGGAATAATCTTCCTGTTCATTAGCCTATGAAACTGTGTACAATTGTGTTGGTTGCTCAGTTGTGTCCAACTCTTTGTGACTCTATGGGTCGTAGCATACCAGGCTCCGCTGTCCATGGGATTTCTCAGGCAAGATTACCGGAGTGGGTTGGCATTTCCTTCTTCAGGGATCTTCCCTACCTAGAGATTGAACCCTCGCCTCCTGCATTGCAGGAGGATACTTTACTGCTGAGCCAGTGGGGAAGCCCAGTCTATGAAATTACCCAGCCCATAAAAACTACCTCCCTCATATTTCAGGGCCTCTTGCCTTCTGAGATGGCCCATACTCTGTCTGTGGAGGGTGTTTCTCCCAAGGCTGTTCTTGTCTTTGAGATGGATGACATTCTATGGCATGTATAGCTCTCTAAATAAATCCACTTCTTACCTATCACTTTTTGTCTCACTGAGTTCTTTCTGTGATGACGCATAAAGAACTTGAGCTTCATTAGGTCCTGAGACCAGATGTATGATCTCAATTAAAAGGCAGTGGGTTCAAGTCCCAATCTGAGTTGTGTGGTTTCAAGAGGACCTTACAACTGCCTTTGAAATCACAAGTTGGCCAACCTGGAGTCTCCTTCCTCCAAACCTCCTCCAGGGATGCTAGGCAGCGAGTGGGGAAAGGACTGTTGCCAAGACCTCACAGCTGTTGTTACACTCCTCTGTTAGGTAAACAGGCATACATAGAAAAATCTATTGGGCTGTATCTGGGAACAGTTTATACCATCAGAGTGTTGCTTTCCAGCTGTGGAACCTGGATACTAGTCTTGAGATGTTGATAGAGAAACGTAAAGGAATGATATCCTTCTTAAAATAGAATAATGAGTTCTTGAAGATTTGAGAAAAAAAGCATCTGAAGGTGTTTTCAGGTAGAAAGAGATGTCCTAATAGGTGGTGACTGCAGTTTTCTTCAGAGACTCACTTTCCTGTAGGCGTTTTGTTGTGCCAATTATTTCTATCACCCTCATGCTGGCTCCCAGGAATATACATTTCTTTCTTCAAAGCCCAAACTCCTTGGTTCTCTTCAGTACTATGGAGCCATGCTGGATTTTTCAAAACATTTTTACCGGTGTAAACCATTGGGTGGTTTCATGGATGATCATTTTCTTCTTTAGCCTTTTTTGAGGGTTACTGATTTCTTACTGATCTATGTATTATTTTTATAATCATCTTAAAAATCAGACTTTACAAAATTCAAAAGTAAAACAGGCAAGTAATAAAAATATAGCTAAGCATAACAACAGCAGGTTTCCAATTTTACCATGCTGTTGGTTTTCCAAACGTTATCATTTTTGAGGGCCTTACCAGACCAGCTCACTTTTTCATTTTCAGTGGTACTCCTTTTGATACTTTATGTACCTCGCTGCGAAAACAATAGGTGGACTATGGAACTGATGGCTCTTTGAGGGTAAATAATCTAAGGTATATCCTTAAGTAGATATCAGCATACGAAGAAATCACCTAGCGCCCCACCAACTTTCTCAACTTCCCAGAGATAAAGTAAAAGGCTGCTTTCCCTCAGATCGAATTAACTTTGAAGTTAAGAGCTGTCCAGTGGAGCAGATGGTGAACCTGGGCCAGTTGGGTGGGTAGGAATTGTTAGTAAGGCATCAAATTGTCAAGGTGAACTTTGAAACCTATGTGATTTTAGCTTTTGATTTTAACAAAGGAAGATGGTAAGAATACAGATGTTTGCTTAGGCTGTTGTTTAGTAGTAGTAATTGCTGTCGTTTTTACACTGAACTGTTTACCTTTCCTGCTTACTTATAGTGCATTACAATTATTGTCAAATAACTATTATTAAATCATTTAATCGTAAAACTGTTGATATGCTCAACAAACACGGCATTTTATGTGTAGCCATCTGTTTATATAGCTCAGCTGTTTGTTCATACTCTAAGAATAACATAGAACCTAGGATTCACGCTTGTGGTGATGATCTTTCTCCTCCTCTTTGATGGGATCGGATCCAGTGACAATCTAGGTTAAATCAACCCTAATAATTAGGAATGGAAAGATACTTTGAAGGATAAATCTAAGATCATTTGTTAAGTTCTGGGTGGAGGGTAAAGTTTCTTTGAAGAGAAGTTGGAGAATTCTACTTATATGTTGGAGAAAGTGAAAGTGAAAGTCACTCAGTCGTGTCCAGCTCTATGCGACCCCATGGACTGTAACCCACCAGGCTCCTCTGTCCATGGAATTCTCCAGGCAAGAATACTGGAGTGGGTAGCCATTCCCTTCTCCAGGGGATCCTCCCAACCCAGGGATCAAACCCGGTTCTGCTGCGTTGCAGGTAGACTCTTTACCATCTGAGCCACCAAGGAAGCCCATATGTTGATTTCCCCCTAAATTTGCTTTGTTCTTTATCCCCCTTTGATGGAGGTAGGGTTTTAAAATAATTTCTGCTCTACCCTAGGTGTAGTTGTGGTTTGTGACATTCTGATTAAAAACATATTTTGATTATTCCCTTATACCTTTTGTCCCCCTCAGCATTCCAATTTCTCTAATAGTGTTTAAGGCTATACATTTTTTCCATACTCTCACCTTCACATTTTTTGATAATCTTGTTTACTTCATACTTTCTCACCCCTTTCCTAGTCACTATTTGGAGGGAATAATGTCTTCAATTACCACCATAACAATAAAATACCTATTATCCTTAAATCCTAATCATCTGGGGTCCAGAAGGCATACTTAAATTTCACTACATTAATTCCATTACTGATATGAACTACTGCTCAAATAATTTTTAAAAAGATCTGAAAAGTTCATTAGTAAGAGAGAATCTAGGAAACTTGCCTGTACGTGAAAGAGGTAGAAAAAATGTTTTTTTTATTAGCATGTTCAAGGTAGTCAAGATGTTAACAAACATTTCAATCCTCACAACAACCCTGTGAGGTAGGTATGTCACTGTTTCATGATAAGCTAGAATTATTCCAAATAAAGTGCAATTCATAAAAGAATAAATCTGCATCAGGAATAATTTTGTTAATGATATCATTTATGTATATGCTAATATTTGTGTTTCTGTATACTTTGATTCATGCAGTAAGGTGTCCCCAGAAAAGTATACTATAAATCAAACCCTATTTAAATACGTGCGGAAACTAAACAAACTCTGGGGTGAATTTAAAAAAAAAAAAAAAAGCACTACTTTGAGCAAATACTACGAATATTTCTTTTTTACATGATAAAAAGGCATACTCATCAATGTTGCACTTATATTTATCCATTCTTCAGTAAGTTATCTTAACATGGCACCAATGCAAGACTTAATTTATTGAATTAAACCTTAGCAATTTGGTAAATGGCAGTGAACTGGGATGCTGTGTAGAAATCTCCAAATATATTGCACTCAATCTCAACCCCAGACCTAGGGACAACCACACTGAAAACACTAAAATAAATGATGATAGATTTCAAAAAGTATTTTCCCTTGAGAACATTACTTATTACTTTTCCTTTAAATTGCAAAAGGAAGAGAGATCCTAGGTCTTTGAAGAAGAAACATAATATTCTGATAACTACACACTTTGGGTGATTTATACTGCAAATCAAAGAAAGTTTCATGGTATCGATTTACTATTATTAAGGCAGCACATAGATGTTACCCCCAAAACCTAAGTATTTTTCCCTCTGTGCCAATGTGACTTACTAGGAAGAGAAAGACAACTGACCTTTGAACAACATGGGTTTGAACTGTGTGGGTCCACTTATACAGGTATTTTTTTCAGTCAACATGTACTGTAGTACTACATGATTTGAAGTTGTCTGAATCCAAGGATGTGGAAACACAGGTATGGAGGGACAACTGTAAAGTTACATGGGGAAATTTTGGCTGTTTGGGGGATCAGGGCCCTAGCCCCCGAGTTGTTCAAGAGTCAACTGTATTCTCAGGCACCCATTTTCTTTTACGTACATGTTTAAAGTACATTTCCAATGTTCATTCAACATTAGTAAACATACAGTTTGCCTGACACTTTTTATAACTGTCTTATCTGCAAAATAAATTTTTATTAGAGAACCTCTATTACATTTAAACATTAGTTATTTATTTGAGTAAAAATAAGCTTAATTAAGCTTGGAGCTTAGTTAACACTTAAAATCCACTGCTAGGTTTTTAATACTTTAGCAAGTAAAGTTATTTGCCATTATAAAGAAATGATTCAAGTCCAGAGAAACATTCTTACCAAAGTATTTTTAAAAAATTGCTGCAGGGACATTAGGCAAGTCAGGTAAAATAGACTAAACCATCTCTAAGTTGTACATTCAAATCCAAACTAGATCCAATAGTGCACTTTGGATTATAATGAGGTAGGGCAAATAAATACAGTCAGGTATTTTGAACTGTTAAATTTATATAAACTGAAAACTTATTTGTACCCAGGTTTTATTTGGATATCCAAAAGGAA
Source organism: Bubalus kerabau (assembly GCF_029407905.1). Classification (NCBI taxonomy): domain Eukaryota; kingdom Metazoa; phylum Chordata; class Mammalia; order Artiodactyla; family Bovidae; genus Bubalus; species Bubalus kerabau. Next base: position 55,340,195 of record NC_073642.1, on the reverse strand, counting down.
AAATTGAGAATTCAAATGATGAAGTATTTTCTCAGATTCAAAAACAGAATTGTAAAAAATCTTTGAGATACATATAAATAAAAAATACAAATGCTACAAGATATATTTTATTTCAACATAAAATATGCTTGTATAAAAATAACCTGGGATTAAGAAAAAAGAAATACAAATATTTTTGCATAGATTCTCTATATAAAACATTTACCTGGGGCTAAACACTAGAAAATACACCTCTGAAACTAATATAGTTGAACTATTTCCTTGGATACCAAGTGTATACAAAACAAAAGCCCTTCATCTGGGGGAGCATGGGCAGGAGGGAAAACAATATAATTTAGCATCAGTCTATATTTATTTCTCTGTTGCTCGAATATAAACCAATGATGACAAGAGGAGAAACTCTGGGGGTTTATTTAACAAAATTAAATTCACATTTCTGAGGCCATCATAGTGCATCCAATGTCCATCAATCTGAAAGGCTGCAGAATAATGATGTTCCTCTTTGTTAAACAATGTGGCACCTTCCAACAAATACCTGCAAATTAAATGACAAACTGTGACAGAAAATCACAGTACTTTGTTCTTACAAAAAAACATTCCTTACATTCTTAACTAAGGAATAAGATTATTTGCATTCTGTTATCTGAAAAAAGACATTCATCTGTAAAAAAAAATGTACTATAATTGGTAATTTGGAGTAAGACGTTTAAGAATTTTAAAAAATGATAGATTTTTAAGGGCATTATTTTAATAGATTAACTCATGAACTGCATGGTTCTATTATATAAGAGAAAACACAAGAAAATGTTTAAAGGCAAAAAATTAAAAGAACCCCTTGTATCTTAATTTGGATTTTAATTTAACAATGACAGTAATATTTTATGTTTAAATGACCTCATACTATACACTACTTTGGCCTGAAATACAAGTAATGGCCAGCCAGTATTTACTGTTTCCTAAGTCTTAGATACTATCTTAAACACTTTAGACACTGTCATCTCTGTTTTATAGATAAGAAAACTGATGTGTAAACTGGTTGCTACTGGATCAACATCACATTGCTTGAAAGGTAGGGCTGGGATTTGAACCCAGTTCAGTCTATTCTATAGTCTAAGTACCTAATTGCTATGTACACTGTCAGCAACTGACTCCCTGTAGTATATTCTGATCTTATTTAGGATACATAAATTTAGAGACAGCTTTTATTTATTTTTTTTAACAATATGTATTTCCTTAAGAGCTAGTCAAAATCATGATAGAATAGTAGAAAAATATAAATAAAATTCTTTTATTAGTCATGTAAAACAAACAAAAAGCACCTACTTGTGATCAGATAAATCCAAATAATAGGGGACATATGCCAGATCTTCAGATTTCCAATGCTGCATATTTAAGACAACAAAAGGGGGTGCCCCGTGGCAGAACACTCGTTGAGAAAATTCTCTTAAGCCACCACACCTAAAATTGAAAATAGGCATGAACTTTATTACACTTGAGACAAAGCTGCCTTTTATCACTCTGAGTTGTCCTTATCACTTAATTTCATAATAAGCATATTATCTATTTTAGGTATGGGAAAATTGTATGACTGTATTAATACTTTATATGCCTAAGTCTCAGAGTTTATAAGCTGAGAGAGTCTATTTATGAGAAAATGACATTTTTAAAACTCCAAGAAAAGCTAACTATGTTTATCTCAGCTTATAAAAGCATGTAGTCTTTTGAACTGACAGAAATGTTTTTATTCAGAAAAAAGGTTTTCTTTCTCTAGGTTGGTTTCAAATGAGAATAATGGCAGAGAGACAATAAGATGATTCTTTCAGTCTTCTTTAGACTAAATAAAATTCCCTGATTGGTTCCTGTTGCCATTACGATGCAGCAGATTCTGTTTTCCTAGAAGCACCAGGTATTAAGCATATGAATTAAAATAAAACAAATACAACTAAACAGTAAAATCTCAATTAACCGAATGCTCAGGGGACAGTATTTTAGTGGACAAACACTGACTAAACTAAGTTATCTGAAAACCATTTTGTTTCAGTATTTGTTGCAAAAATACACCTAGTTCACTTTCTGGACTTAAGTACAATTAACTGAAGGTATTTTATTCTTTCCTTCTTTTGTGATTAATTAGGTGTAAGATCATCCTTCTAAATATTAATTCTCCTTGTTCAATACTGTAGATATAAAAATTAAGAGACTGGGGTGAATATGTTCTGCCTCTTTGGATTTCCTTTTTCTTTTCTTTAACTAGGTTAAACTTTTTGGTTGTCATTTACTGCTTTCTCACTGACTCAATGGACATGAGTTTGAGTAAACTCCAGGAGTTGGTGATGGACAGGAAGGCCTGGCGTGCTGTAGTCCATGGGGTTGCAAAGAGTCGGACACGACTGAGCAACTGAACTGAACTGAACATAAATGAAGAGTACAGAATCCAGTTAATTGAGGGTCCAGATTAGCTGGGTTCCAGTTAAGCAAGGTTTTATTGTACCTACTCAGCAGTGGGGGAAAAAAAGGCATTTGCTTTGTATTCATCAAGCAACTGCAGCACAGCATAAAATGCGACAGTAAACTAGAAGGTGTCACGATTCCAAAAATATAAGGTTTCCGAAACACTTGTGAATTGCTGTTTCGTAACGAGCATACCCACATCCAGGTTTCTTTATAAGAAACACAGAAATACTTTCATCTTAAATGGCTATCATATACTCACCCATGCTCTTCACACAGTTCAATCCTGGAACAGAATAACTCATCCACAGCCAGTCGTATCAAGTTTCCATGTGGAATTTCTTGGGGAGGACTATAACAATTGCAAAATGCATGTAAGAAATGCTTCAGCATTTTACATGTAAATATATTAATGTTGCTCAGTTGCAAAGTCGTGTCTGACTCTTTGTAACCCCATGGACTGTAGCCTGCCAGGCTCCTTTGTCCATGGGGTTTTCCAGGCAAGAATACTGGAGTGGGTAGATACTTTCTTCTCCAGGGGATCTTCCTGTCCCAGGGATTGAACCCATGTCTCCTGCTTAGTGGGCGGATTTTTTTACCGCTGAGCCACCAGGGAAGCCCAAATATATTATGTGGATAACAAATTTTACAAGTCATCCATTATTAGTAAAACACATATAAAAGTGTAACCTCTGTTATTCATCTTTGTATTTCTTACAGACAGTATAGAAACCAGTTGAACTTAATAAACATTAATGCATGAAACTTTCTAAGAAACATTAAATATGTATGTAAACTGATCCTGAAACACACAGTTGTTGCTTTAAAATTTTCTGAGAGGATTAAATAGAGTGGATCCTGGTCCTGATGTAAGAAAGCAGGATCCAGAATTAGGAGAGCAGCTGATTAGTTACCTGACTCAATGTTAGTGACAGCCAGTGTTGGCCTCAGTTTCCTGGTTTGTTAAAAAAAAAACTTTTCCTACATACTTCAGAGGTTGTTTTACATACAGGATTAGAAAATAGGCAAAAGACTAAAAAGTTATATAGAGTATAATGAAAACTATTTATTAAGAGAGGCACAAAATGCTAGTATTAATATAGGGCTGTAAATACTTCATTATAGTTTCAAAACATATGTAAGTTAAAAGATACTAGTTTTTTTTTTAAAACAAATTTCTGAAGCACTTTTAAAAAGTCCATTATGATTTAACAGTAACAACTTTTTCCCTGATGGAAATTTCACAATCAACATCATCCTATCAGCAATACAGCAAAATGGCCCAAGTGTATTTCAGAACAAGAGAAACAATAATTGGTAGTCTCTAAAAAGAATAACAGATCTTCTGCTTTCCCATTATCTTAAGTATAATGCTATAATAGTAAACTAAATATGCTATACAGAAAACGTGAATAGTTTGGGTATGTGACGTACAATCCCACAAGGGAACAATCTGTTTCTTCCTGGACCACAGGGCCAAGTATGCTTTCTGACAAAAATGTGTTTGGATCTGTTTTTCTGTCCTGTTTCCCACTGCTACCCGCAACCCCCACACTGGCAATTATCCCTTTCCAGCTCATGTGCCCTTGGGGCTTTAATGTTTCCCAATACTCCACCAGGGCTTGCCAGTTTGGCCTTCCTCCCTGTCATTTTACCAGCTTGAAGGCCTTCCTTTTCTCCCCTCAGCAGGCTATCAGTACCTTTCTAGCCAATAAAAAAATTTTCCTTACATCTGTATCCTTTTCAGGTATTAATATTCCCAAGTTTGGGATTTCTATCTCTAATTATGCCCTGGCCATGACATGGAGTACTTTCAATCTTCCTGTTCATGTAGAACTAGCCTACCTGACAGGGATCTATTCAGAGAGGGAAACATTTCAATATAGTATTAAGTGTCATTGGAGAGGTTAAATCTGTGACACAAGGCATTATCTTCCTAGCCATATTAGTAATTTCTGAGTGAGAGGAAAACATTATGCATACTGAGTAGGTCATTATTTTGCAAGTGAAATAGTTATCAATTGGTTTTGTAAATCCTGACATGTTTAGATATAATAGAAGAGTAATATTTTTTTTTTATTATGGAACCCACTGAAGAGTCTTGCATTTGCCTGGCTGCTTTATTTATAAGTTGTTGCACACAGGGTCTGTACATTAAGAAGTACTTTGACTATATCTATCTATCTATTTTCCTATCTATCCATATCATGCATTATAAGCATACTACTTTTGCTAAAAGTGACAAAACAGACTTTAGAACAACTTACTTTATATTAATTGTGCGTTGCTGATCTTCCTGCACTCGAGTGGGGCACCGCCAGTTGGAACAGTAACTCTCTTGTATGGTTGACATGAGATTTTCGAGATTTTTTGTAAAATTATCATGTTCATTCCCAAACAAATCAATGATTAATGAAGCTTTATGAACTTCAGACTTGTATTGCTGTTTTTCCATTTTGTCCCAAATCCAAAGTAGCTTCACGGTTGTAAAACTGTAGGTGTCCATTAAATAAAGAAAACAGTCTACAAACTCTCTACCTAAATGAAGAGAGAGTTCTCGGGGGAAATTTTCATTTTCGTTGAGAATGACATACAGTAACATCAAGAATCCATCTATGGTGCAGGTATTTTTCAGTCTTATTTCAACATAGAGTGGTGTACAGGAGACTGCTTTGCGGCCAGCTTTGATAGTAAAAACACCTCCCCAAGGAAGAACAGGCCTCCAAAATGAGCGATCTTGGTTATAGTTATTTTTAATTGATGCTTTGATCTCTTCAAACAGTGTCTTCATCCTGCATTTTAAAAGTTTAAGATAGTACTTGTAAATTTGTCACTTTATCTTTTAAATGCATGATATATGTTGAAATGAAAATAGAGCTATCTAAAGATTAAATTAAGTTTGGTTAAATAGACTCCTAAAGGAACAAAAAAATTTTAAAACAATTCAAGCCATGAGCCATTTTTTCAGCAACATGCATGGTCTCTGGAAAGACCATTTAAGACCTTGTAACCTTTTTTTGAAATACAGAATAGTCATTTGATGGACCTTTTTATTAATTATCAGTTCAGTCGCTCAGTTGTGTCCGACTCTTTGCAACACCATGGACTGCTGCATGCCAGGCTTCCCTGTCCTTCACCAACTCCCAGACCTTGCTCAAATTCATGTCCATCTAGTTGGTGATGCCATCCAACCAATTATTATTGGTTATATTGCAGATTTTATCACTGACAGAGGAAAACCTTGTAATGAAAAAATCCTAAATAAAAACTATTCAAAGATACAGTCTAAATTTGGTTGAGTGCATTCCTAATGTAAACCTCTTCCTCCAAAATATGAGCTGTGTTTCATTTTCTTGTTAATATGTGTGGTTCTACTTATGAAACTGATATAATGGAATTCTTAGATGGGGTACAGAGAAAGGCTGACTGGCTTCGAAAGATAACATATGAAGAGTACTGTAATCGTGAGAACTTAATCATATTAGCACAGCTAAAACAAAAATTATTTCTATGCACTTGGGGATTTTCACTTGCATTTTAGGACCATGCTGCATGCTAAGTTGCTTCAGTCGTGTCCGACTCTGTGCTACCCTATGGTCTGTGGTCAGCCAGGCTCCTCTGTCCATGGGATTCTCCAGGCAAGAATACTGGAGTGGATTGCGATGCTCTTCTCCAGGGGATCTTCCCAACCCAGGGATCGAATCTGGGTCTCTTACATCTCCTGCATTGGCAGGTGGGTTCTTTATCACTAGCACCACCTGAGAAGGACCATGCCAGATATCCTATAATTTTAAATACAGAGGCCAGGCTGGGACAATCTTGTTCAGAGTTTGGTTCATTATCCTGATTCTTCTCTCTGCATGTTTTGGGAATGAACTGAGGTGTCCTCCTTATTTAAACGGGCACTTATCTTCCCCCACCCTTATGGCAGAAAGTGAAGAGGAACTGAAAAGCCTCTTGATGAAAGTGAAAGAGGAGAGTGAAAAAGTTGGCTTAAAGCTCAACATTCAGAAAACTAAGATCATGGCATCTGGTCCCATCACTTCATGGGAAATAGATGGGGAAACAGTGCAAATAGTGTCAGACTTTATTTTTTGGGGCTCCAAAATCACTGCAGATGGTGATTGCAGCCATGAAATTAAAAGACGCTTACTCCTTGGAAGGAAAGTTATGACCAACCTAGATAGCACATTCAAAAGCAGAGACATTACTTTGCCAACAAAGGTCCATCTAGTCAAGGCTATGGTTTTTCCAGTGGTCATGTATGGATGTGAGAGTTGCACTGTGAAGAAAGCTGAGTGCCGAAGAATTGATGCTTTTGAAGTGTGGTGTTGGAGAAGACTCTTGAGAGTCCCTTGGACTGCAAAGAGATCCAACCAGTCCATCCTAAAGGAGATCAGTCCTGGGTGTTCTTTGGAAGGGCTGATGCTAAAGCTGAAACTCCAGTACTTTGGCCACCTCATGCAAAGAATTGACTCATTGGGAAAGACTGATGCTGGGAGGGATCGGGGGCAGGAGGAGAAGGGGACGATAGAGGATGAGATGGCTGGATGGCATCACCGACTCGATGGACATGAGTTTGGGGGAACTCCGGGAGTTGGTGATAGACAGGGAGGTCTGGCGTGCTGCGATTCATGGGGTCACAGGGAGCTGGACACGACTGAGCGACTGAACTGAAGTCAACTATCTTCCCCCCAACCTTGAGGATAACTAAGAGCTTGGTTTTAAAGTCATTGACAGTATTCTAATAAACATGTTGATGTCATATGTATGTATATAAAGCAAAACTGAAAAAAATTAAATGAGGTCCTAATGAAACTGAATTGAAAAAAATTGCTTTACTTTATTTGGAACAAACAAATGTCTAAACTAAAAACATCACAGGGTTTTCCAATGTTTCATGTTTTGCATTTTCATGAAAACGGGAAGCATCTGAGGAGGAGGAAGACAGAAATTAGTGACTGAGGTCAGTGTCTTATTTTGGTCATAGTTTCAACTGCCACATCCTCCCAAGCACAATATGAATCCAACTCTCAATGCTGCAGACCTATGTGTTTTGTGCATAAAATTAAGTTCAAACCTATTTTCTAACAACAGCAAACTAAAAATTCAGTTTTACCACACACACACAGTATTTCTGACTTAGGCAAGATACTGTGGACTCTAAAATATTCAACACTATATTTAGTCTGAAGTGTAGATGTTTATATATAGTTGCCAACATGCTGGCTCTAGTCAACCACTTAGGAATAAGAGGGAGTGGCCAATTTACAGCCAAGGAAACACAAACTCAGTTTCTGCTTAATGAAGAAGAAATGTTCCAGAACATATTTTTTTAAAAAATCACAAGGTATTTAAATATTTAAAACATGAAAATAACATTCCTCATGGTTTGACTGATTTCTGTGGCATTTTAAAGAACTTTGTAGCAAGGTCATTATGATTAAGAGCCTGAGTTCAGATTCTTAAATATTGCATTAGAAAGGAACTGTAAATTTCTGTAGTATTTTTTGCCAAATTATCTTTTAGACATGACTAAATAAGTACTGCTCTGTAAAGCAAGTTGCACTCTAAGAGAATTAAACATATATTTTATAACTACATACATATATTTAAAAATATATACACACACATAAAATGATTTCTCTAGCCTTTTTCTGGAGAAAACAAAAGGAGATAAAAGAGGATTGGAAGAACTAAAGGACACTTAGTCTAGCTTCTGCAGTACCGTGGTGATTTGTTCTAAAGTAAATTACGATAAAAGCGACTAAAAAAGACCAGAAAATGTGCAAAGAACTTTACTTAAAATTGTCTTTTAAGTTTTGGCCACACTGTCAAAAACATCGTTTCGTTAGACAGTGATTTGTAAGTCCTGGAGAATTACTGGCTTTATTTTCCTGCCTCAATAGGCCCCCTAGTTTGAACAAACCAGGAAAACTCCCTAGACTTCTATTTCCTTGGCAAAAAACGACACCTTTTGCGGTCGTTTCCAAGGGTGACAATCTGTACTCCACGCTGGTCGTGAAGACCAGACCATTTACCCAAAGCATTGAATACCAGACACCCTACGAGTTCGGGGGTCCTGAAGGTCCCCTTCCGAGTTAGCGCCCCCAAATAATCGAGAAAGAGGCCCGCAGTCCCGCTCGAAGCAGCGAGGGGCTGGGTACGCGGTGGGCACCCACCTCCACCCCGCCCACCCCGCCCCCGGCCGGCAGCTCCCGGGAAGGCCCGGCACTGAAGACTGGCCCTGGACTGCGGGTGGATCCCCGAACCCGGAGCCGGTGAAGGGGCTGGGCATCCCCTGCCCGCATTCGAGCAGTGGCCCCGCTGAGCGCCTGGGACTGCGGGTAATGGGCAAGAGGGCCGGGCCGCGGAAGGCGTCCGGCCAGTCTCCGTCCACCAGGAAGCCGACTTTTCGTACCTCCCCGGGGACTGAAGACCGCCGGTGCCGCCGCACCCGTCGCCGCCGCCGCTTGCTCATGGAGAGTCCGTGCCGCCGCCGCCTCATCTACTAGCACCGCCGGCTGTTTCGGCCTCCCCCGGCGTGAGCGCTGGGCTCCGGTACGGCCTCCATCGCACCCGCCTCGGCGGGAGCCAGAGCAGCTCCAGCGCCCAGGCCCGATCCGACCGGACCCACGGAGCCAGGACCGCGGGACGCGTAGCTTCTTATTACGGAGGAAGATTCGGCCTGACCTCCTCCCCCCTCCCCCCAACCCCGGGACCTAGACTCCAGCTGCCTGACGCCGCTGCTGCGCAGGCGCGAAGAGGGCCCTGCCAAACGTGCGTGTGGAGGGTGTGTATACAGCATCCGGATTCACCCAATGGGTACCAGGATCAGGTGCAGGGGGCGGGACCTCGCAGAAAGGGGAGGTGTTCCAGTGTTAGAAAGTGGGTGGGGCAGCCGGAAGTGGGCAGGGTTTGCACGGAGGCGGAGCTTTGTTGGCAAACCTGCTTGGCTTTAGGGGTTTGTACCATTTTAGGACTTTACTTGATTTTGGTTTGCTTCTGCTTCTGGGTATTTCAAGTTCTTAAGTCAAAAAATGAAAGCTTTGTTTTCTTTGTAAGCTAAAGTTATTCAAACTTTTGATTTAAGTATGTATTTAAGGAAAATTGAGTTAGTGTGTTAAATACTATTTTTAGTGTTCAGGGTATGAATTGGCCAATCTGCTGTAATTTACAATGGACGTTAATAACATTTAAAGAAATTAGGGCTTCCCAGGTAGCATGGTAAAGAATATGTCTGCAAATGCAGGAGATATCAAGAGATGAGGGTTCAATCCCTGGGTCGAGAAAATCCCCTGGGTCGAGAAGGAAATGGCAACCCACTCCTGTATTCTTGTCTGGAAAATTCCATGGACAGAGGAGCTTGGTGGGCTATAGTCTATGGGGTCACAAAGAGTCGGACACGACTCAGCACGGACGCAAACGTGAACATACATATATAAAGCAAAAATAGATAGACCTAAGGGAGAAATACTTGAACTATAATCATAGTAGACTCTAATAGAGGTTGTCACTGAAACTTTATCACAGCTTTTTCAGTGGTCTTCCCTGGTGGCCCACCCGGTAAAGAATCTGCCTGCAATGCAGGAGACCTAGGTTCGATCCCTGGGTCGGGAAGATCCCTTGGAAAAGGAAATAGCAACCGAGACCACAATTTTTGCTTGGGAAATTCCTTGTATAGAGGAGCCTGGAGGGTTACAGTCCATGGGGTGGCTGCAGGACTGAGGGACCAACACTTTCACTTTCTCAGTTACAGAACCACTAGACAAATTATCAGAAACAGCATAGGAGGGCTTAACAAAAGAATGAACTAATTTGACTATAGATACAGATATGAATATTGATATAGGGAATATTTATTAATGACATATATTATATAACCCCCAAATGGAGTACTTCACTAAAACAAAAAGATACTGCTATATTCAAGTGCAGAAATAAACTTCACAATTAGAATGAAGTCATACACAAAAGAACACACTGTTACTGTATGAATCCCATTATAGAAAGTTTAAAAACAGGTAAAATTAATTGGTGCTGTTAGCAGTCAGGGTAGTTGACCTTTGGAGGGTATGCCTGTAATGAGGCAAGAGAGTGGTCTTCTGGAGGGTCGATAATATTCTGTTTTTTGATCTGGTTGCTAGTTATAGCTGTTCTGATTATAGCTCTCTTTATTTTGTAAGAAAGAAAGAAAGTGAAGTCGCTCAGTCGTGTCCAACCCTGCGACCCTGTGGACTGTAGCCCGGCAGGCTCCTCTGTCCATGAGAGTCTCCAGGCAAGAATACTGGAGTGGGTTGCCATTTCCTTCTCCAGGGTATCTTCCCAACCCAGGGATCGAACCCCGGGTCTCCTGCATTGCAGGCAGATGCTTTATCCTCTGAGCCAAACTACTTAAATTTTTTCACTTTTTATATATGTTTCATTTCAATAAAGATGTACTTAAAAACAAAAAAATTAGATAGCTTTGGCCCCATTATAGAGATGAAAAAATTGAGTTTTGGACATGAAAAAGCCAAACACATTTTGACAGCTGGAAATTGAAACTAGAGCCTCTTAATTCTAGAGTCTGCAAACACAACCACTATTCATGTTCTGTAGGTCCTAGTTCTTGTATCCTCTGGTAAAGAGTCTAAGCCCACGTGACTCTGCTTCCGGAGAACACAGGCCATCCTGGAAAACTACCTCCACCTGCAATTAGAAATGGGGATGCTGTTGAGATACTTCCCATCTTGCCGTGCAACCAAACATGATTATCTGGAAAGTGAAGCTCAACCTCCAGAATACACAAAGCACAGAGCTCAAAGCCACCCAGCGCATCAGTGAGGTACCCAGTCACAGCTGAGTCTGGCAGAGACTTGGACACCCTCTTAACTGATTTCATGGTCAGCTTGATTATGGCAGAGACCTTCCTTTTGGACTTCTCTCAAGGAGTCTAGTAATGGTAGGATGAAACTTCTGGGAGAGAAGCTTGACTCACTCAAGGTAATTAATTACTGCTGGTGGAGTTGGGAAGAAATGGATACCTCTCAGACCACAGGGGAAGAAAGAGGTTCTGTCCAAAAAGAAAGAATTAATAATTCTGAAAAAAACCTGCTCTTTTTAGTCACCTGGTTTTAATATTTCCTGTGACAATTTACAGATAAAGAAATTGAGGCGCTGATGCATGAGGTAGCAAGTGTGTCTGTATTGGAATTCACATACAAAATGTTCACTCTCAATATTAAAGCTATCTTGCAAGGAGAAAGCCCTTTAAAAATGTGTATAAGTGTGGATTATGTGTTTAATTGACAATCTCTCACAAGACATAGCATTCATTTTGTACTGACTGGGTCATTCTCTTACCAAAAACAGATCCAATAGTGCAGTTGTTACCATTTCTGGAGAACAGCCGGGAGATGGCTCATTAAACTCTGCTGAAGCTTGGCTAGACAGAGGAAGTATGGATTCCTGGCATACTTGGATAATTTACAATCCTTCCTGAGTCCTTTATCCAAGATTTCCTTTCTGTTCCTTTCAAAATCGGACAGCAGAGCTGCATTCTTTTTAGACAGCTTTATTGAGATATAATTGACATATAATGGAACATATTTAGAGAGTATAAATTGGTAAATTTTTAATATATGTATACCCCCTTTAAAATCACTATAATCAAGTGAATAAATCCATCATCCTCCAGTTTCCTCACACCCTTTTGTGATTCTCTTATTCCTCCCTGCCATCCACACCTGAGCAACCACTGTTTTACTTTCTGTAATTATAGATTCATTTGCCTTTTCTAAACTTTTACATAAATGAATATGTAAAAGTATGTATGTATAATATTTTTTTTTGGGGGGGTGGTCTGTCTTCATTTCCTCAGTGTCATTATCTTGATATTCATCCATGTGGTTTTGTGTACAGTAGTTTATTCTTTTGTATTGACAAGTGTATTCCATTATATGGATGTACTGCAGTTTATCATCTGTTGATGGACATTTGAGTTGTGTCTAGTTTGGGGCTATTACCAATGAAGTTGCTATGAACATTTGTGTACAAGTCTTTGTATGGACATATATTTCCTTTTTTGTTGTTGGATAAAAATCTAGAAGTGGAATGGTTGGATCATAGGCAGATGTATGTTTAACTTTTTAAGGAACTGCTAAGTTATTTTCTTGAGCATTCTTTGGCATTGCCTTTCTTTGGGATTGGAATGATAACTGACCTTTTCCAGTCCTGTGGCCACTGCTGAGTTTTCCAAATTTGCTGGCATATTGAGTGCAGCACTTTCACAGCATCATCTTTCAGGGTTTTAAATAGCTCAACTGGAATTCCATCACCTCCACTAGCTTTGTTCGTAGTGATGCTTTCTAAGGCCTGCTTGACTTCACATTCCAGGATATCTGGCTCTAGGTGAGTGATCACACCATCGTGATTATCTGGGTCGTGAAGATCTTTTTCATTATAGGGGACTGGAATGCAAAAGTAGGAAGTCAATAAACACCTGGAGTAACAGGCAAATTTGGCCTTGGAATACGGAATGAAGCAGGGCAAAGACTAATAGAATTTTGCCAAGAAAATGCACTGGTCATAGCAAACACCCTCTTCCAACAAAACAAGAGAAGACTCTACACATGGACATCACCAGATGGTCAACACCGAAATCAGATTGATTATATACTTTGCAGCCAAAGATGGAGAAGCTCTATACAGTCAACAAAAACAAGACCAGGAGAAATTGCCTTTCTTTCCAATCCCAAAGAAAGGCATTGCCAAAGAATGCTCAAACTACTGCACAATTGCACTCATCTCACATGCTAGTAAAGTCATTCTCAAAATTCTCCAAGCCAGGCTTCAGCAATACGTGAACCGTGAACTTCCAGATGTTCAAGATGGTTTTAGAAAAGGCAGAGGAACCAGAGACCAAATTGCCAACATCCGCTGGATCAAGGAAAAAGCAAGAGAGTTCCAGAAAAACATCTACTTCTGCTTTATTGACTATGCCAAAGCCTTTGACTGTGTGGATCACAATAAACTGTGGAAAATTCTGAAAGAGATGGGAATCCCAGACCACCTGACCTGCCTCTTGAAAAATTTGTATGCAGGTCAGGAAGTAACAGTTAGAACTGGACATGGAACAACAGACTGGTTTCAAATAGGAAAAGGAGTACGTCAAGGCTGTATATTGTCACCCTGCTTATCTAACTTCTATGCAGAGTACATCATGAGAAACGCTGGGCTGGAAGAAGCACAAGCTGGAATCAAGATTGCCAGGAGAAATATCAATCACCTCAGATATGCAGATGACACCACCCTTATGGCAGAAAGTGAAGAGGAACTAAAAAGCCTCTTGATGAAGGTGACAGAGGAGAGTGAAAAAGTTGGCTTAAAACTCAACATTCAGAAAACGAAAATCATGGCATCTGGTCCCATCACTTCATGGGAAATAGTGATGGGACCAGATGTTTCCACTGTTTTGTCAGACTTTATATTTTGGGGTTCCAAAATCACTGCAGATGGTGACTGCAGCTATGAAATTAAAAGACACTCCTTGGAAGGAAAGTTATGACCAACCTAGATAGCATATTGAAAAGCAGAGACATTACTTTGCCAACAAAGGTTCGTCTAGTCAAGGCTATGGTTTTTCCGGTGGTCGTGTATGGATGTGAGAGTTGGACTGTGAAGAAAGCTGAGTGCTGAAGAATTGATGCTTTTGAAGTGTGGTGTTGGAGAAGACTCTTGAGAGTCCCTTGGACTGCAAGGAGATCCAACCAGTCCATTCTGAAGGAGATCAGCCCTGGGATTTCTTTGGAAGGAATGATGCTAAAGCTGAAACTCCAGTACTTTGGCCACCTCATGCGAAGAGATGACACATTGGAAAAGACTCTGATGCTGGGATTGATTGGGGGCAGGAGGAGAAGGGGACGACAGAGCATGAGATGGCTGGATGGCATCACTGACTCGATGGACTGGGTGAACTCCGGGAGTTGGTGATGGACAGGGAGGCCTGGCGTGTTGCGATTCATGGGGTTGCAAAGAGTTGGACACGACTGAGCGACTGAACTGAACTGAACTGAAGTTATTTTCCAGAGTGGTTGAACCATTTTACATTCCCATCAGGAGTGAGTTTGAATTTCATTTCCTTCACATCCTCCAGAACACTTGCAGTGGTCAGTCGTTTTTAATTTTAACCATTCTAATAGGTGTATAGTGATATCTTGTGGTTTTAATTTATATTTTCCTAGTGACTAATGATGTTGAGCATCTTTTTATGTGCTTATTTGCCACCTGCATATCTTTTTCGGTGAAATGTCTACTCAGATCTTTGTTACATCTTTTTAAAATTGGCTTGTTTTCCTGAATTTTTGAGAGTTCTCTATATATTCTGGATACAAGTTCTTTGTCAGATATATGCTTCACTAAGATATTCTCCCAGTATGTGGCTTGTCTTTTCATTCTCTTAACAGTGTTTTTTTTTTTTTTATTAACAGTGTGTTTTTAAGAACAGAAGTTTTGAATTTTAGTAAAGTCCAATTTATTCTTTTATGAATTGTGCTTTTAGTTTCATTTCAAAGACATCTTTGCCTACCCTAAACTCAATAAGACTATATCCAATGTGTTCTTCTAGAAGTTTTACAGTTTAGGCTGTATGTTTAGGTCTATGATGTATTTTGAGTTAACTTTTATTTATGGTTTGAGGCATTTTGTTGAAAAGGCTATTCTTTTTCCACTGTGTTGTTTTTGTGCTTTTGACAAAAATCAGTTGTCCAATATAATTTTATAAGCATTTTATATTTGTTCATCATCAGCTATATATATGCCCCAATGTGTGAGCACTGGAGTTATATATCAGTAGGTATTCTTTGTGAAGAATAGAGACTAAATATTGCCAACTTAAATAAAATAAGAAAATTTCTAGAAGAATGGGAGGCGTAATAAAATTTTTTAAAAGCTGGGTAATAATCAGGTCTCAGTAACCTTGATTCATCCAAAGGGAGATTGTTCTTCAAAGGAAAATGATACTCTACATTGTAGAAGAAGAGAGAATGGTGCTGGACAGATAGCTCCTGTAGCAGTGCTTAACCTTTTTTTTATACATCCACACATGATAAATGATCAGAATTAGGCAGTGTGCAAGGGTAAACTGATGGTGATTAGGACTTGTCTATATGGGATGTAGTGAAAAAAATCCATTACTTTTTCTTTAATACTATGTAATTATAAGAAAAAGGCACAGTGTTAGGGAGATATGAAATATTGAGTTTATAAAAACACCTCAATAAAATATAAAAATTTGATGAGAAATTTGAGCTTGTTTGCATGATATGATCTTTATTTCAAACCTAAGTATAGTATACATATGGAAAGGTGTATACAATTGTCTGTTGGTATCCATAAGGGATTGGTTCCAAGCCCCTCTTCCACCCCTGGGAATGCCAAATCATGCCTTGCATGATCACATTTCTTAAATGGTGTAGTTTTTCATATAACATATGCACATCCTCGTACATACTTTAAATCATATTTAGGTTACTTATAATACCCAATACAATTTAAATGTACTGTAAATAGTTGCCAATGTGCAACAAATTCATATTTTGCTTCTTGAAACTTTCTGGAACTTAAAAAAATATTTTTCATCTATGGTTGATTGAATATACAAATGTGGAATCCAACTATATATCATGATTTTGTTACTTAAGAATTTTCACAAAACAAGCACACCGGCTGCATGTTCTAGTTACATATACTCACAAAACAAATCACCCACAAATTTGATAGGCTTCCCAGATGGCTCAGTAGTAAAGAATCCACCTGCCAATGCAGGAGATGTAGGTTTGATCTCTGGGTTGGGACGATCCCCTGGAGGAGGAAATGGCAGCCCACTCCAGTATTCTTGCCTGGAGAATCCCATGGGCAGAGGAGCCTGGCTGGCTACAGTCCAAGGGGTTGCAAAGAGTTGTACATGACTTAATGACTGAGCATGCAAAATAACATTTATTTTGCTTATGAATTTGCAATTTAGGCAGGGCTTAGCTGGGATAACTTTTCTGCTGGGGGCTGAAATCATCTGAAGTCTCCTTCACTTACATGTTTCACTGTTGGTGCTACCTATTGACTGGAACCTAAGCTATAGTTATGTCTGTGATTAGAATACCTCCCCATGGCCTTTGCCTGTGACTCCTTGACTTTCACAAAGCATGGTGACTGGATACCAAGGGTGAATGTTCTAAGAAAGAGAGTCAATTAGAAGTTGTAGTGCTTTTTCTAACCTAACCTTGAAAGTCATACACTGTTAGTTCTAGAGCATAGTTTGCTACAGGTGAGTCTCTAAGACCAGCCATATTCATGGAGAGGGGACTGGTCTTCCTTTTCTGATGGGAGGTGTGTAAAAGGATCTGTGGAGATGTTTTTAAACCACCATATGCATCTAACCAGCTCCCTGATCAAGAAACAGAACATTACCAGTGATCCAAACTAGCGTTCCTGTCATTTCCTGCTGCCCCAAGGGTAACCACTGTTTTGATTCTTAAGAGCTTGCATTGGTTGTTGCCTGTTTTTGTACATTATGTAAATGGAATAATACAATATATACTTTTTTATGTTTAGCCTTTTTCTCTCAATATTGTGAGGTTCATTCATGTTTTTTTTTTCCATGTAGATTATTATTACTGTTAAGTATTCTGTTTTGTAAGTAGCACATAATTTATTTTTTTTCCAATTTATTGTTGATAGGTATTTGGGTAGTTTTTAGTTTTTGACTAATGTGAGAAGTTCTGTTTTGGAAAGTCTAGTACAGGTCTTTTGTTACTTAGGTAGATAATATATACATACATATGCATGTATTTCTGTTGAGAATATATATATAAGCAGTAGATTACTGGGTTTAGGATATGTATATGTTCTACTTTAGTTGAACTTACAATTTTCCCAATTTTCTGGATTTTTAATATTAAGAAAACTAAGATCATGGCATCCAGTCCCATCACTTCATGGCAAATAGATGGGTAAGCAATGGAAACGGTGAGAGACTTTGGGCTCCAAAATGACTGCAGATGGTGACTGTAGCCATGAAATTAAAAGATGCTTGCTCCTTGGAAGAAAAGTTATGACCAACCTAGACAGCATATTAAAAAGCAGAGACATTACTTTGCTGACAAAGGTCCATCTAGTCAAAGTATGGTTTTTCCAGTAGTCATGTGTGGATGTGAGAGTTGGACTATAAAGAAAGCTGAGCACCAAAAAATTGATGCTTTTGAATTGTGGTGTTGGAAAAGACTCTTGAGAGTCCCTTGGACTGCAAGGAGATCAAACCAGTCCATCCTAAAGGAAATCAGTCCTGGATATTCATTGGAAGGACTAATGCTGAAGCTGAAACTCCAATACTTTGGCCACCTGATGCGAACAACTGACTCACTGGAAAAGACCCTGACATTGGGAAAGATTGAAGGCAGGAGGAGAAGGGGATGACAGAGAATGAGATGGTTGGATGGCATCACTGACTCAACGGGCATGAATCTGAGTAAGCTCGGGGAGTTGATGATGGACAGGGAAGCCTGGCTTGCTGCAGTCCATGGGGTCGCAAAGAGGTGGACATGACTGAGTGACTGAACTGAACAATTTTCCATACTCTGCCACCTGAAGTGAGTACTCAGGAACACGATTTCTTCATACTAGGTTTTATGCTTGAAATGGCTATACAAAAATATAGTCCTGTTTGAGCCCTATTAATAATCATCTCCTTAGATTCTTGATCGTTACCATTTATGGAAGAAGACTGAGCTGAGCTGGCTCTGTTGACCAAATGTGGCTTCTCCAGCATGGTGTCTTCTTTTGTTGTGGCTCAGTGCTCTAAAAAGCAAGTGTGTCAAAAAAGAAAAAAAAGAGCAAGTGTGTCAGTGAACAAGGCAGACTCTGCATCACCTTTTATGGCCTAACCTCAGAAGTCTAGTCCAGTATTTGTACACCTAAGCAGATGATGGCAAATGCCAGAAGAGAATGCATTGCTTTTGCTTCAATTGACAAGAACATATTTTATTGTCATTAATCAGAATATAGATAATTTGATTTTTTAACAATTGTACTCTAAATCTAATACTCTTTCATTGAGAAGGTTGAAATTCTTTATAATAATGAGAACAGGTTTACAATCCATTCATAGTTTTCATACTAAGTACTCTACTTAATAGTAATGTTTTTCCTTGAAAATACACAGTTGTTGATTGACTAGTTTTAATAAATATTCTTTAGGATTCAAATTAGTAGTAAACTATTTTGAATAGCACATTTCTAAAAATTGAATTTTTGCTTTGATCTGTAAAGTTGGTTAGTAGATGTTAAAAGAGGTTCAGGGTCTATCACAAGAGTTAATGAAGTGTGTACCCTGGGATATTAAGAGTGCTGAAAAGGCATGAGGAGAATATTAATATCTGAAATTGAAGGCAGAGAGCCTGTTTGAAGAGCCAGCCCATGGTGACTTCTTAAGAAGAGACCTGAGGGAATCAATACCCTGATATCCTTCTCCTCCACCCTCTGATATTGTGACACGTGGTCAATACGCTACCATTGTACTATTTCAAAGTAGCTCCTTTTCTATCCCCCTTGCTTCACTGGTTGACAGTGTTGACAATTCTAATAAAGTGAGTGATTCTGGGACTTCCCTGGTGGTCCAGTAGTTAAGAATCCGCCTGCCAATGCAGGGGACACAGGTTCGATCCCTGGTTCAAAAAGATCCCACAAGGTGAAGAGCAACTAAGGTCATGAGCCACAACTACTGAAGCCTGCTCACCCTAGAGCCCGAGCTCCACAAGAGAAGCCACCACAATAAGAAGTCCATGAACTGCAACCTGAGTAGCCCCCACTCACCATGACTAGAGAAGGCCTGTGTACAATGAAGATCCGGTACAGCCACAAAGAGAAAGAGTGCTTCTGTTTGCAATCACGTAAGGTCAGATCTATTTTACTCATTCTTGTCTTTTGTGTTGTGGTTGTCACATGTGGCTGCATGGAAACGAATTTTTTAAAAAAATGTTTTAGTTTACCTACATGTCTACCATTTCTGGCACCCTTCATTCTTTTGTGTAGATCTAAATTTCATCTGGTATCATTTCACTTCAGCCTGAAGAGCTTCCTTTAATGTTTTCCATAGTATAGATTTGTTATATTGACTTTCAAAACTGGCTGCACATTCTTGGATGTTTTTCCACTGTTCCCTCCTCTCAAATCTGAGTTGACTAGTGATATCTTTGATCTATACAGTACAGCAGAAATGAAACTCTTGACATCGGAGGCTAGGTCATAAAAGACCATGAGGTTGCTGTCTTACTAACTTAGATACTTACTCAGAGAGTTGAGCCACTGTATGAAAAGACCACCATACTGGAGAGACCACGTTTTGGTTAACAGAGCCAGCTAAGCCTGGGAGTCTAGTTATTCCTGCCACGGTGCCAGGTATGTAAATAAAGCTGTCTTGACCCCTCCAAGCCTCCCATTTGCCTGGTGAATACCACTGAGTAACTTCCTTCTGAAGTAGGGGCGGGGCGTGTGCACAGCTGTTAGCGATTGACCGTTGGCGATTGACCGTTAGTGCTCAGAGTTAGCGCTCGGGGTTGGTTATCGCTCGACCGTTAGCGCCTAACGGTTAGCGCTCCAGGGTTAGCGGTTGACCGTTAGAACTCTGAATTAACACTGGACTGTTAGCAGGAGACCCTGAGCCACGTGGTCAGAGGTCCTACTCTGTAATCAGTCAGCTTTCAGTGGTCCTTTCAGCAGAGAGGTGGATCGCAGCCTTCTCCCTGGGGCCGTTCAGGTCCTTTGACTTTGGTGACAGCAGGTGATCTGGGGTGCTGCCTGGGACAGGCTGAAAGCCGAGTCAGGCAGAGCGCCGGGGTCCTTGCCATAGCTGTCCACTGGCGGGGCCCAGACCTCGAAGCAGCAGCGAACCTCTCTCCTGTCCCCACTTCCATGACATAATGGCGGCGGCAGTCTCATTGGGTCACAGTCCGCAGACGCCTCAGCAACTGGAGGGTATGGGCACTGTCTTTAAGGTAATAACTTCAACCAACTTTCCTCTCTCCATGCAAGTTTCAAATATTGGTCAAGCTTTGATTAGTTGTCACCCCTAAGAGGGGGCCAGAGGTCAGGGTTAAGGTACAAGGATGTTGCATGTCATATTTCGAGTCCACCTCTGTGAACTCAAAGAGGGGCAGCTTTGAGCTGGAAATTAACCTGATTGGTTTTTGGTACAACATGTATTCCGACTGATCCTATACAAATGATGTGTTCCAGTTTAAATAAAAAGCCTGAGGACCGGCTGGGTCATGGGCACTTTGTTCCCTCAGTAATGATGGCTGGGTAGGGTCCGAGGTCCTGGCCCAGAGGGTGCCACCAGCTGAGAACTGCCTCTTCAGCTGGGCCTGGGCAATGGTGGGAGAACCCAGACTGGGTGCTGGACGAATGCTCCCGGGCAGGGTCACCAGCCCATACAGGGACCCCCTTCTCTGAGCCAGGACCTGGACCTTGGAGGGCTCAAGTTGAGCCTTGGGACCTTACCCTTTCTTGTCAGAACAGAGAATAACGTTTTTGAGAGGTTTATAGGAGCATCATTACCTGACCATGACCTGACTTCAAGAATAAAAGTCAAGAAGTTTGCAACAACTAACTATGTTCCCCCCCACCCCCCCACATCCTATAAAAGGGCTTTGCTGAAAGCTTCTAGGAATTTAGGCTTTTTTAAGGCATGAGCCATCTTACACGGTCCTGCAATAAACCTTTCTCTGTTCTAAACTCTGATGTTTTGATATTGTTTGGCCTCACTGCATGTCAGGCACACAGACTTGCATTTGATAACACTTTGATGTCACACAGAATAGAATGAGTACCTAGCTAAAACTTACCCCAATTCTTGACTTTCTTAATTGTGAGATACAATAAAATTATTGCTTTTCCCTGTATTTTTGAAGTAGTTATACAGCATTAGATAACTGTAAGAAAATTTGGGATGCTGTTATGAAAAAAAGCCTAAAACATGTGACATTGACTTTGGGACAGTGTGTCAGGCAGACATTGAAAGGACTTCAAGAAGACTGTTAGCAGAATCCTGATAGGCATCAGAGAAGGTGTCAATAAGGGCTGAAAAGACAGAAAGAAAAAAAAAACGTTATTGGAAACTTGAGGAAAGGAGACATGACACCATCTGTGTCATGGCAGATGGTTTAGCAAATTGATAATGTGGAGGATTAGAAAATATATTTAATGAACTGATGGATCTGGCTTAGGAGATTTCCATGCAGAATGTTGAAGATGTCAACTGTTTTTTGTTTATATACATTTAGACTATGTATCATAAGCTATGAGTAGACAAAGCTGTACTAAAGAAGGAGTTATTCAATTTTCAAATAGAATTTAGAGGAATAGTGTAGAACAAGATCTGAAAATTAAATGATTTCTTATCCTTAGCTTCTCCAGTAAGATCAAGTCCAAGCCTGTTAGAAAAGCATGAATTCAAGATAGGGAAGAAGCTGAGGATGTGATTGTTAAATCTTAAAAATTTAGAAACAGATAAAAGGTCTTGAAAAGTTCTTAAGCAATTATAAACAATAAACAATTGTTTAAACAAACAAATATTAGACAATAAGCTTCTAAGAATCTTAAACAACAAGGCCCCTAAGACTATTAAGGACCTTGTCCCACTGTAGCCTCACAGGGAGCTCCAGGTAGAAAAGAACTTATCTTGAGGTGTTTGTGTCTTTAATGGTATAAATGACAAATTGACACACACGCAAAACCCATAAAGTTTTCATAGTAATTATTTCTCTGAAAAAAAAATAGACTGTACAAAATGATAAGTATATTTTGGATCCTCAAACTTCTATGGACAGGAAGCAGGCTGAATAGGCTGCTAAGCTGCAAAAATGGGGCAGCTCTATGGAGAAGGAAGAATGACTTAGAGGGCAAAACCAAGAACTCAGAGGAAGAGCTAAAAATCATGGAAAGCCATTTCCAGAGAGCAGGATTGGGCCCTGGTCACCAACTGGTAACACATAGCCAGCTGGATTTTAGAATTTCAATGGATTGAGTGACTTCCAATGGATTGGTGGCTTAAATGGATGTCTATTATAATTATCCTATGCCTATTGCACCACTATATATTTTTTCTTAATATATGTATTTTATTGAAGTATAGTTGACTTACAATGTTTCCAGTGCACAGCAAGGTGATTCAGGTATACATATACACATATATTATTTTTGAAGTTATTCTCCATTATAAGTTATTACAAGATATTGACTATAGTTCCCTGTGCTATACAGTAAACCTTTGTTGCTTATTGCATATGTATTTTTTAAAATTAGAAATCTAGCATTCTATTCATCCTAAGTTTCAAACAAGTAGAATCAAAACGTCATAAATTTTTTAGTTAGGCAAAACTTCATAAGCTTTCTAAAATATATATATTATGCATGTTATTTATATATGTGTATGCAAAAGCTTTTCTACTATGGTTGATAAAGGTCTGAGAAAGATCATCAAAAAAAAAAAAGAGGAAATGGAGAAATTGGAAAACATAAACTAGATGAAATAGGACCCCTGAATATGAAATAGGAAAAATGAAAAAAACTAGATAAAAGTAAAAGATCACCATATAGTCCAGTTGTTTTTAAACATGGCTGCTCATTAGAAATATATTTAAAGGTTTGGTGAAAAAGAGCAATACCTGGGCATTTGTATTTTTCAAAAAATTCCAAGATAATTCTGATATGCATGTGGATTTTAAAAAGTGATTACAGGATTTTCTATTAAATGGTAGTTTTGGTGATATACAATTCTGTTATTTTTGTTGACAAATCGTGATACAATGGTATTAAATTCTGAAAGAGATGGGAATACCAGACCACCTGACCTGCCTCTTGAGAAACCTGTATGCAGGTCAGGAAGCAACAGTTAGAATTGGACATGGAACAATAGACTGGTTCCAAATAGGAAAAGGAGTACATCAAGGCTGCATATTGTCACCCTGCTTATTTAACTTTTATGCAGAGTACATCATGAGAAACACTGGGCTCTAAGAAGCACAAGCTGGAATCAAGATTGCCAGGAGAAATATCAATAACCTCGGATATGCAGATGACACTACCCTTATGGCAGAAAGTGAAGAGGAACTAAAAAGCCTCTTGATGAAAGTGAAAGTGGAGAGTGAAAAAGTTGGCCTAAAGCTCAACATTCAGAAAACGAAGATCATGGCATCTGGTCCCATCACTTCATGGGCAATAGATGGAGAAACAGTGGAAACAGTGTCAGACTTTATTTTGGGGGGCTCCAAAATCACTGCAGATGGTGACTGCAGCCATGTAATTAAAAGACGCTTACTCCTTGGAAGGAAAGTTATGACCAACCTAGATAGCATATTGAAAAGCAGAGAAATTACTTTGCCAACAAAGGTCCGTCTAGTCAAGGCTATGGTTTTTCCTGTGGTCAGGTATGGATGTGAGAGTTGGACTGTGAAGAAGGCTGAGCGCCGAAGAATTGATGCTTTTGAGCTGTGGTGTTGGAGAAGACTCTTGAGAGTCCCTTGGACTGCAAGGAGATCCAACCAGTCCATTCTGAAGGAGATCAGCCCTGGGATTTTTTTGGAAGGGCTGATGCTAAAGCTGAAACTCCAGTACTTTGGCCACCTCATGCGAAGAGTTGACTCATTGGAAAAGACTCTGATGCTGGGAGGGATCGGGGGCAGGAGGAGAAGGGGACGACAGAGGATGAGATGGCTGGATGGCATCACTGACTCGATGGACGTGAGTCTGGGTGAATTCTGGGAGTTGGTGATGGACAGGGAGGCCTGGTGTGCTGCGATTCATGGGGTTGCAAAGAGACGGACACGACTGAGCGACTGAACTGAACTGAACTGAATCACAATAGTAAAAGAAATTTATCAGTTTTCACAATCAATAGCCGGACATGAAAAGATAATTACGATTGCAAGTCATAATGGGAACATGATTAACCTAACAATATAAAATAATTACGCACAATTTGGGGGATGAAGCAGAGTGATGTGGTAAGTGGAAATGTATACATGCACATGTTTTCATCTGCCCAGCCAGCCTATGTCTTTTGAAGTGAAGTTGCTCAGTTGTGTTGGACTCTTTGTGACCCTGGGGACTGTAGCCTACTAGGCCCCTCCGTCCTAGGGATTTTCGAAGCAAGAATGCTGGAATGGGTTGCCATTTCCTTCTCCAGGGGATCTTCCCATTGGGATTGAACCCAGGTTTCCTGCATTGTAGGCAGACACTTTACCATCTGAGCCACCAATGTCTTGTCTTTTAGTTGGTGCATTTAATCTATGCAAATGCAAATTAAATCTATCTATTTAATTTAATGTAATTATAAATGTGTATAATCCTGTTATCATTTTCTTAATTGTTTTGGGTTTATTTTCTATAGGTCTTTTCCTTCTCTTGTATTTCCTGCCTAGAGAAGTTCCTTTAGCATTCATTGTGTGGTAGTGAATGGTTTGGTGGTGCTGAATTCTCTTAACTTTTGCTTGTCTGGAAAGCTTTTGATTTCTCCATCAAATCTGAAGGACAGTCTTGCTGGGTAGAGTATTCTTGGTTGTAGGTTCTTCCCTCTCATCACTTTAAATATATTATTCCATTTCCTTCCGCCTTGTAGAGTTTCTATTGAGAAATCAGCTGATAACCTGATGGGAGTTCCCTTGTATTTTATCTGTTATTTTTCCCTTATTGTTTTTAATATTTTATCTTGTTTTTAATTTTGGTCAGTTTGATTACTATGTGTCTCAATGTTTTCCTCCTTGGGTTTATCCTGCCTGGGATTCTCTGTGCTTCCTGGACTTGGTTGACTATTTCCCTCTCCCATATTAGGGAAGTTCTAAGCTATTAACTCTCCAAATATTGTCTCAGGTCCTTTCTCTCTCTCTCTTCTCCTTCTGAGACCCCTATAATGCAAATGTTGGTGTGTTTAAAGTCGCAGAGGTCTCAGGCTGTCTTTTTTTTTTTTTTTCATTCTTTTCTCTATGTTCTGTTCTGTGGCAGTGAATTCCACCATTCCATCCTCCAAATAATTTATCTGTTCTTCTTCCTCAGTTATTCTATTAATTCCTGCTAGTGTATTATTCATCTCTGTTCTTTAGTTCTTCTAGATATTTGGTAAATATTTCTTGCATCTTCTCCATTGTTTTCCCGAAATCCTGGATCATCTTCACTATCATAATTCTAAATTCTTTTTCTGGAAGGTTGCTATCTTCATTTCATTTAGTTATTTTTCTGTGTTTTTTTTCTTGTCCCTTCATCTGGGACATAACTTTCTGCTTTTTTATCCTGATTATCTTTCTGCAATGTGGTTTTTGTTCTAGCTGCTGTGGGACTGTCTTGCTTCTTTGGTCTGCCCTGTGATGGAGGAGGCTAGAGACTTGTGTAATCTTCCTATTGGGAGGGACTGGGAAAAACTGGGTTTGCTTTGGTGGGCAGAACCTTACTCAGTAAAACTTTAATCCAATTATCTGCTGATGGGTGGGGTTGCACTCCCTCCCTGATAGTTGTTTGGCCTGAGGTGATCCAGCCTCAAAATTCTCAAAAGCCAGGCTTCAGCAATACATGAACCGTGAACTTCCAGATGCTCAAGCTGGTTTTAGAAAAGGCAGAGGAACCAGAGATCAAATTGCCAACATCCACTGGATCATGGAAAAAGCAAGAGAGTTCCAGAAAAACATCTATTTCTGCTTTATTGACTATGCCAAAGCCTTTGACTGTGTGGATCACAATAAACTGTGGAAAATTCTTCAAGAGATGGGAATACCAGACCACCTGACATGCCTCTTGAGAAACCTGTATGTAGGTCAGGAAGCAACAGTTAGAATTGGACATGGAACAATAGACTGGTTCCAAATAGGAAAAGGAGTACATTAAGGCTGTATATTGTCACCCTGCTTATTTAACTTCTATGCAGAGTACATCATGAGAAACGCTGGGCTGGAAGAAGCACAAGCTGGAATCAAGATTGCCGGGAGAAATATCAATAACCTTGGATATGCAGACGACACCACCCTTATGGCAGAAAGTGAAGAGGAACTAAAAAGCCTCTTGATGAAAGTGAAAGAGGAGAGTGAAAAAGTTGGCTTAAAGCTCAACATTCAGAAAACGAAGATCATGGCATCAGATCCCATCACTTCATGGGAAATAGATGGGGAAACAGTGGAAACAGTGTCAGACTTCATTTTGGGGGGCTCCAAAATCACTGCAGATGGTGATTGCAGCCATGAAATTAAAAGATGCTTACTCCTTGGAAGGAAAGTTATGACCAACCTTGATAGCATATTCAAAAGCAGAGACATTACTTTGCCAACAAAGGTCCGTCTAGTCATGGCTATGGTTTTTCCTGTGGTCAGGTATGGATGTGAGAGTTGGACTGTGAAGAAAGCTGAGCGCCAAAGAATTGATGCTTTGGAACTGTGGTGTTGGAGAAGACTCTTTAGAGTCCCTTGGACTGCAAGGAGATCCCACCAGTCCATTCTAAAGGAGATAAGTTCTGGGTGTTCATTGGAAGGACTGATGCTGGAGCTGAAACGCCAATACTTTTGCCACCTGATGTGAAGAGTTGACTCATTAGAAAAGACTCTGATGCTGGGAGGGATTGGGGGCAGGAGGAGAAGGGGATGACAGAGGAGATGAGGTGGCTGGATGGCATCACTGACTCGATGGACATGAGTCTGAGTGAACTCTGGGAGTTGGTGATGGACAGGGAGGCCTGGCATGCTGGGATTCATGGGATCACAAAGAGTTGGACACAACTGAGCGACTGAACTGAACTGAACTGATCCAGCCCTGGGGTCTCTGGGCTCTATGGCAATCTCCATAGATTGTTAATGGCAGTATCCAAGAGGGCTTATGCCAAGGGGGACTTTCCAGGACTGCTGCTGCCTGTGCCTCCGTCCCTGTGGTGAGCCCCTGCTGACCAAGCCTCCACAGGAGACCCTCCAACACTAGCAGGTAGTTTTGTCTCAGTCTCCTGTGGAGTCACTGCTCTCCTCTTCTTGGTCCTGATACAGGTGAGATTTTGTTTGTGCCCCCCCCAAGACTGGAGTCTCTGTTTCCCCCAGTCCTATGGAAGTCCTGCAATCAAATACCCCTGGCCTTCAAGGTCAGATTCCCTGGGGATTCCCAGTCCTTTTGTCAGATCCCCAGGCTGGGAAGCCTGACATGGGGGTTCAATATCTTCACAACAGTGGGAGAATTTCTTTGGTATTGTTCTCCAGTTTGTAGGTCACTTAGCCAGTGGGTATGGGATTTGATTTTATCATGATTGTGCCCCTCCAATGCGTGATTGCCCACTGTAGTCTTGCTTTGGCTTCTTTGTCTTTGGACATGGATTTATGTTTTGATGGTAGGTTCCAGCATCCTCCTGTTCAATGGTTGTTCAACAGCTGGTTGTGATTTTGGTGCTATTTCCACCACTGTATTTTGGATATGTGTAGGGCAGATAACTTGTCAGTTTACTTTGCAGGTTTTCAGATCAAGATCTGAACACAGGAAACAGCATGGAGCCTCATCGATGCTTGGGCTTGATTAAGGATCAGAGCCAAGACTTTGAACCTAGCTTGATGCCATAGTTCAGTTGCTCAGCCGTGTCCGAGTCTTTGCAACCCCATGAACCACAGCACGCCAGGCCTCCCTGTCCATCACTAACTCCCGGAGTCTACCAAAACCCATGTCCATCAAGTTGGTGATGCCATCCAGCCATCTCATCCTCTGTCGTCCCCTTCTCCTCCCGCCCCCAATCCTTTCCAGCATTAGGGTCTTTTCCAATGAGTCAACTCTTCATCAGGTGGCCAAAGTATTGGAGTTTCAGCTTCAACATAAGTCCTTCCAATGAACACCCAGAACTGATCTCCTTTAGGATGGACTGGTGGGATCTCCTTGCAGTCCAAGGGACTCTCAAGAGTCTTCTCCAACACCACACTTCAAAAGCATCAATTATTCAGCACTCAGCTTTCTTCACAGTTCAACTCTTACATCCATACATGACCACTGGTAAAACCACAGCCTTGACTAGACGGACCTTTGTTGGCAAAGTAATGTCTCTGCTTTTGAATATGCTATCAAGATTGGTCATAACTTTCCTTCCAAGGAGTAAGTGTCTTTTAATTTCATGGCTGCAATCACCATCTGCAGTGATTTTGGAGCCCCCCAAAATGAAGTCTGACACTGTTTCCACTGTTTCTCCATCTATTTGCCATGAAGTGATGGGACCTGATGCCATGATCTTTGTTTTCTGAATGTTGAGCTTTAAGCTAACTTTTTCACTCTCCTCTTTCACTTTCATCAAGAGGCTTTTTAGTTCCTCTTCACTTTCTGCCATAAGGGTGGTGTCGTCTGCATATCTGAGGTGATTGATATTTCTCCCGGCAATCTTGATTCCAGCTTGTGCTTCTTCCAGCCCACTGTTTCTCATGATGTACTCTGCATATAAGTTAAATAAGCAGGGTGATAATATACAGCCTTGACATACTCCTTTTCATGTTTGGTTGAGGCTTTTGGAGAATCTTGGGAAGAGGTGAATACATATTGCAGGAGGGAAGAATATAAATAATTTTTGGCCAAAGAGAAAACAGTGGCAATTTAAAATTGTTTCCACAAATCTTTGGCATTTCTCCCATCTAGAGGTTTATGGTCTTTGTCATTAAAATGAATGAGCTTGTGATTGCTTCAACTGATAGGATAGGGCAGAATTAATGCTTTGTGAATTCTGGGTGTAGGTCATAAAACACAATGTAGATCTATATAATTTGCTAAAATTCTTGCTCCTTACCTATCATTGCTAACCTTAGAAAGATCTGCTGTCCAGGTTGGCCTTTGGCTAGCATCTGGAAATTAAGATTTCATGAGGTCTTTCCTAACTGATGAGGACCACCCTAACTGATAAGAGTGACTCATTGTGCCTAAACTGTGTAAACAATGATGGTTAATGCTGAACACTTGCTTTCCTTCTGGAATCTGGAATTTTGGATTGTGCTAGGCAGAGTGTGCTATGTGACTAGTTCCCAATAAAAACCTTTGGCACTGAGTCTCTAGTGGGATTCTTTGGTAGATAATATTTCTCACGTGTTACCATAACTTGTTACCAGAAAAATTAAGCAAGTCCTTTGACTCGAATGAGGGAGGTCTCTTGGAAACTTGTTCTGATTTCCTCCAAACTTTGCCCCATACATCATTTTCCTTTGCTAATTTTGCTTAAAATCTTTATGCTATAAGAAGTCATTACCATCAGTATGATTATGCTGAATCCTGTGAGTCCTCCTGGCAAATCATTGAACCTGGAGGTGGTCTTGGGGACTCAACACAGTAAGCCTTAAACACTGAATAGACTGATTCCTCCCACTTTATTCTTTTACAAAAATAAGTTTTCAAGGCTATTTTAGGTCCTGTGCCTTTCTGCACTAATTTTAGAATATGCTTGTCTGTGTCTACTAAAAAACTAAATGCATTTTGATAGAAATGTAAATAAATCTATTGATCAATTTGGGAAGAATTGACATCTTTACTGCATTTAATCTTACAGTCCATGAACACAGTATGGCTCCTATTTATTTAGATCTACTTTAATTTCTTTTATCAGCCTTTTGTAATTTTCAAGATACTGATTCATACACATTTTGTTAGATTTATACTTAAGTAACTGGTTTCCTTTGAAGCAATTGTAAATGGTAATAATTAAAATTTCAGTTTCTATATGTTTATGGTTAGTATGAAGCTTGTTTTAAAATTATTTTTACATTTTTAAAAAGTATTTTCAAGGTGCTATAAGATTATCTTTTAGGACAAGATTAGCCCTACTCCAGTATTTTTATGAGGTCTCTACTGAATGCTTCAGGATTTTTAGTAAGGTCTCTCCACTCTGGAGCTCAGAATTCAAACAGACTTGGGTTCACCCAGACTTGGGTGAACACTAGTAGTAGTGCAGTTCAGCAGCCTAGTTGTTTTCCTTTTTCCAGTAGTAGTTCTTTGTGAAGCTTCGTAGATTCTGTGTGTGTGTGTGTGCATCAGTTCAGTCGCTCAGTTGTGTCTGACTCTTTGTGACCCCATGAATCGCAGCACACCAGGCCTCCCTGTCTATCACCAACTCCCGGAGTTCACCCAGACTCACATCCATCGAGTCAGTGATGCCATCCAGCCATCTCATCCTCTGTTATCCCCTTCTCCTCTTGCCCCCAATCCCTCCCAGCATCAGGGTCTTTTCCAATGAGTCAACTCTTTGCATGAGGTGGCCAAAGTACTGGAGTTTTAGCTTTAGCATCATTCCTTCCAAAGAAATCCCAGGGCTGATCTCCTTCAGAATGGACTGGTTGGATCTCCTTGCAGTCCAAGGGACTCTCAAGGTCTTCTCCAACACCACAGTTCAAAAGCATCACACCTTAATATTGATACTTGGCAGATGTCTAGATCTTTCTCTCTGGGCAGGTCGCTTCTCTTTCTGGTATTTTGTCTCACAACTTCCAGGAACTTTGTAAATTATACCTGGTCAAGCTGGAAAAAAGATAGCATTAGTAGTCAGATATTATATCCATTGATTTCTTATACCTTCCTCCTTACTCTGCTGATGAGATCCCTCTACTTAATTTTTTTTAATCAACATATAATTAACATAAAGGGCTTCCTAGGTGGCTTAGTGGTAAAGAATCCACCTGCCAATACAGGAGGCATGGGTTCAATCCTTGGGCCAGGAAGATCCCCTGGAGAAGGAAATGGCAACCCACTCCTGTATTCTTGCCTGGGAAATGCCATGGACAGAGGAACCTGGCGGACTATAGTCCATGGTGTCCAAAAGAGTCAGACACAAATTAGAGACTAAGCGTATATACATACACATAATTGACATAAAACTATAGTATTTTAAAATATGTAACATAATCGGCTTTCCCTAGTGGCTCAGATGGTAAAGAATCTGCCTGCAATGAAGGAGACCTGAGTTCGATCCCTGGGTCAGGAAGATCCCCTGTAGGAGGGCAGGGCAACCCACTCCAGTATTCTTGCCTGGAGAATCCCCATGGACAGAGCAGTCTGGCGGGCTACAGTCCACAGAAGTGCAAAGAGTCGGACTTGACTGAAGCAATTTAGCATGATGCACACACATAAAACATAATGATTTGGTATTTGTATATATTGCAAAATGATCACAATAGTCTAGTTAACATCCATCACTATATATGGTTACAGATTTGATTTCCCTTCCTTTAATATTTCAAGAGTGGAAGCAGGACTGAAAATACTTCCCCATCAGTCTTTAATCCTAGAAGATGTGGCCTGAGAGTATGATTATGGTCAAGCTCTAGAAATTACCTGATTACTGCTTGATGCCTCTGTGGTGATCTGTCTTCTGATTTTATATCCAAGGTGATCCCAGTGATGATATATGATCACTAATTTCTCCTTTTATTTGAAATCCTTAGAGGGGTCTTCTTTTAGGAAATGATAGTATGAAACAGCAAAAATTCCCACAACTGTTCAGGATATAAAGACTGTAGAACAACTCTTCCTTGACATAACATATAAATTATCCTGTGGAGATGATTGGCTTAAACTTTGTTGTACCATGCTATCATAGTGCAAGTTTCAAATGAGTATATTCAGATGTAAAAGAATCATTGTGTGTGTGGGTGTTTAGTTGCTCAGTCATGTCTGACTCTTTTGTAACCCCATGGACTGTAGCCTGCCAGGCCCTCTGTCCATGGGATTTTCCAGGCAAGAATACTGGTATGAGTTCCCATTTCCTTCTCCAAGGGATTTTCCTGATCCAGGGATCAAACCCACATTTCCAGCTTGGCAGGAAAAGGTTAAGGCAAAGTCTTAACCATTGCACCACCAGGGAGGCCCCCAACATTGCAAATGGTTGAAAAGTGCCTTGACTGTCCCACCACATTGCCTCAGAGGATTGTCCAAGGTCTTCTGGCCAGAGGTTTCCTATATCACTAACTTGAAACTGAGGCTTTGATGTCAGGGTTTTTAAAAGATGTTAGGACTTCCCTGGTAGTCCAGTGGTTAAAACTTTGCCTTCCAATGTACCAGGTGTGGGTTTGGTCCCTGGTCAGGGAGCTAAGATCCCACATGCCTTGAGGCCAAAAAGCCAAAACTAAAACAGAAATAGTATTGGAACAAATTCAATAACGACTTTAAAAATGATCCACATAAAAAAATCGTAAAAAAAAAAAAGATGCTTTTACTTTGTACTTGCTAAAATAGATTAGTTTATCAATTTGTACAAGTACAGATGTAAAAGGACAGAGATGTAAAGAGATGTAGGAACATGACTTGGCTTTGTGTGCCATTTAACACAGAAATTTGCCTTAGATGTCCATTACTACACACTCTGGTTCTTATGCTGTTTCATAATAAAGAACATTATTAATAAAGAACATAATGCTGAGGGAGCATTAAACATGTATTTGTGATTATAATACTCTTCCCAGTAAAATTTCTATCAGTAGAATTAAGAAAAGTCATTAAATGCTATAAAACTGCTTAAAATACATTTTATTGATTTTTCTAGAGTGTACTTGTGGGTGGTGTAGGGAAACCTACCTGTTTCCTTTGTAGGATTCTAGACTGAAAGTTTCCATGTAATTCAAATAGCTCATGTGATCAGCCAATTTAGAATTTGGAGTTTGTTTTTTTGTAATAGAATAGATTAGTGGCTATCCATACTGGTTAGTGTTCATGATTATTTGTGGAATTAAGAAAAATACAGATGTGAGGATTCCACCCCTAATAGATGCTGAAATAGTGGTTTTGGTTGGATCTTAGAAATCTGTATTTAAAAAGAAAACTTTTTATGAAATAGCTTTATCTCCTGGTTTGAGAACTACACAGAATTGGAGTATACATATTAATTAGTAAGAAGAGTTAGCTTGAAGCAAGACTGTATCTGTAATGACCCTTTGGTTATAAGCAAATGTCAGAAACCCAAAAAAGCTTGAGCAAAGTGGGATTCTTTGGCTCTTATAACTGGAAATTTCAGGGTGGAGCTGGCAGGGGTGCTCCAAGACCGTCCAGTGGTGGTGGTTTAGTTGCTAAGTTGTGTCTGACTCTTGTGACTCCATGGACTATAACTTGCCAGGATCCTTTGTCCATGGGATTTTCTAGGCAAGAACACTGCAGTGGGTAGCCTTTTCCATCTCTAGGGGACCACCCTGACCCAGGGATTGAACCCATGTCTCCTGCATTGGCAGGCACATTCTTTACCACTGGGCAACCAGGGAAGCCCCTACAGGGGCCCAAATGATATTCAATTTCTCTTTCCTTTCTTCTTTCTTACCAACAGGCCCTTTCATGTGATGGGAAAGGTGGCTTCTGACAGCTTTAATCTTTCATTTTATTGTTCATGACTCAAAAGGAAGACACTTTCCCTCTCCCATTATCTTTACATAAAATTGCATGGTCCACTCTGGCCCTGCTTGGCTCATGTAACTGACCAGTCACAGTGAAAAGGAGGATATTCATGTGATTAGCTGGGGATCAGACAGGGTCCTGTAATGACTAGTTCCATCAGAACCACATAGGAAGAAGGCAAAGTTTTTCAGTGGAAGAAAGTATGTTGGCGTGACTAAAAACACAATTATCCTCTACTGAGGCCCCCCTATCTGAATATACTGTAAGACTTTGGGTGGTGATTTATCACAGGGACTTTCTTTTTCTTTCTTTCCTTTTTTTAAAAAAACTGATTCTGTATTTTTATAGATTATACTGCATTAAAAGTTATTACAAAACAAAATAATTCCCTGTGCTGTACAATGTATCCTTGTTGCTTATATATTTTACACATAGTAGTTTGCATCTCCCAATCCCATACCCCTGTCTTGCATCCCCCCCTTCCTTCTCCCTACTGGTAATTACTAGTTTGTTTTCTGTATCTGTGAGTCTATTTCTGATTTGCTATATTCATCCTTTGTTTTGTTTTTAGATTACACGTATAAGTGATATCAAGCACTATTTGTCTTTCTCTGACTTTTCACTAAGCATAATACTCTGTAGGTCCATTCATGTTGCTGCAAATGTCAGAATTCATTCTTTTCTATGGCTGAGTAATATTTCATTGTATAAATATACCACACCTTTGTTTTTATCCATTTATGTGTTGATAGACACTTGGATTGTTTCTTTATGTTGCTATTGTAAACAGTGCTGCTATGAACTTGGTGGTACATGTATCTTTTAAATTAGTGTTTTAATTTTTTTTCCAGATATATAACCAGGAGTGGAATTGTGGGATCACAATGTAGTGCTATTTTTATTTTTTGAGAAACCACCATACTGTTTTCCATGGTGGCTGTCCTTTTAAAAGTGGTACATTCTTCTTCTTTTGCATCCTGAATTGTGTTGAGCTGTCCAGACAAGACTCTCTCTCTTTTTCCCCACTTCCACATCTGCTACTGGGTGGTTGCATAATGGTAGAGTCTGTTTTCTCTTCAGACCTTGCCATTTTAAATAGGGGGAGGAGATGGGAAGTCTTGTTTAGGCTGTCAGTTCAGTTCAGTTCAGTCGCTCAGCTGTGTCCAACTCTTTTCGACCCCATGAACCGCAGCATGCTAGGCCTCCCTGTTCATCACCAACTCCTGGAATCCACTCAAACCCATGTCCATTGAGTCGGTGATGCCATCCAATCATCTCATCCTCTGTTGTCCCCTTCTCCTCCTGCCCTCAATCTTTCCCAGCATCAGGGTCTTTTCAAATGAGTCAGCTTTTCGCATCAGGTGGCCAAAGCTGTCAGAAGTCACTAAATCACATTCTTCAGTCTAACTTCTGTCAGACCTTAGCATTAGGACTTATCAAGTGCTGGCTTGACTGTTAATAAAGTGATGATTTTCCTCACTGGTTACTGTTCCTTAACTGTAGCTTTCTTGGCTGGAACATGTACAGGCAGAAGTTCAGTTCAATTCAGTCGCTCAGTCGTGTCTGACACTTTGCGACCCCATGGACTGCAGCATGCAAGGTTTCCCTGTCTATCACCAACTCCCGGAGCCTACTCAAACTCATGTCCATTGCATCAGTCATGCCATCCAACCATCTCATTCTCTGTCATCCCCTTCTCCTCCCACCTTCAATCTTTCCCAGCATCAGGGTCTTTTCCAATGAGTTGGTTTTTCACATCAGGTGGCCAAAGTATTGGAGTTTCAGCTTTAGCATCAATCCTTCCAATGAATATTCAGGACTGATTTCCTTTAGGATGGACTGGTTTGATATCCTTGCAGTCCAAGGAACTCTCAAGAGTCTTCTCCAACACCACCATTCAAAAGCCTCAATTCTTCGGCGCTCAGCTTTCTTTATCCAGCTCTCATATCCATACATGACTACTGGAAAAAACTAGCTTTGACTAGATGGATCTTTGCTGGTAATGCAAAGGTCCTCGGCTTTTTAATATGCTGTCTAGGTTGGTCATAGCTTTTCTTCTAAGGAGTAGAAGAGGTGAGTGCTAAGGCAGGATCTGAACTTAATACCAGTCTAATGTCATCTAAACTTCAACTTGAATTTCTAAATATTTCTGTTCACTGTGGGGCTGAGTGGGAAACAACAGTCTGGAATTTAGGGTCAAAGTGCCCTGTGGGAAGGCTTGGTCTTGTGTGTGGTGTGGCGGCATCTGGTTTATATTGTGGCAGCCCAGGTGTAGCAGATGTTATTGCTGGCATGGAGCCATGGTTGGGTTTGGCAAGAAAAAGTATTCATTTTAAAGTCAGGATGGGTTTGACTGAGACAAAAGCCTGAGCCAACAGGGATCTGGGCTTTCCCAGGGAGATAGTATTTGGTTGGGATGAGGAGAAACTCTTTACGTGCTTGTTAATTTGCAGAGATGGTTTCAGATGTATGAGCAGAGCACATACAGAAAGAGCAAACTCTTGCTGGGCCCAGAGAAACCTGATTTCAAAATGGCAGAGCTTTGGTTCTTAGGCTTTTTAAGAAAGTACTTTGCGATTAAGCGGCACTATCCTTCTCTCTTCCGTATCTTGTGCGTCCAATTTTTCAGCAAGGGCGAGTTTTGTTCTCTGGGGAAGATTAGATTCAAAAGGGATGAGATGGTAGCAAGGGATTATTCTTTATTTGGATTTTAACTTTTTTGATGCTGCCTTTGGAGTAGTGAAGATTAACCAAAGACTTGGAGATTGAAAAACTGAGGAAAACCAGCTTTGCAGAGGCGCATTTGGCAGAGACTGTTGCTTTTCCTTGGACGCCTAAGAATAAAAGAAGACAACAGCTACCTTACAGATGACCAATGCCTTGTGTTTCTGTAAGCCTGTATTTAATTGAATTCACTTGCATTTAAAATTATAAGCTGTAGTCTCCAAATGTTTAGCATGGACTGACCAATATCCTGCCGAGACAGAAATCACGGAGGATTGTTGCTTGTCTCTATCCTGCTTTTCTCAGATAACACCAAATTTTTACTGTGGTTTGTGGAAGGTAACAGCAATGTAGGCAATTTTCTTTGCCTGGGAAATGCCACTGAGGCGGTTATCACATTTGGTTCTAAATTTTAAGAGTTGGTGGGTGGCATTGATATTCATGTGTGTTTCACTGATTTGCTGAAGATGTGTAATGAGATACCTGATGATTGATGTAGGGTTAATTTAACTTTGGTGGTGCTGACGGAGCAACATTCTAGGTTTTCCTTTGATTGTTTGAAAGGTAAATATTCTTTTACTGTTCCTTTAGCAATTATCCTAGAAATTACAACATGCATTTTGGACCCATCAAGGTCTAATGCTAATTTATACTTTTACTTTTCTCCTAAATGATGTTAGAACCTCATAACACTTTAACTCCCCTTTGATGTATATGCTATTTTTATTGCTATTTTAATTCTATATACTTTTGAAACCCCATATAAATTATTTTTATTGATTAAATATTCATTTAAATTCACCCGCATATTTACCATTCTGATTACTTTTTATTCCTTCAAAATCTGTCCTATCATTTGAGACCACACTTCCTCATGTTCACTCAGTTTATTCCAAAGGGTTCTTCAGGTAGCCAAGTTGTCTGGGAGAGGTTTGACATCCTCCAGCATCATAGAATCTGGCAAAGAACTGAGGTCAGAGAGGCTACCAACTTCCTCCTGAAGGCAGAATATGCCAGCGGGTCCAGGTTTGGCTGCATTCTGTAGAAAGGCGGTCTCTGTAGCTCTCCTGAACCTGTGCGGGTGCTGCTTTCATGACCCAAGGCGTGCATAACGGACAGCTGGATATGGACTCAGGGCCTGTGAGAGCTTTATGTTTCAAAGAGAGTCAGTATGTGGACAGAAATGGTTGCTCTAATGGTGTGTAGCACAGGGCTGAGAAGAGCAGTTACTTGCACAAGAAATTGATGGACAACTTACGGCCATGGTAGGTGGATCCAGAGACTCCTGAAGACTTGAGAGGAGGTTGCTAAAATTTCTGTAGTGAAGAATTATCTGGGACACTAATGCGAATACCTCTTGTATTGCAATTTGGATAGATTCTAGAGTCTTTTGTTGGATGGTGACCACTGAAACTAGGCTGATTTTCAAGTAATAGTATGTGTGCTTAGTCATGCAGTCGGGTCCAACTCTTTGCGACCTATGGGACTGTAGGCCACCAAGCTCCTCAGACCATGGGATTTTTCAGGCAAAAATACTGGAGTGGTTGCCATTTCCTTCTCTAGGGGATCTTAAATTGGCTTAATTAACATTTATAAATGAGGAATATGTTGATTCCAGAACCCAAAAAGATCTAAAAATTACTGTGGATACTGAGACGGTCAATAGTTGTTTCTTGGCAAAGTCAGGGATGATAATGGCCCTTGATTCACCAAATACTTTTCAGGAATTTGACTGAAGCAGAGGGGTTTTACATGATGTGTGGGATAATGACTCATCCCTTTTTCTGAGCCCCTTTGTGAGTATTTGCGTATTGTAAATGAGCACTGCCAAAGAATCTCCCTGGAGGACGATGTCATCAATGTGATGTCATCAATGTAATTTCATACCTGTGATCCTGGAGAAAACTGGATCCAGTTAAGGTCTTGCCTGCAAAGATGGTGTGTAATATCAAGGTTGTTGAGGTGTCTCATGAGCAGCTGAGTAAAGGCATATTGTTTCCCTTTGGAGTTGAAGCATCTGAGGCTGTTGAAATAGACACCGAACAGAACATATTACCTACATTTGTAACAGCAAAGTATTCACCAGTTGTTAATTGGAAAGAGCCAGTAACTTCCCTAATATTGTGTATGGGAGCCTGATGAGTAGGACCACTGCATTTAAGGTTGTGGTAATTCACCACGAGACACTGTTCATTCTTTCCAAGTTCAAATAGAGGCAAAATTGGGCTGTGAAATGGAGAAGCAGTGAGGATAATCACCTGCTTCTCTAAATAGGTCTTGTATAATGGATTTTGGTCACTGAATATTTTAATTTACAGTAGGCCATGTTAACTGGCCTACTGTATTTTAACAGTTTAATATTTTTTATTTTAAACTCTGTTTAATATTTTAACAGAGGAGAAGATCCATGGCATCCTATTTTTTCAAGTGCCAACAAGCTAATTTAACAAATTACTCACTGAGAGCATTCATGCCCATTATGTTATATTTTAGGGCAATGCTAAGGCTGTGGGGGATTTAGGCAAGGCAATAGTTCTAATGACTGAAGTGAGGCATACTTATTTGTCTGATTATACTTGGTAACTCCCCTAGAAGTATAGGGGGTACTTTGTCAAAAATGCAGTGAAATCCCTAGTAATAATCAAGTCTATGAAAGTTTGCAATTATTACACTTTATCAGGTACTGAGTTAATTCAGAACCTATGTTATATAAGCACAAAAGCCAATCATTGTCCTCTTATCTTTTGTTGTAAATTTGGATTTTCATTTTGGTCAAATTGTAGATCTTTGTTTCAGGTTTTTTTTTGTTGTTGTTTTCTTCCCCTGTATCCATGCTTCTTTCTTTTTAATTTATTTATATTGGGGTGTGTGTCTGTGTATTCTTCAAGGGCAGGGGAGAGTCCTCTAGCCTGCTCATATTTATGAATTTCTCCAGAGAGCCTCAAATCAGTATCACCAAAGTTAGGGGCCTCCCCTGTGGCAATGGTTGTATTTATAGGGTTTAAGGACTCCAGTCTTAAGTCAGGTTTGACTGTACCTTGGCTATTACCTTGGCTGTACCTCAACTGTACCCTGGAATTTTTTTTTTCATGTAGCCCTGAGTATTAGCATGTTATTTACGACACAGGCACGTGTAGCACAGCAACAGAAGTATTTAAAGGTCCTGGTGAGCAATTTGCTCTCAGGAGTGAGGACCTCACTCAGCATATCACATAGTGACTGTATTTTCTCTGTTCTCTCTTTCTCTTTCCCTCCTTCCCACTCTGCTTTCCTCCCTATCTGACTGTGTAATGACTGTTTGTGTGACCACTGTATCTTGTGTGGAGCACTGTATCCCCTGAGCACTTTCTAAATAGGTTGAGACACCACCAATTGGTAACAGGGTGAGAGTCTTTCCCCAGATCTTAGGACAAGTCACAACTTCATTCTAAGACACACAGATAGATCTGGGCTGAGACAGCTGAACCTGGGCCACTTTATGGAGGGCCCCAGCACTGTACTCCTTTCCCTAAATGCCAAATAGCCAAACTTCTGACTTAGATAGGCTAAATCAATAACAGAGACTTGGTAAGACTGTACTCATGTAGCACAATGAAGAATAATTCAAAGTGTAAGCTTGCCAGCAAGCAATTAAGACATTTGGCACACTCAGTGCAGTTGTTTGTACCTAGTTAATAGGCCAAGAGTGAGAGAAGACAGACTCCAGTGGTGCTGGTGAATGCCTCAGTCATCCTGATCACACTGCCAATTTTTGTGACCATTCCACGTATAGAGCTGGATGTCCACTCAAAATCTGATTTGGGTTTCAAGACATGATGCCACACACACACTAACAGAGTAGGAAAATAACAGTATTGTTACTTGTTAATACATAAAGAATTTTTCTTTTTCTCTAAGACAACACAGGCTTCTCAAGCTTATTTGAAAATGTGTTGGGAGAACAAGGAAAGGAGACTTGTTAGTGATTTTTAATGAGGTCAGGAGATGGGGTCAGACTTACTGCATTTAAGCAGGGACTTATGTTTGAATCTCCTGATGGCACCAAGGAGGAGCACATGGACTTTCTCATCAGCTTGCTCAGATGTGGGACAGAAGGGGAGAGAGAGAGAGGAGAGGCGTAAAAGCTGTCAACAGTGAAACATCAAAAAGGAAGTCAAACTTTGTTACTTTTTAGCTCTAATATTTAGGTCTTTGATCCACTTGAGTTAATTTTTATATATGGTGTAAGGTAGGGGTCCAACTTCAGTTTTTTGAGTGTGTGTATCTATTTGTCTCAATGCCATTTAGTGAAGGGGAGAAGGGCATGGCAACCCACTCCAGTATTCTTGCCCAGAGAATCCCATGGACAGAGGAGCCTGGTGCGCTACAGTTGATGGGGTTGCAGAGTCGAACACGACTGAAGCGACTTAGCTTGCATGCATGTCTTTACTGAAAAGACTATTTTTTTTAGTTTAACTGAAAAGTCCAACAATGAGACGTATCCTTTTCTTACCCATCCATTAATAACTTGGTAATTTTAAATTTTTTGGCTGCACTCAGTCTTCACTGCTCTGTGAGGGCTTTCTCTAGCTGTGGCAAGCAGGGGCTGCTCTATGTTGTGATGTGGGCTTCTCATTGCAGTGACTTCTCTTATTGTGGAGCACAGGCTCTAGACACACGGGTTTCAATAGTTGCAGCACACCGGCTCGGTAGTGGCGGCATGCAGGCTCTCGGGCGTGCAGGCTTCAGTAGTTGTGGCACACAGGCTCAGTACTTATGGCTCACCGGCTTAGTAGCTCCACAGCATGTAGAACCTTCCTGCAGCAGGGATCAAACCTGTGTCCCCTGCATTGGCAGATGGATTCTTATCCACTGCACCAGGGAAGTCCGGTAATTTGGTATATTATATCTCCTTTGGCTGTGTGTCCTATGTGTATTGGTTCCTCAGTTGAGAAAGGTAAATGGCAGAGAGGTGAGTGGTAGGATTCAGGCATGACCAAATCCCTTTGAAATAGGATGGCAACCTCACACCTTGCACCCGCCCCAACCCAGGCCTTTGAAAAACTAGGACAAGTATCCTGGAGACAGACTGAACTTTCAAGCATGAA
Source organism: Bubalus kerabau (assembly GCF_029407905.1). NCBI lineage: Eukaryota > Metazoa > Chordata > Mammalia > Artiodactyla > Bovidae > Bubalus > Bubalus kerabau. The sequence goes on along the minus strand of NC_073642.1, from coordinate 55,298,556 downwards.
TTTTAAGTTGTTGAATTTTGTCTATTTTTGAGATCCTGCAGTATCACCTCAAGCTCATTTTGGTAATAACTGAGCCTAGAATTATGCCTGAGCCTGCTGTGTGTCTTGGATAATCTCTTGAATTTTACAAAATTTTTGCATTTAGCCTGGTTACTCCCTCCAGAACCTACCAGACAGATCACTCACCAGGTCCTGGCTCTTTCTCCTCATGTTGCTGCAAATGTTCCTTCCTGCTTGTGCTCCAGTTTTGAACTATAATGTTAATAGCCAACAGTTAATATGTATCACACTACACCAAGAGCTTCTAATATGTGATCCAAATGCTAACTGGGGTGGTAGTCTTGATTCTTGGATATCTAGATAATATTATCTTACATCTCTATTATATGTTCTGTGGAAGCCCAAAGCTCTCCCATGGGTGTACAAATTCTTGTTCATGATATTCCTCAAAACTTTTTGCTTAGTTCAGTTTATGTATTATCTAGCTAGCTCATGTGTGTGTTCTTGCTCTAGCCTTGACCCAAATGTGACTCAACTCTGCATCTCAAAGGCATTTTTGTGTGCAGTTGACCTCACTCAAGACTTGGGAAGAGTGAGGAAGAGCTTATATGTTAGCAATGCAAAAATTCTAATTAAACACTAGATATTCTCCTTTCTTAAAATATTTTTGGAAATCAGCACTATGAATTTTTTTTCTAAAATCTTTTATTTTGAAATAATTTCAGACTTCCAGAAAAGTTGCAAAAATAGTACAGTGTTGTTGTACATCCATTGTTTTCCAAGTCCAGCAATAATTAGTTATAAATTTTGTTAGTTTTTCTAAGCCACATTTCCTAAGGTTCTAAGCTTAATTCCAGATTAAAAAAAAAAACCCACATTATTTATGGCTGTGCTGGGCCTTTGTTGCAGCACACAGGCTCCTCTTTGCTGTGCGAGGACTTTCTATAGTTGTGGCGAGCAGGGTCTACTCTCTAGCTGTGGCTTCTCATTGTGGTGGCTTCTCTTGTGGAGCACAGGCTCCAGGGCTTGGGGGCTTCAGTAGTTGTGGTGCACGAGCTCTAGAGCATGTGGGCTTCAATAGCTGTGGCTCATAGGCCCACTAGGTCTTAACTGCAGCATGTGGGATCCTAGTTCCTGGACGAGGGATGGAACCTGCATCCCCTTCATTGGCAGACAGATTCTTAACCAATGGACCACCAGGGAAGTTCCAATTGCATATACCTTGGAGTTTATTTAAGATTAAAAATTCTATTTAGGGTGGGTTGGATAACTAAGAAAGCACTATAAGCTCCTCTTTTTCTTTATATGCCTTGTCCAGACTATACAGTTTTATTTTCCCTACCTTTTTCCATCTTTACCCTAGGAATAGAAAGAATCACCTGGGAAGGAGAGGGTAATGAAATAAGAATGAGGGAAATGCTAGGGCTTTAAACCTCCTTACCTATTCACTGATGATAGGAGAACATGCAGCCTGGAAGGCTAATTTTGATTGTAATATTCCTGATTAGTCATTGATTAATGAATCCTTTGGGATTTATGGAAAAAAAGAACTAACAGTTTTTGAGATCCTGACAGTCACTGTGTTAAATGTTCTCTACTTGAAAATATAGGCAGATTAGAGATCCTTTCTATAAAATCTCAATTAAAAAAAACCTCTAATAAGTGATTAATTTGTGGTGGTCTGGTAGCCTGAACACAAGCCTTTCAGGGACAGTAGAACTGCTGGTCTTCTGTGGCTTGCTTTTGGAGAAGGGAAGATAGGAAGTGGAAGCAGTGGTGGAGGACACTCTTGGCAGCAGGATCAGGGTGGAGGAAGTGAAAGCAGCAGCAGCAGCAATAATGGTGCACAGGAGTGTGGAGGTGGAAGAGAAATGCTTGTTCCAGTCAGCTTTCCCCAGGAGGCAGAGCCAGAGGATAGACTTGGATGCAGGTGATTTGGGGAGGTGATTCTTGGAAGCAGGAGAAAGAAGAGTGGTGTTTTCTTGAAATGACAAAAGTGGGGCTGAAGTTGAGTCTGAGGTCACAAGGAGCTGTCCATCAGTGTTATAATGAACTCAAAGGTGGGCCTTGAGGAGGAGACGTGGACCCTGGAGGCATTTACTGTTGTCCACAAAGGACTGTGTCCTCACGCAGCTTGTATTCACATGTATCCCATGGGAAGTCCACCATTTCACTCAGTCTTCAAGGAGAAGGTAGATCTCCATATCTATGTCATATTTTCCATATCTATTGTCATATTATCTGTGACAATACAGTGGGGTAGAGAATTAGTCAGTACAGTTCAGTCGCTCAGTCGTGTCCAACTCTTTGCGACCCCATGAATCACAGCACGCCAGGCCTCCCTGTCCATCACCAACTCCTGGAGTTCAGCCAAACTCATGTCCATTGAGTCAGTGATGCCATCCAGACATCTCATCCTCTGTTGTCCCCTTCTCCTCCTGCCCCCAATCCCTCCCAGCATCAGAGTCTTTTCCAAACAGTCAACTCTTCGCATGAGGTGGCCAAAGTACTGGAGTTTCAGCTTTAGCATCATTCCTTCCAAAGAACACCCACGGCTGATCTCCTTTAGAATGGACTGGTTGGATCTCCTTGCAGTTCAAGGGACTCTCAAGAGTCTTCTCCAACACCACAGTTCAAAAGCATCAATTCTTTGGCGCTCAGCTTTCTTCACAGTTCAACTCTCACATCCATACATGACCACTGGAAAAACCATAGCCTTGACTAGACGGACCTTTGTTGGCAAAGTAATGTCTCTGCTTTTGAATATGCTATCTAGGTTGGTCATAACTTTCCTTCCAAGGAGTATGCTATGCTATGCTATGCTAAGTCACTTCAGTCGTGTCCAACTCTGTGCGACCCCATAGATGGCAGCCCACCAGGCTCCCCCGTCCCTGGGATTCTCCGGGCAAGAACACTGGAGTGGCTTGCCATTTCCTTCTCCAATGCATGAAAGTGAAAAGTCAAAGGGAAGTCGCTCAGTCGTGTCCGACTCTTAGCGACTCCATGGATTGCAGCCTAACAGGCTCCTCCGTCCATGGGATTTTCCAAGCATGAGTACTGGAGTGCGGTGCCATTGCCTTCTCCGTCCAAGGAGTAAGTGTCTTTTAATTTCATGGCTGCAATAACCATCTGCAGTGATTTTGGAACCCCATAATATAAAGTCTTACACTGTTTCCATTGTTTCCCCATCTATTTCCCATGAAGTGATGGGACCAAATGCCATGATCTTAGTTTTCTGAATGTTGAGCTTTAAGCCAACCTTTTCACTCTCCTCCTTCACTTTCATCAAGAGGCTTTTTAGTTCCTCTTCACTTTCTGCCATAAGGGTGGTGTCATCTGCACATTTGAGGTTATTGCTATTTCTCCCGGCAATCTTGATTCCAGCTTGTGCTTCTTCCAGCCCAGCGTTTCTCATAATGTACTCTGCGTAGAAGTTAAATAAGTAGGGTGACAATATACAGCCTTGACGTACTCCTTTTCCTATTTGGAACCAGACTGTTGTTTCATGTCCAGTTCTAACTGTTGCTTCCTGACCTGCATACAGGTTTCTCAAAAGGCAGGTCAGGTGGTCTGGTATTCCCATCTCTTTCAGAATCTTCCACAGTTTATTGTGATCCACACAGTCAAAGCCTTTGGCATAGTCAATAAAGCAGAAATAGATGTTTTTCTGGAACTGTCTAGCTTTTTTGATGATCCAGAGGATGTTGGCAATTTGATCTCTGGTTCTTCTGCCTTTTCTAAAACCAGCTTGAACATCAGGAAGTTCATGGTTCACATATTGCTGAAGCCTGGCTTGGAGAATTTTGAGCATTACTTTACTAGCGTCTGAGATGAGTGCAATTGTGCAGTAGTTTGAGCATTCTTTGGCATTGGCTTTCTTTGGGATTGGAATGAAAACTGGCCTTTTCCAGTCCTGTGGCCACTGCTGAGTTTTCCAAATTTGCTGGCATATTGAGTGCAGCACTTTCACAGCATCATCTTTCAGGATTTGGAATAGCTCAACTGGAATTCCATCACCTCCACTAGCTTTGTTCGTAGTGATGCTTTCTAAGGCCCACTTGACTTCAAATTCCAGGATGTCTGGCTCTAGGTGAGTGATCACACCATCGTGATTATCTTGGTCGTGAAGATCTTTTTTGTACAGTTCCTCTGTGTATTCTTGCCATCTCTTCTTAATATCTTCTGCTTCTGTTAGGTCCATACCATTTCTGTCCTTTATCAAGCCCATCTTTGTATGAAATATTCCCTTGGTATCTCTAATTTTCTTGAAGAGATCTCTAGTCTTTCCCAGGTAGAAAATAAACTTAAAAAAATTATTTATTTTTAATCGAAGAATAATTGCTTTACAGTACTGTGTTGGTTTCTACCAAACATCAACATGAGTCAATCATAGGTTTAGAAGAATAAGCTTTTGTCTTTGCTGTGGCAGTGGGTCAAAAGGTCATAACTGATATTTTTTTCTTCTCCTCTACCACCCGCTTTGGTGGGTGTCACATGCTTACTTGGCAGGGTAATTCACACAGATTCTGTCTCTGAGGGGGTCTGAGTCTTTGGTTGTCTTGCTCTCATCAGGTACTTGTTCTTGCACTTCCTGTTTGCTGTTATCTCTGGATATGAGAGCACCGGAAGATGCAACGGGATATCCCAGGTACCATATCTTCATGCTGCCATACTGCAGCAGCAATCCTGGTTCTTATAATAATCAGACTCCATGGCCCCTGGAGTATAGTGATTTCTTTCATTGTCTGCTGGGCCACTGACAATTCCAAAGTGATCATGTTGTTAATTGTAGTTTAAAGTTCAGTGCGGTCCTTGCCATGCTCCCTGGTGGAAATAAGAACCAAAGACCTCTAGTCTGAGAGCCCAACATGGTGGGAAGGCCAGAGGTGACTCAGGCTTTGAAGAACATCTGCTATAGGGGAAGACTGTTAGTATTTAAAATGACCAGAAAAGTTTTGAAGGCTGACTTAATTTTTGCCAGGGGAAGGGTGTTGATCTCATTTCACAGATGATATTTTATCCCTAGTTTTATTGAGTAATGATTGACAAAAATTGTATATATTTAAGGCATACAGTATGATATTTTGATATATGTATACATTGTGAAATGATGATCATAATCAAGATAATTAACATATGTATTACCTCATAGAGTTACCAATTTTTTGGTGTGTCAAATGAATATCTCTGGAGTCATTCTTTGGTGATCTAAAGGTAAATGCTAAGTTGTTTGCACCTTGTCCTGCCTCCCATCTAAAGACTATTTTTGTTTGGTAAGAACAGACATCATGAAATAAAATCTGTCTTTGTGAGTTCAGGCTGCTATAACAATGTACAATAGACTGGGTGGCCTATTAACAACAGTAGTTTATTTCTAACTGTTCAAGAGGCTGCAAGTCAGGGTGTTAGTGTGGTTGAGTTCTTGTGAGGACCCCCTTCCTGGCTCATAGATAGTTGTGTTTTTCTTGTGCCCTCACATGTAGGAGGGATGAGAGTTTTCTGGGATCTCTTTTATAAGGGCACTAAGCCCTTTCATGAGGCCTCCATTCTAATAAACTAATCACCCCAAATGCACCACCTCCTAATGCTATCACATTGAGGGTTAGGGCTTCAACATATGAATTTTGGAGGACAAAAAATGGTCCATTTATTATACCTTAAACTAAAACTAGGTAATACAAATGCTAGATAAGTTGTTGTTACCTCCCCCCAAGCCAAAGGAGGAGGGAAAAGAAGGAAGAACAAGAGAAGAGTGACTCATTTTGAAGTTGAAAGTATAAGAAACAGCAGAATTCTGCTAACCTCCCCACCCGCTTCCAGCTCACAAAACACACTCTGGGCGCTTCCCTGGTGGCTCAGTGGTAAAGAATACAACTTCCAGTGCAGGAGACATGAGTTCGATCCCTGGTCTGGGAAGATCCCACATTCCATGTAGCAACTAAATCCGTGTGCCACAACTACTTGAGCCTGTGCTCTAGAGCCCAGGAGTCGCAGCTACTGAAACCCTATAGTTTCTAGACCCCATGTTCTGCAACAAGAGAAGCCATGGCAGTGAGAAGCCCATGTACCAAAACTAGAGAGTAGCCCCCAGCTTGTTGCAGCTGGAGAAAAAGCCTGTTCAGCAACTATTACCCAGCACAGCCAAAAATAAATAAATAAATAATTAAAATTATATATATATATATGAAAGTGAAAGTGAAGTCACTCAGTCATGTCTGACTCTTTGCTACCCTGCAGACTGTAGCCTACCAGGCTCCTTGGTCCATGGGATTTTCCAAGCAAGAGTACTGGAGTGGGTTGCCATTTCCTTCGCCAGGGGATCTTCCTGACTGAGGGATCGAACCCAGGTCTCCCACATTGTAGGCAAGATGCTTTACTGTCTGAGCCACTATAATCTTTGTATGCTTGGGGTTTGTCCCAGGCCCTGAATGGAAAATGTGAACATGTATGTAATATCTTAAGGGACTTACAGGTTTTTAAAAATTCACTAATATATCAGTAATATTAAAAGAATCAACTTTTACTCTCTCAATCTTAGAATAACTAATTCATGCTTAATACTTCTGTATGGTGGAATTTAAAAAATAATTTCTTGTGCTCAGAAAGACAGCAGCATCAGGGTTGAGTTAAGTATATGAATGTATAAAATGTCCAGAAAAAATTAACTACATTATACATTTCAACAACTATTTTCTTCAAAGTACTATATTAAGACATTGGAAGATATAGGAGAAGATGGTTGCTAATATGCTCTTGAGCCATGAAGGGAGTTAATTGACTCTGTGGATCACAATAAACTGTGGGAAATTCTGAAAGAGATGGGAATACCAGACCACCTGATCTGCCTCTTGAGAAATTTGTATGCAGGTCAGGAAGCAACAGTTAGAACTGAACATGGAACAACAGACTGGTTCCAAATCAGAAAAGGAGTATGTCAAGGCTGTATATTGTCACCCTGCTTATTTAACTTATATGCAGAGTACATCATGAGAAACGCTGGGCTGGAAGAAGCACAAGCTGGAATCAAGATTGCCGGGAGAAATAGCAATAACCTCAGATATGCAGATGACACCACCCTTATTGACAGAGAGTGAAGAGGAACTAAAAAGCCTCTTGATGAAAGTGAAAGTGGAGAGTGAAAAAGTTGGCTTAAAGCTCAACATGCAGAAAACGAAGATCATGGCATCTGGTCCCATCACTTCATGGGAAATAGATGGGGAAACAGTGGAAACAGTGTCAGACTTTATTTTTTTGGGCTCCAAAATCACTGCAGATGGTGACTGCAGTCATGAAATTAAAAGGCGCTTATTTCTTGGAAGGAAAGTTATGACCAACCTAGATAGCATAGTCAAAAGCAGAGACATTACTTTGCCAACAAAGGTCCGTCTAGTCAAGGCTATGGTTTTTCCTGTGGTCATGTATGGATGTGAGAGTTGGACTGTGAAGAAGGTTGAACGCCGAAGAATTGATGCTTTTGAAGTGTGGTGTTGGAGAAGACTCTTGAGAGTCCCTTGGACTGCAAGGAGATCCAACTAGTCCATTCTGAAGGAGATCAGCCCTGGGATTTCTTTGGAAGGACTGATGCTAAAGCTGAAACCCCAGTACTTTGGCCACCTCATGCGAAGAGTTGACTCATTGGAAAAGACTCTGATGCTGGGATGGATTCGGGGCAGGAGGAGAAGGGGATAACAGAGGATGAGGTGGCTGAATGGCGTCACTGACTCGATGGATATGAGTCTGAATGAACTCCGGGAGTTGGTGATGGACAGGGAGGCCTGGCGTGGTGCGATTCATGGGGTCACAAAGAGTCAGACACAACTGAGCGACTGAAGTGAACTGAACTGAATCGGAAGAAAAAAGTTATTTGTAATTACAACTAACTGATAGCACCTGCTTTTGCCTTTAAGGGAGTATCATAAAATTTCCCCATATTAGACTCTTAAAGAACAGAACTGTTAATTGTCAATTAGTTCATTAGCTTTGTGGCCTTGTCCTCCAAACATTTGATTGAGTATGACTCCTCCTGGTGGTACTAGAGATTTGATGAGATTAAGGAAAGAGCTTATTACAAATCAGGGAATGACTAAGGAGGTGAGATTTGAATGAGTTAGAGAATTCAAAAGGAAAATTGAGTGCAAGGCAATTTGAGATTATATGTGTGTGCATGCTCAGTCACTTGATCATGCCCAACTCTTTGTGGCCCCATGGACTGTAACCCACCAGACTCTGCTGTCCATGGATTTTTCCAGGCAAGAATACTGGAGTGGGTTGCCATTTCCTACTCCAGGGGATCTTTCTGACCCAAGGATTGAACCCTCGCCTCTTGAGTCTCCTGCATTGACAGGCAGATTCTTTACAACTGTGCCACCTGAGATTATGAGCCCCCAGGAATTCTCAGAAATCCTGAGGAGGCAGTAACATTCCCTTTAGACCTGGATTAGGAGTGTGAAACAGTTCTCATACATTTCAGAGATCAGAGAGGCCTCAAATGACATCCAGGTGACACTTACCTTCTGTGTTCCTAAACTCCTAATTCTGATACAGGAGATACTGCAGCTGAATGGAACCCCAAATCAGAACTCTGATCATAAGGAGGATCAGGGCCTTGCAACTTTGGGCAAGAAATTGTTGTTGTTCAGTTGCTCAGTCGTGTCCGACTCTTTACGACCCCATGGATGCACGCCAGGCTTCCCTGTCCTTCACCATCTCTTGGAGCTTGTTCAAACTCATGTCCATTGAGTCGCTGATGCCATCCAACCATCTCATTCTCCGTTGTCCCCTTATCCTCCTGCCTTCAGTCTCTTCCAGCATCAGAGTCTTTTCCAGTGAAAATACCAGTATTTAAATACAAGAAATATCAGTATTTAAATACTGATTTTTATTTTGGGCTGATCAGAAGTCCTAGTTATATTTTATATTATTTTATGTTAAATGAAATTCTGTTGAATATAATTTTTACAAATAGTGTTTTAAGATGAAAATGATTCATAATTTGACTAAGATAGCTACTGGTTATTAAAACTGAGCAACCTTCATGGCCTGTGCAAAATTCTGGACCATCTTTCATTATTCACATCATTCATAGAACTTGCCTTCCCAGAAAAGTTTTGATCTTGTTGTACCCTCCCCCAATTTATTTTTACCCATTTATATCTATATCTTTGTACTGCTGAAAGTTCCATAGTTAATTTACTTACATTTCAGATTTCTGGGAAAATGCCTATATTTTATTTGAAACACCCTTACTTTTATTTTTGATTCCAAAGCCTATTCCTGTTGAGGCAGGGGTTCTTTGAAAAGATGACTACTCTAGAATTTGACATATTTTCTCTCATACCTTAATGTACTTGCATTCGTTTTAGATTTTCAGTTTTAACAATTTTAACCATGCTGCATGTCATAGTCCTGTTGGTGCGCCTCTAGATGGCAGTACAGTGCCATTAAAGAAGCTCACAGTTTTCCACTGGACAACACAACTCCTGTTCCTGCTTCCAGAATGATGATCCGCATTTGCCAAGGATAGCTGCTTCTCCTTTCATTGTTCCCCTTTTCACCCAATCTCGAAATATTTGATCACTAATTGTATCTAGTATCAATGTGAAAATTGTAAAACACCAAGGTAGCTGCAAAGGTGCTTGATCAGGTTTTAGGATGCCACACAACACAGTCTTAAGATCCATTAAACTTGGCATTTTAATAACAATATAGATGGCCTAGAATATTAAGACTTCTTAGTCATGGATTGACACATTATTAAGATACTGAGTATAGGAATTCAGTGCTGCAAATCACTTCAAATTACCATCAGAAGCCTAAATATTCACAATCCATCAGTAGTATTTGTAGTTATTTCGCAGTTAGAACAGATCATTACTTACCTTGGACTTTCCAGTGTTTTTCCATTATGTGAAATTTTATCATGGAGGCATGTTCAAGAAGATGCTAGTCAATTTGGTGCCCATTTCCTCTGTCCTGCCATTGAAACCTCCTGACACGTACCTGTGGTCTTTTGTCTCTGTTGATGAATTTGATTCCCTTATAAGCCAGTTAACTATGCTTCTCTCCATGACTTCAGCCTGGACCTGTAACACTAGACTGCCTCTTTGAAAGCACATTATCCTGGCCTTGAGGTGGATGAGAAGTGGAAATTCATATTCTTAGTTCAAATCCTTCATTATTAGCAGACAGACAGACAGTTTTCCTTCTTTATGAGGAGGAGTTGCTGGCTTGCTTGGCAGCTTTTTCTCTTTGCAGCACTTTCTCTCTCATTTCATGTTGATTGACACTTGGATTAAACCTTTTGGCTGTTGTAATAATGCTACTATGGACATGGATATACAGCTATCTTTTTGAGTCTCTGCTTTCACTTATCTTGGGTATATGTCTTCCCTGGTGGTTCAGATGGTAAAGAATCTACCTGCAATAAGAGAGACCTGGGTTCGATCCCTGGATCAGGAAGATCCCCTGGAGGAGGGCATGACAACCCACTCCAGTATTCTTGCCTAGAGAATCCCCATGGACAGAGGAGCCTGGCAGGCTACAGTCCATGGGGTTGCAAACTGAGATCATGGGGTCAAGAACTGGTTAGACACGACTGAGTGACTAAGCACAGCACCCAAAGTGTAGTTGCTGGATCATATGTGTTACTTGCTCAGTTGTGTCCGATTCTTTGTGATTCCATGGACTGTACCCGCCAGGCTCCTCTGTCCATGGAATTCTCCAGCAAGAATACTGGTGTGGGTTGCCATGTCCTTCTCCAGGGGATCTTCCCAACCCAGGGATTGAACCCAGTTCTCCTGCATTGCAGGCAGATTCTTTACCGTTTGAGCTGCCTGGGAAGCCCGGATCATATAGTAGTTCTATTTAAATTTTTTTGAATAACCACCATGTTGTACTCCATAGCAGCTGCATCATTTTACTTTCACTAACATTGCACAGGGGCTCCAATTTTTCTGCATCCTCACCAATATTTGTTGCTTTCTATTTTTTAAAATAATAGTCATCTTTAAGTATTAGGTAATATCTCATTGTGCTTTTGATTTGCATTTCCCTAATAGTTAGTGCTGTTGAATATCTTTTCTTGTGCTTATCGGCTATTTGTATATTTTTTTGAAGGGGGGGAGAATGTCTAAGTGCTCTGCCCATTTTTTAATCTATTTGTTTTTTGTCATTGTTGTAGGAATTTTAAAAAACATATTCCGAGTATTAATCCCTTGTTATGATTTGTAAATGTTTTCTCCCATTCCATGGGTTGCCTTTTCACTTTGTATCCTTTGATGCACAGAAATCTATCCTTCTTTTAAATGGATATACTAGCACCTGAATTGGCTGTTCATCTGGAACTGCTGTGTTCTGTTAAATAGCTCCACAAATCTCTGAGAAGTCAAGCCTCTTTGGCTGTTATTGTTTCAGTTCTCCATCATCTCCACTGCAATTAGTAAGTCATGTTATGTGAGTACCTATCCTGCTAGCAACCTTGACTTACAGCGGAGAACCACTCCTAAATTCCTAAGTGATTCTGATACCTCTCTTATCAACATATTCCTGGCCTTGTTGAATGATGTGGACAATAGACCCTCTCTTTTGGGTGTTCTGTCTTTACATAAAATATCTTTCTAAGCAAGACCACTTTTCTAAGCCATTTATTTTTTTCTCCACTGTCAGATATAGCAACTCAGGCATTTCAGTTTCCTTTAGCATGCATTGCTTTCTTGAGTCTTCTAAGAGCCACGCTAGCAGAAAATTTGCCCTATCTACTGGAATCCTTGCCAGAGTGTTAAATCCTGTGTGGCTAGAGCATGCCCCAAGTCAATGAACTCTTGCATACTCAGTCATATGTTCTGAAACCCTTGATCAGGCACTCTCTGTATGCAATCCCATAGATACTCTCTTAATTCTTCCTGGTCATGTTAGCCAATTATTGCAGCTCCTTCAGGGTATATATGATCTGTCTACTCTCTTACCAAGCCTAGCATTTCCCACAGTTGGGTTACACTAGGATTTAAATCTATTTATCAAATGGCATCCAGAAGACGAGGCAGGGGCAGCTCTTGAATGGGTGCCTGTAATATTGTGGCAAGGAGACCTCCACATTGTCTTCCACATAGGGAATGTGCTAACTCTTGTTTTAAAAGAAGTTTATTTATTTATTTTTGGTTGTTCCAATCTTTTAAAAAATTTATAAGTGGAAGTATAGTTGATATACAACATTATATGTTACAGGTATACAGTATAGTAATTCATAATTTTAAAGGTTATACTCCATTTATAGTTATTATAAAATATAACACTATATTATTGTAATATACTATTACACTAATATATTATAAAATATAATAATTGGCTATAGTCTTTGTGTTATACAATATACTCTTATAGCTTATTTTAAACATAATAGTTTGTGCCTCTAAATTCCCTACCCCTATATTGCCCCTCCCACTTTAGTGATCACTAGTATGTTCTCTCTGAGTCTGTTTCTTTTTTGCTATATTCACTAGTTTGTTGTAATTTTTAGATTCTACTTGTAAGTGATGTCATAGAATATTTGTCTTTCTCTGTCTGACTTATTTCACTTAATACCCTCGAAGTCCATCCATGTTGTTGCAAATGGCAAATTTTGTTCTTTTTTATGGCTGAATAGTATTCTATCACTGCAGGTGGTGATTGCAGTCATGAAATTAAAAGACACTTACTCCTTGGAAGGGAAGTTATGACCAACCTAGATAGCATATTGAAAAGCAGAGACATTACTTTGCCAACAAAGATCTGTCTAGTCAAGGCTATGGTTTTTCCAGTGGCCATGTATGGATGTGAGAGTTGGACTGTGAAGAAGGCTGAGTGCCGAAGAATTGATGCTTTTGAACTGTGGTGTTGGAGAAGACTCTTGAGAGTCCCTTGGACTGCAAGGAGATCCAACCAGTTCATTCTGGAGGAGATCAGTCCTGGGATTTCTTTGGAAGGAATGATGCTAAAGCTGAAACTCCAGTACTTTGGTCACCTCATGTGAAGAGTTGACTCATTGGAAAAGACTCTGATGCTGGGAGGGGTTGGGAGCAGGAGGAGAAGGGGACAACAGAGGATGAGATGGCTGGATGGCATCACTGACTTGATGGACATGAGTTTGGGTGAACTCCAGGAGTTGGTGATGGACAGGGATGCCTGGCGTGCTGCAATTCATGGGGTCACAAAGAGTCGGACAGGACTGAGCGACTGAACTGAACTGATATATATACATTTGTGCTGTGCTGTGCTCAGTCATGTCTGACTCTTTGCGACCCCTTGGACTGTAGCCCACCAGGCTCCTCTGTTCATGGGGATTCTCCAGGCAAGAATACTGGAGTGGGTTGCCATGCCCTTCTCCAGGGGATCTTCCCAACCCAGAGATTGAACTGGGGGTCTCCTGTGCAGGCAGATTCTTTACTAGCTGAGCTACCAGGAAAGCCCCTATATATACATTTGCTGCTGCTGCTAAGTCGCTTCAGTCGTGTCCGACTCTGTGCGACGCCATAGACAGCAGCCTACCAGGCTCCTCCATCCATGGGATTTTCCAGGCAAGAGTACTGGAGTGGGTTGCCATTGCCTTCTCTGATATATATGTATATTATATGTACTGTATATAATATGTATGTATAAGTATATACATATTTTATATGTACTATATATATATATATACACACACACATAAAATCTTTCTCCATTCATCTGTTGATAGACACTTAGATTGCTTCCATATCTTGGCAATTGTAAGTAATGCTGCTATGAACATCGAGGTACATGTATCTTTTTGAATTAGTGTTATTTTTCTTTCATTTTATCATTTTATATATTAATTTATTTAAAATGTTTTATTTTATATTGTAGTATAGTTGACTAACAGTGTTAATTAACAGTTCTCCATTTTGTGCACATAGCTATACAGAATTCATAGCATTTTCTGCCTCCAACTTCCAGCTATGTATTTCGAATATTTTAGACCTCTTGTGTTAGAATGATTATAATCTATGAAATTAGAACTTAAAAAAAATAGTTATCTATATGGCTGAGCCAGGCTTTAGCTGCCGCACTCAGGATCTTTGATCGCCATCGTGGCACATGGGATCTTTAGTTGCAGCTTCTGGGTCTAGTTCCCTGACCAGGTTTTGAACCTGGGCCCCCTGCACTGGAAGTTTGGAGTCTTAGGCACTGCATCACCAGGGAAGTCCTGAAATTAGAACTTCTGTATTTCTATTATTATAAACAGTTCCAAAGATATTCTGAAATTTAGGAGAGATGTATTGGAATGATGATAGAGATATGGGCCTCCAATATTTAACTCAGAATGTTTAAAAATAAGCTCCAGTAGTAGTTATGTATCTAGAATAGTGTTCCAAAGATAGTTTAAATAATCATATATTATTTAAATATATTAGTAAAATATGTAAACATAACAAAATATTATTTATATACATATAAATATCACATATATTATATATAATATTATAACTGCCAAAGATTTTACCCATTGAATTACTTTATTTACAAGCTAAATTCAGAATATTATTTAAAGAATTGAAGTAACTCTTATTTTAAAAAATATTTTTATTAAAGTATAGTTTGCAATATTATATTAGTTTCAGGTGTACAATTTCTCTGATTCAGCATTTTAATAGATTATACCCCATTTCAGGGAAGGCGATGGCACCCCACTCCAGTACTCTTGCCTGGAAAATCCCATGGACGGAGGAGCCTGGTAGGCTGCAGTCCATGGGGTCACCAAGAGTTGGACACGACTGAGCGACTTCAGTTTCACTTTTCACTTTCATGCATTGGAGAAGGAAATGGCAACCCACTCCAGTGCTCTTGCCTGGAGAATCCCAGGGACGGGGGAGCCTGGTGGGCTGCCATCTACGGGGTTGCACAGAGTTGGACACGACTGAAGTGACTTAGCAGCAGCAGCAGCAGCAGCATACCCCATTTATAGTTATTATGAAATATTGACTATATTCTTTGTACCAGGCAATATATCCTTGTATCTTATTTGTTTTATATATAGCAGTTTGTAACTCCTTAATCCCCTACCCCTATCTTGCCTCTTCCTTCTTCCCTGTTACTGCTGGTAGCCATTTAGCTTGTTTTTTTTACACCTCTGAGTCCATTTCTGTTTTGTTATACTCATTCATTTTACTTTTTAGATTCCACATATAAGTTATATCATACAGCATTTGTCTTTGACTTTAAGCATAATGCTTTCCAGGTCTATGTTGTCACAAATGGCCAAATTTTATTTTTTTATGGCTAATAGTCTACTGTGTGCATGTGTGGAGATATCTATCTATCTATATATATATATCCGTGTATCACATTTTCTTTATCCATTTGTCTGTTGATGGACACTTGGGTTGCTTCCATATATTGGCAAATGTATAATGCTGCTGTGAAGAGTGGGAATGTGTGTATCTTTTTGAATTAGTGTTTTCATTTTCTTTTTTTTTATTTTATTTTTAAATTTTATTTTATTTTTAAACTTTACATAATTGTATTAGTTTTGCCAAATATGAAAATGAATCCGCCACAGGTATACATGTGTTCTCCATCCTGAACCCTCCTCCCTCCTCATTCCATCCCTCTGGGTCGTCCCAGTGCACCAGCCCCAAGCATCCAGTATCGTGCATCGAACCTGGACTGGCAACTCGTTTCATACGATATTTTACACGTTTCAATGCCATTCTCCCAAATCTTCCCACCCTCTCCCTCTCTCTCAGAGTCCATAAGACTGTTCTATACATCAGTGTCTCTTTTGCTGTCTCGTACACAGAGTTATTGTTACCATCTTTCTAAATTCCATATATATGCATTAGTATACTGTATTGGTGTTTTTCTTTCTGGCTTACTTCACTCTGTATAATAGGCTCCAGTTTCATCCACCTCATTAGAACTGATTCAAATGTATTCTTTTTAATGGCTGAGTAATACTCCATTGTGTATATGTACCACGGCTTTCTTATCCATTCATCTGCTGATGGACATCTAGGTTGCTTCCATGTCCTGGTTATTATAAACAGTGCTGCGATGAACATTGGGGTACATGTGTCTCTTTCCCTTCTGGTTTCCTCAGTGTGTATGCCCAGCAGTGGGATTGCTGGATCATAAGGCAGTTCTATTTCCAGTTTTTTAAGGAATCTCCACACTGTTCTCCATAGTGGCTGTACTAGTTTGCATTCCCACCAACAGTGTAAGAGGGTTCCCTTTTCTCCACACCCTCTCCAGCATTTATTACTTGTAGACTTTTGGATCGCAGCCATTCTGACTGGTGTGAAATGGTACCTCATAGTGGTTTTGATTTGCATTTCTCTGATAATGAGTGATGTTGAGCATCTTTTCATGTGTTTGTTAGCCATCTGGATGTCTTCTTTGGAGAAATGTCTATTTAGTTCTTTGGCCCATTTTTTGATTGGGTCATTTATTTTTCTGGAGTTGAGCTGTAGGAGTTGCTTGTATATTCTCGAGATTAGTTGTTTGTCAGTTGCTTCATTTGCTATTATCTTCTCCCATTCTGAAGGCTGTCTTTTCACCTTGCTAATAGTTTCCTTTGATGTGCAGAAGCTTTTAAGGTTAATTAGGTCCCATTTGTTTATTTTTGCTTTTATTTCCAATATTCTGGGAGGTGGGTCATAGAGGATCCTGCTGTGATGTATGTCAGAGAGTGTTTTGCCTATGTTCTCCTCTAGGAGTTTTATAGTTTCTGGTCTTACGTTGAGATCTTTAATCCATTTTGAGTTTATTTTTGTGTATGGTGTTAGAAAGTGTTCTAGTTTCATTCTTTTACAAGTGGTTGACCAGTTTTCCCAGCACCACTTGTTAAAGAGATTGTCTTTAATCCATTGTATATTCTTGCCTCCTTTGTCAAAGATAAGGTGTCCATATGTGCGTGGATTGATCTCTGGGCTTTCTATTTTGTTCCATTGATCTATATTTCTGTCTTTGTGCCAGTACCATACTGTCTTGATAACTGTGGCTTTGTAGTAGAGCCTGAAGTCAGGTAGGTTGATTCCTCCAGTTCCATTCTTCTTTCTCAAGATCGCTTTGGCTATTCGAGGTTTTTTGTATTTCCATACAAATTGTGAAATTATTTGTTCTAGCTCTGTGAAGAATACTGTTGGTAGCTTGATAGGGATTGCATTGAATCTATAGATTGCTTTGGGTAGTATACTCATTTTCACTATATTGATTCTTCCAATCCATGAACATGGTATATTTCTCCATCTGTTAGTGTCCTCTTTGATTTCTTTCACCAGTGTTTTATAGTTTTCTATATATAGGTCTTTAGTTTCTTTAGGTAGATATATTCCTAAGTATTTTATTCTTTCCGTTGCAATGGTGAATGGAATTGTTTCCTTAATTTCTCTTTCTGTTTTCTCATTATTAGTGTATAGGAATGCGAGTGATTTCTGTGTGTTGATTTTATATCCTGCAACTTTACTATAGTCATTGATTAGTTCTAGTAATTTTCTGGTGGAGTCTTTAGGGTTTTCTATGTAGAGGATCATGTCATCTGCAAACAGTGAGAGCTTTACTTCTTCTTTTCCAATTTGGATTCCTTTTATTTCTTTTTCTGCTCTGATTGCTGTGGCCAAAACTTCCAAAACTATGTTGAATAGTACTGGTGAAAGTGGGCACCCTTGTCTTGTTCCTGACTTTAGAGGAAGTGCTTTCAATTTTTCACCATTGAGGATAATGTTTGCTGTGGGTTTGTCATATATAGCTTTTATTATGTCGAGGTATGTTCCTTCTATTCCTGCTTTCTGGAGAGTTTTTATCATAAATGGATGTTGAATTTTGTCAAAGGCTTTCTCTGCATCTATTGAGATAATCATATGGTTTTTATTTTTCAATTTGTTAATGTGGTGTATTACATTGATTGATTTGCGGATATTAAAGAATCCTTGCATCCCTGGGATAAAGCCCACTTGGTCATGGTGTATGATCTTTTTAATGTGTTGTTGGATTCTGATTGCTAGAATTTTGTTAAGGATTTTTGCATCTATGTTCATCAGTGATATTGGCCTGTAGTTTTCTTTTTTTGTGGCATCTTTGTCAGGTTTTGGTATTAGGGTGATGGTGGCCTCATAGAATGAGTTTGGAAGTTTACCATCCTCTGCAATTTTCTGGAAGAGTTTGAGCAGGATAGGTGTTAGCTCTTCTCTAAATTTTTGGTAGAATTCAGCTGTGAAACCGTCTGGACCTGGGCTTTTGTTTGCTGGAAGATTTTTGATTACAGTTGCAATTTCCGTGCTTGTGATGGGTCTGTTAAGATTTTCTATTTCTTCCTGGTCCAGTTTTGGAAAGTTGTACTTTTCTAAGAATTTGTCCATTTCTTCCACGTTGTCCATTTTATTGGCATGTAATTGTTGATAGTAGTCTCTTATGATCCTTTGTATTTCTGTGTTGTCTGTTGTGATCTCTCCATTTTCATTTCTAATTTTATTGATTTGATTTTTCTCCTTTTGTTTCTTGATGAGTCTGGCTAACGGTTTGTCAATTTTATTTATCCTTTCAAAAAACCAGCTTTTGGTTTTGTTGATTTTTGCTATGATCTCTTTTGTTTCTTTTGCATTTATTTCTGCTCTAAGTTTTAAGATTTCTTTCCTTCTACTAACCCTGGGGTTCTTCATTTCTTCCTTTTCTAGTTGCTTTAGGTGTAGAGTTAGGTTATTTATTTGACTTGTTTCTTGAGGTGTGCCTGTATTGCTATGAACTTTCCCCTTAGGACTGCTTTTATTGTGTCCCACAGGTTTTGGGTTGTTGTGTTTTCATTTTCATTCGTTTCTATGCAAATTTTGATTTCTTTTTTGATTTCTTCTGTGATTTGTTGGTTATTCAGCAGCGTGTTGTTCAGCCTCCATATGTTGGAATTTTTAATAGTTTTTCTCCTGTAATTGAGATCTAATCTTACTGCATTGTGGTCAGAAAAGATGCTTGGAATGATTTCTATTTTTTTGAATTTACCAAGGCTACCTTTATGGCCCAGGATGTGATCTATCCTGGAGAAGGTTCCATGTGCACTTGAGAAAAAGGTGAAATTCATTGTTTTGGGATGAAATGTCCTATAGATATCAATTAGGTCTAACTGGTCTATTGTATCGTTTAAAGCTTGTGTTTCCTTGTTAATTTTCTGTTTAGTTGATCTATCCATAGGTGTGAGTGGGGTATTAAAGTCTCCCACTATTATTGTGTTATTGTTAATTTCTCCTTTCATACTTGTTAGCATTTGTCTTACATACTGCGGTGCTCCCGTGTTGGGTGCATATATATTTATAATTGTTATATCTTCTTCTTGGATTGATCCTTTGATCATTATGTAGTGACCATCTTTGTCTCTTTTCACAGCCTTTGTTTTAAAGTCTATTTTATCTGATATGAGTATTGCTACTCCTGCTTTCTTTTGGTCCCTATTTGCATGGAAAATCTTTTTCCAGCCCTTCACTTTCAGTCTGTATGTGTCTCCTGTTTTGAGGTGGGTCTCTTGTAGACAACATATGTAGGGGTCTTGTTTTTGTATCCATTCAGCCAGTCTTTGTCTTTTGGTTGGGGCATTCAACCCATTTACGTTTAAGGTAATTACTGATAAGTATGATCCCGCTGCCATTTACTTTATTGTTTTGGGTTCGAATTTATACACCGTTTTTGTGCTTCCTGTCTAGAGAATATCCTTTAGTATTTGTTGGAGAGCTGGTTTGGTGGTGCAGAATTCTCTCAGGTTTTGCTTGTCTGAAAAGCTTTTGATTTCTCCTTCATACTTGAATGAGATCCTTGCTGGGTGCAATAATCTGGGCTGTAGGTTATTTTCTTTCATCATTTTAAGTATGTCTTGCCATTCCCTCCTGGCTTGAAGAGTTTCTATAGAAAGATCAGCTGTTATCCTTATGGGTATTCCCTTGTGTGTTATTTGTTGTTTTTCCCTTGCTGCTTTTAATATTTGTTCTTTGTGTTTGATCTTTGTTAATTTGATTAATATGTGTCTTGGGGTGTTTCGCCTTGGGTTTATCCTGTTTGGGACTCTCTGGGTTTCTTGGACTTGGGTGATTATTTCCTTCCCCATTTTAGGGAAGTTTTCAACTATTATCTCCTCAAGTATTTTCTCATGGTCTTTCTTTTTGTCTTCTTCTTCTAGGACCCCTATGACTCGAATGTTGTAGCGTTTAATATTGTCCTGGAGGTCTCTGAGATTGTCCTCATTTCTTTTAATTAATTTTTCTTTTATCCTCTCTGATTCATTTATTTCTACCATTCTATCTTCTAACTCACTAATCCTATCTTCTGCCTCTGTTATTCTACTATTTGTTGCCTCCAGAGTGTTTTTAATTTCACTTATTGCATTATTCATTATATGTTGACTCTTTTTTATTTCTTCTAAGGCCTTGTTAAACCTTTCTTGCATCTTCTCAATCCTTGCCTCCAGGCTATTTATCTGTGATTCCATTTTAATTTCAAGATTTTGGATCAATTTCACTATCATTATTTGGAATTCTTTATCAGGTAGATTCCCTATCTCTTCCTCTTTTGTTTGGTTTGGTGGGCATTTATCCTGTTCCTTTATCTGCTGGCTATTCCTCTGTCTCTTCATCTTGTTTAAATTGCTGAGTTTGGCGTGTCCTTTCTGTATTCTGGCAGTTTGTGGAGTTTTCTTTATTGTGGCGTTTCCTCACTGTGTGTGGGTTTGTACAGGTGGCTTGTCAAGGTTTCCTGGTTAGGGAAGCTTGTGTCGATGTTCTGGTGGATGGAGCTGTATTTCTTCTCTCTGGAGTGTAATGAAATGTCCAGTAATGTGTTATGAGATGTCTATGGTTTTGGGGTGACTTTGGGCAGCCTGTATCTTGAAGCTCAGGGCTGTGTTCCTTTGTTGCTGGAGAATTTGCTTGTTATGTCTTGCCCTGGAACTTGTTGGCCCTTGTGTGGTGCTTGGTTTCAGTGTCGGTATGGAGGCGTTTGATGAGCTCCTGTCAATTAATGTTCCTTGGAGTCAGGAGTTCCCTGGAGTCAGGGTTTGGACTTAAGCCTCCTACTTCCAGTTATCGGTCTTATTTTTACAGTAGTTTCAAAACTTCTCCTTCTATACAGCACCATTGATAAAACATCTACATTAAAGATGAAAAGTTTCTCTACTGTGAGGGTCACTCAGAGAGGTTCACAGCGTTACATGGAGAAGAGAAGTGGGAGGAGGGAGTTAGAGGTGACCCAAATGAGATGAGGTGGAATCAATAGTGGAGAGAGTGGGCTAGCCAGTAGTCACTTCCTTATGTGCACTCCACAACTGGACGGCTCAGAGATGTTCACGGAGTTATACAGAGAAGAGAAGAAGGAGGCAGGAGACAGAGGTGGCCAGAAGGATAAAAGGGGGAAATGAAAAGGAGGGAGACAGATCCAGCCAGTAATCAGTTCCCTGAGTGTTCTCCACCGTCTGGAACACACAGAAATTCACAGAGTTGGGTAGAGTAGAGAGGGGTTAGGGAGGAGATACAGGCGACCTGGTGGAGAAAATGGAGAGTCCAAAGGGAGAGAGAGCAGTCAAGCCAGTAATCTCGTTCCCTAGTGAAAAATGGGTCCTGAAGATTGGGTTCTTAAAGGTACAAAATTGGTAACAAATACATAAAAGCAAAAATTAAAAATCTAGAGTAGAGTTTGGAATTTCAAAAATGTGATGTTAATGAAAATAAGAAGGAAAAGAAAGAGAGAAAAAACGAACAAAGAAAAACAAACAAGATTGCGAAAATTATAAAGAAACTACAGGTACAAAATTGATAACTAATACCAAAAAGCAAAAATTAAAAATCTAGAGTAGAGTTTGGAATTTCAAGAATACAATGTTAAAAAAAAAAAAAGAAGAAGAAAAAATAAAGAGAGAAAACAAACAAACCAACAAAAACAATGTCGCAAAAATTATAAAGAAAATACAGGTACAAAATTGGTATCAAATACCAAAAAGCATAAATTAAAAATCTTGAGTAGAGTTTGGAATTGCAGATATATGATGTTATATAAAAGAAGAAGAGAAAGAAACAGAGGGAAAAAAAAAAGTCACAGAAATTATAAAAAAAAACTATAGGTACAAAATTGATAACATATACCAAAAGGCTAAAATTAAAAATCTAGAGTAGAGTTTGGAATTTCAAAAATACAATGTTAAAAAAAAGAAGAAGAAAAATAAAGAGAGAAAACAAACAAACCAACAAAAACAATGTCGCAAAAATTATAAAGAAAATACAGGTACAAAATTGATATCAAATACCAAAAAGCATAAATT
Source organism: Bubalus kerabau (assembly GCF_029407905.1). Classification (NCBI taxonomy): domain Eukaryota; kingdom Metazoa; phylum Chordata; class Mammalia; order Artiodactyla; family Bovidae; genus Bubalus; species Bubalus kerabau. The sequence continues at coordinate 55,276,277 of NC_073642.1, read as the reverse complement.
AAAAATCTTGAGTAGAGTTTGGAATTGCAGATATACGATGTTATACAAAAGAAGAAGAGAAAGAAACAGAGGAAAAAAAAAAAGTCACAGAAATTATGAAAAAAACTATAGGTACAAAATTGATAACATATACCAAAAGGCTAAAATTAAAAATCTAGAGTAGAGTTTGGAATTTCAAAAATACAATGTTAAAGAAAAGAAGAAAAAGAAAACAAAACAAAACAAAACACGGTCAAAAAATTATAAAATATATATATGAAGTTTGCTGAAGAAGAAGAAAAAAAAATAGGGTCTTTTTTTTTTTTGCAAAGTAATAGTTATAAAAGTGAAAATTAAAGGACAATAGAGGACTAAAAATTTTTTTTTTTAAAAATTAAAAAAAAGAAAAAAAAGAAAGAAAGATTGATCATAAAAATAGTAAAAATATATCTAGGTCTTTCTCTGGTTTTGTTGTGAGTATTGTGGGTTCAGTTCATTTTTGGCTAGTTCCTTGGTCTGACTTATATTTCTCAAGATCTATAGGCCCCTTCCTATGTAGTCCGTAGTAACCACAGGGTTTTAATCTATGGCCTGTAGCTTCCAAGGCGTTTCCCTCTGTTATAGCTTCTTCTGTTTGCTGGTCTCTTCAGTGTCTGGTTCCCGCCCTGACACAAAGGGGACGGTGGAGGACACTATTTTTTTTATTTTATTTAGGCTCACTTGTTCAGCCGCGCTGTGGGGAGGGAGGGAGGGATGCTGCAAACAGATAACACTGGCGTGCGCTCGCAGTGCCTCAGCCACACCGGGTCTGCCCCGCTCACGGCGCGTGTAGCCTCCCTGCCCACACTGCTCGGGATCTAGGTTGTTCCGCCGGGAACAATCAGAGGCCGGCCCTGGGCTGAGCTCCCAGGTCCAAGCCGCTCAGGTTCAGGCACTCGGGTAGTCCTCAGAGGTGCAGACTCGGTTGGGCCTGCGTTTTGTGCTCTTCCCAGATCCGAGCAGCTCAGGTGATGTGTTTGGTGGGCGCCAATGCTGTGACTTATCGCCTCCCCGCCACTCGGTTATCTGGGTGTAAAACCGGCTCACCTTCTCAGGCAGATGTTGACCGTCCAGACCCCCAAGAAGTTTTAGTTAGCAAAGAAGCCTGCTTACAGTTTTATAGATAGTGTCTCTCTTGGGCTGCGATTGCCCCCTTACGGCTCTGGCTGCCTGTCACCGGAGGGGGAAGGTCTGCAACCGGCTATCTCTGTTCAGTCCTTTCTTCTGTGCGCGGGCCTGGCGGTGTCTTAGGTTAGGGCTGGCTTTTCGCGTGGTAGATATCCCACAGTCTGGTTTGCTAGCCCAAATTATTTCGCTCAGATAGCGCTCAGGACATTCGGGCCAATTCTTACTCTAAGGGACACAGCCCGCGCCGCGCTTCCCTGCCCAGCCCCCGCTTGCTAATGCCGTGTGCAGGCATCTGCGCTGCTTCTCCGCTGGGGGAGTTACCGTAGGGCTCACAATCTGCGATTTTTAATTGTTTATTTATTTTTTTTCTCCCTTTTACGTTGCCCTCTGTGCTTCCAAAGCTCGGCACAGATTCGGCTGTGAGAAGATTTCCTGGTGTTTGGAAACTTCTCTCTTTTTAAGACTCCCTTCCCGGGACGGAACTCCGTCCCTCCCTCTTTTGTCTCTTTTTTTGTCTTTTATATTTTTTCCTACCTCCTTTCGAAGAGTTGGGTTGCTTTTCTGGGTGCCTGATGTCCTCTGCCGGCATTCAGAAGTTGTTTTCTGGAATTTACTCGACGTTTAAATGCTCTTTTGATGAATTTGTGGGGGAGAAAGTGTTCTCCCCATCCTACTCCTCCGCCATCTTGGCTCCTCCCCCTGTTTTCATTTTCTTTGGATATATACCCAGCAGTGGAATTACTGGATTGTATGGTATTTCTACTTTAAGTTTTTTGAGAAACATCCATACTGTTTTTCAGTGACTGTACCAATTAACATTCCCACCAGTGGTGTACAGTGGTTCCCTTTTCTCTACATCCTTGCCAACATTTGCTATTTGTGTTCTTTTTGATGATAGCCATTCCGACAGGTGTGAAGGGAAATCTCATTGTGTTTCTAATTTCTCTGATGGTTAACAATGCTGAGCGTTTTTCTCATGTGCTTGTTGGCATCTGAATGTCCTCTTTGGGAAAATGTCTATTTAGGTCTTCTGCCCATCTTAAAATTGGTTGTTTGTTTTTTTGGATGTTGAGTTTTATGAACTGTTTTATGTTTTTAATATAATCCCCTATTAGCCATATCATGTGCAAATATTTTTTTACTTTCAGTATGTTGTCTTTTCATTTTGTTGATGGTTTCTTTTGCTATGCAAAAGCTTTTAAATTTAATCAGGTTCCCCCCTCCCCTCTTTTTTTGCATTTATTTCCTTTGCTTGATACGTCTTGATGTGGGTCTGTTTGGATTCATCTTGTTTGGAATTGTCTGTGCTTCCTGTACCTGAATAACTGTTTCCTTCTGTTTGAGTCATAATTTCATCGAATGTATTTTCAACTCCATTATCTTTGTTTTCTCCTCTTGGGACCCCTATGATATAAATATTGATATACTTGATGTTGTCCCAGAGGCCCATTAAACTGACATTATTTTTTAAATTTGTTTTTCTTTTTGCTGTTCTGATTGATGATTTCATTATTCTAGCTTTCAGATCACTTATGCTTTCTTCAGTATCACCTGATCTGCTGTTAATTCCTCCTAGTGTGTTCTTCATTTTATTTGGTGTATTCTTCAGTTCTGTTTGGTTCTTTTTACATTTTCCAGTTCCTTGTTAAAATCCTTCTTGTGCTCATCTATTCTTTTCTCAAGATCAGTTAGCTTTCTTATTACTAATGCTTTGTATTCTTTACCTAGTAAATTATCTCTGTCTTATTGGTTTTCAGGTTTTTTTCTTGTTTTTTCATTTGAAACAAATTTCTGCCTTCCCTTTTGCTTAACTTTCTCTGTCTCTGTGAAATTATGTGAAACTGTTACCTATCTTGGTCTTTAAGGAGTGTTCTTTTGTATTATAGCAGCATTCCTGTGCAGTCTGCATGTGCCCAATGACTTTGGTGGGAGAGCTGGATCTCAACTAAGCATAAGCTGCATCTTTCTACAGGGTGTGCTTGCACCTATCTCGTTAGTAGGAGGTGGGGCCTGAGGTGGAGGGGTTAGATCCAGGGCCAGATGTGAGCTGGGGCTTCTTCTCAGTGGCCAGCATCACTCCATCAGGGGCAGGGTTGGGTCCCTAACTGCTGGAGCAGAAGGCCTGAGGTTTGGGTCTGAGCTGGTTCTCTTCTCTGCTTTCCTAGCACTGGCATCTTTGGCCCAGAGGAGAGCAGTACTGAGCACGAAGTTTTGGAGTAGGTGCTTGGTGTGGACTGGGGTATGTGCTGGGGTGGTTCTGGCACCAGTCACCATTTTGGACCACTCCTGATTTGCTGTCTTGGCAAGTGTTAATAATAGCTAACCTCATACTGCTCAGATGCCATTTAAGGTGGGAGCCAGCTCTATCCCTCAAAACTGCACACTTTCCTTGGCTGCAGCAGCCTTTGCCCTGGTGTGGAGCTGTGTAATGGAGCAAGATGGGCCACAGCATGTGCTCGGCTCAGTCTGGGGCATGTGCTCTGATGGTCACAGGAAACTGAGGCGGAGTCCTGGGCAGTTTCAGTCTGCTTCTTCTGCCTTGTTTTGGGAGTAATCTAGTGTGTGAATGCTTTTCACGAGTGGAGACTAGGTTTCCTACAGCTATCAGTCTCACTGGTTTTCAAACCAACTAAGGGCATTTGGCCTACTAGTGTTGGACCCCAGGGGTGGGCTGCACAAATATGTGGTTTGTGCCACTCACTCCCAGGGAAGATCTCTAGGACTGTGTAACCCTCCCCCTCTTTTCTGTTCCCTGCCAGGGGCCCAGGTTCCAAACTTACCACTTTTCTTCCCGTCCTATCCAACTCTGTGTGAATTTTTCTTACAGCCTTGATTATATGAGTTTTTGTGCGAGTCTCCAGTCTGTTTTTAGTGAGAATTGCTCCACATGTAGATGTCTTTTTGATGTGTTCATGGGGAAAACTCTTCCAAAGTAATTCATGTTTTAAAAGGGAACTGAAAAATCTCACTCTTGCAACATGAGTTTTTAAATATTCAAGCATTACTTAAAAATCTGTTCATTACCACTTAACATATTTGCATGTGAGAGATGAAATATAAGTGCAAGCCTTCCTGTTAAGCTACTTGTTATCTTCTGATTTTCTAATACCAGCTACCTTCATGCTTCTAGTTTTAATATTCAGAATAATATATCTGAACTTGTAAAGATATCCTGATGTTAAAATCTTATATCATTACTTTAGGTCAGGGTTTTTCAAATTACTGTATTAGAATTAGCCGGGAACACTTGTTAAGAATAAAGCTAACCCCATCCCCATCAGCATCACTAGATGCTGAGGTCTAGCAAACTATTTTTCAGTGTCCTGATGCTTTTTATCATTAGGCAGTTTTGAGAAATGGCTTAATACCAATGATATTTATACTGAGTACACCTGAGGAACTTATTAAATGTGTGTTTCTGGACTCCACCCCTAGGTACCCAGATTTTAAAAGATGTGAGTGGTCCATTAACCAACCCTGGAAAAACAGGGGCTTAGGAGGGTCAGCATCAAAGTTCTGGATCAGCAAAATGCAGTCTGTGGTCATCAGAGACTGACAGTTTGTGGAGCTTGGAAAGCCCAGAGGGCAGGCAAGTGCTGAGAGAACATAGTAGGAAACATCCTCAAGCCAGAAATCATGGCATTTAGATCAGCTATGTCCCTAGAACAAATCTCAGAACTTGAGAACAAGAGCCTGACTTTAACATGAAGTCCATCTGAATCAAGGTGCAATTTGTATGCCTATTGGCATATAGAGTGGACACTTATAGGCCTGGACTTGCAGGGTGGGCAGCAGAATAATTATAACTGGTTAGGAAATAAATAGCTATAATTATAAGGAGGTGCTGATACTGGTTGAAGAGAGAGGGAGGGAGCTATACTTGCCATTGCCTTCTGATAATCTAGACCTCCTTAATCAAAAAGTACCTCGTTTTGCAACACTTCCTCAAAGAGTGGTCCTTCAGATTGCTCACCTAAGCATCACAGAGCATGGGGGCAGGTTATTTGTTATAAGTTCAGGTTTCTGGGTCCTACCTTAAATTTAGAAATCTGTAGGAGTTGAGACTGGCATTTTAAATAAGCTGTTAATGATTCTTATAGAAACTTGAAGTTTAAAAAATCATGACCTTATCAGAGGCCCTGAAGCCTGAAATATGTCTAGACAGGCATTTTATCTGGTAAAAACGCAAACCCACTGGGAAGAATAATACATTAAATACATTATCAAACATTAAATGATTTAGCTTTCTGGAGAAAAAAGGAGCTGAGATAAGAATTTGATTGAGGAAGGGGGAGGAGGAAGTAAATGAAAAGCAACGGCAAAGAAACTTTCCTGGTTAGGTCTACCTGAGTCAGGTTTTACTTTTGAAAGGGGGAGAAACATTCAGATGGATGGGACTCTTGGAGGCTTTGAAGATGGACTCCAGCAGTACCTTCAGCCCAGAAGCATTATGGTGTGGCTGGAGTCAATCAGCAGGGTGTTTCTATAGTAAAATGAGGAGATATTTTATGGGAGACTATAACTATTCTCCCTGAAAACTTAGGGATTTACTCTAGTGTTTTTAGAGTTCCTTAAATAGCTCTTACAGTTCTATTATTGATTACTTTAAAGATCTCTGGAACCTATTATGTTTTGCAGGGTACTCCTTTTCTAGTGACAGGTTCTTTTGAAAGAAATATTCTGGAAAGGAGAAAGGAGCTCCCAGAGTTTTGAATCTATTCTGTAAGTAAGTACCAATCCTTTTTCTAATTCTAGCCTCATAAACACCATCAGACTTTAATTTGTCCTCTTGAATGTACCTAACATTCTCAGCAATGTCTGGTCCACTTCTCATTATAAATTATTGAATTAATATTTTGGGTTAGGAATAACACTGATATGTGTTTTAGTCTAGTGGGCATGAACCTAGGGACTCATCACTATATTTATATAGTGTATGTATCTTTACATTAGAATCATAATTTCTCAGGCTCTATTTTCCAAATAAGATTATCATTTGCTTTTAGTTTCTTCTTATATAGTAGACTCACTATTTTTCTCCCCCTTGGAATTTTTTTCTGGCTCTTGAGCTGTGGGGACCAGATGAGCAGTTTTTGGCATGAGGAAAATTATAATTTCTCTCTTAGTGAAAGCCATTGTATGATGGTAGATTACATTTAGTTTTGTTTTGAAAAGTCCCTGGTTGTGTGTCTTTGCATCCTCCACTTTTTATTTTATTCTTCAGCTAGCAGTGGGATTCCATGGATTTAAAAAATCAAAAGGAATATTTTTTAGGACTTCATGTAGTGTAATTTTTAAACCTATAAATACAGTTTATGTTTATGCATGTCTTCTCAAGTTGTTCAAATAAGAATATGTAGTGTTATTCCTACACTTTCAGGAATGTATTATAGAAATTATCATTGAAGAATTCATTGTTTTTCTGACAGTAACATCTTTACTGCATCATTCTTAGAGGAAATTTTCTTGACAGCAGTATTTGTGTTCTATGTCTGGAAATATCTATAAATTATATTCAATTCTCTGAAAGTCTCAAAGGAAGAGTTGCTGTGATAAAATTTTTGACACAAGTATTTCACATTTCTAGCTATGGCAGCAACTTCACAATATAGAGGTAAAAAGTGAATGCGTATGTATATATATGCACATATATGTGTGTGTGTGTGTGTATGTATATATATATGCATATATGTGTGTCACCATCAAGCATGGATGGTGACTTCTATTTAAAGAAGATAAAAGGAAATATCTGTATTTTTTAGCTTTAGAAACACATTTCCCCCTTCAGATATGGTAGAAAGATAACTCTCTCACTGACCATTTATAGTTTATGAAGAATTATGATCCCTTAACTATTGTTAGTATATATGCTTGCTGACTCTGACTTTGTAAATGCTAAGGGGAGAGTTGAGAGAGGGGCCTTAGAAACTGTTGCTGTGAATCCAAGAAAATGCCTGCTCAAGCCAGAAGGTAAATTGTTAGTGGCCTAAGATCTTGTGGACAACAGGATGCTTATGAAATATTGGGCAAATATTGAGTGGGCAAAAGTCATTAGAAAAATTTGTATTGCAGTCACACTAACATGATTCCTTGGACTGTTCAGTTAGTAATTATGACATAGAATAAAAATGTTAAAGTATTTTCATGTGACTTAGTATATGAAATTTAGAAATATGTGAGATTGAGAAAAAAAGAGTTTGAAAGATAACTGAAGATTCTTATTTGACAACTGAGCTTGATAAACTTCTATTTGAATTGATGATCTGAAGCCTGTAGTTGAGAAACAAGATCACAGATTAATGAAAAGAATGCTACAAGTTTCCTAAAACAGCCTTCTTAACTTTACAGCTACTTTGTAGTATGTGAGGTAGGTCTTAACCAAAATCTTTGCTCCAAATAAGTTTACCTGGACAGGAGTTAAAGCAACAAATTCAGCCCCAAGCCTGAATCTGTAGTTTCTCTTGGCTCTTTTCCCAGCTGCTGTTTGGATGCAGTATGAACTGGTAGAGGAGCAATATCTTTGGAGTCAGGCTTATGTTTGAGTCTTGGTGTCTGCCAGTTGCTAGTTCTGTGATCTTGGGAAAGCTACTTAATCTCACTGAGTCTCAGTTTTCTTATATATATGAGGGATAATGGTACTAACTCAGGGCCAGCTATAGCAAAAGGAAAATGCTGGGCTCCTTGTTAAAAAGCAGGAAAAAAGTGCTATTAAAGTACTGATATATAAAGTGTGTTTTCCTTTATAAAATTTTATAACTTATAAAACATAATGGTATAATCATTGTAAGTTCAGAAAAATATTTTAAATTTATAACTTGGATCTTACGATTCATCTTTATTCTATATAATGCCAATTCATATTTGCAATATATAATTGTAAATGCAAGTATGTCTGTGTGCCTGTTAAATTGCTTCAGTCATGTCCAGCTTTTTGCTGTGGACTGTAGCCCATTAAGATCCTCTGTCCATGGAATTCTCCAGGCAAGAATACATGAGTGAGTTGCCATGCCCTCTGCCAGGGGATCTTCCTGACCCAGGGATCAAACCCGCATCTCTTATGTCTCCTACATTGGCAGGCAGGTTCTTTAGCATCAGAGCCACCTGGGAAGCCCATAAATATAAGGGCACTTAATTTGTATGTGGAATCATTAGTATTCCATGGCTTGTACATGCATATATAGTTCATTCTTATCAGAACAGTGGGGAAAAAAGCTGCACAAAGCTAGCATTTAATTTCAGTTCTTTTTTTTAAATTGTATTTATTTTATTGGAATCTAATTGTATAAGGTTGTTATAAAACAGGAACCCAAACAACCTTATACAATTTCAGTTCTTATGTACATATTATACCAATACACTTCAGGTCTAACTTAATGATGAGGAGGAAAGGTCTGAAATGAACTCAACTGTGGGTTGCCTTACCTTTCCTTTTTTTACTATGTCATGATATTTAGCGTTAGTGCTGCTGGGAAGTAACATGATTAAAAAAGGATATGATTGGGTCCCTTGATTGTTCATGTTTCTTAGAACACCATTATCTTCTGCTTGTGCTCCAAGCAAGGCCCCATTCAAAAGGGTAAGGCATGGACTCCAATGTATCAGTCACCCCTGACGCATATGACATAGATGTGTCCCATATAACATAGATGTGTCGTATGGAACATGAGCACAGAATTCTGGTGGACCCACTGTGCATTGAGTTTTAGTGAGACTCAAAGGAAAATACGTATATTACGGAAGCCATGAAGGCTATGTGAATGGAGTGGCAAGTTATAGTTGACACATGCATGTATTTCTTCTGCTCATGTGCATCCCCTGTTGTCCCACTGAACTTCACTTACAAAACACATGCTCAAAATTAAAATCATTAAGAATTTCAACATGGCAACAACAGAGCTATTAAAAGAAAGGCTCTATCTGATCGCACTTGTCATATGCCCATGAAGCTGGCCCTTTACCTGCTTTGTAACATTGTAAGACTCCTAGAAGAGTACATAGGAGATGCCCAATAAATGTCCTTCTGTTTTCTTATAGAAAAAAAACATTAGCTTCCTTCAGAATAGACATACATGTTAGCACGACTCAGAATCTTGATGCCCAAGGGGGGTGATGAAAACGACTCACATTTGACCTATTACTTTTTATAAGAGAAAGAAACACAGCATATGTTTTCAGGTTCTTGAAATCCTTCCGTACATTTGTCCTGATTCAGCCACCATGATTGGCTTGGTCACTAGATGAAATAAATAAATGAATATTTGCTATGATTTTCAGGACCTTATAAATTTTCTCCCCCTCAAATCTCTCTCCACTATTCACTTGCTGCCATGCTTCCAAGTTCACCATCAGATATCCATTTCTCTGGGTTAAAGTGCTGTTCTATTTTAAAATGCTGTAGGTAAAACTATTGAGTAACTGAGCATAAAGTGGTTTTGTTCAAATCATTTACAGTACTTAGAGAAAAGGATGAGATTTTTATGGGAAGCATTTTGGCTTTGACAGTATATTTACTCAGAACTTAGTGAAAGAAATAGATTTCTTTAGAAAGGGAGCTGGAGGAATCAGTGTTAATTCTAACCAAGTCCCTCTATGTTCCTATGGTGGTTGTTGTCACTTAGTCATGTAGGACTCTTGCAACTCCATGGACTGCAGCTCACCAGGCTCCTCTGTCCATAAAATTCTCCAGGCAAGAATACTGAAGTGGGTTGCCATTTCCTTCTCCAGGGGATCTTCCTCACCCAGAGATTGAACCTGCATCTCCTGCATTGCAGGCAGGTTCTTTACTGCTGAGCCACCTGGGAAGCCCTCTGTTTCCCTAGGATATAGTAATCTTTCCCTCAGAGGTGAACTTTGAAGAATCGTGAGTCAGATTAGAAGCTTTGTTGGAGGCAAATGCTTAGTACTAAGAAGAGCTTATTAAGGCTTATCTTGGTTGTGTAAGTCAGGAGAGGGCTAAAAGGAGCCTAAGTTCTAGGATTTTGGTCAAGCTACTACTTATCTCACTGGAGACTGACCTGAATGCCCTCCAAAGTGTTTTCTGTCTCCCTAATATTCCAGGTAAATTCTTATGTGTTTTCTGTCTCCTCTCTCAGCTCTTTCTGAATTTTTCCACTTTGGACCTTCCCAAACAGGCACTGTGGCTTATTAGTGGGCAGAGTACCTAGCTAAACTTATAAATTTGATCATTCTGTTTGGGGAAAATGTTTGAAAATGCAAATACACTTGCAAAAGTAACAGATTGATCAAATAACCTCAAAATTACTATAATGTATTTTTCTGTGGGCCAGCCGCTACTTAGCGGTTTTACAATTTTTATCTCATTTATTTCTTGCTATAACTATTTGAGTTAGGTTCTTTTTCCTATTTTCATTTCACAGATAAAAGTCTGACTATACAAGGCAATATTGGATTTATTAGATAGGGTATTATTCAGTTCTTATCACAATAATTCTGAGTAACAACCATCTCAAAAACTCAGGGTTTTACAAAGACAGACATTTATATACTTTTGCTCATGGGCTGTGGGTTGCCTGGGGCTTTGCTGGATTTGGCCAGGATCAGTTGCATTTAAATACACCCCAGTTTTCTCATTCTCCTTGGACCAGCTGCTTCCCGGGGATGTTATTTTCCTCATGGAGCACAAAAGTACAAGCCAAACTATGCAAGTACGACTAAGGTCTCTGCTCATGTCATGTCCACTAACATCCAGTGACCAGAGCAAAGCCAGTATCAAAGGGGCAGGAAAGTATATTTTACCCAGAGTGGGAGGTCATACAAAGTGACATGTCACATGATGCAGATGTTTAATCCTACAGCAGCGGAATACTTGGGACCAATAACTCAATCAGGCTTTACTTGGGAGTAGGTACTGAGAGAATGTGAGTCACTGAGAGAATGTGAGGCAGCGAGACAAGGTGAACCAAGATGCATGGTGCACACAGTGGCCGGTCTGGTGCTGAGCAGCAAGAGGGTCCAGAGCAGGTGGAGAGCACGCCAGAAAGGGCAGGAGTGTCCGCTCACCTCCTTTCTCTGAGCCCAAGCCAGATTTGATTTTTACTTTGAAAATCTATTCATAGCTATTCCAGCAAATAAAGGGACCATTCAGAGAGAATAATAGCAGTGTAGGACCCCAGGGTCCATTTTTGAACCATTATATACCACAACCCAAAGAGGTATTGGGTTAAAGTTTGTGGTCACTGCTTATTCTCAGCAGATTTTATGATGCTCTTTAAAATTCTGGCCTGAATCTCCTTCACTGTGGCACAAATAATATTCTATGTAGCTTTGCTTAAAAAAAATCCCACAGCTCACAGCAATGAGAATGCTTCTGTTAACAGTTGTACTTTGAATCAGAGTCTAACCATTGGGTTCCTTTGGGGTTTTTATAAGACTGTTTCTGGGAAAGAGCTACTATATTATTGTCCCAGTGCCACAGATGATATTAAAATATAAAAAGATTAATAGCATTTTCTAAACTTCTTCTCATTTGTAGGTTAGGAAGATATTCTAGCCTTTGCAGGAGAGGGGATTAGACTGGAAAAAGATGTCAGAACTAGGTGATAAAAGGCTTGTGAGATTCACAATAACAAGTTTGGACTTTATGAAAGATTATTGAGGGAAGGAAAAAGGAGAAAGTGAAATGCTAATATTGATTTTTTAGGAAGATGGCTCTGACAGCTTGGGAACAATGGCTCTGAGAGGAGACAGTGGATAGAAGGTAGGGACACCAATTAGGAATTTACTGTGATGTTTTAGGCAAGCAGCGATAAGAGCAATCACATTCTCCTTCTTGGGAATACCCAATTCAGATATCCTTTTGAGACCATCTGTTCTAAACATCTTCCAGTACTTTCAGTTCTAAAACAACAAAATCCTGGGGGATTTTAGTTAGAAGTACCATCTGATTTTCAGATTGATACTGTTTAAAAGAAGGCTTCCTAAAATGCTTGGCAAAAAATAGGTGCTCACTGTTTGCTTTCATAGAAAATAATTGAGTTCTATAAGCAAAGTAACTGACTGCTTGCTTTATTTCTCTTTGGTTATTGTTTATGGAATTTATGGAAAAAATATGTGCCCTATAGTGTGCCCAAGAGGAAAGAAGCCTTCTTAAGACTCAAGTCTACGTTAAGGGATAAAAACATGCCCTTGCTTTTGCTTGCTGCGGGTATAAGCTTCTTGTCTGTAAAGGCCATGCATCACCACTGTGTGAAGGAAGGGAGGAGCAGGGTGCTGCGCAAAAGGCAGATTTGCTGTTAGCTGGTCATACACATCTGGTGTCACACGTGAAGCCCTGCGGTGCATGCTAAAGCAATATATTACACATCACACACAGGTCAGAGTGTGGCAGAGGGTATTGTGTAGCTGTGTAACTTCTCTATTTAATGTAACTTTTTCAAGGGTCTGGGGCCAACCCTGACATCTGGCAAAAAGGTCTCCTCCTGGATCCTTTAGCAATTTTTTTTTATTCCCCCCTATTTTTTGATTGCATTATGCATCTTGCAGGATTTTAGTTCCCTGACCAGAGATTGAACTCATGTCCTATGCGGTGGAAACATAATGTCTTAACCACTGGACTGCCAAGGAACTCCTCCTTTTCCCCATTTTTTAAAGGTAGTCCTCATTCTGGGCAGTGCCATTTCAGGCTCAGTGATCTAGCTTTGCCCTGGACTCTTAGCTGGGTCCAGTGTTCAAATGCTGCTGCTATATTGGATTAAAGTCTGCTGGAGGGTACCCACTAGCTCTTCACATATAAAGACTGTGAAATTGCCTCATTGGCATGGTCTCCCATTTCAAAGGGTCTCTTGTTCTTTTAATATCTTTCCTTCTTTTTTTTGTCCCTTTATGTGACTTCGTGTTTATTTCAACCATTCTTAAGAATTTGACTGCTTAGTATCATATTGGGTATTGTGGAGAGCTTTGGAACCCTGGTCAGGCCTGGGAAGCTGTAGTTGTGTTTCTGCTTTGTTACCTTGCTTCAGCCTAGTTTCAGTACCCTTTGCTAAGTAAACTAAGAACTCAGTCTTACAGAACAGAGCCCTCTACATAAGTTTCACAAAGGTTGGAAGAGTATTGGAAAGCATCAACCTGTTAGCCCTCCCCACATCTTTGGCTGTGCTTTGGGAAGTGAAAAAGGGATTCCAACTGATGAATCTCCAAATGTCAAGTCCTCATTCAAGTAACCTCACCATTTTCTCTAACCCTGTGGCAAGACTTAAGCTCACATCTGTGGAGCCAGGTCCTTCTCCTAAGGGCCATTTTGTCCTCACATTTATGTTGAATTATCCCAATGTGGTGTGGGTGTGGTTGTGTGTGGTGTGGGTGTGGTTGTGTGTGGTGTAGGTGTGGTTGTGTGTGGTGTGTGGGTGTGTGGTGTGTGGGTGGGTGGGGTGTGGGCAGCATGTGTGGGGTGTCTGTGGTGTGTGTGGGTGCGTGGGGGGTTCCCTTGTGGCTCAGATGGTAAAGCGTCTGCCTACAATGCGGGAGACCCGGGTTTGATCCCTGGGTCGGGAAGATCCTCTGGAGAAGGATTTGGCAACCCACTCCAGTACTCTTGCCTGGAAAAATCCCATGGACGGAGGAGTGTGGTAGGCTACAGTCCATGGGGTTGCAAACAGTTGGACACGACTGAGCAATTTCACTTGGTCTTGATTCCAACAGCTGTCACATAAGCTGCATGGATGAGACTACACTCTTCTGGCCCTTTGTCACTTTCCCTACAGCAGAGGTCATTGAGTATGGTATCAGGAAATAGAAAGTGAAGCTGGTGACTTCATTCTTAGTGACAACTTTTAAGTGATAGGAAAGTATTTCAAAGTATCACTCTAGGTACCTAGGTGTCATCTTATCAAATTCTCTCACTTATAATCTAAAGATATTTCCCCTCTGGTGCATTCAGATAGACATAGGTCACCTGGAAACACAGGCTGTAAACACTCTACTTCTAGGCTAAAAAAGTTCATGGCTTTAGGAGGAAAGGTTTGAAAGCACAGTTTTTTTTAATTCCTTGTTAAATATTGTCATGAGTAGAGACGAGTAGGGGAGGGGCAGGAATCATGGATATGAGTGTATAAATGAGTGATGTTTCTGTTCAGTTCAGTTCAGTTGCTCAGTCATGTCCGACTCTTTGCGACCCCATGAATTGCAGCACGCCAGGCCTCCCTGTCCATCACCAACTCCCGGAGTTCACCCAAACTCATGTCCATTGAGTCAGCGATGCCATCCAGCCATCTCATCCTCTGTCGTCCCCTTCTCCTGCCCCCAATCCTTCCCAGCGTCAGAGTCTTTTCCAATGAGCCAACTCTTTGCATGAGGCGGCCAAAGTGGCAGGACCAAATGCCTTCACGATCCATTCTTTTTTTTTTTTTTTAATTTTATTTTATTTTTAAACTTTACATAATTGTATTAGTTTTGCCAAATATCAAAATGAATCCGCCACAGGTATACATGTGTTCCCCATCCTGAACCCTCCTCCCTCCTCCTTCCTCCCTCCCCATGATCCATTCTTTAGGAAGTATTTGAAATATTTAATGGCCCATTCCATTCATTACTGATAATTTTTGCTATTTCTGGGGCCAAACCAAAATACCTTTGAAGAAAGCTATTAGCCTCTCAACCAACAAGGCTGAATATTTTCAGTGTGCTTTTCTCCACTCACCTCTGAGACAAGAGTGACCATTTTGGGGTTATTCACTTCAAGGCTCCTGAGAATACAGCTCAGGGTTGGGGGGACTAGTCTCAGGACATCAGTCATACTGCCTTACCCTTGGGGACTCATCAATTTTAACATTCCAAATTGTTACTCCTTCCTTACTGGGTGTGGCCCAAACTGCCAGAGGTTGGGGCTGGTACACTGGAACATTTGTATCTCTATTGCTATATTCCTCTAATAACAAATTATGTCATATTTTTCTTCTTTACTAGTTTAAGGTTATACATTTATGAGTTAGTTTATCATAGTTCTCTCACTACAGTAGTAACACACATGAGTCTAGGAATGGTTATTACTGTAAACTATAGTTACAGTATAGGTTATTACTATACTGTAATGGTTATTACTGTAATTCTATAGTTCAGCTCTCCCAAGATATTGCTACTACAGTCAATTTAAAGAATAGTATAAATATGTGTTACATTTTCCCTACCCATGATGATCATCCTTTTTAGACAATATATAAATAAAGGAAACTGTCCTTGTACTGGAAAAGGAGGCTGCAGATATCCTTGGGATATATAAAAGTGACTGTAATGATAAACTCAATGGCATTAAGCCTTCAATTATAATAAAGTTGCATGCATCTCATATCAGCTACTGGATTTTTTTTTACCTGTGTGGCAATCAGGCTTTTTAATATTGATTGAGTACTTGGCTGATTGTTCTATGGAGTAATTAGATCATTCCTACTGAATGACTCTTCTATGCTTCAATGGACTATATCTTCTTAGAAATGTCTAGAGAGATAAAACTTATTAGGGATAATAACTCACCGAAGAATCTTTTGGGGGATAACAATTCCATTCATAGGAGTTGAATAATCTAAATAGTCTGAAAATTTGTCCCGAATCTTGTAAATAATATTGCAGAATAAACACTTAAGTTGCTTAGCCTAAATTATTACAGATGAAATAATAGCCTTGCCTGTTTGTTTGTTAGTTGGGAATTACTAATAGTTCAGTTTTTGCATAGATTAACCAGGCGTGGGAGTGGTGAAACAATCCGTATCTAAGCAAAACTTCAAAGCAACCTGAGGGTGGACTTCCCTGGTGGTCTAGTGGTTAAGAATTCATCTTCCAAAGTTAAGAATTCATCTTCCAATGCACATGGTTTTGATCCCTGGTCAGGAAACTAAGATCCCACGTGCTGTGAGGCAACTAAGCCCTCGTGCTGCAACTAGAGAAAGGCCCGCAAGCCACAATGAAAGATCTTGCTTGTCGTAACAAAGATCCAACATACTGCAACTAAGATCTGATGCAGTCAAATAAAACAAGAAAAAAGCAACCTGATCATCTAAGGTAGACTTTAAGGAGCTGTTGAGACTTGTTTTCTTGGGACAGCCTGGGAAATCTTAGGCCATGGTTGTAGATGCCTTCTTATAGTACTTTATTCTTGTTTTTTTTTCATGGTTATGTCATGTTTATTATCCAGAGTCTTGAATTCTTCCATGTATCAATCTCTTAACAGATGATACAAAGCCTGCTGCTGCTAAGTCGCTTCAGTCGTGTCCGACTCTGTGTGACCCCATAGATGGCAGCCTGCCAGGCTCCCCCGTCCCTGGGATTCTCCAGGCAAGAATAATGGAGTGGGGTGCCATTGCCTTCTCTGGATACAAAGCCTACTAGAGGTAAAATCATGCTGAGAAACACTCAAACTGAAAATCAGACCTTCTCAAATTAAACATCAACTTTCAAGGGAATCAAGAACAATGAAAAAGGTTTGGACAATCTTGATGATCTTTCCTGCAGCTTTGTTTGAGAGAGGATCAAAAAGGGATTGAGAGTAAAAAAAAGTCTCCTTACTCCTAGAAAAGACTGACAGTTCTATCGCCAGGGTTAAGGTTAGGGTTAAAAGTACTTTTAAGTCTGTCTGATTGATTAGTGCCAATGATTGCTAATGGGTAATAGTGAACGTCTAAGACTGACAAAATTCCTTCCTCTGTAATCAACACAAAGCATACTTCTACGACTTTCAGCTTACTTTTACTTCTGTAATCATTAAAGATTTTTCACAAGTGTTCTACATGATCAGAAGTTTGCTGTCCTTGACCAACATTGCTTTTCATTACTTTTTAAATAAGCATCACATTTATCATTGCTCTGTTGGTTTCAGATTTTAAATAGTGGTTTCAACCTTTGACAAAGGACCTGAAACAAGTACTGCTCATAGTGTTAGTTGCTGTTATGTCCGACTCTTTGTAACCCCATGGACTATTGCCCACCAGGTTCCTCTTTCCAAGGAAAGAATACTGGAGTGGTAGTTATTCCCATCTCCAGGGATCAAACCCAGGTCTCCCTCATTGTGAGCAGAGTCTTTACCATCTGAGCCACCAGGGGGCGCACTGCTCTTAGGGTCAGAGAAAAATGATAGATTAGGGAAGTTGTATATGAAGTATTTCATTCTCTTGGCCCTCTGATGGATAAGGATAAGAAGCTTATGGAAGCTTCATGATGGGAGAGACTGACTGAGGGGGAAACTGGGTCTTGTTCTAATGGGCAGGGCCATGCTCAGTAAATCTTTAATCCAATTTTCTGTTGATGGGCGGGGCTGTGTTCCCTCACTGTTGCTTGATTTGAGGCCAAACTATGGTTGAGGTAATGAAGATAATGACGACCTCCTTCAAAAGGTCCCATGCATGCACTGTTGCACTGAGTGCCTCCAACCCTGCAGCAGGCCACTGTCAATCCACACCTCCGCTGGAGACTCCTGGACACTCACGGGCAAGTCTGGGTTAGCCTCTTTTGGGGTCACTGCTCCTTTCTCCTGGATCCTGGTGTGCAAAAGGTTTTGTTTGTGCTCTCCAAGAGTCTGTTTCCCCAGTCCTGTGTAAGTTCTGGCAGCTCTTTGGTGGAGTTAGTGGCGACCTCCTCCAAGAGGGTTTATGCCGTACCCAGGCCTACCACACCCAGAGCCCCTGCCCCTGCAGCAGGCCATTTCTGACCCATACCTCCACAGGAGACACTCAAACACAGTCTGGCTGTCTCTGGGGGGTCTCTGGGTCCTGGTGTGCACAAGGTTTGTTTGAGTCCTCCAAGTGTCTCTGGCAGGCATGGGGTTTGATTCTAAGCGTGATTTTGCCCCTCCTACCATCTTGCTGGGGCTTCCCTTTGCCCTTGTATGTGGGGTATCTTTTTTTTTGCCCTTGGATAGGGGGTATCTGAATGCAGAATTTCAAAGAATAGCAAGGATAGATGAGAAAGCCTTCCTCAGTGATCAATGTAAAGAAATAGAGGAAAAAATAGAATGGGAAAGACTAGAGATCTCTTCAAGAAAATTAAAGATACCAAGGGAAAGATGGCACAATTAAGGACAGAAATGGTATGGACCTAACAGAAGCAGAAGATATTAAGAAGAGGTGGCAAGAATACACAGAACTATACAAAAAAGATCTTCATGACCCAGATAATCATGATGGTGTGATCACTCACCTAGAGCCAGATATCCTGGAATGTGAAGTCAAGTGGGCCTTAGGAAGCATCACTATGAACAAAGCTAGTGGAGGTGATGGAATTCCAGTTGAGCTGTTACAAATCCTGAAGGATGATGCTGTGAAAGTGCTGCACTCAATATGCCAGCAAATTTGGAAAACTCAGCAGTGGCTACAGGGCCAGGAAAGTTCAGTTCTCATTCCAATCCCAAAGAAAGGCAATGCCAAAGAATGCTCAAACTACCACACAATTGCACTCATCTCACACACTAGCAAAGTAATGCTCAAAATTCTCCAAGCCAGGCTTCAACAATATGTGAACCATGAACTTCCAGATATTCAAGCTGGGTTTAGAATAGGCAGAGGAACCAGAGATCAAATTGCTAATAGCCATTGGATCATTGAAAAAGCAAGAGAGTTCCAGAAAAGCATCTACTTCTGCTCTATTGACTATGCCAAAGCCTTTGACTGTGTGGATCACAACAAACTGTGGAAAATTCTTCGAGAGAGGGGAATACCAGACCGCCTTACCTGCCTATTGAGAAATCTGCATGCAGGTGAAGATGCAACAGTTAGAACTGGACATGGAACAATGGACTAGTTCCAAATAGGGAAAGGAGTACGTCAAGGCTGTATATTGTCTCCCTGCTTATTTAACTTATATGCAGAGTCCATCATGTGAAATGTCAGGTTGGATGAAGCACAAGCTGGAATCAAGATTGCCGGGAGAAATATCAATAACCTCAGATATGCAGATGACACCACCCTTATGGCAGAAAGTGAAGAAGAACTAAAGAGCCTCTTGATGAAAGTGAAAGAGGAGAGTGAAAAATTGGCTTAAAACTCAACATTTGAAAACTAAGATCATGGCATCCAGTGCCATCACTTCATGGCAAATGGGGAAATAATGGAAACAGTGACAGACTTTATTTTTATGGGGCTCCAAAATCACTTCAGAAGATGACTGCAGCCATGAAATTAAGAGATGCTTGCTCCTTGAAAGAAAAGCTATGACCAACCTAGACAGCATATTAAAAAGCAGAGATATTACTTTGCCAACAAAGGTCCAGTTAGTCAAAGCTATGGTTTTTCCAGTGGTCATGTATGGATGTGATAGTTGGTCTATAAAGAAAGCTGAGCACTGAAGAATAGATGCTTTTGAACTATGGTGTTGGAGAAGACTCTTGAGAGTCCCTTGGACTACAAGGAGATCCAACCAGTCAGTTGTAAAGGAAATCAGTCCTGAATATTCATTGGAAGGACTGATGCTGATGCTGAAGCTGAAATTTCAATACTTTGGCCACCTGATGGGAGGAGCTGACTCATTTGAAAAGACCCTGATTCTGGGAAAGATTGAAGGCAGGAGGAGAAGGGGATGACAGAGGATGAGATGGTTGGATGGCATCACCGACTCGATGGACATGAGTTTGAGTAAGTTCTGGGTGTTGGTGATGGACAGGGAAGCCTGGTGTGCTGCAGTCCATGGGGTCACAAAGAGTCGGACATGACTGAGTGACTGAACTGAACTAAACTGATATGAAGTATTTACTCATTACAATAACTTCAGACATTGAGATCCAGAGCTAATTTTTTTCATTTTCCACTCAGGATCTCTGAGGACGAAGGCAATCTAGACAGGATTTTGATCCCACCAGGTGTGAGAAAATATGATTGATCACATCAAAAGAGGATCTACGCCATGTGGGTGGACTATGGAGATTTCTGTGGTCAGGGAGAATTTATGAAACATTAACGTTAGATGTGTTATACCTTCCTACTGCCTCAAGCAGGGAGAGGAGAATGTTCTACCTGTCCCATCCCATTCTAAAGTTAGGATCTCCCAAAATTCTCTTTTGGAATTCAATGTACTTAATATAGACACTGGTATCAGCTTCTTGTCTAGAGCTCTGTCAGAGGCAAAACCTACAGGTATAACCCACCCTAGAACTGGGAAAAGAAGAGCAGAAAATGGGCAGGATATAGTCTGTGAGAGGAGACAAAGATAGCCCTTAGATTCCTCAAGAGCTGAGCTTGTCAGAGTTGATACTGATAGGTTTTCCTGAGGTCCAGAGCAGGCTAAAGAAAATACCTGAGGCTCTATACTGGCTTGCTACCACCAAGGCTTTACAGCAGGATGAAGAGACCCAATATAGAAGCTATGTGAACAACTACCTGAGAGCTGAGGTGGCAATCTACAACTTTCTCCTGAAACTAAGAGGTAATGGAGAGACTGCCCAGTGAGATGCTTAGCAACCTTTAAACCTGTGGAAAAATAGAACCAGAGACTGGACACCACTAGCACCAGAAGCCAGGTCAGTGGTGATGCCATCAGCCTGGATGGGAATCTGAACCATTCACACAACCGGTTTCTTATAAGCAGGCTTTCTGTCTGTCTTTACTGATTTGCTACCAGGATGCATCATGGCCTGGTTCATCTGGGAGTTTAGTGGGGGAAGAAAGCTCAAAGAGAAACCTTTGAGCTGTGAATAGTGACTGAGGTAGTTCAGTTCAGTCACTCAGTCATGTCTGACTCTTTGCGACCCCATGGGCTGCAGCACACCAGGCTTCCCTGTCCATCACCAACGCCCGGAACTTACTCAAACTCATGTCCATCGAGTCGGTGATGCCATCCAACCATCTCATCCTCTGTCATCCCCTTTTCCTCCCACCTTCAATCTTTCCCAGAATCAGGGTCTTTTCAAATGAGTCAGCTCCTCACATCAGGTGGCCAAAGTATCAGAGTTTCAGCTTCAGCATCAGTCCTTCCAATGAATATTGATGACTGATTTCCTTTGGGACTGACTGGTTGGATCTCCTTGCAGTCCAAGGGACTCTCAACAGTCTTCTCCAACAGCATAGTTTAAAAGCATAAATTCTTAGGTGTTTAGCTTTCTTTATGGTCCAACTCTCATATCCGTGCATGACTACTGAAAAAACCATAGCTTTGACTATCTGGACCTTTGTCGGCAAAGCAATGTCTCTGCTTTCAATATGCTGTCTAGGTTGGTCATAGCTTTTCTTTCAAGGAGCAAGCATCTTTTAATTTAATGGCTGCAGTCACCATCTGCAGTGATTTTGGAGCCCCCCAAAATAAAGTCTCTCACTGTTTCCATTATTTCCCCATCTATTAGCCATGAAGTGATGGGACCGGATGCCATGATCTTCAAGTACTGAGGTAGTACTTGAATTTTATTGAAAGAGAAGAACCAAGTTTTAAACTAAAAGTGATTAAAAAAATTCTTACATTTGACTGTGTTTATCAAAACAAATAGATTAAATGATCTATTTTGGGCAGGTTGGGAATACAGAACCAAAATTCAGAACTGTATGCAGTTGTATAACAAGTATAGTCTCATTTTGGGAGTTACTGCCTTGTTTATGTCTCTTCCCTTCATACCTGCTACAACAGTGACCTGAGGTTCACTGTCCTACATCACCTGGCAGAGCCTTTACTCAGTCTGTATTTGCTCCTATGTTGGAAGTTCTACCAATCCTGATGGAAGGGATACAGAGTGATGGGAGATATTCAGAATGACTATAGGATTGAGCTCAATGGGGTTCAGGGCTGGCTGAGATACAAAGGATGAGAACGAGTTAGCCACATGGAGAGTCATATGAAGAGTTTAAGGAGGGCCAATAAGGGGTTACCCTTGAACCTCCCCTTTTTCTCATGTCCTTAAACTCATCTTCAAAAATATATATGGAATCTATTCGCACTTCTAGTATATGCAAACATCCTGACCCGGAGAAGAGTATGATGAAATATAGTGGGAGTAGCTCTTCAGCTTTCTTAGAGAAAGGTGGAGAGTAATGAAGACATAGGTGGGATTGGATTTTAGAAGACATTGTGGGAAGGTTTATTCCATGTGAAACAAAAAACCATGGAAGGGGATTAAGAAAGGAAATGGCTGCTTCAAAGTATATGCTAGGATTGGTTTTGCTTCTGTGTGTCTCGTTGGTAGAAGGGAGAGTAAGGAATAGGCAGTTTGCAGTAATCTAGCTAAGAGATAATGGTCACCTAAGTATGCTACTGGCACAGAGGAACAAAAGATGGTGGATAGAGTCAAGATATATTTTCGGTTGAAAGGCATAAGAGAAAGTGAGGAATTCAAGGACGACTCTTTGGTTTCTGGCTTTAGTAACTGGATGGGATGCTGGTGCCATCTTGCTCAACTGGTAATTAAGATGGTGAAAACTCCCATATTAAATATGTTGAGTTTGACTTAAGACCTTACGTCTGTAAGACCTTCGTGTAAAGGTTTCAAATGGCCTGCTTTTGTCTGAGTCTAGGGAGAAAAAGATTTGAGCTAAGGATGTAAATTTGAGAGTCACAAACACACAGTCTATGAATCTATCAAAATTGATGAGGTCACTTAGAGAATGAAAACAGAGGAGGGTGCCCAGGAATAACCCTTGGGACTAAAGAGCCTCTTGATGAGGGTAAAAGAGAAGGGTGACAAAGCTGGCTTGAAGCTCAACATTAAAAAACTAAGATCATTGCATCCAGTCCCATCACTTCATGGCAAATAGAAGGGGAAAAAGTGGAAGCAGTGACAGATTTTATTTTCTTGGGCTCCAAAATCACTGCGAATGGTGACTGGAGTCATGAAATTAAAAGATGCTTGCTCCTTGGAAGGGAAATGGTGACAAACCTAGACAGCATATTAAACAGCAGGGACATCACATTGCCAATAAAGGTCAGTATAGTCAAAGCTATGGTTTTTCTAGTAGTCATGTACGAATGCAAAAGTTGGACCATAAAGAAGGCTGATTGCTGAAGAATTGATGTTTTTGATTGTGCTGGAGAAGACTCTTGAGAGTCCCTTGGACAGTGAGGAGATTAAATCAGTTAATCCTAAAGGAAATTAATGCTGAATATTCTTCGAAGGACTGGTGCTGAACCTGAAGCTCCAATACTTTGGCCACCTGATGTAAAGAGGACTCATTTGAAAAGACCCTGAT
The DNA here is from genome assembly GCF_029407905.1 of Bubalus kerabau. NCBI lineage: Eukaryota > Metazoa > Chordata > Mammalia > Artiodactyla > Bovidae > Bubalus > Bubalus kerabau. The sequence continues at coordinate 55,253,031 of NC_073642.1, read as the reverse complement.
ATGGGAAAGATTGAAGGCAAAAGGAGAAGGCAGCAATGGAGAATGAGATGGTTAGATGGCATTAACTGATTCAATGGACATGAATCTGAGCAAACTCTGGGAGAAAGTGAAGAACAGAGGAGTCTGGCATATATCAGTCCATGGGGTTGCAAAGAGTTGGACAGGACTTAGCGACAGAACAGCAACTTCAAAATTTAGAGGAAGAACCAGGAAGTAGCTGGAGGAGAAAGAAAACCTGGAAGGATTGGAGTCATGGAAAGAAAGAGAAGGGAGGAATTGATGTTGGCAAATAGTACTGGGAGGTAGAATAAGATAAGAGCAGAGAAAAGCTGTGATGTTGGAGAAGACTCTTGAGAGTCCCTTGGACTGCAAGGAGATCCAACAAGTCTATCCTAAAGGAAATCAGTCCTGAATATTCATTGGAAGGACTGATGCTGAAGCTGAAACTCCAATACTTTGGCCACCTGATGTGAGATCCAACCAGTTTATCCTAAAGGAAATCAGTCCTGAATATGCATTGGAAGGACTGATGCTGAAGCTGAAACTCCAATACTTTGGCCACCTGATGTGAAGAACTCATTGGAAAAGACACTGATGCTGGGAAAGATTGAAGGCAGGAAGAGAAGGGAACGACAGAGGATGAGATGGTTGGATGGCATCACCGACTCACTGGACATGAGTTTGAGCAAGCTTTGGGAGTTGGTGATGGACAGGGAAGCCTGGTGTGCTGCAGTCCATGGGGTCACAAAGAGTCGGATATGACTGAGTGACTGAACTGAGCTGAGCTGAGAGAAAAGTCCATTGAATTTGGCAGCTCTGATGCTGATACTTTAATATACATGATTGGTTAGTTTTTTGCTTTTTTGATTTTTAAACTGTTCATTGATAAGGTAACCTAATAAGTTATAGTCTGTTTTGATATTATTATCTAGTCAATTAGAAAATTTTAGATACTTTTTTGGTACATGAAAATTATGTTCATAAATATCTGGCTTTATATTATTTAATGACTAGTTCTTGGGAATTAGAATTGTCTCCAAGGGTGTGGTCCAAGGGTAGTCTAAGGAGGCTCCTGAATTCAGCAAATTTTAAATGGTGGAACTTTTCCAGGCTTCATGGCAAGAGGAATAATTTTGAAAAAATTGAACCATTTAGCATACACCTCACATTATATCAGGTGGCAACCTTGGACTTTACCTAAACAAAAATCAGTCCTCTTCACAGACTCAGTCTGATAATAACAATACAAACACATACAAGAAGGCTGAACTAGTATAAGTATATATTAATAAAACAGCATTTATGTGTGCTAATGTATTTCTAAAAGAAGTTTTGTTGGATTAAAATGAAAAACCTGAATTATATTTCAAAATACATTTGGTGATGAAAGAGAATTGTGTTAGAGGCAATTACCTGTCACTTTCTTTTGAAGGTATGACTTGAAGATATCTTAGAGCCGTACAGAAGAGATTGTCTGGAAGTTCTGCCTCATAGCTAATGTGGCAATGAAGGCGATGACTGCAGACTCTCTTTAGATGACCTGGGGCCTGCAGAATGCCTTCTTCATTCCATATTAAACGGGGCACAGAACAAACACCCAACTCAAACGAAAGAGAGGCCAGTGTCCGTGGATCTAACACTTCCCTTTGTCTAATGAACTCTTGAATTCCTGAACCCTCTGGCTCTGAATTCTTTAGTTACTGCTACTATGAGGGCATAATGGTAGAAACATTCTCTTTTGTGTGTGTGCTCTCTCGGATTACAAACAAAACCGAATTTCCCTTTTTCTTTATTGTCAAGTAAGCTTGAACAGTAAGTAGCATTGAAAGCTCTTTCCTTCTCTTTAGGTGTTAGCTACACTTGCAAATTTATAATTGCTAACACTTAAACACAGAGCACAACACAAACCTGTTTCAAGCTGCTGACAATTGATTGTTTCAGACAACTGGATTCAGTGCTTGGTTTTCGTTCCGAAGCCTCTGCTTCCTGAAACACATGAGCTCTTTGTTTGTAGCATCTTTCTTAATTCAAAGTCAAGTCTTAAAATGTCTAAAATTTCTAAAAACAAACATGCATACTCACGTATTTTAATTATCATGACTTTTGTGTTTCTATAGCCAGATTGGGATAAATTATTCCAAATTGTCCTATTCAATTCAGTCTTACATTTAGTTTATGAGTAAATGAATGCTTCCATAAGAAACAAGAGGACTAGTATATGATTTGGCATCTGACCTTGTAGGAAGGACTTTGTGTGCTTCAGACAGGAAGAAAAATAATTAACAGACCATGTTTTTATTGTTAATCTGAAAACCTTGACATTTGAGGTGGGATATTTATACAAAGAGAGAACGTGCTGGTAATTTCCCTAATCTGCAGTCTTTCTGCATAATTGGGTACGGGAGCAGAGCTGAGCACTGTTAGGTATATGGATAGGTTAGGCAAAGGACAGAGAACAGGCTTGTTTAGGGCATCAGCACAAGAATCATCTGCCTTCACTATTGAAAAGAGAATTCTAAACTTTGTAAGTGGAACATTTAAACAGAGGCAATTTTAATTTCAGTGTATATGTGATTTTTGTATCACTTTGAAAAATTACATATGAAGTATCTAATCTCTTCAATGTTTATTCAGGTCTCTGAAGAGCCTAATGTGACCCTTGATTGGCAGATGGTAGTCCTCTATGTGAAATTTGGAGGTATCTGAGGGGTATCTTACCAAAAAATATCTAATATGAAGATTGTCCAATTTAGATTTTGTCTTCTAAGTGTAAAGAACTGGAGAACTTGTTTGCCTGCTTTCTAGTCTGTGTCTTGGTGGGGGAGGGATGGGGAGCTTCAGATTCTCATGAAAATAATAAATAGGGAAGGGACTGTGATAATGTTACATTCCTAATACTCTAGACTTAGTATTTGTTTAATATAGAGTATATGAAGCATTTTTTTGATAGTTGAGGTTAAAGAATGTTAGATTAGGTAGATATCATTTAGAGAGTCAGATGACTTAAATAGGCTTTTATGCATGTGATTGCCAAGGTAACACGTAGTTATTTTAGGAATTTTGTGAATCTGTAAAAGGTAAAAGAATAAAGTAAAAATTATGCATTCCAGTACTCTGAGGTGCTTGTTGTTGATTAATATCTGTGAGTGTATGTGTATAATTGAAATTATATTTGTAGCTGTATGTGTATCTAGATGTGCTGCTTCAGTTCAGTTCAGTTCAGTTCAGTTGCTCAGTCGTGTCCGACTCTTTGTGACCCCATGAATCACAGCACGCCAGGCCTCCCTGTCCATCACCAACTCCCAGAGTTCACTCAGATGCATGTCCATCGAGTCAGTGATGCCATCCAGCCATCTCATCCTCTGTCGTCCCCTTCTCCTCCTGCCCCCAATCCCTCCCAGCAACAGAGTCTTTTCCAATGAGTCAACTCTTTGCATGAGGTGGCCAAAGTACTGGGGTTTCAGCTTTAGCATCACTCCTTCCAAAGAAATCCCAGGGCTGATCTCCTTCAGAATGGACTGGTTGGATCTCCTTGCAGTCCAAGGGACTCTCAAGAGTCTTCTCCAACACCACAGTTCAAAAGCATCAATTCTTCAGTGCTCAGCCTTCTTCACAGTCCAACTCTCACATCCATACATGACCACAGGAAAAACCATAGCCTTGACTAGACGGACCTTTGTTGGCAAAGTAATGTCTCTGTTTTACAATATGCTATCTAGGTTGGACATAACTTTCTTTCCAAGGAGTAAGTGTCTTTTAATTTCATAGCTGCAGTCACCATCTGCAGTGATTTTGGAGCCCCCAAAAATAAAGTCTGACACTGTTTCCACTGTTTCCCCATCTATTTCCCATGAAGTGGTGGGACTGGATGCCATGATCTTCGTTTTCTGAATGTTGAGCTTTAAGCCAACTTTTTCACTCCCCACTTTCACTTTCATCAAGAGGCTTTTTAGTTCCTCTTCACTTTCTGCCATAAGGGTGGTGTCATCTGCATATCTGAGGTTATTGATATTTCTCCCAGCAATCTTGATTCCAGATTGTGCTTCTTCCAGTCCAGCGTTTCTCATGATGTACTCTGCATATAAGTTAAATAAGCAGGGTGACAATATACAGCCTTGACATACTCCTTTTCCTATTTGGAACCAGTCTGTTGTTCCATGTCCAGTTCTAACTGTTGCTTCCTCACCTGCATACAGATTTCTCAATAGGCAGGTCAGGTGGTCTGGTATTCCAATCTCTTTCAGAATTTTCCACAGTTTATTGTGATCCACACAGTCCAAGGCTTTGGCATAGTCAGTAAAGCAGAAATAGATACTACCCAAGTCCGAGGTCAGGGGCGACAGCCAAGAGGAGCTACCCCGCGTCCGAGGTCAGGGGCGGCGGCTGGGAGGAGCTACCCCACGTCCAAGGAGCGGTGGCTGCACGGGCACAGGAGGGCCTAGAGGAGCTATTCCCACGTTGAAGGTCAGGAAGGGCAGTGGTGAGGAGATATCCCTCATCCAAGGTAAGGAGCAACAGCTGCACTTTGCTGGAGCAGCCGTGAAGAGATACTCCATGTCCAAGGTAAGAGAAACCCAAGTAAGATGTGCTGCTTAGATTCCCTCATTATGACATACTTTTTGATAATAAAGAATATTTAAAGGACTTCCCTGGTAGTCCAGTGGTTAAGAATCTGCCTTCCAATGCAGGGGACTCAGGTTCAATCCCTGGTTGGGGAACTAAGATCCCACATGCCGTGGGGGCAATTGAGCCCATGCCCTGCACTACAGGAGCCTGCCTGCTGCAATTAAGACCCCACACAGCCAAAAAGAAATAAGTATTTAAAAAAAGATTTAAAACCTTTTTTCCTTTTTTATTTTTATTTTTTTACATTTGTGCTATAACTATAACCAAGCTTAATTTTTTTTTTTTTTTTTTTTTTTTTTTTACCATGCATGTGTGCGTGCTAAGAAGCTTCGGGCTGTGTCCGATCCTTTGCGACCCTACGCACTGTAGCCTGCCAGGTTCCTCTGTCCATGGGATTCTCCAGGCAAGAATAGTGGGATGGGTTGCCATTTCCTCCTCCATTTTTTATTATAATGCCTAATATTAATCATGCTAGCATGATTAGGGCTTTAATAAATTATGATGTGTTTATGGATGACATTTTTTCCAGTGTAATTTTAGTTTGGCTTTTAATGCTCAAGAAGTATATTCATCACTATACAAAATTGCTTTACAGTAAACTTTGTTGAGTAGCTCATTTGCTACCCCAGGGCTATCTCAGGTCAGAGCACTTACAGTTGGGAGTCTGGCATGACTTGATGCCTTCTGTCATTTTGTGCTTTGATTTTTTGATAACTGGTTCAGCTTCAGGTTCGTAGCTTAAGAATCATTTATTTATAGAATGAAATTTGCTTTGCTACTTTATGATTCTGATCACTTGATTCACTAATTACTTTCCTTATTAAGGTCCTTATCTTTTCTATGCAGTCATAGATAGAAAGATGTCAAATGCCCCACAATTGCACTTTACTTGAATTATGGGTTAGAAGGAAAAGCAGGGTCATTTTAGGCCTTTATGAGTAAAAATTAAAATGAACGAAGTTCTGGGAAAGAGAACAAAAAAACAATAATATAAGCATTTATGGTCTTTATGAAATTGAAAAGGAAAGACTGTTTCAGAAAACAATCCAATCAAACTGTGAGACATGAGATAAGCTCTTTAGAGGCTGACAGTTATTGCAATTCTCAGACAATTCAATTTTAGTTAGGAATAAATGGTGAACCTGTTGGTTTTGTCACATAAAAAACAAATGGGCAGAATATTCTATGATGCTCTTCCAGGGTGGATTTCAAACCACAATAAAAACTCCTCAAGAAATATAATATAAAACTGGATTTTAAAATTCATGCTCTCTTAGAGCGTGCATCTGTGTTCCAACAATTTAGCTAATCTATATTAGAATGTAATAACTCGAGTCAACAAGCCTGATGAATGCATTATAAGTGCAATCACACAGTGATAAAGAGACATGACATCTGACTTTTTTGTGAAATAGAGTCCTACTTTTCTATAGACCAGATAAAAGTCAACTAAAGTGAAAGAAAGTGAAGTCACTCAGTCGTGCCTGACTCTTTGTGACCCCATGGTCTGTAGCCTACCAGGCTTCTCTGTCCATGGGATTTTCCAGGCAAGGATACTGGAGTGGTTTGCCATTTCCTTCTCCAGGGGGTCTTCCCCACCTAGAGATTGAACTCAGGTCTCCCACATTGCAGGCAAACGCTTTACCCTCTGAGCCACCAGGGAAGCCCAAAAGTCAACCAACAAGAATATATTTTTTAACAGACATTTTCCTCTCAATGATTTCTTTCCCATATGCCAATTATAATTTTCTATTTAATTTCTATGCATTTTCTTTCTTTAATTGATTAGCTTTAACTGTTCTGAAGAAAAAGGTTTTCATGTAATTTCTCAGAACCCCATGATATATTTTAAAGATTAAAATATAACATAAGTAGAGCACAGACAGCAAGATCAGGAGTCACCTCTACTCTCTTCCTTTTCCCTTCCTCCCAGGTTTCACACATTTCTCCAGCTGCACTGTGTGGGGAGAAAACCAGGTCCTCAGGCCTAGAACAAATTAGCTTCAGGACAATGTGGGAGCTTCCTTGAGACCCCAGACTGCATAATAATCATTTAACTTGAAAACAGAGATAGTTCAGTTCAGTCTCTCAGTCGTATCCGACTCTTTTGCGACCCCATGAATCGCAGCACGCCAGGCCTCCCTGTCCATCAACAACTCCCGGAGTTCACTCAGATGCATGCCCATCGAGTCAGTGATGCCATCCAGCCATCTCATCCTCTGTCGTCCCCTTCTCTTCCTGCCCCCAATCCCTCCCAGAATCAGTCTTTTCCAATGAGTCAACTCTTCACATGAGGTGGCCAAAGTACTGGGGTTTCAGCTTTAGCATCATTCCTTCCAAAGAAATCCCAGGGCTGATCTCCTTCAGAATGGACTGGTTGGATCTCCTTGCAGTCCAAGCGACTCTCAAGAGTCTTCTGCAACACCACAGTTCAAAAGCATCAATTCTTCGGGGCTCAGCCTTCTTCACAGTCCAACACTCACATCCATACATGACCACAGGAAAAACCATAGCTTTGACTAGACGAACTTTTGTTGGCAAAGTAATGTCTCTGCTTTTGAATATGCTATCTAGGTTGGTCATAACTTTCCTTCCAAGGAGTAAGCGTCTTTTAATTTCATGGCTGCAGTCACCATCTGCAGTGATTTTGGAGCCCCCCAAAATAAAGTCTGACACTGTTTGCACTGTTTCCCCATCTATTTCCCACGAAGTGATGAGACTGGATGCCATGATCTTTGTTTTCTGAATGTTGAGCTTTAAGCCAACTTTTTCACTCTCCACTTTCACTTTCATCAAGAGGCTTTTGAGTTCCTCTTCACTTTCTGCCATAAGGGTGGTGTAGATAAGAAAATAAGAAAACAAGATAAGAACTTTCAGACTATTTTAAACATGGAAATGTAATCCTCCCCCTCTCTTCAACTCAGTGTGCTAGATGGATGTGAAACAAATATTTTCCCTTGCTACCAGGGAGGGTTTGGAGAGTAAACCCTCCCTGCTCATGAAGACAGCTAGCTGTTTGGTAGCTAAATTGTGTGTTAAACACCTATGCAATGGCTATTTATCAAGTGTCTATTACCTTCAGGCATTATTCTAGATGCTAATTTACCCTTTATGTAAATGAATAGAAAGATCTATAGGAAGAAATTGTATAGGAAGAGCTATACAATTAGAAATATAAATATCTGATTTTTACAAAAGTGCTGTGAAGAAAACAACACAAGTAAAAGAGTGAAAGTTGAGGGCTTGGGGTTCTTTTGGGGAGGAAATGGTTTTAGTTATGATTTAGGCTTTGGGTTTAATCAGTCACTGTCTTAGTCTGTTCAGTCTTAGGGCTCTGGCTGTGGTAGACCTGGGTACGGCATAAGCCCTCTTGGAGTAGGTTGCCATTAACCCACCACAGAACTGCCAGGACTTACACAGGACTGGGGAAACAGACTCTGGGAGGGTACAAACAGAACCTTTTGCACATCAGGATCCAGGAGAAAGGAACAGTGACCCCACAAGAGACTGACCCAGACTTGCCCGTGAGTGTCCAGGAGTCTCTGGCAGAGGCGTGGATTGACAGTGGCCTGTTGCAGGGTTGGGGGCACTGAGTGTAGCAGTGCATGCCTGGGACCTTTTGAAGGAGGTCGTCATTATCTTTATTACCTCAACCATAGTTTGCCCTCAAATCAAGCAACAGTGAGGGAACACAGCCCCACCCATCAACAGAAAATGGGATTGAAGATTTACTGAGCATGGCCCCGCCCATCAGAACAAGACCTAGTTTCCTCCTCAGTCTCCCCCATCAGGAAGCTTCCATAAGTGTCTTATCCTTCTCCATCAGAGGGCAGACAGACTGAAAACTGCAATCACAGAAAGCTAACCAATCTGGTCATATGGACCACAGCCTTGTCTAACTCAATGAAACTATGTGCTGTGCCATGTAGGGCCACCCAAGACGGATGGGTCATGGTGGAGAGTTATGACAAAGTGTGGTCCACTGGAGAACGGAATGGCAAACCACTTCAGTATTCCTGCCTTGAGAACCCCATGTACAGTATGAAAAGGCAAAAAGATAGGACACTGAAAGATGAACTCGCCAGGTCGGTAGGTGCCCAATATGCTACTGGAGATCAGTGGAGAAATAACTCCAGAAAGAATGAAGAGATGGAGCCAAAGCAAAAACAACACCCAGTTGTGGATGTGACTGGTGATAGAAGTAAAGAGCAATATTGCATAGGAACCTGGAATGTCAGGTCCAGAAATCAAGGCAAATTGGAAGTGGTCAAACAGGAGATGGCAAGAGTGAACGTTGACATTCAAGGAATCACCTAACTAAAATGGACTGGAATGGGTGAATTTAACTCAGATGACCATTATATCTACTACTGCGGGCAGGAATCCCTTAGAAGAAATGGAGTAGCCACCATAGTCAACAAAAGAAATGAAGTACTTGGATGCAGTCTCAAAAACGACAGAATGATCTGTTTCCAAGGCAAACCATTCAGTATCACAGTAATCCAAGTCTATGTCCTGACCAGTAATGCTGAAGAATCTGAAGTTGAACAGTTCTATGAAGACCTACAAGACCTTCTAGAACTAACACCCCCAAAAGATGACCTTTTCATTGTAGGGGACTGGAATGCAAAAGTAGGAAGTTAAGAAATACTTGCAGTAATGGGCAAATTTGGCCTTGGAGTGCAGAATGAAGCAGGGCAAAGACTAATAGAGTTTTGCCAGTGTGTGCTATAACACACTGGTCATAGCAAACACCCTCTTCCAACAACACAAGAGAAGACTCTACACATGGACATCACCAGATGGTCAATACCGAAATCAGATTGATTACATTCTTTGCAGCCAAAGATGGAGAAGCTCTATAAAATCAGCAAAAACAAGCCTGGGAGATGACTGTGGCTCAGATCATGAACTCCTTATTGCCAAATTCAGACTTAAATTGAAGACAGTAGGGAAAACCTCTAGACCATTCAGGTATGACCTAAATCAAATCCCATATGATTATACAGTGGAAGTGAGAAATAGATTCAAGGGATTAGATCTAATAGACAGAGTGCCTGAAGAACCATGGATGGAGGTTTGTGACATTGCACAGGAGGTAGGGATCAAGACCATCCCCAAGAAAAAGAAATGCAAAAGGGCAAAATGGTTGCCTGAGGAGGCCTTACAAACAGTTATGAAAAGAAGAGAAGCTAAATGCAAAGGAGAAAAGGAAAGATATACTCATTTGAATGCAGAGCTCCAAAGAATAGCAAGAAGAGATAAGAAAGTCTTCCTCAGTGATCAGTGCAAAGAAATGGAGGAAAACAATAGAATGGGAAAGACTAGAGATCTCTTCAAGAAAATTAGAGATACCAAGGGAACTTTTCATGCAAAGATGGGCTCAATAAAGGACAGAAATGGTATGAACCTAACAGAAACAGAAGATATTAAGAAGAGATGGCAAGAATACAGAAGAACTATACAAAAGAGATCTTCATGACCCAGATAATCATGATGGTGTGATCACTTACCTAGAGCCAGACATCCTGAAATGTAAAGTCAAGTGGGCCTTAGGAAGCATCACTATGAACAAAGCTAGTGGAGGTGATGGAATTTGAGTTGAGCTATTTCAAATCCTAAAAGATGATGCTGTGAAAGTGATGCACTCAGTAGGCCAGCAAATTTGGAAAGCTCAGCAGTGGCCACAGGAGTGTAGAAAGTCAGTTTTCATCCCACTCCCAAATAAAGGCAATGCCAAAGAATGTTCAAACTACTGCACAATTGCACTCATCTCACACGCTAGTAAAGTAATGCTCAAAATTCTTCAAGCCAGGCTTCAACAGTATATGAACTGTTGAAGATATTCAAGCTGGATTTAGAAAAGGCAGAGGAACCAGAGGTCAAAGTGTCAACATTCACTGGATAATCGAAAAAGCGAGAGAGTTCCAGAAAAACATCTATTTCTGCTTTATTGACTATGCCAAAGCCTTTGACTGTGTGGATCACAATAAACTGTGGAAAATTCTTCAAGAGAGGGGAATACCAGACTGCCTTACCTGCCTCCTGAGAAATCTGTATGCAGGTCAAGAAACAACAGTTAGAATTGGACATGGAACAATGGACTGGTTCCAAATAGGGAAAGGAGTATGTCAAGGCTGTATATTGTCACCCTGCTTATTTAACTTCTATGCAGAATCCATCATGAGAAACGCTGGGCTGGATGAAGCACAAGCTGGAATCAAGATTGCTGGGAGAAATATCAATAACCTCAGATATGCAGATGACACCACCCTTATGGCAGAAAGTGCAGAAGAACTAAAGAGCCTCTTGATGAAAGTGAAAGAGGAGAGTGAAAAAGTTGGCTTAAAACTCAACATTCAGAAAACTAAGATCATGGCATCTGGTCCCATCACTTCATGGCAAATAGATGGGGAAACAGAGGAAACAATGACAGACTTTTTTTGGGCTCCAAACTCACTGCAGATGGTGACTGAAGCCATGAAATTAAAAGACGCTTGCTCCTTGGAAGAAAAGTTATGACCAACCTAGACAGCTTATTAAAAAGCAGAGACATTACTTTGCCAACAAAGATCCATCTAGTCAAAGTGTTTTCTCCTGTAGTCATGTATGGATATGAGAGTTGGACTATAAAGAAAGCTGAGCACCGAAGAATTGATGTTTTTGAACTGTGGTGTTGGAGAAGACTCTTGAGAGTCCCTTGGACAGCAAGGAGATCCAAGCAGTCCATTCTAAAGGAAATCAGTCCTGAATATTCATTGGAAGGACTGATGCTGAAGCTGAAACTCAAATACCTTGGTCACCTGATGTGAAGAACTGACTCATTTTAAAAGACCCTGATTCTGGGAAAGATTGAAGGCAGGAGGAGAAGGGGATGACAGAGCATGAGATGGTTGGATGGCATCACTGACTCAATGGACATGAGTTTGAGTAAACTCTGGGATTTGATGATGGACAGGAGGACTTGCGTGCTGCAGTCCATGGGGTCACAAGGAGTTGGACATGACTGAGCAACTGAACTGAACTGAACTAGGCTTTGGGTTTAATCAGTCACTGTCTTAGTCTGTTAAGGCTGCTACACTCTGGAGGAGTGGTTTATAGACAATAAACATGTTTTCAAAGTTTTGGAGGCTGGGGAGTTGAAGGTCTTGGCACTGACAGATTTGTTGTCTGGTGAGAATCTGCTTCCTGGATGGGTGTCTTTTTGCTATATTCCACACAGTAAAAGTGGCCACGGAGCCCCGGGGATATTCTTTCTTAAGAGCTCAATTTCATTCATGAGGGAAACACTCTCATGACTTAATCATGTCTCAAAGGCCCCCACTTCCTAATATCATCACATAGGGTATTAAGTTTCAACATATGAGTTTTGGGAGGGTAGGAGGTGGAGAGAAGAGGAGGTGGGGAAATACAGTCAGACTATAGGAGCCACTGAAGTGTTTTTTTGAGAAGGAAGGATGATAAGGTTTGAGTGAAGAGGCAGGCTGGATGGAGCATGGGGACACCATCTGAGACCAAAGGGAGAAGGAGATCTGTGGGATATAATTTGTAGGGCATACCACTCTTGGCTCTGTTTCAAAATGTAGCCAGACCAGAGAGTATGAACAGGAGAGGTAGCATCAAGTGCTGGGTTTTCAGCCTTAGTAGACTCTCAAAGGAAACCATGAAGATTAACTCACAGGCATGACTTGTTTGGGCAGATGCCCGATCGGCAGAGTGCCCTTCCTTCTACTTTGGTGTTAGGTACAAGCATGGTGCCTTGGCTCAGCCCTGGGAGTGTGTGTGTGAGACTGCCTCAAGTTTTCTGCTGGCCAGAAATTGTATTGACCAATAGTAAATGGAAGTGATTTTTCTTTTACATGTGAGTCTGTTGACTGAGGTCCTTATTGACTATATTTAAATGACTTTCCCAGCTCCATTTTATTCCATTCTGTCTGCTCCAGTCTCATCCTACTCAAATGGAAAGCACATTATTTGCTGATTTCAATCTTAACATTATTTGAACAATCTTGCTCTCCAGAGTTTATAGAGGATTTGACCTTTTATGGCACTATTTCAGCTGCTTAAGAAAAGTTCACTGGGGTAAAACTTAATTTTATGGTGGGACTTTATGATCTATTTTACATGTTAAAGTGCTACATGTCTTTAAGGAAAACTAAATTTGAATCTTAATTTTTAAACAATTACTTTGAAAAGATAATGGAGAAATAGTTGGCTTTTGATGTTACTTTTTCCATTCTTGAGGTCAAGGTATACCCATTTTGGGGCAACTTTGAAATTTGAGAAAGAAAGGTCTAAATGACAGTTCTTGTCTCCTTCTCTGAAAAAATGGTTGTGAAGAGGTTTCTGTGCTAACATTATTTTACAAAATGATTGTCTGTTATGAGTAATTGGATTCTAGCATTTAAAAGTCTGTGGCTAGAAATTTTATGTAAGAAAACAAAGTTGATATTTTACTGCACTGCTGTGAAAACTTTCTCCCTTCTTTCCTTGCAAGGAGATGCAAAGTCATTTCAGTTTGAAACAGAACTTGGAGTAGGCTCAGATAATGCTATATCCCCTTATTTTCACTCTTACTTATTATGTGGACTCAGGAAAGGTTAGAATCAGATAGTGAGGGATACTCTACTTGGAAAAAGTTCTCCTTGCCTTAGGCCCCAGCTAAAGCGTAACCTTCCATGTATGTGAAACCTTTTCCAGATCTCTCCAGCTACATTTATTACTCTGTCTTTGGAATTTTGTCAGTTCTGGCTTCCCACTCTATGGTGGAAGGATTGCCAAGTAACCTCCACCCCAACCTTGTCATCAGAGAGAGACACTAGCTCAAAAGGATACAATGAGCTGGGTCCATTACCTGGGACTCAGGATATAGCTGTGTGATTCTCTCTGCCTGGTCTCAGACCAGCTGAACAGAACCCCAGCGATCTGAGTGAAAATGGACTGCCTGTTGTTTCTTCAAGCCCTACTACTGGGAGAAATGTTCTTTTTTCTACATGGAGACTTATTTGTCTCCAGGGAAAGCTAATGTTTGTCACTGAGAAAAGTGCCTATTTAATTGGTCCCCTAGTAAGAGAATCAGCAGGTTTGTCACTATCGCAGGAGGAAAACTGGAACTAGAACTGGGGGACACATGTTCACTTTTGTTAAAGAACTGCAATAGAATGGGGTGATATCACCACCTGATGTGAGGAAGAAATTGAGAATGGAGTTTTTTTTTAACATGTGAAGTAGGGAGTGGGTGGACAGGCATGCCAGTCAGGGGAGCAGCGGGTATGGGATAAGGGAATTATTATAGGAATAAGACCTATAGAGTTGAGGAGCTGGGTGAGTGACGACCTGGAAGGGGAGTTGCTGGATCAGAAAAGAGATGACTCAGTGGCCCATGTGAGAAGCTAAACGTGTCTAGCAAGCAGAGTGAGACTGTGAAAAGGCAGATCTATGGAGGGCTCTTGCCTCTTTGTGGCTACTGCTTCTGATGGGAGCTGGGTGCTAGGCCCTTCCCAAAGTCAGCATTTGGGGAGAAGAGTTGGGTACAGATAGAGCTGGTTCCTTCTACATCTGTCCATTTCTGTGGCTATCAAGAATACCTTCAGGGAGTAGTGGTTGCTGCTTTACTCCTTGCTTTCAAATCTCCTGCAAGTTCTTCTTTTGTGCAACCTGCCTCAGAACCATACAGGGGAGGGGATCAGGGAAATGTGGTTCCTTGGTTGAACAGTTGCAACCCCCTCCCACAGCAGGTCTGTGAACCTGAGGGCGGTGGGCCTGATCTGAAGCACAGGGAACTATCGGGTGGTCACCTTCCTTGTGAGGGATGAAGGCCAACATCTTGAGATGCTTCACTTATGTGGTACATGTGAAAGTCCAGATTAACTAGATTAATTTTGTCCATCCTGCATGGTATTTCTCTTCAAAATGTCCCTTCAGTAAAGACCTTTATAATTGCATTTATCTCTAATATGTTAGTCTTCTGGAGACCAAAAGTGACAAGGAAAGAAGGACTGTGTATTAGTTAATCCTGATTTTGATAGTTGCAGAAAACCCAGTGAAGAGTAGCTTAAACAAACAGGGTTTTATTCTTTGCATAGGGAAGTGGTCTGGATGACGTCTGTCCAGGGCTGGAGCAGAGGCTCGGTAAGGTTTCAGGGCTCAGGTGGTTTCACTCTTCCTGCCTACAGTTCTCAGCATGTTTTTGTGCCTGGGATTGTTGCCTCAAGGTATCAAGATGTCCGCTTTAGCTCCAGACATTACATTTGCTTTTAAGACAGGAAAAAGGAGGAAGGGATCAAAAGCTTTCTCCTATCATGGAGATATCTTTCTAGACATCCACTCTCAGACTTCCCCTTCTATCCTATTGGCCAGAACTGTGTCACATGGTTACCTCTAGTTACAAAGGTGGCTGGAAAAGACTTTATCTGGCAAGGAAAGACATTACCATGGCTGCCTCAGATTGACCATGATTCAACTCCTGGACCTGCAGAGGGAAGCCTGACTTCTCTGTTATTTACCTACATACAAAATTGATGTTCAAGTTACACAGACGGAAGAAATGGTAGTGGTGGGTGAGGAGGATATCTGTAGTAGCCAAGGAACAGTGTCTACCAGAGGATGTTTTGCTGTTTCTCACTCCCTCCTGGATCTCAAGAAAGAAGCAAACATCTACCGACATAGTGGACTGTGATGGAGAGACCCTCTTGACTCTTAGTGGCAGCAGAGTCTATAAAACCACAATTCTGAGGTCCTGGAGAAAAATTCACTTGCTGTGGAGTAATGAAGTGAAGTGAAAGTTGCTCAGTCGTGTCCAACTATTTGCAAACCCTTTGGAATTCTCCAGGCAAGAATACTGGAGTGGTTAGCCTTTCCCTTCTCCAGGGGATCTTCCCAACCCAGGGATCAAACCCAGGTCTCCCGCATTGCGGGTGGATTCTTTACCAGCTGAGCCACAAGGGAAGCCCAAGAATACTGGAGTGGGTAGCCTATCCCTTCTCCAATGGATCTTCCCAGGAATTGAACCAGGGTCTCCTACACTGCAGGCAGATTCTTTACCAACTGAGCTATCTGGGAAGCCCTGCCATGGAGAAAATAGGATTAACTATTCTGAATTCAGTTCAGTTCAGTTCAGTCTCTCAGTTGTGTCCGACTCTTTGCGACCCCACGAATCGCAGCACTCCAGGCCTCCCTGTCCATCACGAACTCCCGGAGTTCACTCAGACTCACGACCATTGAGTCAGTGATGCCATCCAGCCATCTCATCCTCTGTCGTCCCCTTCTCCTCCTGCCCCCAATCCCTCCCAGCATCAGAGTCTTTTCCAATGAGTCAACTCTTTGCATGAGGTGGCCAAAGTACTGGAGTTTCAGCTTTAGCATCATTCCTTCCAAAGAAATCCCAGGGCTCATCTCCTTCAGAATGGACTGGTTGGATCTCCTTGCAGTCCAAGGGACTCTCAAGAGTCTTCTCCAACACCACAATTCAAAAGCATCAGTTCTTCGGTGCTCAGCCTTCTTCACAGTCCAACTCTCACATCCATACATGACCACTGGAAAAACCATAGCCTTGACTAGATGGACCTTTGTTGGCAAAGTAATGTCTCTGCTTTACAATATGCTATCTAGGTTGGTCATAACTTTTCTTCCAAGGAGTAAGTGTCTTTTAATTTCATGGCTGCAGTCACTATGTGCAGTGATTTTGGAGCCCCCCAAAATAAAGTCTGACACTGTTTGCACTGTTTCCCCATCTATTTCCCATGAAGTGATGGGACCAGATGCCATGATCTTAGTTTTCTGAATGTTGAGCTTTAAGCCAACTTTTTCACTCTCCTCTTTCACTTTCATCAAGAGGCTTTTTAGTTCTGAATACCACGACCATTAACTAACGGCATCCTTTGAACTGAAAGAAGTGGTGGTGTAGTGGGCACCTGGGTTATATCTCTATCACAAGACTTAGTAAAGATATCGTGAGTGTCTGTTTTATGACTGACTCTTCCATGATGATGTAAGTAAGCTCCTTGAGGGTAATGATCTTGTCTTATTATTTGTGTCCCAGCATCCAGCACCATATCTACCTCGGAGTGAATACTGACTGTTACAAGAACCATCTTTCCCAGATCATTCAATGATACATTTCCTTGTATGGTTTTCATGGGCCTGTGGCTATACATTTGAGTAGTGAGGTGAAAATTTTAAATTTCAATACACAGGCTATACCTGAGACCCACTGAATCAGATTCTCTGGGGTTTGGATCCCAGGCATCAGTGTTTTTTAAAGCAGTAATTTAAAAGTTTTTTTTAGATGATTCCAGTGTGTAGGCAAGGTTGAAACTCACTGAAATAGAACCTTTAAGTTCTTTCTTTTTCAAAATACTCCTTGAAGAAGTACAAAAAACACAGAGCAAATACCCAATGCTGTTAAGTCTTAAGGAAGGTCTGTGCTTGGAATTCTTGAGTGCTCTTTTTGATTAGAATTCAAGCAGTAGTTAGGGGTTGCAACCTCTGCAAAGATGGTATCTTCCATTGAAAATATCTTTTGAGCATGCTTATTAAAAATCTTCATAAAGGAGGAAGATGTGTATAAGCAGTAAGATGAGATGATACCATCAGGACTATAGCAGTATTAAGGATATTACATAAATTAGTGATTCCATTTTTTTCTCCATGAATCTCTAAGAATGCCTTTTTCCTTCTTTCCTACTTTTTAATCTGCCATTTCTTGAACCTTCCCCCAATTCCTGGTTCCTTGAGGCAGCTCAGAATTTCTTGGCAGCTCTAAATTTTCATGTTGCCACCATACAGAGTTGTCAGTGCCAAGGGCAAGAGAGGATCTTTCCGGTATGTACTGAACTTGAGATCAGATTCTGTTTGTTTGGAGTGTCATCATCAGGTTGTGTACTGAATGTGTCCTCAATCCTAATTAGATTTGAATTATATGATCTGATCTTGCATGTATTTGATGCATGATAGATATTAATGTTTGTGGGGAGGCAGTGTGTCAAAGTGGAGTCAGATAGTCCTGGTTTTAGGACCTGGTTCAATCACTTATTAGTTGTATCACTTAAGATTAATTACTCAATCTTTATGATCCTTGGGTTCCTGATCTATAGTATGTGAACCAAAATGTCTTCCTTTCAGAGATGCTATGATTCAGGACTTCCCTGGTAGTCCAGTGGTTAAGACTCTGTGATTCCAGTGAAGAGCATGTGGGTTCAGTCCTTGGTCCAGGAAATGAGATCCCACATGCCTCATAGCTTGCCCAAAAAATTAAAAAAAAAAAAAAAAAAGAACACAGAGATTCTGTGATTCTCATCAATTTTAAAGCATATTCCTGAACCTCCCCTTAATCTTAGCCAATTCGAACAAAATACTCCCTCCCTACCCCCAGAGCCCCCCACTGTTCTAGTCCTAGGATGGTATAATAAAATACCATAGACTGGGTAGTTTCAACAGCAGACATTTCTTTCGCACAGTTCTGGAGGCTGGGAAGTCCAAGATCAAAGTGCAGGCAGATTTGTCTTTTCCTGACTTGCACGTGGCTGCCTTCTCACTGTGTAAGGGTATTAATCCTCCTATGCAGGACCCACCGTCATGACCTCCTCTGTACTTAATTAGCTCCTATCTCAGTCAGTTCCATTGCCATAACAAAGTACCATAGACTGGGTGGCTTATAAACCACAGAACTTTATTTCTCACAGTTCCAGAGGTTAGAGTCTGAAATTGGGGTGCCAGCACGGTTGAGTTCTGGTAAGGCCCTCTTCTGGGCTGCAGACTGCCGACTGCTCTCTGCGTCCTCACATGGTAGAAGCACAGGGGGGCTCGAGTGGTCCTTTTTATGAGTCCTGATCCCATTCATGAGGGCTTTGCCTTTATGACCCAATCACCTCTCAAAGGCCCCATCTCCTAATACCATCACACTGGAGACTAGGATCTCAGTGGTTGATTTTGGGAAGACAAACTTTCAGTTTATAACTTGTCTCAGGGGCCCCATCTCCTTATACCAACACACTGGAGATTAGAGTCTCAATATATGAATTTCGAGGGGACACATTCAGTCCATAATACTCATATTAATAAAGCCCAAGAAACTATACCCCAAACATTTTTGTCAACCTCACAGCTATTTCCTTCCTTTATAAGGAATATGTCTCAAAATGCTTCTGCATTTTCACTGCATTTCACTGCATTTTCACATTTCATCTTGCCTTCACCCCTCAGCTAAGCCCCAAGTCAACGCTCACACATTCCTAAATCAATCCTAACATCTCAGTAGCATCCTACATTGGTGATCATTTCCTTCTTAGAGTACATGACATTGCACTTCCCTAGGTTTCTTCCTCCATGTCTGTTCACTCATTAGTCTTTGGAGTTTTTCAAACTCAGTCCTAGATTCTTCTCTTTTTTCTTTATACTATTTTCCTAGGTATTCCCACCTACACCTGTGGCCTTACTTACTACTTACAGGTGGATGACTCCCAAATTCATATCTGTAACCCAAATCTCTTCTCTGAGCTCCAAACTTGACCAAGCCAGCTTCTTGACATTTCTATGTGAATGTGTCAAAGAAGAGGGATTCAGACTCAACCTCAGACTCAATTAGGTAGAGCTAAAAATAGAGTTAAATCTTTTTCTTTCCAAATCTTGCTCTCATCCATCTCCTTTTCTTATAGGATGGTGGTGGTTGTGGTTTAGTTGCTAAGTCATGTCGGACTTTGGTGACCCTGTGGACTGTACCCCATTAGGGTCCTCGGTCCATGGAATTCTCCAGGCAAGAACACTGGAGTGGGTTGCCATTTCATCCTCCAGGGGATCTTTCCAACCCAGGGATTGAACCCGGGTCTCCTGCATTGCAGGCGGATTCTTTACCGACTGAGCTACCAGGGAAGCCCTTTTCTTAAAGGATGGTACCCTTTTTATTTACTCATTTTACAAGCCAGAGATCTGTCAGGACCTTTCTCTATCACCCTCTAAAACTTAAGTTATTGCCATGTCTCTGTGGCAGTTCCTCTTAAATATCTCTTCAATCTGTGTATATCTTTCCATGCTCACTGCCATCACCCTCCTTCAGTTTATCACTTCTCTATGCTAGACACTGAAATAATTACCTAATTGGTCTCCTCATTCCTTTCTTGCTGTCCTCAAATCTCTTCTCCCTTCTCTAGCTGGAGTAATCTTAAAATTCAAAATTATGTTATTCTCTGCTTAAAGCACATTAATGACTTTAAATTTTCACAGGATAAAGACCAACGTCTTTAACTGCTAGCCTGCACGTGCCTGCACAATCTGGTCTCTGCTTCCCTCTCCAGCTTCACTTCATAGCATGCGTCCCTTCACTGCCTGCATTCGGCCCTGTGGATTTCCCCTTAGTTCTGGAAATATGCCCTGCGTCTTCTCACCCCAGGGTCCTGTGCAAACTCTCCCTTCAGTGTGGAGCATGCTGCCTCTCCCTTTCAGACTTACTAACCTCCACTCATTCTTCAGAGTTCATTTTTCTCTGACTCTTGGACTAAATCGAATGCTCTATTGTATGTGCTCATAGTTCTGTGAAGTGAAGTGAAGTTGCTCAGTGGTGTCCGACCCTTTGCGACCCCATGGACTGTAGCCTATCAGGCTCCTCTGTCCATGGGATTTTCCAGGCAAGAATACTGGAGTGGGTTGCCATTTCCTTCTCCAGGGATCTTCCCCACCCAGGGATCGAACCCGGGTCTCCCGCATTGTAGACAGACGCTTTTACCAGCTGAGCAACCAGGGAAGCCTTCCTCAAACGGCATTTTGTTCACAGTGTTTTAGTTTGCTAAGGCTGCCATAACAAAATAACAGACTGGTGGGCTTAAAAGCAGAAACTTATTTCTCACAGTTCTGGAGACCGGAAGTTCAAGATCAAGGTTCCAGCAGTTTGGTTTCTGCTGAAGCCTCTCTCTTTGGCTTGCAGATGGCTGCTCTCTTGTTGAATCCTCACATGATCTTTTCTGTGTGTGTGTGTGTGTGTGTGTGTGTGTGTGTGTGTGTGCGCACGCGCACCCCTGTGTCTCTATGTCCACATTTTCTCTTTCTGTAGGAACACCAGTCGGATTGGATCAGGGCCCATCCTAAAAGCCTCATTGTAACTTAATTACCTCTTCAAAGGTCCTGTCTACAAATATAGTCACACGATGAGGTACTGGGGGTAGGGCTTCACCATATGAATTTTAGGGGGTGCAGTTCAGCTCATAATTCAGTTATAAGTTTGTTTCAGATTGGTGGTTATTGTTATTTTCTCCAGTGACTTCTAAGCTCAGTTAGGATAGGGATTATATCTGTTGTGATCCACCATTGCCATTACATGGTCTGGCAGCACTATAGGTGGTCTGTTTGTTGAACAAATGAGCTGCTATGAAACAGAAGAGCCTATCGGAGTGTGAGATGTAATAAATGCTCTACAAGCAGCAGATGCTGTTAACAGTGGTGGTGAGTTCAGCTAACTCAGGGGATCATTCTTAGTTTTGTTCTCATGATTTACTTGCAGCTATTTGTTGTTGTTGAGTCACTAAATCGTGTCTGAGTCTTTGCGACCCCATGGACTGCAGCATGCCAGGCTCCCTGTCCTTCATCATCTCCTGGAGTTCGCTCAAACTTGTGTCCACTGAGTTAATGATGCCATCCAACCATCTCACCCTCTGTTGCCCCCTTCTCCTCCTGCCCTCAATCTTTCCCAGCATCAGAATCTTTACCAGTGAGTCAGCTCTTCGCATCAGGTGGCCAAAGTATTGGAGTTTCAAGCATCAGTCCTTCCTATTAGCATTTCTAATTAGCACTGCTGAGGTCTTGCTGCTGAATAAATCTTAAGGTTTCCTTGCAGGAAAGTAACCAAGAGACTAAAACACAGGGCAAAATAGTTCCAGCACAGCTTCAGTAAGTATAGTCCTATAGTGATGGATTTCCTGTGGCTAATCTTCTAACTTGTAAGAAATTCTCTTAAAGCTTGCTTCATGATAGCTGTGTAAACCCTTTCCTGAAACACTAATTTTCCAACTCTTTCTTGTTATAGAAAAATGTAATGGAAAAAAAAACCAAACCTTGATTGGCTATATTTTATTTAACACAATGGTTTCAATTCTTTAATGTCCCTTATAAACTTGTATAAAATGGATTCATAAATTATAATAGTCAAGGCCTATTAATGTATTTTATGCCTGTGGTATTATGTTGGATTAATTTGCACTACTTTGTTAGACTTTTATATATGCTCTGAGTGTAAAGTGAACATATAGTAATATTTCTCTAAATATATCTCTATTTTGGAATTTTAAGATTAAATTGATTAAAATGAGTAAAGATTGATATGATAGATAATGTGGACTTGTTATTCAAAACACTTTTTATGTAACCAAAGGATGAGATATAACCAAAGAGCATAGGCACAAATCTATGTAAGGATTTATGTCACTTATTTCCCCTGAGATTGTAGGAAAATTTGGGTTTTAAAATTTGCCAGTTTGCGTAACACATGTAATTCATCTCTATGACCACTAGATGTCAGTGTTGTTTCAGTTTAAGCACTGGCTGTGTTGCCAGAGGCACCAGAGAGGATTTTATCTATTTAATCAAAACTCTGCACCTTTGCTGGCTTCTGAGGGTCACCAACGTTCGTTTAGTATTACAGAGACGAAAAATACCTTATATTCGCACAAGCTGCACAGAATATACTTTATTAGGCAGATGAAGGGCAACAAATTTCAAAGTGCCAGAGGCATTTTTTGCTTAATAATAACTACCTGGTGGCTCAGAGGTTAAAGCGTCTGCCTGCAATTTGGGAGACCTAGGTTCGATCCCTGGGTCGGGAAGATCCCCTGGAGAAGGAAGTGGCAACCCACTCTAGTATTCTTGCCTGGAGAATCCCATGGACGGAGGAGCCTGGTGGGCTACAGTCCATGGGGTCGCAAAGAGTTGGACACGACTGAGCGACTTCACTTTCTTTCTTTTTTCTTTCTACCAACAGATATTGAATGTTTATTATGTGTTAGGCATAGTGTTAAGCATCTTACAGAGATTTTATTTAATGCTCTTAATATAACAACTTCAGGAGAAATTTCACTCTTGTACTCAAATCTCATGTGAAGAAATCGAGGCATAGAAGTGGTTAATTTGCTCAGTGCCAGAAGAACCAGGAAGTAAGTTGGAAAGAATTCAAACTCAGGGCGACCAACTGCTGAACTTAACTTTACCCTTAACTACTAAACCACGTGGTATTTGTGTGTGCTCAGTTGCTCAGTCGAGTCTGACTCTCGACAGTGACCCCATGTACTATAGCCTGCCAGGTTCATCTGTCTATGGGATTTTCCAGGCAAGAATACTGGAATACTGAAAGAATACTAGGTTGCTGTTTCCTACTCCAGGGAATCTTCCTGACCCAATGATCGAACCTGCAACTCGTGCATCTCTTGCATTGGCTGGTGGATTCTTTACCACTGCTTCACTTGAGAAGCCCCAAGCCATGTGGACTCACATTTAAACTAATCACAATCAGGGAAAATCTTTGTTGAAAACAACGTGCAAAATAGTTGTTTTGAAAGAAACTCATTTAAAAATTACTGTAAGTATAAATTATGACTTATAGAGTACAATCCTTTGAATTGTGTCTTATAGTATAGAAAAGCATAGAATCCCATGGAATACGAAAGCCTGATTTCTGAATATTTTTAGAATGCTTACCCAGTTGCAAAGGGATAATGTTTATTAAATGATCCCTTGAGGTAAGTGTAACCTGATGTTTGTTCTTGGTGTTGTCTTTGGACTGTAGGCATTGATGGGGGAGCAATGACATATGCACTCTTGTTTCCGCCATGTCCATTTCTTTGTGACCCATGGACTGCAGTCCACCAGGCTCTTCTGTCCATGGGATTCTCCAGGCAAGAATACTGGAGTGGGTTGCCATTTCCTTCTCTTGGGGATCTTCCAGACTCAGGGATCAAACCTGAGTCTCCTGCATTGGCAGGCAGATTCTTTACCACTGCGCCACCATACGAACTCTATTTGGTACCTATTTGAAATACTGGAGGCCAGCACTGTGGAAGCCTTTTGAATGAATCATGGAAAGATTCTAGGTGACTATCATTTTTACTAATCTAGCTAGGAGCACAGTCAACTAAGTAAACCATGGAGCACTTGAAAAAAGAGCTTTTTAGATATTGGGCAATATATTCTAAAGCATTAAAACATGTATAATTTAACATAACATTTCCCTTCTAGGAATGTTTCCCAAGAGAACAGTTTTTGATTAATCTACTAGAATATTTATCAAAGCATTATTTATAGCAATGAAGAATCAAACAATTTGTAATCTTGGCTAGAGCTTGGTTAAATACCATTTTCACTAAAATAATTAGTAGAAGAATATTTCATGATGTGAAAAAAATGTTTGTAGTGTATTATTAAGTTTGCGAAACAATATTCTAGGAGAATCCCAATTTTATACAAACTAAAAACATTATATAAGGGGCTTCCTGGTGGCTCAGTGGTGAAGAATCCACCTATGGTGCAGGAGACTCGGGTTCAATTCCTAGGGTGGTAAGATCCCCTGGAGAAGGAAATGGCAACACACTCCAGTATTCTTGTTTTCTTGCCTGGAAAATGACATGGTCAGAGGAGCTTGGCAGGTTATAGTCTATGGGTCACAAAGAGTTGAATGAGACTGAGAGACTAAAAGCATGCACCCAAAAACATTTTATATATACAGACTTGGAAAGAAGATTGAAGTATACACCAAAATGTTAGTAGTTACTTTTTTTAGGTGATAACAGGTGACTTTTGTTTTCTTTGTTTTATTTTTCCTTTTAAAATTACATGTAAGTACTGTGTGTTACTTATGAATTAAAAAAAAAGTCCCACAAGCTATTTATATTTTTAAAAACGTCACACAATTAAAAAAGCTGTGTTCAAACTTAGGTTTGTTATTTAGAAAAGATGATTGTTGCCATATGTTTTCTAATATGTTCAGTGTTGTTAATAATTCATGGTATGTGTGTTGGCAAGAGGCATGAGATAGCTCAAAAGGGTTACTCCATTTTATCTATGTCCAAAGGAAAGGTCAGATGATTAAAGAAAAATCTTCAGTACTGTCTTATGCAACTTGAAGATTATCACTTGAGGTTTTGATTAAGTGTTTCTTGGAAAAGTTCCAATTTAGTATTTCTAAAAAGGGCCATCAAGCTTTGTGTAGGTTAACATGCAAAATAGGCACTGTCCTTTGTGGCTGAAAATAATTTGTCCCATTTAGCTCCTATTTAGTCTGTTTTCTTGTTAATATGAACACAAAGTGGTGTATGGCATATTCTAGAATATGTTACTGCTTTTAATTCTGCTGCTTTACCATCTTGATTGATCCTTTGGATTTGTTGTTTCTTTTTTTTTTTTTTTTAATGTGAGGTTGCACAGTACAAGGATTCTGGTTTATCTTATGAACGTTGAACATTATTGAAATCACATAATTCTAACTAGACAATGAATGCTCAATTAAACAATTCCAACATGGTGTCAGATTTTCTTCTGGGGATTTTACTTAGCAATTTCTCCACAAGCATAGTCATTTGCTTTAAAAATTTTTTTAAATGAAGTCTTTTATAATGAAGACTTTTACCATCAAATTATTCTTTTAAAGTGGAATTATATGTGTCTTTATCACGCTGAATTTTATCCATACCAAATTTCATTCATACCAAATGTCAGCTCTTTAGATGGACACCCTTCATGAATCACAGCTTGCGTCCTGAGCAGTGGATGGACAGAACCATGACTTACTAGATGGTAATATTGTTGTGGCAGACCTTAACCTTCTGGTTTCAACCTTACAAAGGTTGAGAAAACTGGTGAAAATTGTGGTTAAATTGATTAGTTACGATCCTGAGATTTGGAACTCTGACTCTAAGTGCATATTGAATTGAAAACATTAAATTTCTTGTTTTCAGGAACCTCTCTCTCTCTATATTTATATATCTCTAGAAATATCATACATTTTTTCTCCTTGGGTTCTTACTCTTTGCCTCCTTACTGAGCAAGGTCACCTGGCCAACTTTCTTCTGAATATGTATGAGATTTTGGACATTGGCATGTTTTGGTCCATACTACTCTAATTTAGGGATTGTAACAGGCAAAGTCAATGTTGGCTGGAAATCAGGATTCCAAATGGTTTTAGTGCAGAGAAAAATCTGAAGTTCATGATGCAATGCATTGAACCTGGTTAGATCAAATTACTCTGAGTCATGGCTACAGCCTGTAATACAGTACTGCTCAAACTGGCGTTAGCTTCCATTTACTTCCATTAAAATACCATCCAAACTTGGAAGTACCACAATGAAATGCATTTAAGATAGCTATTTTGATGGAAAAGAGCACCTTTAGCTGCATCTTTTTGTACTGGCTTAGAGGGTTTAGTAACTGAAGCCACTTTTTCTTTTCTTTTTTTCTACTTAGTTGTGTTCATGCTTGAAAGCACAGCCTGCAAATGAAAAAAAAACATAGGGAAATAACTTAGACTATATAGGTTTTCCTATGTCATTTAGAATGAGAGAGTATGTTATTAAGAAAGAGTCGATTTTTGCAATAATCCACTCAAGTTTAAGCTCTTTTGCCAGGTACCGTACTGTTTAGAGGAGGGAAAAAAAAGAAACGAGATGCTTAACTAAAA
Source organism: Bubalus kerabau (assembly GCF_029407905.1). Taxonomy (NCBI): domain Eukaryota; kingdom Metazoa; phylum Chordata; class Mammalia; order Artiodactyla; family Bovidae; genus Bubalus; species Bubalus kerabau. The sequence goes on along the minus strand of NC_073642.1, from coordinate 55,226,759 downwards.
AAAAATACAGTTTAGAGTTTTATTTTATGTTGTATAAAGTAAAAGAATGGGGGCTGAGAAGTTTTAATGCCAAACATGAAAAAAATTTAAAAGTAAGCTAACAAAGGTGACATATTTTAATCACAAATGAGATTGGTACATAGATTACAATCTATGTTTTAAAATTCGTTAATTTTAACAAGCCTAAAATTTATTTTGACAAGCATAGCCGATGATCCAGATACTATATTCTAAGCATTTTGGCACTGTATTTTTATTTACTTAAACATCATAACAACTGTATTGGTACTATATTTATCATTAGCAATCCCATTTTCAAGATGGGTACTTGCTCATGTCTAGAGCTAGGGTACAAGCCCAGCAGGCTGACTTGAGTCTGCAGGTCACCCTGATGCTCCCCAGGGCTAGTGACTATTGTTGGATCCCTTGGTTGGAGGGGCGGAGCCTGGAGTCATAGTGCTCACTAGACTTGACCAAGGGTCCATCACCAAGCTTAATGCCCACTGTGATCACAAGCCCTCCCAAGAAGTCCTTTTTGTGTTAATTCAACAGAATTACTATATTGCTCTTAGGGAGCAGCAAGTGGGAATTTCCATTAAAATGGAGGGAGAGGAGAAGTTAAAAAGTCAGTTTAAGAGGTGGTAATCTTTCACATGTAGTATGTATTCTACCTTGTCCTGACCTTTGAAGAGAAGTCAGCAGATGGAAAAAGAAAGATTCTGAGCAGGGGAAGAGAGGTGATTGATTGGTAAGTAGGAAAAGAGGAAAGATCAGAGTGGGTTAGATAGATTGGTAGGAGATGACTGATTGGCAGACCATTCTATCACTTCTAAATGCAACTTCTATTCCCTTTTCAGAGAGGTTAACCCATTAGGCATTATTTCTAACCCAAATCCCATACACTTCACATTCCTTATTTAGCCACCTATTTCTGAATGTGACTCTGAGAGACTTCATGGAAACTTTCACAGTTGGATACCTCTTGGGTTAGTTGTTTGCCCAAATGTAGCTAGCTAGTAACCAGAGTCTTTCGAGGTAAGGATTAATGGAAAGTAAGAGAATGTCTGCTGTTTCAGTCTCTTAAAAGCTGCAAATAGCAAACTTGTATAGGCAAATTACACTATTAGAATTCAAATCATTGGTAACCAAATTTATTTTCTCATTCTGATGTCTTTTGGTAACAAAAAAAGGCTTTGAAAATAAATTCTTGTAATCATCATCATTAAGATGTTTAGAAACCAAGTTTTTCAGGATAAAGATGTTTATACTGTTTTAGAATAGTAGAATTCTGGCTCCAGAGATTTTTCTAAATTGAAGCCAGGATATAGAAACATTGTCAAATAACAATTTGAAGCATTGTAATTAAAAAATTTTTGTATTTTGCACATTCAAAAATCCCTTTCTCCGAGTCTAGGTTAATTATAGTGCATTTAGTCTCTGCTATTTTTGTTTTTCTTTGAATTATCAGTAGTGGTAAATAAAACTCAAAACACCGTTTCTCTTTTTCCTTTGGCTTAAAATCTTTGCTTTAGGTGAAATAGACACTGCTGTGCTGACCCTGGGCTTTTTAAAGCTCTGTTGTATAAGCTATAAATGGTTTCTTAACATGCCCCTCACATCTCAGATATCTTTGTCCACAAGGACTGCAGAATAACAAAATGTCCATCCAAGGCTCTGACACACACAATGAAAATGAAGAGAAGGGAATTCATTTCATTATTAGAGTGACTTAAGCAAAGGAGAGGAAGAGGCAAAGGAATGAATGACCTTATTGGTCTCTGTAAAAGAACTGCGGTGTTTTCTTTTTCTGGTCTCTTAAGGATTCAATTACACAAGTTGGTGCATAAAACATATTCAGATGTGTAATTTTTAAGGGACTCTTTTCTTGAATGTGTCTTTTGTCCTCTTCGTTCTTATTTCAGACCTTTCTCATGAGTATTTCTTTCGATTCTGTAATGGAAAAAAGGGAACAGATTTACTCCCATGAGACATCACCATGGGGCAAAGGTAAGGAGAAAAGCGGAAAACTAGGAAAGGATGGGAACAAATGGATAGAGGAGAGCAATTAGCGGAGCGTTTGGAAAATGTTTTGCCTCCGGTCCCAGTGGGATCAATTTTAGAGCTATAGTTTCTAGTCTGTGTGTAGGAGAGATGCATAAAATAACTTGCCTGAACACTTGTCTATGACTGCATCTCAGGTCTTCTCTGCTGGTTCCAAGTCTACACATAAAATGTAAACTTAGTCTTTATTGAAATCCTGCTTCAGTATATCCCTGAGGCTTAGTGGGCTACAGAGGAAAGCAGAATTCCAAAAGACTGCAGCTTTTAAAATATTTCTTGGTACAAGAGACCCTTGACACACCAGTCTTGATCTTACAGATTCTATTGGTGAGAATCTTGGCAAAATTGATTCAAGTTACTTGCCTAAGGTCTAGGGCTATAACCCTGAGCTCATATGGAGCTGAAAACTTTTAATCCCTGGTTTCCAGATGTCCCTTTTAGCATCAACAGCAGCAATAAAAACAAACCAGTAGCTGTAATAAGCAGTGTACACAGGAAATAAAAAACTCAGTAAAGTATGATTCTGTGGAGTGGTGCTTAGATGGCTTTATACCCTTGGCATCCTCTTTCCCACAAAGTCTGAGTATGGTCAGTAAGACCAACCCAGTTAGGGCCTGGAATGGTTTCTTTATTCTAGATTTTGATGAAAACACAAAAGGATATGTTCAGTTCAGTTCAGTTCAATTCAGTCGCTCAGTCATGTCCGACTCTTTGCGACCCCATGAATCAAAGCACGCCAGGCCTCCCTGTCCATCACCAACTCCCGGAGTTCACTCAAACTCACGTCCATTGAGTCGGTGATGCCATCCAGCCATCTCATCCTCTGTCGTCCCCTTCTCCTCCTGCCCCCAATCCCTCCCAGCATCAGAGTCTTTTCCAATGAGTCAACTCTTTGCATCAGGTGGCCAAAGTACTGGAGTTTCAGCTTCAGCATCAGTCCTTCCAATGAACACCCAGGACTGATCTCCTTTAGAATGGGCTGGTTGGATCTCCTTGCAGTCCAAGGGACTCTCAAGGTCTTCTCCAACACCACAGTTCAAAAGCATCAATTCTTTGGCACTCAGCTTTCTTCACAGTGCAACTCTCACATCCATACATGACCACAGGAAAAACCATAGCCTTGACTAGACGGACCTTTGTTGGCAAAGTAATGTCTCTGCTTTTGAATATGCTATCTAGGCTGGTCATAACTTTCCTTCCAAGGAGTAAGTGTCTTTTAATTTCATGGCTACAGTCACCATCTGCAGTGATTTTGGAGCCCAAAAAATAAAGTCTGACACTGTTTCCCCATCTATTTCCCATGAAGTGATGGGACCAGATGCCATGATTTTCGTTTTCTAAATGTTGAGCTGTAAGCCAACTTTTTCACTCTCCTATTTCACTTTCATCAAGAGGCTTTGAGTTCCTCTTCACTTTCTGCCATAAGGGTGGTGTCATCTGCGTATCTGAGGTTATTAATATTTCTCCTAGTGATCTTGATTCCAGCTTGTGCTTCCTCCAGCCCAGCATTTCTCATGATGTACTCTGCATAGAAGTTAAATAAGCAGGGTGACAATATACAGCCTTGACGTACTCCTTTTCCTATTTGGAACCAGTCTGTTGTTCCATGTCCAGTTCTAACTGTTGCTTCCTGACCTGCATATAAGGTTTCTCAAGAGGCAGGTCAGGTGGTCTGGTATTCCCGTCTCTTTCAGAATTTTCCACAGTTTATTGTGATCCACACAGTCAAAGGTTTTGGCATAGTCAATAAAGCAGAAATAGATGTTTTTCTGGAACTCTCTTGCTTTTTTGATGATCCAGTGGATGTTGTTAAGAATTATAAAAATAATAACATGAGGAAGATACACGTTTTTATGAGGTATACATACATTTTTATCCAAACCTTAAGCTTCACAAGGAAAGTTATCATGGTGTAGGGTTCATTGTTGAATCCTTAATTCCTAGCAGTGCCTGAGGCCAGAGTCACAATGTGTGTCTGTTAAATAAAGGAAAGAAATAGTGAATTCTTAAAAAAAAAAACTTTTTTTAATTGAAGGATAATTGCTTTACAATGTTTTGTAAAGCATGGTGATCTCTTATGGTTTCTGCCATATGACAATGTGTACAGCCATAAGTATACATATGTCCTCTCCCTCTTGAACCTTCCCCCAGCAACTCCCACCCCATCCCACCCCTCTAGGTTGTCAGAGAGTACTGGGTTGAGCTCTCCGTGTTATCCAGCAACTTCCCCTTAGCTATCTGTGAAGATTGCTATCTCAAGTAGCAATCCCCATGACCATATCTTTTACATATGGTCATGTATATGTTTTAGTGCTACTCTCTCAATTCATCCCGCCCTTTCCCTCCCCACTTGGGTCCACCAGTTCCTTCTCTATGTCTGTGTCTGTATTCCTGCTTTGCAGACAGATTCATCAGTACCATTAGAAACAGTGGATTCTGACAATAGTTTCTGTGAGGATACTAATAAGAACATTTATTCAGTGCCACTAAGGGAATAGTTCTGAATGTTCTGTTCATTTCAGATTTCCCTTCCCTTTTCTTTCCTTTCCATCTTTTCTCTCTTCAATTCTCCTTCCTTTTTTCTTTCCCAAATATCCTCTCTTCCTCCAGTCTTTCTTACCTTTCTTCCTTCTCTCTTTCACCCCAGGGATATTATCCTACATTTCCCATGCCATCTGTCCTGGACTGTCAACTTCTTTTTTTAGAACCCTAATTAGAATTACAGAAATTTCCTAGTCTTTGCTTAGTATTTGCTCAAAGTATAGTCCAGGTAATGAGCCTCTGTCTCTTGATATTTAGGGAAAGGCTGATTTCTTCTAATATGTTCTGCAAAATACTGGAGTCCCACTTGATTACTCCTGTTGGGTCTTTGTTATGCAGTTCTTTGATAGCTTCTTCTGTAACACCATTAAGAGTTTAACAGCTCAAGTAGCAATTCACATGAATTAATTATGCTTTAATTACTATAAACTCAGTATCTTGTAGATTACGTAGTTGTTCACTGAATACTTACCTTAGGTTGGTGACTTTTGGCATTACAATCAAAGATGAATTTTAATTCCTGGTTTCACATACCAGTTTTGGAGACCAGAAAAATATATGGAAGATAAATTTTAAAAATTCAAACAATTTGTAAAAACAATAAGCTTTCAATATTTCCTGATTCAGAAATACCAAGGTTTTTTTTCATATTTAGAGACATTTTGCATCCTCTATAATTCACCATAGTGTTGCTTTTAAGAAAGGTTGACAGTGCTCTTTGACCACCTAGAGGGGTGGGATGGGGTGGGAAGTGGGAGAGAGTTTCAAGAAGGAGGGGACATATGTATGCCTATGTATGCTTATGGCTGATTCATGTTGATGTATGGCAGAAACAAACACAATATTGTGAAACAATTATCCTCCAATTAAAAATAAATAATAAAGAGAGGTTGAACAATTGAAACAAGAAATAGGTGATTGTAGTGGAGGAAATTTCATGTTAGAAGCAGGTAAATTGATTTCATTTCCCCAGAGTGTCAAAACCCTGTTTTTAATTTTTTTGAAATGAGTCATTTTATACTTTGTATTTTTTTCTTTTCTAATTAGAATTTCTGAATTGTGGATTGGAAATTACTTCCTTTTGCTGCCATCCTGATGATGGACTATGTTTTAAGATCCCATCTCTTCCTTTTTTTTTTTTTTTTAATTTCCGTTTTTTAAAATTTAAAACTTATTTTATTTGGCTGCACCAGGTCTTAGTTGTGGTGTGTGGGATCTAGTTCCCTGACCAGAGCTTTAACCCAGGCCCCCTGCATTGGAAGCACAAACTCTTAGCCACTGGACCGCCAAGACAGTTCCTATTTCTGTTTCATACAAAGAAATTCTTCAATAGCTGCTTGAGAAAGGATGTTTGAGAAATAAATTTTTATGCTCTTTTGCATGTATGAAAATATCTTTATCTCATCTTCCTACATTTAAGTTTTATTTATAGCATTGTGGATTAAAATTGTATCTCCCTCAGAATATTGAAGACGTTTTCTTATATTCTACATTTCAGCATTGCTCTTGAGGCTTGCCATTCTATTTCTTATGCCTTGTTTTATTTTGATATCTGTTTGTTATTATTTTCAATATATATATTTCACTCTGGATTTTTTTTTTTTACCTTTTTATACCAATATTTTCTATACTTTAAAAAATTACTTATTGGAGTATAGTTGATTTACAGTGTGGTGTTAGTTACTGCTGCTGCTGCTAAGTCGCTTCAGTCGTGTCCGACTCTGTGCGACCCCATAGACGGCAGCCCACCAGGCTCCCCCATCCCTGGGATTCTCCAGGCAAGAACACTGGAGTGGGTTGCCATTTCCTTCTCCAATGCATGAAAGTGAAAAGTGAAAGCAAAGCCGCTCAGTCGTGTCCGACTCCCAGCGACCCCATGGACTGCAGCCCACCAGGCTCCTCCATCCGTGGGATTCTCCAGGCAAGAACACTGGAGTGGGTTGCCATTTCCTTCTCCAATGCATGAAAGTGAAAAGTGAAAGCAAAGCCGCTCAGTCGTGTCTGACTCCCAGCGACCCCATGGACTGCAGCCCGACAGGCTCCTCCATCCGTGGGATTCTCCAGGCAAGAACACTGGAGTGGGGTGCCATAGTTACTACTATGCAGCAAAGTGAATCAGCCATTACATATATCCACCTTTATGGATTTTTTTTCTATATAGGTCATTACATAGTATTGAATAGAGTTTTCGATGCTATAGAGTAGGTCCTTATTAATTAATTATCTATTTTATACATAGTAGTGTGTATTTGTCAATCCCAATCTCCCAATTTATTCCTTCTATCCTTCCCCTCGGTAACCATAAATTTGTTTTCTACATCTGTGACTCTAATTTTGTTTTGTAAATAAGTTCATTTGTACCAGTTTTAAAATGATCTTTCTCTTCAGTATTCCAAATTTCACAACTATCAATCAGTCTTAGAGAGAGAGTGCATATGTGTTGTTCATGACATTGGGTACTTAGTTCACCTTTTAAAATCTGGAATATATCTTTAGTTTGGGGAATTTTCTTGAATTATTTATTCTATTAGTTCTTTTCTTCTGTTCTCTCTTTCTTTCTGGAGCTATTATCAGTCAGATAATGAATATCTTGAAAGAATCCTTTAAGTCTTTTATCTTTTTTTCTTATTTGTCAACTCTTTATCTTTTTATTCAACTTTTTAGGAGAGTTCTTCAGCTTTATATTTTAAATCATTAAAAAACTTCCAATTTCTACTGTCATTTTTTCATTTCTAAAGGCTCTTTCTATTCTCTAATTTTACCTTTTGTAAAAAAATTGCCATATTGTTTTCGCTCTTAAAAGTGCTTTATTTTCTTTTTATTTTACTAAACAAGTTTTTATTGAAGTATAGTTGATTTATAATGTCATGTCAGTTCAAATGCACAGTAAAATGATTTTGTTATACACACACACATATCCACATACATATCCACTTATATGTGTATATATATATTCTTTCCCAGGTTATTTTCCTTTATAGGTCATTACATAATATTGAGTATAGTTCCCTGTGCTATACAGTAGGCCCTCATTGGTTATCTATTTTATATGAAGTAGTGTGTGTAGGTTAATCCCAAACTCCTAACTTATTCTTCCCTCATCATTTACCCTTTGTTCACTGTAAGTTTGTTTCCTATGTCTGTGAATCTGTTTCTATTTTTTTTCCTTTTATTTATTTTTTAAAATTTAATTTAATTTAATTTTTTAACTTTACAATATTGTATTGGTTTTGCCATATATCAAAATGAATCCGCCACAGGTATACACGTGTTCCCCATCCTGAACCCTCCTCCCTCCTCCCTCCCCATACCATCCCTCTGGGTTGTCCCAGTGCACCAGCCCCAAGCATCCAGTATCGTGCATCGAACCTGGACTGGCGACTCGTTTCATATATGATATTATACATGTTTCAATGCCATTCTCCCAAATCATCCCACCATCTCCCTCTCCCACAGAGTCCAAAAGACTGTTCTATACATCAGTGTCTCTTTTGCTGTCTTATATACAGGATTATTGTTACCATCTTTCTAAATTCCATATATATGCGTTAGTATACTGTATTGGTGTTTTTCTTTCTGGCTTACTTCACTCTGTATAATAGGCTCCAGTTTCATCCACCTCATTAGAACTGACTCAAATGTATTCTTTTTAATGGCTGAGTAATACTCCATTGTGTATATGTACCACAGCTTTCTTAGCCATTCATCTGCTGATGGACATCTAGGTTACTTCCATGTCCTGGCTATTATAAACAGTGCTGCGATGAATATTGGGGTACATGTGTCTCTTTCAATTCTGGTTTCCTCAGTGTGTATGCCCAGCAGTGGGATTGCTGGATCATAAGGCAGTTCTATTTCCAGTTTTTTAAGGAATCTCCACACTGTTCTCCATAGTGGCTGTACTAGTTTGCATTCCCACCAACAGCGTAAGAGGGTTCCCTTTTCTCCCCACCTTCTCCAGCATTTATTGCTTGTAGACTTTTGGATTGAATAACACACAAAGGAATTCCCATAAGGATAACAGCTGATCTTTCAATAGAAACTCTTTGTTTCTATTTTATAAACAAATTCATTTGTATCATTTTTTAAGAGTCCACATATAAGTGATATGGCTGATTCATGTTGATGTATTGCAGAAACTGATGCAATATTATAAAGTAATTATCCTCCAATTAAAAACAAATAAAGGTTGAGTTAAAACGAGAAATAGGTGATATTTCATATTTGTCTTTCTCTGTCTGACTTAACTTCATTTAGTACAATAATCTCTAGGTCCATCCATGTTGCTGCATATGACATTATTTCATTATTTTTTATGACAGAGTGATATCCCATTGTATATACATATCTCATCTTTATCCATTTATCTGTCAGTGGAATTTAGGTTGCTTCTATGTCTTGACTATTGTAAATAGTGCTGCAATGAACATTGGGGTGCATGTATCTTTTCAAATTATAGTTTTCTTTGGATTTAGGCTCAGGAGTGGGATTGCTGGATCATCTGGTAGCTGTAGTTTTAGTGTTCTAAGGAATCTCCATATATACTGTCCTCCATAGTGGCTGTACCAGTTTATATTCCCACCAACAGAGGAGGAGGGTTCCTTTTTCTCTACACCCTCCCCAGCATTTATTATTAAAAAAATGCTATCTTTTCTTATCTCTTTTAAGATATTACTTGTAGAGTTTTATTTGTTTTATACTTGTCATTGTATGTTTCTTCTAGGCTACTGTTTTCTACCTGTTTGTCTTCTTCTATGCCTTTCATGTTAGAGATTCAACTTTCTGGAGATCTGCACATGTCTGTTTTTATTTATAGCAGGGAATTGAAAGCCTGGCTGGTATGTCAAGCCAGGGCTTACTTACTAGTGGGTATCATTTTAGGGCAATTAGGAAGAAAGCTAGTTTTAGCTGGGATTGGGGATGAGGTTAGCTCTTAGATGTCAGCATTTCTAAGTCCTTTTTCTCGAGTGGTCAGTTTTTATTAGAGAAAGATTCAGTTTCTAATCACTGGCCATAAGCCTGGCTGCCAGTATTCTGGGAACAGCATGATGCAAAAGATTAAGGTGGTCCTAGCATTCAGGATGCAAATTTTCTGTTCTAGCACTTCGCCTCACTTCCCTTCTCTGCCTCTGGTATCCTAGAATCTGAGCCCTCTCAAGTTTATTCTACAGAGAATTTCCTCCTGGTTTCCACCTGTGAATGGAATATGTGTGAGAGATGGGTGAGTGGGGTTAGAAACACGGCAGTTTGCAGTAAGGGAGTATACCTGGGGAAAATCAAACTTCTCTGTATACAGAATTTCAATCACTTTCCCTGTTTTCAACCTTCTGCCTCACTTCCACCTCTCATTGTTTTCGTGTTTGTTGCATCTTTTTTTTTTTTTTTACCTCCTATTATTTTAGTGTGATCATGATTTAGGAGAAGATATACATATGCCATTCATTTTCAAAATTTAATAGTAAACTGACAAACAACTAATCTCGAGAATATACAAGCAACTCCTACAGCTCAACTCCAGAAAAATAAATGACCCAATCAAAAAATGGGCCAAAGAACTAAATAGACATTTCTCCAAAGAAGACATCCAGATGGCTAACAAACACATGAAAAGATGCTCAACATCACTCATTATCAGAGAAATGCAAATCAAAACCACTATGAGGTACCATTTCACACCAGTCAGAATGGCTGCGATCCAAAAGTCTACAAGTAATAAATGCTGGAGAGGGTGTGGAGAAAAGGGAACCCTCTTACACTGTTGGTGGGAATGCAAACTAGTACAGCCACTATGGAGAACAGTGTGGAGATTCCTTAAAAAACTGGAAATAGAACTGCCTTATGATCCAGCAATCCCACTGCTGGGCATACACACTGAGGAAACCAGAAGGGAAAGAGACACATGTACCCCAATGTTCATCGCAGCACTGTTTATAATAGCCAGGACATGGAAGCAACCTAGATGTCCATCAGCAGATGAATGGATAAGAAAGCCGTGGTACATATACACAATGGAGTATTACTCAGCCATTAAAAAGAATACATTTGAGTCAGTTCTAATGAGGTGGATGAAACTGGAGCCTATTATACAGAGTGAAGTAAGCCAGAAAGAAAAACACCAATACAGTATACTAACGCATATATATGGAATTTAGAAAGATGGTAACAATAACCCTGTGTACGAGACAGCAAAAGAGACACTGATGTATAGAACAGTCTTATGGACTCTGAGAGAGAGGGAGAGGGTGGGAAGATTGGGGAGAATGGCATTGAAACATGTAAAATATCATGTATGAAACGAGTTGCCAGTCCAGATTCGATGCACGATACTGGATGCTTGGGGCTGGTGCGCTGGGACGACCCAGAGGGATGGAATGGGGAGGGAGGAGGGAGGAGGGTTCAGGATGGGGAACACATGTATACCTGTGGCGGATTCATTTTGATATTTGGCAAAACTAATACAATTATGTAAAGTTTAAAAAATAAAATAAAATTTTTTAAAAAAAAGAAAGATTAAAAAAAAAATTTAATAGTAAGTTGAATGGTAGATTCTAAAGAGCTGTGTTGATGATAAAAAGAGATCTTCTTATTGGCTTTGGAAGGAATAAGGATGAGTGGGTCTTCAAAGTTCTGCCTAGGTTGGACCAGTGATGTAAGCTGGACGGATCAGGAGGTTGGGTACCCTTGTCTGATGTGTAAGATGTTGAAGGGGAAGTTAGGATATAGAATGAGACAATGGGAAAGAGGAGGTTTGGGTTTTATGTGTGCAAAAGCAAAATTGGAAGGTTTTAAGCTATTCAGGGATCTTTGATCAGGTATCTTGCATAGTATTGTGCCAGAGTGAAAATGGATGAATACAGAGAGCTATTGTACTGTCTTTAGCTTAACTCAGCAGGCTGAGTTGGTCATAAAAGGACAGTGACAAAGTCATTGTTTGATCAGGTCAACTTTGTACCATGGGACTTTTTCCTCATAGTTATAGACTCATCTCTCATTGTGACTTTTGATGACACTGACACACCAGTGTTCCAAAGAGGGTGTGAGTCAGTGCTGCTCTTATTGGGAGTATGACTGAAGCCAATGCCCCTTGACAAAGAGACATGACACCCATTTGCATAGAAAGAAAAGAACCATTATTTTTATTAGAACATTTTTTCACATAGTTGGAATTTAAAACATAATGGCTGACATACTTACTGACTTGTATCAAGTTTACCCTGGTAGCCATTGATATTCCAAGTGTTAAATTTCATTTTCTAAACAATCTCATTTTAAAAAGGCATATAACCTAGTGAGGACTAGCATATTTTCCTTACGGATGAGTACTGAGCAAAACAGAGCAAAATTCAAATCTATTTTACTTTCATTTGACTCTGGGCATTGAGGCCTTTCCTTGGGTTTTAATTTTGTAATCTCCAAATGTCTACAGGAGTAATTTCTGTGTAAGGCTATCTGCATTATTATTTTGTTTCCTTTTATGTATTTGAACATTAAAATGCAAGCTTATAGTTTTAATCCCCAGTTTTGTCTTACAAGCAGTTATTATACAGTGTTATTTTCAGCTGTGTACTAGGCTTAGTCTGTCAGAAGTGGATAAAGGATTATCAAAATGTAATTATCTCTAACTTTTTAATTTAAAGGGACAGTTAACAAAACTAAATGAACTTAGGTTGCCAAGATTTTGCCAATGAACAAGTCATGCATTCAGATGCTTTAGACTGGCAATCTAGTGATGCTTGGTGGCAAATCCCACCTTCTCATCTATCCATCTGTGTGTGGGTATTACAACCCCTGAACAGGAAATGGGAGTCATTGTTAAGTGCAGATGTAAGATTTATCTTTGCTGAGTGAGAATACTATCTGATAGATTGGCATGTGCCAGGCACATAGGATCCTGATGTGTGAGCTGAGAATTTGATGGGCTGTAAAGGGAAGAGGAAGCTTTGAGAAATGCCAGGAGTTAAAAAGAATAAGAATGTTAATGTCTATAGGGACCCAATTTGTAGAAAATGCAAGCGTGGAGAAAATACTTTTGAGGCACTGGGTTCCTCCAGCTTGTGCTTTGAGTCACTTTTGTCTGTGCCCACCTAGGCAATTTTAATTAGGGACAGGCAGAAGTGGACACAGAGGATTTGAATGTCAGCTAATCCTGGCTCTGCCACTTTGCTGTGAGATCAGACATTATCTGTCTTATTTCTCAATTTCCTAACCTGTAAAGTGGGCTTAATAGGGTTTTTAATGCAGTGTTATATATAAAAAACTTAACAAAAAAACTTGGTGAAATGCTCAATGGACATAAGTTTGAGCAACCTTCAGGAGATAATGCAGGCCAGAGGAGCCTGGAGTGCTACAACCCACAGGATAGCAAAGAGTCAGAAATGACTTAGCGACTAAACAACAGCAACAGCAACAACAGTGACATGCTACAGAGAACAGGCTCCATAAATGCTAGCTAGCCATTAAAAAAAAATTGTGAATAGTGTTTTCTAAAGTTTTTTTGTGGTAAAAAGCATATGATATAAAACATACTATTTTACAGTTCAGTGGCACTAAGTACTTCTTAAGCCTTCTTCAGCGATCAGTGCAAAGAAATAGAGGAAAACAACAGAATGGGAAAGACTAGAGATCTCTTCAAGAAAATTAGAGATACCAAGGGAACATTTCATACAAAGATGGGCTCGATAAAGGACAGAAATGGTATGGACCTAACAGAAGCAGAGGATATTAAGAAGAGATGGCAAGAATACACAGAAGAACTGTACAAAAAAGATCTTCACGATCCAGATAACCACGATGGTGTGATCACTGACCTAGAGCCAGACATCCTGGAATGTGAAGTCAAGTGGGCCTTAGCAAGCATCACTATGAACAAAGCTAGTGGAGGTGATGGAATTCCAGTTGAGCTGTTTCCAATCCTGAAGGATGATGCTGTGAAAGTGCTGCACTCAATATGCCAGCAAATTTGGAAAACTCAGCAGTGGCCACAGGACTGGAAAAGGTCAGTTTTCATTCCAATCCCAAAGAAAGGCAATGCCAAAGAATGATCAAACTACCACACGATTCAACTCATCTCACACACTAGTAAAGTAATGCTCAAAATTCTCCAAGCCAGGCTTCAGCAATATGTGAACCGTGAACTTCCTGATGTTCAAGCTGGTTTTAGAAAAGGCAGAGAAACCAGAGATCAAATTGCCAACATCTGCTGGATCATGGAAAAAGCAAGAGAGTTCCAGAAAAACATCTATTTCTGCTTTATTGACTATGCCAAAGCCTTTGACTGTGTGGATCACAATAACCTGTGGAAAATTCTGAAAGAGATGGGAATACCAGACCACCTGATCTGCCTCTTGAGAAATTTGTATGCAGGTCAGGAAGCAACAGTTAGAACCAGACATGGAACAACAGACTGGTTCCAAATCAGAAAAGGAGTACGTCAAGGCTGTATATTGTCACCCTGTTTATTTAACTTATATGCAGAGTACATCATGAGAAACGCTGGGCTGGAAGAAACACAAGCTGGAATCAAGATTGCCGGGAGAAATATCAATAACCTCAGATATGCAGATGACACCACCCTTATGGCAGAAAGTGAAGAGGAACTCAAAAGCCTCTTGATGAAAGTGAAAGTGGAGAGTGAAAAAGTTGGCTTAAAGCTCAACATTCAGAAAACAAAGATCATGGCGTCTGATCCCATCACTTCATGGGAAATAGATGGGGAAAGAGTGGAAACAGTGTCAGACTTTATTTTTCTGGGCTCCAAAATCACTGCAGATGGTGATTGCAGCCATGAAATTAAAAGATGCTTACTCCTTGGAAGGAAAGTTATGACCAACCTAGATAGCATATTGAAAAGCAGAGAGATTACTTTGCCAACAAAGGTCCGTCTAGTCAAGGCTATGGTTTTTCCTGTGGTCATGTATGGATGTGAGAGTTGGACTGTGAAGAGGGCTGAGCGCCGAAGAATTGATGCTTTTGAAGTGTGGTGTTGGAGAAGACTCTTGAGAGTCCCTTGGATTGCAAGGAGATCCAACCAGTCCATTCTGAAGGAGATCAGCCCTGGGATTTCTTTGGAAGGACTGATGCTAAAGCTGAAACTCCAGTACTTTGGCCACCTGATGCGAAGAGTTGACTCATTGGAAAAGACTCTGATGCTGGGAGGGATTGGGGACAGGAGGAGAAGGAGACGACAGAGGATGAGATGGCTGGATGGCATCACTGACTCAACGGACGTGAGTCTGGGTGAACTCCGGGAGTTGGTGATGGACAGGGAGGCCTGGCGTGCTGCGATTCATGGGGTCGCAAACAGTCGGACACGACTGAGCGACTGAACTGAACTGAACTGGCACTAAGTACGTTCACATTGTTCTGCAACTCTTTATCATCATCCATCTCCCGAATTTTTTACCTTCCTAAATGGAAACTGTCCATTAAACACTAACTCCCCATCCCCTCTCCAATATTTTTATTAATGGGGATGAAGAACCTTAAAGAAAGGTTCATTTGTCCTCAAGGAAGTAGATTAGGAAACAGAATGATTTAACTAACGGAGCATGGTAGCTTGGGAGACAGAGGGTTAATGACACTGCATGCTGATATGACAGTAATTGCACCCAATCTGGGAGAAGGCAATGGCACCCCACTCCAGCACTCTTGCCTGGAAAACCCCATGGACAGAGGAGCCTGGTAGGCTGCAGTCCATGGGATCGCTAAGGGTCGGACATGACTGAGCGACTTCACTTTCACTTTTCACTTTCATGCATTGGAGGAGGAAATGGCAACCCACTCCAGTGTTCTTGCCTGGAGAATCCCAGGGACGGCGGGACGGTGGGGCCTTGTGGGCTGCTGTCTATGGGGTCGCACAGAGTTGGACATGACTGAAGCAACTTAGCAGCAGCAGCAGCAGCACCCAATCTAGGGCTTCCCTGGTGGCTCAGATGGTAAAGAATCTGCTTGCTATTCAGGAGACCTGGGTTTGATCCCTGGGTGGGGAAGATCCCCTGGAGAAGGAAATGGCAACCCGCTCCAGTATTCTTGCCTGGAGAATTTTATGGACAGAGGAGCCTGGTGGGCTACAGTCCATGGGGTCACAAAGAGTTTGATATGACTGAGTGACTAACACACTGGGTAGATAGAATTTGTTATCCCAGTGATCAGATGAGCCAAGAAAGAACTAATAGTTAGATGGGAAAGAAGCAAGTTCAGGTTGGGGCACAGAACAGAAAATGAGCATGGAGGAGAAGGGCTTGGTAAGGTGTGGGTAAGGGAAAAGACTAGGAATTAAGATATAAACAAGAAAAGAAACTTGAATTGTACCTATGAAAATATATGTTAAGGATGTACCTTTTAAGTCATTTTATACTTTTCCTTCCCTAAAGGTGATCTTTTGCAAAGCAGTGTAAGTAGGTAAGCTCTGTGGTTTTAGGGGACTAGCCAATTATTCTCTTATGTCTCTTTCATCTAGGTGATGATGCTGGCTGGAAGTCCTCCTAACACATGACAGCTATTTTCTTTGTACAACCAGTAGTTACACCTCAAATGCAAATTCTCACAGGAGCGGTAACTTGAGGTAACTTATGTATTTAATTTCACATTAAGGCACAAATGACTAATAGAGCATTTTTAAAGTATGGATATTCATCATAGAGAGTGAAAGACCATTTGGCATCTGAAAATTAAGAAATAGGAAGAGTGTTGCAGAAGGTATGTTTTCTTCTAGGGCTACTTACATGTATACACATTTTGAAGGTTTCATGAAGTTATAACATTATGTCCACATTGGCTGAGTGAGATTAGTAGCTGAGCTGCCATTCAGTACATTTTAGTTGGGGAAAGGTTTCTGGCCAATGTAACCTAGAATGTTGCTTATATTCTCTATTTAAAGATTTCCCTGGTGGCTCAGACGGTAAAGTGTCTGCTTACAATGCGGGAGACCTGGGATCGATCCCCGGGTGGGGAAGATCCTCTGGAGGAGGAAATGGCACCCCACTCCAGTACTCTTGCCTAGAAAATCCCATGGATGGAGGAACCTGGTAGGCTACAGTCCATGGGGTCCCAAAGAGTCGGACACGACTGAGCAACTTCACTTCTTCTCTATTTCATTATTCCTTTGTAGATTCAATTTAAAGAATGCCCAATACAATATTGTAAAGTAATTAGCCTCCAATTAAAATAAATAAATTTATATATAAAAAAATAAAGAATACCCTAAAGCAAATGCATGCCATGTTAGAGGTTTGGCAGAAGCAGAACTGGGATCTTGGCGGGGGTGACTATGATTGCGAAAGTTCCAGAGGGAAGAAAGGCCTGAAATAAACCGAGGCCCAGGGCCTCGAGAAGTGAGTGGTCAGCTCCAGGTAAGATGCAGCAGGCGGAGTGCTTGTCAGTGAGCTCAACCTCAGACAGTGATACCTTCTTTAGATGGTGGTTTTAGGTGTGCTCACAGGCAATGGAAAGACAATGAAAATCTACTCCCCTCAGTGAGTTAAAAGTTAAAATCAAACAAACAGAATGTTTCCTATCTTTATATGGTTTTGTGAGAAGAGGTGGCAGAAATACACAGAAGAACTGTACAAAAAAGATCTTCACGACCCAGATAACCACAGTGGTGTGATCACTGACCTAGAGCCAGACATCCTGGAATGTGAAGTCAAGTGGGCCTTAGGAAGCATCCCTATGAACAAAGCTAGTGGAGGTGATGGAATTCCAGTTGAACTATTTAAAATCCTAAAAGATGATGCTGTGAGAGTTCTGCACTCAATATGCCAGCAAATTTGGAAAACTCAGCAGTGGCCACAGGACTGGAAAAGGCCAGTTTTCATTCCAATCCCAAAGAAAAGCAATGCCAAAGAATGCTCAAACTACTGCACAATTGCAGTTATCGCACATGCCAGCAAAGTATTCTCAAAATTCTTGAAGTCAGGCTTCAACAGTACATGAACCGTGAACTTCCAGATGTTCAAGCTGGATTTAGAAAAGGCAGAGGAACCAGAGGTCAAATTGCTAACATCCGTTGGATCATCGAAAAAGCAAGAGAGTTCCAGAAGAGCATCTACTTCTGCTTTATTGACTATGCCAAAGCCTTTGACAGTGTGGATCACAACAAACTGTGGAAAATTCTTCAAGAGAGGGGAATACCAGACCACTGTACCTGCCTCCTGAGAAATCTGTATGCAGGTCAAGATGCAACAGTTAGAACTGGACATGGAATGACAGACTGGTTCCATATCAGGAAAGGAATATGCCAAGGCTGTATATTGTCCCCTGCTTATTTAACTTATATGCAGAGTACATCATGCAAAATGCCAGGCTGGAGGAAGCACAAGCTGGAATCAAGATTTCCAGGAGAAATATCAATAACCTCAGATACACAGATGACACCACCCTTATGGCAGAAAGTGAAGAGGAACTAAAGAGCCTCTTGATGAAAGTGAAAGAGGAGAGTGAAAAAGTTGGCATAAAACTCAACATTCAAAAAACACCGATCATGACATCTAGTCCTATCACTTTGTGGCAAATAGATGGAGAAACAATGGAAATAGTGAGAGACTTTATTTTGGGGGCTCCAAAATCACTGCACATGGTGACTGCAGCCATGAAGTTAAAAGATGCTTGCTCTTTGGAAGAAAAGTTTTGACAAACTAGATGGCATATTAAAAAGCAGAGACATTACTTTGCCAACAAAGCTCTGTCTAGTCAAAGCTCTGGTTTTTCCAGTAGTCATGAATGGATGTGAGAGTTGGACTATAAAGAAAGCTGAGTGCGGAAGAAATGATGCTTTTGAAATGTGGTGTTGGAGAAACTCTTGAGAGTCGCTTAGACTGCACAGAGATCCAACAGTCAATCCTAGAGGAGATCAGTTCTAAATATTCATTGGAAGGACTGATGCTGAAGTTGAAACTCCAATACTTTGGCCACCAGATGTGAAGAACTGACTCATTTGAAAAGACCCTGATGCTGGGCAAGATTGAAAGTGGGAGAAGAAGGGGATGACAGAGGATGAGATGGTTGGATGGCATCACCGACTCGATGGACATGAGTTTGAGCAAGCTCCGAGAGTTGGTGATGGACAGGGAAGCCTGGCGTGCTGCAGTCCATGGGGTTGCAAATAATCGGACATGACTGAGCTACTGAACTGAACTGATAAACATTTTCATGTTACTAGCCTTTGTGTTTTTCCTTTCTGAATCAAGATAGGTGTACTAGATGATCTTCAGACTCCCCTTAAATTCTAGTGTGTGTGTGTATGTGTGTGTGTAGGGAAGGGGAACAAGGGAATGGGTTGTTGTTGTTTAGTTGCTAAGTTGTGTCTGACTCTTTGCCACTTCACAGACTATAACCTGCCATGCTCTTCTGTCCGTGAGATTTTCCAGGCAATAATATTGGAGTGGTTGCTTTTGTCTTCTCCAGAGAATGTTCCTGAACCAGGGATCAAACCCACACCTCCTGAACTGCAGGTGTATTCTTTACCCATGAGCCACCAGGGAAGCCCAGGGAAGGGGAACATGGGCATGGGTGGCCAAAACATAGTACTGATATCCAGTGAATTATGGACGTGAGCTCATTTTAATTCTCCCAGTGTACCACACTAGAGAGGTACTGTTTTCCATAGTACAGAGAAGGAAATGGGGATTTAGAGAATTCAAGTCACTACCCAGAGCAAGTAAATTTTAAGGCTGGATTAGATTACAGAGCTGATGCCACTTTTCTGATTCTGTAATTGAATGGTCTGAAAGCCAAGGGCTCCAAGTTTGTAGGAGAGCTAGCAGTTTCTCTGATGTTTGAAAATTAGAATTGGGTGAAAAAAATCCATAAGCAAAAGTAATAGCAATAGGATTTATTTAAATACCCACCCCCTAGATATTAAAAGAACGTGATATATGTAAATGAATAAATCTTTGAATTTATTGGTGTTGGTGAATCTACTTCTCCTATAGTTGGTGTATTTGTTGTTCTGTTAACAATCCTTTGTTTTCCTTCTTCATGCTCTTGACTAAAGCTAACCTTCCCTTCTATGCCTTCTCTTTCCTAAATCCTATTCCTCATTTTTCAATGATACCTGCTCTCATTTTGACTTGATTTGCTAATAATAATAATCTTGATTTAGGAGTTTTTTTTCTAAACTCAGATGGGAATTTCTTTTTATACACTCGGCTTAGTTAACTATTGTTTATAAGTTGGTAGCACTAGGTATGTTTCCACAAAGGTATGCTTATGTTTCTTATCTTTGGGTCAGTCTCTTGGCTACCTCTCATCCGGCAGTGCCTTACTTTATGCACAATTATGTATCCATAGAATAACATATTCACATTGTGTAGATGTAATTCACTTGAAGAAAATATAGCACCAAGAACATAGGTTAAACAGCATGACATCATGGTTAAAGCCCAGGGTCTGGAGCCCACATTTTCAGGTCTGAATCCTGATTCTGCTACTTACCAGCTGTGTGATGTGGGACAAGATACTTAGCTCCAAGTTGCTTAGTTTCCTTGTCTGTTAGGTGATAATGGTGCTTACTTAGAGTAGGTTAAAGGATCAAAGAATTGATGGTTTTAGAGCATTTGAAGTAGTATCAGCTATTATAAGTACTATACAAGATTATACCATGATTGTTATTAAAGACAAAGATGAAGAAGATGATTGTCATCATTGATTTATTTAGAAATCTACAAACCAGTGGACCTATAAATTAGATTGGTTTAAATGGTTTTAATACTAATTAAAGTTCTAAAATCTAATTGAATATGTGTTAATTGATATGAATATTGAGGGAAAAGATGAGTCAAAGTAACATAGAAGGTTTTGAAAATAAACACAAGCATGCTAAAATCTATTCTCTCATCTTCTAGAGTGGTAAATTCACGAACACAAGAAGTACCTGAAGGAAATGGCAGGATGCCTGTTCTGGCTCCCTTAGCTGTGAAGAGGTGATGATGGCCACCTCAGGCCACATTCAAACTCCTGAGCAGGGTAGGAGAGCTCTTCACAGATCCTTATTTGATATCAATTTTTCCAAAGGTAGCTGAGTTCTCCAGCTGGATAGTTTGAATGCAATCAAATTCTCTGTGGGAGAATAAGAGGATAAATGACTCACCCCAAGCACACAGGCAGTCAAGATACATTCATTTTAGAGCAACGAGCTGAAAATCTTAATGTAGCAGATTTTAGTATTCTTATATCTACATTTCAGTGGGGCAATTGGAATGATATAAAATCTATCAAAATAAAATTTCCATTTTGATACACATTACAAACCTCAATCTACTATTTCTGACTCCTAAGAATATAGCCCTTCTAAGGGATACTCTTTCAGACATACTCCTAAATTGAGACAGGCGCTTAATTTTCTTCACACAAGCAATACTCTCTCAGAAAATTACTTGTATTATAGGATAAAAATCTTCTAAAGGTTGAAACTAGTACTTAATATGTCCAGTACAGTTTTGAAACCCTGAGATTTAAAAAGTGCAAGAAATATTTGAGTCTACTCCCTTTTAAAAATTGATGACAATATGAAAATATTGTTCTTTTGTGACCAGTTATTTAAAAGCAAATTTTCTTATGATATATCAAGAGTTCTATTGCTGTTATTGTTTTAAAAAACATTCCTTTCAAGAACCATCCCTCCTCCAATATCACTGCAAACTAATGGTGACCCACTCCAGTCCTCTTGCCTGGAAAATCCCATGATCAGAGGAGCCTGGTGGGCTGCAGTCCGTGGGGTCGCTAAGAGTCAGACACGACTGTGCGACTTCACTTTCACTTTTCACTTTCATGCATTGGAGAAGGAAATGGCAACCCACTCCAGTTTTCTTGCCTGGAGAATCCCAGGGACGGAGGAGCCTGGTGGGCTGCGTCTATGGGGTCACACAGAGTCGGCCACGACTGAAGCAACTTAGCAGCAGCAGCAGTGATGCTCTAATGTAAGCTTTTTATGTTATGGATGAATGTTGACAAATAGATGTGCTGTCTGAGATGCTACACAATCACATTGTTCTCAGATTAGTGCTTTATTCCCCTCTAGCCTGCTGGCCTCCAACTATACTCTGAGATACATGTGAAGTAAGCACTCCAACTTCCCAACTTCTGCTCATTTCCCCTCCCCCACTGACCTGGAATGTTCTTTCCCTAGATATTGACATAAGCTGTTTGCTTACTCCTTTTAGATCTTTATTAAAGTCATCTGGGCTTCCCTGGTGGCTCCAACAATAAAGAATCTACCTGCAGTGCAGGAGACCTGAGTTCAGTCCCTGGGTCAGGAAGATCTCCTGGAGAAGGGAATGGCTACCCACTCCAGTATTCTTGCCTGAAGAATTCCATGAGAGAAGAGCCTGGTGGGCTATAGTCCATGGGGTCACAAAGAGTTGGACACACCTCAGTGACTAACATTTACTTACTTAAAATCATCTCAGGGAGGTTTCCTCACTGTCTTATAGCAAATCATACCTAGTCCTGACATCTCTCAACTCTTCCCTTTTTTTTCTCCTCTTTAGCACTTACCACTGTCTAACTTGTGTACATCTGTCTCCCCTCCTCTGCTTCAGACTATGACCTCCTTAGTAACAAAAACTTTGTCTCCTTTTCAGCCCTGTCTTCAGGACCTAGAATAGTTAGTGTCCGGCATAGACTAGTCATTTAAAATATTCAGTGAAAGATACAATGAATTCAAAATGTGTTATATATGACTTGGTGTTTATGAATATGTCTGATGTTCTGAGAATTTCAAACAAAATAATGAAGTCACAATGTAAAGAACAGAAAAACAGAACAAATCATTATTTTTGTAACACTCTACACATTTCAAAGGCTCTGGTGTTCATAGTCTTTTCCTTCCTTTTTTTCATTTTCTTTTTTTTTAAACATAGTCATTATTTTCTGAAGCAGCTCTGTTGGACTCTGCCTAATCCATTTCCAGTGCTCTATTGTGGAGGAATCTATCTCTGAGGCTGCTGACCTTCCTTTCTTTCATTGTCTTGCTTCTTTACATACTGTACTCTTTTTTTGGGACCTACTCTCTCAAAAACTTTTCATTTATAGACAAAATTGGATCTGTCTAATGACTTTTATTAAAGTGCTGAAATTTAAAATTTAATAAAACCCATGGGTGAAAGCAGTGCCGTTCTTTTGTGCAGATAGGCACGCAGTGTGATTCTAGTAACTGGCACTATTGTATTCGTACAGATTTCTCTGGGATTTGGTTCGGCTGCATGAAACAGAAAACTCAAATAACAGTGGCATAAATAAGACAGAGGCTTTTTTTTTTTTTTTTCTTACGTAATGAGAAGTCTGGTTGCTGGTGTTGCCTTGGTGGCTGCAGGTGTCAGGGCTAAAATGTCTGCAATTCTTTGGGCCCTTTTTTCAAGACCTAAAGAAGGAAGAAGGGACAAGAGCAAAGTTCAAAAATGACTGTGTCAACTGAGTTAAATTTCCTATTTTGGAGCTTTTCCAGAAGACAACAACAAATTCCATTTCCATGGCATTGGCCTGTTCTATGTCTCATGACCATCCCAATCTTCAAAGGAGGTAGGAAATATAGGTGCTGTTTTTTCTTTTCTTTTTTTGAGCACATGGATGCTGCCAACAGAATTGGAATCCCATTAATGACGAAGAGGGAGAGAATGGATATTGAGTAGATAACCAGCAGTCTCTGACAAAGTAAAATATACCTGAAAGGTAGATAAAATGTCTATTTGTAGGACTTCCCTGGTGGCCCAGTGGTTAAGAGTCTGCCTTGCAATTCAGGGGATGTGGGTTCAAACCCTGGTCAGGGAACTAACATCCCACACGCTGTGGGACTGGAGCCTATTATACAGAATGAAGTAAGCCAGAAAGAAAAACACCAATACAGTATAATAACACGTATATATGGAATTTAGAAAGATGGTAACGATAACCCTGTATGCGAGACAGCAAAAGAGACACTGATATATAGAACAGTCTTTTGGACTCTGTGGGAGAGGGCGAGGGTGGAATGATTTGAGAGAATGGCATTGAAACATGTAAATTATCACATGTGAAATGAATTGCCAGTCCAGGTTTGATGCATGATACAGGGTGCTCGGGGCTGGTGCACTGGGATGACCCAGAGGGATGGGATGGGGAGGGAGGTGTGAGTGGGGTTCAGGATGGGGAACACATGTACACTCATGGTGGATTCATGTCAGTGTATGGCAAAACCAATACAATATTGTAAAGTAAAAAAAAAAAAAAAGGACTGCTATACAACTACTTAGAATTTGAAATGCTCTTTACAATATAGTATAGTTGATAAATGTAATTTAGAGATAAAAAGATTTGTTAAATTCTTCAGAAGAACAATGGGTTTAACATCTACATTGTTCTGTCTGTTGAAAGATATTGCTCAGAAAAAGTTTTAAGTATCAGCAGAGGTTCAAATTACAGTTCATAATAACTCTGGATGGGTCAACATGGATCATAAAGATCACAAAATTTAGTGACAGATTGTATAATAATTATTTAGATTATGTTACAATTTAAGGTGCATTGTTTAATAATTAAAATTTGATATCTTATAAGACATTATATAATAATAAAGCAATTATATATTTCAAACTGTCTGAGAGCTTCCCTGGTGGCTCAGATGGTAAAGCATCTGCCCGCAATGTGGGAGACCCGGGTTCGATCCCCGGGTTGGGAAGATCTCGTTAAATTATATATATATATATATAAAAGAGTTTATTTCAAACTGTTTATATTATTTGAACTCATCTCTGATAGCTAAAACAATGAAGAATATTGCAAATAATGAGCTTATATATCTGTAAGTTGCTATTAATTTAGGATTACTTTATTACAGAGGAATTTTTAATGTTTTTTAATCACAAAATTTAATTTTTTAACTAAAAATCATAGTGACCAAGAATATACATTGGGCAATCATAGGCGATGATAATTTAATATTCCTAGGAAAAACTTGATTTAATTTAAATTTCTTTTATTCTAGTAGTTACTTAGGAAATGACTTTAGGAGGCTTATCATATGTGCTATAAAAATAGTAAATGGAATGAAAGAAATCAAGTCCCTAAAGAAGGAACACACTTCAATTTTTAAAATGTAGTCTATAATTATACAATAATGTGTTTTAATCCTCAGGGATGAGTTTTTTGGATCTTATTTTTCCTTAATTTTAAATGAATGGGAACCTTGCTGAGTTTGAATTAACATAGCTTATTGAATTTTAGTTTTCTTTGTTTTTCTTGATTTTAAATGATGGACAAAAAGTTACCTTATTTTCTCTAATTTTGTGGCTTAAGAAATGTATTGCAAGTGTTATGATAAAGTAAGACTCAGGAGATATAGTGTGGCTCATACATGGTCTTTACATTTAGGAAGCTTCTTGTTTGATGAAAGAGATGTGTGGGACATAACTTCCTTTGCAATTAGGGACTATGTTAGAGACAAAAGTACCTTGGATGTCAGGAGGATGAGGAGATGATGCCAGAGGAAGTCAGGGAAAAATATAACATTTGGCTTGGATCTTGAAGGCATTTGACCAGGTGCAAAACAGAGGATGGAATTTCAGACATGGAACAGATGATGCAGAGGGAGAGTTTCCTGAATTGATGCTCAGTGGGGAGGGGCAATTAGAGGTGGCACTTGGCAAGAAGTTGAGGCTGACTGAGGAGGGTCTAGAATGTCTAGCTAAGAACTTTGGATTGCACTGGTAGGCGTAAGAGTTAACAGAGTTTTTAAGCAGTACAGTGACATGATCAGAGTCAGTTTTAATGTATATGGCAGTTATGACTATTAAGAGGACAGCCTGGGGCAGATAGTGATTATTGGTGAGAGAGTCGCTCATTTGCAGCCTAGGGGACATGAGAGCATGAACAGAGTGACCATGAGGACAATCAAGAAGATTGCTCTGGGTAATGTTTCTTTTAGGATTAGGTATCTGTTTATGGAAGAGTGTGTATTTGGCTGTTGGAGTCCTGAATCCCTGGAGTTGAGTATAACTCTGTGTTTCTAGCTTGGAAGATGATACAGCTGTCACTTAGTGAAGTCAAGAATTTGGGAAGCAGAGAGATATTTTAAAGTAAGATAATGAATTCAATTTGGGACATTTATTTTCAAGAACATCTATCTAGTAGGCATTTGGAAATACGAATCTAGAGGTAAAATTTAAGAGAGACAGATTCTGTAGTCATTCCCACATAGATAACAATTAATAAAAGACCAGAGAGGAAAATATATTGTCTTTATTTAGAGCATCAGTTCATACTGAGAGAGGTTAACTGATTTGTTTAAGGTCACCAGGAGATGGTGAAAAGCCAACATCTAATCTAGGCCTTCTGATCCTAGGTCTATTATCAAATTTCTTTTAGCCTCAATTTCTTCATATGTAAGGTGAGCATAATGATAACTTCCTTACATGATTACTGCTGCTGTTCAGTCACTCAGTTGTGTCTGATTCTTTACAACCCCATCGAATGAAGCACTATGCCAGGCTTCCCTGTCCTTCACCAACTCCCAAAGTCTGTTCAGACTTATGTCCATTGAGATGGTGACTGCAGCCATGAAATTAAAAGACACTTGCTCCTTGTAAGAAAAGTTATGACAAACCTAGACAGCATATTAAAAAGCAGATGCTAGAGGAGAACATAGGCAAAACACTCTCTGACATAAATCACAGCAGCATCCTCTATGACCCACCTCCCAGAATATTGGAAATAAAAGCAAAAATAAATAAATGGGACGTAATTAAAAGCTTCTGCACAGCAAAGGAAACTATAAGCAAGGTGAGAAGACAGCCTTCAGAATGGGAGAAAATAATAGCAAATGAAGCAACTGACAAACAACTAATCTCAAATATATACAAGCAACTCCTACAGCTCAATTCCAGAAAAATAAATGACCCAATCAAAAAACGGACCAAAGAACTAAATAGATATTTCTCCAAAGAAGGCATACAGATGGCTAACAAACACATGAAAAGATGCTCAGCATCACTCATTATCAGAGAAATGCAAATCAAAACCACTATGAGGTACCATTTCACACCAGTCAGAATGGCTGCAATCCAAAAGTCTACAAGCAATAAATGCTGGGGAGGGTGTGGAGAAAAGGGAACCCTCTTACACTCTTGGTGGGAATGCAAACTAGTACAGCCACTATGGAGAACAGTGTGGAGATTCCTTAAAAAACTGGAAATAGAACTGCCTTATGATCCAGCAATCCCACTGCTGGGCATACACACTGAGGAAACCAGAATTGAAAGAGACACATGTACCCCAATGTTCATCGCAGCACTGTTTATAATAGACAGGACATGGAAGCAACCTAGATGTCCATCAGCAGATGAATGGATAAGAAAGCGGTGGTACATATACACAATGGAGTACTACTCAGCCATTAAAAAGAATACATTTGAATCAGTTCTAATGAGGTGGATGAAACTGGAGCCGATTATACAGAGTGAATAAGCCAGAAAGAAAAACACCAATACAGTATACTAACGTATATATATGGAATTTAGAAAGATGGTAACGATAACCCTGTATGTGAGATAGCAAAAGAGACACAGGTGTATAGAACAGTCTTTTGGACTCTGTGGGAGAGGGACAGGGGGAGATGATTGGGAGAATGGCATTGAAACATCTATAATATCATATAAGAAACGAATTGCCAGTCCAGGTTTTATGCAGGATACAGGATGCTTGGGGCTGGTGCACTGGGATGACCCAGAGGGATGGTATGGGGAGGGAGGTGGGAGGGGGGTTCAGGATGGGGAGCACATGTACATCCGTGGCAGATTCTTGTTGATGTATGGCAAAACCAATACAATATTGTAAAGTAATTAGCCTCCAATTAAAATAAATAAATTTAAATAAAAAAAAACAAAAAACAAAAAAAAATTTATCTAGAAAAAAATAAAAATAAAAAGCAGAGACTTTACTTTGCTGACAAAGGTCCATATAGTCAAAGCTATGGTTTTTTCAGTAGTCATGTATGGATGTGAAAGTTGGACTATAAAGAAAGCTGAGTGCTGAAAAATTAATGCTTTTGAAGTGTGGTGTTGGAGAAGACTCTTGAGAGTCCCTTGACCTGCAAGGAGATCCAACCAGTCCATCGTAAAGGAGATCAGTCCTGAATATTCATTGGAAGGACTGATGCTGAAGCTGAATTAAGCTCCAATACTTTGGCCACCAGATGTGAAAAACTGACTCATTGGAAAAGACCCTGATGCTGGGAAAGATTGAAGGCAGGAGGAGAAGGGGATGACAGGATGAGATGGTTCGATGGCATCACCGACTCAGTGGACATGAGTTTGAGTAAACTCCGGGAATTGGTGATGGACAGGGAAGCCTGGCGTGCTGCAGTCCATGGGGTCACAAAGAATCGGACACAACTGAGTAACTGAACTAAACTGAGAATTATCACTTATGCCACTTTTATTGTTTCAAGACCAGAATGAAATAATATTAATATTAAAATCATGTTACCATAGTTGACTTTGGGAAGGGGCACAGATTATTTAGAAGGCATTAGCTTATGGGAAGACTTAAAAGCCTCCTTTAAGGATCTCAGTAATTGTGTTATAGGTGTGTTAAGGGGCTGATGGATAGAGTCCTAGTGTTTCTAGTGCCTCTTAACTCTAATGAGGGCTTCCTGGGTGGCTCAGTGGTAAAGAATCCACCTGCCAATGCAGGAGATGCAGGTTTGATCCCTGGGTCAGGAAGACCCCCTGGAGGAGGAAATGGCAACCCACTTCAGTATTATTGTCTAGGAAATCCCATGGACAGAGGAGGCTGGCAGGCTACAGTCCAAGGGGTCACCAAAGAGTCAGACACGATGCAGTGACTAAACAACAACAAAACTCTTTTAAGACTGACCTAAGGAAAAGGCAGAGTGAGAAAGTAAAGAGTATTGCAACAGTCAAACATAAGGGGAAAGGATATGTGAGGGCAGAGTCAAAACAGCAGCTGCAGCAAATTAGTGTCTACTCAGTGAAACTTGCCAAGGTTCAGAGGGTTGCACAATGCATGAAAATTGGTAATTCAGAAGAGATGGAAAGTGAGACGTGCTATAAGGGATAGAGAAGGTTTGAGCTTTTATGAGGTCCTTAGGGTCTTGGCTTTGCATATGTTGCATCAGTACATGCATACATGTACTACACGTACATACTCCCATATCCACATCACCCTCCCAATGCCACACATCCATCCACATTATAATTTTTAATGTCTGCTGCATTATCCAGTTACCCCAAAACTTAGTTGTTTAAAGCAACCAAAATCTGCTTTAAATGAATCACAGAATTCACAAGCCTCAAATGGGGCAGAATTTACAAATTCATACGTACGCTTATTGGTGGGAATGTGCTCCTGGTAGGCCATTGGTCTGAGATCTCAGTTCCTCACTCAGCTGGCCTCTATCAGAGGAAGTGAGAGAACAAGAGGGCTGATCAAGACAGAAGCTAGAATCTTTTTATACCTCAGTCTCAGAGGTAACATCCCGTCACTTTTGCCGTATTCTATTAGTTAGAAGCAAGTCATTAGGTCCAGGCAGCATAAAAAGGGGTGAGGAGGATACAATGGCCTGGGTATCACTGGGGGCTGTTTTAGAAGCTGCCTACCGCAAAATTACTTAACCAATCTTATATCGCTGGACATTTAGATTGCTTCCAATCACATCACATACCCACAACATTCCACTGTTTTTCTCATGCCTATACTATACTTCAAACTTCCAAAAATTCAAGTTTCAAAACAAGCCTCTCTTCAAGTACAGACTGCAGAGAAATACATTACTCCCCTACCAACTCCTCTGGAATTTTAATTAATAATGTTTTCTTCATCCTGTTGCAGGTATTTTAGATCAAAGAGATATTACTCATTTATTCTTCAATAAATTCTCAAGTTTAGAATTGATATTCTGTACATACAATGCTCTTCCAATTCAAGAAACAAAAGACAATGTCCTCAATAGAAAACCAGGCAAAGAGACTAAACAAGTGAAAAACAGAAATGGCAAATTAAGATATGAAAATATTAAATAAGAAAAAAGATTTTAATTAATCCAATTGACAAAGATTTTAAAATAGCATAATACCTAATGTTGGGAAGAATGTATATAACTAGGTATTCTCCAACATTGCTGGAAGGAGTTTGCATTTATACCTTGAGACCCATGAATTCAATTTGCCTGGGTCTTCTGGGCCTTCTTCTGTATCTTGTAGTTAAAATTGGATTGTTGAATTTTTCCAGTGTTAGCTGTCACTGTGGGATCACTGTCACTATATTTGAGACATCAGAATGTATCTGTCAGTGAAGTGAGAACAGTTTATCAACAAAGGCCATGCTGTGACCACTTTATGGGTGCAGATTCTGACAAAAGGATTCACAAATTGCCAAGTAGGTTAAAGACTGTCAAAACAATGGTGACAGTCATAACAGAACACAGCTCATTGTCATGAGGATGTGGGCGCTATAGAGCAGAACCACTGGTATGTGCCTGCGAATACTTGCATAGCACTGCATAATTCAACAAGCTCTCTCCATTATGTGGGGAAAAATGTTTTTGTCAAACTTCATTTACATAATCTAAAGTTTCTCCAACTCATTTTCATTGTCTTTTGTCCTCATTTTAGTGGTTAATATGATA
Source organism: Bubalus kerabau (assembly GCF_029407905.1). Taxonomy (NCBI): domain Eukaryota; kingdom Metazoa; phylum Chordata; class Mammalia; order Artiodactyla; family Bovidae; genus Bubalus; species Bubalus kerabau. Next base: position 55,196,542 of record NC_073642.1, on the reverse strand, counting down.
CATTTGGATCAAAAATAATTGATTTCTAGATCACTTGGAGGAAATGCCATATACTTAAATGACTATTTCATTCAAAGGGTGTGTTATTCTCTGTTGCTCTATCTTGCAAACAGGCTTATGTATACCTTCTGACTGTTCCCCAAGCATATGATGGGACTAGGGCTAGAAGTCTTTTACTATCTGTCTTTCTGTTCATGGTATAATCCTTGACACTTACATAATACAGTGATTAAGTCATTTGACATAAAAGATTAGTTTGAAGATTAAGAAGGGAGAGATGAATGGACAAGAACACTTTGAAATTATAGGCCATGATTCTCTTCCAGTTGAAGATATCTACTCATTGCCCTCTTTCCCTAGTTGAAACAAAGAGGAGACTTGATTTTCCTTGTGTATTGACTATAAAAAAACCAGTGATAATATGTATTCACATATGAGTGAATGTGTAATATGAAAGCTTAATAGATGTCTTTATTTTGGTTCTCAGAAACTTGATATCTGAGAATATAATTTGGCCTTAGGACAGGAAAATTATACTGCTCTGTTGCCCCATTTCCTTCAAATCTGAAGCAAAAAATTCTACTTCCTTTTATGCCCCAGTGGGACAAGACCAAAAAGCAAACAGAAAATGTATTGATTCTCACATCTTTTAAGTGTATTTTACTTCTTGAGGTCCTTCCTTTTTTCTCAAGTTTTCTTTTTCCCTACTACATTGTACACTTTGTATGGAACTCTAAGTAGTTCAATCTAATGAATTAATGACATATCCTCAGGAATTGTGTTGTGAAGGGAAATGAAAGTCAATCAGTTGTGTCCGACTCTTTGCGACCCCCTGGACTATACATACAGTCCGTGGAATTCTCTAGGCCAGAATAGTGGAGCGGGTAGCCTTTCCCCTCTTTAGGGGATCTTCCCAACCCAGGGATCAAACCCAGGTCTCCCACATTGCAGTTGGATTCTTTACCAGCTGAGCCTCAAGGGAAGCCCAAGAATACTGTAGTAGATAGACTATCCCTTCTCCAGCAGATCTTCCCAACCTAGGAATTGAACGGGAGTCTCCTGCATTGCAGGTGGATTCTTTACCAACTTGAGTTATCAGGGTGTTATTTGCAGATTAACTGATGGTGGGAATCCTTTTTTCACTTCTACTACCTACCAGTCTGGCAATGTTCTACTGGCCCTTCTGAATTTCCAGTTACCACAGGTAAGAGAAATTAATAACCTCTTGAATTCAAAAGGCTTACCCTATTTGTTTTCATAGCTGTTTTCATAAGTTCCAGTTAATATATACATTTTTTCTCATATCTTGTAGAAAATTCACAAATTCTTATCAGTCTGTCTTAATAAACAATTGATTTAACATGTTCTCCTTATAAAAACACTAATTTGAACATTCTTTAGGACTCCTTTACCTCATGTTTCTTTCTCTTTTACATGTAGACCCTTCTACACAATTGAAGCAGCAAGAAAGCTCAGCATGTCTTTCAGGTTTGATCCTTATCTAATGTTTTTTATTAACTAATTTATTTATTTGGCTGTGCCTGGTCTTATTTGTGATACACGGGATCTTCAATCTTTCTCAGTCTTCTTCAGTCTTTGATGTGGCATGCAGGGTTTTAGTTGTGGCATGTGGGATCTAGTTTCTTGACCAGGGATGGAACCTAGGCCACCTGCATTGGGAGGGCAGAGTCTTAAAAGGACCACCAGGGGAGTCCCAATCCTTGTCTAATTTGTGTTTCAAGATTGCAGAGGTCTATGTGTTTAGAGATCCAATTGTGTACTTTACCTAGATGTCTTATGGGCAGACTGTAAGCTTCCTGTTGTTCAGTCACTCAGTCATGTCTGACTCTTTGCGACCCCATGGACTGCAGCACACCAGACTTTCCTGTCCTTCACTATCTCCTGGAGTTTGGTCAAACTCATGTCCATTGAGTCGATGATGCCATCCAACTATCTCATCCTCTGTCACCCCCTTCCTTCCTGCCCTCAATCTTTCCCAGCATCAGGGTCTTTTCCAATGAGTTGGCTCTTTGCATCAGGTGGCCAAAGTATTGGAGCTTCAGCATCAGTCCCTCTAGTGAATATTTAGGGTTAATTTCCTTTAGGGTTGACTGGTTTGATCTCTTTGCTGTCCAAGGGACTCTCAAGAGTCTTCTCTAGCACCACAGTTTGAAAGCATCAATTTCTTCAGGGCTCAGTCTTCTTTATGGTCCAACTCTCACATTGGTACATGACTACTGGAAGAACCATAGCTTTGACTATTTGACCTTTGGTTGCAAAGTGATGTTTCTGCTTAAGTAAGCCTCCTAGTGGGCCAAATAATTTAAGTAATGGTAAGCTAATTAACAGGCTTCCCTGATGGCTCAGTGGGTAAACAATATGCCTGCAGTGCAGGAGACACAGGAGATGTGGGTTTGATCCCTGGATCTGGAAGATGCCCTGGAGGAAGAAATGGCAACCCACTCTAATATTCTTGCCGAAAAATTCCATGGATAGAGGAGCCTGGTAGGCTAAAGTCCAAAGAGTCACAGAGTCAGACACGACTGAGCAACTAAGCATGCAGGCATGAGCTAATTCCACATATTTGTTTGAGTGAGTACAGTGTGGAAAGCCATTCCTCTGTAAGTATTGAGATTATCAGTATTCTAAATTATGTGGCAAAAGGCCACATCAGGATAGCATGATATTGAGAGTAGCACATTGATTGATGGGGTGTGTTAAAATTCTTACTATAAGATCTGGCTGAGTTGATGTGATCACTTCTGATAAAAAAAGCTTGTAAGGAAGAAGATTCAGTCATTGTGACTTGCATAAAGATTGTATATAGAATTAGTCAATTTAAAAATATCTTTAAAGTGCTTTAGTCTTTAAAGTGGCTTACATTTTTCTGCTGCTTGATTTTAGCTTATATTGTGTGGCCAGGAGACAGAAGAGCATGGTTTTAAGTCCTAAATCTGCCATTAACTCACAGTGTGACTTTGGGTAGATGTTTATCTTTTCTAAGCTTCCTCATTCATGAAATTAGGGAGTTGTGCTAAATGATGTGCAAGGTACCACTGGCTTGAAACCCCTATGATCATACCTTGTCTAAATGGTGTATCCTCAAATTTCTGATTATTTGGAGATAGAACCCAGTTGATTTAAAACACAAAATAATAAATGTGAACATCTAAAAATTTTCTATGCTATTACTACCATTTTAATTGTGAGGTCTATTTCTTATTTATGCCTTAGTCTTTGAGAAAACTAAGGCTGGCTGTTAAATAGTTCTTCTAATTAGTATGAATGGTCATAGCATTTAAAATCCTTGTCCTGTCTCTGATAAGATCAAAATTAGAGTGAATAATATGCCTTGGTTGAATATCAGCATGCAAACCATGTAGCTTGAAAAGATGTGTTTAGGCTCTGAGAATAAAGCAGAAGCCCGCACGTTCTGACAGCTGTGAGAAACACAAAAAATATTAATGGTGGCAGTTAGAGAGTCAGGCCGAGAATAGCAATGCACAGGTGCGTTTTCCCCAGTGCATGTGTTTCTTCTTTAGTATTCATGATAAGTTTCCAATACCTTCATCTTTACACAGGAATTAGAAAACAGTTCAGACTTATTAGTTTGACTGAGAAACAGCCTAGGACAGCTGAAAGAACAATGTCTAAAGGGGTATATGTATCTTAATAAAATAGTCTTCTATGATAATGCTTAAATATCACTGTAATGCCATTTTTCTTTTCCAATAAAGTCATCATCATAAAAGTTTTATGGTTCTTTTAACATCTTACCTGAGTGGAGTGAAAAATTACATTAATTATAGACTGTTTTATGTTACCATGTCCACTATCTTTATAATTTTATTTGTCTATGCTGGGTCTTTGTTGCTAAACAAGCTTTTCTTTAGCTGCAGAGTGTGGGGCTACTCTTGAGTTGTGATGTGCAGGCTTCTCATTGTGGTGGTGGCTTCTCTTGCTGTGGACCACAGGCTCTAGGGCACTCAGGCTTCACATTGCTGCATGTGGGATCAGTAGTTGTGTTTCCTGGGCTCTAGAGCACAGGATCAATAGTTGTGGAACACGGGCTTAGTTGCTTCATGGCATATGGGATCCTCCTGAATCAGAGATTGAACCTGTGTCTCCTGCCTTGGCAGGCAGATTCTTTACCACTGAGCCACCAGGGAAGCTCGGTCACTATCTTTAAATACAAGTGTTCAATATCTATCTATCAAGATTTTGATTTTAAAGGTTAAAGTGTCATTTATGGTTTAGGATAATTATGTGAAAAAACTTTTAAGTCAATATAGAAACTCATCACTTCAGATTAGCAAAAAACACAGAAACAAGAAGCATAAATTCTCACTAGAATATATCTGAGCACATGATCACATTGAATCCCTCTGCACAGTCCACAAAAACCTCAAACAAACTTAAATAGATACCCCGAGTACTCTGTTCTCAGAGTTGTCAGGAGATATGATTCAATGTACATAAGGCAGTGATACTGTATATCTCTCAAATTCACTGTCAATGAACAATGTGAAATATCTGAGTCTTGAATGTCTGTACAGATCTCCTCCTTATCCTCAAATTTCTAATCAATTCAGCTACTTGAAGAAAAATGATGAAAATGGTGTTATGCGGCCATAGACACATTACTAGTAGAATTCAACCAAGCCATCAAAGAAAATTTTCTTTTAGCTACAAAATCCAGAATGAAAACGTGTACGTTAGTTTTTCTTTTAGGGAAAAATATTAGTTCTCAAGTCACCTTTTGTAATTAAAACCAAATGTCTTAGAATATATACCAAAAGTGCCTATTTAGAATTTGTATTAAAATGTAAATTAGGCAGATGGAGCTTTAATTTTTAACTCTATCTCTTTAAGACTACTATATGCGTGGGTCTGGTATATTTTAACAACAGCTAGGTGACTGACATTGGTCACTGTTATGATGGCATCATATATGACACTTTTGGAGTCTATCATCTTAGGATGGGTATATTTTAGAATTTTGGAGGAAAGAACATATCTTCCTTGAAGACACATTTTCCCCCTACATTTTCCACCCTCCCTGCCCCACATTTCTCTTTCTCTAACTGTTATGTTCCTAAAGTTCTTCTGAAATTTTCCCTTGCTTGCTTATGATGTGCTGATACAGAGTGATACGACTTCATCAAATTCCTAATTACCAGATGTGATGTGTCAAGTGAGACTTAAGATTGATTATGTGATCAGTAATGACTACATACACACATATGCACACACACACATAATTTTAAAAATAAGAAAATTGTTCCAATTCTGTTTGAACTGACTTTGAGTATCAAGTTTCAAATGAGATATTGTTGTGTGTTATATAGCAAACTGTATATTAGAATCTATATTGCCAAATTTTAAGCCTCGTTCTTAGAAAAGCTGATATTAGCTTACTGACTGAAGATTTTTCTTCTGGGTAGACACGTGATGATTATTTTTTTTAGATCTATAAATCTTTTTAGTTGTTTCCAATTTGAAATTGTATATACCATTATTACCTTATTTTCATGACAAAGTATTTTTATTTCTTTTATTCTGCTGTGGTAGATTTCCAGGTGGCACTAGTGGTAAAGAACTTCCCTGTAGCTCAAAGGGTAAAGAATCTGCTTGCAATGCAGGAGACCAGGGTTCGATCCCTTGGTCAGGAAGATCCTCTGGAGAAGGGAATGGCAACCCATTCCAGTGTTCTTACCTGGAGAATCCCATGGATAGAGGAGCCTGGCAGGCTATAATCCATGGGGTTGCAGAGAGTCGGGCACGACTGAGCAACTAACACACAAGTGGTAGTTATATACTTGCCTGCCAATGCAGGAAACGTAAGAGATGTGGGTTTGATCCCTGGGTCAGGAAGATCCCCTACAGGAGGGCATGGCAACCCACTGTAGTATTCTTGCCTAGAGAATCCCATGGACAGAAGAACCTGGTGGGCTACAGTCCATAGGGTTGCACAGAGTAGGACATGACAGAAGCAACTTAGCACACGCGTGGTGGATTTCACCATAATAAGGTTAATTATTTCTCTGATTTAAAACTACTGATGAACTCACATTCCCTATTCCACTTTTCTGAACAATCAAACTTTGAGGAAATCCAGCACAGATTTATAAATAATATTTTTACTGTATGGATTTGTCTGGAGTTTTGAGCAGCAAAGCAGGTTTTTTTTTTTTAAATAAAGCAGCAGTTTTATATTATATTATTTCACATATGATATGCAAATAGATGTCAGCTCTTCTGTATTTTAAATTATTTTTGCCATTAGAACTTGTTCCTATTATACAGAGTGAAGTAAGCCAGAAAGAAAAACACCAATACAGTATACTAACGCATATATATGGAATTTAGAAAGATGGTAACAATAACCCTATGTACGAGACAGCAAAAGAGACACCGATGTATAGAACAGTCTTATGGACTCTGTGGGAGAGGGAGAGGGTGGGAAGATTTGGGAGAATGGCATTGAAACATGTAAAATATCATGTATGAAATGAGTTGCCAGTCCAGGTTCGATGCACGATACTGGATGCTTGGGGCTGGTGCACTGGGACGACCCAGAGGGATGGAATGGGGAGGGAGGAGGGAGGAGGGTTCAGGATGGGGAACACATGTAAACCTGTGGCGGATTCATTTTGATATTTGGCAAATCTAATACAGTTATGTAAAGTTTAAAAATAAAATAAAAAAAAAAAAAAAAGAAAGTGAAAAAAAAAAAAAAAAAAAAAAAAATGATGTCTGAAGTTGGGGATTGAGGGCATATAGGCCCAGCAGGATATGTAACATCATTAGCATTAACTTGAAGTAATGTTGGAAACTATCGCAGGGTTTTGAGGAGAGAAGTCACTTAGCTTTTTAAAGCATGATTCAACTTTGGCCACTGTCTTTTTACAATAAATTTTTATTGGAATATAGTTGATTTACAATGTTGTATTAGCTTCAGGTGTACAGCAAAGTGAATTAGAGATACATATACATACATCCACTCTTTTGTAGATTTTTTTTCCATACATCCCATAAAAAAAAAAAAAAAAAAAAAAAAAAAAAAAAAAAAAAAAAAAGAACTTGTTCGGTAGCCTCACTGATTCATGGTGATGCATTATGAAGACAGTATAAACAAATGGGTAGGTTGTACTGAAGCCTTTTCATTTAAGACATATGGTTTGAGCTCAAGTGACCACTGTGGAGCTGCTGTAATAAAAAGTCCCCTCTGATATCACAGCAGGTGATTGATTTCCTGGGCTACTCAGGAGCCATGAGAATCAAATCTTCGTCTCTGCTTTGATTTTACCACAGCTAGATCTCACATCCTCATTAATCCTTTATCCTGACAAATAAATCAGTTCCATTCCCCAGTCCCAAACTATCTCCCAAAACATGATGACCCTCATGTTTTTGATAGGCCGTAGAATCCACAGCTACTGGCCTGACTGAAGGAAACTGCCCCTACAAGCATGCTCTTTCCTACCTTCAAGCCTGTAAATACTTCATTTACAAAGTCAGACCCATATCATGAATGCATTATGAAGCCTTAAAGCCCTTAACTTTGCTTCCTCATTCCTAAATGCAAACCAAATCCACTCTTCAGACCAGTCTTACAGTATTTTGGACATGTGATTAAAGATAAGGACAAAATTAAAAACAGTTTTATAGATAATGTTTGGGTAAAATTATGTGTCTATAAGCGAGAAAATGTTGGGTAGGAGAGAGAGAACTAAAGCCTTATGGATATGAAGTGCATCTATACTGGTGAATGCTGGGAAATATGTAGAAGGCTATAATTTATTAATGGGGGCATAATGTAAATCACTGCAGATGGTGACTGCAGCCATGAAATTAAAAGACACTTACTCCTTGGAAGGAAAGTTATGACCAACCTAGATAGCATATTAAAAAGCAGAGACATTACTTTGCCAACAAAGGTTCATCTAGTCAAGGCTATGGTTTTTCCTGTGGTCATGTATGGATGTGAGAGTTGGACTATAAAGAAAGCTGAGTGCCGAAGAATTGATGCTTTTGAAGTGTGGTGTTGGAGAAGATTCTTGAGAGTCCCTTGGACATCAAGGAGATCCAACCAGTCCATCCTAAAAGAGATCAGTCCTGGGTGTTCATTGGAAGGACTGATGCTAAAGCTGAAACTCCAATACTTTGGCCACCTGATGCGAAGAGCTGACTCATTGGAAAAGACCCGATACTGGGAGGGATTGGGGGCAGGAGGAGAAGGGGACGACAGAGGATGAGATGGCTGGATGGCATCACTGACTTGATGGACATGGGTTTGGGTGAACTCCGGGAGTTGGTGATGGACAGGGAGGCCTGGCGTGCTGTGGTTCATGGGGTTGCAAAGAGTTGGACACGACTGAGCGACTGAACTGAATGTACAGAAATCTAATCTGGCCACAATGAGATATCTTTATACACCATTATAATAGCTAAATAAAAAATAGCATTAGTACCAAATGCTACCAATGACATGGAAAAACTGGATCTCTCATATATTGCTATTGGAAATGTAAAATGGTGCACCCACTCTGGAAAACAATATGATAATTTTCTTGTAAAGTAAGTGTGCCTTTATTGTATGATCCAGAAAATGTTCTTTAGGGCATTTTGCCCAAGGAAATGAAAACCTATGTTCACACAAAAATATGTGGATGAGTGTTCACAGTAGTTTTCTTTGTAACAGCAAAAACTAGAAACCAACCAATTGTCCTTCAGTGCTTGAATAGAACCAGCTGTGGAACATAGATACAATGGTATGCTACTCAGCAGCAGAAGGAACCAAATATTGATACTTACAACAACCTGGGTGGACCTCATGAATATTATTTTTAATGAAAAAAATCTTAAAAAGTTATATACTGTATGATTGTATTTGTATAACCTTTGTTAAACAATAACTCCAGTGTTCTTGCCAGGAGAATCCCAAGGACGAGGAAGCCTGGTGGGCTGCCGTCTATGGGGTCGCACAGAGTTGGACATGACTGAAGCGACTTAGCAGCAGCAAACAATAAAACAGACCTAGTGGTTGGCAGGGGACAGGGGCATGGTAGGGATGGGGTACATGTGTGCTGTGAACATAAACAGGTAGCGTGAAGAAGTTCTTTGGCAGTGGTAGAACACATTTGTCTTTTTTTTTTTGAATCTAAATATTTTATTATATAGTTACACCTAAAATTGTGCTTTTTTTTTGCTATATACTTTTAACTTGAGGACATCTGTAAAATCAGTACATTACAGAAATCCTGAAAGAAATTCCACTAGCTACAAGCTATTTGAATATTGCTTATACGTCCGAGGTCAGGCGCAGAAGACGGGAGGACCCCATGCCCGAAGGGCAGCAGCCAAGAGGAGTTACCCCACGTCCGAGGTCAGGGGCAGCGGTGGAGAGTACCAGACTGCGACGGCGCAGGAATGGCCCAGAGGAGCTACCCCGCATCTGAGGTCAGGGGTGGCGGCGAGAGGAGTTACCTCGCGTCCGAGGTCAGGGGCGGCGGCCGGGAGGAGATACCCCACGCACCAAGCCCGAGGCCAGGGGCAGCGGGTGGGAGGACCAACCCCACATCCAAGGAGCCGTGGCTGCGCGGGCACAGGAAGGCCTAGAGGAGCTATCCCACGTTGAAGGTCAGGAAGGGCGGCGGTGAGGAGATACCCCTCGTCCAAGGTAAGGAGCAGCGGCTGTGCTTTGCTGGAGCAGCTGTGAAGAGATACCCCGTGCCCAAGGTAAGAGAAACCCAAGTAAGACGGTAGGTGTTGCAAGAGGGCATCAGAGGGCAAACACACTGAAACCATACTCACAGAAAACTAGTCAATCTAATCACACTAGGACCACAGCCTTGTCTAACTCAATGAAACTAAGCCATACCTGTGAGGCAACCCAAAATGGGCGGGTCATGGTGGAGAGATCTGACAGAATGTGGTCCACTGGAGAAGGGAATGGCAAACCACTTCAGTATTCTTGCCTTGAGAACCCCATGAACAGTATGAAAAGGCAAAATGATAGGATACTGAAAGAGAAACTCCCCAGGTCAGTAGGTACCCAATATGCTACTGGAGATCAGTGGAGAAATAACTCCAAAAAGAATGAAGGGATGGAGCCAAAGCAAAAACAATACCCAGCTGTGGATGTGACTGGTGATAGGAGCAAGGTCCCATGCTGTAAAGAGCAATATTGCATAGGAACCTGGAATGTCAGGTCCATGAATCAAGACAAATTGGAAGTGGTCAAACAAGAGATGGCAAGAGTGAATGTTGACATTCTAGGAATCAGCAAACTGAAATGGACTGGAATGGGTGAATTTAACTCAGATGACCATTATATCTACTACTGTGGGCAGGAATCCCTCAGAAGAAATGGAGTGGCCATCATGGTCAACAAAAGAGTCTGAAATGCAGTACTTGGATGCAATCTCGAAAATGACAGGATGATCTCTGTTCGTTTCCAAGGCAAACCATTCAATATCACAGTAATCCAAGTCTATGCTCCAACCAGTAACGCTCAAGAAACTGAAGTTGAATGGTTCTATGAAGACCTACAAGATCTTTTAGAACTAACACCCAAAAAAGATGTTCTTTTCATTATAGGGGACTGGAATGCAAAAGTAGGAAGTCAAGAAACACCTGGAGTAACAGGCAAATTTGGCCTTGGAATACGGAATGAAGCAGGGCAAAGACTAATAGAGTTTTGCCAAGAAAATGCACTGGTCATAGCAAACACCCTCTTCCAACAACACAAGAGAAGACTCTATACATGGACATCACCAGATGGTCAACACTGAAATCAGATTGATTATATTCTTTGCAGCCAAAGATGGAGAAGCTCTATACAGTCTGCAAAAAGAAGACCAGGAGCTGACTGTGGCTCAGACCATGAACTCCTTATTGCCAAATTCAGACTTAAATTGAAGAAAGTAGGGAAAACCACTAGACCATTCATGTATGACCTAAATCAAATCCCTTATGATTATACAGTGGAAGTGAGAAATAGATTTAAGGGCCTAGATCTGATAGAGTGCCTGATGAACTATGGAATGAGGTTCGTGACATTGTACAGGAGACAGGGATCAAGACCATCCCCATGGAAAAGAAATGCAAAAAAGCAAGATGGCTGTCTGGGGAGGCCTTACAAATAGCTGTGAAAAGAAGAGAAGCGAAAAGCAAAGGAGAAAAGGAAAGATATAAACATCTGAATGCAGAGTTCCAAAGAATACCAAGAAGAGATAAGAAAGCCTTCCTCTGCGATCAATGCAAATAAATAGAGGAAAAGAACAGAATGGGAAAGACTAGAGATCTCTTCAAGAAAATCAGATACCAAAGGAACATTTCATGCAAAGATGGGCTCGATAAAGGACAGAAATGGTATGGACCTAACAGAAGCACAGGATATTAAGAAGAGATGGCAAGAATACACAGAAGAACTGTACAAAAAAGATCTTCACGACCCAGATAATTATGGTGGTGTGATCACTGACCTAGAGCCAGACATCCTGGAATGTGAAGTCAAGTGGGCCTTAGAAAGCATCACTACTAACAAAGCTAGTGGAGGTGATGGAATTCCAGTTGAGCTATTCCAAATCCTGAAAGATGATGCTGTGAAAGTGTTGCACTCAATATGCCAGCAAATTTGGAAAACTCAGCAGTGGCCACAAGACTGGAAAAGGTCAGTTTTCATTCCAATCCCAAAGAAAGGCAATGCCAAAGAATGCTCAAACTACCCCACAACTGCACTCCTCTCACACACTAGTAAAGTAATGCTCAAAATTCTCCAAGCCAGGCTTCAGCAATATGTGAACCATGAGCTTCCTGATGTTCAAGCTGGTTTTAGAAAGGCAGAGGAACCAGAGATCAAATTGCCAACATCCACTGGATCATCGAAAAGGCAAGAGAGTTCCAGAAAAACATCTATTTCTGCTTTATTGACTATGCCAAAGCCTTTGACTGTGTGGATCACAATAACCTGTGGAAAATTCTGAAAGAGATGGGAATACCAGACCACCTGACCTGCCTCTTGAGAAATTTGTATGCAGGTCAGAAAGCAACAGTCAGAACTGGACATGGAACAACAGACTGGTTCCAAATAGGAAAAGGAGTTCGTTAAGGCTGTATATTGTCACCCTGTTTATTTAACTTATATGCAGAGTACATCATGAGAAACGCTGGGCTGGAGGAAGCACAAACTGGAATCAAGATTGCCGGGAGAAATATCAATAACCTCAGATATGCAGATGACACCACCCTTATGGCAGAAAGTGAAGAGGAACTCGAGAGCCTCTTGATGAAAGTGAAAGTGGAGAGTGAAAAAGTTGGCTTAAAGCTCAACTTTCAGAAAACGAAGATCATGGCTCTGATCCCATCACTTCATGGGAAATAGATGGGGAAACAGTGGAAACAGTGTCAGACTTTATTTTTCTGGGCTCCAAAATCACTACAGATGGTGACCGAAGCCATGAAATTAAAAGACGCTTACTCCTTGGAAGGAAAGTTATGACCAACCTAGATAGCATATTGAAAAGCAGAGACGTTACTATGCCAACAAAGGTTCATCTAGTCAAGGCTATGGTTTTTCCTGTGGTCATGTATGGATGTGAGAGTTGGACTGTGAAGAAGGCTGAGCACCGAAAAATTGATGCTTTTGAACTGTGGTGTTGGAGAAGACTCTTGAGAGTCCCTTGGACTGCAAGGAGATCCAACCAGTCCATTCTGAAGGAGATCAGCCCTGGGATTTCTTTGGAAGGAATGATGCTAAAGCTGAAACTCCAGTACTTTGGTCACCTCATGCGAAGAGTTGACTCATTGGAAAAGACTCTGATGCTGGGAGGGATTGGGGGCCAGAGGAGAAGGGGAGGACAGAGGATGAGATGGCTGGATGGCATCACTGACTCGATGGAAGTGAGTCTGAGTGAACTCTGGGAGTTGGTGATGGACAGGGAGGCCTGGCGTGCTGCGATTCATGGGGTCGCAAAGAGTCGGACACGACTGAGCTACTGATCTGATCTATACAAGGTATTTAAAGGGGAGGGGGAGAAATGCTTATTTACAAAACAGAAGTCGGATGTAGAAAACTTATGATTATCAAGGGATACGGGGGAGAGGGATACATTGGGAGATTGATACTGGCATATACACACTACTATACATAAAACAGAGTAGGAAATGGCAACTCACTCCAGTATTCTTGCCTGGAGACTCCCATGGACAGAGGAGCCTGGCAGGCTACAATCCATGGGTTTGCAAAGAGTCGGACACAACTGAAGTGACTTAGCATACATAAAACATAAACTAAAAAACTGCTGTATAGCACAGGGAACTCCACTCAGTACTCTGTAATGGTCTATATGACTAAAGAACAAGTGGATACATGTATAACTCATTCACTTTGCTGTACACCTGAAACTAACACAACATTGTAAATCAACTACACTCCAATAAAAATATAAAAAAGTATTAAAGGAAAGCCAGCACCATATAAACAGCATACTCTTAAATAAAAGAGATGGATGTTTAACATACAGAGTAATGTTTTTTATTCACTGATAAGCTAAAGGTCCATTTCAAGAAGTTTCTTTCTTTTGTATGCTTAATTTGTTTTATTAGCAAGCAAAGCCCTATAAAGGATGGCGTCATCTGGTCCTCAGACTCAGATTCATCTTCATCTTGACTAATCTGGAAGTAATGAAGCTCATAAGTCTCCTTGTCAGATGCAACCATAGGAAGCCAATCATGAAGATTGTTCTTTTTAAGGTATTTCTTGGTAAGGTACTTTAAATAACTTGTGGAGAACTGTTCTCAGAAACGACTATGATTTTATTCTTGACACGTTCAACGTGAACGACATTCCCAAGATTTCCAGTCCTTCCATTCACTTTAATCTTCCCCCGCAGAAACTGTTCAAAATTTCAAGAATCAAAAATGCCACCTTCTACTGGATGAGTAAGATTCAAATTAAACTTCCAGGTTGATTTCTTAGGCTTCTTGTCTTTCTTCTGTGGCATCTTGAAGGCTTGCCACATGATCAGAGAGCGGATTTGTATCTTGATTGTGGTGGTTTTAGAAATCTATATGTTTGGGATAAAATTTCATAGAACTACAAAACACATAAAGTGAAGTCACTCAGTCGTGTCCGACTCTTTGCGACCCCATAGACTGTAGCCTATCAGGCTCCTCCGTCCATCGGATTTTCCAGGCAAGAGTACTGGAGTGGATTGCCATTTCCTTCTCCAGGGGATCTTCTCGACCCAGGAATCAAACCCAGGTCTCCTGCATTGCAGGCAGACGCTTTACTGTCTGAGCCACCAGGGAAGCAAAACACATACATACATATAAACACGTGAATGTAAAATATTATAAAAAGTGGAATAAATTCTGTAGTCTATAGTCAGTAGTCTAGTGAACACATTTTACCAATGTCAGTTTCCTGTTTTTGATATTATACTACAGTTGTATAAGTTGTCACTGTTGGGGGAAATTAGGTTAAGGGTACAAGGGATTCTATGTACTCATTTTACATCTTCCTGAGAGCTTATGATTAAATTATATATTATATAATTTTATATTAAAATATTAAAAAAATCTTATATTAAAAAAAACCCTTCAAAACCAGTCTGTTTTTGTTTTAATGATGAACATCAAAGGTCTCCTTGCCTCTACAGTATAAATACTTACTGTGCTGGTCATTTATAATGCATCTTGTACTATTTTTGGAGGATTACATTTGGTAATTATATGAGAAAAAGACACTGGCTTCCAATGCCAGATAGAGATGTAAGAAATACAGACTAATTATCACACTGAAGCAACTCTCTTTACTGGGTGCTATAATATAAAACTGGATCTTGCATCTGTACCATATTTGATCAGTGGACAAAAGAGTAGGTACACGTATTCTTTTGTTCGAAGGAAGGAAGTGAAGAAGAACTAAAGAGCCTCTTGATCAAAGTAAAAGAGGAGAGTGAAAAAGTTGGCTAAAACTCCACATTTAGAAAACTAAGATCATGGCATCACTTCATGGCAGATAGATGGGGAAACAGTGGAAGCAGTGGGTGACTTTATTTTTCTGGGCTCCAAAATCACTGCAGATGGTGACTGCAGCCATGAAATTAAAAGGCGCTTACTCCTTGGAAGGAAAGTTATGAACAACCTAGACAGCATATTGAAAAGCAGAGACATTACTTTGTCAACAAAGGTCCATCTAGTCAAGGCTATGGTTTTTCCAGTGGTCATGTATGGATGTGAGAGTTGGACTGTGAAGAAAGCTGAGCGCCGAAGAATTGATGCTTTTGAACTGTGGTGTTGGAGAAGACTCTTGAGAGTCCCTTGGACTGCAAGGAGATCCAACCAGTCCATCCTAAAGGAGATAAGTCCTGGGTTTCATTGGAAGGACTGATGCTGAAGCTGAAATTCCAATACTTTGGCTAACTGATGCGAAGAGCTGACTCATTTGAAAAGACCCTGATTCTGGGAAAGATTGAGGGCAGGAGGAGAAGGGGACAACGGAGGATGAGATGGTTGGATGGCATCACCGACACAGTGGACATGGGTTTGGGTGGACTCTGGGAGTTGGTGATGGACAGGGAGGCCTGGCATGCTGCAGTCCATGGGGTTGCAAAGAGTCAGACACGACTGAGCAACTGAACTGAACTGAAGGAAGGATCATGGAACATGGAATGTTACATCCTATGTGCAAAACATTTATGGTCTGTGAATAAAACACAGGACAAGAGCCTCACTGCCAATCCACAATTGGGCCAAGAAATGTGCAATAAGTACTGTAAAATTAAAGCTAGTCCAGAGAAACAAACAGGTCCTTAATTTCCATTGTCAAATTAGTTTATTTTAGGGGGGAAAAAGTGGATTATTTTGATGGAGAAAGATGAAGTAGCAAGGTGAGCTTTGGCACATTCTGATAGGCATGAACAAATAGAAGCCAAATAACAAAATGAACTAAGATTCAATGCTTCCCTTTCCTATTTGTATAGTAACCACCTTAACAAACTGGAACCCCTGTCAGACAAGATATTGCATTCAATCAACAGTGGTTTCCTAATTATTTTGACTCAGAGTATGTCTCAAGGGTTTTCAAATTGTTAAAAATCCAATAATCCCCTCCAAAGGCTGCACACCTGAACACCCCCACCCTATTTCTTTTTGCCTGAGTTCCATCAACTAAGACAGGTATTGGTTTATGTATGATGAACTATGTCTAGTTTCTTTTTTACAAGCAAATAAATAATTTTGCAGCTCATTAGTCTGATCATTTTTCTGATTTGTTCGACCTTTGCTGTGCTTTTTTATCAGCTGGTTTTCTCAGACCTCATTTTCCCCTGTAAGGCTCCAGTAATCAAATGAATTCCTGGACTTGTCAATCTGATGCCATGACCTGTTAAAATGGGATTCATCAGAAGAATTTCATTATGTTTTTGTTAGAACAGTTGTCAGAAATCTTCCATTCCTGCTCTCTAGTCCCACTGAGTGATAGGTGACAGATACAAACATGAAAGAAGTGAAACATTTATTAAGAGTTTTAAGCTGAGATGCTAGCTGAGTCAAAAGCTTCCTACATATAGTATAAATACTCTGCAGAAAAGATTTTCCCAAAGCCTTTTGTGGACAATTAAACTTGGGATCTCCTCTTCTTGAAGGATTTACCTAGGTGGGAGAGGACTCTCAGTTTAAATATCAAATGGAATGTGCTTTTGGTTTGTAGCAAGTCCCCAAGGAGGATTTAAGTTGCATTTGCATTTGCAAAGAGGATTTTAGTCTGATTGCTGTTTGCCTTAAGAATAATCATTCACTGAGGCAATTAACCTGCAAAATAGAATTATGGGACTAAACCAGAGAAAAGGGGAATCTTTATTGAACCAGATGCAGATAGTTTTCATTATGTTCTTTCCAAGGCTGAAAGAACTTTCCTGAAAATAGTGACTTTCCTGAAAATAGTGACCAGGGTGGCTGTAACTTTCCTGAAAAAGAACTTTCCTGAAAATAGTGACCAGGGTGGCTGTACCCTAACATTCCTCTCAGCTAGACTAAACTTTGGAAAGTTTCTTCTTGACAATAGACCCTGACCTCCCTTTTCTTAGAGCATTTACTTTAGAAAACTTGCTATTGTAAATTCTTTCTTTGCCTTTTGAGATGTAAATCTTCTACAACTCTAGAATGTTTTTCTCAACAACTTGGGAGCCAGTATTTGAAATAGGATCCACAAGAAAAATAGAGTCCCTGTGTCCCATTCTTTTTGAGAGGGTAGAAGTCTAATTTCAATAAACATCAATTAGCAAATACAAATGCCTAATCACATTGACCAATCTCTACCCTGATGTCCTCCAGGACTTTTCCTTTAGCTCACTTCCCCACTTAAAAATCTTCCTGCATTCAGTGAGCTGTGTTCATTCTTTCCCTATTGCAATAGTCTCTCTCCCCTATTGCAACAGTCTTGAATTAAAGTCTTCCTTGACTGCTTGGCCTTCCCAGGTGCTGCTACTGGTAAGGAACCTGCCTGCCAATGCAGAAGAGACAAGACATGCAGGTTCAATCCCTGGGTCAGGAAGAACCCCTGGAGGAGGGCATGGCAACCCACTCCAGTATTCTTGCCTAGAGAATCCTGCAGACAGGGGAGCCTGGTAGGCTATACTCAGTCCTTAGGGTCTCACAGAGTCAGACATGAGTGAAGTGACTTAGCATGCACTTGACTGTTTAATTGCTCTGATGCAATTCTTCTTTTACAATAGACCCCAGATATATATATATATATATATATATATATATATATATATATATTTTTTTTTTTTTTGAAATTTATTTGCAACCTCTACAAATCTGTTTTGGTATATTTTAAGAATAGAAAGTTTGTGCATTCAGTTTTGACTCTGTCATTAGATTACTTAAAAAAGCTATAAATAAATATAATTTAGGAGTTAAGCCCATCTATCTTTCTATCTATCTACGTATGAACTTGCTGCCAAAGGCAACTGTAGGCATAATTGTATATATACTCCTCTCCTCTGGCATGTTTCTCTCTGGTCACCAAAACCCAGTGTACTCCTGTAGGGATGAGGAGGTCCTCCTCTCAGAACTAGAACAACAAAACCAGCTGGTTTTTCTGTCTTTGGTTTGATGCCCCCTCTTACTTCTGATATTTGGTTGTATGTCTCATTATGGATTTGGGTTTAGCCAAAGAATGTTGTGCTTTTTGCAGAGAGCATCTGCCAGTAATAAGTGGAATCAGAAGCTATTGGCTCTTCAGAGACACAGCTTAATGCCCGCAAAACTAAGATAGTGATTTGGCTTGTTCTCTAGAGTCAATAAGTGTTAAGTTTTATCTTGGGGAACAGCAGTGGCTGCTTATCTTGGGGACCCAGCATCTCGGCTGATAATAACTAACTAGTTACATCTCTTTGGTGAGGATGATATTTTGGGTCAGTGAGCCAGGTTCAACAAGCCTTTAAATTATATTATTATAGTAAATCATATCCTCATTAAACGGGGCAGGGGTATATACAGCCCTCAGTCACAAGGGTCAGGAGACACAAAGTCTCAGGTAAAGGGCCATGGCTTTAAGCCACCTCAAGAGGTGCTCGATCAAATGTGTTCTCAACAATCATCTTGGTTATAAGGTACTGTACCCTGGAGTTAGATCAGACTGGCTGGAGTCTTCTCAAATCCTGTTTCCTCTGCTCTTTTGTCCCTGCCAGTTACTGCCTGTGGCTTTTTTTATTTTCTTCACTCTTTACCAGGCATCTGAAGGCTTCTGGTCTGATACCTAGGCAATAACTGTGGTTTTCCTCCTCACGTCCACCCCTGCATCCTAAATTAAGTTTGATATTTGCTGAAAATTTTGCAGAAATGACCTTACCATGCCTTTTATTTTGGTTTAACCGTCACTTGCCTTAAAAATCCTGGAATTCAGCCATCTTCAAAAACAGAAATTTTAATTAAATTGTGAAGATTTTAAAGATGACGGCCAAATGAAGTCAGAAAAAAAGAGTTTTTGATATTACACAATGACATTAATATGTCAAATGATGCTTGGTTGGTTAATCAGGAAATGAGTGGGCATGTAGGTATAATATGATGTCTCAGACTTTACCAGGCTGTGGTCGCAAAATGTGGTTACATATTTACTCTTAAATACCACATTATGGTAGTTAAAACTCTTACCAATGAGTTGACTCATATTAAGCCCTCCTAATAGCCATTATGAGACTCTCAGAGGCCTACAATCCAGTTTGCCATTTGGGAAGGGCTCCCAATTGACAGTGCCTGTTATTGGAATGCCAACATCTATGTCCAAGGTGACATCTCTAAGGCATGCTGTCCTTGGCAAGCCAGAGAATCTCTGGATTCTCTGCTGAGGTGGAAAGTCTAATTCTTTTCTGCTGTCACACATTGTTATCATGGCTAGCAGTTCTCTCTTGAACAGTTCCCAATGTGAGCCCCTGTTTCCAGAAACTTCCCCTGTTCCTGGTCTTTATTCTTTCCTCTTCCCCAACTGCCCTTTCCTTCCACACCCCCCACCCCCCTTCCCCCCCGCCCCCCAACTTAACACTCCTGGTAAAGCAAATGCATCTTTCTGCCCCAGCTGTAAAATAAAGCTCTTGGAGAAACACAATCAAAGACAATATGTACCAGAAGAGATATGGAGAATGGGAGAACTGATAGCTTCAACAGCTTCTGGGTTCCACCTTGAGGCAAAAATGCCCTGATTAGCAAACAAAAAAGAGACTCAGTAAAATGTAAGCCCTCACTCACTGTGAAGGCCTTTTCTTTCCTTCATTTCTTTCTTTCCTTGGTTGCCCTGTTTCCCTAGAGTTGACCTCTGTCAGGAGATAGGCTAGAAGCCACTGTGCATCAGCTCTAAACAAGGCGACTGTCAGGGAAATGGACTGACCTGGTCTCTGAGTCTCTGCAGTTAGGGGCATAGTGTACCTGGAACGTCAGGCTATTAGTGGACATCATGAACAGTGCTTCTTCAGCTACCTCTGCCCCTGCAGAGAGAGGAGTCAGTCAGCTGGTGGTGGTGTAGTTCCGAAGTCACATCTGGCTCTTGCGACCCCCATGGCCTGTGTCCCATCAAGCTCCTCTGTCCATGGGATTTCCCAGGGGAAAAGGCAAAAACAAGAAATTAAGGGGAATAAAACCAGTAAGGACAGAAGACTTTGAATTGCCAGTTTGAAGCAAGGGCCTCTCAAACCAAAATGAAGTTTTTTTTTTTTTTTCCTGTGGAAGTAAAAGTGGCTCAGTCATGTCCGACTATTTGCGATCCCATGGACTGTAGCCTGCCAGATTCCTCTGTCCATGGAGTTCTCCAGGCAAAAATTCTAGAGTGGGTAACCATTCCCTTCTCCAGGGAATCTTCCAAACCCAGGGATCAAAGCCATGTCTCCTGCATTGCAGGTGGATTCTTTACCTTCTGAGCCACTAGGGAAGCCCAAGAATACTGGAGTTTATAGCCTATCCCTTCTCCAGAGGATCTTCCTAACCCAGGAATTGAAGTGGGATCTCCTGCATTGCAGGTGGATTCTTTACCTTCTGAGCCACCAGGGAAGCCCAAGAATACTGGAGTTTATAGCCTATCCCTTCTCCAGAGGATCTTCCTAACCCAGGAATTGAACTGGGATCTCCTGCATTGCAGGCGGCTTCTTTACCAGCTGAGCTACCAGGGAAAGGGGATCTTAATTGATTTGAATCAGGGTGTTTTCATTTTTTTGTTTGTTTTGTTTTGTTTTTCTTCTCTCCTGCTGATGAAAGGCGATTGCCTTGGAAGCTGCTTGTGAATCCTATTCTCACAGGGGTTGGATGTGCATATAGCTAATCTGGTAATTCCAATCTGGATGATCTTTTTCCTTGGGGTTGAAATTTCAGGATTTTGACACCCAATAATAATTGAGGATCTATGAATAACAATGGGATGATTTGGAAAAGCATCATTTCCCCCTATGTTTTACAAGGTTGTCATAAATCATTCACAAAGTCTGCAATTAAGAAAAATACATACTTGCATTTCAGTGACATTTAATTTGAAAACATTTTTTTTGATCTGTTGAAAATTCCCATTTTATTTCATAGTTGCAATTGCATTCTCACTTCTGAACAGTATCCATGCCACCTATCAAATGTAATACATAAATAATTCCAACATCACACAAAATTTACAAAGCTCATAAAATGTTCTTTTTATATTTTTAAACAAAAAATTAAGTTGTAATTATGATAGAAATACTCTTTAGAAGGCATTTTAAACAAAATTTATTAATATTGGTAGCAATAAACCATCCAATTATATACTCAGTACTGTTTGTATTCTGACTTCTGACAAGTGAGAATGGCTATCTTAGATGAGAAAGTAAACTATACTCTTTGGCTGACAAGATTGAAACTCATCTTGACTTTGAAGAACAAACAAATCAATTGATTTTAATTATAATTATGAATTATCTTTTTCCTTGTACCAACACTTAAATTATTTCACTCTAAAACTTTCATAGAAGAGTTTCAGGAAAGGCCTGTATCTACAAATTTTACAGGAGGCGATATACCATAATGATTTAGAACTTAGATTTATATAGAGACCTCAGACCTGGCCTTGAAACCTGGTTCTACCCGTTACTAACTGTGACACAGGTAAATTTTTTCATATTTATGAGTCTCAGTCTTCTTATTTGTAAATAACATTGACTTAAAGGAGTTTTATAAGAGGTGAGGTTCTCTGTAAAGCACATACTAAGTACTTGTTAAATGGTAGCTATTATTATGACTATTCATCTCAAAATCAGGCCATCAAAATAGGACTGAAAATTATACTGTTAAAAGTAATGTAATATTCAAAATAAAATAGAGTAAAACCTTGCTAATTTGGAAATTTGAATCATTGAGAGGAAAGTAATTTTGATTCCAAGAACAAACAAATACATACTTTAAAATATGTATTTATTTGGCTATGTTGGGTCTTAGTTGCAGCATGCAGAATCTTCGGTTGCGGTGCATGGACTCTCTAATTGTTGCATACGGGCTCAGTAGCTGTGGCGTGTGGGTTCTTTTGTTGAAGGACGTGGGCTCTCTAGTTGTGATGCAAGGGCTCCAGAGTGCTGGACACAGTAGTTGTGGTTTGGGCTTAGTTGCTCTGTGGCTTGTGGGATCTTAGTTCCCTGATCAGATATCAAATCCACATACCCTACATTGCAAGGTGGATTCTTAATCACTGGACCTCCAGGGAAATCCACAATAACAAGTATTTATTGCATCCTTACTATGTTCCAGGTGCTAAGCATCACAAATGTTGCTCTTGTCTTTCTTATTTTCAAATAATTTACTTCCACTAGCTCCTTCCTTTTAGCTTATGAAATACTGTTCAGATCTCTGCAATTGTTAGAAAAGAAGGAAAAGTAAATAGAACACCTATTTTTTGATCCTACACACTTTAACTCAACATCAAGTTCTCCATGCAAGAATCCTGAGAGTTATTCTAAATCCCAAATTCTTTATTATCTCCCATATCCAGCTGATCAGGTCTAGAAATATCTTTTCAGCCCATCCTTTCTTCTCATCATGAAGGCACTGTATGCCATATTATTTATTACCTGGCCATGGAACAGTCTCCATTATACTGCTGCTAGAATGATCATTATAAATGCATATCTGATTCTCATTTTTCTTCTTAAAATCTTTCAGTTCTCTCATTGTAGGATAAGGTGCAAACTGTTGAATATTGCTTATAGGACTCTACAATTTGGGTCCTACCAAGAACTTCTTAATCTCTTCCACGCCTTCCCCTCACTGTCTTTCAATTCTATCTTCCAGTCTGTTGACCTCTTACCATATTGAGAAATCCTGTAAAGGAGATCTGATAAGTCAAAAGCAACCTCCTTCTTGGTAGTTCTGTTTTGCATAAGAAATCAGATCTGCTTCAGTTTTGTACACATATTTGCATTACTAATTTAGTCAGTTAGTAGGCCACATTATTCTTTATAATCAACATTTTAAAAAAAACTGGAGCATGAAACTTGGGAATCATACCCTCATCTAATGTGGCATAGTCAAATCTTCCAACAATGCAATGCCTTCCACTAATAAATTCTGGTGATTTAAATTTTCTTCCTCTTCTTATGTAATTATTTTCTTTACCTATTTCTCCAAGAATCTGTTATCATCATTGAGGGAAAAACTTATCTTAGTCATTGCTAAATCTTCTGGACCCAGTATATCGCTCAACAAAGGTTTGCTGAATGAACTTAACAAATTTAGAAGTTTTTTTGTTAATTGTTTTGTAGATTTCTTGTAAAATCTTCACTTATCTCATCCCAATAACTAATTTACAAGAGAAAAAAAAATAACAGAAATGAGCCAATAATTGCAAAGTAAATCTTACAAGTCTAGAGTTAGAAGCTTTGTTCATACCTCACTGACAATAATGTAGTGAACATCTTTGAATGATGAAGATTAAAGAAATGATGGCATACACCATAAATTCTTGATGTTATCAAAGTAAAATTCTCAGCAGATAGACAGACTGTTGTTTCACCAGTGTTCGTGGTTGACAAATATCTTGTATGTTTGTTATACTACTGAGTTAATAACAGAATTTCATTTTTTCTTATGTGACTATTAAATATAAAGAGATAAAAGCGAAATTGGGAGACTGCCTATTTTAATTTGTTTTTCCTGAAAAAAAGTCACATATTATTTTTAAGTAATTACATTTCAACTCTAAAATTTCAATTTACTAAGCTATTTCTCAGAATGCATGAAAATACAAGCAGGTTTGCTGATGAGCAATGAAATGTAATTAGCATATGAGTTCAAAAAGTTTTTTTCTAATCAATCCCTGGACTAGATTTTGTGCTTTAATAGGTATATTTATCAGTCACATGTCAACTTTTAAAGTAATCTCAGATAAGTAACAAGCAGGATAATCCTAAAATAGTTTGTAATAATTTTTGGCTTGAATGCTAGTTGACTACTTTAAGAGAGATCAAAATAAAAATGGCTTAAACAAGATAGGAACTTTTTTTTTTAAAGCAAAGTTAGGGATAAGGGTTGCAGGGTGTGTGATCAGCTCATGAACTTTCTTCTGACTGGTTGGTGGTAAGATAACAGCGTGATGTTTTGGGAATCATAATCATCAATCTTCTGGCTCCAACTGAGGCAGGAGGCAGATGTCCTCACCCCCCACCACCCCCATCACCAGGGTAAAGCTATCAAGATTCATTCTCTGTTAACCGAAACTCCAAGATGAGAATAGCAGAGCAATTAAGGGAGAAGGCTGGGCCCTGCCCAGAACACATATCTCTCATTTTCAAAGTCAGGAGACCTCCCTGACCACATATGCACAGAAAGGCTCCTTGCAGGCCAAAGAGGTGAGCAATGTCAAGGGATGCTCTACCCAGATGGCTTTTAAGTAAACTCCACCTTGGCTAAGAGATGTGTGTGCACACTTGAGCGGATCCTTTGATATACCAAATATGGACCCTGAATCAGGCAAATCAAAATGATTGGCCAAAGGAAACTCAGAAGAAATGCCCCATAAAAGTAGTTCAGACTGCCACAAGGGCACCTCTCAGTGATTCTCTCTCTCCTTGAGTCTGACCGTGAGTCTACACACACACTCATTTTTTCCCTCTTAATAAATACTTTACTTGCTTCACTACTTTCTGTCTTTGTGGAAATTCTTTGCTGCAAAACCAAAGGGCCAGGGACCTTGTCAATGACCACTCTGTCTAGGCTAGGATCTAGTGCTTTTAGGGCCTTGACTCAGTCCAGTCTCTGTCTGGGAATCCAAGCCCTGCTCCAAGCCATTGCAAGCCAAGGCCACCCAAGATCACAATCAGTCTGGGATCTATACATGTGGTCAACAGTTTCTATCTGGTGGGGTCCTGGTTTCTGTAAAATGTCTATATACATTGAGAAGGAATTAGGAGTACTGACTCTGTTTTATCTATCATTCAACTAGTATTCAAGCTACTATTACTTTTCTTACTTGACTGCTCTTCGTTTGTTTCTACATCTTCTCAAATCTCTAATCATTAACAATTTGAGTCACCTTTGGAAAGGTGGGGAAGGCCTAGGAAACTAAGTTTTGGTTTTTTTTTTTTGGTGCAAACAAGACATGGGAGACACACAGAGGTCCATCACTTGCAGGGTCCCGCTCCATTTACTTGGTTGCCTGTTTTAAGTTAGTTCACGACCAATACATTTGAGTTCCAATGCTCAGGAAGGGAGAAAGAAGTGGCTTATGTGGCTTTCACATTACTTTAGATCATCCTATTGGCTGCAAAGGGGTGCTAAGGAATATAGAACCCTTATTTAACTGCAAGGGAACTAGGAAGTATAGTCTGTACCTTGGACACAAAATGTCCACTTAATACTAGAAGAAAGAAAGGGATAATGGATAGTAAAAGGCAATGAACAGTCTTTATCACAGTTGTGCAACCCCAAAGATAGAAAGGTTTTCCGTAGATAAAGAAATGCCTAGTCTGTACTTTCTTAGGGTAAATCAATGCTTAGAATTGAAGAAGTCAAAGAAGAATGCCAAATCTGAAATTCTTTGCTGGCAGCAGTCAATCAGATGAGGAGGATATAAGCATTTTATCCACTGTAGCATATCTCAGTCTATTGTTCATACATAGTTCAATGATGCACAACGTGGAAAAAAATGAGAAGCAACAATAGCAATGTTTGGATTGCTAAATTTGATTCTACATAGTGTGAATCCTTTTCTTCAGAATGTTCAAATGGCAACATCAATGCCAAGATGAATTTTTCAGCAACTACCTGCTTAAAAATCAGCAAAACAAACCTCCCTGGAAGTGTGCCTGGAAGAGAAATGACCAGAGTTGTTTTACATTACTCATTGTCCATTATAGTTTCTTCCTAATGAAATTTCATGTCTGTCCTGATTTCATTGCAGTTGCTCCTGAGGAAGAGAAAACTCTCCTGGGAAAAAAAAATTCTTTCAAGTTCTCTAACAGGTTTCTGTGGGGGGTAGCTAGATCAACAGAAACCTGTTAGAGAACTTGAAAGAATTTTATTTTCCCAGGATAGCTACCCCCAACTGGAGAAGGCAATGGCACCCCACTCCAGTACTCTTGCCTGGAAAATCCCATGGATGGAGGAGCCTGGTGGGCTGCAGTCCATGGGATTGCGAAGAGTCAGACACGACTGAGCAACTTCCCTTTCACTTTTCACTTTCATGCATTGGAGAAGGAAATGGCAACCCACTCCAGTTTTCTTGCCTGGAGAATCCCAGGGACGGGGGAGCCTGATGTCTGTGGGGTCGCACAGAGTCGGACACGACTGAAGTGACTTAGCAGTAGCAGCAGCTACCCCCAACTTCAGATCAACCAGATTTCCTTGCTTGTGTGTCCAAATTCTCTATCACATGGTGACTAAAGCATAGCTTCTGACATTTCACATAGATCATTAGAAACACCTTTAGGCAATGGATGACATCAGAACAATTTGCATCAGAAATCCTTTTATTCACTGAGATTAATTTACAGTGTGGTATTTAGGGAATTAACATTACAATTCCTCTTGATGCTAGTTGCAGTTTGTGTCCCCTGCAGGGATGACACTGAATGAAATCTTGCAAGTCATTTCAAAATAAAATAACTATGAGAAATAAATGTGTGCTGAGCTAGTCCCAGAAAATACTTGAAAAAATTGCTTGCAAAGCTCCCTTGTTTAATATGTTAGATTTTGGTTAGCTTTGCTCTAATTATAAGTTTATAACCAGCCTGAAAGTGAGAAAAAGTTAGCAACTAGAGCTAGATACAAAAACATTCCCTGCCTACCGCCCCCCTTCCACCACCCAAAACTCTGTATGGTTTTGTTAAAGGATTGGTTCTTTGCACTCCTTGAAATGTAGTTGGTATCTTCAGTCATGTCTGGAGTGGGTAGCCTTTCCCTTCTCCAGCGGATCTTCCCAACCCGGGATCAAATCAAGGTCTCCCACATTGCAGGCAGATTCTTTATCAGCTGAGCCACAAGGGAAGCCCAAGTATACTGGAGTGGGTAGCCTATCCCTTCTCCAGTGGATCTTCCTGACCCAGGAATTGAACCGAGGTCTCCTGCATTGCAGGCGGATTCTTTACCAACTGAGCTATCAGGGAAGCAGCTAGTATCTTCAACCTGGTTACCTGTCTCAGTCTTGGTTTATGTCTGTGAAAATTAATAAATAGAAGCCTCATTTAAAAAGCACTCAGGAGGTCAGAAGGGGGAGTGCTCATGCCTTACCATCCCATACTGATTGCAGACCCAACAGGAAGAAAGTTCAGTTCAGTTCAGTTCGGTCGCTCAGTCATGTCTGACTCTTTGTGACCGCATGAACTGCAGCATGCCAGACCTCCCTGTCCATCACCAACTCCTGGAGTTCACCCAAATCCATGTCCATCTAGTCCGTGATGCCATCCAACCATCTCATCCTCTGTCGTGCCCTTCTCCTCCTGCCCTCAATCTTTCCCAGCATCAGGGTCTTTTCAAATGAGTCAGCTCTTCACATCAGGTGGCCAAAGTATTGGAGTTTCAGCTTCAGCATCAGTCCTTCCAATGAACATCCAGACTGATCTCCTTTAGGATGGACTGGTTGGCTCTCCTTGCAGTCCAAGGGACTCTCAAGAGTTTTCTCCAACACCACAGAGTTTTTTATAGGGGTGGGCAATTTCATAGACTAATGAGTAGGAGGGGTATGCCAGCTATTTTGAGGAAGAGGTGAGGATTTCCAGGAATTGGGTGACTGCCCACTTTTTGACATTTGTGGTCAACCTTGGAACTGTCATGGTGCCTGTGGGTGTGTCATTTAGCTTGTTGATGTGTTACAATGGGCATATATTGAGGCTCTGCTGCTGCTAAGTCGCTTCAGTTGTGTCTGACTCTGTGCGACCCCAGAGACGGCAGCCCACCAGGCTCCCCCATCCCTGGGATTCTCCAGGCAAGAACACTAGAGTGGTTTGCCATTTCCTTCTCCAAGGCATGAAAGTGAAAAGTGAAAGTGAAGTCGCTCAGTCGTGTCCGACTCCTAGCGACCCCATGGACTGCAGCCTACCAGGCTCCTCTGTCCTTGGGATTTTCCAGGCAAAAGTACTGGAGTGGGGTGCCATTGCCTTCTCCATATTGAGGTTCAAGGTCTAGTAAAAGTAGACTTCTTCCCCATCTTGGACCTATTTGGTTCTAATCAGTGTATGTCTATGTCTTCTGGCTCTGTCAGTCTTTTAAAGGTTGTGCCCTGCCCTCTTCCCTCCCGTTTCACAGGAAGATACTTTATCCATTTTTCAAGATTGTTTGCTATACAAACTTCCTTGAAGAGACAGTCTGGAACAAAACCTGTCAGTGTTTCTACTTGCAAGACTTGAAGAAACATGAGAGACCCACAGAGAATTTTCTCTCAACATATCTTAACAATACAGATTTGAGTTTCTAAGCACAGATGTTATTTTATGTATAACATTACCCATCTAATTGCTAAATCTTCACTTCCTAATCAGCCTCAGTGATAAAGAGAAATTATTCTAATCTCTTGACTGTGTTCTCATCTTATTTTACAAAATGGAGTGCATATAAAAGCTTGTTAGATGAGATTATATCTGCTCTAATTTCTTATTATTTTATTTTGTATCTACTGTTTAAAGTATTGCACAGATATTTAGAAAACATGGGTGCTATTTTTGAGTAATTTATGTAACCAAGAGGTAAAATAATAACCACTTCAGGCACTTATTAGCTATGGAATAGTTTGCCTTACTTGTAGGGTGGAGAAGGAATGTTAAAGATCTTGTGTTATTTTACGCCTGGGAGAAGCCTCCGGCAGTAACCACTGCTCCATGAATATTTTGATTTGATGACTGAAGTTGCCAGATGTCTTTGAATCCTTCATTTCCTCATCCACTTTCCACTTTATCATGTTTCTGCTTCTACTCCTTTCATTTCCTTAAAACCTATAAACTCCTGTTGATTCTAAATTCAAATAATCAAAGAACCCAGATGCTAAATTTGTGTGTGTGAGTTATAGCATACTTTTACAAAAACATGAAAATAGAAAGATAATATGTAACAAAGTCCTGACAAGGCTTAGTTCAAGAGCATGACTTCCACAGCATGTCTCCAGGTCAGTGCAGTTTCAGTTTGTCTTCCTAATTCTAACGATAACACATCCAACAACTATTACAGTAACTGATATTAACTGAAGGCAAATTATGTGCAAGCTACATGCCAGATGCTTTGTTATTCCTAATCCTCAGAATAGTCCTTCAGTGTAGGTGTGATCTCTAATTTATAGATCAGAAATTGAGGTTCAGAGGTTAAAGGTTACTTACCTTAGGTAACAACCCAAGACCTTTTAGTATCGTGCAATTCTTTTGAATTATCAAAGACAGAGGTCATCATGTTTAAGGTGTCTTTTGAAAATTGATAAACCCAAACTTGCTATGCCTTACTGTTTCTGTTCCAAAATGTTCAATTCATTTTCACATCCATTTTAAAGGCATACATCATGCATTTACAGTAGCTAAAATATGAATTTAAATATGTATATATGTATCTCTTTTTCTCACTATGTATATGTATACATATATACATAACATTTCATCACCAATTAATGACATGGATTTTTTTCTCTTTGGAAGCCTTCTTTGACATATCTTGTTCCTTATTTTCTTACCCCTCTGTGATCACTTAAAGCTATATTTAATTGAATATATTTATGTAAGTGAATATATATATTTATATATTGAATATATGTATATATTTTTAATAGAAGTAAAATATTTTATAATTAAAATGATAATATAATATATACAAAATAATAATATAATTAAATATATTAAATATATTTCAATTCAGTTCAGTTCACTCAGTCGTGTCTGACTCTTTGCGACCCCATGAATTGCAGCACGCCAGGCCTCCCTGTCCATCAACAACTCCCGGAGTTCACTGAGACTCATGTGCATCAAGTCAGTTATGCCATCCAGCCATCTCATCCTCTGTCGTCCCCTTCTCCTCCTGCCCCCAATCCCTCCCAGCATCAGAGTCTTTTCCAATGAGTCAACTCTTCGCATGAGGTGGCCAAAGTATTGCAGTTTCAGCTTTAGCATCAGTCCTTCCAAAGAAATCCTAGGGCTGATCTCCTTTAGAATGGACTGGTTGGATCTCCCTGCAGTCCAAGGGACTCTCAAGAGTCTTCTCCAACACCACAGTTCAAAAGCATCAATTCTTTGGCACTCAGCTTTCTTCACAGTCCAACTCTCACATCCATACATGACCACTGGAAAAACCATAGCCTTGACTAGATGGACCTTTGTTGGCAAAGTAATGTCTCTGCTTTTGAATATGCTATCTAGGTTGGTCATAACTTTCCTTCCAAGGAGTAAGCATCTTTTAATTTCATGGCTGCAATCACCATCTGCAGTGATTCTGGAGCTCCCCAAAATAAAGTCTGACACTGTTTCCACTGTTTCCCCATCTATTTCCCATGGAATGATGGGACCGGATGCCATGATCTTAGTTTTCTGAATGTTGAGCTTTAAGCCAACTTTTTCACTCTCCACTTTCACTTTCATCAAGAGGCTTTTTAGTTCCTCTTCACTTTCTGCCATAAGGGTGGTGTCATCTGCATATCTGAGGTTATTGGTATTTCTCCCGGCAATCTTGATTCCAGCTTGTGTTTCTTCCAGTCCAGCATTTCTCATGATGTACTCTGCATAAAAGTTAAATAAGCAGGGTAACAATATACAGCCTTGACGTACTCCTTTTCCTATTTGGAACCAGTCTGTTGTTCCATGTCCAGTTCTAACTGTTGCTTCCTGACCTGCATATAGGTTTCTCAAGAGGCAGTTCAGGTGGTCTGGTATTCCCATCTCTTTCAGAATTTTCCACAGTTGATTGTGATCCACACAGTCAAAGGCTTTGGCATAGTCAATAAAGCAGAAATAGATGTTTTTCTGGAACT
Source organism: Bubalus kerabau (assembly GCF_029407905.1). Lineage (NCBI taxonomy): Eukaryota > Metazoa > Chordata > Mammalia > Artiodactyla > Bovidae > Bubalus > Bubalus kerabau. Next base: position 55,165,590 of record NC_073642.1, on the reverse strand, counting down.
CTCTTGCTTTTTCCATGATCCAGCAGATGTTTGCAATTTGATCTCTGGTTCCTCTGCCTTTTCTAAAACCAGCTTGAACATCTGGAAGTTCACGGTTCATGTATTGCTGAAACCTGGCTTGGAAAATTTTGAACATTACTTTACTATTTACACACATATTAAATACATATTTATATATTTATAAGTGAATATATTTATATTCCCTCAACTATAGCATTTAACACATTGTCCTGTAATCAGAGTTTTAGGTGATTACTGGGCCTCTATAAGGCCCTGGAGAATAGGAACCATTTCCTATTTATCTTTCTATCGGTGGGGTCTAATCTAGTGACTGGAACTTCATTAGTGATAAACTTGTTTTTAAATGAAAGAAAAAGTGACTGTTTTACACTATACACATTACAGGCACTGCTGGGGCCTTAATTTTTAATTTATAAAAAGGGCTATTATACTTCACCAGTTTTATTTTAATAGTTTTAAAGAGTTACTGTGAATATTAAAATAACCAACATATTCTATGGAATTTGCTGATTAGCCTAGAATATGAACCATACTGCTTTTCTCTGTGACCTCTTTCTTTCTAGCCATTGTATTATACTAAAGAGTGTAAAACCATGAGTCTGGAGGAAATTTGAGTGGTTATATAATATAATGCCTTATCATTAGGCAGCTTGTAACCTAAACCAGATTAGACACCATTCTCTTCTCAAACACTGCCTGAAAAGACAATTCTACTGCTTTACTTGGCACCACATCCTGAGATTTTGTGTCCCTGAGAAAATGTTTCTGAATACGGAATCCGGATCTTCTCATTTGGAATTTAAGCACCATGTGTGCTAAGTCGCTTCAGTCGTGTCTGACTCTTTGTGACCCTGTGGACTGTGGCCCACCACGCTCTGTGGGATTCTCCAGGCAAGAATATTGGAGTGGGTTGCCACACTCTCCTCCAGGGGATCTTCCCAACCCAGGGATCAAACCTACATCTCTTATGTTTCCTGCATTGGAAGGCGGGTTCTTTACTGCGAGTGCCACCTGGGAAGCCCTTAAACACTAGAGGTTAAGCACTGCAGGTTAGGTCAAATGTTCTATAGAAGTGTAGAAACTCGGTAGAGACTTTTTATTAATTAAGAAAGGCTGGTTCATGCTCATTCAGCAAAAGCAACCCATAGTTTCAGTGGCTTAAAAGCACAAAGGTTTATTTCTTACTCATAGTTTGTTTGCAGAATGGGGCAGCACTAGGGGCTCTGCCCTGCTTTGTCTGGGACCCAGGTTGAGCAGCTGTTATTATCAGGAGCAGTGCCATGGCAGAGGGTAAAGAAAGGTAATGGCAAATCATTCACTAGCTCTTAAAACTCCCCAATACAATTAACACATGTCACTTTTCATGTTTTATTGGCCAAAGCAAGTCGTATGGCAACCTCTAATTTCACATAGGCAGAAAAGCGCAATCAAAAGGCACATTCCTGGAATGAGAGAAAGTCAGAATATTTGTGAGCAGTTCCCATGACTACCACAGATTCTCAACAATATTTTCTCCAGGCCAGCATGAAATGAATTCTAGAACAAAATATTTTTGGCTGCCCTGGTACAATAATTAGTTTTAAGAAAAAATATTTTTATAGCATATTTGATTTTTTTGGTCTTGTTTGAATATTCAAATTCTGTTTGAACTGATTCTGAGTATCAAGTTTCAAATGAGATATTGTTGTGTGTTATATAGCAAACTGTATATTAGAATCCATATTGCCAAATTTTAAGCCCCATTCTTAGAAAAGCTGATATTAGCTTATTGACTGAAGATTTTTCTTCTGGGTAGACACTTGATTATTTTTTTTTAAACCTATAAATCTTTCTAGTTGTTTCCAATTTGAAATTGTATATATCATTATTACCTTATATTCATTTTTGAAATCTCACCAAAACATGTATTTAAAAAATTCACTCCAAATGTTAAAACAAATTTCTTGTTACAAAGACATTACTTTGCATACAGATTTCTCAGGAGGCAGGTCAGGTAGTCTGGTATCCCCATCTCTTTCAGAATTTTCCACAGTTTGTTGTGATTCACACAGTCAAAGTCTTTAGCATAGTCAATAAAGCAGAAGTAGATGCTTTTCTGGAACTCCCTTGCTTTTTCGATGATCCAATGGATGTTGGCAATTTGATCTCTGGTTCCTCTGCCTTATCTAAACCCAGCTTGAACATCTGAAAGTTCACGGTTCATGTACTGTTGAAGCCTAGCTTGGAGAGTTTTGAGCATTACTTTGCTAACATGTGCTGCTAAGTTGCTTCAGTCGTGTCCGACTCTGTGCAACCTCATAGATGGCAGCCCACTAGGCTTCTCTGTCCCTGGGATTCCCCAGGCAACAATACTGGAGTGGGTTTGCTAGCAAGTGAGAAGGGTGCAATTGTGTGGTAGTTTGAGTATTCTTTGGCATTGCCTTTCTTTGGGATTGGAATGAAAACTTTTCATTTCCAGTCCTGTGGCCACTGCTGAGTTTTCCAAATTTGCTGTCATATTGAGTGCAGCACTTTCACAGCATTATCTTTTAGAATTTGAAATAGCTCAACTGGAATTCCATCACCTCCGCTAGCTTTGCTCACAGTGATGCTTCCTAAGGCCCACTTAACTTTGCATTCCAGAATGTCTGGCTCTAGGTGAGTGATCACATCATCATGATTATCTGAGTCATGAAGATCTTTTTTATATAGTTTTCTGTGTATTCTTGCCACCTCTTTTTAATATCTTCTGCTTCTGTTAGGTCCATAACATTTCTGTTCTTTATTGTGCCCATCTTTGCATGAAATGTTCCCTTGGTATCTCTAATTTTCTTGAAGAGATCTCTAGTCTTTCCCATTTTAGTATTTTCCTCTGTTTCTTTACATTGATCACTGAGGAAGGCTTTCTTGTCTCTCCTTGCTGTTCTTTGGAACTCTGCATTCAAATGGGTATATCTTTCATTTTCTCCTTTGCCTTTAGCTTCTCTTCTTTTCTCAGCTATTTGTAAGGCCTCCTCTGCTGCTGCTGCTAAGTCGCTTCAGTTGTGTCCGACTCTGTGCGATCCCATAGACGGCAGCCCACCAGGCTCCTCCGTCCCTGGGATTCTCCAAGCAAGAACACTGGAGTGGGTTGCCATTTCCTTCTCCAATGCATGGAAGTGAAAAGTGAAAGTGAAGTCGCTTAGTCATGTCTGACTCTTAGCGACCCCATGGACTGCAGCCTACCAGGCTCCTCCGTCCATGGGATTTTCCAGGCAAGGGTACTGGAGTGGGGTGCCATTGCCTTTTCCGAAGGCCTCCTCAGACAACCATTTTACCTTTTTGCATTTCTTTTTCTTGGGGATGGTCTTGATCACTCTCTTCCTGTTCAATGTCATGAATCTCCATCCATAGTTCTTCAGGCACTCTGTCTATCAGATCTAATACCTTGAATCTATTTGTCACTTCCACTGTATAATCATAAGGGATTTGATTTAGGTCATACCTGAATGGTCTAGTGGTTTTCCTTACTTTTTTTAATTTAAGTAGCCTGTGTCAGTAGCCTCAATTTTGTAACTTAAATTTTTGTTTCTGACACTTTCCTAAATATGGGGAAGAGAAACAGAAATGGAATAAATTTACATTTTAAAAAGAAGAGGAGGTATAACCAAGTTTATCTCATTCAGATTCCTAGTTGGGTGCCTCTATAGTGGTTCTTAGACAATATGTGGATATTTGCTAGGAGTGAAACTTGACTTAATAAGACCATAGGTAGAAAAAGAGTTGTGCTCATGTTTAGGAAAGTGATATCAACAAACAAAAAGATATACCAAAAAAATGTAATTTTATATCCATAAAAAGAAAAGTCAACTTCAGTTGTAGAACTTTCATAAACCAAGTCCTTAAAATATCCCATTACTCATAATCACACAGCTGCTAAGTATACTGTGCATATATGTACATAAAGTTGTTGAAAATTTAAGCGTATAGGCTTGAGGCTTTCTGCTCCATTCAGATAGTATGAATTTAGGCTATAAACCCACATGAAGGCCAGCTGTGTTTACAAATAAATTTGAGATAAGCAGTTTTCTTTGCAAGTCTCAGTGGAGATTAGGGATCATTACTAATTTATTCTTAGTTTGGGAGTGTTGTTCTTTAGAGTCCCATATTTATTTGCAGAGTTTCTGTTTTTTTTTTTTTACATTTATTTATTTTTTAATTGAAGTATAATTGCTTTACAGAATTTTGTTGTTTTCTGTCAAGCATCAACAAGAATCAGCCATAGGTAAACCCATGTCCCCTCCCTCCCAAACGTCCATCCCAGCTCCCTCCCCATCCCACCCTCCTAGCTTGTTACAGAGATCCTGTTTGAATTCCCTGAGTCATACAGCAAATACACTTTGGTTATCTATTTTACATATGGTAATGTATGTTTCCATGTTACTCTCTCCATACATCTCCCCCTTCCCCTCCTCCCCTCTCCCCATGTCCATAGTCTGTTCTCTAGGTCTGATAGTTTCTTATTAGATGCTTCAACTTAAGTCTTACTTCTCAGGCCCTCAAGGGTTGTAAAAAATGAAAAACTCAGGTTCAGCTGGTTTGGCAAATGGACTCAAGGCCTCAATGAACCTCACTGTTCTATTTTCCCCTCTAGGTTTCAGTTTTACTACATTTTTTGCTTGCATGGGTGCATGTTCAGTCGCTCAATTGTGTCCAACTCTTTGCAGCCCTATTGACTGTAGCCCACTAGGCTCCTGTGTCCATGAGATTTTCCAGGCAAGAATACTGAAGTGGATTGTCATGCCCTTATCCAGGGGGTCTTTCTGACCCAGGGATCAAGTCCATGTCTCCTGCATTGGCAGGGGGATTCTTTACTGCAGAGCCATTGGGGAAGCCTATTCTTTAATTCCTTGCCATTTTATCCATCCACTAAGGTTTTAAAATATTTTATCCAGCATTTTATGTTTTCAGTGCAGTGTTGATCAATGTATTTAAGTCTACCATATTGCAGTTGTGTATATAGATTTTCAAAAATTATAAATAAGTGAGTAAATCATTGCAAATTTGAGGTTCACAAATAAAGCTGTAAATATCAATATTGATCAATATATATCCATGAAAGATTCCTGAAAATAATAAGAGCTAATATTTATTATATTCCTCCCCCACTGTGCCAGGCACTGATCTAAGCATTTAAAATTTGCTAAAACATTTAATCTTCATAATAATCTTATGCTATTATTACCTCAGTTATATATATGAGACACTGAGGCACAGACAAGTTATTTTTCTGTTTTCTTAAAATGCAGTTCAAGTTATGCTATTAAGTGATGAAAATGAGAATGCAAATCTAGGCAGTCTGAATCCAGATTATATTGCTTCACATTTAGTTAACTATTAATATACACAAAAGTCCAATGAAAATGGCATGGACTGGGGTTAATGATGATTTAGTGATTTTAAAGGAAGTGAGTAGGAGCTTGGGAGGGTTCAGGAGGAGGAATATTAACTAGAACTTTAAATTCATTCATCTTATCTGTGAAAGTGAAAGTGAAGTGAAGTCAATCAGTTGTGTCCGACTCTTTGTGACCCCATGGACACCAGGCTCCTCTGTCCATGGGATTTTCTAGGCAAGAGTACTGGAGTGGGTTGCCATTTTCATCTTATCTGTAGGGCTGCTCATTTCTACTGAAATAATTTAAATTACTGAGATGAAGTCCTCCAACCTCCTTCTTTTTTATCTAAATCTATTGACATTTTCACTCTTCCTCTTGTTCTCTGCCCCTGACCCAAGAAAGAGTCTCCATCTTTCCTTTCCCAAGAGTGACCCTCCATCTGGGTTCCCTTGGACCCACTTTGTCAATATTTTCTTCTTTAATTTTTTCCTTCCTTCTTAACTAGTTTATTTTTCTGCCTACCAAATACACTTCCATTATATTTTTTGTTGGGACTTCCCTGGTGGTTCAGTGGCTAGGACTCTGCACTCCTAATGTTGGGGCCTGAGTTGGATCCCTGGTCAGAGAACTTGATCTCACATGCTCTAACTAAAGATCTTGCAAAGTGAAAGTGAAGTTGCTCAGTCATGTCCAACTCTTTGCGACCCCATGGACTATAGCCTGCTAGGCTCCTCCATCTATGGAATTTTCCAGGCAAGAGTACTGGAGTGAGTGGGTTGCCATTTCCTTCTCCAGTGGATCTTCCCAACACAGGGATAGAACCTGGGTTTCCTGCACTGCAGGGAGACTACCATCTGAGCCACCAGGGCCTCCAAAAGATCTGGCATGCCACAGCCAAATAAATAAAATAAACTTTTTGTCATGCAAAGTATCAATGCTATAAACTGTCTTCCTTCTTTATTAAGTGTTTTGAATGATAATCGTGGTCAGAGAATAATGACCTCCCTTTGGTGTTCAGATCCTTGTCCCTGGCAAAAGGTGTTTTTATATATATGATCGAATTAAGGATCCTGAGATGGGGAAATCATGGATTATCTGAATGGGCTCAATGTAATCATAGGGATTCCTAAAAGATGGAAGATTGAGGCATAAGATAAGAGAGTTTCAAAGACGGTACACTGCTGGTTTTGAAAATGTTTGAAGAGGCCATAAGCTAAGAACACAGAATGCCTTTAAAAGCTAAGAAAGGCGAGGAAATCAATTCTTCCTCAGAGCTTCCAGAAAGAAAGAAAACAGCTCTCCTGACTCCTCGATTTTAGCCCAGTGAGATTCATCTTATATTTCTGACCTTCAGATCTGTAAGAGAATACATTTGTGTTTTTTTCAGTCACTCAGTTGTACTATTTTTTTTTTTTGCAATAGCAGCAATAGGAAAGTAATACAAGAATCTATGACTCTGCCTCTGTATCTTCACCACCAGAAATTCTGTGCTTAGCGCCCACCAGTCTACCCAAAGGGCTCTCTCTGAGGTTTCCATAATCTACTCATCAATCACTGCTGACTTCTCTGAGATTGGGGAGGCTTTCATTTGCAGAAAAAAATAACTTTGATATTTAAAATTATCATTTAATTTTTGAAGTTACAAGTGAAAAAAAAATCTCGAACTAACAACCAAAAACCCCAAAAGTTCATGCATTAGCTCTCAGGTTCACCTTACAAATCTTATTCTTTTTATAAGTTTAGCAATTTTTAGCTATCACTTTTCAAGGAGCTTTGGATTAATATTTAGGAACATTCAAAAACATAGTTAATTAGACTCACTTAAACCTGTCAACCTTTACTTTTGAATTTAATACCTTTGATTTATCTCACAAACACTGTAATCTATTTTTATAAGCAAAATCTTCTCAAGGCTCTTAATTCTTATAAATCTGAAAAAAATGAGTAACCTTGTTAATATAGTAAAATCTGATTTCTCTTAATAGTAAGATTCCAACTAAAATCACCAGTCTAAATCAATTATTCAAAATTACTTAAAAATTCATAGTGTACAACCTATAGATAAACATCAGGATAAACAGTTTAACCTAGCATTTCCAAAATTAAGTGAATAAGAACCATTTCCCCCCATCACATCACTTATTAACACCCACATAGCTAGCAGTTTGGGAGATGCTGCTCACCTCTGTCTGTTTCGTTCATTCTCATTATCTCACTTCAGCTCAGTCCCTCATTAGCTCCCACCTAGACTAGTCTACTTAGTCTTCTAAATAGACTCTCAGCTTCTTTTCATTCTCATTTTACATCTATTCTTTAAACGCCACCAGGTGATCTTGGCACATTTCTTTTTTTTTTTAATTGGAGGATACTTGCTTTACAATATTGTGTTGGTTTCTGCCATACATCAGTATGAATCAGCCACAGGTATAAATATGTCCTCTCCATCCTGAACCTCCCTCCCACCTCCCACCCCATTCCACTCTTCTAGTTAGTCACAGAGCACCTGATTTGAGCTTCCTGCATCATACAGCAAATTTCCACTGGCTATCTATTTTAATTATGGTTATTTACATGTCTCCATGCTACTCTCTAAATTCTTCCCATCCTCTCCTTGCTCTACTGTGTCCACAAGCCTCTTCTCTATGTCTTCATCTCCATTGCTGCCCTGCAAATAGGCTCATTAGTACCATCTTTCTAGATTCCATATATATGCATTATTATATGATATTTGTTTCTCTCTTTCTGACTTCACTCTATATAATGGGCTCAAGGTTCATCCACCTCATTAGAATTGACTCAGATGTGTTCTTTTTATGGCTGAGTATACATTCCATTGTTTATGTACCACACCTTCTTTATCCATTCATCTGTTAATGGATATCCAGGTTGCTTCCATGTCCTTTGTTGTTGTTCAGTCGCTCAGTCATATCTGACTGTTTGAGACCCCATGGACTGCAGCATACCAGGCTTCCCTGTCCTTCACTATCTCCTGGAGTTTGCTCAAGCTTGTGTCCGTTGAATTGATGGTGCCATCCAACTGTCTCATCCTCTGTTGCCCCCTTCTCTTTCTGTCCTGAATCTTTCCCAGCCTCAGCATCTTTTCCAACGGGTCGGCTCTTTGCTCAGGTGGCCAAAGTATTGGAGCTTCAGCTTCAGCATCAGTCCTTCCAATGAATATTCAGGATTGATTTCCTTTAGGATTGACTGGTTGGGTCTCCTTGCTGTCCAAGGGACTCTCAAGAGTCTTCTCCCACACCACAACTCAAGTGTGTCAATTCTTTGGCACTCAGCCTTCTTTATGGTCCAACTCTCACATCCGTACATGACTACTTGAAAAATCATAGCTTTGATTATATGACTTTGGTGGCAAAGTGATGTCTCTGCTTTTTAATATGATGTTTAGGCTTGTCATAGCTTTTCTTCCAAGGAGCAAGTGTCTTTTAATTTCTTGGTTGCAGTTGCCATCTGCAGTGATTTTGGAGTGTCAAACTCTTTGTGACCCCACAGACTGTAGCATGCCAGACTCCTCTGTCCATGGAATTTTCTAGGCAAGAATACTAGAGCAGATTGCCATGTCCTACTCTAGAGGATCTTCCAAATGTTTGGGATTTAGGTTCTTTTATTTTCTTTTGTTCAAGTGATAGTCCCTTCTGTAGAGGTTTATAGCTCTTTAATTTTCTGTCACGTTTCTTTGAAAATGGTACTTACAGTGAATAAATGTCCCTCTATTGACAGGAAAAACAAAAGCTGGAATAATCTTGTCAGTTTAGCTGTTTTATTACTTCTGAATTTATCTTTGTCTGAGATCCGAACCCTTCATTTGAACTTCATCTTGTTGGTGTTTTTTAGACATTACATTCCAAGTCCCACAATAGTCAAATTAAGCCACAATAATTGTAATTAATTACACCAATCCTTCATGTTGCTTTTGTAACAAAACAAAAAGCTTTAAGCAGCACTTTCTTGTGTTTCTTGTATCTTCCCAGGGGGCGCTAGTTATAAAGAACCTGCTTGTCAGTGCAGGAGATATGAGAGGTGGGTTTAATCTTCCCCTGGGTGGGGAAGATCCCCTGAAGGAGGTCATGGCAACTTACTCCAGGATTCTTACCTGGAGAATCCCATGGACAGAGGAACCTGGTGTGGGTTACAGTCCACAGGGTTGCAGAGTTGTACGCAACTGAAGTGACTTAGTATACATGCACAGACATATGTATATATATTAGAAAAATGAAATCCTGCCATCTTAAATTTCTTCTAATAGATTAAACATGATTTTTCCCCCCCAAGAACCTTGGAATAGCTTCTGTTAGGAGATGCTGCTGTGATTAGAGAAGGGAACAGCGTCGTGTCTGCCATTTGAATAAGGAGGCAGTGAGGTCTATAATGCTGAGCTTTTCAAAGGGGAAGCTTGAAATATACATCAAATATACATCAAAGGGAATTTAATCTAGGCAAAGTTAAAAATAAAAAGGTCCATTTCATGGAGAAGTGCTAATAAAAAATTGCAGAGTGTGAAGAAGAGACTTATTATCTGGGAAAAACTGTCTGAAAAGGGAAGATATAACATTAGCTGGTGACAAACACCATCAACCAAGATTTTACGTATCAAAGGACTAGAGTTCAGACTGAAGTATGTGCTAATTTAATGGAGTTTTTTAGTTTGGCTCTTTAGGAAGCTGTTTGGGCTTCCCCAGTGGTTCAGCCATAAAGAATCTGCCTGCAGTGCAGGAGACTCAGGAGATGCTGGTTTGATCCTTGGGTCAGGAAGATCCCCTGGAGGAGGGCATGGCAACCCACTCCAGTGTTCTTGCCTGGATAATCCAATGGACAGAGAAGCCTGGCGGGCTACTGCCGATAGGGTCACAGACATGACCAAAGCAACTGAGCATGCATGAGCACTCAGGGAAGCTGTCAGTATTCATCAATGAAATTTAATTTTTAAGTGAGAACGACCACACTTATGATATTAATATCTCTGGAAACATCCATCCAGTTTTATTTCTGAATGCGTAATTTGCTTTATTGAGTTATGGTTAGTGTACCTTTAAGATTAGTTATCTTGGTTGGTTGAACTCTACTATTCATGAGGCTGAAGTCAAGGTCATCAGTTCTATCCTTTCAAATGCCTATTATGCAGACTAAATCTCTATTATGAGGCTATAGACAATGCAAGAATTCTAGGTGGCCATCTCACACATACCAGCCACTGATCAAAAGTGGGTGGCTAAGAGAAAACCTATTATTCCTGTTTGAAAAAACAACTCAAAATGCAAGTCACACTGGTGGCAACTCAGTATCTTCATTTTCATACATAAAATAATAACACATGCCTTAATGTGAAAGGCATTTCAAATTATAATACAGAGAGTCTGCTAATTGTTCATGGAGCATACATGACTTATGCAAATAAAGGGTTTTTCAAGAATTATAATATTTAAGTTAGATGCTGTGTTTCTAGTACAATGTTCAAGAAGAGATCTTTTATGTTTATTTGGGAAAATATGTATCCAGTATTTTTGAAAATAGAAGGTACTTAGCAAGTATCTTAGCAAGAGAGTTCTAGAAAAACATCTGTTTCTGCTTTATTGACTATGCCAAAGCCTTTGACTGTGTGGATCACAATAAACTGTGGAAAATTCTTCAAGAGATGGGAATCCCAGACCATCTGACCTGCCTCTTGAGAAACCTATATGCAGGTCAGGAAGCAACAGTTAGAACTGGACATGGAACAACAGACTGGTTCCAAATAGGAAAAGGAGCACGTCAAGGCTGTATATTGTCACCCTGCTTATTTAACTTCTATGCAGAGTACATCATGAGAAACGCTGGACTGGAAGAAGCACAAACTGGAATCAAGATTGCTGGGAGAAATATCAATAACCTTAGATATGCAGATGACACCACCCTTATGGTAGAAAGTGAAGAGGAACTAAAGAGCCTCTTGATGAAAGTGAAAGAGGAGAGTGAAAAGGTTGGATTAAAGCTCAACATTCAGAAAACAAAGATCATGGCATCCAGTCCCACCACTTCATGGGAAATAGATGGGGAAACAGTAGAAACAGTGTCAGACTTTATTTTTCTGGGCTCCAAAATCACTGCAGATGGTGACTGAAGCCATGAAATTAAAAGACGCTTACTCCTTGGAAGGAAAGTTATGACCAACCTAGATACCATATTGAAAAGCAGAGACATTACTTTGCCAACAAAGGTCCATCTAGTCAGGGGTATGGTTTTTCCAGTGGTCATGTATGGATGTGAGAGTTGGACTGTAAAGAAAACTGAGCATCGAAGAATTGATGCTTTTGAAGTGTGGTGTTAGAGAAGACTCTTGAGAGTCCCTTGGACTGCAAGTAGATCCAACCAGTCCATTCTGAAGGAGATCAGCCCTGGGATTTCTTTGGAAGGACTGATGCTAAAGCTGAAACTCCAGTACTTTGGCCACCTGATGCGAAGAGTTGACTCATTGGAAAAGACTCTGATGCTGGGAGGGATTGGGGGCAGGAGGAGAAGGGGATGACAGAGGATGAGATGGCTGGATGGCATCACTGACTCGATGGACGTGAGTCTGAGTGAACTCCGGGAGTTGGTGATGGACAGGGAGGCCTGGCGTGCTGTGATTAATGGGGTCGCAAAGAGTCGGACATGACTGAGCGACTGAACTGAACTGAACTGAACTAGCAAGTTAGAGAAAGGACTATTTTTGTCTTTTGTACTTGCATATTAATTTTGTTTAAATAGTTGCTCACCAGCAAGTTGAGCAAATGATCTTTGACAAATGAGTATGTTATGTACCTTTAGAGGGTTTAGCTCTGCAGGACATTTTATGAGTTTTTTATGTGTTTTACAGCATAATGATCTCTGAGTTTGGATATATCTAGCTAGGTTACAATTTGAAAAAAAAATTGACTTGCATTGCAATTCCAACTGAATTTGGCTTGGAGTCTGGGATCTCTCCATATCTTCTATTTCAAAATTCTTGGAAGGATTGTTTGAAAATAACAACTATTGCTAAGATTATCACTTATAAAATGCATGCCATACAACTTAGAATTAATTCTGGTAAAAATAATAAATGTGAATACACCAAATATTCCAGGATCAAGGCTGAAAATCATTATCATTATGTAAGCTTCTTTTATTTATAATACAAAGGAAACTGATGTCCATAATTACGCCTATGAAGCATTCCAAGATATGAAGAAGGTGCTGAGTTAATAAAAGTTAACTTACATTTGCTGCAGTCCATGGGGTCACATTTAAATGGGTATATCTTTTTATTTCTTGCTTTGCCTTTAGCTTCTTTTCTTTTCTCAGCTATTTGTAAGGCCTCCTCAGACAACCATTTTGCCTTTTTGCATTTCTTTTTCTTGGAGATGGTCTTGATCATATCTCCTGTACAATGTCACGAACCTCTGTCCATAGTTCTTCAGGCACTCTGCCTATCAGATCTAATCCCTTGAATCTATTTGTCACTTCCACTGTATAATCATAAAGGATTTGATTTAGGTTATAGCTTAATGGCCTAGTGGTTTTCCCTACTTTCTTCAATTTTAGTCTGAATTTGGCAATATGGAGTTCATGATCTGAGCCACAGTCAGCTCCCAGTCTTGTTTTGCTGACTGTATAGAGCTTTAGCTGCAAAGAATATAATAAATCTGATTTTTGTATTGACTATCTGGTGATGTCCATATGTAGAGTCTTCTCTTGTGTTGTTGGAAGAGGGTGTTTGCTATGACTAGTGTGTTTTCTTGGCAAAACTCTGTTAGCCTTTGCCCTGCTTCGTTTTGTACTCCAAGGCCAAATTTTCCTGTTACTCCAGGTATCTCTTGACTTCCTACTTTTACATTTCAGTCCCCTATGATGAAAAGGACAACTTTTTTGGGTGTTAGTTCTAGAAGGTCTTGTAGGTCTTCATAGAACTGTTCAGCTTCAGCTACTTCAGTATTACTGGTCAGGGCATAGACTTGGATTACTGTGATATTGAATGGTTTGCCTTGGAAACGAACAGAGATCATTCTGTCGTTTTTGAGATTGCACCCAAGTAGTGCATTTCGGACTCTTTTATTGACTATGATGGCCACTCCATTTCTTCTGAGGGAGTCTTGCCCACAGTAGTAGATATAATGTTCATCTGAATTAAATTTGCCCATTCCAGTCCATTTTAGTTCACTGATTCCTAAAATGTCAGTGTTCACTCTTGCCATCTCCTGCTTGACCACTGCTAATTTACCTTGATTCAGGGACTTAACATTCCAGGTTTCTATGCAATATTGCTCACTAAAGCATCGGACTTTACTTTCTTCATCAGTTACATCCACAACTGGGGGTTATTTTCGCTTTGGCTCCATCTCTTCATTCTTTCTGGAATTATTTCTCTACTGATCTCCAAGGGCATATTGGGCACCTACTGACCTGGCGACTTCATCTTTCAGTGTCCTATCTTTTTGCCTTTTCATACTGTTCATGGGGTTCTCAAGGCAGGAATACTGAAGTGGTTTTCCATTCCCTTCTCCAGTGACCACCTTTTGTCAGAACTCTCCACCATGACCTGTCCATCTTGGGTGGTTCTACACAGCATGGCTCATAGTTTCATTGAGTTAGACAAGGCTGTGGTCCATGTGATCAGTTTGGTTAGTTTTCTGTGATTGTGGTTTTCATTCTGTCTGCCCTCTGATGGAGAAGGATAAGAGGCTTATGGAAGCTTCCCGATGAGAGAGACTGACTGAGGGAGAAACTGGGTCTTGTTCTGATGGGCAGGGCCATGCTCACTAAATCTTTAATCCAATTTTCTGTTGATGGGTGGGGCTGTTTTCATTCCCTGTTGTTTGACCTGAGACAAAACTATGGTGGAGCTAATGAAGATAATGGCAGTATCCTTCAAAAGGTCTCCTGCATGCACTGGCACACTCAATGCCCCTGACCATGTAGCAGGCCACTGCCAACCCACGCCTCCACCTGAGACTTCTGGGCACTCACAGGCAAGTCTGGGTCAGTCTCTTGTGGGGCCACTGCTCCTTTCTACTGGGTCCTGGTGCATACAAGGTTTTGTTTGTGCCCTCAAAGATTTGTTTGTGCCCTCCATTTGAATGCAGAATTCCAAAGAATAGCACAGAGAGATAAGAAAGCTCCTCAGTGATCAGTGCAAAGAAATAGAGGAAAACAATAGAATGGGAAAGACTAGAGATCTCTTCAAGCAAGTTACCCAAGGGAACATTTCATGCAAAGATGGGCTCAATAAAGGACAGAAATGGTATGGACCTAACAAAAGCAGAAGATATTAAGAGGTGGCAAGAATACGCAGAAGAACTATACAATAAAGATCTTAATGACCCAGATAATCATGATGGTGTGATCACTCACCTAGAGCCAGACATCCTGGACTGCGAAGTCAAGTAGGCCCTAGGAAGGATCACTGTGAGCAAAGCTAATGGAGGTGATGGAATTCCAGTTGAGCTATCTCAAATCCTGGAAGATGATGCTGTGAAAGTACCGCACTCAATATGCCAGCAAATTTGGAAAACTCAGCAGTGGCCATAAGACCGGAAAAGATCAGTTTTCATTCAAATCCTAAAGAAATCAATGCCAAAGAATGCTCAAACTACCACACAATTGCACCCATCTCACATGCTAGCAAAGTAATGCTCAAAATTCTCCAAGCTAGGCTTCAACAGTACATGAACTGTGAACTTCCAGATGTTCAAGCTGGTTTTAGGAAAGGCAGAGGAACCAGAGATCAAATTGCCAACATCCATTGGATCATCGAAAAACCAAGAGAGTTCCAGAAAAACATCTACTTCTGCTCTATTGACTGCATCAAAGCCTTTGAGTGTGTGGATCACAACAAACTGTAGAAAATTCTTCAAGAGATGGGAATACCAGACCACCTGACCTGCCTCCTGAGAAATCTGTATGCAGGTCAAGAAACAACAGTTAGAACTGGACTGTTCTAAGATGGAACAACAGACTGGTTCCAAATCAGGAAAGGAATACGTCAAGGAAGTATATTGTCACCCTGCTTATTTAACTTATGTGCAGAGTACATCATGCAAAATACTGGGCTGGATGAAGCAGAAGCTGGAATCAAGATGCTGGAAGAAATATCAATAATCTCAGATACGCAGATGACACCACCCTTGTGGTAGAAAGTGAAGAGGAATTAAAGAGTCTCTTGATGAAAGTGAAAGAGGAGAGTGAAAAAGTTGGCCTACAACTCAACATTCAGAAAACTAAGATCATGGCACCTGGTCCCATAGCTTCATGGCAAATAGATGGGGAAACAAGGGAAACAGAGACTATTTTCTTGGGTTCCAAAATCACTGCAGATGGTGAGTGTAGCCATGAAATTAAAGGATGCTTGCTCCTCGGAAGAAAAGCTATGACCAACCTAGACAGAATATTAAAAAGCAGAGATTTTACTCTGCCAACAAACTTCTGTCTACAAAGCTATGGTTTTTCCAGTAGTCATGTACGGATGTGAGAGTTGGACTATAAAGAAAGCTGAGTACTGAAGAATTGATGCTTTTGAACTGTGGTGTTGGAGAAGACTCTTGAGAGTCCCTTGGACTGCAAGGAGATCCAACCAGTCAATCCTAAAAAAAATCAGTCCTGAATATCCACTGGAAGGACTGATGCTGAAGCTGAAACTCCAATACTTTGGCCACCTGATGTGAAGAGCCTACTCATTGGAAAAGACTCTGATGCTGGGAAAGATTGAAGGCAGGAGGAGAAGGGGACGACAGAGGATGAGATGGTTGGATGGCATCACCGACTCAATGGACATGAGTTTGAGCAAACTTTAGGAGTTGATGATGGTCAGGGAACCCTGGCGTGGTACAGTCCCTGGGGTCACAAAGAGCTGGACATGACTGAGCAACTGAATTGAACTGATGGGATCGCAGAGTCGGTGATCATGACTGAGCAACTGAACAACAACTTACATCAACTGAACAACAACTTACATTTGATGCAGTTTTGGAGTTAGTGTAATTTATTGTATTCTCTTTGACAGTTGATTATTTATGTGTGGTGTATGAGGTGACTTTCAATATCCCAGAATAGAGTCTATAAAACTTCTGAGCAGATTGAGCTCACAAAATATATTTGTAAACCAATTTGTTTGGAACTAGGAAAATATACATCTATGAAAACAGTTATATTATTATACAGAAAAATTTATTGTATATTTATTATGTGCCAGGCAGTACAGGGATAAAGGAAAGATGACTAATACTTCCTCAAAGACCTTACAACAGTTGGTGAGTGTGACAGAGGCAAATGTTGAATGCTTTGGGAACACATACAATGGGTATATAACTTATTCTAGGGGCCGAAGAAAACTTTCCTTGGAGGGCAAAATCTGAATAATTTTCAAGAATAAATAAGTATTAGCATATTGGTTGTGTGAGAAAAGAGGAAGGTAACCCAAGAAGAGGGGACAGTACGTGTGAGATCACAGTGACATGAAACACTAGGATATATTCTGGTAACTACTAGTGATCTAATGGAGCCCCAGAGCATGGGACTAATGGGGATAATAGGGAAGCAAAGAGGTGGTATCACTTTGAAGCTATAGGAAGTTTTTGATATTTCATTAACAGGAAAATAAAATCTTTAAGTTAATGGTTTTGAAAGGCTACCCTTGTAGTTCTGTGGAGGGTCAGTTGAAGGAGTGTCACAAGATACAGGAAAACCAGGTGACTGATAATGCATCCCATTCTCTATACAGGGTCAGAATAGTCCCTTTGAACTGATTGTGAAATAGATACTGTACTGCTCTTATTTCTATACTATTTCACTATCACAGACTGATCTCCTTTCTCTTTCTTCAGCTCCCCAAGCCCCTGAAGGTTAAGAGAATAGATTCCCATGTGAATTGGGGGTGAGAAGGTGGGCATAGAATTGAGGAGGTCTGTAGCAACTTGCAGAGAAGGCTATGGCATCCTACTCCAGTACTCTTGCCTGGAAAATCCCATGGACGGAGGAGCCTGGTGGGCTGCAGTCCACGGGGTTGCTAAGAGTTGGACATGACTGAGCGACTTCACTTTCACTTTTCACTTTCATGCATTGGAGAAGGAAATGGTGACCCACTCCAGTGTTCTTGCCTGGAAAATCCCAGGGGCAGGGGAGCCTGGTGGGCTGCTGTCTCTGGGGTCTCACAGAGTCGGACACGACTGAAGCGACTTAGCAGCAGCAGCAGCAGTAGCAACTTGTGTCATATTTCTGCTGGGGTCTGCTGGGAACATTCTGGTATAACAGATCCATAGGATTGGATCTTGGATGATTGATTGGATGCTTAGGGAATTAGAGAAAGGGAAAAACATAGGATAATTCTCATGTCCAGTTCAGGTAACAGAGGTGTCATTTATTAAGATAAGCTTCATAGGAGGCTTTATAAAATGTGAGGTAAAGAAGATAAGTATAGATGTGTCTTTGGGACCTCCGGGGTGGGGGCGGTGGGGGGTGGGCAGGTAGTTTCACGGTAGTAGGGCTCAGGAGAAATGTGACTGGAGGTGTAGACAGTGGAGTCACCTGCATTCTGGATCTCACTGAACATGTACTTCAGATCAACTCAGAAGATTGCTTAAGGTAATCTGGGAGATGGAGGAAGGAGATACAAGAAACACTGAAATTTAAGGGGCAAGTTGAGGAAGAGGCTTTTTGAAAATGGATTACTTTATTTAAACCAGAGAGATCAATTATTAACCCTACTCCAAGTATCTAAAACATTATCTTCAAGGGAAGAATGCATTTCCTTTCAAGAACATATAACAGTCTTGTTTCCCTGATAGAAGTGACTATACAAACATAATGATGAGCATACTTAGAACTTACACACAATTTATAAATTGCAAAGTAGAATTAAAACACAAGAAAAAAGTTATGAATAGTGTATAATAAATATATATAGTCTCTTCAAGGATCTTATTTGTTCTGTGAACAATTGTCCAGTTGCTAAGTCGTGTCTGACTCTTTGCAACCACACGAACTGCAGCACACCAGGGCTATCTGTCCTCCACTATCTCCCTGAGTTTGCTCAAACATATCCATTGAATTGGTGATGCCATTCAACCATCTCATCCTCTGTTGACCCCTCCTCCTCCTGCCTTCAGTCTTTCCCAGCATCAGAGTCTTTTCCAATGAGTTGGCTCTTAGCATCAGGTGGCCAAAGTATTGTACTCAGAGCAATTTCAGATATGTTGCAGACAAATATGCCAAAAAGATACAAAATATAGAGAATTCTACTGAAAGAAATTCATTTTTTAAAATATTTTATTCTAACAGTCACAGGATGGCCTGAAATATTCTGAACTTAGCAATTCTGAAGAAAACTTTCTGTCAATTACAACAGAACAATGTAATGTATAATGAAAAGAAACCAAGGCTAGCAAAGGTTTTCTTCGTAAGAGTTGCTATTTGTGAAAATTGTCCTTTAGTTCTGTTCCATTTGTTAAAAATATTTTTTGTAAGTAAACAAAGTTGAATGGCTATATTTAGCAGAAAAGACTGACCCTTTACACAAACCAAGAAGTATAATCCTTAGTAAGTTAACTCAAAGCTCTGTTGCTATACCCGGCCTTTCAAAATATTCAGTGTTAGGCATCTGCAACACAAGGTTAATTTTAATTGGGAAAAATATCTTCTAAGAATTTTTGGTGAAATACAGCATTACAGAGTCTTTGCCCCTTTTCACATATTTTAATATTCATTCTTAAAGTTTAGGGTTCTGTTAGATGGACAAAAACTATTTATTGAATCACTTTCACAGAAGGGTAATCATTCATAATTAATAGATAAACTTTATTGAATGGCCAATAGAATGGATAACATCTTATCACTACCTCCCATGATTGTAGGTGTGTATGACTGAATCTTGTTCCATACAGTTGAATGATAGGATTTAGTACTTTATACTGCATTGCTTGGCATATAATATTCTCTTTGAGAAGCTGACATCCTCCCTTCAAGACATATGACCAGCTCAGGAAAACGTTGCTGACATCAGGCTCTATTCTGCTGATGTTACACAAAACTGTAGGACTTCAAACATGGCACTACTCCAGAAATGTGTGCTATTTTTCTTAGACAGCATGAAGTATACAATAAAAAAGTCACATCTGGTTTTAGTTTTCATCTTATTTATCAGTTCACATCTTCATCATCATGGCATCAACTTTTTAGGTTGTAACTGTAGATTCATGGGTCAGATGAATTAAGGCATCTGAGCAGAGCAGTCCTTCCGGGATGGGTTTACATTTCCAGGTTATTTACAGATCAGTTGTTTGGCACTCAGAGAATATTTTCCTGTTGAAAAACTGTATTATAAATGATAGTTATATTCCAAGCCTATTTAACCTATGATGCAACTGAAATACTTAAAAATATTATATAAACTACATGAAAATAGTGTGACATTTTTTCAGGATCTTAAAACATAAACACAGAATATGTTAAAAGAATTTAGCAAATGCGTTTCTGACATTTTCAGCAACAATAATGAAGGAGATGTGTAAAAGAAAATAAGGTGGTTTAAAATTTTTTCCAAATGTCAGTGCTTTTAGAAAAGCAGACCTGACTGAAAGGTGATGGAGTGGACAGAAATGTTTTAGGGGATTTTGAAAGACACTTTTGGCTTTTTTAAGGAATTTGAAGCTAAAGGGCACTGTATCTTTTCTATGTATAATTAACTTTAATTTTCACTTTTTTCTAATAAAGTTACATCATTATCACTTCTTTTGTGCATATAAACCATGAATAGATTAAATTTTTTGATTGTTTTTGGTGAGAGGGAGGAAGTTCATAAATGGAATACATTCATAAGCCTTTAGACACTAAAATTTACTGTATTACTGTATTCTCTTAAAGAATACTCTTAAGAGAATACTCTCTTAAGAATTACTGTATTCTCTTAAAACAGAATTTCTCTTTTAATTTTTAATTTGTTATATATTAAATTCATGAGCTCCCTTTTCCCAGTAGGTTGACTCTCACTGTCTCTCTTATCTTCCAGCCCACTTTCCCATCCCTTCTCTTCCCTCCCTAGATCTGTTTCCCAGAAAGAACATAAGAGATTTATGATTTTACTTTCTTATTGTTGTTGTTCAGTCACCAAATTGTATCCTACTGTTTGCAACCCCACAGACTGCAGTAAGCCAGCATCCTCTGTCCTCCACTGTCTCTCCGAGTTTGCTTAAATTTATGTTCATATGTCCATCACCACAGTCAGTGATGCTCTCTCATCATTTCATCCTCTGCTGCCCCCTTCTTTTGCCTTCAGTCTTTCCCAGCATCAGAGTTTTTTCCAATGAGTTGGCTCTTGGCATAAGGTCGGTTATACTAATTATCAATATGTATTCTTTACTTTGACCTCCTGATGTGAAGAGTCGACTCATTGGAAAAGATCCTGATGCTGGGAAAGACTGAAGGCAAGAGGAGAAGGGATGACAGAGGATGAGATGGTTGGATGGCATCCCTGACTCAATGGACATGGGTTTGAGAAAAACTCCAGAAGATGGTGAAGGACAGGGAAACCTGGCATGCTATATAGTCCATGGGGTCTCAAAGAGTCGGACACTTTTGAGTCCGACTGAGCAACTGAACAACAACTTCTTTTTCTCTTCCCAGTGACTATGTAACTACAGTATTTTAAATTTCTTCAGTTCAGTTCAGTTCAGTCACTCAGTCGTGTCCGACTCTTTGCAACCCCATGAATCGCAGCACACCAGGCCTCCCTGTCCATCACCAACTCAAACTCATGTCCATCGAGTCGGTGATGCCATTCAATCATCTCATCCTCTGTTGTCCCCTTCTCCTCCTACCCCCAATCCCTCCCAGCATCAGAGTCTTTTTCAATGAGTCAACTCTTCGCATGAGGTGACCAAAGTACTGGAGTTTCAGCTTCAGCATCATTCCTTCCAAAGAAAACCCCAGACTGATCTCCTTTAGGATGGACTGGTTGGATCTCCTTGCAGTCCAAGGGACTCTCAAGAGTCTTCTCTAACACCACACTTCAAAAGCATCAATTCTTTGGCTCTCAGCTTTCTTCACAGTCCAACTCTCACATCCATACATGACCACAGGAAAAACCATAGCCTTGACTAGACAGACCTTTGTTGGCAAAGTAATGTCTCTGCTTTTGAATATGCTATATAGGTTGGTCATAACTTTCCTTCCAAGGAGTAAGCGTCTTTTAATTTTTATGGCTGCAATCACCATCTGCAGTGATTTTGGAGCCCCCCAAAATAAAGTCTGTTTCCACTGTTTCCCCATCTATTTCCCATGAACTGATGGGACCAGATGCCATGATCTTCGTTTTCTGAATGTTGAGCTTTAGACCAACTTTTTCACTCTCCTGTCTCACTTTCATCAAGAGGCTCTTTAGTTCCTCTTCACTTTCTGCCATAAGGGTGGTGTCATCTGCATATCTGAGGTGATCTATATTTCTCCCGGCAATCTTGATTCCAGCTTGTGTTTCTTCCAGCCCAGCGTTTCTCATGATGTACTCTGCATAGAAGTTAAATAAGCAGGGTGACAATATACAGCCTTGACGTACTCCTTTTTCTATTTGGAACCAATCTGTTGTTCCATGTCCAGTTCTAACTGTTGCTTCCTGACCTGCATACAGGTTTCTCAAGAGGCAGGTCAGGTGGTCTGGGATTCCATCTCTTTCAGAATTTTCCAGTTGATTGTGATCCACACAGTCAAAGGCTTTGGCATAGTCAATAAAGCAGCAATAGTTGTACTTAAATTTTTCTGTAAACATAAATAGTATTTCTTAACTCCTTGTTTTGTAACTATTTATACATTTCTCTTCAGCTCCCTTTCCTACCTTCATCTTCTAATTTCTATTATCTGTCCTTTTACATTGCCAAGGATGATAACTGTGGGTAAAGCTGGTAATTGTCACCCTATATCCATTCCTCACCTCTACATTTGTAATAGAATCTCTGTTTAGCCGGACAGGTGGCTGCCCTGAATAGAAACCACTTTTCCCAGTCTCCCTGTGATTAGGTGTGACCATGTGGCTGGTCAGTAGGATGCAAGTAGAAGTGTCCAGTGTGGCTTCCAGGAAATGTCCCTTCCTGCTGTCTGGAATGTGGATGTTATGTCTGATGCTTGAGCAGCCATTGTGGGTCCTGAGTGGAAGCCTCATTTTGGTAAAAGAAGCCTAGGTCTCTCCTGATGGAAATGTACAAGCCCTAGACCATTTATTTATAGACTCTTTTCACATGAAAGGACAATAAACTGTCATGTTTAAGGCACCAGTAGTTTGATTTTTTCTCATGGCTGAATCCATAACACTATAATAGTTACAATCTGTTTTATAACCCAAATTAGGTCTTTTGTGACTAGTCCATCAGTTCAGTTCAGTTCAGCTGCTCAGTTGTGTCTGACTCTTTGAGACCCCATGAACCGCAGCAAGCCAGGCCTCCCTGTCCATCACCAACTCCTGGGGTTTACCCAAACTCATGTCCATCGAGTCAGTGATGCCATCCAGCCATCTCATCCTCTGTCGTCCCCTTCTCCTCCTGCCCACAATCCCTCCCAGCATCAGGGTCTTTTCCAATGAGTTAACTCTTCGCATGAGGTGGCCAAAGTATTGGAGTTTCAGCTTTAGCATCAGTCCTTCCATAGGTTGATTCAAAAAGTTGAGAGCCATAAATAGTATTCATAATTATACTTGGGCAAATATTGTTCAATACAAAGTCAAGAAGATCTATTTTTGGGTGCATATTTGTAAAATTAGCCTACATTTTTTGGCCCAATCTTCCCTCAACTTTCCCAAAATAATACCTGTTTTTTCTAGTCTCCCTCTGTTTCCTTCCCCCTGAAGACCTCCCTCCCAGAGCCCTGTATCTTCCTGTCCCACCTTTGAACTTGATGATTTCTAGGCCTGCTGAACAGCTGTCATACTGGAAGTGCTTTCATGAAAAGTCTATTAATAAGGCTAAGTGTGAATATGACATCTGCCATTCTTCATTTAACAGGTTAGTTGTGGGGAAGAAGCTGGTATGGAAATCCCTTTTGTATCAGCAAAACGCCTTTATGGGCAACCACTCCATTACTTTCCTTAGAACATTATCTACCATTCCTATTTTTTGATCACTTTATTTTCTGGCACAGTGCCAGGATACTGCAATTCATTTTGATTTCCATTTTAGATTTGTGAGCTCCTGTTTTTCCTAGTAGGTTTTTCTCTCTTACTGTTTTTGTGTTCCAGAAAGTTAATATAATGAATTGACCAAGTGCGTGATCTCTAGTGTTAGGTAGCCTGGGTGCTAGCCCAGCTCCATTACTGTTTGAGTATATAATTTTAAACAAGTTAACTATTACTTACCTTTTCTCTAAGCCTCCATTTCCTTATCTTTAAAATTGAGTTAATAATAGCACCAAGTTCATAGACTTGTTGTAGAAATGAATTAATCCATGTTTAGTGTTTATTGCATGCCTGGAACATAGAAAACACTCAATGTTACTTATAGCTGATATAATAAACAGTAGCATTAAAGGGTGAACTGGCCAAGATCACATATACAGGAGTCTGAGTTCAAACCCATCCTGGCTCCAGAGCCTCAGATTTTAACAACCATACTGTGCTATTTTGTGTGGAATGCATGGTTCGAATATTTCTGTTGGGGAACCAGCTGCCATTTAGAACAGTAGTTTGTAGTTATGTGTGTGTATGGTTGGTGGAAGATGAGGGCTTAATGTGAGATGAGTTGCAGAATATCCCAGTCCCTTGAGGAGACTATTCGATTAAGTACATGTGCCTGGAACCCCTTCTGAGAAAGTCTGATGAACCCTTAGGACCGGGCTATGGCAGGGATGTTGGAGAAGGAAATGGCAACCCACTCCAGTGTTCTTGCCTGGAGAATCCCATGGACGGAGAAGCCTGGTAGGCTGCAGTCCATGGGGTCGCACAGAGTGAGACATGACTGAAGCAACTTGGCAGCATGGCAGGGATGTATAAATTAAATTAGCTCCCCTTGTGATGTGATGTGCTCTCTGGTTGAGAAAAGTGCTTTGGAAGAAGTTGCAATGTTTTGCTGAAGTGCAATGAATCTGCTAACAGAAATCCTAGGAAAATATCCAAGAAGAAAGTTAAATGAAATGAAAGAAAAATGTTGTAGGCTCAGTATGCCCTGTGGAAACATTCATAACAATCAACACTTTTTTCCCCCAAACTTTCACTGCTGTGACTCTTATTTGTAGATGCAAAGCATTCTTTTGTGGGGCTTCCCAGGTGGCACTAGTGGTAAAGAACCTGCCTGCCCATGCAGAAGACTTAAGAGTCACAAGTTTGATCCCTGGATTGGGAAGATCCCCGGGAGGAGGGCATGGCAACCCACTCCAATATTCTAGCCTGGAGAATCCCATGGACAGAGGAACTGGCAGGCTATAGTCCATGGGGTTGCAAAGAGTCAGACATGACTGAAACAACTTAGCACGCACATACACACTTCTGCAGCCACATCACTTTTTTTGTTGTTAATTAAATTTGTTTCTATTCAGCTAGTTTCTCCCTTTGATAAAAGCTTTAAACTCTTCAAGTATCAAACCTTTATATAATCCCCCCAATACTTACTTCTGTAAATTACCTTCAAACACAACTAAATTCAACAACTAAAATAAAATAAAGATTGTTAAGGATTTTCCAGTACTTCAACAAGATATTGTCACATTGTTTTTATCCTAAACTGAAATCACTAAATCAATGCCATGTACTAAATATATAGATTTTAAACAGAATTCTTCTTTTATTAAAACATAATGAGTTAAGATGCAAATAACTTAAAATCTGATTGAAGTAGAAAAGTGAATGCATATTAAATAGCTTACACTTATGAAGAACTTACTATGTATAGAGGACCAAGTGCTTTACATGTATGAATTTATTTAACCCTTATAGCAACTCTGTGAAAGAGGTTCAATTATTATATGCCTACATTTGCAGACTCTAGTCACAGGTGGTGCGGTGGTAAAGAATCTGCCTGCCAGTGCAGGAGACACAAGAGACAAGAGTTTGATCCCTGGGTTGGGAAGATACCCCTGGAGTGAAGTGAAGTCAGTCATGTCTGGCTCTTTGCGACCCCATGGACTGCAGCCCACCAGGCTCCTCTGTCCACAGGGCTTTTCAGGCAATAATACTGGAGTGGGTTGCCATTTCCTTTTCCACCCTACTCCTACCCCTGGAGTAGGAAATGGCAACCCACTGCAGTATTCTTGCCTAGAAAATTCCATAGACAGAGGAGCCTAGTCTATGGCAGGCTATAGTCCATAGGGTTGGAAAGAGTCAGACATGACTGAGTGACTGAGCATGTGTGCATACTTATGCATACACTAAAATGTCAGAAAACTGAAAAACTAAAATAGGAAAGAAGTTATAGAATATTGATTCATCAAGAGCTATGTAGAGGACTGATTCTAAATTATGAGTCATCTGAACTTTTAGGATTTCCCAGGTAACTGAAAGGTAAAGAATCCACCTGCCAACGTGGGAGATGTAAGAGATGCAGGTTTGATCCTTGGATTGGGAAGATTCCTTGGAGTAGAAAATGGCACCCTGCTTCAGTATTTTTGCCTGGAAAACTCCATGGACAGAGGAGTTTGGTGGGCTACAGTCCATGGGGTCACAAAGAGTTGGACATGACTCAGCACACACAAACACACACTTTTGAATATGAGGAAATGGAAAGAGGTTTACACGTCCAAGTTGCATAGCAAATATAGTGAGGGAGCTGGGGTTTGAAGTTAGAAGTATCTGGGTCCAGAACCTCTGTGCTTAACCATGGTGCCTTCCCTAAACCAAAGGAGAAAGAATGGAAAAAGAAGTCTGTGACAAATAACTAAAAATATCATATGATGAACATAAAATAAATTAAACATTCCTTAATTATTTTTAATATAGTTTTGAGTTTTAGAGGGTTAAATCTATCTTCTGCTAAGTCGCTTCAGTTGTGTTGGAATATTTGTGACCCTATGAGGCATAGCCTGCCAGGCTCCTCTGTCCACAGGTTTCACCAGGTTAGAATACTGGAGTGGGTTGTCATGTCCTTCTCCAAGGGAACTTCCTGACTTAGGGAACAAACCTGGGTCTCATGTCTCCTGCACAGACAGGCTACTTTACCAGTAGTGCCACCTGGGAAGCCCACAACTATCTAAATTTCAGCTCTTCTTTTTTAAAAATTTATTTTTGGCTGCATTGGGTCTTCATGGCTATGCCCATGTTTTCTCTAGTTGCAGCGGGACTACTCTTCGTTGAAGTGAGGGATACTCTTTGCAGTAAGCAGGCTTCTCATTGCAGTGCCTTCTCTTGTTGTGGAGCAGGGGCCCTAGGCACTCAGGCTCAGTAGTTGTGGTACATGGGCTCAGTTACTCTGCAGCATGTGGGAACTTCCTGTGTCCCCTGCATTGCAAGGTGAATTCTTAAACACTGGATCACCAGGGAAGTCCTAAATTTCAGTTAAGTTAAACTTTTTCTTATAGGATAACTTAGTTCATCATGTCATCTTGGGGCATTTCTTTCTTCCTGCTGTCCCTTTCCCCCAAGATTTATAAGGCTGTGAGGTACTGTGCATATGCACACGAATGCTTGTGTTCTCTTGGGCTAACCTACTGGTTCTCAAATTTTAGTTTATATCAGAATTACCTGGAGGGGATGGTGGTCCAAGATGGCAGTGTAGGAAGATCCTGAACTTACTTCCTCATAGCATATTCAAAAGCAGAGACATTACTTTGCCAACAAAGGTCCGTCTAGTCAAGGCTATGGCTTTTCCAGTAGTCATGTATGGATGTGAGAGTTGGACTGTGAAGAAAGCTGAGCACCGAAGAAATGATGCTTTTGAACTGTGGTGTTGGAGAAGTCTCTTGAGAGTCCCTTGGACTGCAAGGAGATCCAATCAGTCCATCCTAAAGGAGATAAGTCCTGGGTGTTCTTTGGAAGGACTGATGCTAAAGCTGAACCTCCAATACTTTGGCCACCTCATGCGAAGAGTTGATTCATTGGAAAAGACTCTGATACTGGGAAGGATTGGGGGCAGGAGGAGAAGGGGACAACAGAGGATGAGATGGCTGGATGGCATCACCGACTCAATGGACGTGAGTTTGAGAGAACTCCGGGAGTTGTTGATGGACAGGGAGGCCTGGCGTGCTGAGATTCATGGGGTTGCAAATAGTCGGACACGACTGAGTGACTGAACTGATGGACACACCAAATCTATAGCTACATATGTATCATTTCCCTCTGAAGAAGATCTGAAAACTAGACAAACTGCTTCTCCACAATAAAAGATAAAAGGACTCCATCAGGTTGAGTCGGAAAGGCGGAAACACAGTCTCAGCAAAACTCCACCTCGGCACGGCAACACACAATATGGAACAATTTCACTAGTCCTGTGCTTCTCCCAGAGGACTGAGGGGTTGGTGTCCCACATCAGGGGACGCTGATGGGGTCTGCACTGGAGAGGTGAACCCCTAGAACGTCTGTTAGAAAACCAATGGGGATAATGTCCAAGGACTCAATGTACTGTAGGAAACTGAGGTTCCTCGTCCAAAGGGCTTGCCTGCAGTCTCACTTGGTTCTGAGACCCAGTAAAGAAAGAACAGTTTGAAAAATGCCTCCTCTATGGAAAGGGGACTCATTTGCTAATCTAAAGTCATCTGTGGAGAGTCAGTTGAAAGTCTTCTTGGAGATGGAGGTGTTGGTGAATGCCCTTACTGCACTCTTTACCTACCCTGCTTAGCAGGTAGAGATGGGCTTGGAGGTGGCACCCTTCTACTGCCTTGCTAAGACAGGCAGGGCTGAGCGGGCAGGGCATTATCTCACTGCCCTGCAGCACTCCCCCACTCCCTGACTGGAGCAGGCAAGTGTGAATGGTCGTCTGGTTCTCCCATTTCTAAGGCCGATGTGCGCACAACAGGCAAGGCACTCTCCTGCTGCCTTGTTGAAACCTGTGGGTGCACTGCCGAGACATTCTCCTGCCGCCAGCTCAGTTTCATCTATCATTTCTACTGCTTTTCTAGTCTCAATTCTGTTTATTTCTGCTCCAAACTTTGTTATTTCCTTCCTTCTACTAACTTTGAGCTTAGTTTATTTTTCTTCTTCTTCTTTTTTCTTTAGTTCTTTGTAGTGTAAAGTGCACTGGAGAAGGAAATGGCAACCCACTCCAGTGTTCTTGCCTGGTAGAGAGCCTGGTGGGCTGCCGTCTATGGGGTCGCACAGAGTCGGACACAACTGAAGCGACTTAGCAGCAGTAGCAGCAGTGTAAAGTTATGTTGTGTATTTGTGATCTTTCTTTCTTAATGTAGGCATTTTTTATTATAAACTTCTCTCTTAGAACAGTTTCTTTTGAATTGCATATGTTTTGGTGGGTTGTGTTTCCATTTTCATTTGTATCAAAGTTATACCTTCTATTTTTTGACCTATGGATTGTTCAGGAATGTGTGGTTTAATTTCCATGTATTTGTGAAATTTACAGTTTTCTTTCTGCCTCTGCATAATTTCAGAGAGTATGTTACAGATATATCTTATAAGGTTCACATTTATTTATTCATAAACATTTACTTCATCAGCAAATTCTTTAACACACTCTGAGTTCATGGTATATATTATTCATTATTTGCTCTAACTCTAATATTTAACTTCATAACATGTGCTTTTATTTTTGGAATTTCTGCTAAATATAAATTTTCTTATATTAGTTCTCTCAAAATATTTTTAAAGCATTTTGTGTTCTGAACATGGATTTGAAAGTTCTGCATAAAATTATGTTCTACTGACAAAAAGTCACAGAAACAAAATCTGCTGATCAGTAAGGGCTAATTTTCACAGACTATTTGAAATAATTACAGTTCTACATTTTAAAGAAATGTATTACAACAGAAACCTTATTGTGTTTATTCTTCAGAAATACATTTCTTGGCTTTTTTTTTTCTTGTTTTGACAATGTGATAAAGTGATATATTAAAATTCACAGCTTATCAGTTTGATAGAAGATTTAAAATAGAGGAATTTTAAAACAAACCTCTATATTTTGAGAAATATAAGAAGTGCTTCTTTATTAATTCTCTACAGTTTATTTTTCTATGGGGAAAAAACACGTTTGATCAGCATTTGATTGACTGCAAGACAAAAGTCAAGTTGGTCTAATTGAAAGTGATTTGCTCTTATCATACGATGTCATCTCTTATTTTCAGCAGAGATAGAAGAAATTGAGTGAGAAAATTGAAAAATCATTTTAATGCTCCCCAAAGAAATTGTAACATGAGCTGGAACATATGGGTAATTTGTGAGGTAAAGTCAGCTATGAAGTCTAATCATTTTCAAAGTAATTTTTGTGGCTGAAGTGTTCTAAACCAAGAAAAGCTTTCATTTTTTTGAAGCCAAAACTCTGATTGGACCTCTTCAAACTTTGTTTCATTTGTAACTGGGGTATGAACAAGCATGACTCATGAGATATGATAGTCTCTTTCTGTTGGATCCCAATGACCCTTCCAGGTAGTTGACTTAGGCAGGCTATCAGCTGACTCCTGTGAGACCTGTCTGGTGTACATTCAATACTCACATATGATTTGACTGCAAATGCAGATACTTTTCATATGCAGCAACAATTCATCTTTGCTTTGATACCAAAGCAGGTCTCCAAGTGTTCCTAGGGAGAGGCCAACCTTTGTGTCCTAAGCTGCTAGAAGTCAGATCTCCATCTCTCATGGTGATCTCATGGAAGCACTCTTCGCTGTAAGCTTGAGGTGAAGGAGCATCTTCATCCTTTCTTTTTAGTGATCTGAAGGGTTAGAGCTCCTAATACAGCATCCTCATCTTTCTCACAGAGTCCTCTCCCCAGCTGTCCTTTTTCAAATATTTTATATCTCCCTATGGGTACAAACCAGACTTTGATCTGGTCTTTGGATAATGTCTTAAAAATATGCATACAGTTTTTTTTTTCCCTCAAAAATCACTTTGGTATTTAACTATCTATTCTAACTCAGAGCCTCAGCTGAAACTCTTAAATTAAAAAATTCTGTTTCATGTAAATTATCTTACTGGGTGCAAATCATGCCATGGGCACAGGTTTGGGTATGTTAAATATTTGGTCATTTTGAATGCCTGTGAATCTTCTTCCTTAGGACAATATGCCCCTAAGCTTTCAGTCTATCTTGGAGCTCATAAAACAGGGACGCAGAACACAAGCAAGCTCATTATTTGTTGGTCTGAGGAATTCAAGAATTTTCTATATACTCTATATTGATAGCTCTTTGCTGATGCTTCATCTGAGACCAAATTATTTATGTGGAGATGTATACTGAAGGGAAAAAAGTGGAGTTCTAGTGTCAGAGATCTGATTTCTGTTTTTTTCTACTTCTTACTTTATTACCTTCTGCTGCTGCTGCCATTTGCTTCAGTTGTGTCCGACTCTGTGCGACCCCAGAGATGGCAGCCCACCAGGCTCCCCCGTCCCTGGGATTCTCCAGGCAAGAACACTGGAGTGGGTTGCCATTTCCTTCTCCAATGCATGAAAGTGAAAAGTGGAAGTGAAGTCGTTCAGTCATGTCTGACTCCTAGCGACCCCATGGACTGCAGCCCACCAGGCTCCTCCGTCCATGGGATTTGCCAGGCAAGAGTACTGGAGTGGGTTGCCATTGCCTTCTAGAAGTTATTAAACCTCCCTAAGTTGTTACTCCCTCATATGTAAAATGGGGGAATAATACTAGTTTTCTTAGGTTATTTGATGATATGATATGTGTGAAAATTCCAGAGATTCAACCAAAGTTACTTAACCTGATGCACATTAGTAATTTGGTGGGGAGTTTTAAGTTTATTTGATAGAGAAGAACAATTGTTATTTAAATAGCCACTGATGACAGCCTCTTCTCATAGGAATAGGACATATTGCCTTTGGTTTAGCACAAATCTTTTTGATGGGGCTATGGGAATATAGGCCTTAGGGTATGCACAAGAATTGAAGAAATGTGAGAACTAAAGTGTTCTGTGAAATAGAGTAAGAAATTTAGAATTTTTAACCCAAATATGTCTATAGTGTCACTTCTATCCC
This sequence comes from Bubalus kerabau, assembly GCF_029407905.1. Taxonomy (NCBI): domain Eukaryota; kingdom Metazoa; phylum Chordata; class Mammalia; order Artiodactyla; family Bovidae; genus Bubalus; species Bubalus kerabau. The sequence continues at coordinate 55,134,167 of NC_073642.1, read as the reverse complement.
TGTCTCCTATCCAAGCAAACACATACCACTAGGAATTGTGAGTAATGTAAACTTTAGGAAGATGAAAGTGTGTTTTAAGTCTCAGGTGAAAAGCATTGCATTCCCAAAAAAGAAAAGCCCATCAGATATATCTTTTATCTGCAAAGTAGCTCTTCTCAGTCTCCATGCAGCCTCTAGCTCCTGGTTCCAGACTCTTCCCAACTCCTTTTTTTTTTTTTTTTTTTTTGTTACCAGATTACAGCAGGTTTAATAGTGGCCCCCAAACGTATGCCCAAGTTGTAACCCCCAGAATCTGCAAAGGTGACCTTATTTGGAAAAACAATCTTTGCACCTGTAAACTGTGGATTTTGAGATGAGATGGCTCTGGATTTAGGGTGGGCCCTTGTTTGTTTGTGCTCAGTTATGTCCTACTCTTTGCAACTCCATGGACTGTAGCCCTCCAGGCTCCTCTGTTCACAGACTTTTCCAGGCAAGAATACTGGAGTGGGTTGCCAGTATTTTTATATCCACCAATATTTTTATATCCCTTTCCTTAAACAAAGGAATTTAGCTTTTTCCAAGTTTTTCTAATTTTTCATCTTCACAGTCTCCACCGAACTCTTTCATCAAGTCTGTGAAAGACCATTACATTAAAAATTATGTGCTCAGCAGAAAAAAAAAAAGTTCTTTAAGGTCTAGGATTCACTTTTCTTAGAATTTGTAAATTGTGAATAATAGTAGGCTTTTCATAATTTTTTTTTATTTCTTGTCATAGGAGTTTCCAAGAATAGCTTAGACGTCAGAGAAGGTGGCCTGGAAAGCAGGTAAAAGGGCAGAGAGCTTCAGCTATCCCAGATGGCACTTTGTGCAGCATCAGGCAGGTGAAGCCCTGCTGTAAGACGTGTGCCTCAGAGTGTGGAGCAGAATACGAGCTGACCATTTAGCCAAGCACTCTTGTGCAGAGCACAACTGGCACGACTCTGTGCGCTGCCCCTAAAGAGTGAGGAACAAAGTCCCAAGTGGAACCTCTGTGAAAGGTGACCTCTGAGAAGTTGCCAGTGCTTAGGGGACTGAAATAATTTTAAGGACACAGAACTGGCTAATGTTCAATTTTGAAGACATCTGCTGAGAGGCAGTACATAATTTCAGTTACCCTGGAGCCATCAGTAAAACTGTCTGGTAATAAAGTCTTGAGTTGGTGGTACTTTGAAGAGTGAAGGGATAGAGTCTGAGTTCAGCTGATTAAACAGTGACCTGAGGTATAACTATGATTGGGGAGTAGAAACAGCTGTAATATGGGAGTGACTAAGGAGCAGCCTGCAGCCTATCCACCCTTCTGTGAATATCCTGGAGAGGAGTGCTTTGATTATAGGGCATGCCCAATGCTTGGAATCTACCTCTATGACTGGAATCCACAACTAGATCAAGACAGGCAGAGAGTATAATGCTGAAAAGCATCAACCCAGCCCACTGGAGCTGTAACCCAGTGTGGTATGCCCAGTGTGGGGAATGACCCCCAATGATGCCCACTTCCTGGGCATCATTATGTAATCTCCTCTCCTAAAGTGTGAGGATTTGATCACCAACTTTTAGGAAATAGAATACGGCAGACTGGGTATGATATCCCTTCTGACAGTACATTACAAAAAGACTATGACTTTCGTTTTGGGTACTCTCTTTTTATTCTCTCTTACTTGCTCTAAGGGAGGACAGCTAGCTGCCATGTCTCAAGCTGCTTTATAGAGAGGCCCATTGATAAGACAGTGAAGGAAGTCTCTGTCCAACAACCAGCAAAGAACTGAATTCTTGCCAACAGCTGCAAGAAATGAGTTTAGAAACAGGTCCTTTCCCATCAACCCTTCAAATGGAAACCTCAGCCTTGGCAAACATCCCAACTACAATCTATAAGAGAATTTGAGATGGGACCACCCAGTTTCACTGCTTATGTCAGTTATCTATTTATGTTTAACAAGAAAACAACATTTTCTATCTTACAGTTTCTGTAGGTCAGGAATTTGGGAATGGTTCACCTGAGTAGTTCTGGCCTAGGGTGTCTCATGAGGTTACAGTCAAGATGCTAGTTAGGGCTATTATCACCTCATGAATCAAGTGAAGCTAGAAGATTCATTTCCAAAATGGATTGCTGACATTGCTGGCAAGTTGGTGGTGGTTAAGAGGCCTCAGTTCTTTGCCACATGGCCCTCTTCTTTTGACTTGTGTATTCTCACAGTATGGCATCTGGCTTGACTGATAAAGAATGTTCCAAGAGAGCAAAGTGGAAGTTGGTGAAATTATTTTTATGACCCAGCATCAGAAGTCATTCATCCTTGTGTGCTAAGTCTCTTCAGTTGTGTCCTACTCTGTGTGACCCCATGGACTGCAGCCTGCCAGGTGCCTCTGTTCATGGGATTCTCCAGGCAAGAATACTGGAATGGGTTGCCATGCCCTTCTCCAGGGAATCTTCCTGACCTGGGGATCAAACTTGCGTCTCTTACATCTCCTGCATTGGCAGGCAGGTTCTTTACCACTGAACCACCTGGAAAGCCCCTCATCATTACTTTTGTTATAATGATTGACCCCATGGACCATCCCTGGCACAGTGTGAAAGGAAACCACCTGGGGTATGACTATCAGGAAGCAAGTTATTAGATCTTGGACCGGTTGCTCAATGTTGCTAAACTTGATAAAGTTCCAAGTTTCAAAGCAACAGCTTTGAAATGGGGATACAATGGTAACTGAGTTTTAGGATTGTGGAGATTGTGTAACCATTTCAGGTGGTTGCACTTAGTAACTACTACATGTAAATTCTCTTTCCCGGTCTAGTTTAGTTTAATAAGTTTTCTAAAAAGTGTGTGTGTGTGTGTAGAAAATAATGGGCATTTCTGGTATAGCCATTTTTAGTTATAAGAGAACCTTATTTGTGTGCTCAATAAATGCTAGCTGTTTTCATCATTATTATTACTAGTTATGAGCATATTATTACTTGCATTGCATAACTGACCTGTCTTTCTTAGCACAGTTTCAGAGGGATTCCACAGATGATTTGTTATATGATCTTCTTACATCCAAGGTTCATTGGGAAGCTGTCTAATGGCAGCTCTTGATTAAACCACATTTAACATGTTCTGACCTAATAAGATATTCTGGCTAGTGAGACTGCCTCATTACATGTCACAGAAATTAAAAGTGCAGCTTCTAATATAAGTGTGCTGTCCTTAATGTGCTGCCAGAGAGCTTTTTGCTGACAGGGTCAGCAGAGTACAGAACATGCCTGATCTACAGCATCTGCAGGTCAGTTCAGACACTGTGAGTCTTATTTAGATTGTAGAGGGGTGTATTGTATTTGCTTCCAGTCTCAAAGCTGAAGTACAGATTCTGCAAGAAAATAGGATTTAGTCTCAGGAATAATTTGGTTATAAAGAGCAGTAATTCAATTGAGCTTGCTAAAGAGTAGGTGCATTTATTTTAAATGTTCAGAAACGTCTTACAGAAGGCAATACTGTAAACCGCCATCTCTCATTAGACTGGAAATTCATCAGGTGGTCTTTCCTTCTGTCTTGCTACATGGTCTCCATCTGCATTTTGGGGTCTGTGTGAAAGGCAACTTCTAAAATGATCTGTAATGACCACCCCCTCCTGGTGTTCATGCCCTTTGTAATCTTCTCTCATTGAGTGTGGGCTGAACTTATTGATCCACTTCTAAAGGTGGAAGCAGGGGGATGTTACTTTTGCGGTTAGGTTAAAAAAGATGGTGACTTCAATCTTGGGTGTGTACATTCTCTCTTTCACAACTCTTATGCCAGGGGAAGCAAAGTACCATGATTTGAGCAGCTGTATAGAGAGGCCCAGATGGTGTGGAGAAGAACTGAGGTCCTCAGTATGAAAGTCCATGAGTAACTAAATCCTGCCGATAGTCACAAGAACTTGGAAGTAGATATCTTATTCCCAGATAAATGGTTGAATCTTGACATAGTAGTAGCCTTAGCCGTAAGCTTGACTGTGAGACATGAGACACTGTGAGTCAAAATTATGTAGCCAAACTGCTTCTGATTACTGACCTCCAGAAACAATGAAATAATAAATATTTGTTGGCTTAGGCTGCTAATTTTTGGTGTTATTTGTTATGCAGCAATTATAAATACAGATTTTGGTGTCCAGAAATAGAGTGCTGCCATGATGAAAGCCTACAAGGAAGGAGTGGTTTTAGAACTGGAATTTGAGCAAAATGTTAGTGAAATTCTGAAGTTCCTGAAGAAGCTGTTAATAGAGTCTTCTTGGCCTTTTGTTTATTTATTTATAAATTTATTTTTAATTGGAGGATAATTGCTTTACAATGTTATGTTGGTTTCCGTCATATAACAATGTGAGCCAGTCATAAGTATACGTATGTCCTCTCCCTCTTAAGCCTCCCTCCTGTCCCCTACCCCATCCCACCCTTCTAGGTTTTATAAGACTGAGGATGGATGGTGGTAAAATTGAAGAAAAGGGGAATCTTTGTTATTTAGTGGCAGAAAGCTTAGAAACATCATTTCTTGTAGTAATGTGAAATGTAGAGAATGTACTTTGTGAACTGGGTGATCTAGCTTAGGAAATTTCCAAGCAAATTATTGAAGGTGCTGTCTGTTTTTTTCTTGCTGCTTATAGTAAGATACAAGAAGAACGAATTAAATTGAAGTAGGGATAAAAAATATAAAAGAGCCAAGACTTGATAGTTTTGAAAATTCTGGTTTTCCTGATGGCAACTGCTACCAAATTAAGAAATAACTTTTGATCAAAGATCAAATCTAGAGCACTGCCAGAACAACAGTCTAAAGAAGAAGCAAAGGATGTGACTGTCAAAACTTCTGTTAAAACCAAAGGTCATGCCCCAGGGTAGTATTCAGTCACATAAAGGGCCCTTTAAAAGAGATTAATGGTGTGTCTCAAAAAAGATGTCCTTTTCATTATAGGGGACTGGAATGCAAAAGTGGGAAGTCAAGAAACACCTGGGGTAACAGGCAAATTTGGCCTTGGGAATATGGAATGAAGCAGGGCAAAGGCTAATACAGTTTTGCCAAGAGAACGCACTGGTCATAGCAAACACCCTCTTCCGACAACACAAGAGAAGACTACACATGGACGTCATCAGATGGTCAACACCGAAATCAGATTGATTATATTTTTTGCAGCCAAAGATGGAAAAGCTCTATGCAGTCAGCAGAAACAAGACTGGGAGCTGACTGTGCCTCAGATCATGAATTCCTTATTGTCAAATTCAGACTTAAATTGAAGAAAGTAGGGAAAACCACTAGACCATTCAGATATAACCTAAATCAAATCCCTTACGATTATAGAGTAGAAGTGAGAAATAGATTTAAGGGACTAGATCTGATAGACAGAGTACCTAATGAACTATGGATGAAGGTTCGTGACATTGTACAGGAGACAGGGATCAAGACCCTGAACTATGGACGGAGGTTCATGACATTGTACACGAGACAGGGATCAAGACCATCCCCATGGAAAAGAAATGCAAAAAAGTGAAATGGCTGTCTGGGGAGGCCTTACATTAGTTGTGAAAAGAAGAGAAGCGAAAAGCAAAGGAGGAAAGGAAAGATATAAGCATCTGAATGCAGAGTTTCAAAGAATAGCAAAGAGAGATAAGAAAGCTTTCCTCAGGGATCAGTGCAAAGAAATAGAGGAAAACAACAGAATGGGAAAGACTAGAGATCTCCTCAAGAATATTAGAGCTACCAAGGGAACATTTCATGTAAAGATGGGCTCAGTAAAGGACAGAAATGGTATGGACTTAACAGAAACAAGATATTAAGAGGAGGTGATAAAAATACACAGAAGAACTGTACAAAAAAGATCTTCATGACTCTGATCATCACAATGGTGTGATCACTCACCTAGAGCCAGACATCCTGGAATGTGAAGTCAAGTGGGCCTTAGAAGGCATCACTATGAACAAAGCTAGTGGAGGTGATGGAATTCCAGCTGAGCTATTTCAAATCCTAAAAGATGATGCTGTGAAAGTGCTGCACTCAATATGCCAGCAAATTTGGAAAACTCAGCAGTGGCCACAGGACTGGAAAAGGTCAGTTCTCATTCCAATCCCAAAGAAAGGCAATGCCAAAGAATGCTCAAACTACCGCACAATTGCACTCATCTCGCATGCTAGTAAAGTAATACTCAAAGTTCTCCAAGCCAGGCTTCAGCAATATGTGAACCGTGAACTTCCTGATGTTCAAGCTGGTTTTAGAAAAGGCAGAGGAAACAGAGATCAAATTGCCAAAATCTGCTGGATCATGGAAAAAGCAAGAGAGTTCCAGAAAAACATCTATTTCTGCTTTATTGACTATGCCAAAGCCTTTGACTGTGTGGATCACAATAACCTGTGGAAAATTCTGAAAGAGATGGGAATACCAGACCACCTGACCTGTCTCTTGAGAAACCTATATTCAGGTCAGGAAGCAACAGTTAGAACTGGACATGAAACAACAGACTGGTTCCAAATAGGAAAAGGAGTACGTCAAGGCTGTATATTGTCACTCTGCTTATTTAACTTCTATGCAGAGTACATCATGAGAAATGCTGGGCTGGAGGAAGCACAAGCTGGAATCAAGATTGCCGGGAGAAGTATCAATAACCTCAGATATGCAGATGACACCACCGTAATGGCAGAAAGTGAAGAGGAACTCAAAAGCCTCTTGATGAAAGTGAAAGAAGAGAGTGAAAAATTTGGCTTAAAGCTCAACATTCAGAAAACTAAGATCATGGCATCTGGTCCCATCACTTCATGGGAAATAGATGGGGAAACAGTGTCAGACTTTATTTTTCTGGGCTCCAAAATCACTGCAGATGGTGATTACAGCCATGAAATTAAAAGACACTTACTCCTTGGAAGGAAAGTTATGACCAACCTAGATAGCATATTCAAAAGCAGAGACATTACTTGGCCAGCAAAGGTCCGTCTAGTCAGGGCTGTGGTTTTTCCAGTGGTCATGTATGGATGTGAGAGTTGGACTGTGAAGAAAGCTGAGCACTGAAGAATTGATGCTTTTGCACTGTGGTGCTGGAGAAGACTCTTGAGAGTCCCTTGGACTGCAAGGAGATCCAACTAGTCCATCCTAAAGGAGATCAGTCCTGGGTGTTCATTGGAAGGACTGATGCTAAAGCTGAAACTCCAATACTTTGGCCACCTCATGCGAAGAGTTGACTCATTGGAAAAGATCCTGATGCTGGGAGGGATTGGGGGCAGGAGGAGAAGGGGACGACAGAGGATGAGATGGCTGGATGGCATCACTGACTCAATGGACGTGAGTCTCAGTACACTCCGGGAGTTGGTGATGGACAGGGAGGCCTGGCGTGCTGCAATTCATGAGGTCACAAAGAGTCGGACATGACTGAGTGACTGAACTGAACTGAACTGAATGGTGTGTCTCACAGATACTGTCAATGAAACAACAGTGCTTCCAGGAAGCCAAGGTCAGTGTTTTTCAGCTGTCTTGAGGCAGGAGATGGGTTTCAGGCTGAGTGTCTGGAGTTGGTCTCCTGTGGACAGAAACTCCCAAGATGAAGATAATAGCAGGAGCAAGAGAGGAGCTGAGCCCTGTCCAGATAAGAGACCACATAGTTCTCAGTGTTGAGGTCAAGGAAATTTTCTTGACTACATATGTGGACAAAAGGCTCCTCAGAGTTCAAAAGGGAAGAGACATACCCTCATAGTAAGTGGTGTTAATCTACCCATAGGCCTCTTTGCTAGAATCCATCTTGGTTAAGAAATATGTGCACACACAGGGAAAGGACCCTGAGATAAACCAAATATAAACTAGAGTCAGGCAAAGCAATATGATTGGCTGAAAGAAAGCAGGAAGAAATGCCCTGTATAAGTGATTCAAACCACCACAAGAACATGCAGTGATTTTGAAGTGGGCATTGGGATATTTGACCTGAGAATTTGGCTCCCAGATACTAGATTTATGGCTGTTTCATGAAGAAGGAGAAAAAAGAGGCTGCTCTAAATATTGAGGTTGTCCTGGGGGACAAAGAATTTGCTGTGGAGTCTGAGGCACCACCTTAATTTACCATTGGCCCAGTCTCCTGGGGAACTTGATGTAAGTTTTGGCACAGAGGATTTTATAAAACTTAAAAGAGTAGGACTGTATTTTAGGGCCAAAAGAGCTATAATCATGTAGCTCAAAGATCATTAAGAAAGTCATATTTTTTGCTGTTCACTTGAGGCAGAAGGTACAGTAAACTCCCCACAAGGCAGGTGCCATTAGTGCCTTCAAAAAAGCATTGACTAAGACAGCAGTAACCTGAGCTTCACAGGATCATGTGAAGGGGACGAGGCAAGGAACTAATTAGCCACACACATCTTTCTACTAATTATGATTCAGTTCAGTTCAGTCGCTAAGTCATGTCCGACTCTTTGCGACCCCATGGACTGAAGCATGCATGGCTTCCTTGTCCATCACCAACTCCTGGAGCTTGCTCAAACTCATGTCCATTGAGTCAGTGATACTATCCAACCATCTCAGGCTCTGCTGCTCCCTTTTCCTGTTGCCTTCCATTTTTTCCCAGCATCAGAGTCTTTCCAATGAGTCAGTTCTTTGCATCAGGTGGCCAAAGTATTGGAGTTTCAGTTTCAGCGTCAGTCCTTCCAGTAAATATTCAGGACTGATTTCCTTTAGGATTGACTGGTTGGATTTCCTTGCAGTCCAAGGGACTCTCAAGAGTCTTCTCCAACACCACAGTTAAAAAGCATCAATTCTTCTGTGCTCAGCTTTCCTTTATAGTCCAACTCTCACATCCATACATGACTACTAGAAAAACCATAGCTTTTAACTGATGATGGTGGTGTGATATAATTCTTTTCCAAAAAGCTTTTCTGTCAATTCTAGCTGGGGGCCAGGGGGAAGAATGAATGAGCGAATTAAATAAAAAAAAAAAAAAAAAAAAAGGAAAAGCACCACCAAAAAACTGGAACCACACAGTCTAATCCTACAGTCATTCAGTCCCTTGAATTTGTCCCTCAGGGGGCTGACATAGTCCGAAGGAAGAATTGTTAAGCTTGCCCTGTGGAAAACTCCTCCTTTTCTTATCAGAAGTAATAGATTCTCATTCAAACCACTAAGATACCCTGTTTTAAGATGCATGAGAAAATGGAATTAGAATGCCGTGCTGATATCCAAGTTTGCAATATTCATATGCGGCAATGATTGGGGCAGCTAAAACGTGGTATATGCAGAGCAAACAGCCTTGTATGTGCTAGGTCATCTGCTTTTACATGACTGGGGCAGGCTGGCACTCTCAACCCGATCAGTTAGTGTCTTTTAAGTTTCCTCTTGTTGCATATCATATGGGCCCCGTCAATTTGCATCCAGCGGAAACAAAATTCGCATTCTTTCTCTTGCCATTATTACAAAAGAATTCTAGAGAAAGAGTAGAAAGAAGATAGAGTACACAGTCTACTTTTCTATTCTACAGATACCAACACTGTGAAATGTGCTTATAAATTAAGATTTGGTACTTAAATCTTTAGCACCAAATACCATATGATATTACTTATATGTGGAATCTAAAATACGACACAAATGAACTTGTTTGCAAAACAGAAACAGACTCACAGATATAGAAAATAAATTTATAGTTACCAAAAGGGAAATGGGGTGGGGGAGGGATAAATTGGGAATTTGGATTAGCAGATACACACTACCATCTATAAAACAGATTAACAATGGCGTCCTACTATATAGCACAGGGAACTATATTCAATATCTTATAATAAACTACAGTGGAAAAGAATATGAAATATATAAATAACTGAATCACTTTGCTGTACACCAAAAACTAGCATAACATTGTAAATCAACTATATGCTGTGCTGTACTTGATTACTCAGTCACGTCCGACTCTTTGTGACCCCATGAATCACAGCACGCCAGGCCTCCCTGTCCATCACCAACTCCCGGAGTTTACTCAAACTCATGTCCATCGAGTTGGTGATGCCATCCAGCCATCTCATCCTCTGTTGTCCCCTTCTCCTCCTGCCCCCAATCCCTCCCAGCATCAGGATCTTTTCCAGTGAGTCAACTCTTCGCATGAGGTGGCCAAAGTATTGGAGTTTCAGCTTTAACATCAGTCCTTCCAATGAACACCCAGGACTGATCTCCTTTAGGATGGACTGGTTGGATCTCTTTGCAGTCCAAGGGACTCTCAAGAGTCTTTTCCAACACCACAGTTCAAAAGCATCAATTCTTGGGCACTCAGCTTTCTTCACAGTCCAGCTCTCACATCCATACATGACCACTGGAAAAACCATAGCCTTGACTAGACGGACCTTTGCTGGCCAAGTAATGTCTCTGCTTTTGAATATGCTATCTAGGTTGGTCATAACTTTCCTTCCAAGGAGTAAATGTCTTTTAATTTCATGGCTGCAATCACCATCTGTAGTGATTTTGGAGCCCCCCAAAATAAAGTCTGACACTGTTTCCACTGTTTCCCCATCTATTTCCCATGAAGTGATGGGACCAGATGCCATGATCTTAGTTTTCTGAATGTTGAGCTTTAGGCCAACTTTTTCACTCTCCTCTTTCACTTTCATCAAGAGGCTTTTTTAGTTCTTCTTCACTTTCTGCCATTAGGGTGGTGTCATCTGCATATCTGAGGTTATTGATATTTCTCCTGGCAATCTTGTTTCCAGCTTGTGCTTCTTCCAGCCCAGCATTTCTCATGATGTACTCTGCATAGAAGTTAAAGTTATACTTCAACTAAAAAAAAAAATTGATACTTCCCATTGCATTATACAATAAAGTGCAAGGACCAGTCACCTTTGTTAAGACTAGAAAGGAAAGAAAAATTCTCCAAAAAAGTTCAGTTATAGCTGTGGAATTAAAAAAAAAAATCTTGATTTTCCATAACAATCAGTTCAGAATCCAAACATGAATATTTATTAAGCCTTTCAGGTGATTTCAATGTAAAGTTGAAGTTGAAGTACTGCGTCACTTCCTTTACCATCGGCAGCAGCCCCTGTGCCTTTTAGTCCAGCAGTGAAGCTATGGGAGACCTTAATATGGTGGCAATTCACATGGGGTTTGGCACTGTCAAATTGAAAGCCTTAGTTATACCATATTAAGCCTATAATTACACTCTGATTTGATGTGATTTCTGACATTTGGCACTTGTCAAAATGCAGTTTCCCTTTTTTCTTCCTGGTGCAAATGATTAAACAAGTCTTCCCTGTTTCTTTGGTGCAATGAAGTATAGCAGATAAAATGGGGGAAAGGGAAATTATCACCTTTAACAAGATTAATTTTTAAATGTTTTTATATATATTTGAAATTGTTAAATTGGTTTTGCTGAAATAGAATTTCACCCTTGAGATACTATTTGAATGTTGGTTTCAATAAAGGTTCTTGAAATTGTTAAAAAAAAAAAAAAAAAGATTACTGAATTACAGTGTCAATGCTCCTCAGAGCTCAGAAATATGTACATAAAGCCACCCTTACTAAGTCACATTTGTAACCCTGAACATAAAGTCAACTTGTTCTTGTGACTAATAGTTTAAGTTCTGAGTCTATTTTCTTTCTATCTGTCTATCTACCTGTCATCTATCTGTCTATCTGTCTAGCCATCTATCTATCCATCCATCCTGGAATGGAAGGTTGTAGTTATTTTTTGGAGAGTCTTAAAATGAAAAGGTGATCCAAGTTAAGTAATTTAACAAGCAATTAGCCACTAAAGATTTTTAGACAGCAAAGAAACATGATTAAACTTGCTTTAAAAATTATCTGATAGCAGTATTAATAGTAGATTTCATGATGGGAGAGTGGACTAGGTTAGACTAGAAAAATGGTTATTTTGCAATAGTAAGGTGAGAAGAAAGGAAGTAAGATTTTTGATGATGAAAATGAATAGGAGACTAATAAGAGAGAAAGACTAATAAAATCTTCCTCGGTGGCTCAGAGGTAAAGAATCCACCTGCCAATAAAGGAGACGTGGACTCCATCCCTGGGTTGGGATGATCCCCTAGAGGAGGGCATGGCAATCCACAAGTATTCTTGCCTGGAGAATCCCATGGACAGAGGAGCCTGGCGGGCTACTATCCTTTGGGTTGCAAAAAGTTGGACATGTTTGAAGCGACTGAGCACGTAGTCATGCAAAACAGAAAGAGCATTTAAAAAATAATATTTCCTTGACTGAAAGATTAGAATGATCCAAGGAAATCTGTTAGAATAAGTACTGGGGAAGCATTTGGAGCTTTCTTCTGTTGAACCCAAAGGACTTTTTCAGGGCCAGGCTAATTTCCCCCATTTTCCTTTCCCACTTGCTACACATCCAGGCCTTCTGCCTGGTTTCCCTTCTGTTTTCAAGCTGCCACTGCTCAATTCATTCCTTAGATTTTCCAAGACTGAGTTTGTAGTGGGACACAGTCCTTTGTTCCTTAATGCATTGAAAGGTGAGCACCCAGCCCCTGGATAATTTTAATATTTTACTTTTAATGTTTATTTTATCACTCTGTATAGCCTTTTTCACCAACAAGGACTTATGACATCTGTCTTCTCACTGTTTCCTCTCAGCACCATATCAAATTCTGTGTTAGTTCCATGGTGGTGGTGGTTGAGTCACTAAGTAGTGTCTAACTCTTGCAACCCAATGGACTATAGCCTGCCAGCCTCCTCTGTCCATGGGATTCTCCAGGCAAGAATACTGGAATGGGTTGCCATTTCCTTCTCCAGGGGATCTTTCCAACCCGAGGATTGAACTTGGATATCCTGCACTGCAGGCAGATTCTTTACCAACTGTGCTACAAGGGAGGCCCTAGTGCCACCATAATGCTGTGTGACAACCACCCAGAACTCAGTGACTAAAGCAGTGCATTTATTTAACTTACGCATTTTCAGGTGAACTGGATGGTGCTTTTGGCCTTGGCTTGGGTAATCATGTATTGACCGATCATGATTGGGATCTCTCACTATTCTAGAGTTGGACGGCTTATAATCTAATCTAGGAAAGTTTTAGCTAGGACAGCTGAGGCTTTGTTCCATGTCTCGTTGTTTAGCAGGCTAGCTTGGGCATGTTCTTGTGGCAGAGGCAGAGGAATAAAAAATCAAGTGGAAATGTGTGCTTTTTCATGTTTCTTCTTAATAACATCCCCAAAGCTAAAGCAAGTCACTTGGCCGAGCCAAGAAACTAAAGGTGAAACAGAATATCCTGCCTAGAGTGGAAGAGCAATACAAACTTACAGGGCAAAGACAAGTGTACAAGAAGGGATGGTTGAGGGGATAACTAACGCAGTCAACCCTCCACATTCTTTTTTCTCATTCCCTCCACTACTTAATTGAGAGGTCAGCCTTTATCCCCTGCTCGTACTCAGAGTCTTTGTGGAAACAGCCCAAGGGGAGATTCTATTAAATCTTTTGCCTTTAATTCCAACGTTGATGTTTTAAATCAATTTTCTGATTTCTTAATAATAACAGCAACAATAAACTAGTAATGATACTAAAGCTGAACCTCCAGTACCTTGGCCACCTCATGCGAAGATTTGACTCATTAGAAAAGACTCTGATGCTGGGAGGGATTGGGGGCAGGAGGAGAAGGGGACGACAGAGGATGAGATGGCTGGATGGCATCACCAGTTAGATGGACATGAGTTTGGGTGAACTCCGGGAGTTGGTGATGGACAGGGAGGCCTGGCGTGCTGCGATTCATGGGGTTGCAAAGAGTCGGACACGACTGAGCGACTGAACTGAACTGAACTGAGTAGTAATAATGATCAAATCTTTCTATGTAACACATATTTTCAGATTTCTTTACTGGTATCATTTAGTCTCCTCATGATTCTTTTAGAAATTGCTTCCCTGGTGGCTCAGTGGTAAAGAATATGCCTGCCAATGCAGAAGATGCAGGTTTGATGCCTGGGTGGGGAAGATCCCTTGGAGAAGGAAATGGCAAACCACTCCAGTAACCTTGCCTAGAAAATCTCATGGACAGAAAAACCTGGCAGGCTACAATCTGTGGGGTTGCAAAAGAGCTGAACATGACTTAGAGACTATAGAACAACAACAAATCCCTATGTAACTGCTTAGCATTTTGATGAATGGATTCTTTTATTACATATTTTAAGAGCAGATATACCAAGGAATGAATATTTTAGTAACTGAGATATGAGAAATTAGCTCTATTGATAGTACTGACTTTATATGAACAACATGAGGCTGCTTTTATATGGAGCTCAAATCAATAAGGTACTGTTAACTCTGCCCCAAACTACAATCCCTCCTCCTCTCTCAACTACATATGATTTACCTATTGACTTTACTTTTACTTTATTTTCTCATGTTGATAAAATTTTTTCAAACCTTATGATGATATACAAAACTTAACAGGTTGTATGAATATCACAGCAGAAAAAATTACAATTAGAAAATTATGCAAAAAATGTTCTTTATCATCTTGCAGGAAGCATACAAAGTGGCCAAAGATAAGTTTTATTCATTTGCAGGAGCATGTAACATATAAGTACAAGAAAATGATCAATATTATTCCAACACATTTCAACTCAGAGCTTCTATCAGAATAAGAAATAAGATTAGATTCATGTAAAAAGGTTTCATAACTGCTGTTTCCCAGATTTTCTTCTAGTATGGGATTGTATTGGGTCTTGATGAATTTGGTTCAAAAGCACAGTGAATACCAATAGAAGTTCTCTGAGAATTACCCTGTTGATGATGATATCATTAAGAGAGCTATAAGTGTGCCATGGAAATGAATGTTCCAGATTATTAAATTTTATCACTTTAAAAGCCAAATTAATTATTTTTATTTTAACCATTTTTTGAAAGAAACCTAACACAAATGTGCTATCTATTTTTCTGCTTCTTGAGCTGAGCATACTAAATATTTTATTCATTTTGAGATGACTAGGTCTCAGGTTACCATTATGAATAATTTTTGTTTTATATGTTAATATAGTGTTTCCCTCAGGGGCTAGTGAGTTATGTAGGTCTGCTTGATTAATTACCTTAGATTTTTTAATAAGTTCTGGTGATTCTCTTGCCTATATTGTCTCTTTTTACTCTAGGCCATTTCAATTCCCTTTCCTTGATACTCTTAATCAAATATTTTTCTGTAACCCCTATTTCAGTACAAATCAGATAAGCATTCAAAATCAGCAGATTAAGTTGTATATTAAGCTAAAATTCAATAGCCATTTGCCCAAGAGCTTAAGCCCCACACTTCTTCTGAAAATATGATAAATCAAATTTATTTGTTCATTTGAAATATGTTTTGAATGCAAATACCATATTTCATTGAATCTAAGGTGTCAATTATAATATAGACCACTATTATATGGACTACTAAGAAAGAAAAGAAGTTGCCTATTATAAGATGCATCTCCAATTTAGAGATACTAAAATGTGTAAAAATGAAAGTCTTGGAGAAAATGAAATGTGATGTGTGTGTGTGCTCAGTTGCTCAGTCGTGTCTGACTCTTTGCAATCCCATGGACTGTAACCACCAGGCTCCTCTGTCCATGGAATTTTCCAGGCAAGAATACTGGAGTGGGTTGACATTTCCTTCTCCTGGGAATCTCCCTGCCCCAAGGATTGAACCCATGTCTCCTGTGCCTCCTGCATTGGCAGAAGGATTCTTTACTACTGCACCATCTGGGAAGCTGAAATGTGGTAATGTGAGTGAATAATGTTGTAGCTGATGAGGGAATCTCAGTGATCAAAGCAGTATCCCTACTTTAATAGAGCTTAGATTCTAATGTGGGGGTGGTGGTGGTTTAGTCACTAAGTTGTGTCCGACTCTTGTGACCCCCATGGACTGTAGCCTGCCAGGCTCCTCTGTCCATGGGATTCTCCAGGCAAGAATACTGGAATGGGTTGCCATTTCCTTCTCCAGGGAATCTTCCCCATCCAGGAGTTGAACACGGGTCTCCTGTATTGCAGGCAGATTCTTTACCAACTGAACTACAAGGGAAGCCCACATTCTAACGTGGGGGGGATGGAGCAAATAATTATGTCAGGTGTTTATTAGCTCTGAAGGAGAAGCAAAGCTAGGCAAGGGGAAGGAGAGTGGAAGTGGGGGTGTTCTTTTCTTATAAAATAGTCAGTTTCCTAGATGATTCAGTGGTAAAGAATCCACCTGCCAAGCAGGAGACGCTGGTTCAATCCCTGGGTTGGGAAGATCCTCTGGAGAAGGAAATGGCAACACACTCCAGTATTCTTGTCTGGGAAATCCCATGGACAGAAAAGCTACAGTCCATGGGATCGCAAAGAGTCAGACACGACTTAGTGACTAAACAGCAGCAGCAGTCAGAGAGTCAGGGAAGGTACTCTGATCAGGGATATTTGAAAAGAGACCAGAAGGAAGGGAAAGAATGAATCATGAAACAGGAGATAACTCCAGGAAGTGGGAACAAAGACTCTGAGATGGGAACATCTAGGCTGTTGGAGGGGCAGAAAGTAGGCCAGAATGGATGCAGTGGAAGAAAGGGGGCAGAGAGTAGTGGGAGATGACATTAAAAAGATGGCGAGCTCCAGATTAGGTCAGGCCTTGGAGATGTGGTAAGAACTCTGGACTTTATGATACACAGCAAGTTGTGCAAGGGTTTTGAGTGGAGAAGTGACATGGTCTAGTTGTATTTTAACAGAAGCATTGTGATTTCTATGTGGATAAAGACTGTTGAGGAATAAGGGGGTGAAGACAGGAAGATTAATTAGGAGACAATTGCAATTATGCATATAAGAGATAATGGAAGCTTAGATAGTAGAACAGTGGTGAGAAGTGATCAGATTCTAGATATATATTTGAAGGTCAGTCTTATAGGATTTTATGATGGATTTAATAATGAGGTCTGAGAAAAAGAGTCAAAGATGACTTCAAGATTTCTGGCCCACAGAGGAATAGAGTTGATATTTATTGAGACTGGGGAAAACTGAGAGGGAACAGGGTGTAGGAAGAAGAAATGAAGACTTTGGTTTTGTAAATGTTCAGTTTGAAATGCCTTAGTTACCAAGTGGAAAAGTGAGATAGGCAGCTGGATACATGAATCTGGACTTTAGGGGAGAGGCCCAGACCAGAGAAATAATTTGGGAGTCAAGAAAAAGAGTGAACAATGGTGCCAATTGCTGCTCATAGAGTGAGTAAAATAACAACTAAGAGTTGACATTGGATTTGTCAACATATAATTTGTGAGACAGAACAGACTGGAGTGAATTCTAGAAAGAAGAGAGGAAAATATGTGGAGGCAATTCTTTCCAAAGGTTTTTGTTGTAAAGGGGCCAGAAGATGGAGTAATTATTACTTTTTTCACATAAGTTTGAGACTTTTCCATATCACTTTTGATATCATTCTGCAAGAAGGCATAGCAACAAAATGTTTGGGCTGCTGGGTACATTACTTCTTTGATGTCATGTCTCAAAGGACTTGGTGAAGAAATGAAATAAGCTCAAATATACTTTCCATTAAAAGCAAAATCATGTGTTCTTTATAATTTATATTGCTTTTTGAAAAGTCAGGGTAGCATTGAAGATAAAAGAACAAGATTTTCAAATACAGGGTCCAAAAGAGTCAAACACGTTATATTTTAAAAATCCCCACATTAGTCTGTATGGATATATTTGTATCAATAGATACCTAGGCAGATATTAGCTTGGGCTTCAGATACTTCTGGATGTATCAATACTTCAGACACTACCTGTCTGAAAGAATGACTGGAGATTCAACAGAAGCTCAGAACAGCTGAAAACATAGGGAGGTTCCCACATGAATTCACGCTGGGACTTCAAGTAGCTGTTGTCCATCTAGAGTGGAGAGCTATAACCTTTTAGAAATAAGTATTTGAGGATTGAGTGATTGTTCTTCAGTAACCTGCAATATCCAGAAGTTATAAATACAGTCTTGTTATTTTTCTGGCTGGATAACTCCCAATGCTGACCTCAAGGCGGGATGACAACCCCCTTCTCTTGAGTTTCTTCAGACTCTAGTCTTCTCAGTGGGTCTCTGGGTATTTTCACAAGTGATCAGGGATCAGTCACTGCTCTCGCTGCTCCACTCTGTGGTATCCACTGGATACCACACCATCCACTCTGGTCTGATTGCCCATGGTATACTCTGCTGTAACTGCAGGCTGCTTTTATTTCACTTTTTTCTGGATATGGACATGTTCAAATACCTATTTCAAGGCAGCCATAACTGACACTTTCCTCTAAACTTTAGGCTCTGTTGCTGAGTCATCACGCCGGATACCACCATCTTCACTTGGAATGATTTCTTTTTTAGGGCCTCTGTAGGGCTTCCAGGCAATTTGCCTTCTCCCTCTGCTCACCTTTGTTGGTCAGATATGCCATCTATGACTGAACTCTAATCTTGGACCATATTTGAGTTGTTTTCCTTGAAGGCTCCTTATCCCTCATGTAAATCAGTGAATGTAAAGGGATGCCAGAAGCTGTGAGTGACCCAACCCTTCATGCCAGATGGATCCAAGTCTCACGTGTTTCCAGACAACTGGGGACTGTTCAGAGCAACATATGGATTTTGGAGAAGGGGAGAAGTGTTGTTAGCATGAGGTCTCTGTGTTTTTACCCTTCTTACTATGCTAAGTAACAGCAACTTAGATCTCTGGAGAGGCAGAAGGAGAAATGGAGTTCAGATTCTCTGAACTACTGCGAAAACCTTTTTGGGGGCAAGTATTGCTGAGATCTAGAAAAGAATCTCAGTATTTGTGTCTGTGAGTGTGTGTGGAAGAGGGGTTTTATTTGCTTTTTCCTTTACTGAGTAGAGGACATAGCTCGAAAATAAACCCCTTGAATGATTTTGTTCTTGAAACTTTGAGAGTTCAGATGGGTGGGGGATGTGTTGGAGTTTCATTTAGAATTGCTATTAAAAAGCCTTTGTGTATAGATGATGATGCTACTGACATGTACTGCTGGCAAACGAAGTGTTCAGTGGCAATTTTTGTTCTTCGCAGCAGCAGGGATGAGTCTGAGCTGAGGCATCCTTGCTACTCTCCAGGCCCCCATTTGTGAAATGCTTGGCCGCTTCTGGGGAGGAAGTTGATGGCTGGGAACCATTTTCTCTGTGCAATGTTAAGTGCTCCTTGTGGACACTGCTGCCAGAGAGATGACGAAACCCTGGCAAATTATTGTTCATCTCAAGCAGCTCCTAATGTACTTTCCTACTGAGAGGAAGTGGGAAAAGAAAAGGAGGCTGCAACTGGCAGGGGCCAGGGCCTTCCTCTCTTTGGCTGCTCCCCAGCTCCTGGGTCTTGCTTTTGTGGACGCGGTGACCACGCAGGCAGCTCAATCCACGCGCTTAGGACGGCTGCTTATAAACCAGCTGAAGCAGCTGGCAGGTGAAACATTAACATGTTATGCTATAAAATATTTAAAGAAAGCTGTGAATTTAGTTTTCTTTTGATTAGTTCTCCAGATCTATACTTCAGTAGCTTTGCGGAAGGGCCAGAATCAAACCTGAGATGCCCCCAGAGCCCATTTAAGTACTTTGCAGTGTTTACTTAATATTTTAAAGATAAAAAACACCTTGAAACATTGAGCACTGCAAAAGAATAAAACCTATTTATGGACCCCCAGGGCATTTCACCTTTAAGACGGGTAAGCGGTCAGGAAACTGAAGAAGTCTTTCATTTTTATAGCACTAGATAAATTATGGGGTGAGTCAGCTTCAGTGGGGTCTTTTTAACTCTTTCTGTTCTGCTTTCTGGTGTGTGAAACATAATTTCTAGAGAAAACACTTCCTTTTATTACGATGCCTTTCGACACTTTTTATTTCGAATGTTTTAATGAATCTAACAACCAAATGTGTTTTGCCACGATCCAGGGCTTGAAGAGGAAACAAAAGAACTGTAATAGATTTGTAATAGATTTCTGATTCAGAATCAGAAGACAGGGGTTTTAGTCTGACTCTGGTGCTTAGTGGTTATGCTACCTCAAGAAAACCTAAGACTATGCCGATGCCTAGTCATGCAAAGGTGGGCATGTTACTTGTTTTCTGCAACATAAGGAGAATTAATAATGGCTACCTCACTGGACTGCTGTGAGAATTAAGAGTGCAGATACAAAGACGAGCACAAACCCTTTTTGATGATTTCAAGTGTTCAATAATGTTAAATGTTAATAGATCTGAAAGAAAAGCATTTGGTTTTAGCTGTTGTCTTTATTTATAAAATGATGATCATAATATACATCACCTAAGGTTATCATCATATTTAAATGCATATGACGTGTGTGGGCACTTTGAATACTAAATACCATGTAAATGGAATATACATTGATAATCATAATGAATTTTGAGAACTGTCAGAGAAGATGGGTACGTAAGAGAAAACAAGAAAGCAGAGAAGACAGCAGGAAAGTTGGGAACAGACCCACGGAGAGGTTTGCACATTATTAGAAGTGGAAGAACAGAATGAACACTGGCCCCCAAGGCAAATCACACCAAATCCAAACGCTCAATCAAAACCAAAGCAAACATATAAACAAAACAAGACAAAAAACTCAATGACACTCAGCTCGCTGGTGCACAGAGCACGCTAGCTGCTCATCTCCATCTTAAGAAAACATTCTTTATAGCTTTATTCTCAGGAGAACCTGCTGGATAGTGCTGCTGGTTCTGGGATAATTATGAAAAGAGTACTGAGAATATAGAACGAACACAGCTGCTGAAGAACATCACATGGACCTTCCTATTTTAGTCCCAGAGCCGTTTCTCTAGCCCAGCATGGCTTCTCCTTACCCAGGCAGCTCCAGGAGCCCCTCTTTCGTCTTTCTCTTCTTAGGAGATAATCACACCCAACCCAGCACTTTGAATTCTAGGACTGGGGAGATGGATCTCAGTCCCTAACTCCTTACTTTCTTCCTATGCCAGACACAGGCAACAAGGTTTCTCTTTTAAGAAATTTTCTGCTAATAAATGTGTGGTAGTAAACAGGGGATATAAAAAATGAGAAACAGCAAATATGGAAATGTTGCAGAGTTTGTAACAGTAATAGTTCCACTACTAACAGTTGTGTCCAACTCTCTGTGACCCCATGAATTGCATCACACCAGGCTTTCTGTCCTGCACTATCTCCTGGAGTTTGCCCAAACTCATGGCCATTGAGTCAATGATGCCGTCAAATCATCTCATCCTCTGTTACCCCCTTTTCCTCCTGCACTGAACTTTCCCCAGCCTCAGGGTCTTTTCCAATGAGTCGGCTCTTCACATCAGGTGGCCAAAGTATTGGAGCTTTATCTTCAGCATTAGTCTTTCCAGTGAATATTTAGGATTAATTTCCTTTATGATTGACTGCTTTGATCTCCTTGCTGTCCAAGTACTCTCAAGAGTCTTCTCCAACACCAGTTTAAAAACATCAGTTTCTTGGTGCTCGGCCTTGTCTATGGTCAGACTCTCACATCTGTACATGACTACTGGAAAAACCATAGCTTTGACTATGTGGACCTTTGTTGGCAAAGTGATGTCTCTGCTTTTTAATACACTGTCTAGATTTCTCATAGCTTCTCTTCTAGGGAGCAAGTGTCTTTTAATATTAAGGCTGCTGTCACTGTCTGCAGTGATTTTGGAGCCCAGGAAAATAAAGTCTATCACTGTTTCTTCCCCCCATATATTTCTCCCTTTTCCCCCCAATTTATTTGCCATGAAGTGATGGGACCAGATGCCATGGCCTTAGTTTTTTGAATGTTGAGTTTTAAGCCAGCTTTTTCACTCTCCACTTTCACTTTCATCAAGAGGCTCTTTAGTCCTCTTCACTTTCTGCCATTAGGGTGGTGTCATCTGCATATCTGAGGCTGTTGATATCGATACTAATATTTCCACTACTAATAATAATGTCACAATTTCCATTATATTTTACATTAGGAATGGAACTTAAGAGTTAAATTTGAGTCAGCTTCACTAAAGTCTTTCTTTAAAAAAAGAGAATGTGAATATCTGTCTTATATGCCGCATACCTTAGGATTAGAAATTTCCCATGTATGCAGGCAGATATGGGACTCTTTTCCCCTACCCAGTCATTGCTGGGCAGATGTTACTTTGGTACCTCTTGAAATCATTTTTCTTTCCTCTAGTCATGCACACAAATCTGTTAAGAAGCCAAAAGAATGCTTGTGCAAATAGAGAAATTCATGTGAGTTGGAGAGGAGTAAACTATCAAGGAGGTGGGGATAGCTTTTCAGAATCAGTGAGGACATGAATGATGAGTTAATCACTATAAATTAGGATCACAGACCAGGGTTCAAATAAATCAAGCTGATGAAATCACAAATTTAATACTTTGTAAAATATGGCTCACAATGGTAGTTCATATTCAGGCTCCTGATATTTACTGCTCTAAGATATAAAGGCTTGAAAGAGGTTGGTAAACCCTTGAAAGGGTTTTAGGCATGTATGAGTTTTTATGAGTAGAAATTTCTGGACCAGTTCTTATGGTTGTCAGCATGACATTCTGTCTGGTATACAATGCTGTTTGCAGATAGATCCTGTTTCTCCTTACATCTGTGGATGCTGGTGAGCCTGATAAGTAAGTCTCTTATCTGGGTACTCATAATAGTATATAAATTGTCATTTCAGAAATCCTGGGAGTTCTGTAAAAATCTTCTATCCTTCAAAATGGCAGGGGCCTCCATGAGGGCTTAACTGAATCAAACATGGGGGCCAAAGACAGCTCTTTGATGCTGAAATTAGAAGATTAGGGACTATGCTTTCCTTTATTAATCCTCAACAACATGTTCCCTGCCTTCCCAGGGAAGCCAAACACATGACACACAAGATCAGGCAGTTTCCTGCAAGATAAGAGTGGAAGGAAAGTATTTACAGATGGAAGGATGAAGCCATGAGACTAGAACTGGAATGAAGGGCAGAAGCAGTGCCCCTTAATTTTCCTTTGTGTTTTGTTAGCAACAAGTTGTCAATGGGAGCTTTCAAGACTCGTTAGTTTGAGTAAGAACAAATTAGACAAAAAATCTAGTGTTAGATATAAATTAAAAGCTGTTTCTATGCATTGCAAGTCTCTCTCTCTTAAAAGGAGAATGGATTATTTTTTTAAGCCAAAATTTGAAGTTTGGCATTTGTGTCTCCCAATTTTCAGATCATTTATCACAACTTTTCTTTTTTGAGGTGTTAGAATAATGCTCTGAAGAATAGGGATAATGCACATGCCTTTCTAAGCCTCTG
The DNA here is from genome assembly GCF_029407905.1 of Bubalus kerabau. Lineage (NCBI taxonomy): Eukaryota > Metazoa > Chordata > Mammalia > Artiodactyla > Bovidae > Bubalus > Bubalus kerabau. Next base: position 55,111,001 of record NC_073642.1, on the reverse strand, counting down.
GGGACCAGGCAGAGTTTGGAGTGATTTAGGGGCAACCAGACAATGCTTCATTACCCAGGAAACTGACCCTTCTCCCATCTGCTGTAAATGAGATCTGAAAACTTTCTCCATCCTATTATCTTGTCAATTCCTAGCATCAGTTTCTAACAAGAGACTTGAAAGGCAATATAGCTCTTTGGCTGGAAAAAAAAAAAGTACTTAGGATTTAGTGGACTGTAACTTGGTTGCAAATCCAAATTTAGCTTGTAATATGATTTCCTTCATGCAGATTGCAATGTTTACATCTTGTAATGAAACCCATGTTTCTTTGTATCAGTGATTCTTGAATGGGAAACAGTGGAGAAGAGTGACATGGATGTAAAGATATATCTCCTACATACCTCTGCATGAACATTGACCATTACAGAGTGAAAGTTGAATATGAATACAGGAAAATTCATAGAATTTTTATTCATGAAAATTAACTGTATTTTGTCACTTGTGTACTGTACTATTTCAAAGCTTTCATTATCAAATTCTTGCTTCTCTCTGTCCCAAATTTGTTCATGCATCCAAAAGGCACTTTTTTTCTCATTTTTTAAAAGGATAGGTGAGTGGGTGGCTTGATTCTATTTAGAAAGAAAGAAAAAAGAAAAAGATTGCCCATACATTTCTCATAAACTGATCTGGTTAGACTTTTGGTTGCAAAGAACTCAGCCTGAATAAAGCTGGGGCTTATTGTAGGACTCTGTATGGATTAGAACTGGGAGTGAAAGGATGAGTGGAACAAAAACAGCTCTAATGTCCAGCTTCTTTATTGATCTTTCTCAGGGTCCCTTCTATGGCATGACTGTGTCACTCCTGGTGTTGGAACCATTTTTTCTCTTCCTCTGTTTTAGTCGCTTTGGGTGATATGGAGCCTGTTGTAGCCACTGTTTCATCTCCAGCTGAAAGACTCCTTTCAAGCTTCAGCTCTTACTGTACATTTCTCAGGCTTGTGTTTCAGGCCTGTGTTCCTGAGAGTCAGGATCTTATTGTCGTAGCTCACCTTGTATAAGTCATCGGCTAGCCAACGGATGGTATGGTAGATTGCAGAAAGAGCCACAGTTTTCTGTAACCACATACTTGCAATGTGATTTTGTAGCCTCTTGCATCAAGAGATGGAGTCTATTTCTCTATCCTTAAATCTAGGCTGGCTTTGGCTAGTAGGAAGAAACAAGTGAGGTTGCATACTTGGCCCTTTGGAAGCCTTAAACTCTTCCTCTATTTCTCTTGGAACCCTGCCATATGCCTTGGCTAGGCTGATGGAAATTAAGAGACCAAGTGAACAGAGATAAGCCCTCTTAGACTAGCCAGGCTCCAGGTACTGGCAGCTTACTGAAAATTCATGAATGGGCCCAACCAAGTCTGGCCCAAATCAGCCAAATCAACTAGTCTATTCTGGACAAATTGCTGCCCTATTTAACCAAGAGGTAAATTCATGGCTGTTGCTTTAAGCCACTAAGTATTAGTATAGTTTGCTATACAGCTGTTGTTCTTCAGTTGCTCAGTCGTATGTGACTCTTTGCCAACCCATGGGCTGCAGCATGCCAGGCTTATCTGTCCTTCACTATTTCCCAGAGTTTGCTCAAACTCATGTCCACTGAGTTGGTGATGCCATCCAACCAATTCGTCCTCTGTCTCCCCCTTCTCCTCCTGCCTTCGATCTTTCCCAGCATTAGGGTCTTTTCCAATGAGTTAACACTTTGCATCAGGTGGCCAAAGTATTGGAGCATCAGCATCAGTCCTTCCAATGAATATTCACGACTGATTTCCTTTAGAATTGACTGATTTGATCTCCTTGCTGTCCAAGGGACTCTCAAGAGTCTTCTCCAACACCACAGTTTAAAAGCATCAATTCTTCGGCACTCATCCTTTTTTACTGTCCAGCTCTCACATCCATACACGACTACTGAAAAACGATAGCTTTGAGTATACACACCTTTGTCGGCAAAGTGATGTCTCTGCTTTTTAATACACTGTTTAGGTTTGTCATAGCTTTTCTTCCAAAGAGCAAGCTGCAGTCACCATCCACAGTGATTTTGGAGCCCAAGAAAATAAAGTCTGTCACTGTTTCCATTGTTTTGCCATCTATTTGTTATGAAGAGATGGGACCAGATGACACGATCCTCATTTTTTGAATGTTGAGTTTTAAGCCAGCTTTTTCACTTTCCTCTTTCACCTTCGTCAAGAGGCTCTTTAATTCCTCTTCACTTTCCGCCATAAAGGTTATGTCATCTGCTATCTGAAGTTGTTAATATTTCTCCCAGCAGTCTTGATTCCAGCTTGTGCTTCATCCAGCCCATCCTTTTGCATGATGTACTCTGCATAGAAGTTAAATAAGCAGGGTGACAGTATACAGCCTTTATGTACCCCTTTCCCAGTTTGGAACCAGCCCATTGTTCCATGTCTGGTTCTGTTGCATCTTGACCTGCATACAGGGTTCTCAGGAGGCAGGTAAGGTAGTCTGGTATTCCCAATTCTTTAAGAATTTTCCACAGTTTTGTTGTGATCCACACAGTCAAAGGCTTTAGCATAGTCAGTGAAGCAGAAGTAGATATTTTTCTGGAATTCTCTCTCTGTTTTTTTTCCTATGATCCAATGGATGTTGGCAATTTGATCTCTGGTTCCTCTGCCTTTTCTAAATCCAGCTTGTACATTTGGAAGTTCTCAGTTCACATACTGTTGAAGCCTAACTTGATGGATTTTGAGCATTACCTTGCTAGCATGTGAAATGAGTGCAATTGTGTCATAGTTTGAACATTCTTTGGCATTGCCCTTCTTTGGGATTGGAATGAAAACTGACCTTTCCTAGTCCTGTGGCCACTGCTGAATTTTCCAAATTTGCTGGCATATTGAATACAGCACTTTCACAGCATCATCTTTTATGATTTGAAATAGCTCAACTGGAATTTCTTTTCTTCCACTAGCTTTGTTTGTAGTGATGCTTCCTAAGGCCCACTTGACTTCACACTCTAGAATGTCTGGCTCTAGATGAGTGATCATACCATTGTGGTTATCTGGCTTAGTCAAAACAGTAAAAAGTAAATAATAAAGAGATATAGCTCACCCTCTATATTTGCTGGTTCCACATCAATGGATTAAACCAACCATGGGTAGAAAATATTTGGGGAAGAAAATTCTAGAAATTTTCAAAAAGAAAATTTGAATTTGCCACGTATGAGAACTATTTATATAGCATGTACATTGCAGTTACAACTATTTATATAGACTTTGCATTTTAATCTGTATACTATAAGTAATACAGAGATGATTTAAAGTATATGGGAGGATGTACATAGGTTATATGCAAATACTATGTTGTTTTTATATAAGAGACTTGAACATCCTGGATTTTGGCATCTGCTGGCATCCTGAAACTTGTCCCCTATGGATACTGAGGGAGAACTCTATTCCTTTTGGTCTAACCAGCCCTGGTAGGCAGTTTGCTGGCATTATGGCAAAAAATGTGACTATTTGCCTCTTTCTCAGTGGCTATGAGCAAGGCAGTTTTAGTTAGGAAGAATGTAGCCTTTAGTAATTCAGCAAATATTTGTTAACTGCCTATAATGTGTCATGTACTGTTAGGCAATAGAAATCAAGGGTGATAAAAAAATATACCTAGTCAATTAGTAGTGATGAATAAATGGAATTTTCACTCAGTAGGGGAGACAGACATTAATCACATAATCACCCTGAAGAATATTTAATTACAAACAGATAAGGCTGTTACGTGAAGACTTACATTTTTATGAGGGCAACAACAAAGTCTTAGACCGGGTCTTAAAGGCTAAGTGGTGCTTGAGCAAAGATCCTTTTATTAGGGAAAAGGGTAAGGAGAGTGGTTTGTGGATAAAAGGAAGGTCTTTTCAACATGCCCAAAGATTCCATGATGGAAGCTAATATGATACATTCAAAAAGTTGAGTGAAGTTCAGTGTGAGTATGACTGGAATAGGGCTCTGAGGTTGGGGCCAGGAGTGAGGGGAACTGTGAAGAAACGTGAGTGGGGAGTTGTGTAGGGCTTGAGCACATGGGGACTTATAGGCAATGTTATGGATTTTGGGGATGTGCAAAGCTACTGGGACTGGAGTGAGAAGGATAGCATGGGTGCATGATCAGTTTTGTGTTTTGGAAAGATCACACTACACTGCATGCAGCTGAGAAATGATTGAATTGAATTCAAACTGAGTGAATGTGGAAAGATCAGCTAATAGGCTATCACATTGTGATGGTGAAGAGATGATCATAGCTGGGAATAAATTAGTAGCTGTGAGAAGGCAGATTTGAGTGATGCTTAGGAAATAGAAGGCTTCCCTTGTGGCTCAGACAGTAAAGAATCTGCCTGCAGTGCAGGAGACCTGGGTTTGATCCCTGGGTTGGGAAGATCCCCTGAAGAAGGAAATAGCAATCCACTCCAGTATTCTTGCTTGCAAAGTCCCATGGACCGAGGAGCTTGGCGAGCTACAGTCCATGGGGTCACAAAGAGTTGGACACAACTGATCGACTAACACTAGGAGATAGAACCAGTAAGGTAAGACCAAGATGCTAGGAGATAAGATTGTGGGACTTGGATATAAAGGCTGAGGGACAGGAAGTTGTTGAGAGAGACCTATAGACTTCTGGCTTTCACAAGCAGATGAATGAGTGTGCTACTTCCCAAGGTTAGAAATGCTGGAACAGGAAGGAGTAGGTCTGGAGAGTGAAATCGTGAGACTTATAGTCATGTTGAGTTTGAGGTGCTCTGAGGTCTCCAGATAGAAATATTGATTAAGGGATAGGCTAACCAGATGTTCAAACTGAATTTAGAAAAGCCAGAGGAACCAGAGATCAAATTGCCAACATTCATTGGATCATAGAAAAAGCAAGAGAATTCCAGAAAAACAGCTACTTCTGCTTAATTGACTGCGCTGAAACCTTTGACTGTGTGGGTCACAACAAACTGGAAAATTCTTCAAGAGAGGGGAATACCAGACCACCTTACCTGACTCCTGAGAAACCTGTATGCAAGTCAAGAAGCAACAGTTAGAACTGGACATGGAACAAAAGACTGGTTCCAAATTGGGAAAGGAGTACATCAAGGCTGTGTGTTGTCACCCTGCTTATTTAACTTCTATGCAGAGTACATCATGCGAAATGAAGGGCTGGAATAAAGCACAAGCTGGAATCAAGATTTCCAGGAGAAATATCAATAACCTCAAATATGCAGATGACACCACCCTTATGGCAGAAGGTGAAGAGGAACTAAAGAGCCTTTTGATGAAAGTGAAAGAGGAGAGTGAAAAAGTTGACTTACAGCTCAACATTTAGAAAACGAAAATCATGGCATCTAGTCCCATCACTTCGTGGCAAACAGATGGGGAAAAAATGGAAACAGTGACAGACTTTATTTTCCTGGGCTCCAAAATCACTGTGGATGGTGACTGCAGCCATGAAATTAATAGAAGAGCTGTGATAAACCTAGACAGCATATTAAAATGCAGAGACATTACTTTGCCAACAAAGGTCTGTCTAGTCAAAGCTATCTATGGTTTTTCCAGTAGTCATGTATGGATGTGAGAATTGATGCTTTTGAACTATGGTGTTGGAGAAGACTCTTGAGAGTCCCTTAGACTGGCAAGGAGATCAAACCAGTCAATCCTAAAAGAAATCATTCGTGAATATTCATTGGACGGACTGATGCTGAAGCTGAAGCTCCAACACTTTGGCCACCTTATAAGAAGAACTGACTCATTGGAAAAGACCCTGATGCTGGGAAAGATTGAAGGCAGGAGGAGAAGGGATGACAGAGGATGAGATGTTTGGATGGCATCACTGACTCAATGGCCATGAGTCTGAGCAAGCTCCAGGAATTGGTGATGGACAGGGAAGCCTGGCGAGCTGCAGTCTGTAGAGTCTGACAGAGTTGGACACAACTGAGTGACTGAACTGAACTGAACTGAGAGGTCCTGTAATGTTTTCTCTCAGCCAAAACGTGTACTTTGGGGCTTCCCTAGTGGCTCAGACAGTAAAGAGTCTGCCAGCAATGCAGTAGACCTGGGCTCGATCCCTGGTTTGGGAAGATCCCCTGAAGAAGGAAATGGCAGCCCACTCCAGTATTCTTGCCTGGAAAATCCCATGGATGGAGGAGCTTGACGGGCTACTGTTCATGGGGTCACAAAGAGTTGGAAATCACTGAACGACTAATGCTCTGTAAGTTAGAGGAGAAGAAACTTCAGCAAACATTGGTATTGAGTTAGCAACTGAAGTTTTGGACATGGAGAGACTCTGAGGCAGACACTGTAAATGATAGTCCATAAGCCAAAACTGAACCACATAGCTTGTCAGCTTAACACAGTATTAAAAATAAGAATTGTGCCTGTGATGTGGCAGCCTGGATGGGAGGAGAGTTTGAGGGAGAATGGATACATGTGTATACATGGCTGAGTCCCTACATTGTTCACCGAGAACTAACGCGACATTGTTAATTGGCTATATCCCAATACAATATAAAAAGTTTAAAATAAAAAAAATAAAAATTGAGCAGACATATAAAAATCAGAATTATTTCATAGCAGTTCAGTAGGAGTGGGAGTAGGAAGTCTGGAGTCTATTGTAACTTTTATAAGAATACTAGTCTTTTTGGATCAGGGTTCTACCTTTATTAGTTCTTTTAACCTTTTCTCCTTGAAGGCCCTGTTTCCAAATACAGCCACAATGCGGGTTAGATCTCTAACATATGAATTTTAGGAGGATACCTTTCAGCCTATTACATGGGCTTAATGATATTCTCTGGTTCTTTGACCTCTTTACTTTCTCCAAGTCCATCAATCCTCTTTTTTCTTAATTTTCCTCCTTAGGTAGTATGGATTGAGAAGGCAATGGCACCCCACTCCAGTATTTTTGCCTGGAAAATCCCATGGACGGAAGAGCCAGTAGGCTGCAGTCCATGGGGTCACTAAGAGTCGGACACGACTGAGTGACTTCACTTTCACTTTTCACTCTCATGCTTTGGAGAAGGAAATGGCAACCCACTCCAGTGCTCTTGCCTGGAGAATCCCAGGGATGGGGGAGCCTGATGGGCTGCTGTTTCAGGGATCACACAGAGTCGGACACGACTGAAGTGACTTAGCAGCAGCAGGTAGTATGGAGTCCATAGTTCTTCATTTCAGTAAAACTATGAATCTATAAATTCCTATCCCTTTGTCTTTCCATTATAACCATTTGATGAAATTCTACTCTTCAGTGGACCTTACTCTTCAATTCTCTATACCTACACTGCAGCAGCCAAGAAGTTTTGGAAAAAAGCATACAATGTCTAAATTCTATGGTCAATTTTTAATTCTCTCTTTCTTTGTAGCATCCTATCTTTTTCTTCTACACGTACCCAAACTCCTTCAAATATCTCTGTACTCATGGTTTCAATTTCCCCACTCCTTATATTGGCTTCCTAGCAGTGTTATAACAATGCACCATAAACTTGGTATATTTTAAAATAACAGGCATTATTCTCTCACAGTTCTGGAGGCTGGGATTCCAAAATCAATGTGTCAACAAAGCTGTGCTCCTTCTGAGGTCTCCAAGGATGAGTCCTTCCTTGTCTCTTCTTCACTCTTGGTGTTGCCAGAAACCCTTGGCATTTCTTGGCTTGTGGATGCAATCTCTATCTCTGTTTTCTCATGGTGTTCTCTCTGATGTCTTTCGATGCCCAAATTTTCTTCTGTAAGGACAAGAGTCATTTGACCCACTCCAGTATTCTTGCCTGGAAAGTCCCATGGAGAGAGGAGCCTGGCAGGCTATAGTCCATAGTGTTCCAGAGTCAGACACAACTGAGCTACTGAGCATGCATGAGCAATCTAATATGACCTCATCTTAACACAATTGCATCTGCAAAGGTTTGACTTCCAAAGTCACAATTTCCAGGTGGACATGAATTGAGGGGTAGGGGTTGGAGAGCATCACTCAAGTCAGTAATTTCTAAAGCTCCTAAACCCACTTCTATATAGCTGCAGGATCCAGCTTAAAAACAAAATGAAACAAACCACCAAATACAAAACAACAACAGAAAACCCCACAAAAAAGGGTAAGATTGCCAGCTTGTAAGATTCTAAATTCAGTGAGTATATCTCAGTTTGCATCTCATTTGTTCTCTTGGCCACATGTGAAACACACTAGTCACTCTCCTTTTCTGACAACACTCTCTTCCCATCACTTCCAAGTTGTCCTCCTATCTCTGTGATTCCTTCTCAACTTCCTCAGCAAATCTGTCTTTCTCTTTCAGGCCATTACATGTTAGAATTTCTTCAGGCTCAATCTTATAGGGACGCCCTATGATGATCAAGTAGGGAACATAAATGAAAGAAACAGGTCAGGTGGAAATGTGTCACTCTAGAGAACTCATGAGCTGTAGCCAATTTTTGCTGCACTGGAGAGGGAACCCAATGTTGTCAGAGGTTCTAATTCTTTTGTTTGAATCCTAAAGCCCAGCCAGCCTCTTGTAGAATTGAGAGGAACATGAGTAGTGAGTGATAAGGATAATAAGAATGATAATTTATGAGAGAAAGTAAGGACTGGAGTCTCCAGTCAGTCACTTATTTTCATCTTCTATTTTTTGACTCCCACACTCCCATTTTTTTGGTGTGTATGAAAAATAACATAGATTCTATACAGTCAATAACAATGGCATTACGATTTTAATTATTAGAACATCTAGGGAAATGTTAATATTTTTAGTAGATACATCCTTCACATTACCTTTAAGTCTTTAAGATTATTCTTAGACACATGGAACTCTGCTCAATGTTATGTGTCAGCCTGGATGAGAGAGGAATTTTGGGGAGAATGGATACATCTATATGTACGGCTGAGTCCCTTCACTATTCTCCTGAAACTGTCACAACATTGTTTGTTAATTGGTTATACTCCAATACAAAATAAAAATTTAAAAATTATGCTTAGAATGCAGACAATGAAACTGGAAAAGTCCCATGTTAATTCAATGAAAATAGCAGCACAGACGATGTGTCAATTATATTTCATAAGAAAAGAGTTAAAAGTCATTGTATATTAAGGGGAAGTGGTTCATATCTTTTATTTTGTTCCCAACAGGTCGCTAACTTTGTGACCTCTGTCACCTTTGTCCCCTATGCACACCCGTCATGAAAATCTCTTGAAGTTTTCTTAGCCAACTGCAGTTTCCCTTCCAAGGTTGTATTGATTTCATAGCATTTTGTAGTTGGCACATCTTGACATGAACCATGGATGCTATTTTGAATTCTCAATGCCTTTTATTAGATCTTTAAATCAATTACTACTAATATGATGAGAAATTCAGAGTTTTCAACCACAGGCACTGTTCTCGGTACTTCAGCTTGACAGCATATGAGATTGGAAAATAGATGAATTGAATTGAACCCAAGCTTTCTGACTCCTAAATCAAGTTTCTTTCCAGCTAACTGTTCTGCTTAATAAATGGTAATTTACTTTGATCCTTACAAGTTAAGTGAGTTGGAGATCATAACAGCACTTTAATTCATATTCACATGCTTATGAGAGAGGGAAATCAGAGATCAGAAAGAGGGCTGAGGGAGTTATGGTGGGTGGTATAATGGGGAAACGAGAATCAGTCAGGATTAAAAGGATTTGAATGTTTACATTTTAACCTAAATTTATGTGTGAGCTTATGTCCATTTTTATTTTTCTTTCTTCTATTAAATTTTTTTATGTCTTTTTCTCCATCTTTTATGTCTTGTTCTTCCATCTCCACTTCCCCCATTTCTTCTTTTATCTACTATTTATAAAACTACAGCAGTTTTCATTTGTTGAATTTAGTGGCTAAAGTACCTCATATGAATTACCATTAAACAGCAAATGCATAAGCCTCTGTATTTCTTTCTTCCAAAAGAGAAATATAATCTCTTTTTAAAAACTAATTTATTTTTTATCGAAGGATAGTTGCTTTACAGAATCTTGCTGTTTTCTGTCAAACCTCAACATGAATCACGTACAGTTCAGTGGTTTTTGTATATTTAAAGAGATGTATAGCCATTACCACTATAATTCAAGAACATTGTCATCATCATTAAAAAACCCTACCTAATATGATCCCATAATTTCACTTATGGGTGTAAACCCAAAGAATTGAAATCAGGGTCTTGAAGAGATATTTGTGCATTCATGTTCATAACAGCATTATTCACAATCACCAAGAGGTGGAAGCAAGTGGAGTGTCCGTCAGTGGGTGAATGGATAAAGAAAATGTGGTACATATATACTATGAGACAGTATTCATTTTTAAAAGGGAAAGAAATTCTGACATATGCTGCAACATGAGGTGTGTGTAGTTGTCAGGGGGTGAGGGGATGGGGAAAAGTGAATTAGTGTTTAATGGGTACAGAGTTTTTGCAAGATGATTTCTAGGGATGGATGTTGATAATGGTTGCATAACAATATGAATGCATTTAGTGCCATCAAACTGTACATTTAAATATGGTGGTGATACATTTTAAATGTATATTTTAACACAATTAAAGAAAAGAAAAAACTCTGTCTGTACCCATCATTAGTCACTCTCGAGTCTTCTCTCTTCCCAGCCCCTGGCAACCACTACTCTACTTTCTGTCTCTATAAACTGGCCTATTCTGGACATTTAATATAAATGGAATCATCCAATATGTGGCCTTTTATGTTTTGTTTCTTTTGCTGAGAATTATGCTTTTAATATTCATGTTGTTGTGTGAATCAGTCTTTCATTTTTCCTGAATTGTACTTTTTTCCTTTGGCCACGCCACACAGCTTTTGGGAGTTCTCCAACCAGGGTTTGAACCTGGGCCACACTAGTGAGAGTACTGAGTCCTAGCCGATAAGCCACCAGGGAACTCCCGCAAGTCCTTCCTATTTTATGACTGAAGGATATTCTAGTGTATGAATGTACCACATTATGTTTACCCATTTATCAGTTGCTGGATATTTGGGTTGTTTCCACTTTTTTGGCTGTTGTGAATAATACTGCTGTGAGCATTTGTGTATAAGTCTTTGTGTGGACGTATGTTTTCATTTCTTCTGGGTAAACACCAAGGAGTTGAATTGTTGGGTCATATGGTATTCTATATTTAATATTTCAGGGAACCATCAAACTGTTTCTCAAAGTGGCTGCACCATTTAACAGTCCTACCAGCAATGTATGAGTGTTTCATTTCTCCACATCCTCACTGATGCTTGCTATACTTTGTTAAGATTCTGGTCATCCTAGTGTGTGTGAAATGATATCTCATAGTGGATTGGATTTGCATCTCCACAGTGACTAGTGACATCTTTCACTCGTGTATCCTTTTTTTTTTTTTTGAGAAATGTTATTCAAATCCATTGCCCATTTTAAGATTGTCTTTTTTTAAATTGAGTTGTAAGAATTATTCATATATCTGTAATAAGACTTTTATTAAATATATGACTTGTGAATATTTAATCCCAATCTGTGGGTTGTTTTTTCACTTTTTACATGGTATCTTTTGAATTAAAATAGTTTTTAATTTGAGAAAGGTCAATTTGTCTATTTTTCTTTTGCTATGTATCATATTTAAGAAACCCAAGGTCACAAAGTTTTATTCCAATAATTTATCCTAATGGTTTTATAGTTTTTGCTCTGACATTTATGTCTGCTATCCATTTTGAGTTATTCATTCAGTCATTCATTCACATGTTCATTAATCCAGTTGTTTCAGGACCACATATTGTAAAGACTATCAATTTCCCATTGAATTTTCTTGGCACTTTTGTTAAAAATCAATTGACCATAAAAATATGGGTTTATTTCTAAACTCTCAATTCTACTTCATTGACCTATATTTCTGTCTCTTGTGAGAGTTGGACTATAAAGAAAGCTCAGTGCTGAAGAACTGATGCTTTTGAACTGTGGTGTTGAAGAAGACTCTTGAGAGTCTCTTGGATGGCAAGGAGATCCAGTCAGTCCATGCTAAAGGAAATCAGTCCTGAATATTCATTGGAAGGACTGATGCCGAAACTGAAACTCCAATAGTTTGGCCACTTGATGCAAAGAACTGACTCGTTGGAAAAGATCCTGATGCTGGGAAAGATTGAAGGTAGGAGGAGAAGTGGACGACAGAGGATGAAATGGTTGGATGGCATCACCAACTCGATGGACATGAGTTTGAGCAAGCTCTGGGAGTTGGACAGGGAAGCCTGGCATGCTGCAGTCCATGAGGTCGCAAAGAGTTGGACATGATGGAGTGACTGAACTGAACTGAACTGATACTCTCTTGGCTACTGTAACTTTGTAGTAACTTTTGAAATTAGGAAGTGGTTGGGTCCCTTGTAATTGGGTCACTTCTATCTCCACATAAATTTTTGGATCAGCTTGCCAATTTGTGCATATAAGCTGGCAGGGGTTTTGATAGGAGTTGTATTGAATATGTAGATTAATTTGGGGGAATATTACATTTTAATTGCTGGTGAATCTCAGGTTTTTGTTTCATTGCAAAAGAAGTTGGAGACGAAGTGATATTAAGAAGTGGATTTATTTAGAGAGAAACACACTTCACAGAGTGTGGGCCATCTCAGAAGGCAAGAGGCCCTAAAATATGGCGTGATTTGTGTTTATGGGCTGGGTAATTTCATAGACTGGGCTTCCCAGGTGGCTCAGTGGTAAAGAATCCGTCTGTCAACGCAGGAGATGTAGATTTGATCCCTGGGTTGGGAAGATCTCCTGGAGAAGGAAATGGCTGCCCACTCTAGTTTGCCTGGGAAGTCCCATGGACAGAGGAGCCTAGTGGGCTATAGTCCATGGGGTTGAAAAAGAGTCTGACATAGCTATTAAACAACAATTTCATGGCTAATGAGTGGGAGCAATATTCACCAGTTATTCTGAAGAAGGGGCAGGGGTTTTCAGGAGCTGGGTCACTACCCACTTTTTGGCATTTTTACAACTGGCTTCAGAACTATCATAGTGCTGGTGGGTGTGTCATTTAGCTAATGTATTACAACCAGTGTATGAGGCTCAGGGTCCCCTGGAAGTTGAATCTTCTGCCATCTCAGACCCAACTGATGCTAACCAGTCTTTGTCATGTCCTATGGTTATTATCAGGGCTTTCCTGATGGCTCAGTGAGTAAAGAATCCATCTGCAATGTGGGAGACTCAGAAGATGCAGGTTTGATCCCTGCATCAGGAAGATCCCCTGGAGGAGAAGATGGCAACCCTCTCCAGTATCCTTGCCTGAAAATGCCCATGGACAGAGGAGCCTGGTGGGATATAATCCAAAGGGTCACAAGGAGTCAGACATGACTGAGCACGCACGATGACATGGTTATCATCATTCTTTTAAAAGCTGTGCCTTGCTCCCCTCCCTCCTGTTCCACTCCTCCCTCCCACATTCTTCTTTTTTTCAGTTTAAAATTAAAAAAAAATTAATTAATTAATTTTAATTTGAGGCTAATTACTTTACAATATTGTAGTGGTTTTTGCCATACATTGACATGAAGCAGCCATGGGTGAACTGTGTTCCCTATCCTGAAGCCCCCTCCCACCTCCCTCCCTGTACCATCCCTCAGGGTCATCCCAGTGCACCAGCCCTGAGCCCCCTGTATCATCCATCAAACCTGGACTGGTGATCTATTTCAAATATGTTAATATACATGTTTCAATGCTATTCTCCCAAATCATCCCACCCTCGCCTTCTCCCACAGAATCCAAAAGTCTGTTCTTTATCTCTGTGTCTCTTTTGCTGTCTTCTGTATAGGGTCATGGTTACCATCTTTCTAAATTCCATATATATGCGTTAATATGCTGTATTGGTGCTTTTCTTTCTGACTTACTTCACTCTGTATAATAGGCTCCAGTTTCATCCACCTCATTAGAACTGATTCAAATGCATTCTTTTTAATAGCTGAGTAATATTCCACTGTATTCCCACATTCTTATAGGAAGCAGAGGGGCAATGGTCCATTTTCTGTAGCTGCTTCAAGGCTGAGTAGGGACGTTGACTCTGACTATCAGGATGCCTGATCTGAAGCAGAGCATTTCTTGCACCAGGGTTTAAAACTCCCACAGCAGAAACTGGTTCCCTTCCCTGGAGGGGGTATTCTGGGAGTACTTTTGGGGTGACCAGGAGGTGGGTTAAGACAGCTACCAGAAGCCTGGCTTGCCATCATTCCTTTCTTAAGTCATGCTTTTCCTTCTTTTCCTACTCAATCTGGTCTCTACTGTTAAGAACACTGAAGTCTGTGTCAATAAGAAGGCTTAGAAAAGTTCAGGGCCCATGGCAAGCTTTTGGGTTGGAATTCTTTGGTGAACCAGCTAGGGTTGTTAGAGAATCTGCCTAAGCAGGTGTGACATTGGTTAAAGTCAGACAACGAAGAAGGGGCATGGACTCTGGTAATTCCCAGAGGCCCACCTACTGCTTCCAGAAGGAGGAAAAGAGGCTCTGGCTGCATTTCTGGCATAGAAAGGTAAAGAGACTTATAGGGTTGAGGAGAGGATGAAGATGGTGGGAGTGTTGAGGCTTGGGTCTTCTGTCTGGGGCTCCTGTTCTTCTAGGGCTGCCCCTAGCAAGGGCTTTTTTTTAGTATGAATGGGTCCCAGTTGATGAGGTTCCCTACCATAGGACCTACATAGCTCCAGGTTTTCTCTTTGCACTGTAAAAGCCTGTACATAAGGACTTCTGTCTGTTTCCCCTGCCCTCTGCAAAAGATGTCTAACTGTAGAATGGTATTATAGTTGAGGCTCCCATTTCCGGGCTAGGCCTCATTGTCTTCAAGTTTATAGGTGGATGTTCCAAAAGAAAATGAGCTTTTTTTTGTTGCTGTTTTAAAGACTCTAGAAAAAACTTTTTGCAGTGACTAAAAATGCACCTGAGAGATGAGTCCTTGGGGATGGAGGAAGTGGTTCCTATTATCCTTTCAGGGAGAGAATATTCCTATACCAGAGAGGAGCACTAGCGTTAGCAGGTCCCATGGAGGGTCTCTAAAGCAGGACTGGTTCCAGGCATCCCCATCCACCTAGTCCTGTTGACTTCATTCACAGTGAGGGTGGATATTGCCCATGTGGCCAGGACCCAGCCTCTTAGGGCCTATGTCCTATCCTGCATCTGTGGTAACCCAGGATGATTGACCTTCCTGAAGCCTTCTTTATAGATTTTATAGATTAATCCCTGTGTTCCGGGAAATGTTCCCCTGGAATGGACAGCCTCACGGTTCTGAGACCTTTTAAAGTTCCAGTCTTTTTCTCTAAAAAGGTGGTTAAATTTTGGAAAACAGGCACTGGCCATTAAGAGAGATGGTCTTTGGGAAAACAACAACACCAACAACAACTCTCTTCTCCTTTCCTGTTGTGGGCAGCACCCCTGGGCCTCAGTGTCATCCTTCCCCTGCCCCTTCCCACACATCGGCTCTGGCTAGCCGCTAGCTGGCAGTGGGACTGGGTGCATGAATGGACATGGAAACAGAGGCAAGAGGCACTGAGACTGTAGCCAGGGGGATGGAGGGTTCTGACCCTGGAAGGACACTCCCAATTGTAGGACTGGAGGGGAGGCGAGCACAGCAAATGTGGGTCATTGCCTGGGCATGTATCCCTGGGGTGCAGCAATGTGCGAGACCCACCTGTCTTGAATTGCCTGCCCCTCCCTAACAGGGTGGGATGGCGGTGGGGTCAGGTGGCCCTGGATGGGGCCAGACAAACACCAGGAGGTGGGCAATGAAGGATGTTTCCACCACCCTTGATCCCAACCGCGTAGCACTGGACCATCCCCCGCCAGCCCCCTTACATCCTGAGGGCATGAGCACAGATCTCCAGCTGGTGAGGGAGCTTCCAAATGGATTGCAGTCTCTGTGACCATGGCACAAACTCCAAATAAGGCAGTATTTTATATTTTTACATAGTTGGACCTGTTAACAGTTAGTTAAATGGTGGATAAGGGAAACCTTGAGTGAAAAATCCTATGGTCTGGGCCCCTAGCTGACTGGGAGGATGGCTGGAAAAGTTCCCTGTCATTCCCTGTGCATGTGTAACAGTAAGAAGCAGAAAACCTAGCGACAAGGTTGAAAAATGCCTGCCAGATTTCTTTTTCCCATTTCCAGCAGAGTAAGGCAGCACCTCTTAAGCGCAAGGGGGGTGAGAGGTTGTTTGAAAAGGCAACAGAATAAGAAAAAGAAGGAGAGAAAAGGAGAGCCAGAGATCCTTGGTGGGAAGTACAGTAGCAGAGAAGCTGTGCTTACCCAGTTCTCCTGGCTGGCTTTTCTAAGATGTTGCTCGTGAATTTCAGGCTCTTGCTTCATCACAAAAGAATGCAGAGATGAAATGATAGTATGAACTGGATTTATTTAGAGAGAAACACACTCCACAGACAGAGTGTGGGACATCTCAGTAGGCAAGAGAACATTGAAATTTGGCGTGGTGAGTTTTTATGGGCTGGGTAATTTCATAGGCGAATGAATGTGAGGTTTAGTCCAATTATTTTGGGGAAAGGGTGGGGATTTCCACTCCTCACTTTTTGGCCTTTGATGGTTGACTTCAGAAGTGTCAGGATGCTGATGATGTGTCATTTAGTGTATGCTAATGTAGCACAATGGGTGTAAAGTGAGGCTCAAGGTCCACCGGGAGTCAAATATGCTGCTCTCTTGGACCCAGTTGATTCTAACCAGTCTTTGTATATCCTATGGCTTTTATCATTCTTTTAAATTTTGTGTCCTGGCCCCTTCCCTCCTGTTTCAACCTCAGAGGTAGTTAATTCACATAACTTTTTAAATCAGAAAACTTGGTATTATTCTCCCCCTTACCATCTGTCCCAGTTACTAACTCACTGTTAATTAACTTTGAAGTCTATGCTTAAACTTTCCTTGAGACTCAGCAGGTAAAGCATCCGCCTACAATGCAGGAGACCTGGGTTCTATCCTTGGGTTGGGAAGATCCCCTGGAGAAGGGGAAGGCTACCCACTCCAGTATTCTGGCCCAGAGAATTCCATGAACTGTATAGTCCATGGGGTCACAAAGAGTCAGACGCAACTGAGTGACTTTCACTTTGAATACCTCTCCTTCTCTACCACCTTAGCAACAGTGCTATTTTTATTCAAAACTTTGCTGGGGTTAGTTCAGTAGTTGTCTACTCAGTCTCTGTATCTCCAGTTTCTTCTCATACAATCCGTTCTGTACACCAGTAACAACATGTATTTTTCTAAAGCATGTTTCTTATCATGTGGCTTTTCTGCTAGAAACTTCAAGCGGCTTCCTAGCCTCTGGATAAAGCCTAAAAAATCCTCTCCAAACTTCTTAGCATAATGTACAAGGCCATACAAAAACTGTGTCAAGCCTATTTTTCTAGCTTTGTTTTCTGCCACCCTTCTGGTAGAGTCTCGCCTTTGCTAATACTTTGGAAGGAAGAGGGATACAGTGTTGATGGTTTGTCATGTTTCTCCTGAATTGCTTGTTATTCTCAGAAATACCATAATTGTCATGCTTCTGTATGTAGCACTTTAGTTCTTCTACTTGGAATATTTCCTGTTATGTGTGTAGAGATGTTCCTGAATCTATGCTTCTAAGACCTCTGATTTTATTCATATCTCTTATAGCTCATTGGGGTAGCTTATCTTTTTAAAAATAAGATTGTATTACTCTCTAAATTGTGCACTGGGATGACCCAGAGGGATGCTATGGGGAGGGAGGAGGGAGGAGGGTTCAGGATGGGGAACACATGTATACCTGTGGCGGATTCATTTTGATATTTGGCAAAACTAATACAATTATGTAAAGTTTAAAAATAAAATAAAATTAAAAAAATAAATAAAAAATAAAAAAAAGTGAATGCTTTCAAAATCACACCTTAGCCTTATTTCTCTGTTTCTCTAGACTCTGGCAGTTTGGTGTGTGCAGCATGGACATATTAATAAATGTTTGTTGGATGAATGAATAAATGAATGAACATAAAACACAGGGGTTACCTAGTAATTTATTTTCTGCTGATTACACTGTGATAATACTTAGTATGGTTTTGAGGGACCAGGGGGTTTGAAGTTTCAGAAGGCTGTTACATGTATTCTTGTGATATTTGACATGTTAATCTTATGGAAATGGATTAATTACAAATGCTATTTCAAAGGGCTTAGTTTCTTATCATAAGGTCATTGCTAAAGGATAAAGTTGATGAGATTGTGCAGAATAATAATGTGTAAGCCACATTTCTCTGGTTGATCAAGCTGTGAATTACAATAAAAAGGAGAAAGATTTGATATTGTGGGCTTGAGACTCTGCTTATTGGTAGTGCCAGTCCTGGCAGCACATGGATGCTGCAGATTAAAACTTTCAAGCATTTTATAGTTTAAGGTTGCTAATGTTGATGAATAGTTTTTTTTTAATGGATGCATGTATATACGTATGGCTCAGTCCCTTCGTTGTTCACCTGAACCTATCACAACATTGTTTATTGGCTATACCCAATATGAAAGGAAAAGTTTAGAAAACAAACAAACAAGCCTCAGGAAACGTCATGTGTACCGTAAACACTTGATATGCACCAAAATGAAGATGTATATGTACACATGAGCCATGTTTCTCTTTGATATTGTTGATTGATATTGCATAGGTGAAACGTGCTTTACAAATGTGGTTGTTCATTTAGGAGGAACATGGACGGCACTTTTATATTCAGGTTTAGTTCATGGTTCGTGTTCACAGTCATAAGATAAATCATAAGATAATACTTCAGTGGTGGTGTGTTAGAAATGTCCAGTTTTAGGTGAAGAACAGAAATGTAACTACTAAGATATCAGGAACTCCAATATTTTAAATAATATCTAAACAGAAGAAGAAATAATTTTCAAAAGTTTAAGTAAAAACAGTGAAAGTAGATTTATTTCTCTTGCATCTGAACGTAACTGACTTTTGAAACTTAAAGAAAGTATGTACCCTTAAATTATATGAAATATTTCAGATTCTTCATCAGATCAGTCGCTCAGTCATGTCTGACTCTTTGCGAACCCATGAATTGCAGCATGCCAGGCTTCCCTGTCCATCACCAACTCCCAGAGTTCACTCAGACTCACGTCCATCGAGTCAGTGATGCCATCCAGCTATCTCATCCTCTGGCGTCCCCTTCTCCTCTTGCCCCCAATCCCTCCCAGCATCAGAGTCTTTTCCAATGAGTCAACTCTTCGCATGAGGTGGCCAAAGTACTGGAGTTTCAGCCTCAGCATCATTCCTTCCAAAGAACACCCAGGGGTGATCTCCTTCAGAATGGACTGGTTGGATCTCCTTGCAGTCCAAGGGACTCTCAAGAGTCTTCTCCAACACCACAGTTCAAAAGCATCAATTCTTCGGCGCTCAGCCTTCTTCACAGTCCAACTCTCACATCCATACATGACCACAGGAAAATCAGATTTTCCCTTTCCTTTGTGATAAAGAGAGAGATGTGAAACTTAATGGGGATTAGTGATCTTGGAAATGTATAGAGAAGACACATGGTAAAGTGGAATGACTGCTAAACTAGAGCTCAGAAGATAGGGACTCTAGCCCTGGCTCTGACTGCAACTTTCTAGCTCAAGAGGGCAAGTCTCTTGACCTCCGAGTTTTCCTCTCCATGTGAAATGGACATGGTCATAATGCTGTCCTTTTCTCCTTCCCTTCCTTAGAGTTCTTTTATTACAATCAAAGGAGATAATGTAAATTCATTTTCTCCTTTCCTCTACTTTTTATCTATAATGTTCAGCAGGCATACAAAGAGGTCAAGGTGACAACCAAGCCTTCAGGGTTTGTGGAGAAAACGTGAATTTAAATACTTAGATAGATGGTGTGTGCTGTGTTTAGTTGCTCAGTTGTGTCTGACTCTTTGAGACCCCATGGACTATAGCCCACCAGGCTCCTCTGTCCATGGGGATTCTCCAGGCAATACTGGAGTGGGTTGCCCTTCTCCTGGGGATCTTCCCAACCCAGGTACTTAACCCAGGTCTCCCACTTTGCAGGTGGATTCTTTACCATCTGAGCCACCAGGGAAGTCCGAGAATACTGGAGAGGGTAGCCTATCTTTTCTCCAGGGGATCTTCCCGACCCAGAAATTGAAGCAGGGTCTCCTGTACTGTAGGCAGATTCTTTACCAGTGAGCTGCCAGAAAAGCCCTAGATAGATGGTATGTGATAAAAAAAAAAAAAAAGGAAGAAAGCAGTAAGATGAATGGGGTCCCTATGAAAACTTCAATGATATGAGATTAAAAATTATTCTTTCCCCAGACTTTATGAGCTATTGAATATTTTATGTATATGGACTGTTTGTGAAATAGTCTGCTTTCTGTAGTTATACCCTTCAGTTCAGTTCAGTTCAGTTCAGTCACCCAGTCGTGTCCGACTCTTTGTGACCCTATGAACTGCAGCACAGCAGGCCACACTGTCCATCACTAACTCCTGGAGTTTACTCAAACTCATGTCCATCGAGTCGGTGATGCCATCCAGCCATCTCATCCTCTGTCGTCCTCTTCTCTTCCTGTCCCCAATCCCTCCCAGCATCAGAGTCTTTTCCAATGAGTCAACTCTTCGCATGAAGTGGCCAAAGTATTGGAGTTTCAGCCTTAGTATCAGTCCTTCCAATGAACACCCAGGACTGATCTCCTTTACCCTTAAGAACACTTAATTTTTTTTTTTTATTAATAAGAGGGTTTTTTTTTACAGATCAACCATAGATTTGCAAATGGAAATCAATTCCATTATAATTTCATTGATTTCCATTATAATTTCATTATAATTTCATCAACTGTGAGTGAACAGCTAGAGCACAAGATGAGAAATGGAGAAGAAAAGTTGGCAGTACCCTTAAGTCAATATGTTGAAATCTTTCTTCTTTTCTGACTTCAAACTTTTGGCATTTAAGAGCATTATATGACCAATTTAAGTGTTTGTATCTTCTAAGTCATTAGTGAGGGGACAAGTTAGGATAAATATTACAGGGAATTGTCAAAAGGAAAGTACTGCTTAAATGAAAAGGGTAAGAAGCAAAACTTACTCTATTTTTTTCCCCCCCAAAATGTGTTAGTGATACTTTGTTTCACTTTAGAATGAATACTTTTAGCTGGTTTAGTCTGGTCACAACTCTATTAGAAGAAACAAGGCATGCTTTTTGTGGAAAGTACAAGAGTAAAAAGCACTTCTTTTAGTCTTAAGAAATTGTGAAGCTGGGTGATTCCAAATTGGACAGATACTATTATCTATTCATTATCAAAGAATGAGATAATTTAATTTATTTTCACTAATGCTTCTGTTTATCACTGTCTAGTTGAGTATTACTATTAAGGAAAAGAGTTTTATATTTGAAAAGAGTCATGGATCTCTGATTGCTTTTGTAATAATGTCAGGGATCATAGACACTCAGATTTGGTTCTGCACCTTGGCATTTTAAATAGTTTCCAATTTTCTCCATGGTAGCAGTCAATTGATTTCTCTTTTGGATTCTTTTATAACAGTCTTATTTCACATTCCAGAGTGAACTAAATAAGAATATTATAAGCCCCAACGACTCACCAATAGACAAGGTAAAGGGATGGGAGGTGTGAGCACCAAAGGATAAAAGAGCCCTTTTATCCAGTGATCCCTAGGTTGTGTGTGCAAAGCCTAACAGGTGGACACTGGGAGCTATTGGACAATCCAGCTGTCCTTCTTTGTGCAGCTTTAAAAGCCAGAGGACTGGAGGGTGAATGAAGTTCCTTGCACATTTTGAAATATTTTGATGATACATTCTCTTTGTTCATTTTCTTTTCTTGCACATGACATGTTATTCAGAAATGTGATTAAAAAAAGTAGAAATAAATGTAAGTTCTTGGATTTGTTGTGGTGGTGGTATATATAGTTAAACTCATGTTTTTTTTTTTTGTAAGTAAAATGTAAGAGTGGTTGAATTAATGTTTTTCTCTTCAAATCAGAGAAATTCATTTTGGATTCAAAGAATATTCTTCCTATATAGGAACAGATAAATCTTAAAAAATATAGTTCAACACTAGTTTAATTATTTCTCCTCCACTCAAAATTTGATCCTAATTTAAGTAAGCCTTTAAATAAAGGCTTTGCCCTTTTCTTTTCAAAACATTTAGTACTAAATTATCCCTTCTAACCTTTTCAGAAAATGTAGGAAAAATAGATCCTTTAATAATTCACTTTTAAAATTATTCAAATTGACTATTGCTTATACAAATAAGGATATTTGGGCATTGTATGTTTTCTTTACTAAGAATATCCTCTTTTTTTTTTTAAATTTTATTTTATTTTTAGACTTTACATAATATCCTCTTATAAGTGAAAACCCAAGAATTAAATTTTTCAGGAATCTGATATTTAAAGGCTATTTTATAAAATGTGCCTTGGCTCTCTCTCTTATTTGCCAATATCTTCTTTTCTTCTTTTAAACACAATTTTCTTTCATTGTATTAGCTGACTCAGAGAAGATGAGCATCTGCACGTAATGAATTTTCTTAGTTTCTTTATAAGCAGGAGATCTGAGATTTGTAGCTCAGAGAGGCCGGGTACCATGCTAGCTATCTACAAACATTCAGCAGGCTATCTATCACATGGCTAGCAGTGAAGTGTATTTATGCAACTCCAGAAACCAGGTATAGGACCAGTGAGTAGGAGCACATATTGATTCAATATAAGGGATATGTGTTTAATAAATAGAATTGTCAAAAAGTGGATTGCCTTGGAAAATAATACATTTCTCAATACTAGAAATGTTGATTAAAAGTTGATTAATCACTTGCTCAAATATGCCACAAGTAGAGAATAGGGTTAGCAGACTTCTAAGATACGCAGATTCAATATTCTAGAATTCTTTATTGTGAAAACACAAGACAGTGATAAGTAGAAGAGAATGTTAGAGTTTCTTTAGAACTACCACTTCACTTCTCATTAGGCAACCTTTATTACTCTCCCAGGCACATAGTTAACTGCTTTTTTTCATGTTTATTCTAACCCTCTGAGCTTTTCTTTATGAACATTGTTGTTATATTTATTGTTGAAGATATTCACTATATTGCTTGTAATGAAAATTTATCTCATATATATTTCTTTTCTTAGCTGGCCTTTTGCTGTCTTGTCAAAATAATGATATATGTAACCGTTTTTATTTTCTTTGTGTTGGTTACCGGAAATGTTTTTTGTTAACTTTGGGTTCCACCTTATAGAGTGCATTTTGTGTAATAAATTGATTTCTGGCTTTATCTTGCCTTTTCTATTTTTCTTCTATCTTCTTACTGTGGCAGTCCCCATTCCATCCCATTTTTTCTTACTTTCTCCTCTTTTAAATTTTATTTTATCTTGTAGTAAATATATTGTAACATCTTTGGAACATAGCAAAGTAACAAAAGTATAAATGACCAAGTTCCTGATGTAAGCACTTCTTAAATTTATCCTCTCTTGAAAACATTTTCTGAGGTATGATTTCCTTCCTCAAAAAAAAAAAAAAAAAAAAAAAAAGAAAGAAAAGAAGGAAGGAAGGAAAAAAAAAGAAAGAGGATAAACTTAAAAGTAAATGCAGAGAATGAGGTGTAGGTATGAGAATGGAGTGGGACTGAGACCAGTGACTGCAGACTTGAATTTCTGGTGGACTGGCACCGGGAGGGATGGATAAAACACAGAAGGGGGAAGTAGCTGTTCAGAGTTACCTGTCTGTGCCCAGGAAAGGCTAAAACTGAGGTGGTAGTCTTTTTCTTCTCGGGTGTCCTGGACAGGCTCCAAGTCTGTTTAGCTGTTAGGAGTCATGTCTTCACATTTCTTTTAGAACCACAAAGGTAAGAAGAATCATTTCTATTACTGTCATATCTTTTTTCTGCTCAAATTGGTTTTGTGACTGCTCCATTAAATCGCGAGATCTCATTAACGACTCTGACTAACTCAACCTGATGTTGCCCATAAGATAAAAGTGAGACCAAAAAAAGCCTTTTTCAGGTTCAAGAAAGCATTAGCACTAATTTTGAAAACTTAAGGAAGTAAGTTTATGAGTCACAGTCTCAAAAAATTTTTTGAAGTATATATATACCAAAATATAAAGGACTTTAAGAGAGAGCAGTTATGTTTAAGTACATTTATTATAGGTACATTCAGACATGTTTAGTTGTAAGCATTCTCCTAGTTAAGAATTTGACCCATCCCTGAATTTAACCCTTTTGTAAGCTTTTATGAGTGATATAGAAGAGGATAAGAGCTGATGGTTTCAGAGGCTAATGGTTTAAGCTGAGATTTTTGTCTTCATTTGAATAGGGAGAGTTTCAGAAAAAAATGAGAAAAATACTGCTCTATTGGATCCTCCATACTCATGAGAAGTGACAGGACAGAATTCATTTGGTTGAACTATTTTGATTTTATATTAGCAAAGGGTAAAGGAACTCTTTCAGAATTTAAATTGGTATCTGGTAGAAAGAAAGTGAACTTGCTCTGTTGTGTCCGACTTTTTGTGACCCTTGGGACTGTAGCCTGCCAGGCTCCTCCATCCATGGGATTTTCCAGGCAAGAATACTGGAGTGGGTTGTCATTTCCTCCTCCAGGGGTTCTTCCCAACCCAGGGATTGAATTCGGGTCTCTTGCATTGAGGGCCGACTCCTTACCGTCTGAACCAAAACATTTTGTGTAATAACTTTATTGAGGTATAGTTTACATACCATAAAATTCACTCCTTTTAAGTGTACAATTCAACGAATTTTAGTAAATTTACAGAGTTGTGCAACCAGCATCACAGTCTAATTTTAGAATATTTCCATCATCTCAAATGAGACCTTCTGTCCATTTTCAGTGACTCGCTATTCCAACCTCCAGCCCAAGGCAATCACAAATCTACTTCCTGTCACCATAGATTTGCTTATCCTGGTTGGTGTATATAAATTAAATAATCTAAAATATGGTCTCTTGAGTCTGGCTTCTTTCCTTAGCGCTGTGTTTTTGAAGTTCATCAATCTTATATCATATATTTCATGTTCAACATCCATGTTGTATTAATACTTTATTAAAAAAAAATTAATTTGGCTACACTGGGTCTTAGTTGTGGTACGTGAGATCTCGGTTTTCATTGTGGTTTGCAGGGTCTTGAGTTTCGGCATGCAGGATTCTTTAGTGGGGATCCCTTTTTTAAATTAAGTTGTGGCATGTGAGATGCTTTTAGTTGCAGCATATGGGATCTAGTTCCCTGACCAAGGATTGAACCCAAGCCCCCTGCATTGGGAACACGGAGGCTTGTCACTGGACCACCAGGGAAGTCCCTAGTACTTAATTTTTGTTCTCAAAACAGAGTAGACAATTGGGCTGATTTCCATTTTCATTTTTTATATATTTCAGTTACTGTAGATGCTGAAAAAGGACAATTGTGTAGGTAATATGAGGTTCTACAAATTACATCATGTATAAATTATCTGAATGTTCAAGATAGGTCTTTTTTTTTTTGTTCTGAGTTTGTCTTTTTCAGTTTGCCTCATTTGTCCTCATTTCACAATAAACTGTGGAAAATTCTGAAAGAGATGGGAATACCAGACCACCTGATCTGCCTCTTGAGAAATTTGTATGCAGGTCAGGAAGCAACAGTTAGAACTGGACATGGAACAACATACTGGTTCCAAATAGGAAAAGGAGTTCGTCAAGGCTGTATATTGTCACCCTGTTTATTTAACTTATATGCAGAGTACATCATGAGAAACGCTGGGCTGGAAGAAACTCAAACTGGAATCAAGATTGCCGGGAGAAATATCAATAATCTCAGATATGCAGATGACACCACCCTTATGGCAGAAAGTGAAGAGGAACTCAAAAGCCTCTTGATGAAAGTGAAAGAGGAGAGTGAAAAAGTTGGCTTAAAGCTCAACATTCAGAAAACTAAGATCATGGCATCCGGTCCCATCACTTCATGGGAAATAAATGGGGAAACAGTGGAAACAGTGTCAGACTTTATTTTTCTGGGCTCCAAAATCACTGCAGATGGTGATTGCAGCCATGAAATTAAAAGACGCTTACTCCTTGGAAGGAAAGTTATGACCAACCTAGATAGCATATTAAAAAGCAGAGACATTACTTTGCCAACAAAGGTCCATCCAGTCAGGGGTATGGTTTTTCCAGTGGTCATGTATAGATGTGAGAGTTGGACTGTGAAGAAGGCTGAGCACCAAAGAATTGATGCTTTTGAACTGTGGTGTTGGAGAAGACTCTTGAGAGTCCCTTGGACTGCAAGGAGATCCAACCAGTCCATTCTGAAGGAGATCAGCCCTGGGATTTCTTTGGAATGATGCTGAAGCTGAAACTCCAGTACTTTGGCCACCTCAATGCCAAGAGCTGACTCATTGGAAAAGACTCTGATGCTGGGAGGGATTGGGGGCAGGAGGAGAAGGGGACGCCAGAGGATGAGATAGCTGGATGGCATCACTGACTTGATGGACATGAGTCTGGGTGAATTCTGGGAGTTGGTGATGGACAGGGAGGCCTGGTGTGCTGTGATTCATGGGGTCGCAAAGAGTCGGACACGACTGAGGGACTGAACTGGACTGAACTAAACTGATAAATTATCTGACTGTTCAAGATAGAGAGGTCTTTTTTTTTTTGTTCTGAGTTTGTCTTTTTCAGTTTTCCTCACTTGTCCAGTTATTTTCTATGTGTGGACATAACATGATTAGTCTTTGAGGAAAATGATAATTACTTTTCTATTAAAAATTTTGAAGAATTTTTCTGTCTTATAAATTGAGCATGTTTGTCGATTTCTCTTTGATTAATTTAAACTCTGTAATTTATCTTGTAATAGAAAATTCTCAGGGTTTTAAAAAATATTTTAAATTCATTTTTGTAACTTAATCATTTTTCAGTGTGATGTACTGAAGTAAGATGGAAAGAAAATGATACCAAAGTAAGACACTGTAAAAAACTAGAACAAAAAAGGAGAGTACTCGGTTTTTTTTTTTTGCTGTAGCCTTCCAGTTTCTTTTGAATACTGCCTCATCTTTAAAATGTCTAAATTGTTTTCAAGTATGAAAAGATTATAGTTGAAATAATAGAAAATGAGAAATTTTTTAAACAAGGATTACTGGTTTCTGTAGTGAAACTATTTCTTATGTTTATACTTCTTTATATCAGCCAAGGATACTTTATCCTGGTGTGTGTGTGTGCGTGTGTGTGTGTGTGTGTGCTTGCTCAGTCACTCAGTTGTGTCTGACTTTTTGTGACCCCATGAACTATAACCCACTAGGCTCCTCTGTCCAGAGGATTTCCCAGGCAAGAATATTGGAGTGGGTTGCCATTTGTTACTCCAGGAGACCTTCCTCACCCTGGGATCAAACCCATATCTCTTGTGCGTCCTGCATTGGCAGGTGGATTTACCACTGTGGCACCTGGGAAGCTATGTTACCTGTTGATTATTTATAAACTGTTTTATTTTTCCATTTGTTTGAGGCATTAGTGGCTCTTGGTGATTACCTTTCTCACTTCATGGAAAATGTTCATTGAAAGTATTAACTGACCTCGATTTTATTTTCTTCATCTGTCCCTAAAATAACCATGTTATTCATGTCCTGTAAAGTTGCTGGAAAGATCATTTAGCATTTGCATCAAATACTTTCTAGCTTCTTTGGCTTTGGGCATCCTATTTCATAATTTTTCAACCTGTGTTCCTACAATCAATAGAATAAGAAACCTGTTATATTAAAAGTAAGTTATTATATTGAAAACAATCTTGGGATTTAGTGTCAGTTTGAATGCCTCCTACCTAACTTTATAGATTTGTAGCCATGGAAAAATGTCTGAGCCTCAAGTTCTTCATCTCAAGGGTAGGTCTGATATCATGTCTGTTCTTACAGTGATAGAGAAATAACCAAAATAATGCACTTAAGTAAAAAATGTATATTTTGGATATAGTAAGTGTTCAACAAATATTCTTTGATTAATTTTTGATTGAATAAATTGTTCTTTTTCCCGTTGTATTTTGCTTTGCCTTCCTTTTCCTCAATGCATTATTTTACATTGCTTTCAAATGTATGTTATGTTAACTTGGAGCCTTATTTCAGTTTCACTGTTATTATTGACTAAAGCAGTCAATACTTATCAGGAAGTGTGTACATTGTTAGTCAGATAAATATGATAGAAGTGTTTTTTTTCTTGATTTCCAATTAATCTACATTAGAAATCAAATAAAAATAATTTAGAAGCTATTGACCAATATTTACTTCTAAAACTTGTGCATGTGTGCTAAGTTGCTTCATTCGTATCCAACTCTTTACAACCCTATGAGTGACTTTCACTCTTTACCACTAGTGCCACCTGTGAAGCTCCCTCTAGAACTCACACCACACAACAAATTTAGTGACTCTCTTGGCCACCTAGAATCATGGCCTATGTTAGAGAAAGTGGTGTGGACTCAAAAGGTTTTGGTTTACCTTATTATTTTTTTTAATGTCTCTCATTTTGCTTCTATATTATACCAGCCACTTTCCAGAGTAAACTTCTCAATGTCTTTGCATATTGATAGTGCTATTGTCTGTCTTAAGTAGCCTTTTCAGTGTTCTGTGTCACTGTGTTAAATGAACGGTTAACAGTTGTTCTGACTGTGAAGGTTATTTTACAAATGCAGCTTCTAGTAACCTCCATGTCAACCATTTTTACCTATGAATTCTTTCTGCATTCATTTTCTTCACAGACTTTTGGCATTCAGAACATCTACAGATGCAGTTAAAGATGTGTTGATTGAAGAGATGAAAGAAAGAAAGAAAGAAATCTCTATAGTGGCAGCTGCAGAGAAGCCAAGAAATCAGAAGCAGGTAGCATCTTTTTTCCCCATTCTTCTTCATACCACCCCCAAATGGAAGGAGAGAGAGAAATGAAGGTGGTAGGGGAGGTTCTGGGACTTCCCAGGTGGAGCTAGTGTTAAAGGACGTGCCTGCCAATGCAGGAGACGTAAGAGATGTGGGTTTGATCCTGGGTTGGGAAGATCCCCTGGAGGAGGACATTGCAACCCATTCCAGTATTCTTGCCTGGAAAATCCCATGGACAGAGAAGTCTGGTGGGCTACAGTCCATAGTGTCCCAAAGAGTTGAACATGAATGATGAGACAGCTCACACGCAGGATCAAGGTAGGCTGTAGTTGGTATATTTCCAATGTATTACATATCAGGAAACTGAGGCTCAGAGATGCAATGTGACTTGCCCCCTTTCTACTTATAGCTTTTTGCCTTCCATAGTGGGGACTTTTTGTGAAACAGTATCTGCCATGACTTGGTTTTCCCATGGTTTTACCTCATCTCTTCTGCCTTTTTTTTTTTTTTTCTGTTTTCTGCCACTGTTGTGATAGAAAGACTATACTGGTCTGCAAGAGTTCCTCTGTGGATTGAGCAACTAGTCAACCTAGAAAGTAGACAAGTTCTTCTCAGGTGTTCCACTTGTTGTTTTTTTGGTTGTTCTCCCTTTTATAACTGTCTTTCCTCTTTTAGGCTATGGTGTCTCGTGTTCCAACCAAAGAACTCAGTTCTCCTAAATGATTATCTTTTCAGTGTAGGATAATATGTAAACTTATAGGAAATATTTCCCACTTAAAAATTGGATTTAGGATGAGTTCCCAGATGTGAAATTTCAGAGGTTGAAGTTTTTTACAACGAGAGAGGGAGTTTTGGGTACTGAGGATTTCCTGGAGTACTCAAATTTCCCAGCAGAGGTGAGTGTACTGTTTTTACACAACAAAGTTTAGCTCATCATTCAGCAATAATGAGCCAAGGTACAATATGTTTATAAAGATCTAGATGATTTAACTAAATGTTTGGGTCCACAGTTTTGCACTGGGGTACATCTCTGGCAATGGGGTTGTTGATGCCTTACAATGATAGGAATGCGTCAATGAATGTGTGGCAGGGCCACCCCCTTCTCTGCAGCCATGTTGCTTAAGTACTTGGTGTGTGTTCCATGTAACTTAATGTAGACTTGATGTTACAGTGAATTATTGATAATCACTGGAGTGGGGATGCCTTGAGTCTGGGTTTCATAGCCTTTATTTCTGTAGTATTCCTATACCACCAGGTCTATGAGTTAGTTTTAGATTATAGTGAAATCCTGTTAGAAGTTTCCACAAAATTCTTGAAACTTTGATAATTAATTGGCTAATTAAAATATTTTAGTTAACAAAGCTGACGTATTATTTTAAAAATTTTCGTGCTTATATTTTTCTTCTTCTCTAGACTTTCCCACTTTACCTTAAGGTTGGGTCATAGGGACCATATGAGTTGGTCATAGGGACAACATCAGTGGAGTTTGGCACTTTTATTAAACTTTCTTTCCAGAGCAAATATGTGTGAGAATTTTTCTAGTAACAAAGTGCCCTGGTACCATGATACAGCAATTTGTAGTGGATAGACCCTCCCACACAGTACCAAACGGCAGCTGGCTAGGAGAGCTAGCGGTGGTGGGCTGCACAGACCCGTCAAAACCCACTTGAAGTGGACTGCTATTGGCCAAGTATACGGCTATGGGACTCAGGGGACCCTGCGGAGTCAGGGCAGATGTTACATACGGTCATTTACCATCTAGATGAGCACAGCTAAATATTTGTTTCTCTCTGCTTTTCTTTTTTTTTTGGAAGGATGATTCTAATCCTTGCAGTGTCAGCCCTAGTGGGAAGAACCACACTTTTTTTTTTTTTTAATATAAAATGGAGGAGTTTCACAACTTTAAGAACTTAGATAAGTTTTTGGTTGTGAATTCTGGATTTTTATACCTTAAAGCATCAAAGATTTTACTTCAGCCTGAAAATATTCAAGGTCAAGTATTACCTTGATATAAGAGAACTTCAGTTTGAGCTTTGAAGAAGACTGAATTTTTATAAAAATCTATATTATTGGCTCTACTAGAATAAGTTAGCTGCAAAAATACTCTTGTAAGAGTGGGCTTATTAGATGGGACTATTTTGGTGTTGTTTAATTAGTTGGAGGACAATATGTGACATATACAATAGATTCAATTTCAGTTCAATCAGTCATGTCTGATTCTTTGAGACCCCATGGACTGCAGCATGCCAGGCTTCCCTGTCTATCAACAACTCCTGTAGCCTGCTCAAATTCATGTCCATTGAGTTGGTGATGCCATCCAACCATCTCATCCTCTGTCATTCCCTTCTCCTCCTACCTTCAATCTTTCCCAGCATCAGGGTCTTTTCCAGGGAGTCAGTTCTTCACATCAGGTGGCCAGAGTTTTGGAGTTTCTGCTTCAGCATCCATCCTTCCAATTAATATTCAGGGTTGGTTTCCTTTAGGATTGACTGGTTTGATCTCCTTGCTGTCCAAGGGACCCTCAAGAGTTTTCTCTAACACCACAGTTCGAAAGCATCAATTCCTTGGTGCTCAGCTTTCTTTATAGTCCAACTCTCACATCCATACATGACTACTGGAAAATCCATAGCTTTGACTACACAGACCTTTGTTGGCAGAGTAATGTCTCTATTTTCTAAGATGCTGTTGGTCACAGCTTTTCTTCCAAGGAACAAGCATCTCTTAATTTCATGGCTGCAGTCACCATCTGCAGTGATTTTGGAGCCCTTCTGAGCCACAAGGGAAACCCATACAGTAGATTAGGTTCAAAGTTATTTATTCTTTATGGCAATAATTCGCCAAGATATCTCCTTCCTGCCTCCCGATTAAATATTTCTTATGGGAACTTTTAGCTTGTGATAATAAGGAAATATCAGGACCAAGGAGAAGGCATATTGTTGTATTTCCAGGAGATACAATATGTTCCCAGGTGGGAAGTGAAGTGAAACATCTTGTGGGTGGAGCCCACTCATTTCTATCACTGTGCCTGAAACCCAGTTGATCTATTTTTTCAGCACCTTCATTCCCCTGTAAAATGACTTCTAACTTACTAATGGGAATCTTTTGTAAAGAAAATAGAAATATTTTGTGTGTACTCCTGAGGGAGCTAGTCCTTCCAATGAGTGTATGACTCCATTTTTTTTTTTTTTTCTTTCCTTTTTGGTTTGACCTTTCTTTTGATCTGTCATATGGCATTCAGTTAAACCACATCTTTTGGGTTTCTCTGCCTTCCACTGATATTTTGAAGTCCTTTAGGGGCCCAAATCACTTGCGTTCTCAAGTGTCCTCACAATTCCAGAAGCCATTCTGTATTCTGTTAAGATGCAGAAATACAATATGTTTTCACTTTTAGCTCTATTCTTTTCCATGTGTGTGCCAAAGCAGGATTGCTTGTATCCCTATTCCCTTTCGACAACTGAAGCTTTGTTTACTGAAAGCAGTTTGTCTGCCTGGCCACTTCATTCCTTAGGGTTAGTTACCCCCAGGAGGTGCCTCGTCCCTTCCTCCCATTAGATTTTTGATGAGGAGTCTTGCCTTGTATAGATTTATAGCTCTCACTCATAATGGAGTCAAGTCACTTCTACCACCAGCCTCCTTTTTATTTGCTTCTCTCTCACCCACTCCTGCCTCCATAAATTAGTGATCGTATTTCCAAAAATAGGAATCTCTGTTGTCCAGATGAGTACAACTCAATGTTTATTTCTCTGTGCTTCTTCTTCTCCTTTTTTTTTTTTTTTTTTGGTAGAATGCAGTTCTAATCCTTGCAGCGTTAGCATGTAGTCCCTAGTAGGAAAAACCACAATTTTCTTCTTATTACCAAGAACAGAGCCATCTTATCATCACAAATAGCGCCATCTCATTCAGGTCACCAAAACGGAGGGGATATATGTATGGTTGGTTCATTATGCTGTGCAGTAGAAGCCAACACAACATTGTAAAGCAGCTATACTCCAATAAAAATTAATTTTAAAAAGAGAATAGAGCCATCTCAATCAGGTGGGAGCAGTAGTGTCCATTTAATTTCAAGGATTCTTGGGTGCTTGCTAGGAGAGTAGGTTAAAATCATCTCTAGGCAGGAGAGTAGATGAACCAGGGTTAGACTTGAAGCAAAGTTACTGAGGTAGGGCTAGGGATGGATGGCAACAGGGCTGGTAGAGTGGAGGGGGCATCTAAGAAGTATGAGAAATAAAATATGAACTCCCTTTCATTATGGTGGCAGATGAATCTTTTTACAAGACACTAAAAGAAGCCTAAAATAAAGCTTCCCAAGAGGGAGGTTAAAAAAAAATTACAAAACTGGAGGAGCAAATATCATTGTATTCTGTTTTAAATTGTTTCCTTTTTATACTATAAATACTAAGCCAAACACATGAAAATCTTCAAATATATATTAACTTTGCTTAAAATACTTTATGTGAAACATTTATTTAAAGCACATAGATGACTATCTATTCAGATAAAAATATTGGTGTCATGGGAATTAGCAAAATAGGTTGTATTCGACACACAGTAAAGATATTTTCAGTTCTTATAAGGTTTAAGGCAAAAAATTTCAGGCTATATGGGGCAGGTATGAAATAAAATAAACTGGAGTTATTTTCCTTATTATCTGCCTTCAAAGGACTGTTTTTTTGACCCTCACAGCATTTTCATTTGCTGGTGCAGAATTGTTCAAGAGGACAAAGCAGGATGGCAGGTCAACATGCTGCAGGTGTTTCCACGCAGATTAAGTCTCTTCATTGAGCTGGTACCACCCTGTCTAAACCCAGAGCTCCAGGTCTTCTCAGGGTTCTCCTTGAGGGCCTGGGCACACAATTTCGTGCATTACTTTTACTCTTTTGAGCCTGCTCCCTCTTCCAAAAAAAAAAAAAAAAAAAGAGAGAAAATAGGATTTACTCAGCTGGTGATCCTCAGCTTTGGCTGTGAACTAGGATCTTCTGTGCCCAAAGACTCTTCTAGGAGGTTCTGATTGGTAGTTCTGGGGGTGTTGCAGTTTGTATCTTACCAGGTGCTTCTGATGTGTTGCTAAGGTCTAGGGCCACTCAAGTAACTGATGTGTGTGTGTGTGTGTGTGTGTGTGTGTGCACGCGCGCGCGCTAAGCTGGTTCAGTCGTGTCCGACTCTGTGCAACTCTATGGACTGTAGCCTGTCAGGCTCCTCTGTCCATAGGATTTTCCAGGCAAGAATACTGCAGTGGGTTGCCGTGCCCTTCTCCAGGGGATCTTCTCAACCCAGGGATCAAACCCAGGTCTCCTGCATTTCAGGTGGATTCTTTACCATCTGAATGACTATGGAAGCCCCAGCTGACTGATATCTTATCCCTAAGACATATGGATTTGGCCCAGAGAGAAATTAGAGTCATCTGTGGACACTTTGGCAAAGAACCCGCCTGCCAATGCAGAATATATAAGAGATGTTAGCTAGATCCCTGGGTAGGGAAGATCCATTGGAGGAGGGCATAGCAACCCACTCCAGTATTCATGCCTGGAAAATCCCATGGACAGAGGAGCCTGGTGGGCTATGGTCCATAGGGTCTCAAAGAGTCGGATATGACTGAAGTGACTTTGCACAGCACAGCACAGTGGAGACTTTGCTGCCTTTTTAATAAGAATTTGTTAGGGACAATGAGATGAGAAGGGTTTGCCTTTCTGACCTGGTAACCACCTTAGTCTAGTTCATTGATCAGTTCAGCATCATTATTTCATGACATGACATTCCTGGCACAAGCCTTTGATTTATGCTTGTTTGTATGACTAAAACAAGTTCCCTTTGATTACAAATTAAGGAGGAGTTTGATATTAATATAAATTGGTTTAGGACTGTGATGGGAGGGCTGCCATTGTTCTGGCGGCATTCCTAATTAGAAATGGATTAGAAATGGAGTTCTGGTTAGTGTCTGGGATCTGGGCCAAGAGAATGCGTGAGCTTCCAGTCATCTTCCTTTCCAGCATTGCTTTGTAAAAAACATCCCCTTGCATTGGGTGAATGTGCTCAGTTGGTGGCAGCAAAGTTCTGTTACAGAAAATTCTGAGAGGCTCTTGTCTTAGATGTTTTGAAGAAAGCCAGAGGAACAAAGCAGCATGTATAATAACATCCATGTTTTCTGTTAACCCGCAGAGCTATAAATATACTGCATGTGCTCAGAAAAAGGAAAATTATGTAAAAGAAAGATTTTTTACTGTCCTTGTCTAAATATAATCCCCTAAATATGTTCTTTGTTTCCAAATATAGAAGTATTGTAGCACCAGCTTCAGACAAAAGATTTAGTCAGGTCATGATCCAAAAAGGTGTGCGTCTTAGGATTTATTATTGGTTGCCATGTAAATTTGTTAAAATGGAAGCTTTGATCTTGAAATATCAATATATTCAAATAAGATTAATGATTTAGTATCTAGAGAAATCAAGATTTTGATGCAATGAATGGATAAGGAAGGTTTTACAATTTTACATTGGTAAAGATAAAAACTCAACATTTGAAAAGCTACTTTAGAATTTTAGTTTAATGGGAACTGTAGTAAGTACCAAAGTGAAAGAAAGTGAAAATGAAAGTCGCTCAGTTGTTTTTGACTCCTTGCAACCCCATGGGCTATATAGTCCATGCAATTCTCTAGGCCAGAATACTGGAGTGGGTAGCCTTTCCCTTCTCCAGGGGATCAAAGGTTAGGTGGTATCTGACTAATGTATTGACTAGAAGGGTTTGTAAGGAATAAACAGATGGAAATAAATGAACAAAAATGAAATGATAATCGGTAAGTTGGTAACTGTGGATAGATAGTGACATTTTATGATTTGTGTCCACTATTTTCTGCATATGCCCTGGTGCATAATGATTAATTAATCATTGCATCTGAAAAACTGGGTGTTATTTCTTTTTTTTTTTTTTTTTTTTTCCCAAAGGTGCTGCTGGAGCTAGAGTTCCACCCCGTTCCTGAACGTGCTCCTAGCAAGTCTGGGTTCCCCATGACTACCAAGCTTGGGGTCTAAGTAAAAGTACACAGTAATGGCATGGATCACAAGTCCCTTGAAAGTCTAAGATCTGACGGATTAGGTTAGTAGTTCTAACTCCCCATGGAATTACGAAATGGTGGAAGAGACCAGGAAAAGGTGACCAAGAAAGGAAAGTTCAGCCCACGTGCTTTGCCCTTTTCTGGCCACTCCCCTCGCAGGGACGTTGGGTGTCTCTTGGCATTGGCAGGTCGGTATAAACTCCCAACAAGGCTCCTTTTGGGGGGCTGCCTCAGGCATTACGAGGCACCATGAAACTGCAGAGCAGGGCTCAGTGCTCATTTCATACTCATTTCGGTACGTCTCTTTCCTTCTACATTCACACAGACAGGCACGCCATAGAGTTAGTAAAGTAAAGCAGAAAGCGTGTATACTGAGAAAGCAGAGACTAGAGCTCTGAGTGTGTTTACCTTGTCCTGAAGATCCTGGACGAAGCCCCAAGATGTTAGCTTACAGTGAACGGTATCAGATTCATGATCTCCAAAGAAGAAGATTTAGCTTTGGGACCAGGGACCAAGCTTGATCACTCAAGAGCTTTTGTGTAGCAGAGTTTTATCAAAGTATGAAAAGGGACAGAGAAAGCTTCTGACATAGACATCAGAAGGGGGACAGAGAATGCCCCCTCACTAGTCTTAGCAAGGGAGCTCTATACTTTTTTAATTGGTTATTGCAGTCTGGGTGTTATTTCAATCAGAAAGATTGAAGGCAGGAGAAGGGGATGACAGAGGATGAGATGGTTGGATGGCATCACTGACTAGATGGACTTGAGTTTGAGTAAACTCCGGGAGTTGGTGACGATGATCAGTCCATGGGGTTGCAAGGAGTCAGACACTACTGAGTGACTGAACTGAACTGAACTGAATTCAGGGGCAAATGGATAATTGAACCCTAATCTGGCGGTCAGATTGCCTTGTAGTTGTGTGGCTAACTTTAAGTGATTATCATCCCAAATGATTCCTGCTCTTGGAGACAGTGTCCCCAGTACTGACACCGTCACTGTTAGACGTGGGGGTGACCGGAAAAGCCATATGTAAATGCAGAAAATGGAAACCCAGGGAGCAGCTCCCGCAAAACTGCCAATAAATTATCAGGAGACTACTGACCTCCTAATGAGAGACTACCAACTCGAAAAATGGTTAAAATGTAAAAACATTCTAGGTTAGCAACTTGAATCGTGAATATAAATGTTCTGATGTGATGTTTTTATTATAATGCAAAGCATGAAAGCATCAATGATTACTAATATCTCCAAGTTCAGATTGTAATCCTTTTTAATCTCTTTTTTTTATACTGTTTTAATTACATAAAGTTTTTCAGAAATAGTTTTGGTTTTTGCTATAAAATAACTTTTACTTAAGTTGATAATAATGTTAAAATTGATTAAAAGCTTAAAAATGTTAGATGGTTATTTAACTTCAAAGCACTTGTGTGTTGAAATAGTGACTTGTAAAAAACAGTAAGTTATCTAATGTGAGCTTAAGTCAAATAGATACCATCAAATTTGAATATTCTAGGTTAAAATTTCAAAGGCATTCAAAATGTGATCTTGTAAATGCCACTTAAAATAATGGGATTTTCTAAGTTGGAAATATCATTCCATGTACACAATTTTGAAAATATGTCCTAAAAAATACTCTTTCTGTCCCTGTCATGATTTTGTCAGTCAGATTAAAGTCTTTATTCTTCATCTTTCAATTTTGAAAATATAGAAAAACAACAGACTTGTGACTATAAACTTTTCACTTGTGAGGAATTTATGACTAGATATCAGGAAAAAATTTCAAGGAATTTTTTAAATGAGATGTTTCTTTTTATTAATGGTGATTCTAAAAAGAATTTGGTGCCATCTAGTTTCCTATTTAAACACAGAAATAGATTATTTCATTTATTTAATGAAATCGATGTGGTAGTTACCTAGTTTCAAGATGAGATTTCAGAAACAGACTTTCCAATGTAAATCATAGACACAATTAAATGCTGAATCTTCCAGGCTAAAATTTCAGAGTAATTTGAAATGTACAGTCACCTTAGAAAATTCTGGTTTGAGTGGTCTTGATACATACACACACGCACACACACACATACAGAATCATAACTGAGCCTCATAGGCAACGTGGTTGAAAATCATTGGCCCATAGCTTTTAGAGAAGGTTATGGCCAATGACCATGCTGCTGCTGCTACTGCTGCTAAGTCGCTTCAGTCGTGTTGGACTCTGTGCGACCCCATGGCACACCATTAATTAGCTGATTTTTTCCTGTTCTGCTGGTGATTTGCTGCCAACGTAATTAAGAAATAGGGGTATTTGAGAATGCAGGTTGCAGAGAGATAAGGAAGTTTTTCTCCATTTTTATCCACATTGTCTCTCTCCTCTATTTTTCCTTTGTCAAGGGTTGCCTTCCTTTCCCCAAGGGTTGTCTAACTTATTTTGCCTTTCCTCTTCTCACCTGTGTATTGTAAGCACATATATAACAGTGATTCTAACTGGTTTGTGATAGTCAATTGTTAAGTTTTCAGGAATTTTGTTAACCAGTTGTTAAACACAATCATTATAAAAAATTAAATTATATAAACATATTGTCACATATATTATATAACTAATTCATATTGAAACAAAAGTATTCAATATTCAAAACTCATCAATATCTAATTATTTTATTACCTTTAATCATTAACTCTGTTTTTGAGGTTATATGTATCATTTGTCTGGTGGAAGAGACTACTGCACATCTCTTCAAAACTTGGGCCTCAGTGATGTCATGTTGGTAGCTTGAAACTGATCAAGTGGGAGTCTTTAGGCCACAGAAATCAGCAAATAGTGCAGATTAGGATTTGATTTAGTCTTGTTGACTGTTTCAGTTTTAAAACTTATGGAGAAAATGTTAATGCTGATTAAATAAAGTGTTTCATGCCTGTAGTTATTAAATTGTGAATAGCATTAAAAAATGAGGAAATTTTCTCCTAGTATTCACAAACTATTTCCAGTTTAGCCAAGAAGGTACTCTCAACATCGATGAGTGAAGTTCCTATGTTGGCCTTTCTTATTTCACTTTAATCTTATTCCTTAATGTAAAGTGAAAGTGAAAGTCACTCAGTTGTGTCCAACTCTTTGTGACCCCATCGACTGTATAGTCCATGGAATTCTCCAGGTCAGAGTACTGGAGTGGGTAGCCTTTCCCTTCTTCAGGGGATCTTCCCAACCCAGGGATTGAACCCGGGTCTTCTGCATCGCAGGTGGATTCTTTACCAGCTGAGCCACCAGGAACACCCATAATGTAAAGAAAATTATAAATCAACTTCATGTAAACAAAGTTATAAATCAACTTTTGTGCTACAACTACACTCTTGTATTAATGATATGAGGAAATTCTTGGCTGAATTGGATAATAATCAAGCATATATTCATAGTCTCATTGTGATACTTTGGCTGGCAATAGAATTGTAAAAACTGGTAGTGGATATTCAAAAAGCGACATCACACTGAAGTTTTGGGTATGTGGAATTTATGATAAAGAATATTATATATTTTGTTTTTATTTGTAAATTGTGCATTATGGTTGTTATTTAGTCGCTAAGTTGTGTCTGGCTCTTTTATAAACCCATGGACTGTAGCCCTTCAAGCTCCTCCGTCCATGCAATTTTCCAGGTAAGATTACTGGAATGAGTTGCCGTTTCCTTCTCCAGGGGATCTTCCTGACCTAGGGATCAAACTTGCATCTCCTGCATTGGCAGGTGGATTCTTTACCACTGAACCACCAGAGAAGCCCAAAATTGTGTTGCCTCTTAACTAGCAAAATTTATAATAAGCATGTATAGACCCACACACTGCATCTTTTCCCAGATATATGGTTGTTAAACATTTACCAGCTCATCACTGCATATAATCCTTGAAGCAGGGATGGAAAAGTCATTTAGTCCAATTTTTTTACATTCACATATTGGCTAGATGAAAATTTAAAATAGCTCAACCTGGTTAGGTTTCCTGCAAGGGAAGATAGGTAGCTGCTAATGTGTGATTGTTCCTCCAAAATTTTTGTTTTCATTGCCCATGTGTTAAATGCATTATTAGAGATTTATTACTTTGGATTCTGTTGCTTTTTGATTTCCTAAGTACTGATTCATAAGTGGGAGTGTTTTTACTGGGAATACCAGTTAAAATACAGTTTTCTGGCAGGCTCTCTGCCCCATCCACCCGACACACTGAATCATAACTGCAGTGTGGTGGAAAGAAACTGTATTTGAATGTTTCCTAGACCAGGGTTTGAGAACCATCCCTTGTGCCTTGTGTTAAATATAAATAGCCCTAGAGGAGAAAGAATGTAACTCAGCTTCTGCCATCATTAGACTGGATTAACAGATAGCAGAGATCAAGACCATGTAGATATAACCTTTCTCCCCACCTCCCTGAGGCACCTGAAACGGAGTGGGATAATGAATCTTAGTAGGAGGCATGCCAAGCACAGTCAAGCTAACTCTAAGTGGAAATTCTCTAGACACTTCATATTTAACTATCTGGAAAAATTTTAGAAAGGAGTCTTTCCTATTTCCTTGTCCTTATTGCTCAGGCATGAAATATGCTGTGTCTTCAAGTGTGGTGTTATGAAAATCAGGGATTGTTCATCTGCTTTGAGTCGGCCAGCTATATGCCTTCCCAGCATGCATGCCCATCTGTCAGCAATAAAACCTTTAATTGTCTATGCTTGTAGTTTCTACAAAACTACTGGCAGAAAATGAAATGATCATAATTCTGTATATCTGGTTGGTCCTTTTGAGTCCATATTGTGCTTTTCTGAGACTGGTAAGGGGTCATCTAAAGAACTTACCAGGTGTCCAAGTTAAATCAATGAGAACAATCATTCTTTTTCTAACCTGACATATCCAGTTTGCCTTGAAATCAGCAGGTTTTCCTTCTAACCATCCAATTAGCACCTAATTGCTTTCCTTCCAAGGAGAAGGTGAAGGTTGCTAAAACTACCAGGTTGGAAGCTTATCTAACTTTTATTTTTATACATAGGTTTGGAGTTGTGAAAAACAAAAAGTTTGTGCCTAAAAATCTACTAAGTAATGTATAAAGGGTGTAAATATAAATTTCACATTTCTTGAGTGGCTGAGCAAGAGTAATTATGCAATTTGTAAGGATAGAACCTAAGCAAAATGCTATACCGTGTGAATATCTCCTTTCTTACTACCCAAAGGAAAACTGGATCCGTATATCTTAACTTTAAAATTTTAGTTATGTGCTTGATATATTATTTTGGTTACACTGTCTTACCACATTAATGCTTTTATCTGCAGTTCTTAATTTATTGTAGTTTATGAACTCCCAAAGAGTAGAGACTCTAATTATTCAAGCTCTTTGTGTATGGGATGACCATAGCATTTGAAATCACAGATATTGTTTCAATGTGCCCTGTAATATGATACTGATATTCATTCTGTATTTGTGTTTCTCACTTGGTACTCACTCCT
The DNA here is from genome assembly GCF_029407905.1 of Bubalus kerabau. Lineage (NCBI taxonomy): Eukaryota > Metazoa > Chordata > Mammalia > Artiodactyla > Bovidae > Bubalus > Bubalus kerabau. Next base: position 55,069,750 of record NC_073642.1, on the reverse strand, counting down.
TATAACCTCGAGTAAGTTACACGTAGGGTCTCATTAGAGCTAAAAGCAAGGAGGGGTGTTTGCTCCTATTTCAAGGCAGTTGTCATTTGGTGGGACAGATAATGGCCTTACATGTATGTTCTATGGTCACATCACTTGTGGATTTAAGGTAAATTTAGTAAGAGGAAGCAGGAGAGAGAGGAAGTAAAGAGTGAAATTTAAATTATAGGAGCAATTTCACCCTTCTACTCAGGGTGTCTATAATCCAGAGTGTAATGGGAGGTGTTAAGCTGCTGTTCTTCCTAGGTGTTCTCAGTTCTTTCATGCCTCTAATAGCACAAGATCTTACAGAGAGATTGTGATTCTAATGTCTAAGGATAATTATTTATTAATACAATTTAGACTCTAAACACAAGCTAAGTCTTTCATCAGGTGTTAAGCCAAAAAGAGTAATGGAGTCCAGCCCTGAAAGAAAGGCTATGATTGATTTATTGTAAGATGTAATACTGGTTTTCGATGGGGGGCTCCTAAGAGACTTTCAAGGGTGATTTTGTCTCTTTGTCCTATGAGGTATGAAAATAGAAAATCTAAGTAGGAGGAGGCAAGTTTACAATTTATTTTCCCTCCTACTATATAGCTATAGCTGAGGACACTAAAGAATGAAGACAATTCACAATGACTAGTCTCAAGAATCCTATATTCATAGGATTTCTTGGGGTAATTGTCTTCTGGTGCCATTATCAGGAAAACATAGGATTTTGGAGAGAAATAAATTGTTTTTCCACGTTGAACAAAAGTAAGGAAGGAGAAGTTGTGCAGAGAACAGAGAGAACCAGGGTCAAATGTGGTATTCAGTTCAGTTTATTTGTTCAGTCATGTCTAAATCTTTGTGACCCCACAGACTGCAGCACGCCAGGCCTCCCTGTCCATCACCAACTCCTGGAGTTTACCCAAACTCATGTCTATTGAGTCAGTGATGCCATCCAACCATCTCATCCTCTGTCATCCCCTTTTTCTCCTGCTTTCAATCTTTCCCAGCATCAGAGTCTTTTCAAATGAGTCAGTTCTTTGCATCAGCTGGCCAAAGTATTGGAGTTTCAGCTTCAGCATCAGTCCTTCCAATGAACACTCAGGACTGATCTCCTTTAGGATGGACTGCTTGGATCTCCTTGCAGTCCAAGGGACTCTTAAGATGTCTTCTCTAACACCACAGTTCAAAAGCATCAATTCTTCAGTGCTCAGCTTTCTTTATAGTCCAACTCTCACATCCATACATGACCACTGGGAAAACCATAGCCTTGACTAGATGGACCTTTGTTGGCAAAGTAATGTCTCTGCTTTTGAATATGCTATCTAGGTTGTTCATAACTTTCCTTCCAAGGAGTAAGTGTCTTTTAATTTCATGGATGCAGTCACCATCTGCAGTGATTTTGGAGCCCAAAAAAATAAAGTCTGTCACTGTTTCCATTGTTTCCCCATCTATTTGCCCTGAAGTGATGGGACTGGATGCCATGATCTTAGTTTTCTGAATGTTGAACTTTAAGCCAACTTTTTCCACTCTCCTCTTTTACTTTCAAGAGGCTCTTTAGTTCTTCTTCACTTTCTGCCATAAGGGTGGTGTCATCTGCATATCTGAGGTTATTGATATTTCTCCCGGCAATCTTGATTCCAGCTTGTCTTTCATTCAGACCAGCGTTTCTCATGATGTACTCTGCATATAAGTTAAATAAGCAGGGTGACAATATACAGCCTTGACATACTCCTACTTAATACATAGGATTGAGAAAGAAACTTCAAGAGAAGCAGAGAGGAGCAGAAAAAGGAAGAGACAAAGGAGGGCACTGAGTCTTAGCAAGCACAATAAGAGGTAGTTGCCAGCAGAGGCAGAATCATGGTTAATACAACTGCAGTGTCTGAGTGCTGAGCCTGGTGCAGTGGGTGTGTGTGGCCCCTTTTAATACACAGCTATCTAAAGTCAGTACCAGTTCAGTAGGAGAGATAATTTGTGACATTGTGTGACAGAGAATAAAGACAGATCAGAGAGATGAATTTGCCTAGATATCTGTGGTTAATGTAATCTGGTTAGAGAAACTAGGGGTGTAAATAAAGTCAAACTTGCTTATCTTATTTACAGATATAGTGTGGATGTTTTATTAGAGTTGTTTGATAAGCTTTAATTTTATTCTTACCTATAATCTAAAATCTTCAGTGTTCCATTTTTATTTCTTAGTGCTTATATTATTCAGCTATTCCATAACTTTTTTTTGTCTTTTTTTTTAAATTTTATTTTATTTTTAAATTTTACATAATTGTATTAGTTTTGCCAAACTTTTTTAACCTATGAGTTTATCTTTTATTCCCTTGAGATCATATTCTTCCTTGGCTTGTAAATTGCAACAACTCCAAGACCAGACTGATAGAAAAAGACCAGTGTGGGGAAGTGAAAAGAAGTGAAGGTGATCATGTGGTGTGTATTGTATTATAGTTTCAATGTGATACCACCAATTTTGTGACTATATGATTAGTACCATTCACTCTGCTTTAGATATATTAAGTAACCAGTAAGAGGAGTTACACATAGTTAAGGAGGGATTTTTAAGTAGGAGAGTACTGTGGTTTGATTCACATTTTAAAAGTTCATTCTTCCTGCTACATGAAATGCAGATTTGGCAATAAAACTCCAAGGAAGCAAGGAACCAGTTAGGCCATAAGTTTGTCCAGGCCAGAGATAATGGTGGCAAAGATGAGGGTAGTCATAATGAGATGGAGAGAAGTAGGCAGATTGGAGTATTTTTTAGAGGAAGAGCTTTATAATATCAAAATCATATCTTTTAAATGGACTTATTTACAAAACAGAGACAGAGTCACAGACTTAAGAGAATGAACTTATAGTTGTCCAGGGGAGAGAATGGGGGAACATGAATTGGAAATCGACATGTACACTCTGCTGTATTTAAAATGGATAACCAACAAGGTCCTATTGTATAGCACAGGGGACTCAGTGTTATGTGGCAGCCTGGAAGGGAGGGGAGTCTGGGGAGAATGGATACATATATAAGGATGGCTGAGTCCCTTTGTTGTCCACTGGAAACTATTACAACAATGTTAATTGACTATACTCCAATATAATGTTAAAAAAACATAACTTTTATTGGTTAAAATTATTCTTTTGTATATTGTTATAAAACTGGTCTCTCAAAGTTGTTATTAGGGTTAGCTGAGCTAATATATGTAAAATTTCAATATATGAATGAGCTTTTAAATAAAGATTTGAGAGACACTACAAGTAATAGAAAGAGCATATACTTTATCAGTCAGCAATCAGTTTATAATCCTTGTTTTTGCCAAATTTACTGAGACCTATGTGTACTAGTTATCTATAGCAGTTACAAGTTATCCCCCAATTTAGCAGCTTTAACAACAAATATTTATGTTCTCATACTGTTTCTCACAGTAAAGAATTTAGAATAGGCTTAGTTAGGTGGCTCTGGCTCAGGACCTCTCATGAGGTCCGTTTAAGATATTGACCTGGGCAGCAGTTGTCTGAAGGCTTGACTGTAGCTGTAAGAACTGCTTCCAAGTTGGCTCATTCACGTGGCTGTCTTCAATTGCTAGACATGTGAACTTCATCATGTTGTTGTCATTCAGTTGCTAAGTCACGTCCAACTCTTTGTGACCCCATGGACTGCAGCACACAAGGCCTCCTTGTCCCTCACTATATTCTGGAGTTTGCCCAAGTTCATGTTCATTGAGTTGGTGATGCTATCCAACCATCTCATCCTTTGCCACCCTCTTCTCCTTTTGGACTGGGACCCTCCTTTCTCAGTATCAGGATCTTTTCCAATGGGTCAACTGTTCTCATCAGGTGGCCAAAATATTGGAGCCTCAGCTTCAGCAGAGGCTTCAGAACTTTTCCATAGGGTTGTATAATGGACTGACTGTATCTCTCCAAAATTCATACATTGAAGCTTTAGCCACTAATGTGACTATACTTGGAGACAGAGCCTTTGATGAGGTGTGTGTGTTTGAGTGCTGAATCACTTCAGTTGTGTCCGACTCTCTGTGACCCTATGGACCATGGCCTGCCAGGCTCCTCTGTCCATGGGGTTCTCCAGGTGTGAACACTGGAGTAGGTTTCCATGCCCTTCTCCAGGGCATCTTCTCAATTCAGGAATCGAAACTGCATCTCTTATATCTACCTGCATTGGCTGGTAAGTTCTTTACCACTAGTGCCGCCTGGAAAGTCCTTTGAGGAGGTGATAAAAGTTAAATGAAGTCATAAGGATTGGGCCCTAATTTGGTAGATCTGGCACCTTATAAGAAGAAGAAACACCAGAGCTAGATCTCTCTACCACATGAGGACGTAGTGTGAAGATAGCTGTCTGTGAGCCAGAAAGAGAGCCCTCACTGGGAAGTGAATCAGATGGCACATTGATCTTGTACTTCCTATCCTCTAGAACTGTGAGAGAGAAATTTCTGTTGTTTAAGCCACCTGGTCTGTGGTATTTTGTTACAGCAGCCTGAACTAACTAGTGCAGGCTGCTCGGCAGCAGTTAGCATGCCCAGAATGAACTCTCCAAAAGGAAGTCTCAATGTTTTTTTTATCATCCAGTCTCAGAAATCACTAAGCCACGCTTCTGCCATATTCTAAGTCAATGAAGTCCAGCCCATACTCATGAAGAAGAGAGTAAGATTCTATTTCTGCAAAGAATTTGTGAACATATTTTAAAATCACCTCAAGACCTTTATGGAAGGTTCTTTTTTTTTCTTTTATGAAGGGAGGCTAATAATAAAATACAATGAAAGGATTAGATAAATGTGTATTGTCATTTGCCTAGCTAGGTGCTCCTCAGTAAATGTTACTTTCTTTTCTTGATAATTTAGAGATCATTTGGAAACTAAGAGAGGAAAAGTAGGACAGTGTAGTTCTTTTGGGGGGCCCCTAAGTGTGTCTCTTATCCTTCTCTGTTCATGATAGCAATTTTTGCATCAAGTAACATATCTTAAACCCTACTTATCTAACTTAATTAGGCACATGAATTTAATTGTGACTCTTCCTTTTTTTTTCTTTGAGATGAAAATATAAGCCTCTCAGGAGTTTTCTGAATGTAGAAACTCTTACATATGTCGATGATGTATTTTCTTAATTTTCTATATGTAGGAATTTAAAAGAATGAAACTTCAAATTAAAATAATGTATCTCTGAAACAAGTAAGTGAAGATCAGTACTATCTAAAAATAGGAAAGAAATTCATAATTAAAAAAACAGTTCCAACTGTAGCCTTATTATTTCAGCATGTTTCCAGCTGTGGGTGACTTTACATATCTTCAGGCATAATCACATATCAGTATGCATGAAGCAACTCTTTTAATGTCCATTAATTCTTGCATAAACTCTTTGCATAAATCTGTACCAATCAGGATGTGATTAGAACCTTATTGTCTTGCACAATCTAACTAATATTAAAGTCAGATTCAGAAAGAAGCTCTGACTTTTTTGGTCTTTACTTTTTAAGGAAATTCATTCTCTAAAGTAGAGCATTTAAATGAGATGTTGGAGAGTATCTTATGAAGTGGGACACTTACAACATCAGGAGGCCATTGTCTTGATTGTTTTGAAGGTCGGCATTTGTGGTTGGAAGGAAATACTTAAGGTATTTTAAAATTTGGATTGACTATAATATTTGAATATCATTTCTTTTAATGTATGTCATAATTTTTCATTTTTTGTAGACAATTAAAAAAAAATCTAGAGCAGAACAATGCACATTAAAGTGAAAAGAAGTGTCCCAGATATGGGCAAGGCGTGTCTTGCCCAGGATCTCAGGAGTAAGATCAGGACTATACTATTGATATTTGAGCTATGTTAATTAGCAAATATATAAGTTTAATGCATAAATGAATAGAACCTAGGAGAATAGAGAGAATCTAGGGTTGATAAACTTCAAGGTTTAAGATAACATGGTTTCACTTAGAAAGAATTGTACTGATTCATCTTAGAAGACAGAATCTACTGTCTTAGTGACTCCAAATGGTTCTTATTGTTAGTCTCCATTTGGGCAGAATTTCTATCCACATCTGATTTCTATGTATGATACTTTTGTGTATGATTTCCATTTCCAATGGTGGTTTAGGGGAAGTTTCGCTTAAACTACTACCTATATGCCTTATGTGTCGAGGTCTGACCTTTTTCCTGAAATCCTAACCTATACGTAGCAACCTCCAGTTTATCTGCAGTAGGGTACCCCACAGGCTATTGATATTTGACAGACTCTTCATTTTGACCTCCAAACCTTCTCCTGCCCCTTAATCTTTTAGCCCAGTGAAGGCATGGCCATCATCCATTCACTGTGCTGGAAACCCAAGTATTATGCTTGACTCTTTCTTCTCTGTTACTGCCCCCTGCCACCACCTTTGCACTTTCTCCTCCACATACAAATTAATCATCTGATCCTATTCATTTTATCTCTGAAATGTCTCTCTTGTCCATCTGCTCTGCTTCCACCCTCTGGCCGCTGCTAGAGTTAGGCTCTTACATCTCTTAGCTGGCCATCTGGTTTGTTGTCTTTCTCCGATTTTTCCTTTATTATGGTCAGAGTGATTTTTGTGAAGTGCATATCTGATTATGCTCCTCTCCTGTGTAAAATTCTTCTGTGGTTCCGCATTCAGCATCTCACACTAAAGGCCAGTCTTTAATATGGTGTATTAGCTGATTGCAGTGGCTCAGTGGTAAAGACTCCTCACGCAAGGCCGGAGACCCGGGTGTGATCCTTGGGCTGTGAACATCCTCTGGGGAAGAAAGTGGCAACATGCTCCAGTATTCTTGCCTGGGAGATCCCAGGGACAGAGGAGCCTGGTGGGCTACAGTCCATGGAGTTGCAAAGAGACACAGCTTAGCAACTAAACAACAGCAACAACAACAAAAATTCGGTGATTCTAGATTGTGCTCTTGTGTTTCTTACTGAGCCTTATTTCCTTTACTTAATTATAAATACCTGGTTTCTTAGATATATTGTTAGGTTGCACTTCCATGACCTAGCACATATGGTGGTAGGTCAATTACCATCCAACTTGTAGGTCTTTGGTCTGGCAAATAGCTCAGATGTCATACTTTATGTGAGGACTTTCCAGATTCCACAGGTGGAGTTAAATCTTCTCTTTTCTCAGTTTCCACTGTACCTTTGTTTCTGTTATGGTATTTATAAAATTATACAAAAATTAGTTGTGTGCCTGTTGTTTCCTCCACAGACTCTGGATGACTCTAGAAGAGGGACTATCTTACTTTTCTTTATATCGCTAATGCCTAGCAAGGAGCTTCAAAGATAATAGAAATTTGGCCATGCTCACTAAATAAATAACTAAATCAAAGTGTCTTAATTAGCAGCACAATAACAGTGCTTAGAGAAAGGATTCTGTAGACATGAGATCATTTCTTATGTCTACTTTTCATAAAAGTATAGACTTAAAAATTCATCACTATTGGAACTATGATAAACAAAGACTCATTACATTCATTTACAGTAGACTTTGGCTATCGGTACCCTCAAGCATCTGAGGAACACTGAGCCCAGAAGTAAGGAAAATAAAAAATGAAAGTGTCCTTATTTGAAAAAATATTCCAAATCCATTTGTGCAATAAGCACAGACAACCGAAACCATGACACAGTACTGATTAGTCCATTGTCTGGACAGAAGGTGAAGAGAGCTCTGTAAGATAGTGATGTTAGAAAAAGGCAGACTTTCCTATGTGAAGCCTGAGAGCCAGAGAAAAAGCGACAGGTGACAGAAGAAAAGCAAGGAGGACAGAGAAGAGGGAGAGATCAGGTGCAAAGGTGACGACAACAACAATGACCGTGTCAGAGGTTTCATATCATGTGCTCCAACGGCCTTAGAAAAACCCAGAAATGATATCAGAGGTTAAAATAGATTTTCTGTGTGTGCATGTGTGTGTGAATTTGCTAACATCCACCTACATTTTATAGTTCCAGTCCTTAACATAGAATCCAGAAAAATAGCATTTTCCTAGAATAAGACAATGCTGGATAATACAGGATAATGAAGATTTTCATGTAGGAGGTATTTATGAACACGAGTTATGATTTAAAGCCCAGTTTTTTACACTTTGCTATGTATCTTCTCGGAGAAGGCAATGGCACCCCACTCCAGTGTTCTTGCCTGGAGAATCCCAGGGACGGGGGAGCCTAGTGGGCTGCCGTCTATGGGGTTGCACAGAGTCGGACATGACTGAAGCGACTTAGCAGCAGCAGCAGCAACATGTATCTTCTTCTTTGTGACCCCATGGACTGTAGGCCATCAGGTCCCTCTGTCCATGGGATTCTCCAGGCAAGAATACTGTACTGGGTTGCCATGCCCTTCTCCATTGTTATGTGTGCTGCTGCTGCTGCTGCTAAGTCGCTTCAGTCATGTCTGACTCTGTGCGACCCCATAGACGGCAGCCCACCAGGCTCCCCCGTCCCTGAGATTCTCCAGGCAAGAACACTGGAGTGGGTTGCCATTTCCTTCTCCAATGCATGAAAGTGAAAAGTGAAAGTGAAGCCGCTCAGTCGTGTCCGACTGTTCGAGACGCCATGGACTACAGTCTACCAGGCTCCTCCATCCATGGGATTTTCCAGGCAAGAGTACTGGAGTGGGGTGCCATTGCCTTCTCCTATTGCCTTGTGTAGGTAAGTCCTAAATAAATATTTTCTTGACTGAGATTTGAATTGCTGTGATTCCTAAGGAATGTCTGTATTCAGATCCTATTTAGTCTTATGTGTTTCTAGATCAGTGGTTCTCAGCAGAGATAGTTTGGCCTGGCTATAGGAAAAATGATAGAGATTGTCTTGTATGTTTCTTGTTTAAGCTACCCAGTGCTGGGTGTTTTTGTTATAGCAGCCCAAACATAAACACAAAACTCAGAGTTTCTCAACACTGTCATTAAAACCCATCTACTGGAGGGATCTTCAACCACCGCTGTATTTCAAAGTCATTCCTGAGTGGGACTGTACACTGGCAGCAATATTTTCAGCAAAAGTTAATCAGTAGGATTAATTTGTGAAACAGGCTCAGGTTTTTCCCCTCCTTAATCAGCTGGTTGTAAGAAGGCCACACAAAGCCATAGGAATGAGTTGAGAGGTTGGAATAACTGCAACAGAGCTTTGTTGTCGTTCAGTCTATGTCATGTCCGACTCCTTGCGACCCCATGGACTGCAGCACAACAGGATTCTCTGTCCTTCACTATCTCCTGGAGTTTGCTCAAGCCTGTGTCCATTGAATCCTTCATGCCATCCAATCATCTCATCCTCTTTTGTCCCCTTCTCCTCCTGCCTTCAATCTTTCCCAGCATCAGGGTCTTTTCCGATGAGTTGGCTCATGTCAAGTGGCCAAAGTATTGGAGCTTTAGCTTCAGCATCAGTCCTTCCAATGTATATTCAGGGTTGATTTCCTTTAGGATTGACTGGTTTGATCTCCTTGCTATCCAAGGGACTCTCAAGAGTCTCCAATAGCACAGTTCAAAAGCATCAGTTCTTCAGCACTCAACCTTCTTGATGGTCCAGCTCTGACATCCATACATGACTACTGGAAAACCCACAGCTTTAACTACATGGACTTTGTTGGCAAAGTTATAGCTCTGCTTTTTAATGCAACAGGGCCAAGTAACATGAGGGTCAGAGCCACTTGTTTGTAATTGTTCCTTTTGGGCCTGCTCTGGTCTGACTCTGAAAGTAGCCTGTGCATCATGTGATGAGTTGCTGCAGTGTCATGCAGACCTTATCACTTGGTGGCTGACAATACCCAGTTCATTATTAGCATCTCCAATGCACAGTGTCTTGATGTCCCCTAGTCAGGAGCTCAGTCTCCATTCAGTTTCAGTTTAGTCGCTCAGTCATGTCTGACTCTCTGCGACCCCATGGACTGCAGCACGCCAGGCCTCCCTGTCCATCACCAACTCCTGGAGTCTACCCAAACTCATGTTCATTGAGTCAGTTAGGACTCAGTTTATGTTGGTAACTGCCATTTTAATTGAGTACAGTTTTCTGTTTCAGACAGCATAGCCTTGTTCTAGAACTGTAGGAATCTGCACAGTCTTTATCCTATTGGAGCTGACCAGAGAATCCACAGGGCTTCCTAACAGATCATGGGTACCTCTTACACCTTCGGATTTGCAGGGTCATGTATTCAGAGGTTGAGGGATGCTTATGTAATAATTTGAATCTGCTGCAGAGTCATCTGTTGCTTTGGGTAAACTCAAAGCCATCAGTCTGCTTCCTTACTCAATAACTAATTTAGAATAATTTTGCTAAGTGTGGTATGCAGTCTGTAAAATCCAAAGGGATACATAAGTGCTGTGCCTCTTTCTTAGTGATAGGAAGGCAAGATGCAGTAACTTATCCTTTACTTAAAAAAATGTATCCTTTTACTTTTTTTTTGGTTACTTATCCTTTACTATTTTATATCTTTTATATATTTGCTCAAGGCTCTTCCTTATACCTGTATAAATATATACTGAGTCAGTCTTAGTAAATGTGATGTTATAGCATGCCAAAGATAATTGCCACCTACTTAGTCCTAAAAATGAGGTTATTGTTACCTCTGGAAGGTATGTGATCCAATTCTAGATTCTAGGATAGAATCCAATTCTAGCCAAGATAGATACCCTCTATCTTGGTTGGATTCTATTAGAAGCAGATGGCAAAACAAGGATTCATGTGCAAGTGATTGTTTGGAAGATGTAGGATATACTGGTAAAGGATGGGGGAACTGAGGCAGAAAAGGGAATGCAGACAACAATGTGTGCATAATCAAGCCAATTATCACTGTAATTGGAATTAACCACACTGGAGAAACTCTGGAGCAGTGTGTGTGTGTGTGTATGCTCAGTTGTGTCCAAAACTTTGCAACTCTGTGGACTGTAGCCTGCCTGTCCTCTCTGTCCATGGAATTTTCCAGGCAAGAATACTGGAGTGGCTTGCCATACCCTCTTCCAGGGGAATCTTCCTGACCCAGGGATCAAACTTGTGTCTTCTGCATCTTCTGCAAAGGCAGGTGGGTTCTTTACCACTGCACCATCTGGGAAGCCCCCTGAAGCAGTGTAGGCACAGACTTCAGGATGTACTTCAGTGGTGTACGACTTCAGTGGTGTACCACTGAAGGAGGTACACCAGTTTCCTTCAGTCATTGGGTGAGAGTTTCTTGGGCTTAAGGATCATTAATTCCCCAACACTCTAGTCTGTCACATGGGTGGGGAAAGTAGACTTCAAAATCCAGAGAAGGTTGTCAGGTCTTCAGTTGGAAATCTAGATAATTATGCTTAAATAGGAAGGAGAAAAGAATATAGTTCAGTTCAGCTCAGTTCAGTTGCTCAGTCGTGTCTTACTCTTTGTGACCCCATGAATTGCAGCATGCCAGGCCTCCCTGTCCATCACCAACTCCTGGAGTTCACTCAAACTCATGTCCATCGAGTTGGTGATGCCATCCAGCCATCTCATACTCTATCATCCCCTTCTGTTCCTGTCCCCAATCCCTCCTAGCAGAGTTGACTCCAATGAGTCAACTCTTTGTATGAGGTGGCCAAAGTATTGCAGTTTCAGCTTCAGTATCAGTCCTTCCAAAGAACACCCAGGACTGATCTCCTTTAGAATGGTTGGATCTCCTTGCAGTCCTAGGGACTGTCAAGAGTCTTCTCCAATACTACAGTTCAAAAGCATCAATTCTTTAGTGCTCAGCTTTCCTTATAGTCCAACTCTCACATCCATTGGAGAAGGCAATGGCACCCCACTCCAGTACTCTTGCCTGGAAAATCCCATGGAAGGAGGAGCCTGGTGGGCTGCAGTCCATGGGGTCGCTAAGAGTTGGACACAACTGAGCGATTTCCCTTTCACTTTTCACTTTCATGCATTGGAGAAGGAAATGGCAACCCACTCCAGTGTTCTTGCCTGGAGAATCCCAGGGACAGGGGAGCCTGATGGGCTGCCGTCTATGGGGTCACACAGAGTTGGACTCGATTGAAGTGACTTAGCAGCAGCTCACATCCATACATGACCACTAGAAAAACCATAGCTTTGACTAGATGGACCTTTGTTGGCAAAGTAATGTCTCTGCTTTTTAATATGCTGTCTAGGTTGTTCATAGCTTTTCTTCCAAAGAGCAAGTGACTTAATTTCATGGCTGCTGTCACCATCTGCAGTGATTTTCAGTTCAGTTCAGTTCAGTTGCTCAGTCCGGCTCTTTGTGACCCCATGAATCGCAGCATGCCAGGCCTCCCTGTCCATCACCAACTCCCGGAGTTCACTCAAACTCACGTCCATCGAGTCAGTGATGCCATCCAGCCATCTCATCCTCTGTCATCCCCTTTTCCTCCTGCCCCCAATCCCTCCCAGCGTCAGGCTTTTCCAATGAGTCAACTCTTCGCATGAGGTGGCCAAAGTACTGGAGTTTCAGCTTTAGCATCAGTCCTTCCAAAGAACACCCAGGGCTGATCTCCTTTAGAATGGACTGGTTGGATCTCCTTGCAGTCCAAGGGACTCTCAGGAGTCTTCTCCAACACCACAGTTCAAAAGCATCAATTCTTCGGTGCTCAGCTTTCTTCACAGTCCAACTCTCACATCCATACATGACCACTGGAAAAACCATAGCCTTGACTAGATGGACTTTTGTTGGCAAAGTAATGTCTCTGCTTTTCCATATGCTATCTAGGTTGGTCATAACTTTTCTTCCAAGGAGTAAGTGTCTTTTAATTTCATGGCTGCAGTCACCATCTGCAGTGATTTTGGAGCCCCCAGAAATAAAGTCTGATACTGTTTCCACTGTTTCCCCATCTATTTCCCATGAAGTGATGGGACCAGATGATTAAATCAGTAGAGCATTATCTATTTTTTAGCTGATGTAAAAATTATCAACAATATTATGGAATCTTTCATGAGCTATCAGGCAACTGTGGTTTCCTTTGGTTTTTGAAATAGACAAGGAACATTCAGCTCTTGCTGTAGTGAGAGATCTGATCAAAGAACTATGGAATATAAATGGTTATTAGAATGGATATTATTGTAATAGCATGATGGTTAAATGAATAGCCAAGATGGATTAAATTACTGTGATCATACAGAAATTTGATTTTTGCACTATTTCCACTCAAAAATTCAAGAAAAGTTCGTGTCAAGTCTATAAAACTTTGTATAAATTAGGCCATTTTTTCTTATAGTAGTTCATTTCATTTAAAAAATTCTAGTTTTCTTTAATTGATCTCCCACAATTGTCTGTTTAAATTTAGTTTTATGATACATTAATATAAACTGATAAAATTATGTAAATATTTCTAAATGTTATAATGTTCTGATAAATATCTTTATATTCTAATTCCTGAATTTCTAGGAATTTTTGAGGATCAGAATTTATATTCTCTTCCAAGAAGTCATTCTAAAAACTATTTAGAATGAATTCAGAGAGTCTCTATTCTTTCTCAAATGGTTTTTTAAAGTATCATCATTTCTCTGAATAATAAATATAAAAGTATTGTATCACTTCTATTTTAGGAGAGAAAGAAAATTGTCAATAGTTTCAGTCTGAAACTCTTTAGAAACCTTTTAACAATTCATGTGTGATAAAGAGCTTTTAAACAAAAGAATAAGAGAGTTTAAAACAGAAATTCAAATTTGCAGAACAAGGTGAGCAAGGCTCTTGATTCACTCACTATTTGAATATTCAAGTATCATTTGCTAAAACATGTTCAGTTCAGTTCAGTTCAGTCGCTCAGTCATGTCTGACTCTTTGCAACCCCATGAATCGCAGCATACCAGGCCTCCCTGTCCATCACCAACTCCCGGAGTCTACCCAAACTCATGTCCATCGAGTTGGTGATGCCATCCAGGCATCTCATCCTCTGTTGTCCCCTTCTCCTCCTGCTCCTAATTCCTCCCAGCATCAGGGTCTTTTCCAATGAGTCAACTCTTTGCATGAGGTGGCCAAAGTATTGGAGTTTCAGCTTTAGCATCAGTCTTCCAATGAACACCCAGGACTGATCTCCTTTAGGATGGGCTGATTAGATCTTCTTGCATTCCAAGGGACTCTCAAGAATCTTCTCCAACACCACAGTTCAAAAGCATCAATTCTTTGGCACTCAGCTTTCTTCACAGTCCAACTCTCACATCCATACATGACCACTGGAAAAACCATAGCCTTGATTAGATGGACCTTTGCTGGCAAAGTAATGTCTCTGCTTTTGAATATGCTATCTAGGTTGGTCATAACTTTCCTTCCAAGGAGTAAGCGTCTTTTAATTTCATGGCTGCAATCACCATCTGTAGTGATTTTGGAGTCCCCCAAAATAAAGTCTGACACTGTTTCCACGGTTTCCCCATCCACTTCCCCTGAAGTGATGGGGCCAGATGCCATGATCTTAGTTTTCATGTAGTTTCCTAATTTTCAGATGTTCCTTAAAAACAGCAAGTAATGAGCTATTTTTTGAACTAAAGTTCAAAATCTGTAAATTCATACTATGCAGCTTCATGAACAGACTGACTTTGCTCGCATTTAAAAGAGTTAAAAAATTTGTCGTGTTTCCATCACTTTGAGAGTAAAGAAAAGAGAATCAGTGTCAGAGTATTTTTGGGATTGTCTTTCTTTTAATGTGAGAGCAACATTCAAAATGTTAAGATTTAGAAACTGAATATTTTGGTTATTTTGTACAATAAATTATAAGTAATTTGCTACAGGTTACCATGACCCAGGATTAATTTTGTCATCATTAAAATCAGTCTTCCTAAGCAGGACCAAGTACTGAGTTAATCATGATTCTCTAGGTTGGTCTAAAGAAGAGGAATAAACCTTGTCTTAGAATGCCTTGGCGGGGTGGAGATGGGGGGCTGAAAGAAGCAGAATGCAGAGCATTGTAACAGGACACAGTCCTGCTCAGGGGATGCGACCAGTCTGAGCTCCTTTTTTAACTCTTTCAAATAATGGTTTGAGGCTGATACTTGATTGTATTCATATTCATGGAGAAAGTGCAGGTTAAGTCTGGAAGTGCTGACTACCTGTCCTTTGTATTAGGCTGAGAGAAGTAGCCTGCAGGGTACCTTGAGGAACCATTTCTAAAGGGATAAGGGATTTATTCTAATGGTCCAGAGGTAGATCAGTTGTTTTAGAGCAGATGTCATGGCCTGTGAATGAAAGTAAGCACAGCATCTCAGTGGAGGGCCAGAGAGTTTGGGGAAGAGAGAGGGAAAACAGGAGAGGAGTAATTCTATAGGCATACATCATAGATCTTATAGATTTTTGCTCCTCTTTCCATTGGCATCCTCTCTACCCCCTGGCTTGGCTCTTGGGTCTCTTCTGGGCTTATTTAGATAGACTAGGGCTCTGGTCAATAGCAGATTTTATTGCAAAATTTTTGGGTTGCTGCTTTCTCTTTCCATCTTCCAGAAAAATCACTAAGATCTCTGCTCAGTGAATAGTGCTCTTAGGACTTTTTGTCATTATATATTTTTTAAAACATAATTTCATTGGGAATTTTAGGGATTAAAAGGTAGATAAGTACATTTAGCTCTTAATTTTTACCAGAGGTTAAGTTTTTTGATGGTGACAGAATATTTTTATGCAGATTTTATCCTTTGTAACTCGCTGGATAGTCCTGTAGGAATTTTTCTAAAAACAGTTAGTTCTGTATTAACATAATTTTCAGATAATCACACGTACCAAGAAAGAAACTACTGCTGATCCTGACTGGAATATCAAACAACTAAAACAGAGAAAAGTAATTTTATTCTTGCATCAGCATGCTTGTGCTCACATACACATGTTTCTATGGGCAGGTGAACATGCATAATACACGTTGGATAGTGATTGGCACTTGAGTGATAACCAAGTGATCATGTTTTGAATTTTTATTAGAAGTGCAATTTTTTACTATGTCACAGAACAGACGTATGACTTCAGTTTCATGACTTACAGAGTTGGTTTTACATACTTTTGACAGTCAATTCATATTTCTGACATTATCATTTCTTTTTCCATTGAGAAGTTGTATGTAGTTGGGTTTTGTACTCTTTCCAAGATAAGTCATTGTAATCCTACCCTTCTGCAGGACAATGTTTTCTTGTTTCTTGTGGTCAGTTCCCTGAGGGTTTTCATTCTTTTTTCCACCATTCATGCCATTAGTGCTATATGGACTTTTTGTAAAAGCATCCTAGGACATGTCAGAAAGTTTTCACATGTCAGAACTCTAAGTTTCTCTACATAAGTTTTTTTTAAGTTTCCTGTAACAAAAATATCTATACTTATTTTGTTATCTACTTCATTTTTTCCTTTCTCTCTCCAGGTATCAATTGTTTGTTGTCAGTGACTAACATAATGCTTGATTTTTAGGCTTCAGATAGGAAAAAAATGACAATTCTGTTTCCTTTTGTTAAAACTAATGTTGATGCCAATCTGAGTCTAGGCACAACAAAGGGTCCTTAAATTGCTGTAGAATTATCTTATAGGATGTGTGAGTTAAATTTGTATTATGTCCTGACTGTTTACTATGTCAGGAATAGTAGGTTAGGTGTAGGAATTCGAAGTTGAATAAAACCTAATTACTGTTCTCCTAAGAGTTTGTAATTAAGTCTGTGTGGGATGTGAAAATGAGAACATAATATATGTACACTTTTGTTAGAAATTTAACTGTGGAAAGCCCATCTAAAATAGTGCAGTTACTTCTATAATTATTGTATTCTTTAAATTTTTAAGTAATTTTTCCCCTTGCCTAACTCTTGGTTCACAGCTTTGGGAGCTTCCCAGGTAAAATCTGAAATGGACCCCATACATGGAGGGCAAGAAGAGATGGAAGAAAGAGGCAGACAACTGTAGTTTGGTAGATGGTAGGTTTAGTGATCAAAGGAACTTACATATGAGGCTTGTCTTGGGTGATTGCGAGATGAGTAGATTTCTGCACCTGCCTGCCAGAATCCTGAAGGTTTATATAGACACTCTAATGGGGTTCAGTCATGTATTCTATCCAGATGATCTTAACAACATCTCACTCTCTCAAGGCTGTGTCCATGAAACCAGCTCCTCCAATAGTAATGGTGGGAAGAAGGTGTATTCCAAAGATGAGGGGAGGGGGAAGAGAAGCCTCCAGTTGCCTGGGTCCAGTTTTTAGGTTAAATGACAGTTGTGTCCTCTCCACTACTTCCTCCAACAGGGCCAGGTATAGTCAGTCTGTTGAATGGTGGCCTCCATTCTGAACCAGTGAGTGTGATTGTATTCGGAAAAAGACTCTTTGCATATGTAATTAAGGAATTTGAGATGAAGTCATCCTAGATTACCTTGGTGAGCCTTAATTCCAGTGAAAAATGTCCTTACAAGAGACAGAAGAGAAGACACAGACATACAAAGGAGAAGGTGACATGAAGATGGAGCAGATATTGAAGTGATGGGGGTCAAAAGCCAAGGAAACCAAGGAATGCTGATGGCCACCAGAACTGGAGGAAGCAAGGAAGAATTTTCCTTTGGAGCTTTTGAAAAGAGTATGGCTCTGTTGGCACCTTGCTTTTTGGACATCTGGTCTCCAGATCTGTGAGAGAATGCATTTATGTTATTTTTGGTCACTAAGTTTTCCATGCTGTTTTATGGCAGCCTCAGAAAACTAATATAATAGGAGAGAGCATGGCCAAGGCTTGTGGTTGAGAATAATTTCTGTGTGATATGTTTTACCAATGAAAAAATCAACTAAATATAAAAAAATTTTATGAGGCAATTTGGAGAGTTAAAAGACAGTTTCCTAGGGTTACATATTAATAATACTGATATAGATAGGAGACTGAGGTTTATACCTATTACCTGAGCAAGGAGAATCAGGTAAAGGTAATGGTTAATTTCTTAACTTCCTTCTTATGGCATTCCCAGATGTGTCATTTTAATTTTATTCCTTCAGTGAGGGGTAAAGCCCAATGTGAATGCAAAGAAATATTGGTTGCATATGCAGAGACTTAAAATGAACTGATAACATTGTAGTGATGTTCAGACATTTAAATATTAAATATTGTTGGGCTAGAATACTGGGAACCATTTGGATGGATGTAACAATAGAAACTTTTATATCTCTTGAAAGCTTGTACTAGAGTAAGATAGATAAGAAGTCATAGCTGAAATAATCTATGAAAGATGTAATAGGCTAAGAACAAATTACTTGTAGCAGTGTGGCAAATATAATGCTATTATCTGAATATATAAGGAAAATAATAGTTCTTTCTAGTCTTTTAAATTGTAAACCATAACATGAATATGAAGAAATAAATAAAATATAGATTCAGATTAATGAATCACTGAAACATAAAACTTTTAAACCTCCATTTAGGTGAAGAATAGAATGTTACCACCACTGTAGAAACCCCATTGGCCTTCTTTTTTTTTTTTTTTTTTAAATTTTATTTTATTTTTAAACTTTACATAACTGTATTAGTTTTGCCAAATATCAAAATGAATCCGCCACAGGTATACATGTGTTCCCCATCCTGAACCCTCCTCCCTCCTCCCTCCCCATTCCATCCCTCTGAGTCGTCCCAGTGCACCAGCCCCAAGCATCCAGTATCGTGCTTCGAACCTGGACTGGCAACTCGTTTCGTACATGATATTTTACAAGTTTCAATGCCATTCTACAATCTCCTTAGTTTTCATCCCTAAATGCTGGAGCGTTGCTTTGCTTGCTTTTGAATTTTGTATTAATACAGTTATATAGCAGGGAGTCCTTTGGTATGGTTTCTTATGATAAATATGTTTATTTTTCCTTCCATATTTCTTGAGTTGTAACACTCATTTTCATTGCAGTAGAGTATGCTATTGCAGGGAGTATACACGGTTTATGTATTGATGGGAATCTGGGTTAGTTTCAGTTTGGAACTTTTACAAATAATGCTACTACAGATATTCTTGTACAAGTGAAGTGGTACACAAATGTACACATTTGTATTGGGTGTATTCCTGGGAAGAGAAATTGCTAGGTGTGATGGGAAATTACTATATATGTATATCTTCACCTTTGGTTAATAATGATAATTCGATTAAAAAATTATTTATTTATTTTGCACATGGGCTTAGTTGCTCTGTGGCATATGGGATCTTCCAAGATCAGGGGTCGAACCTGAGTCTCCTGCATTGGTGGGTAGATTCTTTATCACTAAGCCATCTTGGTAATTTGATTTTCAAATTGGTTACATCAAAACTGAACTCTGTAGGAGATTTCCTTGATTTCACATCCTTGTAAAACTTGGTATTACCAATCTTTTAGCCATTTCTAGTGGATGTATAGTCATATCTCATTATGATTTTTAACTTCGATTTTTACTATTTTAATGGGATTGAATACCTTGTCATATGCTTATTGGCCATTAAAAATCTAGGTTGTCTTTTTTTATTGATTTGTAGTAGATGTCTTCCACATTTTGTTTACCAGTCCTTTGTTAGCTTTTTGTGTTGCCAAAATATTTTCTCCCACTCCATGCCTTACCTTTAATTTTCTTAATGGTGTATTTTAATGAACAGTTTTAATTTTAGTGTAGTCCAGTTATTCTTTCGGAGAAGGCAATGGCAACCCACTCCAGTACTCTTGCCTGGAAAATCTCATGGACGGAGGAGCCTGGTAGGCTGCAGTCCATGAGGTCGCTAAGAGTCGGACACGACTGAGGGACTTCACTTTCCCTTTTCACTTTCATGCATTGGAGGAGAAAATGGCAACCCACTTCAGTGTTCTTGCCTGGAGAATCCCAGGGACGGGGGAGCCTGGTGGGCTGCTGTCTATGGGGTCACACAGAGTCGGACACGACTGAAGCGACTTAGCGGCAGCAGCAGCAGTTATTCTTTTCCTTTATGATAAGTGATTTTTATGTTCAATTTAAATAATCTTTTTAACATGAAATAAGATATTCTCCAATGTTTTCTTCAAGCCTAGAGCTGTCCAAGAGATATATGAGGGCCACATGTATAACTTGAAAATTCCCACATTTAAAAAAATAGAAGGAATCAAGTAATTTAATTTTAATGATACATTTTATTTTATGCAATGTATTCCAAATATTATAATTTCAATGTTACCAATACAAAAATCATTAATGAAATATTTTACATTTAAAACTCATTTTTGAACCACTATTCAAAATTTAGTATGTATTTTGTAATTATAGCACATTTCAATCCTTAGGACTCAATTTCAAAATTTCAAGTGTTAAATAGCCATTGATGGCTAGTCTTTATCACATTGGTCAGCACAGTTCTAGAAGACATTTTGTTTTGCCACTTGGAATTCATGTTTGGGTACGGAGCAATGTTGAGTCATTTCCTATTTTTCCCCATATGGTAATATGGTAATCTATTATTCCCAGCTACATAAGTTGAAAAGAACATCTTTCCCTGATGCTCTGCAGTGCCATATTTGTCAAAATAAAAGTTCATATGTGAGTATGTCTATTTCTGATCTTAGTAATAAATGCTTATCTTCTACGGTATATTTCATTTTTCTTACAAACTCCACCATGCTGGCTGGTGGGATAAAAAGGAACAAGCTATAACTTTCCAATCAATTGAATCTGAGTCTCTGCTAGTTTGAATAGTTACTTTTTGGAAACCCCTCGTTCTCTTTTAGTAAGTGCTCAATGTTTCTGGTTTCTCTCCATTCCTCTTGCTTTTCCTGAAATGATGCTTAGATATGTGGGGGCATTACCATGACCTAATGGTGCTGGGGAGGAAGGATCTCTATATGCCAGAAGGTCCTTTGGTAGCCATGTGCCTTTTTGGTTCCTACTGAAGTGTAGACAGTTGATCCTTGAACAATGAACTGCGCATGTCTATTTTATATGGATTTTTTTTCCAGTAAATATTATTGGAAAAATTTGGTGATTTGTGACAATGTGATAAAACTTTCAGGTGAACCACATAGCTTAAAAATATAAAAAAATTTAAGAGAATGATATGTCATGAATGCATAAAATATACATAGATACATATATAACATACAAAATATATGTTAACCATTATGTTATAAGTAAGGCTTTCAGTCAACAGTGGACTATTTAGTAGTTATATTTTGTGGAATCGGAAGTTATCAGATTTTCTACAGCAAGGGGTCAGAACCCCTAACCTCCTCATTGCTTAAGGGTCAACTATTCATCAAGGTATAGTTCTTGGCACCTTGAGCTGGAGTCTGCTGCTGTGTGATTGGCATCAGGCAGAGCCTGGTCATCCATGCAGATCTGGAGTCACTGTCATTCCCTTGAGCTACAGTCCTCTTGCAGTCCAAGTTATGCTCCACTTCCTTCCCTGAAACCCATAGCCACCCAGTTCACATCCTCTGAAGGGGTCTTATTGCTCATCATCAGAGTTGTTCTATGAGAGTACCAAAGGCCATCAACTCAGCTCCTTCCCTGCTACTGCTGCTGCTAAGTCACTTCAGTCATGTCTGACTCTGTGCGACCCCATAGATGGCAGCCCACCAGGCTCCCCCATCCCTGGGATTCTCCAGGCAAGAACACTGGAGTGGGTTGCCATTTCCTTCTCCAATGTATGAAAGTGAAAAGTGAAAGTGAAGTCGCTCAGTTGTGTCCGACTCTTAGTGACCCCATGGACTGCAGCCCACCAGGCTCCTCCGTCCATGGGATTTTCCAGGCAAGAGTACTGGAGTGGGTTGCCACTGCCTTCTCCGGCAGCTCCTCCCCTGGGCTTGTGGTAACTTTGAGGTCCTTTTCATTGCCTAGCCACCAAAGGAGGCTAAGGAGTGCCTAAGCCATTCTTCTCTCTGCCTTTCCTCAGTGCCCTTTCAATATAGGATCTTGCATTGGTATGGGACCATCTTGTGTTCCTGCCTTCTCCCAGAGTTCCAAATGGAGTATATCACATCAGTTCAGTTCAGTTCAGTTCATTCCCTCAGTTGTGTCCAAATCTTTGCAACCCCATGGACTGCAGCACGCTAGGCCTCCCTGTCCATCACCAACTCCCGGAGTTTACCCAAACTCATGTCCATTGAGTTGGTGAGGCCATCCAACCATCTCATCCTCTGTCATTTCCTTCTTCTCCTGCCTTAAATCTTTTCCAGCATCAGCATCTTTTCCAGTGATACAGCTCTTCGAATGAGGTGGCCAAAGTCTTGGAGTTTCAGCTTCAACATCAGTCCTTCCAATGAACACCCAGGACTGATCTCCTTTAGAATGGACTGGTTGGATCTCTTTGCAGTCCAAAAGACTCTCAAGAGTCTTCTCCAACACCACACTTCAAAAGCATCAATTTTTCGGTGCTTAGCTTTCTTCAAAGTCCAACTCTCACATCCATACATGACTACTGGAAAAACCATAGCCTTGACTAGACGGACCTTTGCTGGCAAGTAATGTCTCTGCTTTTTAATATGCTGTCTAGGTTGTTCATAACTTTCCTTCCAAGGAGTAAGCATCTTTTAATTTCATGGCTGCAATCACCATCTGCAGTGATTTTGGAGCCCCCCAAAATAAAGCCTGTCACTGCTTCCACTGTTTCCCTGTCTATTTGCTATGAAATGATGGGACCAGATACCATGATCTTAGTTTTCTGAATGTTGAGCTTGAAGCCAACTTTTTCACTCTTTCACTTTCATCTAGAGGCTCTTTAGTTCTTCTTCACTTTCTGCCGTATGGGTGGTGTCATCTGCATATCTGAGGTTATTGATATTTCTCCTGGCAATCTTGATTCCAGTTTGTGCTTCCTCCAGCCCAGCGTTTCTCATGATGTACTCTGCATAGAAGTTAAATAAACAGGGTGACAATATACAGCCTTTAGGTACTCCTTTTCCTATTTGGAACCAGTCTGTTGTTCCATGTCCAATTCTAACTGTTGCTTCCTGAGCAGCAGATCTCTCAACTCATCTGATATACGTCTTTCCTGGAATTTTGTACCAGATGTTTGTGTCTGATGCTTTGCTCTATTTCTGTCCCCATTCTTTTTTTGCAGTCCACAGGCCTCAGCGGGCAGGGTGTCCTGCTTCATGCACATGAGGGACAATTCCTATATCACAGACTGAGCTACTTCTGCCCATGGCTCAGAGACAGAGGTCTGGCTCTTACTATGTTCACTGGAGCTTAAAGAATTTATAAAATGCTTGTTTTTCAACCTAGGCTAGCTTTCAAGACCCTTCTCTTGTTAGAGACTTGGAAAAAAAAATCGAATTTGACAGTCAGTGCTAAGTGGCGACTCTATTGTTCTAGCTGATCTTAGTCCTTTCTCAGGCAGTGAGTCACAGGACAGTGTAATTTACAGGGCATGAAAGTGCACCGGAAAATATTTCAAAAATATCATTCTCATTACTTTATTGAAAAAGAGAAAAGAAGGAAAAAACCCTTCATTTCCTGCTTATGCGTGCCAAATAAGTAAAAGTGAAAGCTAAAAGAGAAGCCTGGGAACAGAATTATGAATCTGTCCTTTAAGCAGGGACACCTGCGTGGGAATTCATTTTCTACATGAAGGTAGCTGCAGAGTTTTAAAGTCCTAAGAAAACAGGGAAATCACCTGTGCAAATAGATGATGCTGATTTGATTGTAGCGAGGGTAAACATCAAGTTATGCATAGGTATGGAATAATAGCACATGGTGTGTGATCTGAGGAATATTGTAACATTGAGCGCAATAACTTAAAAAAATCGTGTTTCTTGTAGATACTTTAGAAAATACAGATGCAAATAAAGAAATAAAAACTACCCATAATCCCCATCAGGCAGAGAATTTGTTTCCAGTCCTTACTTTTATGAAGATCAAAGGAGTGGTTGAGCAGGAGAACGGAAGGAAATAGAGAGGCTGACTCATTGGAGAAAGTAGAGAGCTGCTGGTAGGGAAAAAGACGAAACATGAAAGGAGGGAAAATTAGCCTGTCTAGAGTAATTTGGAAATGTTTTGCTGGGTAGTTTACAGGATGGATTGGAAAGAGACTTTGAGGACAATTGCCTTTTATAGGAAGGAGAGAACAAAGGCCCAAAATGAATTTTAAGTTTTTCTTTTTGACTTCTACTTCCAGTAATGATGGACGTAGCTCTTTGGAGCAGCCCTCCCACTGAGGAATATTACAGAAGCTGCCCACACTCCTCAGTTATATATATATATGTGTGTGTGTGTGTGTGTGTGTGTGTGTGTGTATTTAAAGGCATTACAAAGCTGATAAGAATTGTGAAGAATTATGGGACTAGGATCTGGGAGAAGATAAAAACCTGGAGAGTCAAATAAAGAATTTGGGCCACATTTCTCCTAGGGGGTCTCTGCTTAATCAGGAAGAGGTTGATGTAGTAGTTTTTTTTTTTTTTTTTTTTTTTTTTTTTTTTTTTTAACACTCTGCAGGACATGTGGGATCTTAGTTCCCCAACTAGGGATTGAGCCTGCACCCACTGGAGTGGAAGCCCAGAGTCTTAACCACTGGACAACCAGGGAAATCCCAGAAGTGCTCTTTTGATATGATGGCAAAAATTGACTTTCAGAGCTATCCAAGTGTGTGCCCTGATAATTTTTCTATATCTTGAGTTTTGACCTTGAAACATTTTACCCTGGAATTATAAGAGAATAGCTCAGTCCTTATAGAGACTGTAGCTCAGCTTTGAGTCATCTTATCCCCTGGGGTTGAATGAAGATGATCTTGGATTGCTAATTTTTTCAACAGTCAGCTTCGAGTAAATAACTCTTCTTTAGGGAAAAAAAAGAAAAAAACATGTTAAAATGTTCATACAGCTTTTCTTTTAAAATATGTAAAAATTTCTGTTGACTTACAACCTTTTCAACTCTTTATATTGTCAGGTTTCTTAATTTTTGCTTATTTAGTGGATTTAATTAGTGGATTTAAAATTATACTTTGTTAATATCTTAATTTACATTTTTTTCTGATTAAAGGTGAGCATCTTTTTACTTGTTTATACATGTTTGTACGTCCTCTTTTGTAAATTACTTGTTCATGTCTTTTGCACATTTATCTACTGGATGTTCTTTTCCTATTGATTTGTGGAGGTTCTTTATATTGTATATTAATTCTTTGTCATTTATAAATACTTTGCAGTTCTTTTTCATTAATATTTTTAGATTAATAAAAATTTAAATTATATTGCAGTTATATTTGTCTTTTATGGTGATACCTTTTCTGTTCTTTTAAAGAAATTCTTCCCTATCCTGGGGTGACTGAGATATTCTCTATATTTTCTTTCAAGCATTAAAGAAGCAGTAAAAAGGGTGTTCTTTTTCTTTTAAAAAAGATTTTGAAGGGAATGTTTCAGAGTTTTGTAACTTCTGTTTATCAAGTTAAGAATGTCTCTTTCAAAGTTTCTAAGAGTTTTCTTTTAAATGATGAATGGATATTGATTATATTAAATGTCTTTTCTGCATCTACTTAAGATAATCATTATTTTTCTTCTTAATCTCTTCTGCTGATTCTAGTCTGCCCTTTAACCATTCAGTTGTTAATTTCTACTATAGTTTATGATTCTAAATATTTTATTATTTCTAATATATTTTATTTGACTTTTTCTATAAGTCTACATGATCATTTTGACATCTCTTGTTGATTGCTCATTTTCATGGTTTTATTTTTTATGTATTCAAACATTTCATATGATTATTTATATTTGGCATTTAAAAATCCCTACAAATCCAATGTTTATCATTTTTTTCTTTTCCTCTTTATGGCTTAATTCTTTTTGTAATTTTTAATTGTGAGTTCATATTTGATTTTATCCATGGAAATCCTGAAAGCTTGAAGTGGTGATCTTTTCCCCTGGAAAACACTTTGCATTGCTTCTACAGGGATTTGGGTGTTGGTATACAACTATTAGTGCTTTAGAAACCTTGGAGGGCCCCAGAACTAAGTCTTGAAATTTAAGGTTCATTTTATCAAAGAATTATTCTCTTATTTGCTGAAGTATTGTCAGTATTGCCTTCCGGAAAACTTTGACTTTCCATTCTTCTTAAAGATCATTATTCTAAGCTCCAAATTGTGAATTTGTGTGCATGATATGGTGGGTGTGTCTGTATATGTGTGGGTGAGAGGGAAGAAAGTCCAGCCATAATGTTTTCTCTTACTTTCTGTGAACCTAGAAATGCATTAAATAGTATTAAATGCATTTTAAAATATAATATTAAATGCAGTAAAAATGACATAGCTGTTTTGTGATTGAAGGACCACTATAGCTAGCCTATAGTGCTGGCAAAAGTGGGTATCTCCTACCTTTTTCTATATAAATTTTTTTTCTTCCTAAGTTGACCTCCATACTATCTCCTAAATATGTTTATATTTCCTTTCTTTTTAACGATTTTTTAGGTTTACAACAAAATTGAGAGGAAGGTTGAGCGGTTTCCCTGACCCAATACATGCATAGACTCCCCCATTATCAACATCACTCATCTGAATATTTTTTCCCCAGGGATAAACCTACACTGATACATCAGAGTTACCCAAAGTCCACAGTTTACCTTCAGTTCAGTTCAGTCACTCAGTTGTGTCCGACTCTTTGCGACCACATGAATTGCAGCACGCCAGGCCTCCCTGTCCATCACCAACTCCCGGAGTTCACTCAGACTCACGTCCATCGAGTCAGTGATGCCATCCAGCCATCTCATCCTCTGTCGTCCCCTTCTCCTCCTGCCCCTAATCCCTCCCAGCATCAGAGTCTTTTCCAATGAGTCAGCTCTTTGCATGAGGTGGCCAAAGTACTGGAGTTTCAGCTTTAGCATCATTCCTTCCAAAGAAATCCCAGGGATGATCTCCTTCAGAATGGACTAGTTGGATCTCCTTGCAGTCCAAGGACTGGAAAAGGTCAGTTTTCATTCCAATCCCAAAGAAAGGCAATTGCACAATTGCACTCATCTCACATGCTAGCAAGGTAATGCTCAAAATCCTTTAAGCTAGGTTTCAGCAGTCTGTGAACTGAAAACTTCCAAATGTACAAGCTAAATTTAGAAAAGGCAGAGGAACCAGAGATCAAATTGCCAACATCCGAAGGCAATGGCAACCCACTCCAGTACTCTTGCCTGGCAAATCCCATGGATGGAGGAGCCTGGTAGGCTGCAGTCCATGGGGTCACTAGGAGTCGGACACGACTGAACGACCTCACTTTCACTTTTCACTTTCATGCATTGGAGAAGGAAATGACAACCCACTCTAGTGTTCTTGCCTGGAGAATCCCAGGGACTGGGGAGCCTGGTGGGCTGCCGTCTCTGGGGTTGCACAGAGTCGGACATGACTGAAGTGACTTAGCAGCAGCATTGGATCGTAGAAAAAGCAAGAGAATTCCAGAAAAAAATCTGCTTCCTTGACTGTGCTAAAGCCTTTGACTGTGTGGATCACAACCAACTGTGGAAAATTCTTAAAGAGATGGGAATATCAGAACACCTTACCTGCCTCCTGAGAAACCTGTATGAAAGTCAAAAAGCAAAAATTATAACTGGACATAGGACAATGGACTGGTTTAAAACTGAGAAAGGAGTAGTCAAGGCTGTATATTGTCATCCTGCTTATTTAACTTATATGCAGAGTACATCATGAGAAATGCTGGGCTGGCTGAAGCTCAAGCTTGAATCAAGATTGCCAGGAGAAATATCAATAACCTCAGACATGCAGATAATACCACCCTTATGGCAGAAACCAAAGAGGAACTAAATATCCTCTTGATGAGAGTGAAAGAGAGTGAAAAAGCTGGCTTAAAACTCAACATGAAAAAAACTAAGATCATGGCATCTGGTCCTATCACTTCATGGCAAATAGAAGGGGAAAATGTGGAAACAGTGGCAGATTTTATATTCTTGGACTCCAAAATTACTGTGGACGGTAACTGCACTCATGAAATTAAAAGATGCTTGCTCTTGGAGGAAAAGCTATGACCAACCTAGACAGTGTATTAAAAAGCAAAGACATCACTTTGCCAACAAAGGTCGATCTAGTCAAAGCTATTGTTTTTCCAGTAGTCATGTATGGATGTGAGGGTTGGACCATAAAGAAGGCTGAGAGCCAAAGAACAGATGCTTTTGAACTGTGGTGTTGGAGAAGACTCTTGAGAGTCCCTTGGACAGCAAGGAGATACAACCAGTCAGTCCTAAAGGAAATAAATTCTGAATAGTCATTGGAAGGATTGATACTGAAGCTGAAGCTCTAATACTTTGGCCACCTGATGCGAAGAGCTGACTCATTAGAAAAGATCCTGATGCTGGGAAAGATTGAAGGCAGGAGGAGAAGGGGATGACAGAGGATGAGATGTTTGGATGGCATCAGCGACTCAATGGACATGAGTTTGAGCAAGCTCCGGCAGATGGTGAAGGGCAAGGAACCCTGATGTGCTTCAGTCCATGGAGTGGAAGAGCTGGACACAACTAGTGACTGAGCAACAACAACAGTACATTGGCCACTTGATACGAAGAGCTGACTCAGTGGAGAAGACCTGATATGGGAAAGATTGAGGGCAGGATGAGAAGGGGGTGACAGAGAATGAGATGGTTGGATGGCAACACTGACTCAATGGACATGAACTTGAGCCAACTCTGAGAAATAGTGGAGGGAAGCCTGGCATGCTCCAGTTCATGAGGCTACAGAGTTGGACATAATTTAGCAACTGAATAATAACCACAGCAATAGAGAATTCACCCTTACTTTGCTAAATCTTTCCAGATTTAGGTAGATAAATCTTGATTGTCCTAGTCTGGTCATGATTGTCTTCCCTGGACTATTTAGTCCTAGGCTGGAGTTGTAATTCTGGACCATGACATAAGAGAACTTATTATGAAAGGCTTTTAGGGAAATTTTCTGGCTTTTAACATGGGGTTCAAGATGGGGAAATGGCAAATTATACCTCTGTTCGCTGTTGTCTGAATGTGAAAAGGTATAAGATAAGAATCGCTTGGAATTTTAAGGTTTGCAAAGCTAAGAGAATTGCAGAGAAACCAACCTGGAGCTCTGATGCTGAATCAGTGAATTTTCCAGTCCTTGAGATTACCTCAGGTTTTCTACACTGGTGAGATAATATGTCCTTATTGTTTAAGTCACCTATAGTTGGGTCTTGTTACTTGCTGCTGAAAGCATCCTTGCTGATTTAGGAAGGTAAATGATAGCAGAAAGAAGAGAATTATGGATTTAGAATGGACCTTAGAGACCATTTATTCCAACTCTTTTCCCCTACCATGAATCCTCTGTATAATATCTGATAGTGAGGGAAAAATGCATAAAACAAGTCTAATTACTAGTAAAGGATGGTATTCTGGTGCCATTTAGAATAAAGGCAAATATTCATGTAGAGCTCAGTGGGCCCAGAGGACATGTTCTTCACAAAAAAATTTTAGGTCAGTGAAAGGCCAAATTATTTTGTATCTTACTGTGGCTAAAAAGACAAGGAATAGCTCAAGAAAGGTTCCTATTCCAAATGATAAAAATAAAAATAATTTGCTTTTTAAAACTATACATTTAACTCTTTAGAATGACTACTTTTCTGAGGATTTTAGATACCTGAGAATTAACTACACTACATAGTTTTCTGAATGGAATTCAAATACAGAAGTAAGGTATAGAAAATCACCAACTTCTGAAAGTCTGCATTCATAGAGTGCAGTTTTATGTTAGTTGTTTGGCACTTGGAATGCATATACCTGCACGTATCAGGATACCAATAGTACCTAACTTTCCAGGTTATTTTGTGATATATCTTTACTCCAAGATCTTCCCTGGTGGCTCAGATGGTAAAAGCGTCTGCCTACAACGCAGGAGACATGGGTTCAGCCCCTGGGTTGGGAAGATCCCCTGGAGAAGGAAATGGCAACCCACTCCAGTACTCTTGCCTGGAAAATCCCATGGACGGAGAAGCCTGGTCGGCTGCAATCCATGGGGTTCCCTTGGGACTCAGCTGGTAAAGACTCTTCCTGTAATGTGGGAGACCTGGTTTCAATCCCTGGGTTGGGAAGATCCCCTGGAGAAGGGAAAGTCCCTACTCCAGTATTCTGGCTTGGAGAATTCCATGGACTGTATAGTCTATGGGGTTGCAAAGAGTCAGTCACAACTGAGCGACTTTCACTTTCACTTTACTCCAACGGAAATACATACATATGTACTTATGTATGTATATGTATGTATATTGACAGTAAAAACAATACTGTTATTTCTCACTCTCTAACATTATGTGGTTGCCCGTTTCTTATGTCGCTTTTACTTTCTAATTTTTTTTTAAACCTTTGTTACTTTTAACTTAAACTTTAGGATTTATTTTTTGTTTTTTTTTAATTTATTTATTTTAATTAGAGGCTAATTACTTTAGCTCATTTTGATCTTACTCTCTGTCCACTGATGTGCATTCTATCCTGCTGGGGTGTGGTAGAAGGGGAATATAATATAAGCAGATTGACTTCTTAGACCATTTGGCTATTCTTTAATTATGCTAATCACTTTTAATCTTATAACTTTTTCCAGAATATAATACATACTACTTACTTACAAAAATATAATTCTCTAAAGTAAGATATTTAAAATATTTGTGATAGCCATAAGATTTTATTTTTATTTGGCTACAATAAATTACAAGGACATATTTTTGGAAGAAACACTTCAATAGGAGGGCTGTAACGTGGGCTCCAGAGAAGGCAATGGCACCCCACTCTAGTACTCTTGCCTGGAAAATCCGACGGACGGAGGAGCCTCGTACGCTGCAGTCCATGGGGTTGCTAAGAGTCAGACACAACTGAACGACTTCACTTTCATTTTTCACTTTCATGCACTGGAGAAGGAAATGGCAACCCACTCCAGTGTTCTTGCCTGGAGAATCTCAGGGACGGGGGAGCCTGGTGGGCTGCCGTCTATGGGGTCGCACAGAGTCAGACACGACTGAAGTGACTTAGCAGCAGCAGCAGCAGCAGCAACAACCTGGGCTCTAATATTAGGTCCTCCACTTAACTCTGTGACCTTGTATGAGCCACTTAATTTCTGTAGTCCTCCATTGCCCATCTCTAAGATAAGATATTGTGGGACAATATCTTATTTGAGGATGGAAGGAGATTGCATAAACATAAATTTATT
Organism: Bubalus kerabau; assembly: GCF_029407905.1. Taxonomy (NCBI): domain Eukaryota; kingdom Metazoa; phylum Chordata; class Mammalia; order Artiodactyla; family Bovidae; genus Bubalus; species Bubalus kerabau. Next base: position 55,038,769 of record NC_073642.1, on the reverse strand, counting down.
CCCTTTTAGCTTCAGTGTCCCATGGCTTTGAATTTTCTGAATAAAGTCAGTAAATGTATTCAGTTCAGTTTAGTTGTTCAGTCCTGTCCGAATCTTTGTGAGCCCATGGACTGTAGCACACCAGGCCTCCCTGTCCATCACCAACTCCCAGAGTCCACCCAAACTCATGTCCGTTGAGTTGGTGATGCCATCCAACCATCTCATCCTGTCATTCCCTTCTCTGCCTGCCCTCAATCTTTCCCAGCATTGGGTCTTTTTCAAATGAGTCAGTTCTTCGCATCAGGTGGCCAATGGATTGGAGTTTCAGCTTTAGCATCAGTCTTTCCAATGAACACCCAGGACTGATCTCCTTTAGAATGGACTGGTTGAATCACCTTGCAGTCCAAGGGACTCTCAAGAGTCTTCTCTAATAGCATAGTTCAAAAGCATCAATTCTTTGGCGCTCAGCTTTCTTTACAGTCCAACTCTCACATCCATACATGACAACTGGAAAAACCATAGCCTTGACTAGATGGATGGTTAGATGTCTTTATTTCCTAGGAAATTTCCCAGAAATGTACATGTTCTGTAAGATGTAGTCCATCTGTACTTTTAATGAAAATTTCTTTCTGATGAAATATATATCTTCAGATATTTCTTGCATTTCAAAAGCTGGTTCATATTTCAAAGAGAATGTAGTCTGACTAACCATGTTATTTATTTTTTTTAGTTGTTTCAAACTTGAAGAAAGAATATTTGATTTGATAAATACTGTGTTATCTTTGCTTTTGTTTAAAGAAATGGTGATCAACTAATTGTTTTGTTATTTATCTACTTGGGCCTATAGGGAAGGTGTGCAAGTGAAAGTATTAGTCACTCAATTGTGTCTGACACTTTGTGACCCCATGTACTGTAGCCCGCCAGGGTCCTCTGTCCGTGAAATTCTCTGGGCAAGAATCCTGGAGTGGGTTGCCATTTCCTTCTCCAGGGAGATCTTCTTGACCCAGGGATCGAACCTAGGTCTTCTACATTGCAGGCAGATTCTTTACCATCTGAGTCACCAGGAAAGGGATTAGGTCCATCTAAAAGGGCAGACGGTCATTTTCACGTGAATCTGTGGGAAAACTATGAAAGATGAACTATAGATGTCTGTGTGGGATTCATTATGAAAATTTGATTAGTCTAATCCTTAGAGGATCCTTGAACTCTGTCGTAGGGTTTGCCTCTTGGTTAGGGAACATTGTTTTGTTATTTACCTCTAAGTAGTTAGGGTTTGTGGCTGAGTAACAAGTGCGTATGGTGATTGCAGCCATGAAATTAAAAGACTCTTACTCCTTGGAAGGAAAGTTATGACCAACCTAGATAGCATATTCAAAAGCAGAGACATTACTTTGCCAACAAAGGTCCGTCTAGTTAAGGCTATGGTTTTTCCAGTGGTCATGTATGGATGTGAGAGTTGGACTGTGAGGAAAGCTAAGTGCCTAAGAATTGATGTTTTGAACCGTGGTGTTGGAGAAGACTCTTGAGAGTCACTTGGACTGCAAGGAGATCCATTCAGTCCATTCTAAAGGAGATTAGTTCTGGGTGTTCATTGGAAGGAATGATGCTAAAGCTGAAACTCCAGTACTTTGGCCACCTCATGCAAAGAGTTGACTCATTGGAAAAGACTCTGATGCTGGGAGGGATTGGGGGCAGGAGGAGAAGGGGATGACAGAGGATGAGATGGCTGGATGGCATCACCAGCTCGATGGGCATGAGTTTGAGTGAACTCCGGGAGTTGGTGATGGACAGAGAGGCCTGGTGTGCTGTGATTCATGGGGTCGCAAAGAATCGGACATGACTGAGCGACTGAACTGAACTCAACAAGTTAGTTTTAACCATTGGCTTGGGAAATTCAGAAGAGGAGTAAGGCATAGCATGGAGATTTTTGGTCTAGTCCCTTGTCTCCCACGGAAGAGCTTTTCAAACTCCTACTTTATAGGCCCACAAACTCCTCTTTCACTTGACAGTTCTTAGAAACCATGAGGTGATGGGAACATATGTTCACGTGGCCTATGTGATGGCTGTTCTGACTCTGGAAACCTTAGGACAGAGAATAAAGTTGAAAAAGAGGGCTAGAAGCAGTTCATGGAACTCCAATTCCTACCTGCATTCGAATTCAGAAATAGCGCTTTCAGTGTGTGTCTGACAGAAAAAACAACAACAATGACTTGGATTTGTGGCTGTGTTCCCTGGGAGAGGAAGATGCTTTTCATGTTCTCATAGGATGTCTTTGAGGAAATTCATTTTTTTTCCATTGGATTTTGGAAAAATTATCATATATTTGACAATCAAACTTTCTTTTTAGAGAAAATTATTGATCATTTTGATAAGAATGTTCAGCTATTTCTGTGATAACACAGTTGCCTCAGGCATGGATGCAGGGGAGTTTTATAAAATTTCTCAAATTGATCTGAGCAGAGACTTCTGTGAGTGTGTCCTGCTTGGCAGCTTTACCAGGTCATCCCTACCCAGTGCTGGAAGTCACAGGTGCTGTTGAAAGGGCATCCAGGTAGGCAGAGAGGCTTCGGGGACTGTTCCATTCCAAACTTATGCTGAGTCCTCTCTCCATCCATACTTTCTGTTCTGCTGTAACATTCCCAGCTTTCACATGATTTCTTACCTCTGTGCCTGGTCCTCGTGCCCTGATGCCTAAACTAGCTGCCTGGACATGGTCTCCTGGTAAACCTTGGGTCTACACTCTGGTCCTCTGGCCAGTATACTTCACTCTGAGACTGACCGAGACAACCATACTCTAGTTCAGATCAGCAACAAGGTTAGCTGAAATAGCCATTTTTATGGCAATTGAAAAAATAATCTTTATTTCTCAAATGAAAGCTTTCATTCCTTTATTCATTTAAGGACATTTACCAAAGTGCAAATAGTAATAGAAATTGTAATAGGAGAGCCTGTGATCATCTCAATGCCCTGTGCTGTCAGTCACCTATCACAGCTAGAAGACAAATTTACCATGTCTATGTTTCTTTGCACTATTCAGCAAACCTCATACTTGGAAAGCATTTTCCTGCTTGGTGGATAGGCTCTTTTGTAAGAAAAGGGAACAAAGAGGTTTGCCTATGGAGAGAATATACTAAAACTTTCATGTTGTGCCCTCCTTTCTCTAAGACATTTCTTTGTCCTGTATCAGGGAAGATAGAGGGAAAAATACCTTGAGAGTAAAAATACGTTTTTCTTAAAAGAAAACATACTTATTTTTATTAGTAAAAGTGTAGATGAAAGTGGCCAAGGCTCCATAATTCTACTCAGTGGTAATGGCTATGTGAGGAATTTTGCAATTTGGAACATAGAATCAGGATTCTTACATTATCCTGTGATTTTTATTGTGTACTAAATGAGGAAAAAGCAAAGAGAAGTCTGTGGGTAAATTCCTTCACTGGATCAATAGTAGAGGTAATCAAGGTGGCATTTAAATTAATTAAGTTTTCTTTGAGTTTAAATTAGATAATGTATTTTGTTTTCTAGATAAACAAACCATGTTTAAATGAGAATTTAAAAGCTTTCCTTTTCTGACTGATGAACTTTTGAAACTTTGCTACATGTATCATTCTGAATTCAGAGTTCAGAATACAGAAGTCCATTTCAGAGTGATAATAAGAGTTGTCACATAAACAAAGATAAAAGGAAATTTAGCTGAAAGTCTGTTATGGTCTGTGTGCGGATGACTGCTTATTCTGATGACTTTCTCTTTCCAGAATGCTCAAACTAAACCATCATCTGCTCTTACATAGGCATTTACTCTGTAATCTTCCTTTAAAGGTCTATAGTTTTTAGTGTGGGGTTTTTATGCAGTTTTTTTTTTTTAATGTGGCAAACTACATTTTAGATATTACATAGTACAATGAATTTGTCCTCTATAGAGAGAAAAAAATCCCCTTGAGAGATTTAGGCAAAGTATCTAATCTAACTATACTAATTAATGCTAAAACCATTAGAGTCAGGGTCCTCCACTAAGCACATTTCTGGGCAAGTCAGCACCACATGAATGATGTAACTACCAGTTTATGGAGAAGTCGCAATTCTACCCTGGTACCCAGGTACCTCACACTGAGGGAAATGTGCTCCCAGGGGCTTGAAGAGCTTCTGTGCTCAGACATGTGGAACCCCTTGTTTAACTTCTCTGAGTACCTGGGTATGCCTTTTAAAACACTTACATTATAGCATGCCAGTGGATGGGCTCAGGAGCCTGTGTTTTGATACACCAGTATATTAAATACTTAGCTATAATTGGTGATAGAAGGCAATGGCACCCCACTCCAGTACTCTTGCCTGGAAAATCCCATGGACGGAGGAGCCTGGTAGGCTGTAATCCATGGGGTTGCGAAGAGTCAGACATGACTGAGCGACTTCACTTTCACTTTCTCTTTCTTTAACTTTAGTTCACAGTTTGAAGCCTACCTTCCTAGACTGTTTGCTCCATGGAATATGAGAGAGAAATCTGGGGGAGTGGTTGCTAGAAAGAAAAGTCCTGGAACATCTTGTGGATTGAGTGAAATAAACTTACAAAAATATGATAAAATGTGTCTGACAAGACAGTTAGGATAAAGGAGATCAGCCCTGGGTGTTCTTTGGAAGGAATGATGCTAAAGCTGAAACTCCAGTACTTTGGCCACCTCATGCGAAGAGTTGACTCATTAGAAAAGACCCTGATGCTGGGAGGGATTGGGGGCAGGAGGAGAAGGGGACGACAGAGGATGAGATAGTTGGATGGCATCACAGACTCGATGGATGTGAATCTGAGTGAACTCCGGGAGTTGGTGATGGACAGGGAGGCCTGGCGTGCTGCGATTCATGGGGTTGCAAAGAGTCAGACACAATTGAGCGACTGAACTGAACTGAACTGAATGAATATTGTGGTTGTGTCCTCACTAATCCATCTTTCTCTCCCATTTTGTAGTAGCTGTGTACTTAGGGGTAGGATGAGATGGGAGAGAATGTCTGTACCCACAATTCTTGCAGTGGGTCCTAATTCTTTTAATGCTAACAGGCTAATCATATCCTCTTTGCCCCTGGATTTTCCTGACCCAGGGATTGAACTGGGGTCTCCTGCATTGCAGGCAGATTCTTTACTCTCTGAGCCACTAGGGAAGCCCCCAAATAGAACTTTTTTGGCTACACCAGAGAAGAAAGACGCTGGATGATGTTGATTGAAAGAAAAGCAGAGGTCCTTGATAGCAGCTTTGAGCTGCTAAATCAAAACAACAGTGAACCTTCCATTTCTCTGAACCTTCCAGTTACACAAGTCAATAAATCCTCTTGATTGTTTAAGCCAGTCTGAATTGGGTTTTCCATTACTTGCAAAATGAGAAGTCTAGGTCGATACAGAATGATAGTTTTGTGATGATTGGAGAAATAAATGGCCTTAACAATTTTGATTGTCCTATTTCAATATTTAGCAAATATTAAAATGCAAAACTGTCATTTTGCACGATATCCTCAACAGTACACTGAATGAAACCTAGAAATATAAAACTGAAAAATAAAACCTTGCCCAGTGGTCTTTTAGTTCAATTTAAAAGGCAAAATGAATAACTTGCCAGATGGAAGAGCATAATAGTCATCATTAAAAGGCTAATTATTTGTCATTCACCCAGATGGAAATTTCCCTTTATTATTTAAGAAGTCTTGTTTTGAAAATATTCCTTTAGAGTAAATGCTTTTGCATGTTCTGAGTCTTTTAGGAACAAGGAACTAAATCTTTATTTAGAGAGCTTTTACATGACTGCTTTTCAAATGGATTCTCAATATGAATATGGTTCAGAATAATGGTAGTCACATCAGTAGAACTTGGAGTTTCTGGCTTCATGTAGTGTAGATGATATAAACTAAATGTTAAGCAGGGCAGGTAAATTAGGTAAGAAGAAAGTTCATCAGTCAAGGAAAAGATAGAAACAATGAACTTAGAAAGTAGATTCCTAAAATTAAATGCTTTGTTTCGGGCCTAGAGAAACACTTTTTGTTTTATCTGTTCAGTGAGTGTTGGTTAATTATCCATCCTGTGTATAGTCTATACTCAGTGTTGCACAGAATAGTCTTCAATATAAAAGTTACATGTCGTATTCCACCTTGACATCATTGCTTCCATGAACCCTTCCCTTCTTGGTTCAGATTCCTTCTCAGATCCATTGAACTTATAAAAGGTACTGCATCATTTGATTTTGTCATATACTATTCTTTATTGTAATTTAACACATGTGATGCTGTAAACTGTAGAGATTTTGGAGACCACACACCTATATATAAATTCCAGTCCCTCTACTATTACCTAGTCTCTGGTATTCTCTGAAACTATTCTTTGAATCTTGAATGCCTCATCTGTAGAATGAGGATGATTTCTGTCACCCAAAATTGTGGTTATTGTGAGGATTAAATAACATAATGAATGCAAAGCACTTATGCTAGTGGCTGAAAGCTAACTAGCATCAGATCAGATCAGATCAGTTGCTCAGTCGTGCCCAACTCTTTGCAACCCCATGAATCGCAGCACACCAGGCCTCCCTGTCCATCACCAACTCCCGGAGTTCACTCAGACTCACGTCCATTGAGTCAGTGATGCCATCCAGCCATCTCATCCTCTGTCGTCCCCTTCTCTTCCTGCCCCTAATCCCTCCCAGCATCAGAGTCTTTTCCAATGAGTCATCTCTTCGCATGAGGTGGCCAAAGTACTGGAGTTTCAGCTTTAGCATCATTCCTTCCAAAGAAATTCCTGGGCCGATCTCCTTTAGAATGGACTGGTTGGATCTCCTTGCAGTCCAAGGGACTCTCAAGAGTCTTCTCCAACACCACAGTTCAAAAGCATCAATTCTTCGGCACTCAGCTTTCTTCACAGTCCAACTCTCACATCCATACATGACCACTGGAAAAACCATAGCCTTGACTAGACGGACCTTTGTTGGCAAAGTAATGTCTCTGCTTTTGAATATGCTATCTAGGTTGGTCATAACATTTCTTCCAAGGAGTAAGCGTCTTTTAATTTCATGGCTGCAGTCACCATCTGCAGTGATTTTGGAGCCCCCCCAAAATAAAGTCTGACACTGTTTCCACTGTTTCCCCATCTATTTCCCATGAAATGATGGGACCAGATGCCATGATCTTTGTTTTCTGAATGTTGAGCTTTAAGCCCACTTTTTCACTCTCCACTTTCACTTTCATCAAAAGGCTTTTGAGTTCCTCTTCACTTTCTGCCATAAGGGTGGTGTCATCTGCATATCTGGGGTTATTGGTATTTCTCCCGGCAATCTTGATTCCAGCTTGTGTTTCTTCCAGTCCAGCGTTTCTCATGATGTACTCTGCATAGAAGTTAAATAAGCAGGGTGACAATATACAGCCTTGATGTACTCCGTTTCCTATTTGGAACCAGTCTGTTGTTTCATGTCCAGGTCTAACTGGTGCTTCCTGACCTGCATACAAATTTCTCAAGAGGCAGATCAGGTGTTCTGGTATTCCCATCTCTTGAAGAATTTTCCACAGTTTATTGTGATCCACACAGTTAAAGGCTTTGGCATAGTCAATGAAGCAGAAATAGATGTTTTTCTGGAACTCTCTAGCTTTTTCCATGATCCAGCGGATGTTGCCAATTTGATCTCTGGTTCCTCTGCCTTTTCTAAAACCAGCTTGAACATCAGGAAGTTCACGGTTCACATATTGCTGAAGCCTGGCTTGGAGAATTTTGAGCATTACTTTACTAGCGTGTGAGATGAGTGCAATTGTGTGGTAGTTTGAGCATTCTTTGGCATTGCCTTTCTTTGGGATTGGAATGATATATAATAGTATATAAATTATAACAGGTTAAATATCAAGAAGTAGATTTTTATAATTAGGCTACCATACTGAGTCAGCAATTTTACACTTAGTCAATAAATATATATTGAATTTAAATCGGTTTTAGCTTGCACATTGAGAAAATATAAGATTCTGAGACCTTGTTATTTATGTGTATGATTATAATTTCAATTTATCAATTATATATTTAATAATTAGGTATATTGAATTGATTAATATAAAGCACTTGGCTGCTTTTAAAGTAAATCATTTGGCATAATTTGACTCTCTGTCTTTTTCTGGTCTCTTCTGGCTAGGTATTCGTGTGTGCTCAGTCACTTTAATCATGTCCTACTCTTTGTGACCCTGTGGGTTGTAGCCCGCCAGGCTCCCCTGTCCATGGAATTCTCCAGTCAGGAATACTGGAGTAGATTGCTGTGTGCTCTTCCAGCTGACCTTCCCTACCCGGGGATCTAACCTGAGTCTCCTGCTTTGCAGGCTGAGCCACCTGGGAAGCCCTCAGGGTAGGCATGTTTACCTCCATTTTTTTGAATTGGTCTTTGGGGATCAAGAAGGAGAAAAGATGACACTGTCTGTAAGTGGAAGAGTTGAATTAAAATCTAAATCTTCTGATTGTGATCTATGGCTTCCCTCTAAAAATGACATTGAAGTTATTTATTTTTTATTGTTCTTAATGATTTATCTTTATGAATATGGCAACTACTGCAAACTTTTTTAGGGTAACATTAACTTCTGGAAGGGATTGTGGAGGATAGGGGGGAAAAGAGAAAATGCTTTAAAAAAGCTTTTTGGAGGTGAATAGAAGTTTTTAAGCCACAGACAGGTCTTTAAGAGGGTCTGTATTCGAGTTATATAAATCTAAATTTCTGAAGGTTTTTGGAAGAATATGAATTATTGCTTTCTAAATATTCTCAGCATTTTAGCAACAGCAATTTTTTTGAAGGCAATTGTTTTTCTTCAGATATTTATCTTGTGGAGAACTAAAAGGGGAAAAGAAAATACTCAATCACTTGAGGGCAGAGCTGCAACCAAAAGGGAAGAAAAATCTTTTCCAGCTTCAGACAGTGGTTTTAGATGGCCATCAACAAACTAATTGTTGCCCAACCAACAGTAGAAGCATATCAACAGAATATAAAAATAATATTTCTACATTAAAGCTGTTATATTCTGAGAAGTAGATGAGACCACTGAAATAATTTTTCAAAAAGTAATTGTATCAATGCTAGAAATAGCAGCCTGGTATAGTTCAACTCGATATGAATCAACTGAGTATGCAGGTTTTTACAAGCAGGGCATTTTACCATCCTATTCCTCAGTGAAACTGAATACATGGTCAACACTGAACACATAAAGCCACTTGTGCAGAGTTATTTTAAAACTGATTCAGAAGGAGGTAATCTTAAGTGTTTAGAAGTGAGTGTGATAGGAAAAAGAAATTGCCTTAATTTAGTTTTAAATAAGATGAATAAAAAATTCATGAATTTTATTCAAGATTTTCTATACAAAGTAGCCAGGGCATATTTTTAATTAATCAAGTACTTAATAATAATTTATTTGATTCTTTTCAGTTCAAAGTGAATTGAACTAGCAAGTCTGGGGATTGAGAGGGGAGGAAATGTGAAACATTGAAGTCAGTGGGTTATTATTCAGAAATAAATATGAGTTCAAAAGTAGTTCATTGATGAGACATAGCATTCTAGACTAGAGATGTTGAAGAAGGCATCAGTGAGGAGGTGGGTCCTGTTCATAAATGGTTAATAGAGAAAGTAAACACCACTAGAGGCAAGACAGATAGTGTGTGTAAAGGTCCTGGGGGTGGGAACAAGCATGATACTTGCAGCAAGCGAGGAGGGGACTGTGCATTTCTGCCACATTAATCTTTCCTTCCTCTGAGTTTTCATATATTTCCTCATCTCTGTTGCTCATTTGACACTAATTATATATTTATATTAGCTTTCTATAGCTATATAATAAATTACCATAAGCTTGTCAGCTTAAAGCAATATCCATTTATTATTTAACAGTTATCTGGATCTGATGTACAGATGGGCTCAACTGGGTTCTCTGCTTAGGGTTTCCCAAGGCTGAAAATAAGGTGTCAACCTCTTTCTGGAGACTATAATGAAGAATCTGCATCTAAGCTCATTCCAGGTAGAGCAGCTTGTTGGTAGAGTTTGGTTTCTTGAGGTTTTAGGACTGTGGTTTCTGTTTCCCTGTTGGCTTTCAGCTGGAAGCCTCTCAGGTTCCAGAGGCTGCTTGCATTCCTTGGTACATGGCTTTCTCCATCTCTATTCCAGCATGTCAAATCCTTTTTATTCTTTGAATCTTTCTGACCTCCTCTTCTGGGACTAGCCAGAGAAAATTCTACTTTTAAAGGACTTGTTTGATTACATTAGTTTCACATGGATAATCTCTTAAGATATTAAGGTCAACTGATGAGAAACCTTAGTTCCATCAGCAAAATCCCTTTTGCCATGCAGTATAATATAATCACAGGTATAACAAGAGGAGCTGAACATCATGGGAGCTGTCTTACAATTCTGCCTATCGTATTTACATTATTTTTATTTAGCAATTTCATGAATAGGTATATTTACTTCTCACAACTCAATTGTAAGCTGCCTGAAGATAGCAAGCTTTCCTCTACTTCGTTAAAGTTCTCCACAGCATTTATAAGGATGCATTCTTGGTAAATACTTTTGAATTAAGTTGCTTTGTGCTAGAAGAAGAAGAATGAAATGTGTCGGTCATCTTCAAGGCTTTTTATTCATTAAATTTGGGTCCTCAGATCTAAAGTTAAGTGAAATGTCATTCAGCTGTCTTGAAGCATTCAGACTGGTTCAGCTAACTTGTCCAGTTATTTCAGGCAATCTGCTTTTGTGCTTGAATAGTGATTGCTGTGGGACATTGGGCTTTAAAATGCAAATTTAGAGAAGAAAGTCATACATGTTCTATGGAAAGACTTCTGTTGTTAAGGCTAAATAAACAAAGCTGGAATAGGGTAAAATAACATGTTTTTGAGTTTTATGATATTGATGTATCTGACTTTTACCTTACAGTTTTAGGTTATATGATTAGAAAGTCAAACCTATCTTTCCAATTTTTTGAATGTTATAAATGTTTAAGAAGAAATTTGAAACCCTACTACTAATAAAGATGGGTGAAATGTATTTTACAGCAATGCTATAGACATTTCCTTCTATAGGAAAGAATATGTCCTTGCCAAACGCTGCTATCATCAGGGTGGTTAGCTGTATGATAAACGTTCTGAATTTCAGGAGGGGAAAGAAAACTTATCTTTAAGAAACTTGTATGCTTTAAGAAGAAAGAAAGAAAAACTAGTCTACAGACAGAAGCATCAGAAGAGCTAAGAAATTACTTCAGTTGGTAATTACAAATAGCTTTTGAGATAGATTCAGAAAAATAAGAATGATAATAACTGTCTACTCCATCACTGGTATGAATTGTCCAGAAGAGATTTCAGTTATATTTTATACCTCAGAGTAAGTCATCATTATTTTAGATGGTCTTTATTTGCAAGTCAGAAAATTCCCTGCCGAAAGGAATTTATATCTTCCCATAGCTGTTTCCTATCTCAACCTTGATTCCAGGACTACCACTATTTTAACCCTCTGTAACCAACAACACATGAGGACAAAAATATGTGCTATAAGCTTCTCAAAAGATTGTGCAAATGATTCAATGATCTCTTTTTCCAGCCGAAAAAACTGTTAACCAGATGCATCTGAAATCCCTTAGCAAATTTATGCTGAATTTGGCAGGTTTCATCGAGTCCCTGTCACCTGGCTGCCATTTCTCTAATCGTTAACTTCCTTCATGATTAGCCCCAATAATTAGCTTTCTCTAAGGAACAAAGAATGAAATAATCACCTTTCATAGTCCAGGGTGATGCGGCCAACATTTATTGTCTGCAGGTTATTTATTATCACAACAAACTTGAGCTTGACTTGTTTATGGAGATGAGAATTTGAATCATGTCTTCCTCAGTTACCTTTTTTTGGCCAGTGGAAAGAAAGACAGACAGCCCGTGACTGTGATGAGATTCGCCGGTGCTTTCAAGGAAACAATAATAAGAAGTGAATCTTGTAATCACAAAGGCTATGTTATGTACAAATGCAACAGTTTGCAACATTATCTGTTTCCCTTAAAGAGCACTTACATCTCTGTAAAGATCTCTTCATTATAGAACATATGAAATAACTGACTTGTTTACTTATGTTTTACAGTTGCCTTTCTCAGGTTTTAAATGAAACCTTTCAATAAATCTCTCTCTCTGAAAAGGAATATGTCTAAACTCAGCAGCGGCACTTAATGACACAAGAACAGTTCTTTTTCTTTCCACTAGTGCCACTATCTAGAACAGAATAAGAGCAAATGATAATAGCAAGAAGTTGAGTTCTTAGAGGCGTTTTCATTAGAATTGCAGAAATGGGTAAGCTGGTGTGTTTGCTAAGCTGAATTTCAAATAGCTGACTAGGGATAACATGGTTAGACTCTTCTGTTTTCTTACAAACTTACTATAGAAAAAGGCTGTAGAAATGTCATAGATTACTTGTGGCATCATTAGTATTTTAAAGTGTGGCATTATAAAATATTTAAATGTAAATATTTTGATGTGAGCGTCTTAATACAATTGTAGCACAGTAAGATTAGGAAGGTCTCATATACAGCATTTTAATTAAATCCATAAAGAATGCTCCTTTAACTTCCACGCAAGCTCTTGTTCAAATCCAATATAAAGCTTGCATTTCATTGATTGCTTCCACAAATTATGTGTTTCACAGTCACACTTTTTTTTTTCTCTTTTCAGAGACAAATGATAATTCTTTTGCTTCAAGTTTTTCCACAAGCAATTTATTTAAGAGTATTAAGTTTGCAATTAAGTTGTATGAACCTTACTGATGATACACCTCTTTGGGTTCAGAGGGACAGGTTTCCTTAAGTGTCATGTTTAACAGACAAGCCTTTGTGTCTTGATGGGGGCAATGAAAGAACCTACCTCCTTTTAACATATTTACTCTATTTTGGTATCAGCATTGTCATTTTCCATAAAGAAGTGTCTTGTAGTAACTTTGACCATCAGCAGGGGCAGCAGAGGCAGCATTTACTGAGTGCCTAAAAGTGGGCTTCCCTGGTAGCTCAGTGGTAAAGAATCTGCTTGCTAATACAGGAGACTCAGGAGACGTGGGTTTGATTCCTGGGTCAGGAAGATTCCCTTGGAGAGGGAAACGGCAACTGACTCCAGTATTTTTGGCTGGAAAATCCCATAGACAGAGGAGCCAGAGTCAGACTGAGAAAGTAAACAACAACAGCAACAAAAGTGGAAATAGAATGGCTAGAATATTTTCTCTCTCAGAACACAAATGTGTTTAAAGTATGTATACCATATATTTATCTTGTATCCTTATATAAGTGTGAACCATGGTGATGGACAGCTGGAAAGTTAATATTTTATAAATTTTTCCCACTCATTTCTTCCTTCTTTCATTCATCCTCTTAACAAGTACTCACTGAGCATTTGCTCTGAGCCAGGGACTGTGCCAGGCTTTGAGGGAATAAAGCAATGAAACAGATATAATTTCTATCCTCAAGAAGCTTACATCAAATTCAGGAAATAGATAAACATGAAATGTCTTTTAGTTCCATACACAGTATCAATTTTGCCCATATTCCTTGCCCAGTAGCATGCCCAGTCCCAGATGGTGTACCATGGTCAGTCTCAGGTCTCAACTTAGCATTGAGGCCTTTGTCTTCACGGTCATGCCATCCCCTACTTTCCCAGCCTGCCCTGGTTGGTCATCTGACAGAACTGACCAGTTATGGTTAATAATACATCAGATCTGATCAGATCAGTCGCTCAGTCGTGTCCGACTCTTTGCAACCCCATGAATCGCAGCACACCAGGCCTCCCTGTCCATCACCAACTCCCGGAGTTCACTCAGACTCACGTCCATTGAGTCAGTGATGCCATCCAGCCATCTCATCCTCTGTCGTCCCCTTCTCCTCCTGCCCCCAATCCCTCCCAGCATCAGAGTCTTTTCCAATGAGTCAACTCTTCGCATGAGGTGGCCAAAGTACTGGAGTTTCAGCTTCAGCATCATTCCTTCCAAAGAAATCCCAGGGCTGATCTCCTTCAGAATGGACTGGTTGGATCTCCTTGCAGTCCAAGGGACTCTCAAGAGTCTTCTCCAACATCACAGTTCAAAAGCATCAATTCTTTGGTGCTCAGCCTTCTTCACAGTCCAACTCTCACATCCATACATGACCACTGGAAAAACCATGGCCTTGACTAGATGAACCTTTGTTGGCAAAGTAATGTCTCTGGTTTTGAATATGCTATCTAGGTTGGTCAAAACATTTCTTCCAAGGAGTAAGCGTCTTTTAATTTCATGGCTGCAGTCACCATCTGCAGTGATTTTTGGAGCCCAGAAGAATAAAGTCTGACACTGTTTCCACTGTTTCCCCATCTATTTCCCATGAAGTGGTGGGACCGGATGCCATGATCTTTGTTTTCTGAATGTTGAGCTTTAAGCCAACTTTTTCACTCTCCTCTTTCACTTTCATCAAGAGGCTTTTGAGTTCCTCTTCACTTTCTGCCATAAGGGTGGTGTCATCTGCATATCTGAGGTTATTGATATTTCTCCCGGCAATCTTGATTCCAGCTTGTGTTTCTTCCAGTCCAGCATTTCTCGTGATGTACTCTGCATATAAGTTAAATAAACAGGGTGACAATATACAGCCTTGACGAACTCCTTTTCCTATTTGGAACCAGTCTGTTGTTCCATGTCCAGTTCTAACTGTTGCTTCCTGACTGGAAATAAAGTTTCTGGGTAGGTTTCTTACCAGGGAACACTTACACTGTCTTGGTAAATGAAACCACACTGATGGCACCACCCCTTCTCTGCTCCCTTCTCCTGTCTTAAGTGTGGACATGAAGCGTTAGCAGACATCGGGTGACCATGAGGGAAAGGCCCAAGGGGATCTAGAGACACCATTGAACTGACCCAATGCCGACAATCTCTTATCTCTAGACTTACTGTTACATGAGAAAAATAAACTCCCATTGTTTGAATCACTATTAGTCTGATTCTCAGTTACTTGAATTAGAATGCAATACAAGGAGTAAGCACAGGGCAATAAATGCTGCCGTAGAGTAAGTACAGGTGCTGTTTGAACTCGTAAATTATATTCCTGTGTTTTATTTATTTATTTTTATTTTTTTTTAATTTTATTTTATTTTTAAACTTTACATAACTGTATTAGTTTTGCAAAATATCAAAATGAATCAGCCACAGGTATACATGTGTTCCCCATCCTGAACCCTCCTCCCTCCTCCCTCCCCATACCATCCCTCTGGGTCGTCCCAGTGCACCAGCCCCAAGCATCCAGTATCGTGCATCGAACCTGGACTGGCAACTCGTTTCATACATGATATTTTACATGTTTCAATGCCATTCTCCCAAATCTTCCCACCCTCTCCCTCTCCCACAGAGTCCATAAGACCGTTCTATACATCAGTGTCTCTTTTGCTGTCTCGTACACAGGGTTATTGTTACCATCTTTCTAAATTCCATATATATGCGTTAGTATACTGTATTGGTGTTTTTCTTTCTGGCTTACTTCACTCTGTATAATAGGCTCCAGTTTCATCCACCTCATTAGAACTGATTCAAATGTATTCTTTTTAATGGCTGAGTAATACTCCATTGTATATATGTACCATAGCTTTCTTATCCATTCATCTGCTGATGGACATCTAGGTTGCTTCCATGTCCTGGCTATTCCTGTATTCCTGTGTTTTAGATTCAGAGCAGCTTCCTGGAGGACTAATGCCTATGATGATGCTCAATTTAATTAGGATCTCTGGCAAATTCACTGTAGTGAGTCACAAATATTGTAATCCTGATGTCCACTAAGAATTTTTGTATGGACTGTGTCAATTTCTTAGTTTTTATAGCCAGGCAGCAGTGTTCTGAAGACTTCCAAGGTGGTGTGGTGGTAAAGAACCCACATGCCAATGAAGGAGACACAGGAGACGTGGGTTCAATCCCCGGGTTGGAAAGATCCTCTGGGGTAGGAAATGGCAACCCACTCCAGTTTTCTTGCCTGAAAAAATCCCATGGACAGAGGAACCTGGCAGGTTACAGTCCATGGGGTCACAGAGCATTGGACATGACTGAGCACGCACACACACACACACACACCCCTATATTTCTAAGAGGATTTTGTTATCTCCCAGTTCACAAACGATCCTGGCAATTTAATTTTGTTGCAAGATGAGTTGGTCATGATGCTGTCAGAGACTCTAATGCTGCTTGTTGAAATAAAGGTAGTTTTAGGAAGTACTGCTTGAGAGAGGGCGCTTGGGCACTCCTTTGGCCACATCTGTGTGGAAGCGACATAGCCTTTGAGTCGTCTTTGGGGACCTCTATTTCATAAGAAGATGACAACTTACCTCTGGCTTGGCTGGCTGTAAAAGCATAGGGAGCTGCATTTAGCTTGCAACCTAGAATAATAACAACCTGGATACTTGCTAGAGACATTATCTGGGGCTCACCATCACTCAATACTTACTAAAAGCTCAGTTGGAAGAAAGAGTATATATGCAGGTTTTCTCAAAGGATTTGCAGTTCATTTCAAAATTTGATTGCTGGGTCATTCCAGGAGAGCAGAGAACTGGAACCGCACTCTGTCTCTGGTCTCCTATGTAGAATTGATTTTGCTCACTTGCACTTTGACATTGCATCACTTGACTACATTGAAGGTGTTAAAAGAAACAGTCCTGTGAGACACGCTGTCACATTCACGGTAAGGCTGCTGTGGAGGGTAAAGTTTACTCTCTCACGCAGTTTACCACCTCTCAGATCCATGTGGAAAACATCTCTTTGTTCTTTGTATCAGTGAGTTGTGCCTCGTCTCAGGGATGGGTGGGTTTTATCTTACAGACACTGAGAAGCATGGAACTGTTTATGGTTTCCTTCCCGGTATGATTGACATAATTTCTAATTTTTGGCTCTCCTCGGGCAAATGAATAGCCTTGAGACATGCTTGCCTGTATTAATTTTTCTTCCCGCCTTCCCCTCTTCCTTCCTTCCTTCCTAATCTCACACATGGGTTCATTTTATGTTTCTTGATTGCATACTTCTTTTTCCTCTCTAATTCATCCTTATGTTAAAATTTGGCTTTATTGTATTTTGTGTTACTGCATGAATTTTTGCGAAATATTTCACAGCCTTGCTGGTGTAAGGCAGGATATTCTTGCATAAGTACAAACAAGAATACATGAGAGGAAGCATTCTGCCTGTAGCACTTCAAAGTCAAAACATTTTTCCCATTGGTTGATTTAAGTGAGTTTACAGTAGGAGTTGCTTTTGAAAGTATGTCCTCAACATGACTCAATAATACAGGAAATGTTTTTAACCTTTCTCTCCCCTCTTGAGTTAACTTTACTTTGGCTTAAAAGTGTGTTTGGTTGATAAAGAAAGCCTGCAATTGATAGTTCTCACAGCAGTGTTTGCAATTAAAGTAGAAGCTTGGGGTGAGGAGGTTGGGGAATGCGTAAGGAAGATTTTCCATATTCTTTTTCCCTCATTAAGTTTTAACTCCAAATCCTACCTTTTCCTGACTTTAAAGTATTTGTTTGAAATTATCTGGAAATCTGAGTTTCTATCACTTAAAATACTTTCCTTTAGTAATCCTAGAATTAATAACAACAAAACATCTGAGCTAGCACATTTACTTTCAATGTCTAGCTCTTTTGAATTTAATACTAGATTAATTTATGGTTAACCATGCATTTAATTACATTGGATTTGTTATAAGAGACCTAAGAGAAGAGGAGTAATTTTTTATGAAGACATTTTTTTTTCCCTGAAATTTTTAGTGATTGTTGCAAAACTAGGAAGAGATGGGCATATTTTGAACAATGAAAGCATGAAATATAATAGAGGAATCCTACTTAATCAGGAATTTGTTCCCCTGCCACCCAGTAAGATGCCAAAAGAACCCAAGGGGATTACTTTCTACAAGGGCTTATGGCTCCCATATTAAGGTAGTAAGAAGGTAGAGAAGGATTTTCTTCATTCATTTGTTGACGTTCTACCTCATCACAGACACTAAGGTGAAGCTAGGGGGAGATGATGATTCTGAGCAGGAAGAAGACACTTGGGTTGGATCCTACCTTTCTTGATCAAGAATGATCAGGCTTTTTGCTGAAGACAGCTGCTCAGCAGTTGTATTTCTCTAGATCCATGCGAGGATTATGTAGTCAGGGGCAAGGCTTCCTTTCTGTGGCTGAGTTCTCTGTTGTATGGAATCAGTGCTGGTGGGGAAGAGAAACTCCAAAGGAAGGTTGTGAGATGGTCTCCCTCCATCTCCAACACACACACACACACTGCAGTGGAGAGAAATTTGCCATGTTAGACTCTATACTCAACCCTTAGGGGGCTTGAGGCAAATACCTATTTCAGCCTCTGAGGATGTTGGAAATTGGAGACTAGAAGTACTGGAGTTGGCAGGAATCGCATTTATGAAAAGAACATCTTATTCAGAAGGACATAAAATATTTATTAAGGAAAGAGCGTGGTTAAGATAATATTCTGAGGTATGTCCTTTTTATTCTTCCTCTATTGTCCATATTTCCTTCCAGGGAGTCAAGCGGATAATGTGCCCTCTTGTGCTTGTTGTCTCAGGGGAAGGATGTAGCAGGCCAACCAGGAGAGTGTTGGATGTCAAACATTGCCCCTTCATGGCTTTTATCTCAAGACTCAACCCCAGAGTTAGGAGAGGATTTGTGGGTGCAGATGTAGTGTCTCATCCAGGAGGGAAGAGAGTGGAGCTCTCCTTCATGTCCGCCATTGTGCCAGCCAAGTCACAGAGACTGGGGAGGGGTGAGCCTTTGGCATCATCCTTAGCCTTTTCTAACATAGTTTGCTGATAAGATATTAACATCTTTATCTTAGGACTTACCAATCCAGAAGTTCACTTGGGCCTCCAGGAATCTTTTGCACGGCTGCCTGCGGTCCTGTCTGCCTCTCTACGGCATACAGCTGTTTTCTCTTATAGCCTTTGCTGCTTCCCCTAGTGGTCCTGCTGGAAAGCAGAGGAAAGCTCTTCCGTGCTCTGCAGACCCACAGAGCTCTGTTTCTCTCTCTCTCTCTGACTCTATTTCTTGCTCTCTGGTGTGCTCTCTCTCTGACTGTTCGAAGAAGGAGTCCTTTCCCCTCCACTCCCCCCAGGGGAAATCCCTTTCCTTTCTTCTTTCTGGCTAGTAGCTTGTCACTGTTGAGGGTTCCCATTTTTAAAATCTTGTCTATGGTGCTCCAAAATTTAGGCTTTGGAAGAAAATAGGAAAATTGTAGGCTGCTTTTCTCCTTTTTCCATATTTATCTTGAGCAAAGAGCACAGTCTACTTGCTTACTTGAATTAAAGGAAGAAAAAAAGGGAAGATTGCAGGAAGAAAAGAGTAATTACAGATTGGTATTTTAAAATGTTATCCTAACCAAACAGGGGTATGAGGTATGTACATGAGAAGTGCAGACTAGTCATAGGAAATTTGGCAAATGTTTACTTAGTCCATCTGTGCAAGAACTACTGGAAACACAAATTTTCCTTTCTTCCCACCATGACCTTATACACTTTTAGTATTTTTCAAGTTGGATGGTATCAGTGATACTTCCAGCACTTAGTAAGTGAGTGCAGAAGGTACTGCCTTCTACAATCTGTGGAGCCTGAACACATTGCAGATTGTAATATATGGGTCTTCTAGTTTCCAAATAATATGTGCACTGAAGAGGGGAAAGGAATAGGACAGAGAATGGAGGTGGAGGAATGCCATTCCTTCCACATTTCAGGACACTGCAAAGTTTAATCTCTTAATGTGAGGAAGCTACTGAGTCCTGTCCATATTTACAGCTACTTTTTATGAGTGGCCTTATAGCCTCTTACTATTTCTGATCTGTACTCTCTGTATTTAACGTTTGAGATTTTCCAGTTTTTCCCTCTAATTTTGAGCTTCTATTAAAGCAAGGTTTCACATACGAGGTTTACTTGAAAGCTTTGGATTTAGCCCTTTACCCAAAGACCGAGCTTTGATGTAAAGCTGTGCTCTTTGTGAAGTCTGTCCTTCCCTCATACATAAACTCCTTTTGTTTATACCTGGGCATGAAATGTACCTGATGATCTACTGAGCCACTGTAAAGGAGCTCTGAAAAGTAGAGAAAATGATTGTGCTGGCAGCTCCTGAAGTGTTCCTACACTGTGACTGAAGCAATTCCAAACCTCCCCACTGCACGGCCCATAGCTGATGTATCCCCAGGAGGGCTGCCTTCCTGGGAGCTGGCACTGACACCACTATGGTTTGGGTTAATGTGTCTGAATGAGGAGGCATTGCTGTTTTCTTCAATTCCTGCTTTACTTTGAAACAGGTGAGGGATACCTATTGATCAGTTGGCTCCAGGAGAGGGGTCTTGCCAAAATGAGTCTACAGGCGTTTCCAACAGAGCTCTTTATGTCTTTGGTGTGCAATGGCCAGATATACACCAATCCCAGGGTGCTTTTTAATTGGAATGGCTGTTCAAACAGTAAGCATGATTCCACAGTTTTCATTTCCCCTAGCTATGCTCCAGGCTGTTGCTCTTTAACTAGGAGAAAGAACAGTTTATTTTTTAATATTGAATTCTCTTTTCTGTTTGAAAACAGCCCATAGAATGTTTTTAAAGAAGTTCAGGAAAATGGGAATGGTTGACTCAATTATCTATACTAGAGGAAATTAGCAGATTATAAAAAAACAAAGCATGTTGATGTATGGCAAAACCAATACAATATTGTAAAGTAAAAATAATAATAATAAAAAAAAACACAAAAAAATAAAGGAAACTCTTTTAGTCCCAATTACTATAGGGTTATCAGCAAATCTACCTTTTCTTCTGAGAGCAAAGATTGCTGAGGAAGCAGAATATGTTCACCTACCAAGCATTCAAGGATATTTAAGAAAAAGGGTCAGTTGAAGGGTTCTTTGAAAAGAAAGTACAGTGTTTGGGCCTTCTTCCCTCCATGCGCACTTGAGGTCTACATCTGCCTATGGTGGAAACAGCCTTGTCCAAGCCTTAGGAGTTCAAAATTCTGGCAGCCTGGTTCTTACTAATTGAGTCATCTTGAGCAGGTTATTTTGCCTCTCTGTGCATAGTTTTCACATCTATAAAACTGGAAGAATGATAATGGATTTGATGCTATTACTTGCTGGCATCAGGTTACCTGTGTTGTCTGCTCATGTTGCCCTTAGATTGCCTGACAGTCTGGCGGCCTCGGCCTGTGTGATCTCACCCTTGTGTCTCAGATCTAGGTGTGGAAGGGGAGAATGCTCCAAAGCGTTCTATTGATCTATCTTACTATTGCCTTGGGATTTATGCCTATTATTACTGATAAACCTTTGTGTGGGCTGTACTGTTTACAGAGAATTTTTACTTTCTTTACAGAGTTTTACGTTCATACCAATACTGTATTGTTAAGAATTGGTAGGATGCAATGTCTGCAAAATGGTAGGAGGTTTTTTTTTTTTTTTTTTTGCCATTATCCCTCCACAGAGTATTGATTTTGACAGTCACCACAGATGAGAATACCCAAGTAGGAGTCTGGGAGTTTCAGCACAACTTTTCTTTAATTATTAATTTTTGTTGGAGTACAGTTGCTTCACAGTGTTGTGTTAGTGTCTGCTGTGCAGTGAAGTGAATCAGCCGTATGTATACATATATTCCCGCATTTTAAAATTTCCTTCCCATTAATGCTCTTCACCACAGAGCATTGAGTAGGGTTCCTTGTGCTATATAATAGGTTCTCATTAGTTATCTATTTTATATACAGTAGTGTGTATAGGCCAATCCCAATTTCCCAATTCATCCCAACCCTCCCTTCCCCTCTTGTTAACCATAAAGTTATTTTCTATATCTGTGACTCTATTTCTGCTTTGCAAATAAGTTCATCTGTACCATTTTTCTGGATTCCACATATAAGCATTATTATGTCTTTTTCTTTCTGACTTACCTCATTCTGTATGACAGTCTCTAGGTCCGTCCATGTCTCTGTAAAGAGACATTACTTTGTTCCTTTGTATGACTTGAGTAATATTACACTGTAGATGTGTACCACATCTTCTTTATCCATTCATCTGTTGATGGACATTTAGGTTGCTTCCACGTCATGGCTATTGTAGATAGTGCTTCAGTGAATATCAGGGTGCGTGCATCCTTTTGAGTTATGATTTTTTCCAAATACATGCCCAAGGGTGGGATTGCTGGGTCATATGGTAGCTCTGTTTTTAGTTTTTGTTTTAAGGAACCTCCATACTTTTCTTCTTAGTGGCTGCAACTTACATTCCCACTAACAGTGTAGGAGGGTTCCCTTTTCTCCACACCCTCTCCAGCATTTACTGTTTGTAGATTTTTTAATGATAGCCATTCTGACCAGTATGAGGTGATACATTATAGTTTTGGTTTGTATTTCTATAATAAGTAGTGATGTTGAGCATCTTTTCCTGTGTTTATTGAGTATCTGTATGTCGTCTTTGAAGAGATGTCTATTAAGGTCTTCTGCCCATTTTTTGATTGGGTTGTTTGATTGTTTGATATTGAGTTGCATGAGCTGTTTATGTATTTTGGAGATTAATTCCTTGACAATTGCTTTATTTGCAAATATTTTCTCCCATTCTGAGGGTTGCCTTTTCATCTTGTCTGTGGTCTCCTTTGCTAAGCAAAAGCTTTTAAATTTAATTAGGTCCTGTTTATTTTTGTTTTTATTTTCATTACTCTAGGAGGTGAGTCAAAAAGATCTTGCCGCATCTTAGGTCAAAGAGTGTTTTCACTGTCTTCCTATAAGAGTTTTATAGAATCCAGCTTTACATTTAGGTCTTTAATTCATTTTGAGCTTATTTTCGAGTATGGTGTTAGGGAGTGTTCTAATTGCATTTTTCTTTTACATGCAGCTGTCTAGTTTTCCTAGCACCACTTTTTGAAAGGATTATCTTTTCTCCATTGTATATTCTTACCTCCTTTGTCATAGATTAGGTGACCATGGATGTTTGGGTTTATCTCTGGGCTTTATATCTTGTTCCATTGATCTATATTTCTGCTTTTGTGCCAGTACCATAATGTATTCATCACTGTAGTTTTGTAGTATAATCTGAAGTTTGTATAATCTGTAGTATAATTCCTCCAGCTCCATTTTTCTTTCTTAAGATAGCTTTGGCTATTCAGGGTCTTTTGTGTTTCCATACAAATTGTAAATTTTGTAGTTCTAATTCTGTGAGAAATATCATTGGTAATTTAATAGGGATTGCATTGAATCTGTAGATTGCTTTGGGTAATATAGTCATTTTCACAATATTGATTCTTTCAATGCAAGAACATGGCATATCTCTCCCACTACTTGTGTTGTCTTTGATTTCTTTCATCAGTATCTTATAGTTTTCTGAATACAGGTCTCTGCCTCCTTAGGTAGATTTATTCCTAAGTATTTTATTCTTTTTGTTGTAATGATAAAGGGAATTGTTTCTTGAATTTCTCTTTCTGATTTTTCACTGTTAGTATATAGGAATACAAGAGATTTCTGTGTATTAATTTTGTATTCTGTAGCTTTCCCAAATTCATTGTTTAGCTCTAGGAGTTTTCTTGTGGCATCTTTAGGATTTTCTACTTATAATATTATGTCATCTGTTAACAGTGATACCAGCATAACTTTTGGAACAAACAATTTAAGATCTGTTACTTTGAAGATGGTAAGAAGAACAGATTTATGTTACCCATGTTGCTTCTTGCCCAAGGTGGCCCTGGGCACTCAGTGCCCAGGAGATTCCCTTGTCCTGAGGTTTCTTCCATGGGGAAGGAGAGAATTTTGAAATCAGCAAGAGACAAAAAGCTTGTCACATGTTAAAGAATCCCAATAAGGTATCAGAGGGTTTCACAGCAGAAATCTTGCAGACTGGCAAAGACTGCAATGATATATTCAAAGTACTGAATGAAAAAAGCTACCAACAAAGAATACTTTACCCTGCAAAACTGTCCTTCAAAATGAAAGAGATATAGACTTTCAGAGTCCAAAAAAGCTTTCAGAGTTCATCACCACTACCACTTGACATACTTTACAAGAAATGCTAAAAGGAACTCAAGCTGAAATGAAAGGACATTAATTAGTAACATGAAAACATGAAAACACAGAACTCACTGGTAAGAAAAGTATACGGTCAAAT
Source organism: Bubalus kerabau (assembly GCF_029407905.1). Taxonomy (NCBI): domain Eukaryota; kingdom Metazoa; phylum Chordata; class Mammalia; order Artiodactyla; family Bovidae; genus Bubalus; species Bubalus kerabau. The sequence continues at coordinate 55,014,690 of NC_073642.1, read as the reverse complement.
TCTGAATATTCTGTGTGTGTGTTATTTGCTCAGTTGTGTATGACTTTTTGTGACCCTCCATGGTCTGTCCATGGAATTCTCTAGGCAAGAATACTGGAGTGGGTTGCCATTCCCTTCTCCTGCACTGCAGGCGGATTCTTTGCTGTCTGAGCTACAAGGTAAGCTCTAATACACTAATACTCTATAATCAGAATATACTAATACTCTATAAATCACTTAACTCTAAAATAAAGGTTAAAAGAGAAAATAATTAAAAATAACTATTACTCTCTTGATTTTTTGATGAATACACAACGTAAAAAAATGAAAATCATGATACCAAAAAATAAAATACGTTGGGGGAAGTAAAAAAATGGACTTTTTTTTTTATATGACTGAAGTTGTTTTAAGAAATAAATGGCTTCAAAATCAAAAAGGAAGAAGTAAAACTTTATTTTCAGATGACATATATGCCCTCCCTCTTGGACCTCCCTCCAACTCTCCCACTCCATTCCAACCATCTAGGTCATCATAGAGCACTAAGTTGAGCTTCCTGTGCCATACAGAAGCTTCCCACTAGTTATTTTACACATGGTGGTGTATTTATGTCACACCTAATCTCCCAATTCAGCCCACCATCCCACCCATCATGTCCACATATCCTTTCTCTACATCTGTGTCTCTATTACTGCCCTGGAACTAGATACATCTGTACCATTTTTCTAGATTCCACACACATGTATTAATATACAATAATTGTTTTTCTCTTTCTGACAGACTGTACAACAGACTCTAGATTCATCCACATCTCTGTAAATGACCCAATTCCATTCCCTTTCATGGCTGAGTCATATTCCATTATCAGATGTTCAAGCTGGTTTTAGAAAAGGCAGAGGAACCAAAGATCAAATTGCCAACGTCTGCTGGATCTTGGAAAAAGCAAGAGAGTTTCAGAAAAACATCTATTTCTGCTTTATTGACTATGCCAAAGCCTTTGACTGTGTGGATCACAATAAACTGTGGAAAATTCTTCAAGAGATGGGAATCCCAGACCACCTGACCTGCCTCTTGAGAAACCTGTATGCAGGCCAGGAAGCAACAGTTAGAACTGGACATGGAACAACAGACTGGTTCCAAATAGGAAAAGGGGTACATCAAGGCTGTATATTGTCACCTTGCTTTTTTAACTTACATGCAGAGTACATCATGAGAAATGCTGGGCTGGAAGAAGCACAAGCTGGAATCAAGATTGCCAGGAGAAGTATCAATAACCTCAGATATGCAGATGACACCACCCTTATGGCAGAAAGTGAAGAGGAACTACAAAGCCTCTTGATGAAAGTGAAAGAGGAGAGTGAAAAAGTTGTCTTAAAGCTCAATATTCAGAAAACGAAGATCATGGCATCTGGTCCCATCACTTCATGGGAAATAGATGGGGAAACAGTGGAAACAGTGTCAGACTTTATTTTTGGGGGCTCCAAAATCACTGCAGATGGTGATTGCAGCCATGAAATTAAAAGACGCTTACTCCTTGGAAGGAAAGTTATGTCCAACCTAGATAGCATATTCAAAAGCAGAGACATTACTTTGCCAACAAAGGTCCGTCTAGTCAAGGCTATGGTTTTTCCAGTGGTCATGTATGGATGTGAGAGTTGGACTGTGAAGAAAGCTGAACACAGAAGAATTGATGCTTTTGAACTGTGGTGTTAGAGAATACTGTTGAGAGTCCCTTGGACTGCAAGGAGATTCAACCAGTCCAATCTAAAGGAGATCAGTCCTGGGTGTTCTTTGGAAGGACTGATGCTAAAGCTGAAACTCCAATACTTTGGCCACCTCATGTGAAGAGTTGACTCATTGGAAAAGACTTTGATGCTGGGAGGGATTAGGGGCAGGAGGAGAAGGGGATGACAGAGGATGAGATGGCTGGATGGCATCACCGACTTGATGGATGTTAAGTCTGAGTGAACTCTGGGAGTTGGTGATGGACAGGGAGGCCTGACATGCTGCAATTCATGGGGTCACAAAGAGTCGGACACGACTGAACGACTGAACTGAACTGAACTGAACTGAACCACATCTTCTTTATCCATTCTTCTGTTGATGGGCATTTAAGTTGTTTCCATGTCCTAGCTATTGTAAATAGTGCTGCAGTTAACACTGGGGTACATTGTCTTTCTGAATTATGGTCTTCTCAGGGTAAATGCCCAGCTGTGTCCAGAAATCCCAGTTTTAGGTGTATATCTAAACAAAATCAATATGTTAAGAAGCAAACAAAATCGGTATGTTGAGATTTTTACACTCCCATGTTCATTTCAATATTATTCACTGTAGTGAAGATATGGAAACAACCTAAATGTCTGTTTACAGATGAATGAATAGAGAAAATGTGATACATATATTATACATAATTATCTGGTATAAGAGTATTATTGAGCCATAAAATAGAAAACATAGAAGAACATAGATGAATCTTGATGACATTATGCTAAGTGAAAGAAGTCAGACAAAGACAAATAGTGCATAATCTCACTTACATGTGAAAATAAAAAAAAATCAAATTCACAGAAACAGGTGGGATGATGGTTGATATGGAGTGGAGGGTGTGGAAAATGGGGTGATATTGGTCAAATGGTATAAACTTTCAGCTATAAGTTGAATAATTTCTTGTGATCGAACACAATATGGTGACTATAATTAGTAATACTGTACTAGAATACTGTATAGTACTACTGTATACTAGAAACAGAGTAAGGCATTCTCAGAACAAGAACAAAAATGACAACTGTGAAATGATGGATGTGTTAATTAACTTTATTGTGGTGATCATTTCACAATGTATCAGTTCAGTTCAGTTCAGTTCAGTCGCTCAGTTGTGTCTGACTCTTTGCAACCCCATGAACCACAGCACGCCAGGCCTCCCTGTCCATCACCAACTCCCACAAGTCACCCAAACCTGTGTCCATTGAGTCAGTGATGCCATCTAACCATCTCATCCTCTGTCGTCCCCTTCTCCTCCTTCCCTCAATCTTTCCCAACATCACGGTCTTTTCCAATGAGTCAGCTCTTCACAACAGGTGGTCAAAGTATTGGAGTTTCAGCTTCAACATCAGTCCTTCTAATGAACACCCAGGACTGATCTCCTTTAAGTGGACAGGTTGGATCTCCTTGCAGTCCAAGGGACTCTCAAGAGTCTTCTCCAACACCAAAGTTCAAAAGCATCAATTCTTCGGCACTCAGCTTTCTTTATAGTCCAACTCTCACATCCATACATGACCACTGGAAAAACCATAGCCTTGACTAGACGAACCTTTGTTAACAAAGTAATGTCTCTGCTTTTTAATAAGCTGTCTCGGTTGGTCATAACTTTCCTTCCAAGGAGTAAGCATCTTTTAATTTCATGGCTGCAATCACCATCTGCAGTGATTTTGGAGCCCAGAAAAATAGTCAGCCACTGTTTCCACTGTTTCCCCATCTATTTCCCATGAAGTGATGGGACCAGATGCCATGATCTTCGTTTTCTGAATATTGAGCTTTAAGCCAACTTTTTCACTCTCCTCTTCACTTTCATCAAGAGACTCTTTAGTTCTTCTTCACTTTCTGCTATAAAGGTGGTGTCATCTGCATATCTGAGGTTATTGATACTTCTCCTGGCAATCTTGATTCCAGCGTGTGCTTCTTCCAGCCCAGCATTTCTCATGATGTACTCTACATATAAGTTAAATAAATAGGGTGACAATATACAGCCTTGACGTACTCCTTTTCCTGTTTGGAACCAGTCTGTTGTTCCATGTCCAGTTCTAACTGTTGCTTCCTGACCTGCATACAGGTTTCTCAAGAGGCAGGCCAGGTGGTCTGGTATCAAGCATCATGTTGCATACTTTAAATACATACCTCAATAAAGCTGAGGAAAAATTGGTAGAAGATAAGAAGACATCATGCTCCGACACAGTCTATGATAAAATTACATGATAATACTAAGTGAGCTATACATGAAGAATACCAAAAGAACAAGGTTCAGGGCAAAAATGAAATGGATATTTTTACTTAACAGAAACATAGTATGGTATTAACACAATAGAGCTGCTGGACTCTAGATTCAGAAAGAGAGCAATGGCAGTAGGGACTTGGCTTCTGTGTAGAATATGGCCCTATATGTTTTTTATGTGAGATGGAAGACTAAATTCAGGATCATAGCCTAAAACCAGAGCCTACAGTAGAGCATTCTGCACATAGAAAGTGGCTGAAAAGCCCATATGGCCACAACTGCTGCTTAGAGCTATGGCTTTTAAGAAGCAAGAAGTTTAAGGAGAAAACAAAATTTCAGCCTTGTAGCCAGGCACTAATAAAGCCACTCAAAGCTTCCTAGGGTGTATGAAATATTTTTGTATCACAATAGGTCATTGGAAAGCTGATGTGGGACAAAGGGAGGGTGGGGGAGGTTAGGAAACACTGGATGCAGAACTACTTGACAAAGAGGAGTCAATTTTCATTAGATTTAAGAAGAAGACTATTGATGATCTTAAGCTTAGTAGTTTCATGAAATAGTGGATCCAAAAACCAGAATAAAATGGTAAGGTGTTGAAGGTAAAATGGGGGATTCAAACGTAGAGAGTGTAGATATCTTGAAATATAGACTATGCTTCCTCTATGGAGAGTCAGGTGGGGGAAACACTGACGGACTTCATCCTACTTATTTACAAATGGGAAGGGCCAGTAAAGAAGGGATGGGTGGAAGTCCAGAGGGTGGGCTAAGGTGGCAGAGATAGATGACAAAGCAAGTCCCTAAGAAGAAGTCTGTGACCCTTTGGGCTAGAGAGCTTTGGCAGTGGAATCTTTTATTAAGAATAACACAGAGTAACACAATTATTTTCCCTCTCACTTCACAGGAGATCATCAAGATGTTAGGATACTGTGGGGACTAGAGTGAATGAAATGGATCTTTGGTATATTGAAGGCTGAGGTCTGCAAGGAGTGAGAACTCGGGTTAAACATGGGGCAGAGGGTGAAATGCAGAAGAATGAGGCTGGAGACAGTAGAAGCAAAGGACATAGCATTTAAATCCAGTCCAAGTGGAATGGCTAAGGAAGGGCAGCAGGGTCCTGGAGCAGGAAGAACTCCTACATATTCTATGCATGTAGCAAACACATGCGTTTCAAAGACAAATTTTGTTGCTGGTGAGGATAAAGGAAAAGATTCTCAAGGGACTAGATTTTCTGTGTTGCCGGTAGCCGGCATATTGCATATTGAGTGCATATTGCATATTGAGTGCAGCACTTTCCACAGCATCATCTTTCAGGATCTGGAATAGCTCAGCTGGAATTCTATCACTGCCGGGAGCCAGCGTGAGGAACTCCGCCCATGACAAAGGTCATGAGGAAGGAGACTCAGCATATGCAAAGGCGGGATCGAGCCTCAGGAGTCCCCCTGGAAATTCTCGAGCATCTACCCCCAAAACCAGAGTCTGCCTACTTTCTGCTTTGTGCTTTCACCTACACCTCTGACTTTACGGGGGGCTGTCCCCCACTACCTCTCTCTGAAAAAAGAGTTAGCTTACAGCTCCAGTTAATAATTCCTGGGTGTGACAGTGTTTAACCTACAAACTCCTTTGGAAATCCTCTAGCCTGCCTGAATAGGTTTTTCCGGCCACATGTGATTGTTCAGAGCCTCCCAACTGTGAGAGGCAGGAGATGTTCTAAACTGCCTAAACACAGATTCCTTTGAGTAGTTAAAAGATTGATTAGAAATTGTATTGGTGAAGGGTTTTTCACTTGTTGGGCCAATGTTTGCTGCTAAGTCTCCATACTCCTTACCTACTGTGTCCTTGGCAGTGTATTGATTGATACAATGGGTGTATAGAAATGTAAAATGCAGCTTTGTCCAATGCTTTTTTGGAGGCTGGTGCCTGACTTTAGAATAATCACCTTTAGAGAAAAATAAGCTTCTTAAAATGTTAACAGGCCTCCGGGCCAGAAGATGATGTCAATCACCTGAACTTTTGCATATGATAAGTTTGAAAGCCTGGCTTCGATTAGGACCAGGAACTGCTGTCCTTGCATGACTTCACCCCTTCCCCCATTATCCTCTATGCATAACTTAAGGTATAAAAACTACTTTGGAAAATAAAGTGCGGGCCTTGTTCACTGAAACTTGGTCTCCCCATGTCGCTCTCTCTCTCAAATTCTGGCTGAGTCTCCATCTGGAGCGCGGAACCCGCCATGCTTGCTAATTATGCCTGGGCTTCTAAGATCCGACCGGGGAGGCCTCAGTGTCTCCTCTCCTTTGGGAGAACGGAAGGACGCCTGCGGCCTACGCAAGTGGTGCAAACTTCTTGTCTTGAAGTGTTATTGGTCTCCCGTGTAAACCAAGCTACTCAGCCTCTTTTCTCCACTGAATTTTCCTACTGAGCTATCCTCATTCTATTACTCTTTATATCTTTAATTAATATCTAATTGAAGCTATTGTATCCTTACTCTCGCCGACGCCGTCCCCGCTTCGAATACCCTGGATCAGCCGGGGCTGGACCCCGGCACTGTGTGAACTTGTAGAATTTGGAACTAGCAAGATTTGTGTATTTGTCAGTGTGATATTCAAGCTCTTGTTTATATTTGGGGGGCATTTTGAATATTAATTAGATATTAATTATATATCTATCTCCTTATATTATACTTTCCTGAATGCAGAGACTATATATTACCTACCACAGTTGGTAGTACTTATTGACTGAAGGAATGTCGTGAAGGATGTTAGCAAGTACTTCCCAGACAATTAGTTCTGTCAAAACTTGAAACAATTCATATAAAAGACAATGTAAAAATCTGCAAATTAACCTTACCACTTGGAATTAAATCTTTGAAGATTTATTTAGTTTTTTGAACAAGAACTTATTCTTAAAGTATTTCTAAGATTATATCTTTAATGTGATATCACTGTTTCATTGTCATTATATAATGTTAGGATTTTTTTATACATTGCCACTTTATTACTCTTAACTGTATGATATGATGAGCTAGGTTATTTGGGAGTAATAGGCAATCCTCCAAGTTTCAGCATCTTAAAGAGAAAGAAAAGGAAAGTTTACCATTTTTTTCCTGTTGCCTGTCTGTTGTGGATTGGCTATAGCTCTGTTCCATGCCATCTTCACTCCAGGAGCCAGGCTAATAGAGCAGCTTTTCACTTGAAAATTGCCAATTGTTGTGGAAGCAGGAAATGATAGAATGGCAAAGCATGCTTTACCCTGAAAGCCTCTGCTTGAAGTGATCCATGTCCCTGCCCACACTGAATTGGCTGAAGCAAGTCATATGCTTCACTCCTGACTTCAGCACCGTGAGGATGTTTAATTCCTGCTGGAGGAAAGGCAGTCCATTTCTGTGAATAGTTACACGATCTACTACAGCATAAAAACTGTTACATTTTCCAAAAACATTCTTGGGAGGAATATTTTAAAGCATTTTAAAGCTGAGAGTCAGACATTTTACTCACAGAAAGTGATACCAAAACAGTGGTGGCTAAGAAACTCATACTCTGAGAAATATATTTGTACTTACTGTAAAGCAGTTTCCCTCAAGTATATAACGAGTACAGGAACACTATAATTCCTTACTGTGTGTCGAGGTCTGCCTGTCTCAATGACTCCCCTCTTGCCCTGGTGTCAGAGTTAACCTCGCAGGTCCCCTCCCTGTGGACTTCAGGGCAGCCGTGCCAGTACATCTCTGCCAGTGAGGCCACTGGGTCTTGTTGGTCTCTGTCCTTTTGTCCTGACTCAGCTCTTACCACAAGCAATGAGGATAAATAACACTGGTTTAACGTAAAATAGTCTATTTGTCATGCAGTGTTTACTTTCTTTAAGGGATTTCTTTTTACAAATGGTTAACAACCCCCCCCCCCCCCTTTTTTTCCCTTAAATATGCATTCTAGGTAAGGACGGTGAAAGAGTAGATGACAGGTTACTATTTAGGTGTGTTTCTTTCAGGACTTGGTGAGTTATTTAGATTTTCATGTGATATGCGATAGGTTTCTGTACTAGCTCTGAGCTATTTATACTACATAGGGGAAGCATGCTATTGCTTCCCCTATGTAGTACACATAATTTATATTTATAACTTTCAAATGATTTTTATTTTTGGTACATTTACTTTCTTAACAAAACCTCATGGCAGTAGTGTTAAAATTAGTTTGTTTTCTTAGAGGAGGTGCAAGTGTGGTTCATAGCAAATACAATTTTTCCTCAGCTTCCCCTCTTGTTATCTCTCCTTTGCAGTGAATCAGTTATCACCTTCTAGAACATCCACTGTTATGGTCCACATAAATTATTTCTCTCCCTTAGCAGCAGTGAATACTTTGGGTTCTTCCTGTGGCAACATCTGTCCTCTAAAAAGATCTTTTTCCAAACCCTCAGAATCTTGTTCTAAATATTTGCTTGTTGGTTAAACAAATCTAGTAAATATAATAGTGGATTAACGTATTTTCCCTCTAATATAATGCATTTGCCTTTGAAGTTTCTTCAAAGACTGTGACTTAAGCATCGTCAGTGCAGGAATGAAACATTTGTGTGTGGATGTGGTCACGACCTTGTTGTTTATCCTAATTTAATTCTCAGAACAACCATGTGGGGTAGATAAAGTTATTATCTCCATTTTACAGTTGAGAAATATTATGACCACATTTTTTTTCTGATACTGATAGAATCCAATCCTTCTATCCATTCATTCTTCATTTATTGGATGCCAAATATGTGTTCGGTAGAAAGATAACAAAGAAATCAATAGTTTTTGCCAACCAGAGGATTATAACTAAGTGTGGGAAGAGACACAAAGAAATGAAGCAACTAGAGGACTCGGTAACAGTGGTGTGAATAAAGTGCCGTGGGAACACTGATATCTGCAGAGGTCTCGGAAAGCAAACTTTGGGAGATAGTGAAGGGCAGGGAAGCCTGGCACGCTGCAGTCCATGGGGCTGCAAAGACAGGACTTAGTGACGAAACAACAACCTGGAAGGTTCTGTAAGGTAAGGCTGTTGAGCGGAGTTTTGAGGAGTGGGCAAGAGTTGTTCAAGTGAAAAGAGAGGGCAGAGAGGCAGTCTGGGAAGGGGTGATACTGTGTCAGAGTGTGGAGGAGGGAAAGAGAGAGGCTGTCTCAGGAAACTGCTTACAATCTGGCCTGGGGAGCCCTAGTGTGTGTGTGGAATCAGAGCTGTGAAATGAGATTAGAAAGCAGAAACCAGATGGAGATGGAAAGCAACTAAAGGATTTGGAATGTGGTAGAGATTTGTGCTTTAGGAAGGTCACCTTTGCAATTGTAGAAAATTTGCATGCCAGAGAAAAATTGACCTCAGATTAAGGAGATAAAAAAAAACACGTATAAAATCCTAAACACACCAAACATAGTAATCAATGATTAATTAAATTTCTTTAACTTTTGGTTAATAACTAATATTTACCTGAAATTTACTCTGAACAAGAATAATTACTTGTATTTTTTTTCAGAATGTAGAATTAGATATTATTTAGAAGTTATTATATTATAATTGTTTTAATTCCTGCTATACAGAAAAATGATTCAGTTATACATATGTGTGTGTGCATGCTTCAGTCACGTCCAGCTCTTTGCAACCCAGTGACTGTAGCCTGCCAGGTTCCTCTGTCCATAGGGTTTTCCAGGCAAAAATACTGAAGTGGGTTGCCATGCCCTCCTCTGGGGATCTTCCTGACCCAGGGTTCAAACCCATGGCTCCTGTGTCCCCTACATTGCAGGCAGATTCTTTTTCCATTGAGCCACCTGAAAAGTCCATCTGTTAATATATATGTACATTCTTTTTCATTATGGTTTATCACAGGATATTGAATATAACTCCCTATGTTATACAGCGGGACCTTGTTGCTTATCCTAATTTAATTCTTAGAACAACCATGTAGGGTAGATAAAGTTATAATCTCCATTTTACAGTTGAGAAATATTATGCCCAAATAAGTTAGATAATTTGTTACATAAATTACAAAATGAAGGAATGAAGTATTCGAATAAACTTCTGACAACCACAAATTCAATGCTCCTTCCACAATACCTCTTTTTTCTCTCTGCTTTCAGAATTTGTACTCATGACACAGGAAAGGAAATGTATCTCTTTAAAGAAGGATTTTTGTGGTTTAGTGTTTTGTGTTGAGTCCTAGACTAACAATCAAACTGGGGGACTTAGATTGAGTGGGTAAAATAAAGTTTTATGATTAGAATAGTCTTTGCTGAAAGTAACTCATTCATAAGTAGAAGACTGATTGTAATAGAGGATGACAGAAGAATGCAATCTGAGCAGACTCAGGAAGTTCATTGATAGGTGCCCGGTAAGCCATGGCACATTTTGCACCAAGAAGTTAAAATGTTTCACATAGTGTTTAATTAACACCAACTTCTCTTAACTGAATAAGATATGCCAAAGGAAGAAAGGTGAAGGGAGAAATGTGACAAAGAGGGAACTCAAAGCCCCAGAGTGTTGTGGGTGCATTTTAGCTGTCCACTAATGTCCCAGTCAATGCCTACTTGCTTACATGTTAGTTTTCAAGCATGGAAATTTCATTAAATTTTCTATGACCAATACAGTATTTTTATGCCTGCTCAAACAGTTTCTTGACAGTGATATTTACTTAACATATTGAAAAATTATTTTAATTTCAGAAAATCTGTGTTTTCCCTAACAAACTGTCATTGCTTAAGATAGCAAAACAATGAACATTTATCATTTATTTCATGCGTTTCTAAACATCTCTCAGACCACTCTGTGAAAATGTATTAATATTTCTTTTATAATGCATTTTGTGGTACATTTCAACTCTCAGTGAGGTCTGAGTTCCTAGACTATATCTCTAGTTTTCAGGGTATACTAAAAAAAAAAAAAAAAAAAAAAGATGACATAATGTTTCAAAAATTACCTGGTTTTAAAAGTCTGTAAATACCAACCAAATATTAATTCTATGATAAACATGAATATAAAAAATAGCTTTTTTGCTGTATAGTTTACATCTTAAAGGCAGACATGAGACATTATAATATTAATTATGTGCTCTTACTCATTATAATTCTACTGATTTCTATTGAGTCATTTAATTGAATATGTTTGTATGTTACAATTGAAGTTTTTTTTTTTTTTTTCCTGAGTAAGACTTTATTCCAAGGGCTGTTACAAATAAAATTCTACTTCAAATAATTTTTAGGCATTCATTTTTTTAAGGTATGCTATAGTTCATGTTGAGTGTTGCAAGGTATGGTCTGCTAGTTCTTTAAGATTTAAGTAAAGTGATACTTGATTTATAATATGATGAACCACATAAATAATAATTTTATTTCATTTACTATGTCTTCATAGTGTGTTAATATGCCATGCACCTATAATGTTCCATATACTTTACTTCAATATTCCAAAGACTATGAAAATAAAATGTTTACTTTGGAAACTCAGAAACACAGAAAAGATATATTTTTTTAAAAGATGAAAAGAATATTTAAATTATCCTCTTTCACCAGAAGAATATAATGTAACCACTATTTTTTTTTTTTAAGGGATTAACTCTAAAGAAAAAAGCAGGCAGGAAATTTCTTGAAAGAAAATCAAGTCTTTGCATTGCAGTGATTACTGAAATTTTGCAAGGAGATGATATTTGGTGGCTAAAATATAAAAATGAAAATCTCCATTGCCTAAAGTGAAACAGTAACTATTCTAAATGTCTTATCCACATGACACTGAGAATAATAATGGAAAACTTTCTTAGTTTCTTTTAGTTCAACCATTTAGCTCAGACTACACTCTAAAACATATATGGACACGACTGAGAGACTGAACTGAACTGAACAGAACACTCTAAAACATATACTTATACCTACCAAGAATTACTTACCAGGCTTTGTCTGTTAGGAAAAAAAAGTGAAAGTGTTAGTTGATCAGTCATGTCTGATTGTTTGTGACCCTGTAAACTGTAGCCTGCCAGGCTCTCTGTCCGTGGAATTCTCTAGGCAAGAATACTGGAGTGGGTTGCCATTTCCTTCTCTAGAAGATCTTCCCGACTCTGGGATTGACTGTCTGAGTCACCAGGGAAGCCCCAATTTCTACCTCAAAAGAGAAACTGGTAATTCAACTAATTTCATTTGCTTTTAGTAAAAATCATCTGATATTTAATTTGGAAAGGAATTAAAAGTAAAAGGGACACTATGAAACTTTTGAGGGATATGAGTATGTTTAGTAACTTGATCATGCTTGTGGTTTCATGGGTAAATGCATACATTAAAACGTAGTAAAATTTGCACTTTAAATATTTATAGTTTTTTGGTATGTCAGTTAAATCCAATAAATATGTTTAAAAATATGTGTGAGTGTATTGTATATATTGTGTATCAATACACAATATGAGTATATTGGAACAACAATAATAAGCTCATACAGAGATTTAACTTTGAAAATAATTTCACTAATTACAGGATGGGAAGACAACCCAGGGGTCTTTCTGCATTTCCTCATGTCTTATGAGCAGGGACCCTGGCTACTTTTGTTCCAGGCTATCTTTTCAGTGATGTTTGTATAGTAAACAGTCTTGGAAGGTAAAAGTGTCTCCCTCTAAAGCAAAGGGCAGGTTTGTTTACTGTCTGGTATGAAAAAGATAATGTGTCCCTCTGGGGCAAAGGGCAGTCATGCTTACTGCACATTATAAGAGATCTGGGTTCCCTTTGCTTGGGGCTTCTTTCTATAATATGACCCATGGCACATACCTTCTTGATACTACACTTAGAGACTGAGGTCTGGGACATGGTGCAAATCCTGATACTCTAGCTACTATATTGCTGTAAGTAATAAATTGACCTTTGTCTCTGACATAGGAGTCTCATGTCTTTTGCCAGCCTTTGTGAACTATGGCTGTCTAACTTTCAGGTATAGTAAAATACCAGATCCTTTATAAAGTTCTTGACAGCTTTGATGATAAGGATAGGATGCTGAAAGAGACATTGCTTTCTGGAAGAGGAAAAATGAGGGCCTCACCACCGATAAATGGGATCTCAAGGAATTCCATGAGGAACTGATAAATATGGAATGAACTGCATGATCAACTGGGCAATAAATGATCATCCACTTTACCACTAGCCAATGCGGAAGGATTTTGAGAGGTTGTTGCAGGTTGAACTCTCTTGCTTTTTTGATGATGCAGCGGATGTTGGCAATTTGATCTCTGGTTCCTCTTCCTTTTCTAAAACCAGCTTGAACATCTGGAAGTTCACAGTTCATGTATTGCTGGTTTGGAGAATTTTAAGCATTACTTTACTAGCATGTGAGATGAGTGCAATTGTGCAGTAGTTTGAGCATTCTTTGGCATTGCCTTTCTTTGGGATTGGAATGAAAACTAACCTTTTCCAGTCCTGTGGCCACTGCTGACTTTTCCAAATTTTCTGGCATATTGAATGCAGCATTTTCACAGCATCATCTTTCAGGATTTGAAATAGCTCAACTGGAATTCCATCACCTCCACTAGCTTTGTTCATAGTGATGCTTTCTAAGGCCCACTTGATTTCACATTCCAGGATGTCTGTCTCTAGGTGAGTGATCACACCATTGTAATAATCTTGGTCGTGAAGATCTTTTTTGTACAGTTCTTCTGTGTATTCTTGCAACCTATTCTTAATACCTTCTTCTGTTAGGTCCCTACCATTTCTGTCCTTTAGTGAGCCCATCTTTGCATGAAATGTTCCCTTGGTATCTCTAATTTTCTTGAAGAGATCTCTAGTCTTTCCCATTCTATTGTTTTCCTCTATTTCTTCGCATTGATCCCTGAGGAAGGCTTTCTTATCTCTCCTTGCTATTCTTTGGAACTCTGCATTCAAATGGGTATATCTTTCCTTTTCTCCTTTGCTTTTCACTTCCCTTCTTTTCACAGCTATTTGTAAGGCCTCCCCAGACAGCCATTTTGCTTTTTTGTATTTCTTTTTCTTGAGGATGGTCTTGATTCTTGTCTCCTGTACAAGGTCACGAACCTCATTCCATATTTCATCAGGCACTCTGTCAGATCTAGTCCGTTAAATCTATTTCTCACTTCCACTGTATAATCATAAGAGATTTGATTTAGGTCATACCTGAATGGTCTAATGGTTTTCTCCACTTTCTTCAATTTCAATCTGAATTTGGCAATAAGGAGTTCATGATCTGAGCCACAGTCAGCTCCCAGTCTTGTTTTTGCTGACTGTATAGAGCTTCTCCATCTTTGGCTGCAAAGAATATAATCAATCTGATTTTGGTGTCGTCATTCAGAAAACTAAGATCATGGCATCCAGTCCCATCTCTTCATGGCATAGATGGGGAAACAGTGGCTGACTTTATTTTTCTGGGCTCCAAAATCACTGCAGATGGTGATTGCAGTCATGAAATTAAAAGACGCTTACTCCTTGGAAGGAAAGTTATGACCAACCTAGATAGCATATTCAAAAGCAGAGACATTACTTTGCCAACAAAGGTGCATCTAGTCAAGGCTATGGTTTTTCCAGTGGTCATGTATGGATGTGAGAGTTGGACTATAAAGAAATCTGAGTGCCAAAGAATTGATGCTTTTGAACTGTGGTGTTGGAGAAGACTCTTGAGAGTCCCTTGGACTGCAAGGAGATCCAATCAGTCCATCCTAAAGGAGATCAGTCCTGGGTGTTCATTGGGAGGACTGATGTTGAAGCTGAAACTCCAATACTTTGGCCACCTGATGTGAAGAGCTGACTCATTGGAAAAGACCCTGATGCTGGAAAAGATTGAGGGCAGGAGAAGGGGACGACAGAGGATGAGATGTTTGGATGGCATCACCGACTCTATGGACACGGGTTTGGGTGAATTGTGGGAGTTGGGGATGGACAGGGAGGCCTGGCATGCTGCAGTTCATGGGGTTACAAAGAGTTGGACACGACTGAGTGACTGAACTGAACTGAACTGCGGGTTGAACACTAGGGAGTAAATTGAAAGGTAGCTGTATGAATTGTGCCCTTGTCCTCTGGGTGGGAGACTTTCGTGTCAATTTGGTGGCCAGCATCAGGCCTGCCCCTTCGGGTTTTAGATGCATCACTTCCTTTACATTGATACCCGGCACATTCCTTTAGAAGAACACCTAATAGCTTTCTCTAGTCAAAATTGAATATCTAACTGATAGAGGCCTTTTGACTCTCTATCCTGAGAGTCCCATTTTAGGGTGGGTCAACTCAGATTTAACAATAAGATGAGAAGTCAAAAGTCATAGTCATAGTCAAAGTTCCAGTTTTTCCAGTAGTGATGTATGGATGTGGGAGTTGGAACATGAAGGTTGAGTGCCAAAGAATTGATGCTTTCAAATTGGGGTGCTGGAGAAGACTTTTAGGAGTCTCTTTGCATGGAGGGAGATCAAATCAGTCAATCCTAAAGGAAATCAACACTGAATATTCACTGAAAGGACTGATGATGAAGCTGAAGTTACAATATTTGGCCACCTGATGCAAAGAGGCGACTCATTGGAAAAGACCCTGATGCTGGGAAAGATCGAAGGCAGGAGGTGAAGGGGATTACAGAGGATGAGGTAGTTGGATGGCATCACTGACTCAATGGACATGAGTTTGAGGAAACTCCAGGAGATAGTAAAAAACAGGGAAGTCTGGCATGCTGCAGTTCATGAGGTCACAAAGACTCAGACATGACTAGTGACTGAACAACAACAACAAAAACAACAACAACAACAACAACAAGAGAAGGATTCCTAGAGTTTCACTTGTCAAATATTCAAGACTGGGCTTGAATATTTGACAAGTGGGCTTCCCAGGTGGCACAGTAATAAAGAATCTGCCTGCCAATGCAGGATACACAGAATACAAAGGTTCAATCATCCCTGGGTCAGGAAGATCTCTGGAAGGAGGCAATGACAACCTGCTCCAGAATTCTTGCCTGGAAAATCCCATGGACAGAGCTGCCTGGCAGGCTACAGTCCATGGGATCGCAAAGAGTTGGATATGACAGCGACTGAGCATGCAGCTAATGTGGTCTGTGCAGTATCTTGGCTTTATATGAAAAAGTGATAGCTATCCATCCGGGGAATGGGACTCTCAGTTCACAGAGGTTTTTCTGTTTGTCTGGGCTTAGTTCACTGATGGTTTGTCTAGGCTGAAATAAAAACATGAGCTGCAGTAACTGTTCAGCCTAAAGACCAGCTGTATAGAACTAAAAATGGACATGTTTACCCTGCATAGTGGTCAGAAATCAAGGCCATTCTCATGCCTCTGGCCAAGACTCCCCTTGATAACCTTGTTATATCCTTACCAATTGTAGGCTATAATGAATGTTCTAGCTGGTAGTCTGTCACATAGAAAATTATAAGTGATAAATAAAAGACATGCCTCTTTGGGCCTGTGAAACTGTGGAAACAGATTGTTAAAACTGTTGATTGAACTGTTTCTGGATCACTCACATAGTGCCCATGAGAAGAACTCAATCTACGATGAGAACAGTTAGAACTAACTATGGATGCTCTGCCCAGATTGTTATCATTGCTTTGTGATCCATCATTGTCCTGGACATGACAACATATCCACCATTATAGATTCGGTATAAATATTTCTGATGCAGAGGCTACTCCTGCATAGAAGACTTTTGGCTCTTGGCAAAAGTAAACCCATCTGTCCTTCCATAAGGGTGTCACATGACACGGGGTTGGGGCCCTCACTCACTTCTGGCAGGTTGACTATATATCAGAGGAATTTGTGTCACTCCAAAAGCAAGAACTGAACTGAGTTATTCTGTTTGAACCAAGGACCTTAAGGTTTACCACCTGGCCAGGAGACCATATTGAATTATTGTCGATCTCTGCCTTCAGATTGACATAGGTGCCTCTTAGCTGCTGCTGCTGCTGCTGCTAGGTCGCTTCAGTTGTGTCCGACTCTGTGCGACCCCATAGATGGAAGCCCACCAGTCTCCCCCGTCCCTGGGATTCTCCAGGCAACAACACTGGAGTGGGTTGCCATTTCCTTCTCCAATGCATGAAAGTGAAAGTGAAGTCGTTTAGTCGTGTCCGACTCCTAGCGACCCCATGGACTACAGCCTACCAGGCTCCTCCGTCCATGGGATTTTCCAGGCAAGAGTACTGGAGTGGGGTGCCATTGCCTTCTCTGAGGTGCCTCTTAGAGACTCCCATGATTTTGAACAGCATTTTCTTTTCAGGGGTACCAACTGTGGTCAGGACTGTGCATTAATGGGGAAGCTGGGCATTAGTTTGATTTCTTGCCAAAAATACAGTGACCTGTACCTTAGGGTGGTCTAAGAGAACTTCAAATATTTTATGCAGTTAGAAAAGGTGGTACAAAATTTGTCCTTGACTTTCAGTAACACTGCCTTGACCCTGAAGGCATTTAAGTCAGCCTCAACTCACTAGCCAAGGTTGTTGTAGATATAAAATTGCCTCACTCTTCTTCCCATACTTTTCTGTTGTGAGATTAAATTATTCTTTGTGAGAAGTCTTTTCCCTGAGGTAGATTTTCTTATAGTGTAGATTTGAGAGTTCCAAATCTTTACAGATAGGAAAACATTGTTTTTGTCCATATTGCTTCCCATATCTTTGTTTCCTTCCCAAATATGTGTCAACCCCAAAGTTTTTCTGTCAGTCTGCAAAACATGGAAAGTATAAGCTCTTTTTCTCGTTTGTACTTTTGTGTCATAAATTAGGTTTCGTGAAAGTGTTCAGTTACCATGGTGATAGCCACTAAATAATGTAAAGGAACAGAATTCTCTCTTTTAAATATAAATTGTGCATTCGTAACACATCAAATAGGCACTAGATTCACTGGCTTCTTCAGCATCAGAAATACCTGACAATAATGCCAAATTATCACGGCTTCTTCTTAAAGAGAGCAGCAACTAATGATAAGAAATGTTTTGAGATATATAATGGAATATGTGCGGACTTAAAAAAGATGTAAATTCAAGGAATGTAAACGAACTAGTGGTGGGAAAGTATACCATGTATACTATCTAAAGTGTGTTATTTCAATTCTAATCTTATGTTTCTGGCACAAAAAGCATCTAAAGAAAACATTCCTTTTAGTTCTCCCTTTATATAGTCTGCCTTATCAGATTCTATTTCCTATTTGAAAATATAACTGAATATAAATCAAGATGGTTTTAAAAGTATATATGAATTTAGAATGCTATAACATTTTCTGTGAAATGTACTATATCTGATGTCACCTAAAATAGCATTAGAAGTGACCAGATCTGATAATAGCCTAGATTATTTTTCATCTCTTTTTATGGGGCTGAATTAAGTGACACACTACTAGAGAACTAGTAACAGTACCCTGAACTGGTCTTTAAAGTTTAGTAAAGATAATTTTTTTAATAGAATAAGAAGAAAATTTTAGCTGTTCTAAGGGTCATAGCTCAAAATTGGTGGTACAATTTTAAAAATATATATTTATTTTGTCTTTGTCTGCGCTGGATCTTCATTGCTGCACTCAGGCTTTCTCTAGTTGTGGCCAGCAGGGGCTACTCTTCATTTCAGTTCACAGGCTTCTCATTGCCGTGGCTTCTCCGGAAGCGTGGGTTTCTAGATCCTGGGCTCTAGGCGCGCAGGCTTCAGTTGTGGCTCAGGCTTTTAGTTGCTCCGTGGCATGTGGAATCTTCTCAGATGAAGGTTTGAACCCATGTCTCCTGCATTGACAGGTGACTTCTTATCTCCTGTGCCACCAGGGAAGTCCCAGTGGTAAAATTTTTTAAGTTCACAGGATGTGGCAAAAGACTACTCAAACTTTCATTGTGGTTAAGTGAGTGTGGGGGCCCAGGGTGGGAAAACTTTTCTACTTTTGATGCTTCCTTGCACGTGGAGGTTCCCAGTAGGTTAGCACTCCTGCCCTCTTGGCTTTCCCTTCCTGCTCTTTCATAAAGGGAGGGGAGTGACTTAATCTTATTGCTGAATTTGGAAGGGCAAACTGAACATACCAAGAATAAACTCCCTTTTCTCTCCCTTCTTTTGGGAAGCCAGCTGACCGCAGAAGGTAGGCACACATTCTAGCCTATTCCTCTGTGACGACCCACGTCAGATAGTCTGATGAAACTGAGTGCTATGAATAACTAAGACTACTTCCATGGTTAGTCTTAAGGAGCCCTAAAGCTTTTGGATTTAAGTCATAATCTACAATGTCAGCTTTGTAGTAACCATAAGGGTAAAGTTTTCATCTTCAGGCTTTTCTTGTTACTGCAGCACAGCTTTGCCTAACATGACGAATATAATATATTTGCTTGAATTACCTTTTTTAAATACCAGTAGTTGAAATAGCTTTACTTAATGACATTTAACATAATTCATCTGTGCAATTCCACTATTTAGTTTTATTCATTTTCTTTTCATTTCTGATTCATATGTTCAATTCTTTCTTCCCTGTAGGCACTCATTCTAATGTGCTTTTTGTATGCCCTTGAATATTTATGCACCGTTACAAAATATGATTCATTGTGTTATATATATTTTTAAAATTTACATAAGTATTACATATAAAAAGCTATGTAACTTTTTCCAAGTTTTACATTTTTCTCTCAAAATAATGTTGCTGTGCACATATGGCTAGAGATGTGTTTCTTTGCAGAACATCTGAACTTTTGATGGACTTGTTTCATGAGAGCAGGGAAATGTCTGAGAACAAGAGTGTGGAAAATGGCAAATGCTGAGTGGTAGCTCTTAAGGGTATATCTCTGTAAGAAATCTCATGGTTTTGCTTATTTTATGTCCTTCATGTGGTGGACATAAGACAGTTAACTTGCAGGTGAGCTGAATGGGTGAATCTAAACACAGTTCTAGATTCAGGTAGTTTGTTTCTGTTATTTGGGGAAAGTTTCTTATTTGGTGAATTTAATGGGGAAAGGGGAAGGAAAAGAAAAACACTTAGGTGAAAGATAGGAAGTTGATACAGTGGATAGGTGTTGGGGTATTGGGAAAGAGCAAGAACTAGGCTTGACAAATATCAGTTCCCCCCTCCCCTACTTAAAGCCACTGATTGACACATGAAGGAAACTGCAGAGAATAGGCACAGTCCTATAGTACCCATGCAACATGGACCTGAACAATGACTGTTTGACCAGAACTAGAGATAAAATCCTAAGACTTTGAGAGAGAATGTTTGTATTTCAAAAATAACTTTTGTTTACTGATTGAATACCTTCTATGTTGTATGCATTTTATATGGATTCTCACATTAATCCTCATACAGATTCTGAAGACAGTATAATTCCTATTCTCATTTTATAGCGAGTAAGTTGAAGACGTATCATGAGTAGAGTCAAATCCAGGATTTAAAATCTGTCCGTATTTTTTTGGGCTCCAAAATCACTGCAGATGGTGACTGCAGCCATGACATTAAAAGACGCTTGCTCCTTGGAAGAAGAGCTATGACCAACCTAGACAGCATATTAAAAAGCAGAGATGTTACTTTGCCAGCAAAGGTCTGTCTAGTCAAAGCTATGGTTTTTCCAGTAGTCATATATGGATGTAAGAGTTGGACTATAAAGAAAGCTGAGCACAGAAGAATTGATGGTTTTGAATTGTTGTGTTGGAGAAGACTCTTGAGAGTCACTTGGACTGCAAGGAGATCAAACCAGTTAATCCTGAAGGAAGTCAGTCCTGAATATTTCCTGATACTGAAGCTGAAACTCCAGTACTTTGGCCACGTGATGCAAAGAACTGACTTGTTGGAAAAGACCCTGATGCTGGGAAAGATTGAAGGCAGGAGGAGAAGGGGATGCCAGAGGATGAGATGGTTGGATGGCATCACCAACTCGATGGACATGAGTTTGAGCAAGCTCTGGGAGTTGGTGATGGACAGGAAAGGCTGGTGTACTGTAGTCCATGGGGTTGCAAAGAGCTGGACATGACTGAGTGACTGAACTGAACTGAACTATATTGTCTAAAATCCATGTTGTTTCCAGTATGTGATGGTACCTCTCTATTTCAAGGAGAGAAATTTTAGGGATTTCTCTTTGCAGTCAGAATATTAGAGCACTCCTGGTGTGCAGTTCAGGAGCAAACAACATGGTTTAGAGACAAGAAGAGTCCCTTAAAAAAGAGAGGTGAATCAGCATCACATTGAGAACAGTAACCTTTATGTACCTGATGCAGAGTGGGAGTTTGATAACTATTGAATGGATGTTTGTTAAATAAACCACAACCAGAACCATACCGTTATACCATTTGTAATTTGGTGTGTATTTATATAAACTACTTGCTACTTAACCAAAGGCAGTTCTTTCCATTATATGCCTTTAGTTTTCCCTGAACTAACAGCTTGTAGGCCATTTGAAGTCCCAAGGCAAGCAAACAAGTAGGCAATCAGAGAATCTCCCTGGGCATTGTTTGGGAACAATACCTGAACCAGGTGTACTCAGCTGACAACGACAGCCACTTAGCTATGGCTTCAGGTGAGCAACAAAGTAAGCAACTGCCTAAGACATAGAGCCAAAAATGGCTTATGCATTCCAACTGATGGTCAGGCTTCATAGTTTCTATGTGAGAAGATACTGGAGCATGTCAAAATATCTAACAGCCCCATTATTTCTTTCATTTGTTTCTTGTCTGTTTCTTCTTCCTATCTTCCTTTCTTAATATTTCAATTTGTTTCCCCTCTTAAAATTTTCTTTTGATTTCAGTAATTAGCAAGTTAATGATAAATTTTACTAAAGCATTTCTCAGACTCTATGGAAAGGATTTAAAAAAATATTCTCATTCTACAAAAGGGGAATAATCATTATGGCACCATTAGGCATGTAAATACAGTATTTAATCAAATTACATGTTGAATACTAATGCGAGCATGTGGATATACTATCTGAGGAAGGAGAGAGAATTTAGGTTAGGACATTCTGGATTTTGCCCTTCTGGTGAAAACATAATGGCTTTTCTTTATCTAAATCTTTTCCTTCCTCTGGAAGGCTTTCAGCAGACCATTTTCTTACCCCAAAAGATGCAAAGAACTGTCTGAAAGTGAATTTTTGTCCTGTTCTTTTCAAATGGAATAAGGAGCCTATTGAGATTATCTCACTGCAAAGTTAAGCTTGATGTGATTTAGAATAATGCCTCTTATTAACAGAAGGTTCCAGACCTGATTGTTACCAATGTTTGTATACCTCAGTGCCAAATACTAGGTATTTAAGTTTCAATTAATTGTGAAATACAGATTAGGTATGAGTAAATAAAGATCCTAGATAATTAAAAAGTATGATTTTGGGGGCCATGTTTTGTATCAAAATATAAACATGTGGCATAATTTAAATTTAATCAATAAATTTATATTTATTCATATTCTTTTTCCACTTACGTAGAATAGAGAATGATTTGTGTATAATTTATTGGGAAGATGAAAAGGGCAAGATGAAAAGCTTTGTATTGAGTGGAAAACCTAAATATATTGCTTAACCTTTTCTACTTAAAAAAAATTCACTGCATTTTGCTATCTATGTAGTGGAAGAGGGTTTATGGTTAAAAAGTCAGAAAACTTACCAAGAACTTTGAAATCAAATGATCTTTTGAAAACAGTAACTATGATTTATTTTTCTTTTAACAAACTCAGAATTACTTTTAGAGGAATTCATGATAATATTGACCTGTATGACTCTATATCAAAGCTGCTGCTGCTGCTGCTAAGTCGCATCAGTCCTGTCCAACTCTGTGCGACCCCATAGATGGCAGCCCACCAGGCTGCTCTGTCCCTGGGATTCTCCAGGCAAGAACACTGGAGTGGGTTGCCATTTCCTTCTCCAATGCATGAAAGGGAAAAGTGAAAGTGAAGTCCCTCAGTTGTATCTGACTCTTAATGACCCCATGGACTGTAGCCCACCAGGCTCCTCTGTCCATGGGATTTTCCAGGCAAGAGTACTGGAGTGGGGTGCCATGATGTTTAAACAAAAAATACTATATACTCAATGATATTCAAGAAATATTTATTCAGTAATTAGAGGAAAATGAATGCTAGAAATACATCTATCACATAACTACATAAAACTTGCAATTGTTTTAGATGCTTTGATAGTAACATATGAGTATCCTCCTGAAAAGTTGGTATATATGGATGATGCCTGATTGATTGAAATTCATGGACTTTTCCTATTTGATATTGTCTAATGAAATAAAATTCCACTCAATTCACAATTCTTTCATAGTTATGGTTGTATTAGGAGAAGAGTACTGGTAAGAATGGTAATGCAGTCCTCTGGGCATGAAATTCTGTGAGCCCAGATTAAGATTATGGCAGTGGAGTTAAAGAGAGAGCTATGGACACAAGAGATTTTACCACTGGAATGGATAGAACTTGGTGGATAGTTGAACGTGGTATCTGAGAGAGACAATTCAGGTTTCTAGTTTATGTAACTTGGTGGATAAGTTAGAAACAGGGAACACAGCACAGGCGAGGTTTGGGATCAGGAAAAGAGGAATTCAGTTTTGAACATGATGACTCTGTTGGGTGACCTGCCCGCCTTTTTCTTAGTTTCCTTCATATTTATTTGGGGGTCATTCTGGCTGAACTTTGATAATCTATAGGTGTTGCTTTGTCAGTTGCTCTTAAGAAATTTTTGTTAATATGATTGTCTTTCCAACTAGATTTTTTCCTCTTCTCTTTGAGGTATACTTCCTTAACTTCTTGTGGAATCTTGGTACAGTAGAAATCAATATAATCAGTGTAACAATTTCCCCATGAAATGCATGAGCCTTTGCTGACAGACATGGTTCACCAATTCTTCATCATTACTCATATTTAAAAAAATGAAAAAACTTTAAAAACATGTAAAAATGGAGATGGTTTTGGAGGGCTTAATGGAAAATAGAATACAATTTAGAAATGCTGTTACATTTTAATATTATGCTGTATTACTTATATAATAAGTAATGGAATATTCTATTACTCTATTACTTATGTCCATCTAGTCAAAGCTATGGTTTTTCCAGTAGTCATATATGGATGTGAGAATTGGACTATAAAGAAAGGTGAGCACTGAAGAACTGATGCTTTTAAACTGTGGTGTTAGAGGGAGGAGCTAAGATGGCGGAGGAGTAGGACGGGGAGAACACTTTCTCCCCTACGAATTCATCAAAAGAACATTTAAATGCCGAGTAAATTCCACAAAACAACTTCTGAATGCTGGCAGAGGACATCAGGCACCCAGAAAAGCAACCCAAGTCTTCAAAAGGAGGTAGGAAAAAAATATAAAAGACAAAAAAAGAGACAAAAGAGGGAGGGACGGAGTTCCGTCTAGGGAAGGGAGTCTGAAAAACAAAGTTTCCAAACACCAGGAAACCTTCTCACTGCCGAATCTGTGCTGAGCCTTGGAAGCACAGAGGGCAACATAAAGGGAGGAAAAATAAATAAACAATTAAAACCTGCACATTGCGAGCCCTACGGTAACTCCCCCAGCGGAGAAGCAGCGCAGACTCCTGCATCTGCCATTAGCAAGCGGGGGCTGGGCAGGGAGGCGCGGCGCGGGCTGCATCGCTTAGAGTAATGATCTGGCCTGAATACCCTGAGCGCTATCTGAGCGAAATAATTTGGGCTAGCAAACCAGACTGTGGGATATCTACCACGTGAAAAGCCAGCCCTACCCTAAGACACCGCCAGACCCGCACACGGAACAAAGGACTGAACAGAGATAGCTGGCGGCAGATCATCCTCCTCCGGTGACAGGAAGCCAGAGCCGAAAGGGGACAATCGTAGCCCCATAGAGACATTATCTATAAAACTGTAAGCAGGCTTTTTTGCTAACTAAAACTTCTTGTGGGTCTGGACGTCAACACCTGCCTGAGAAGGTGCGCCGGTTGCACACCTAGATAACCGAGCTGCGGGGAGGCGATAAGTCGCAGCAATTGTGCACGCCAAACACCTCATCACCTGAGCTGCTCGGATCTGGGAAGGGCACAAAACGCAGGCCCAACCAAAAGTCTGCGCCTCTGAGGACTACCCGAGTGCCTGAACCTGAGCGGCTTGGACCTGGGAAGTGCAGGCAGCCCAGGGCCGGCTACGGATGGTTCCCGGTGGAGCAACCTAGAGCCTGAGCAGCGTGGGCAGGGAGGCTACACGCACCCTGAACGGGGGCAGACCCAGTGTGGCTGAGGTACTGCGAGTGCACGCCAGTGTTATTTGTTTGCAGCATCTCTCCCTCCCTCCCCACAGAGCGACTGAACAAGTGAGCCTAAAAAAAAAAAAAAAGTGTCCCCCACCGTCTCCTTTGTGTCAGGGCGGAAACCAGACACTGAAGAGACCAGCAAACAGAAGAAACTATAACAGAGGGAAATGCCTTGGAAGCTACAGGCAATAGATTAAAACCCGGTGAGAAACAGTTCATCTTTAATGTAGATGTTTTATCATTGGTGCTGTATAGAAGGAGAAGCTTTGAAACTACTGTAGAAATAAGACCGATAACTGGAAGCAGGAGGCTTAAGTCCAAACTCTGACTCCAGGGAAATCCTGACTCCAAGGAACATTAATTGACAGGAGCTCATCAAATGCCTCCATACCTGCACTGAAACCAAGCACCACACAAGGGCCAACAAGTTTCAGGGCAAGACATACCAAGCAAATTCTCCAGCAACAAGGAACACAGCCCTGAGCTCCAAGACACAGGCAGCCCAAAGTCACCCCAAAACCATAGACATCCCATAACTCATTACTGGACATTTCATTGCACTTCAGAGAGAAGAAATACAGCTCCACCCACCAGAACACCGACACAATCTTCCCTAACCAAGAAACCTTGACAAGCCACCTGTACAAACCCACCCAGAGTGAGGAAACGCCACAATAAAGAGAACTCCACAAACTGCCAGAATACAGAAAGGACACGCCAAACTCAGCAATTTAAACAAGATGAAGAGACAGAGGAATACCCAGCAGATAAAGGAACAGGATAAATGCCCACCAAACCAAACAAAAGAGGAAGAGATAGGGAATCTACCTGATAAAGAATTCCGAATAATGATAGTGAAATTGACCCAAAATCTTGAAATCAAAATGGAATCACAGATAAATAGCCTGGAGACAAGGATTGAGAAGATGCAAGAAAGGTTTAACAAGGACCTAGAAGAAATAAAAGAGAGTCAATATATAATGAATAATGCAATAAGTGAAATTAAAAACACTCTGGAGGCAACAAATAGTAGAATAACAGAGGCAGAAGATAGGATTAGTGAATTAGAAGATAGAATGATAGAAATAAATGAATCAGAGAGGATAAAAGAAAAACAAATTAAAAGAAATGAGGACAATCTCAGAGACCTCCAGGACAATATTAAACACTACAACATTCGAATCATAGGGGTCCAGAAGAAGAAGACAAAAAGAAAGACCATGAGAAAATACTTGAGGAGATAATAGTTGAAAACTTCCCTAAAATGGGGAAGGAAATAATCACCCAAGTCCAAGAAACCCAGAGAGTCCCAAACAGGATAAACCCAAGGCGAAACATCCCAAGACACATATTAATCAAATTAACAAAGATCAAACACAAAGAACAAATATTAAAAGCAGCAAGGGAAAAACAACAAATAACACACAAGGGAATTCCCATAAGGATAACAGCTGATCTTTCAATAGAAACTCTTCAAGCCAGGAGGGAATGGCAAGACATACTTAAAGTGATGAAAGAAAATAACCTACAGCCCAGATTATTGTACCCAGCAAGGATCTCATTCAAATATGAAGGAGAAATCAAAAGCTTTACAGACAAGCAAAAGCTGAGAGAATTCTGCACCACCAAACCAGCTCTCCAACAAATACTAAAGGATATTCTCTAGACAGGAAACACAAAAACGGTGGATAAAATCGAACCCCAAACAATAGAGTAAATGGCAACGGGATCATACTTATCAGTAATTACCTTAAACGTAAATGGGTTGAATGCCCCAACCAAAAGACAAAGACTGGCTGAATGGATACAAAAACAAGACCCCTACATATGTTGTCTACAAGAGACCCACCTCAAAACAGGGGACACATACAGACTGAAAGTGAAGGGCTGGAAAAAGATTTTCCATGCAAATAGGGACCAAAAGAAAGCAGGAGTAGCAATACTCATATCAGATAAAATAGACTTTAAAACAAAGGCTGTGAAAAGAGACAAAGATGGTCACTACCTAATGATCAAAGGATCAATCCAAGAAGAAGATATAACAATTATAAATATATATGCACCCAACATGGGAGCGCCACAATATGTAAGACAAATGCTAACAAGTATGAAAGGAGAAATTAACAATAACACAATAATAGTGGGAGACTTTAATACCCCACTCACACCTATGGATAGATCCACTAAACAGAAAATTAACAAGGAAACACAAACTTTAAATGATACAATAGACCAGTTAGACCTAATTGATATCTATAGGACATTTCATCCCAAAACAATGAATTTCACCTTTTTCTCAAGCGCACATGGAACCTTCTCCAGGATAGATCACATCCTGGGCCATAAATCTAGCCTTGGTAAATTCAAAAAAATAGAAATCATTCCAAGCATCTTTTCTGACCACAATGCAGTAAGATTAGATCTCAATTACAAGAGAAAAACTACTAAAAATTCCAACATATGGAGGCTGAACAACACGCTGCTGAATAACCAACAAATCACAGAAGAAATAAAAAAAGAAATCAAAATTTGCATAGAAACTAATGAAAATGAAAACACAACAACCCAAAACCTATGGGACACAGGCATACCTCAAGAAACAAGAAAAAAGTCAAATAAATAACCTAACCCTACACCTAAAGAAACTAGAAAAGGAAGAAATGAAGAACCCCAGGGTTAGCAGAAGGAAAGAAATCTTAAAAATTAGAGCAGAAATAAATGCAAAAGAAACAAAAGAGACCATAGCAAAAGTCAACAAAGCCAAAACCTGGTTCTTTGAAAGGATAAATAAAATTGACAAACCATTAACCAGACTCATCAAGAAACAAAGGGAGAAAAATAAAATCCATAAAATTAGAAATGAAAATGGAGAGATCACAACAGACAACACAGAAATACAAAGGATCATAAGAGACTACTATCAACAATTATATGCCAATAAAATGGACAACGTGGAAGAAATGGACAAATTCTTAGAAAAGTACAACTTTCCAAAACTGGACCAGGAAGAAATAGAAAATCTTAACAGAGCCATCACAAGCACAGAAATTGAAACTGTAATCAGAAATCTTCCAGCAAACAAAAGCCCAGGTCCAGACGGCTTCACAGCTGAATTCTACCAAAAATTTAGAGAAGAGCTAACACCTATCCTGCTCAAACTCTTCCAGAAAATTGCAGAGGATGGTAAACTTCCAAACTCATTCTATGAGGCCACCATCACCCTAATACCAAAACCTGACAAAGATCCCACAGAAAAAGAAAACTACAGGCCAATATCACTGATGAACATAGATGCAAAAATCCTTAACAAAATTCTAGCAATCAGAATCCAACAACACATTAAAAAGATCATACACCATGACCAAGTGGGCTTTATCCTAGGGATGCAAGGATTCTTCAATATCCGCAAATCAATGAATGTAATACACCACATTAACAAATTGAAAAATAAAAACCATATGATTATCTCAATAGATGCAGAGAAAGCCTTTGACAAAATTCAACATCCATTTATGATAAAAACTCTCCAGAAAGCAGGAATAGAAGGAACATACCTCAACATAATAAAAGCTATCTATGACAAACCCACAGCAAACATTATCCTCAATGGTGAAAAATTGAAAGCATTTCCTCTAAAGTCAGGAACAAGACAAGGGTGCCCACTTTCACCAGTACTATTCAACATAGTTTTGGAAGTTTTGGCCACAGCAATCAGCAGAAAAAGAAATAAAAGGAATCCAAATTGGAAAAGAAGAAGTAAAACTCTCACTATTTGCAGATGACATGATCCTCTACATAGAAAACCCTAAAGACTCCACCAGAAAATTACTAGAAGTAATCAATGATTATAGTAAAGTTGCAGGATATAAAATCAACACACAGAAATCCCTTGCATTCCTATACACTAATAATGAGAAAACAGAAAGAGAAATTAAGGAAACAATTCCATTCACCATTGCAACGGAAAGAATAAAATACTTAGGAATATATCTACCTAAAGAATCTAAAGACCTATATATAGAAAACTATAAAACACTGGTGAAAGATATCAAAGAGGACACTAATAGATGGAGAAATATACCATGTTCATGGATTGGAAGAATCAATATAGTGAAAATGAGTATACTACCCAAAGCAATTTATAGATTCATTGCAATCCCTATCAAGCTACCAACGGTATTCTTCACAGAGCTAGAACAAATAATTTCCCAATTTGTATGGAAATACAAAAAACCTCAAATAGCCAAAGCAATCTTGAGAAAGAAGAATGGAACTGGAGGAATCAACCTACCTGACTTCAGGCTCTACTACAAAGCCACAGTTATCAAGACAGTATGGTACTGGCACAAAGACAGAAATATTGATCAATGGAACAAAATAGAAAGCCCAGAGATAAATCCACGCACATATGGACACCTTATCTTTGACAAAGGAGGCAAGAATATACAATGGATTAAAGACAATCTCTTTAACAAGTTGGTGCTGGGAAAACTGGTCAACCACTTGTAAAAGAATGAAACTAGAACACTTTCTAACACCCTACACAAAAATAAACTCAAAATGGATTAAAGATCTCAACGTAAGACCAGAAACTATACAACTCCTAGAGGAGAACATAGGCAAAACACTCTCTGACATACATCACAGCAGGATCCTCTATGACCCACCTCCCAGAATATTGGAAATAAAAGCAAAAATAAACAAATGGGACCTAATTAACCTTAAAAGCTTCTGCACATCAAAGGAAACTATTAGCAAGGTGAAAAGACAGCCTTCAGAATGGGAGAAGATAATAGCAAATGAAGCAACTGACAAACAACTAATCTCAAAAACATACAAGCAACTCCTACAGCTCAACTCCAGAAAAATAAATGACCCAATCAAAAAATGGGCCAAAGAACTAAATAGACATTTCTCCAAAGAAGACATACAGATGGCTAACAAACACATGAAAAGATGCTCAACATCACTCATTATCAGAGAAATGCAAATCAAAACCACTATGAGGTACCATTTTATGCCAGTCAGAATGGCTGCGATCCAAAAGTCTACAAGCAATAAATGCTGGAGAGGGTGTGGAGAAAAGGGAACCCTCTTACACTGTTGGTGGGAATGCAAACTAGTACAGCCACTATGGAGAGCAGTGTGGAGATTCCTTAAAAAACTGGAAATAGAACTGCCTTATGATCCAGCAATCCCACTGCTGGGCATACACACTGAGGAAACCAGAAGGGAAAGAGACACGTGTACCCCAATGTTCATCGCAGCACTGTTTATAATAGCCAGGACATGGAAGCAACCTAGATGTCCATCAGCAGATGAATGGATAAGAAAGCAGTGGTACATATACACAATGGAGTATTACTCAGCCATTAAAAAGAATACATTTGAATCAGTTCTAATGAGGTGGATGAAACTGGAGCCGATTATACAGAGTGAATAAGCCAGAAAGAAAAACACCAATACAGTATACTAACGCATATATATGGAATTTAGAAAGATGGTAACAATAACCCTGTGTACGAGACAGCAAAAGAGACACTGATGTATAGAACGGTCTTATGGACTCTGTGGGAGAGGGAGAGGGTGGGAGGATTTGGGAGAATGGCATTGAAACATATATAATATCATGTATGAAACGAGTCGCCAGTCCAGGTTCGATGCACGATACTGGATGCTTGGGGCTGGTGCACTGTGATGACCCAGAGGGATGGAATGGGGAGGGAGGAGGGAGGAGGGTTCAGGATGGGGAACACAGGTATACCTGTGGCGGATTCATTTCGATATTTGGCAAAACTAATACAATATTGTAAAGTTTAAAAAAAAATAAAGAAAATAAACTGTGGTGTTGTAGGAGACTCTTGAGAGTCCCTTGGACTGCAAGGAGATCCAACTAGTCAATCCTAAAGGAAATCAGTCCTGAATATTCATCAGAAAGACTGATACTGAAGCTGAAACTCCAATTCTTTGGCCACCTGATGTGAAGGACTGACTCATTTGCAAAGACCCTGATGCTGGGAAAGATCAAAGACAGGAGGGGAAGGGGACGACAGAGGATGAGTTGATTGGATGGCATCACTGACTCAATGGACATGAGTTTGAGTAAGCTCCAGGAGTTGGTGATGGACAGGGAAGCCTGGCATGCTGCAGTCCATGGGGTCACAAAGAGTTGGACATGACTGAGCGACTGAACTGAACAATTACTTATGTGAATTCAAAAATACTGAAAATAAGACAGGTTTTTTCAATTCAGCCGAGAAAGAAGGAAGATTATAGACAAATCACTCTCTGATAAATGTATTTTGATTTTACATCTTAATGTTTCTTTTCTAAGAATTTTTCCATTTTTACTATCAGATAGGCACCCCACTCCAGTACTCTTGCCTGGAAAATCTGATGGACGGAGGAGCCTGGTGGGCTGCAGTCCATGGGGTCCCTAAGAGTCGGACACGACTGTGTGACTTCACTTTCACTTTTCACTTTTATGCATTGGAGAAGGAAATGGCACCCCACTCCAGTGTTCTTACCTGGAGAATCCCAGGGATGGGGGAGCCTGGTGGGCTGCCGTCTATGGGGTTGCACAGAGTCGGACACTACTGAAGCAACTTAGCAGCAGCAGGCAGCAATTAAAAGTGATGGTATTTAATGCCAGTGAATGTAGTGGGAAATCTCATATTTTTTTTTGGTTATATATACTCTTCAAAGAAACTAATTTGGCTGTATGAACTAAGACTCCTAAGATGTTTATTAATTTTGACCCAGGGACTTCATTTAGGAATCTATGTGAAATGATCAAAATTTTTGATAATGAATTTTTTGCAAAGATGTTCATAACCTTATGTAATCATTAAAAATTTTAAGTAACAAATTTTCAAATAGGTTTATTAAATCATATTGACTGTGCTTTCTCTTCCTGTTCTCTTTGTTTCCAGCTTAAAGTCCACTCTTCATTATAGTCACTGTCTAGGAAATTCTTCATTAGCTTTGCTTCTTCTTCTTCTTTTTTTTTTTTTTTTTGGCTCTACTCCCTGGCAAAATTCCAGCTGTGGAAAAACTCAACTACCAGATTTCTCCATGCCCATATTGTTGCAACTAAGAATTATTGGAGAAAACCACCCATCTTCTAAGTTATCTTTCATTTAATCTGGGCCTTTGAAACTGACAATGCAGTTGTCTTGCACTCAGGAAAGATTATTTCCTGTTTGCCTTCTCTAATCATTTCAAATCTCTATTCTCTACTTTTTACATAGATACTTTTTTTTTTTTTTGGCCGGGCCCTGCAGCCTGTGGAATTTTAGTTCCTCAGCAGTGAGAGTACAGAGCCTAACCACTGGACAGCCAGGGAATTCTATTCTCTTTATTTTTCACTCTGTGTACTATATAGAAAAAGTAGGCATTGCACGGTAGTTGCAAATCTATTTGCACTGGCCACCCCTCCTTTTTCTTTCTGAGATAGTATGACGGATCCCATTCCCACTGAAAGATGAAGTTCTCTATGTGGTTCTGGATTCCATTCTTTCTTATCTTCTTTAGGACCTTGTTCAAATGATTATTTTGTTTCTCCTCCCTTTAACCTTTGCTATCATTTTCAGCATTCATACATGCTTTTTGAGTCATCCTTTAAGAGAAAAGGGCTTCCCTGATAGCTCAGATGGTAAAGAATCTATCTGCAATGCAGGAGAACTGGGTTCAATCCCTGGGTTGGGAAGATCCCCTGGAGAAAGAAATGGCGACTTGCTCCTAGGTATTCTTGCCTGGAAAATCCTGTGGACAGAGGAGCCTGGTAGGCTGCAGTCCATGGGATCACAAAGAGTTGGACAAAACTGAGTGACTAACACTTCTACTTTTAAGAGAAAAAAAAAAAGCAATCAATCAACTTTTCCTTGAACTCAGCTCTCTTTCTGTAATGCTCTTTGTAACCAAGATCTTAGAAGAGCTGTCTACATATGCTGACTTCCCTATCTCATCCCTTCTTTCCTCTTATTAGACTTCTGCGAACTCTTACCTAACCTCCTCTCACTGAGATCATTACAGATTCTATGTTGTTATACCCAGTTGATTATTTTCAGTCATCAAAATACTTAATCTCTTGTTAACATGGTGGATAATGTCCTGTCTTTGGAATAGTCTCTTTCCTTGGTTTCCTTGATACTACACTACCCTGATTTTGCTCTTACCTTTCTGGCCATTCCTAATAAAAAATATTTTTGTCTAAAATATTTTTGTCTCTTTTTGACATCTGAGTTCCTACTGTACATCTTTGCTTACTTTACATACTCTTCCTAAAATATTTCACTGATTCTGAGGACATGAGATATTATCTACTTATTAATGACTTCAAAATCTAATCTTCTACACACATCCTCTCCTAAGGGCCAAACTTTTCTGTTCATCCAACTATCAGCTTTACGTCTTCACTTTGGTATCTCATGGGTAGCCCAAATTTGTTGTCTTCCTGACTGAACTCTTGATTGTCCCCCTCTTATTCACTTCTCAGCCAGTCTTTCCCAGTTTAGCAAATGAGGCCTTAATTGGTTAGTTTCTCCTGCTGTGAGTTATCCTACACATCATCCTTTTACTTACCTCCCAGAACGAATTCATCACCAAGTCCTGTTCATTCTATTTTCAATATATATTTTGAAATGCCTGTTTCTGTCTTTTTCCATTTCTCTGTCTTGATCCTAACCAATAGCTCTGTTGTTCAGTTGCTAGGTCATGTCCCACTTTTGCAACCCCATAGACTATAGCTCATCAGGCTCCTCTCTCCATGGGATTTCCCAGACAAGAATACTGGAGTGGGTTGCCATTTCCTTCTCCAGGGATCTTCCCAACCTAGGAATTGCAAGTGGTCTCATGCATTGCAGGCAGATTCTTTACTGGCTGAGCCACCAGAGATATTTTGAAATGTCTGTTTCTCTCTTTTTCCATTTCTCTGTCTTAATCCTAACCAATAGCTCTAACTGAATTATTATAATTGCTCTCTTATTGTCTCTCAGCTGCTACTTTTCTCTCCTATAATTTATTTTCTGCCCAGCAGTCACAGAGGTCTTTTTAAAATGCAAATCTGATCATATCACTTTGGTGTAAATCCATTTGTTTAGTTTTGCATTACAGTTAGGATAAAACCCACAATCCTCAACGTGCCCTAACAGACCTTGGGGCTTTGACCCTGACTGCCCTGGCAGCCTGATCTCTTGCCGAACTCCCCCAGTCCCTGCCAGCTTCCTACTGTCCCATCACTCACATATTTCTGTTGTTCCTCAAACACTCTGGAGTCCTTTCTCAATTTAAGTATTTCACACACCTTGTTTTGTTTGCTTACTTTCCTGTCTTCTCTTTACTAGGCTGATTTGTACTCATCCATCAGGTCCCATTTTAAATTGTACCTCCCAGGAAACCATTTCCTGATTTTCTAGATTAGTCTGAGCTCCTGTATTATTTCCTCTCATAGGACCTTAAAAAATAGCTATTGAAGTATTCAGGTTTGTAATTAACACTTTAGGGTCTGTTTTTCCATCAGGATCCATTCAGAAATGGGTACTAAGAACTTAGCATAGTGCCTGGCCAGCATTAGGTCTTCAATAAAATTTTTTTTTTTAAATGAAAGGGTTTGTAAAATATTATACAGCTGTCAATAATCATATTTTATAATTAATGATGTAAGGAAATGTTTATAATTCTGTTCATAAAAACAAAGAATAAAAAATGGCATTTAGAATAAGATCTTAGTGTGGAAAATAAAGTTACCCATTTATTTGCCTATTAAAAAGTCTGGAAGAAATCCCCCTGGCTCACCTTAGAATTTAACATTTGGGGAAGGATTGTTGGTTGCTAGAATTTTACTATTTTTGGCTGTAGGATTATAGGTGATTTCTATTTTTTATACTTTTGTATATTTTCTGTAGTTTTCCAATGAAACCCCATTATCATCAAAAAAACTAAAAGTCACTTAAAAAGAAAAATCAATGATTGGCACTGTACTCAAATATCAATGCATGCTTACTTCAGACCTTTTATATTATTGCCTTTTATATCCTTAAGCCTTTGCAAATCTCTATTTTAAAATATGTGATGCATCTTACTCCAGTTGAAAATATCTCTGTGCTCAGTGATCGGCGGCATGGAGAGGATACAGCAGCTCAAAAATATGATGCCAGTGAATCACAGGGCACCAGGGTTTGTAACAGACATCTGACTAGCAGGAGAATTAGTCAGGGTCACTGAACAAAGACAATTTGTTCAAATAGATTCAGTAAACTGCTCACTGGCATATGAACAAAAATCCCTTATCTTTGGGAAATGTATGGCTTATTTATTAGTGCAGGTTCTGTGAGGAAATATATAGGTAACAAGCTGTGAAAGTCTTCGGCTGTTTCATTCTTTACAGTGCAGTGCTTAAACATTTAGAAAGAAAACCCTAATTTGCAAAGTTACATTGACATTGTAATTTTTGCATATTTAATAAACCTTAGCTACTTTAACTGAAAAGTGGAATTTTTCATGGAATGCTACCCTTTTCATTCCTGCATACATCTTAGATTTAATTTGGCATGGGACACATCAACCTTGGCTCTTAGAGACAAGGTTAGACTCTGTAGTGCATGAAAACGAGCTCTTCTAAACATTTTTTTTTTTTTTCCGGTTTGCCACACATTCTGTGCCAGCTTTGGAGAGAACATAAAGAATGAGAATGATCCTTTTTCTTAGTTTGACGGAAAATTATGAGAGTAGATGCAAATATTTTCCTTTTTAGAATAGAGAGGATAGCATTTCTCCATACCCCATTCCCTTTAGAATGCAAACAAGAGAGGACTTGTCATATTGTAAAGTAAAACAGCAATTGAGAAGCTTTTACATGTTTTGAATAAAGCTGTGATGTCTAATGTATAGTCTTCTGATTTTTTGTTTTAAATAGAAATTCAGACTGGCCTCATTATTATCAAAAAGATATTCTTTGGCTTGATAACTGAAAAATTTTAATGCTGTCTTAAAAAATTGGATGTGTATCAAAGCAACCTTTTTGGTTGAATTTAAGATTTGGAAAGATCAAATTCTCTAAATGATTCATATTGTTACTCCAGTTTTTCCTTAGAAGGAAAATTTATCTCCACTTATGATGATATATCAGAGAAGGTGATGGCACCCCACTCCAGTACTCTTGCCTGGAAAATCCCATGGATGGAGGAGCCTGGTTGGCTGTGGTCCATGGGGTTGTGAAGAGTCGGACACGACTGAGCAACTTCACTTTCACTTTTCACTTTCATGCATTGGAGAAGGAAATGGCAACCCACTCCAGTGTTCTTGCCTGGAGAATCCCAGGGATGGGGGAGCCTGGTGGGCTGCCCTCTATGGGGTCGCACAGAGTCAGACACGACTGAAGTGACTTACCTGCAGCATGATGATATATACCCAGTGTACCCATTTATAGGAAACTTAGTAAAATTAGCTTTCTTTGAAAAGTCTGCATTATGATTTGTCTGAAAAGTGTGATTTGAATGAAGCTAGTGAAAGTTTAATAAAATTGTATAGTGAGGACTCTTCATTGCATGTAATATAAGCTGGCTTAAAGGGAAGAAGCAGTTTATGGACTCTGATAACTGAAAGTTCCAGGCATAGGTCAGGCTTCAGGCAAAACTTATCTGAGCTAAAGTAAGATCCTCAAGACTTAGTCTCTCATTAGCTCTTAGCTGTTTTACCTCCTTATTTCCACATTAGCTTCATCTCAGGCAGGCCAACTAACTGCACTCTCTCTACCTTTCTCCCCCTTTCAGGGCAAACATTTCTGTTTCCTAAAATAATAATAAAATACACTTGGGACTGAGTTCCTTTGGCCTTGATTGATTAGCTTGGATTCCCTAAATTAAATCACTCTGTTCAACAGGTGTGATGCTTTGATGGGCAAGACCCAAGGCACCTGCAAGTCTGGAGCCAGGGTTAGATCCAACCACTGCTCTATATGGTCTGATAATGGGCAGAAGCAAGATATCCAAAATGCTATTATGTGAATACACATTTGTCGTGGACAGAGAAAAATGATAAATACCTAATACAACTATGAAATATTCTACATATAGAAGTCATGATGTTGTTGTTCATTCCCTCAGTCATGTCCGACTCTTTGTGACCCCATGGACTGCAGCATGCTAGGCTTCTGTGTCCTTCACTATATCCCGAAGTTTGGTCAAATTCATGTCCATAGAGTCAGTTGATGCCATCCAACTATCTCATCCTCTTTCAATCCCTTCTCTTCCTGCCCTCAATCTTTCACAGCATCAAGGTTTTTACCAATTACTCTGCATCAGGTGGCCAAAAGTACTGGAGCTTCAGCTTCAGCATCAGTCCTTCCAATGAATATTCAGGGTTGATTTCCTTTAGGATTGAGTGGTTTGATCTCCTTGTGGTCCAAGGGACTCTCTACAGTCTTCTCCAGCACCACAGTTGGAAAGCATCAATTCTTCAGCACTCAGCCTTCTTTGTCCTCTCTCACATCTGTACATGACTACTTGAAAAACTATAGCTTTGACTATACAGACCTTTGTTGGCAAAGTGATGTCTCTGCTTTTTAATACACTGTCTAGGTTGGTCATAGCTTTTCTTCAAGGTAGCAAGTGTCTTTTAATTTCATGGCTGCAGTCACCATCTGCAGTGATTTTGAAGCCAAAGAAAATAAAGTCTGTCACTGTTTCCATTTTTTTTCCTTCTATTTGCCATGAAGTGATGGGACTGGATACAATGATCTTAGTTTTTTGAATGTTGAGTTTTAAGCCAGCTTTTTCACTGTCCTTATTCACTATCATCAAGAGGCTCTTTAGTTCCTCTTCAATTTTTGCCATAAGGGTGGTGTCATCATATCTTAGGTTATTGATATTCCTCCTGGCAGTCTTGATTTCAGCTTGTAATTCATCCAGCCCAGCATTTCACATGATGTACTCTGCATATAAATTAAATAAGCAGAGTGACATTATACAGCCTTGAAGTACTCCTTTCCCAATTTTGAACCAGTTCATTGTTCCATGTTCGGTTCTAACTGTTGCTTCTTTTCTGGCAGACAGGTTTTTAGGAGGCAGGTCAGGTAGTCTGGTAGTCCCATCCCTCAGAATTTTCCACAGTTTATTGTGATCAATGTGAAGCCTTATTTGAAGGATTTTGAGCATTGCCTTGGTAGGTAATGTGAAATGAGTGCAATCATGTGGTACTTTGAACATTCTTTGGCATTGCCCTTCTTTGGGATTGGAATGAAAACTGACCTTTTCCAGTCCTGTGGCCACTGCTGAGTTTTCCACATTTGCTGGCATAATGTGCAGCACTTTCACAGCATCTTTTAGGATTTGAAATAGCTCAGCTGGAATTCCACCACCTCCACTAGCTTTGTTTGTAGTAATGCTTTGTAAGGCCCACTATACTTCAAACTCCAAAATGTCTGCCTCTAGGTGAGTGACCACACCATCGTGGTTGTCCAGGTCATTAAGACCTTTTGGTACAGTTCTTCTGTGTGTTCTTGCCACTGCTTCTTAAACTCTTCTGCTTATGTTAGGTCCATAATGATTCTGTCCTTTATCGTGCCCATCTTTGCCTGAAATGTTTCTTTGGTATCTCTGATTTTTCTTGAAGATATCTCTAGTCTTTCCCATTCTATTGTTTTCCTTTGTTTCTTTGCATTGTTCACTTAAGAAGGCTGTTTTAAGTGAATCTCTCCTTGCTATTCCTTGGAACTCTGCATTCGGATGGGTATATCTTTCCTTTTCTCCTTTGCCTTTCCCTTCTCTTCTTTTCTCAGTTACTTGTAAAGCTTCCTAGGACAACCTTTGTGCCTTGTTGCATTTCTTTGTCTTGAGGATGATTTTGGTCACTGCCTCCTGTACAATGTTACAAACCTCCGTCCATAGTTCTTCAGGCACTCTGTCTATCACATCTAATCCTTTGAGTCTGTTTGTTACTTCCACTGTATAATCATAAGGGATTTGATTTAGGTCATACCTGAATAGCCTAGTGGTTTTCCCTACTTTTTTCAATTTAAGTCTGAATTTTGCAATAAGGTCTTCACGATCTGAGCCACAGTCAGCTCCCGGTCTTGTTTTTGCTGACTGAATAGAGCTTCTCCTTCTTTGGCTAAAGATTATAATCAATCTGATTTCAGTATTGACCATCTGGTGATGTCCATGTGTAGAGTCGTCTCTTGTGTTGCTGGAAGAGGCTGTTTGCTCTGACCAATGTGTTCTCTTGGCAAAACTATTGGCTTTTGCCAAGGCCAAACTTGCCTGTTACTTCAGGTGTCTCTTCACTTCTTACTTTTTCATTCCAGTCCCCTATGATGGAAAGGACATCTTTTTTGGTGTTAGTTCTCAAAGGTCTTGTAAGTCTTCATAGAACCATCTAACTTCAGCTTCTTTGGCTTTAGTGTTTGGGGCATGGTTTTGGATTACTGCGATACTGAATAATTTGCTTTGGAAATGAACCTAGATTACTCTGTCGTTTTTGAGATTGCACCCAAGTACTACATTTTGGACTCTTTTGTTGAGTATGAGGGCTACTCCATTTCTTCTAAGGGATTCTTGCCCACAGTAGTAGATATAATGTTTATCTGAATTAAATTTGCCATTTCAGTTCACTGATTCCTAAAATGTTGATGTTCACCCTTGCCATCTCCTGTTTGACCACTTCCAGTTTACCTTGATTTGTGGACCTAATATTTCAGGTTCCTATGCAGTATTGTTCTTTTCAGCATCAGAATTTATGTACACATATATGTATGTATATATGGCTGATCTCAGAGTAGGAGAGATGAAGGAATTGGAAGACAAAAAAAATTTGACACTAATGAAGACTAGGAGGCAATTTTTCTTGATGCCCTGAAAACTTATCATTATGGAGGCTAAAAAAGAGTATGTCCCCTAGGTGATTGCTACTGACTGGGCTATTGAGGGATCATTGTGAAAGGGTATCTTTTGATCAGATGGTGGTTTTGTGGAATTTAAGTTTTCTCGTGCCTAACTGGTTCCTTTTAACTAAACATATTAATTTGAATACCTCTTATGAGTGAAACAGTCTGGGGCTCAAAAAATAGTCCATAATGAAATACTAGGTCATCTTTGTATTTCAAAGTTATGGACTTTATATCACTTATTGCTAATTTTGGGCAGCTTGTCATAAATTGGAGGCACACATTATTTGGAGTATCTTTAGCAGGTTATCTTATCTTGGAATTGGCCTGAGAAATCTAAAGAACCTTCAGACCCATTAGGGAGCTTTATTGAGTGGGATGTATTTATAACTGTATTTAATCTTAGTCCTTATGTTTGTTCTCAGTCTTCCCTTGAGGCTCAGCTGGTAAAAAATCTGCCTGCAATGCGGGAGATCTGGGTTTGATCCCTGGGTTGGGAAGATCCCCTGGAGAAGGCAAAGGCTACCCACTCCAGTATTCTGGCCTGGAGAATTCCATGGACTGTAGGGGTCACAATGAGTCGGATATGACTGAGTGACTTTCACTTTAACTTTTCGCATTTCTTCTCTATATCTTTGTCTCTGTTTCTGGAAAGGTGGGTGAAAGGAATGGGAAATTGAGACTGACATATATACTCTACTATGTGCAAAATAGATAATTAATGAAAACCTAGTATATAGCATAGGGAGCTCTACTAAATCCTCTGTGGTGACCTAAATGGGAAGGAAATCCAAAAAGGGGGGCATATATGTATAAGTATGACTGATTCATTTTGCTGTATAGCAGAAAATAACAAAACATTGTAAAGCAACTATACTCCAATAAAAAGTTTATACACACACACACACAGTACGTATATTAGGTATTGGAAAATGTGTGTGTGTGTGAGATATTTGTAAGACTGTTTATAGGATCATGTGTGATCCCTTACAAATTTATTTTTGTCAGTTATCCTGGTAATTTTATGTTGTTCTGCCTCTTCATTCTTATGTTTGTTTGGATGGGCCTAAGTATTCCAGTGAGGATGGGGAGGACAGTCTCTTGGGGTTTGTCTTTTATTTTTAAGTCATGCTATCTGAGATATTATGGAATCTCTTGGAATCCTGTGAGGGGTCCAGAATAAATACCAGATATTACCTAAGACTAGTTTGAGCCTTCTCAAGTGAATCTCATCAAAGATATTTTCCTAAGCCTTCTTGCTTCATATTCTTCCCTTTTCTCAGTTTCCTTTTTCTTCAAGTTTCTAGGAAATAAGAAGGTATGGGTTCTGTCTTGAAATTCAGAGTTGTTTGATTACTATTTACTTTCACCTTTGAGTCACAATATGAAAGTCATCTAGTTCAATTTAGTTCAGTCGCTCAGTCATGTCCAACTCTTTGCGACCCCATGAATCGCAGCACGCCAGGCCTCCCTGTCCATCATCAACTCCCGGAGTTCACTCAGACTCACATCCATCGAGTCAGTGATGCCATCCAGCCATCTCATCCTCTGTTGTCCCCTTCTCCTCTTGCCCCCAATCCTTCCCAGCATCAGAGTCTTTTCCAATGAGTCAACTCTTTGCATGAGGTGGCCAAAGTACTGGAGTTTCAGCTTTAGTATCATTCCTTCCAAAGAAATCCCAGGGCTGATCTCCTTCAGAATGGACTGGTTGGATCTCCTTGCAGTCCAAGGGACTCTCAAGAGTCCTCTCCAACACCAAAGTTCAAAAGCTTCAATTCTTCGGCGCTCAGCCCTCTTCACAGTCCAACTCTCACATCCATACATGATCACAGGAAAAACCATAGCCTTGACTAGACGGACCTTTGTTGGCAAAGTAATGTCTCTGCTTTTGAATATGCTATCTAGGTTGGACATAACTTTCCTTCCAAGGAGTAAGCATCTTTTAATTTCATGGCTGCAGTCACCATCTGCAGTGATTTTGGAGCCCAGAAAAATAAAGTCTGACACTGTTTCCACTGTTTCCCATTTTTTTCCCATGAAGTGATGGGACCGGATGCCATGATCTTCGTTTTCTGAATGTTGAGCTTTAAGCCCACTTTTTCACTCTCCACTTTCACTTTCATCAAGAGGCTTTTTAGTTCTTCCTCACTTTCTGCCATAAGGGTGGTGTCATCTGCATATCTGAGGTTATTGATATTTCTCCCAGCAATCTTGATTCCAGCTTGTGTTTCTTCCAGTCCAGTGTTTCTCATGATGTACTCTGCATAGAAGTTAAATAAGCAGGGTGACAATATACAGCCTTGACGTACTCCTTTTCCTATTTGGAACCAGTCTGTTGTTCCATGTCCAGTTCTAACTATTGCTTCCTGACCTGCATACAGATTTCTCAAGAGGCAGGTCTGTTCATTTCCAAGGTAAACCATTCAATATCACAGTAATACAAGTCTATGCCCCAACCAGTAACGCTGAAGAAGCTGAAGTTGAACGGTTCTATGAAGACCTACAAGAACTTTTAGAATTAACACCCATAAAAGATGTCCTTTTCATTATAGGGGACTGGAATGCCAAAGTGGGAAGTCAAGAAACACCTGGAGTAACAGGCAAATTTGGCCTTGGAATACGGAATGAAACAGGGCAAAGACTAATAGAGTTTTGCCAAGAAAATGCACTGGTCATAGCAAACCCTCTTCCAACAACACAAGAGAAGACTCTACACATGCACATCACCAGATGGTCAACACCGAAATCAGATTGATTATGTTCTTTGCAGCCAAAGATGGAGAAGCTCTATACAGTCAACAAAAACAAGACCAGAAGCTGATTGTGGCTCAGATCATGAACTCCTTATTACCAAATTCAGACTGAAATTGAAGAAAGTAGGGAAAACCACTAGACCATTCAGATATGACCTAAATCCAATCCCTTATGGCTATACAGTGGAAGTGAGAAATAGATTTAAAGGCCTAGATCTGATAGATAGAGTGCCTGATGAACTATGGAATGAGGTTCGTGACATTGTACAAGAGATAGGGATCAAGACCATCCCCATGGAA
This sequence comes from Bubalus kerabau, assembly GCF_029407905.1. Classification (NCBI taxonomy): domain Eukaryota; kingdom Metazoa; phylum Chordata; class Mammalia; order Artiodactyla; family Bovidae; genus Bubalus; species Bubalus kerabau. The sequence continues at coordinate 54,971,661 of NC_073642.1, read as the reverse complement.
AAGAAATGCAAAAAAGCAAAATGGCTGTCTGAAGAGGCCTTACAAATAGCTGTGAAAAGAAGATAAGCAAAAAGCAAAGGAGAAAAGGAAAGATATAAGCATCTGAATGCAGAGTTCCAAAGAATAGCAAGAAGAGATAAGAAAGCCTTCCTCAGCGATCAATGCAAAGAAATAGAGGAAAACAACAGAATGGGAAAGACTAGAGATCTCTTCAAGAAAATTAGAGATACCAAGGGAACATTTCATGCAAAGATGGGCTCGATAAAGTACAGAAATGGTATGGACCTAACAGAAGCAGAAGATATCAAAAAGAGGTGGCAAGAATACACAGAAGAACTGTACAAAAAAGATCTTTGTGTCCCAGATAATCACGATGGTGTGATCACTGACCTACAGCCAGACATCCTAGAATATGAAGTCAAGTGGGCCTTAGAAAGCATCACTATGAACAAAGCTAGTGGAGGTGATGGAATTCCAGTTGAGCTATTCCAAATCCTGAAAGATGATGCTGTGAAAGTGCTGCACTCAATATGCCAGCAAATTTGGAAAACTCAGCAGTGACCACAGGACTGGAAAAGGTCAGTTTCCATTCCAATCCCAAAGAAAGGCAATGCCAAAGAAAGCTCAAACTACCGCACAATTGCACTCATCTCGCATGCTAGTAAAGTAATGCTCAAAATTCTCCAAGCCAGGCTTCAGCAATATGTGAACCGTGAACTTCCTGATGTTCAAGCTGGTTTTAGAAAAGGCAGAGGAACCAGAGACCAAATTGCCAACATCTGCTGGATCATGGAAAAAGCAAGAGAGTTCCAGAAAAACATCTATTTCTGCTTTATTGACTATGGCAAAACCTTTGACTGTGTGGATCACAATAAACTGTGGAAAATTCTGAAAGTCATCTAAGGACACCCTAAAATGATCAAGATGGTGCTATGATAGCCAAAACTGGTGGTTAGCAAGTATCACAATATTAACTTTGTAAAGATAGGACTATTTGTGAGAATTCAGTTCTCACTTTTGCCCACAATTAGAAAATGTATTATTGCTGCTAGGAATAAATATTCAGTTCAGTTCAGTCGCTCAGTTGTGTCAGACTTTTTGCGACCCCATGGAATGCAGCACACCAGGCATCCCTGTCCATCACCAACACCTGGAACTTACTCAAACTCATGTCCATCAAGTGGGTGATGCCATTCAGCCATCTCATCCTCCATCTTCCCCTTTCCCTCCTGCCTTCAATCTTTCCCAGCATCAGGGTCTTTTCTAATGAGTCAGTTCTTCGAATCAGGTGGCCAAACTATTGGAGTTTCAGCTTCAGCATCAGTCCTTTCAATGAATATTCAGGACTGATTTCCTTTAGGATGACTGGTTGGATCTCCTTGCAGTCCGAGGGACTCTCAAGAGTCTTCTCCAACACCACACTTCAAAAACATCAATTCTTCAGTGCTCAGCTTTCTTCATCGTTCAAGTCTCACATCCACATGACTACTGGAAAAACCATAGCTTTGACTAGATGGACCAGTTGGCAAAGTAATGTCTCTGCTTTTTAATATGCTGTTTAGGTTGATCATAACTCTCCTTCCAAGGAGCAAGCATCTTTTAATTTCATGGCTGCAATCACCATCTGCAGTGATTTTGGAGCCCCCCAAAATAAAGTCTGACACTGTTTCCACTGTTTCCCCATCTATTTGCCATGAAGTGATGGGACCGGATGCCATGATCCTAATTTTCTGAATGCTGATTTTAAGCCAATTTTTTCACTCTCCTCTTTTCACTTTCATCAAGAGGCTTTTTAGTGCCTCTTCACTTTCTTCCATAAGGGTGGTGTCATCTGCATATCTGAGATTATTGATATCTCTCCCAGCAATCTTGATTCCAGTTTGTGCTTCATCCAGCCTGGTATTTCCCATTATGTACTCTATATATAAGTTAAATAAACAGGGTGACAATATACAGCCTTACTGTGCTCCTTTCCTGATTTGGAACCAGTCTGTTGTTCCATGCCCAGTTCTAACTGTTGCTTCTTCACCTGCATACAGATTTCTCAAGAGGCAGGTCAGGTGGTCTGGTATTTCCATCTCTTTAAGAGTTTTCCAGTTTGTTGTGATCCACACAGTCAAAGGCTTTGGCATAGTCAATATGCATAGTAAATATTGCATGATTCTAAAATGTATTTTGAAAATAAAACATTGCATTTACAGTTTTCTTTCCTTACTGGTAGCATGGATAAGATGCAATTTATATATTAGGCATCTTGATTATTTTGGAAAACAGCCATAATGAAATGTTTAGGTTTGTTTGTTTCTAGAACAAATTTTAGAAAAAGTTTGCCTTAGTAAGGTTTTTAATTTTACCCCTACTGGGCAGAAATTATGTTTCTTGAATAAGAAAATTAACATTTTCCCCCAGAAAATTGGAATGAAGAAAATCAGTAAGGGCTTAGAATTTGGGAAAGAAAATAAAGCGTCGACTCTAGATATGATAGGTCCTCCTTTCCATCTGGTGGTGACGTTGGTGTAAATTGTTGAGCTGGATAATTTAATTAAAAAGCAGATGATGCTGTCTTTCCTACTGACTAGGGTCTATTTCAAGTTCTCATTACCATAGGCACAAAATGTACTGAAGAAAGTAAATAGGTCAACGAACCTCAAGTGCAATTAAGTTCTCATGTGTAGGGCAATAACTTTAGCCTATGTCTTCCAAACTTTTAAAATTACCCCAGTGAACCAACAGCAACTTTTTAATGAGATGCAAGAAAGGAACACTAAGAATCTGTAAGATGGAAAATCAGATAGCTATGGCGAAATCACTGCTCTGCTACACGTAGGTTTACTCCATTTGCTCTTAATGAAGCATGGCCACTTTCTGTGTTTCTGCATTTAATTCCACTTTCTGTATGTGCTAGTTTTACCTTCCTAGGGATAAAGAGACACATACACTCCAAAGAAATGAATCAACAAAGAGGAGGAGCATCTTTTTGGTGCAACATTAAAATAGAAACAAGAGAGAAGAAAAGCAAACAAGATGTTTGATTGAAAGACCAGTGAATTAAAATCAGAAGTCTGGGTTAATTTAGCTTTAGCTCTGCTATTTAGGAGCCATGTGGATCTTGGGTAAATTATTCACCTTCTCCTGTTCTCAATAACATTATCTATAAAATTAGAGGTGATTTACATAACCCAACAATTTTATATTATGATATTCAAATAACATTTTTTTTTTTTAACTTTTTTATTTTTTTTTTATTTTTTTTTTTAATTTTATTTTATTTTTAAACTTTACATACCTGTATTAGTTTTGCCAAATATCAAAGTGAATCCACCACCGGTATACATGTGTTCCCCATCCTGAACCCTCCTCCCTCCTCCCTCCCCATTCCATCCCTCTGGGTCGTCCCAGTGCACCAGCCCCAAGCATCCAGTATCGTGCGTCGAACCTGGACTGGCAACTCATTTCATACATGATATTTTACATGTTTCAATGCCATTCTCCCAAATCTTCCCACCCTCTCCCTCTCCCACAGAGTCCATAAGACTGTTCTATACATCAGTGTCTCTTTTGCTGTCTCGTACACAGGGTTATTGTTACCATCTTTCTAAATTCCATATATATGCGTTAGTATATTGTATTGGTGTTTTTCTTTCTGGCTTACTTCACTCTGTATAATAGGCTCCAGTTTCATCCACCTCATTAGAACTGATTCAAATGTATTCTTTTTAATGGCTGAATAATACTCCATTGTGTATATGTACCACAGCTTTCTTATCCATTCATCTGCTGATGGACATCTAGGTTGCTTCCATGTCCTGGCTATTATAAACAGTGCTGCGATGAACATTGGGGTACTCGTGTCTCTTTCCCTTCTGGTTTTCTCAGTGTGTATGCCCAGCAGTGGGATTGCTGGATCATAAGGCATGTATGACTGAATAACTTAAAAAGTCAGGACTTTTTTTCATTTGTTTTTGAGCTCATTTTTAAAGGAAGTATAGTTGATTTACAATGTTGTATTAGTTTCAAGTATACAACAAAGTGACTCATATATATATATATGTTATTTTTCAACTTATTTTCCTTTATAGGTTAGGAAATATAGCTGGATATAGTTCCCTGTGCTATACAGTAGGTCCTTGTTGGTTATCTATTTTCTGTATAGTAATATGTATATGTTAATCACAAACTTCTAATTTATCCCTCACCCATTTTCCCCTTTGATAAGCGGAAGTTTGCTTTCTATGTCTGTGAATCTTTTTATGTTCTGTAAGTAAGTTCATTTGTATCTTTTTCTTTAAGATCCCACATATAAGCAACATTGTATATTTTTCTTCACTTAGTATGATAATCTCTAAGAGTGCCCTTTGCATTAAAATTGTCATTTGGGATCCACAGTTGGTTTTACTTTTGGTGTGTGATGATAAGCAGGCAATTTTGAATTTTAGAATAGTGCTTGGAATTACTTAGAAGTAGCATCACTGACTCGATGGACGTGAGTCTGAGTGAACTCCGGGAGTTGGTGATGGACAGGGAGGCCTGGCGTGCTGCGATTCATGGGGTCACAAAGAGTCGGACACGACTGAGCGACTGAACTGAACTGAACTGAGGAAAAAAGCATGAGATTTTGGAAACTATGGCATTGCGCTTTATTAGTTTCTATACGGCCTATTCTCTGCCCACGCCTAGCTTTCTTTTATGGTGTTAACTTCCTAGCTAAAGCAATGGCAAACCTAGAACTGTATGAATTTCGTCAGTCTTATATTTATGTATTTGTTTTCTTTTAGTTCTCCTTTTCCTTGGGAAAGCTCCTAATACTGGTAATAGCAGTTTTTGAGGAGTGTAGATTTGTTGTCTTTTTTCCTTTATCTTTATGAGGTACGTGTCATTATCATTATCATTATGTAATGTGTCCAGGGCTGCAAAGTCAGGGCTCAAGGCCTGGTTTGTTTGTTTCCAGAGCCCTTCCTATCTACCTTGCTGCTAAGTTGCTTCAGTTGTGTCCGACTCTGTGTGACCCCATAGACGGAAGCCCTCTAGGATCCCTTGTCCCTGGGATTCTCCAGACAAGAACACTGGAGTGGGTTGCCATTTCCTTCTCCAATGCATGAAAGCGAAAAGTGAAAGTGAAGTCGCTCAGTCCTACCCGACTCTTAGCGACCCTGTGGACTGCAGCCTACCAGGCTCCTCCGTCCATGGGATTTTCCAGGCAAGAGTACTGGAATGGGGTGCCATTGCCTTCTCCATCTATCTACCTTAGGAGGCAGCATTACATGGTGGTTGCCAGTAAGAACAGTAAAAGTACATGCTTATCTCACGCTCACTGTATGTCAGGTGTAGTTCTAAGCCCTTCAGATATACTAAGACCCACAATCCTTTTAACAATTCTATGATGCATGTCCTATTAATATATGCATGTGACAGATGAAGAAATAGCTGCAGGGAAGTTAAGTAATTTTCCCAAGATCACACAGAGAGTGCCAGAGCTGGAGTTTGAATCCGTGAGTGCAGCTCTCCAGTCTATAATCTCATATATTGACACTACCTCTCTATGAAGCTACTACTATTCTAGGAGGAGAATTTTGAAGATAATTCTTGCATTTTACAATAGTTGTGTTCTTGGAACATTTCCTGAATTAGTTATTCATTCTGACTTCCTTAAAAAATGAAGCACAGGTTATTTATGTTAACACAAGAGATTAAAGTGAATGAAGTGAGGAAAAAAAAAGAGCCCCGAGGTGGTAATGAAGAGAATTATTATGGCAAGAGTATTGCAAGTGGAGACAATTTATCTGGTAGTGAAGGTATAGTAAGAATGAAGAGAAGATATTTCAACTTTCTTGAAAGGTGCTTGTCTGGGAGCTCTGACATGTTTCCACATTTCTTGGCCCAGGTTACCCTTGGTGTGTGGCGCCAACCTGGGTTTGGTGGAATGCCCTCACTAACATGAAGGGCTGGAGTTTGGACTTGATTTCTTTCATACTGGAGTCATCTCTAGTGATGCAGGGCATGCAGAACAGTGTGATTTGCACACGCTCTGTACCATTTATTAGTCAGGAAGATGGGCACTGTATAGTGTGTCTAGTCCGGTTTGGTAGGAAAAAATCAATGGAACAAAGTGGTGTGTGGAAGAGTTTGTTTTTTATAGGTCTCTAGATTTTATAGATTTTTTTGTATTGGGGCCTAGGAATTAATTGTTCTTTTGGTGGATTGAATGGAGTGGAGACATTTGTTCAATAACCATATTTCCTCTTGTTTATATTGAGAATTCCTCAGTGACCCTTGGTTTTGCGTTTACTTTGTAGTCCTTTGTCCTACTGAAGACATGCTTCTTAAAGTTCCTGCTGTTGCTGAGGGAGGCAAACGAGATGAGAATCTCCGAACACCTTGATTGGAACTTAGTTTGGCTGGAAGAAGGTGTCTCATTAAATCAAACATGGTGAACTTAGTGAGGAGGAGTTTGTGATATAGGACCATGGGTAGTGTTCCATAATGTGAGGGATGTATCTGACATTAGGCAAGATCTACTTTTACTGGTAGAAAAAAAGCGAAACTGTTTAAAGTAGAAAACAAACGAGTCCATGCCATGGTCACCTGGGAATGGAGCTGGCAGAGGCAGCAAACTCAGAGTGCACTCATACAGACAGAAGCAGTTATAAGAGAGGTCCAAGATATGGACGGTTTTTGAGTGTGTCAGTGACCATGGACATGGAATTTCTTCCCTGAATGGCAGGGAAGCCCTGGTACCATTTATTATGACAGAGGCCTGTAATGGCTTTGAGTTCAGCAGGCAGTAGAGAAGCCCTTTATGCTTCCATATCTGGGTTTTGGGTGTTCCCACACCCCACACTTTTTGATGGGATGCTTTATGTCCTTCAAGACCTGGGGTAACTAAAAATTTTAGGTTTTAGAGTTAAGGGTTTTAAATAGGCCAAAAGAGGATGCAGGCTCGTGGCAAGCATGGAAGATATAGGAGTGAATGTTTTTGGCCAGAATATGGAGAATAAGAGTCTCCAACTAAGTTTAAAAAAAAATTTAAGTTAGATTTTTTTAGCACCAAAAATATTTTGTATTGGGGTATAGCCAATTAACGACGTTGTCATAGTTTCAGATGAACCATGAAGGGACTCAGCCATACATATACATGTATCCATTCTCCCCCAGAATCCCTCCCATCCAGGCGGCCACATAACATTGAGCAGAGTTCTATGTGCTAAACAATAGGTTTTTGTTGGTTATCCATTTTAAATATACTAGTGTATATATGGCCTTCCCAACTAACTTTTTTTTTTTTTTGTAGGGAAACTATTTGGTGTACTGGAATACTGAGCTCTGCATCTGAGGAGAGCAGCGTTGCTGCTGCTTGACCTTGCTAATGTCATGTTGACAATGGCAAGCCTACAGGATGGACTCTAGGTGGCAGTGTTGCTGCCAATTTTTAAACAGGGCTTTCTAGGCCTTCTAGGGCTTCCCTGGTGGCTCAGAGGTTAAAGCGTCTGCCTGCAATGAGGGAGACCGGGGTTTGATCCCTGGGTTGAGAAGATCCCCTGGAGAAGGAAATGGCAACCCACTCCAGTACTCTTGTCTGGAGAATCCCATGCAGGGAGGAGCCTGGTAGGCTACAGTCCATGGGGTCGCAAAGATTCAGACACAACTGAGCAACTTCACTTTCTTGCTTTAGGACCTCCCTTGTGGCTCAGCTGGTAAAAGAATCCGCCTGCAATGAGGGAGATCTGGGTTTGATCCCTGGGTTGGGAAAATCCCCTGGAGAAGGGGAAGGCTAAACACTCCCGTATTCTGGCCTGGAGAATCCCATGGACTGTATAGTCCATGAGGTTGCAAAGAGTCAGACACGACTGAGTCACTTTCACTTTCACTTTTCTAGGCACCCAGCTCCTTTTCTAGATGGTATATAGTAGCATTAACACTTAAACAGCTCTCAGCCTGTTACTTGATGTATTTCTTATTTTACACATTTTAACTTAAACAGAGTTAAAGCTATAGCTATAATAGCTATAGCTCAGCATGTGAGCTATTATAGCCTCAGTTTTAAGATTAGGAAACCAAGGCACAAAGAGCTTATGGAATTGGCCCAAGTTGAGTGGCAGAAACAGAATTTGAACCCAGGCCATGTGACTCCAGAGTTGGTACTATTAATTAACATACTTTTTTCCAGCAGTCATGTATGGATGTGAGAGTTGGACTATAAAGAAAGCTGAGCACCGAAGAATTGATGCTTTTGAACTGTGATGTTGGAGAAGACTCTTGAGAGTCCCTTGGACTGCAAGGAGATCCAAACAGTCCATCCTAAAGGAGATCGTCCCTGGGTATTCTTTGGAAGGACTGATGCTGAAGTTGAAGCTCCAATACTTTGGCCACCTGATGCAAAGAGCTGACTCATTGGAAAAGACCCTGATGCTGGGAAAGATTGAGGGCAGGAGGCGAAGGGGACGACAGAGGATGAGATGGTTGGATGGCATCACTGACTCAATGGACATGGGTTTGGGTGGACTCCAGCAGTTGGTGATGGACAGGGAGGCCTGGCGTGCTGTGTTTCATGGGGTTGCAAAGACTTGGACACACCTGAGCGACTGAACTGAACTGAACTGCTTCTTGTGGGTTAATTTTCGGGTTCTAATGAACCCAGACACTGTAGGGGGGCATGTGCAGGGGCAACTTGATGCAGATTACCTGTACCCACCAAGCTGGGCACTATACTTCTGTTTTGTTGGGTCAGCAGCTTTTCACTAGATGTCCATCTTGTCAAGTGCTGTACCTCACCTAGCATCTTTTGCTGATGTCTCCTTCAGACACAGAAAGGGTGTTTTCTACTCCTAAGTGTACCTCCAAACAGATAAAAAAATCCCCTGCTGGGCTGTGGACATTATGGATCAGGCACTGACCCAATAGGCCCTACTGTGCAGTGCTGCTGCTGCTGCTAAGTCGCTTCAGTCGTGTCCGACTCTGTGCGACCCCATAGACGGCAGCCCACCAGGCTCCCCCATCCCTGGGATTCTCCAGGCAAGAACACTGGAGTGGGTTGCCATTTCCTTCTCCAATGCATGAAAGTGAAAAGTGAAAGTGAAGTCGCTCAGTCGTGTCCGACTCTTAGAGACCCCATGGACTGCAGCCTACCAGGCTCCTCTGTCCCTGGGATTCTCCAGGCAAGAGTACTGGAGTGGGTTGCCATTGCTTTCTCTGACTAGAGGTGTGGCCTTATTTTAAATCCAAATGGCAGTGATTACATTTGAAACAGAAGCTTTGTAGAAATCAAGGGAACTACTGAAGTTTATTGGCCACAGTAAATTGTCTGGAGATGAGCATTCTATTTGACAGCAAATGGAAGAAAATACTAAGTGGCTGTTTTCTCATCTCATCTGCTGGTCCTCAACTTCCACTGCTCTTTCCTTGTTGGAGAGTCCCTGGCATGAAGTTTTCATGCTTCTTCTTTGTGTCAGAATTCTGTTGTATGCCTTGCCTGTGTACCCCTCTTGGGTTCTCTTCATTTTGCCACCCTGGATTTGGGGCCCTCACATGGGGAGATGTTTTCAAATGCAGAAGTAGAGTCTCATATTAGGAGAGTGAGTGCACAGCTGACCTCCTGCCTGGTATCTCTGTTCCTACCAGGAATGCACAGCCCTGTATTTTTAAGCCTGTGGTCCTCTGACCTGTGGGATGGGTGCATCAGGTCCTCTTTCTGCATTTTGAGGGTACTGGTACTCATTGCAAAGAAGGAAAAAAATGAGGCTCTATCACTTTGTCAGGTGTATCAGCCATAGTGTGGTAACTAACCGAGATTTCTGCTCAGTTCCTAAATCTGCTGGCTTCCTATGGTCTTTGTCTCACTGAAGGGACCACCATCTAGCCTGCTACATATGCCTGGACATCTTTGCTGTCAGTTATCTCTTAAGCTGTATTCACTAAATCTTAAGTACTCCACCTTGATACTATTTTTTTTAATTATTTATTTTTAATTGAAGGATAATTGGTTTACAATATTGGTTTGCTTTTTGCCATACATCAATATGAATCAGCCATAGGTATACATATGTTCCTTTCATCTTAAACCTCCCTTTCACCTCCCACCCTTTTCCACCCCTCTAGGTTGTTACAGAGCCCTGGTTTGAGTTCCCTGAGTCATACAGCAAATTTCCATTGGTTATCTATTTTATATATGGTAGTGTATATATGGAGAAGGCAATGGCACCCCACTCCAGTACTCTTGCCTGGAAAATCCCACGGGAGGAGCTTGGTAGGCTGGAGTCCATGGAGTCGCTAAGAGTCGGACATGACTGAGCAGCTTCACTTTTGCTTTTCACTTTCACGCATTGGAGAAAGAAATGGCAACCCACTCCAGTGTTCTTGCCTGGAGAATCCCAGAGATGGGGGTGCCTGGTGGGCTGCTGTCTATGGGATCGCACAGAGTCGGACATGACTGAAGCTTTTTAGCAGCAGCAGTGTATATACGCTTCCATGGTACTCTCTCCACTCTTTTCACCCTCTCCTTACTCTGTCTCTTACATCTGACCTCTCTTCCCCATTTGCATTGCCCTGTTTACCTCAGGCCTGCCTTGTTTCTTATCTGCATTAACATAGTAGCCTCTATACTATTGTTGCCATTCTATTTTAATTTCTACTTCAAGCATGATGATGTCAACCTTCTACCTAAAATCCTAAATGTTCTCTATGATATTCAGTTTAAGGTTAATCTGTTATGATATGGTCTAAAATAACCTTTAATATCTTCCCCTACTTACCTGTCCTGTCCTACATCCTTTCTTATTCACACATGAATAATTTGTCAGCCATTCCAATCACTTGTACTCTCCTGAACTTGCTCTGTTTTGTGATTTTTATACAAGTTTTCTTTGTCCCTGAAATAACTTTATCTCCTTGCTTCACTCCTGATCTTTTTTTTTTTTTTTTTTTTTTGTAGACTCAACCCAGATGTCATCATCTCTGGGAAACCTGCCTTAATCTTCTGGTTTGACTTTTTGCCCTTATGTTTTATTCCCAAAGCACATTTGCAGACAAATACACCAGCCATTATTTCATTATTTTATAATCACATATGTTTTCTGTTTTTCACTTGTCTCATACTTTATTTGATATCTTCCTCAGCATGCTGTGAGCTTTTTGAGAGAGGGATGACATATTATTCTTCAGTTTCCTGTACTTAGCATAGTACTTGTTTTATAGTAGATATCTAGATATCTTTGTTGAATGGAGGAGTAAAGATAGCACAGATCCAAGTGTACTGTACATATTGCTGACAGGTGGGACAGAGGCTGCTCTTCAGGTTATGTTCAATTTACCTGAGGAATTTGGAACTAGACCATCACTGCTGCATCAAAGAAAGATGAGTGAGGGTCTTTGCCATCTGAGGAATGGGTGATATAACTTGACTGAGGCTGCACCTATCCTGGTAGAGGCCGAGAACTCTACATCTAGGGATCTGTAGCATTAAGACAGCAGTCAAGAAATGTTTTGACCCTCTCTGTTTGAGAAAATTTATCCTGGACATGATGGCTGAGACTGTCCTAGAATTGATTATCAAGGGTACCAGTGTTCCAATCTTACTCGTTTTGGAAATAAGAAGCGGTAAACCTGAGCTTGTGTTGGAAACAATGCATAGCATTATTAAGATGATGAAGATTTCCCCATATCCATCTTAGGAGGTTGGGGTAATAATTAGAATGGACAAGGGGTCTTTCCTGGGACTAGATAGAACCTGAATTGCCAAAACTCCCAGAGTCTCTTTGATTTGTTGGCTGGAGTTGGACCAAAAACCTTGAAATAGACTCTGTATTAATTAGCATATAGAGTACATTGCTGGAAGAGAGAGACCTGAAAATATATCCTCTAATGTAACAGTCCAGAAATATATGGCCAGTCCAGGGTAGGTATGGACTCTGTTCCTGAAGTCATTGACAGCCCTAGTTCCTTTTTTCTCATTGTTTTTATTCCTTATATCAGAGGTTGTCTATACACATTTTGTTTGTACATCAGAATTATGTGCAGGATATGCTGGGCTGCATCGCTAATTTCTGATTCAGGTTTGGGGTATCAGAGAATTTGCCTGTCCAACAATTTCCCTGGAGATGCTCAGGCTTCCCAGAAGGCACTAGTGTTAAAGAACCCGCCTGCCAATGCAGGAGACTTAAGAGACTTGGGCTCGATCCCTGGGTCAGGAAGAACCTCTGGGGGAGGACATGGAAACCCACTCCAATATTCTTGCCTGGAGAATCCCATGGACAGAGGAGCCTGGTGGGCTATAGACCATAGCGTCGCAAAGAGCTGGACACTACAGAAGTGACTTAGCACACACACACACACACACGCTCATGCTCCTGGCCTTGGAACCATACTTTGAGAGCCACTGTTATAAAATATGGTTCCTGCCCATGTGGTTGAAGCTGGTTTGCCTGCACCATGCCCATATTCCAACCCTGGGAGAAGAGGCAAAGAAGAAAAGACAAGAAGCAGAACACTCCCACCTCACTTGAGAATAGGTCCTGGAAGTTGCACATGTCCCTTCTGTTCACATTCATTGGCAAGAAATTTGTAACACAACTATCTGCAAGGGATACCAGGAAATGTATCTTTTAAATGACAGATCATGTTCCCAGCAGAAATGTGGGGACTCTGTTGCCAAAAGGAGGAAGGGGAGAAATAGTGGTCTTCGTCCAGCCCTGCCCGCATTTGGGCTTTCATATGCCCTCTGGTGGTCTGGGATGTGGAGGCAGGCTACTCTGCACGTTCAGAACAGTACGCCCAGGACTTGAGAAAAATCCTGAGCTCAGCCAAGATCCTGGGGAGTCCTCGGAACCTTAAATTTAGCTTGTGTGCCGCAGCAGTGGCTCAAAGCATTGGTTTTCTTTGTTTCCTCTGCTACCCTACTCCTTTTCTCTCTACATCAGACCTCCCCACAGGAGGAGGTGTGGCCCTTCCTCACAGCTGATCCTTCAGCAGTTGGGTTCTTAGCCTACTGATGCTGCTTCCAGTTTTGATAGTGGTTGGCTGCTTGAGTAGGAATAAAATTTTTCTTGTTCTTCTTGTGGGTAGCTGAGCTCTTAAATCTATTGCTCCAACCTGAAGTATGACCTTCAAAAACATGAAATTGTTTTAACTGCCAGGTTGCCTAGCACAGAGAGGTAAAGAACTATATTACATCTAATAAAAGGGTTTATGATATGTAACAAAAGTGGTCCCTAATGTGGGTCTCACTGACCTCTGTGTAAAAGTGAATAAATTTTCCTTCCTTAAAATTCTTAGCAGTAGAGCTACCTTTTGTCAACAAAAAGCCAGTGAACTTGAAGGTTTTAATATCTCAGGGTTTTGTTAAAACATTTCTTTCACTTTATTCTCACTTGCTAAGTTTTCATGACCCTAAATTCTATTTCCATTGAAGTTTGTGTAGCATCATTCTCTTTAAAAGATGTTGTCTGAGAAAGATTAACTTAGTCTGTTTCTCTGTTGCTAACCTACATCTTTATAAGCTGTAAAAGCCTAGTAGAACATCACCCCAGTTGAACTCTTTCTGCAGTTGAAGCATAATTTGAAGCTGAACAGAGTTTTCCTGTAAAGGACAGTGGCTGAAGTCAGCCTCTGAAGTTCTAATATCTTTCTTCAAATTCTGGCACTTATTGTTCATACTCAAACTTTTTATTTGAATTCTCTGAGCCTCAGATTTCTCTCAGTAAAATGGGGATACAAACATCCACCCTACATAGTTGTATTAAAGAAAAATTATTCTGTCACTTGTTAAAATGCTGAGGAATATTTTATTCAAGATTACTACAACGTGATCATGCCTGTCATAATAGGAGAGAAAGAGTGGATTCAAGCCTAAATACAGCAAAGGCAGCTGGGGATTTTGTAGCCCAAACCAGAGTGAGAAGGTCAGTGGATGGAGAATTACTAACAGGAGACATCAGGGGAAGAAGGATTCTTGCTAACCTGGTCTTACAGAATTCTAGCTAAAGGCAAGCTAAGGACTGAAACATCAAAAGTGAGGGATGAAATACTTGGTCAGATATCCAGGTAGGGGGGATTCTTACTAAACTGATTTGGTAGGATTCTTTATGACAAAGAAGGGGCCAATGTCAAGGCAGAGTTGAATAGAAGGCTCAGAGAAGCCTGACAAAACTCAGTCAAGTAGGGAAACTTTGTCATTTGTGAGGCTTGAATTAAATAACATTAAGTCACTATATTAAATCAGTCCCTAGTACCCAGTAAAGGCTGATTGATTTAATGGTAACTAATTTTATTATTAAAATTAACAATGGTTATATTTCCCTGCCATTTCCTGAATGTATATAAATTGGAGAACTTTTTTTGTATCAAAATCCAGAGCAAATGCCATTCAGGTGTCCTTATGAATTTACTAGAATGAATATATGCTTTACGGCTTGTTGTCTACTCTGGCTCCCCTGATGCGATGGTGTTGTGGAAGGCAGGACCTTTGACCACCTGGTATTTGGGAGCTATATTTGAAAACTGAGTTGTGAGCTAGACCCTCACCTGCTGAGGGAGAATACTGAGCCTTGAAAGAGAATGCTGATGTCAACCCAGAAACACGTCTAAACCTGTCTCAGCTGTAAGATGAAACTGAGGTGAAATAATAGTAACTTGAACATGGGATTGAACTGGGGATAGAGGACCACTAAACCAGTACTCTTGCCTGGAAAATCCCACGGACAGAGGAGCCTGGTGGGCTGCAGTCCATGGGGTCGCTAAGAGTTGGGCACGACTGAGCAACTTTACTTTCACTTTTCACTTTCATGCATTGGAGAAGGAAATGGCAACCCACTCCAGTGTTCTTGCCTGGAGAATCCCAGGGACGGGGGAGCCTGGTGGGCTGCCGTCTATGGGGTTGCACAGAGTCGGACATGACTGAAGTGACTTAGCAGCAGCAGACCAGAAAAAGTATGATGGAAAATTTAGATAAATATCTAAATTCCACAGCTGACAGAACCTGGAATAAGTTTTTTAATGCATTCAGATAGAATAAATGCAGTGTAGGCTAGATCTATTTAAATAGCATATTAAAGGACAGGTACAGCTCAGTTTCCTGGGAGCTGAAAATAGAAACTTTGGATCTGGGGTGCTGAAAGCCAAAGGGTATGACGGATTACCTTTTTAAAAATCAGATTTTTCTTTTTTTGTTATTGAGTGTTATGAATTCTTTACATATTTTGGATTCTAGTCTCTAATCAGGCATATGGTTGAATATTTTATTCTAATATTTTCTCTAATTTCTCATTTGATTTTTTTCATTATATTTTTCTGTGTAGAAGCTTTTTAGTTTGATGTAGCCCATCTGCTTATTTTTGGTTCTGTTGCTTGGCTTTGGTGCTATATCCCCAAAATTATTGTGAATCCAATGTTAAGAAGCTTTTCCCTTATGATCACGTCTAGTAGTTTTATATAGATCTTACATTTAAGTCTTTAATTCATTTCAAGATAATTTTTGTGAGTGGTATAAGGGTCCAATTTTATTCTTTTGCATGTGAATATCCAGTTTTCCCAATGCCATTTATTGAAGATCTGAGATTTCCCATTGAGTGTTTTGATTCCCTTATCAAATATTAGTAGCCACGGGAGCATGGGTTTGTTTCTGAAATATCAATTCTGTTCCATTGGTCTATGTGTCTGTTTTCATTCCTGTACCATACTATTTTAATTATGATAGCTTTGCAGTATTGTTTAAAATAAGGAATTGTGATGCAACCTCTTAGTTGTTTTTTTTTTAATCAGTATTTCTTTGTCAATATAGGATCTTTTGTGTCTTCACATGAATCTTTATGTTTTCTTCTATTTCTATGAAAAATGTCATTGGAATTTTGATAGAGATGACTTTGAATCTGTAGATGGATTTGGATAGTATGAATATTTTAACAGTATTAATTCTACCAATCCATGAGCACAGAATATCTTTCCATTTATTTGTGTCTTCTTTAATTTCTTTCATCAATATATAATAGTTTTCAGTTAAATTTATTCCAAATTATATTATTGTTTTTGATGCTACTGCAAAAGAGATTGTTTTCTTAATTTGTCTTTCTGATAGTTAATTGTTAGTGTATAGAAATGCAACTAATTTTTATATGTTAATTTTTTTTGTCCCACAATTTTATTGAATTTGTTTATTAGTCCTAAGAAGGTTTTGGTAGAGTTTTAAGGTTTTTCTATATATAACATCATATCTGCAAACAGAGACAATTTTACTTCCTTTTTAATTTAAGTGCTTTCTATTTCTTTTTCTATTTTTATGATTCTGGTTAAAACTTCTAGTACTATATTGAAAATAAGTTGGAAGAATGGACACCTATGTCTTGTGCTTGATTGTAAAGAAAAATCTTTCAAACTGTTCAAGTCGAATATAATGTTAGCTGTAAACTCAACATATATGATCTTTATTATGTTGAACTATGCTGTTAAAGTGCTGCACTCAATATGCCAGCAAATTTGGAAAACTCAGCAGTGGCCACAGGACTGGAAAAGGTCAGTTTTTATTCCAGTCCTAAAGAAAGGCAATGGCAAAGAATGTTCAAACTACCGCACAATTGTTCTCATTTCACATGCTAGCAAGGTAATGCTAAACATTCTTCAAGCCAGGCTTCAGCAGTACATGAACCAAGAACTTCCAGATGCACAAGCTGGATTTTGAAGAGGCAGAGGAACCAGAGATCAAATTGCCAACATCTGTTGGGTCATAGAAAAAGCAAGAGAATGCCAGAAAAACATCTGCTTCTTTGACTACACTAAAGCCTTTGACAGTGTGGATCACAACCAACTGTCGAAAATTCTTCAAGAGATGGGAATACCAGACCACTTACCTGCTTCCTGTGAAACCTGTATGCAGGTCAAGAATCAACAGTGAGAACTGAACATGGAACAACAGACTGGTTCCAAATCGGGAAAGGAGTATGTCAAGGCTGTATATTGTCGCCCTGCTTATTTAACTTCTATGCAGAGTACATCATGCAAAATGCCAGGCTGGGTGAATCAAGAGTCAGAATCAAGCTTGCTGGAAGAAATATCAATACACCAGATATGCAGATGGCATCACTCTAATGGCAGAAAGCAAAGAAGAACTAAAGAGCCTCTTGATGAAGGTGAAAGAGAAGATTGAAAAAACTGGCTTAAAACTCAGCATTCAAAAAACTAAGGTCATGGCATGTGATCCCATCACTTCATGGCAAATAGAAGGGGAAAATGGGGAAACTGACAGATTTTATTCTCTTGGGCTCCAAAGTCACTGCGGATAGTGACGGCAGCCATGAAATTAAAAGTACTAGCTACTTTGAAGAAAAGCTATAACAAACCTCAACAGCATATTAAAAAGCAGAGACGTCACTTTGCGGACAAAAGGTTCATCTAGTCAAGGCTATGGTTTTTCCAGTAGTCGTGTATGGATGTGAGTTAGACAATGAAGGAGGCCGAGCATGGAAGAATTGATGCTTTCACGTTTTGGTGTTGGAGAAGACTCTTGAGAGTCCCTTGGATTGCAAGGAGATCAAACCAGTCATTCATAAAAGAAATCAACCCTGAATAATCATTGGAAGAACTGATGCTGAAGCTGAAGCTCCAATACTTTGGCCACCTGATATGATGAGCTGACTTATTGGAAAAGACCCTGATGCTGGGAAAGATTGAGGGCAGGAGGACAAGGGGACAACAGAGGGTAAGATGGTTGGATGGCATCACTGACTCAATGGACAAGAGTTTAAGCAAACTCTGGGAGATAATGAAGACAGGGAAGCCTGGTGTGCTGCAGTCCATGGGGTCACAGATTCAGACATGATTTAGGGACTGAACAACAACAACATATTCTTTCTATACCAAAATTTTTCAGAGCTATTATTATGGAAGCATGTTCAATTCTGTCTGTTTTTCCTTCATCTATTGTGGTGATGATATTATTTTAATCTTTCATTCAATTAATGTAGTGTACTACATCCAGTCATTTTCTATGTTGAATCATCCTCAAACCTCAGGGGTAAATCCCCCTTCACCATGGTGTATTATCTTTTTAATGTATTGTTGAATTCAGTTTGCTAGTAATATTTTGTTGAGAAATTTTGCATCTATATTCATCAGGTTTATTTACCTGTAGTTTTTCTGTAATACCCTTCTCTAGCTTTGGTATCAGGGTACTGTTGACCTTGTAAAATGAATTAGGGTATGTTGCCTCCTCTTCATTTTTTAAAAGAGTTTGAGAAGGACTGATAATAATTCTTCAAATGTTTGCTGGAATTAATCAGTGAAATTATTTGGCCCTGGAATTTTTTTGTTCAGTGGTTTCTGACTCCTTATGAAATATTCTTATTTGTTTTAGGATTGTTAAGATTTTATATTTCTTTATGATTAAGTCTTGGCAGGTTGTATGTTTCTAGGAATTTGTTTCCAATAGGTTATTTAATTTATATATGCGCATGCTGTGCTCACTCAGTCATGTCCGACTCTTTGCGACCCCATGGAGCCCACTAGGCTCCTCTGTCCATGGGGATTCTGCAGGCAAGAACACTGTAGTAGGTTGCCATGCTCTCCTTCAGGAATTTATATATATTCCTGGTCAGGTTCATCTCTCAGGTTGGTTCAGGTCCACTGTTTTTTGAAAGTGGGATATTATTAAAGTCCCCTAGTATTATTGTGTGATTTCCATTTCTCTCTTCAGATTTGTTAGTTTTTGCTGAATATATGTAGGTGCTCTGATGCTGAGTTTATTTATAATGAAATTATAAAGTTTATAATTGCTATATAGTTTATATTTATAATAATTATAACCTCTTGATGAATTGACCCCTTTTTTCATTTTATAATGACTATTTTTTGCTATATTTTTTACTTAAAATCTTAGTTTGGCATAAGTGTAGCTACCCTCACTTTCTTTTGGTTTCATTGTTGTAGAATATCTTTTTCATCCTTCACTTTAGGATAAGAGGTGTTCATCTAGCTAAATGAGTCTCTTTTATGTGCCATATAGTTGGCTTCAACAGCCACTCTATGCCTTTTGATTTGTGAATTTAATCTTTTAAACACTTAAAGTAATTATTGATAGATAAGGTGGCTCAGATGGTAAAGAATTTGTGTGCAATACAGGAGACCTGGGTTTGATCCCCTGGATCAGGAAGATCCCCTAGAGAAGGGGATGCCTACCCACTCCAGTTTTCTTGCCTGGAGAATTCCATGGACAGAGGAGCCTGGCAGGCTACAGTCCATGGGTTTGCAGAGAGTCAGACATGACTGAGCAACTAACAGTCTCTTTCACAAGAAAATAATATTGCTATCATATTATTTTCTCACTTTTTTGTAGTTCCCTTGTTATTATCCTCTCTGTTTTCCTCTGTGAATTGATGATTTTTTCAAAGTGGTATGCTTTAATTCTCTTTTATTTATCTTTAGTATACATCCTATATGTTTTTGTTTTGGAGTTACCATTAGGCTTACATAAAACATACATATAATAGTCTATTTTAAGCTGATAACAATTTAACCTAGATTGCATACAAAAATTCACCCCCCAACTTTTTTACTTTAATGTCACAATTTATAACTTTTTAATTGTTGTAATATTAACAATTATTTTAATTATAGTAACTTTTAATACTTTTGCCCTTTAGTTTTATACTGGTGATAAGAGGTTAATACATAACCATTTTTACACTATTTGTGTATTGTGAATTTGCCCATGAATTTACTTTACCAGTGTGCTTCATATTTTCCTGTTTTCATGTTACTAATTAGCATCTTTTGATTTCAGCTTGAAGAACTCTTTTCAGCGTTTGTCAGGCAGGTCTAGTGGTGATTAACCCCCTTAGCTTTTTTTAAATTTGTCTGAGAGAGTCTTTATCTCTCCTTCATTACTGAAGGACAGCTTTGCTAGGTAAGTTTTTCTTAGTTGGAAGGTTTTGTTTGTTTGTTTCTCCTTTCAGGACCATCAGTATATCTTGTCACTCTCTCTTGACCTTCAAGGTTTCTGCTGAGACATCTACTTATAGCTTTTTGGGAGCTCCCATGTATGTGAGGATTTCTTTTTCTCTTATTGCTTTTAAAATTTTCTTGTCTTTGATTTTAGACAATTTTATTATAATGTGTCGTGGAGAGGTTCTCTACATTGACTTTGTTTGTTGACTTATGAGCTTCATGAACTTGAATGTCTAAATTACTCTCTGGATTTGGGAGGTTCTCAGCTATTACTTTTTTTAAATAAGATTTTTGTTCCTTTCTTTCTTTTCCTCTGGGACTTCAATAATTCATATATTGTTTTTATCAATGATATCCTATGGTTCACATAGCTTTTCTACCTATTTTAAAAAAATTCTTTTAAACTTATTCTCACCTGACCAGATCATTTCAAATGATTCTACTTCACAGACTCTTTCTTCTGCTTAGATAAAATCTGTTTTTGCTTTCTATTGTATTTTAAATTTCATTATTCTTCAGCTCTAGTATTTCAGTTTGCTTCTTTTTAAAATGCTTTTTAATCTGTCAAATTTCTTATTTTGTTCATGTATTAGTTTCCTGATTTAGTTAAATTGTTTTCTGTATTTTCTTGTGGCTCACTGAGCTTCCTTAAAATAATTATTTTGAATTCTTAATCTGGCAAATCATAGGTCTCCATTTATTTGGGGTTGGTTCCTAGAAAATTATGATGTTCCTTTGATGGTGTCATGTTTCTTTGACTTTTTATGCCCCTTGAAGTCTTGTATTGCTGTCTTTGTACCTGAAGAAGGAGTCTTCCGCTCCAGTGTTTACTGACTTCTCCAACGTGTCCAACCTCAGATTGCTTCTGCTCTAAATGGCGTGCTGGTGTTTCTCGACTTGCCTATTATACCTCTTCAAAGGCTCTCTCATCCATGAGTAATTGTCAAAATCAGTATTCTTTGTGGTAAAACATGCTAGAAAACTTTTTGCCATTTTGCCATTTTGATGACATTACTCTCTGATTTACCTTGTTTTGATATCATATTCCTCATGGCTCCGGCTCTTGTTATAGGAAATCTGGGAAGTATGCCTTCCAAATATGCCAGTATTTCTCAGTGGGAAGCATTCTTTAACCATCAGAAAGTAAATTTGGATAATAAGTGGAGCATTGCCTCATTTCGTTAGTACTATTTCCTTCCCCTTGTGCCTGTTTTGATATTCTCTTTCCTGTCTCTGCGTTTGAGTGCTGCCTTCATCTAGCACGTGTCTGCCTGTTGCTGCTGAACTCAGCTTGTGTGTCCACTGTCTGTACTCATTGTTGTCCTCTGCTGTCAGGCACCTGTGTCCTTGTCCCTCTTCAGTTAGATTCACTGGCTATTAATAGGAAGGCACTTATATATTACATTCTGTATTCTAGGAGGATTATTTTTGACATTTTATTGAAGTATATACATAAACATATAGAAAACATTAGTATATAGGTCACCGAATTTTCACAAGTTCTACACGTCCACTCAGCCAGCACCCAGTTCAAGAAACAGATTATTACCAGTGCCTCAGAAACCTCTTTCATGTTAATCTCCCATCACCATCGCCTATACATGCTGAACTCTAACAGCATATTTTAGCTTTGCTGTGTTTTTGTACTTTATATGTCTAACTATATAGTAAGTATTCTTTTGGGTGTACTTCTATTGCTTAAAATGTTTGTGAGATTCATCTATATTGTTGAAAGTAAAAGTGTTTATTTTCATTGCTCCCCCTACTTTGTGTGATAATATTATTTTATTTATTTTGGTGTCATAGATACATCTGGCATTACCATATTATCTATATTTTGAATAATGCTTCTAGTTTTTTTTTAAAACAGAATTTAAAGATTTTGCTATTAAAGTTGGTAAGCATATTTGGAAAATGACAGAGATGCCATTATAGGTTGTCTTATTGGTAACCTCAGGAAACAAAACATTATTTACTGCTCCACCTTTATTTATTTTTTATTTATTCTGCTTGGTGGTAGTGATTTCCACTGTTCAGTCTTCTAGCTCACTTATTCTTCTGCCTCATTTATTCTGCTATTGATTAACAGTTAGAACTGGACATGGAACAACAGACTGGTTCCAAATAGGAAAAGGAGTATATCAAGGCTGTATATTGTCACCCTGCTTATTTAACTTACATGCAGAGTACATCATGAGAAACGCTGGGCTGGATGAAGCACAAGCTGGAATCAAGATTGCTGGGAGAAATATCAATAACCTCAGATATGCAGATGACACCACCCTTATGGCAGAAAGTGAAGAGGAACTAAAAAGCCTCTTGATGAAAGTGAAAGAGGAGAGTGAAAAAGTTGGCTTACAACTCAACATTCAGAAAACGAAGATCGTGGCATCTGGTCCCATCACTTCATGGGAAATAGATGGGGAAATAGTGGAAACAGTGTTAGACTTTATTTTTCTGGGCTCCAAAATCACTGCAGATGGTGACTGCAGCCATGAAATTAAAAGACGCTTACTCCTTGGAAGGAAAGTTATGACCAACCTAGATAGCATATTCAAAAGCAGAGAGATTACTTTGCCAACAAAGGTTCATCTAGTCAAGGCTATGGTTTTTCCTGTGGTCATGTATGGATGTGAGAGTTGGACTGCAAAGAAAGCTGAGCGCTGAAGAATTGATGCTTTTGAAGTGTGGTGTTGGAGAAGACTCTTGAGAGTCCCCTGGACTCCAAGGAGGTCTAACCAGTCCATTCTAAAGGAGATTAGTCCTGGGTGTTCATTGGAAGGACTGATGCTAAAGCTGAAACTCTAATACTTTGGCCACCTCATGCAAAGAATTGACTCATTGGAAAAGACCCTGATGCTGGGAGGGATTGGGGGCAGGAGAAGGGGATGACAGAGGATGAGATGGTTGGATGGCATCACTGACTCAATGGACATGGGTTTGGGTGAACTCCGGGAGTTGGTGATGGACAGGGAGGCCTGGCGTGATGCGATTCATGGGGTTGCAAAGAGCTGGACGTGACTGAGCAACTGAACTGAACTGAACTGAATATATTCTTTATTTCAGCTATTGTATTTTTCAATGTTTTTTTTTTTTTTTAATATCTTCTAGCTCTTAGTTAAACATTTCTTATATCTTCCCAGTCTGTGCCTCCATTCTTTTTCTGAAATCTTGGATTGTCTTTTCTATCATTACTCAGTTATTTTTCCAGTATATTGTCTGACTCTACTTCACTTAGTTGTTCTTCTGTGGTTTTATCTTGTTCCTCTGTCTGAAATATGTTCCTCTGTCTTCTCATTTTGTCTAACTTTGTGTTTGTGGTCTTTGTGGCACAGGCTGCAGGATTCTAGTTCCTTTTGCTTTGAGTGTCTGCCACCTGGTGAGTAAGTCTGCTCTAAGATGCTTATGCAGGCTCCTGCCTGGTAGGAGAGACTAGTGCCTGCCCACTAGTGAGTGGAAATGGATCTTGTCCCTCTGGTGGGCAGAGTCATGTCAAAGCGTTTGTTTAGATGTGGCTTGGAGCTCAGGAAGAGTTTAGGCATCCTGTCTGTTGATGGATGGGGTTGTGTTCTCACCCTCTTGGCTGTTTGACCTGAGGTGTCCCAGAACTGGAGCTTATAGGCTGTTGGGTGGAGCCAGGTCTTGGTATCACAATGGCAGCCTCCAGGAGAGCTCATGTCAATGAGCTCCCCAGTACCTCCCCAGTACCTCTCCACTAGCGTCCTTGTCCCCATAGTGAGCCACCCTCACTTCCCTGTTTCCCTAGGAGATCCTCCAAGATCTATGAGCAGGTAGGTCTGGCCCAGGATCCAGTGAAGTCACTACGTTTTTCCCTGGGTTCCAGTGCACATAAGACCTTGTGTGTGCCCTTCAGGTGTAGAGTTTCTCTTTCCCCTAGTCTTGTGTAGTACCTGTGATCAAGCCCTATGGGTCTTTAAAGCCAAATGCTCTGGGGCTCCTCCTCTTGATGCCAGGCTCTCAGGCTGTGGAGCCTGAAGTGGGGCTCAGAACTCTCCTTTCTGTGGGAGAACCTGTGATATATAATTATTTTCCAATATATGGATCACCCACTTGGTGGGTAAGGGATTTAATTATATTCTGAATGAACCTGTCTTACCTTCTCATTGTGGCTTGTCTTTGGATGTAGAATACCTGTGATATATAATTATTTTCCAATATATGGATCACCCACTTGGTGGGTAAGGGATTTAATTATATTTTGAATGAACCTGTCTTACCTTCTCATTGTGGCTTGTCTTTGGATGTAGAATATCTTTTTTTGGTAGGTTCAAGTTCTTTTGGTCTGTGGTTATTCAGCCATTAGCTGTGAATTTGGTGTTTTCCTGACAGAAGGTGAGCTCAAGTCCTTCTACTTTCTCATCTTGTCTCCAACCTCCTTCTCCCACTGCTCCAACTTTAAAGTATAATCAGCCTACTTTTAATGTTTCAATACTGAAGAAAATGATAATTTGAATATACCTTATATAAAATTTCCTTTGGGTTTCCTCCCTTTTACTATTACTCAGGGTACTTAGCAGTGCTAATCAGGAGATATTTCTTGACAGGAAATCAATAATTTGTTATAAGGTGTTATCAAGAACAGGCTTCCCTGATGGCTCAGTGGTAAACAATCTGCTCACCAGTGCAGGAGATGTGGGTTCAATCCCTGGGTTAGAAAGATCCCCCGGAGGAGGAAATGGCAACCCGCTCCAGTATTCTTGCCTGGAAATCCCATGGACAGAGGAGCCTGGCAGGCTATAGTCCATGGGGTCACAAAGAGTTAGACATGACCAAACAATAAAGATCATCAAGAACAGGGAGTGGACATTGGTGTACGAAGGGAATCACAGATTTATCTGGTTACAGAGCTGTTTTGGCAAATTTCATTTGAGATAACATAAAAAAGGGGGATTGAGAGTAGGATATTTGAATATTGAAAATTTGTTTTCTAGAAACATGTAAATGTGTACTATTTAATTGATCTCCATTCCAAGATTTCCCCATGGGCTCTGCCAAGGGCACGGTGGTAAATCACACATAAAAGTTGCATATGCCATGATATTATGAAGAGAATTTGACATTATTCAGCCATGCTTGTGCTTGTGCATGTCTGCAAACTAAACACTGGTTATCAATGATTAATGGACAACATACTTGGACAATGCTCTCCTACTTGAGCTAATGAACTAAATAGTTTATTTCATGCTCCATTTCCACAAATAAATGGCTGTAATACATAATGTGATAATTCCTGATCTCCTTGCAGTGCATTTTCTTGTCTATAATGAACACAAAAATTTTTGAAAATCAGATTAATCAGGCATTGCATTGTAATTTTATACATTGAATAGACTATGAAATATTGCTGAAATCAAAATGTTAACACTGAAAGGAAAAGAGGTGGTAAAATTGAGAAACATCTTGAAAGGACTCAATGAAGAGCTTTAAAAAAGCCTCATAATGGGCTTTTTTTTCCCTTCTATTTTTTTTTTTTTTTGAACTATCCTCTTGGGTAAAACTGTAGTTATTCTACATGTTTGTGTAAACTTATAAATAAACACCATTCTTTCCTTAATCATTTTGGGATATTTCTATGCAGCAGAATTATGATTTAACTTCATATATCTAATGTGCACATTTTCACTTGTGGTTTTGTTTATTTTTCATAGGTCTTGTGTAATCTTTGTGTTGAACAAGAACAATCTGTGGGATGGAATTGTCATTCCACCTTAATTTAGACTCCTCTTGTCTAGATTGCCCTTTAAATCTAACTATGGAGTTAATTCTTCCCCTGCTCCTGATAAAAACTTGGGCACACTAAAATACTTCTCTGGTCTCTCTTAGATAATATTAACACTTAAGATTTACCAGTCACTGTCACAATTTAGCAACCAAAAATTTCTGTTCTCCATAGCAGTCAAATATTCAGTCTTGCTTTAAAGTTGAGGCTTCTCCTAATTAGCATTTCTACTTCATCCTCATTTAACAAATGCTGTTTCTAGCCCTCCAGGGTGGGTGGAAGTAGGTGGATTCTCTTTTGATTGGTACTGTCAACCTGATCTGGTTCTCTTTTGGGCTCAACAGATGTTTGAAAATGAGTTTATTTTTTGTAGGTGCTAGGAATATCTTATCAAAGACAGATTTC
This sequence comes from Bubalus kerabau, assembly GCF_029407905.1. NCBI lineage: Eukaryota > Metazoa > Chordata > Mammalia > Artiodactyla > Bovidae > Bubalus > Bubalus kerabau. The sequence continues at coordinate 54,945,596 of NC_073642.1, read as the reverse complement.
CTTAAAAAGGACAATGCATATAATTGCCACCTGGTCATTTATTTCTCTTTCAGACCAAATACTTTTAGTTTTGTGTGTGTGTGTGTGTGTGAGAGAGAGAGAGATCTATTTTACCCTCTGCGGGTTTTTTGGATGAGGCAAAAAATAATTGGAAAAGTTAAACTGTTAATCACTCAGTGGTGTCTGATTCTCTGTGATACCATGGACCAGCCCCTCTGTCCATGGAATTCTCCAGGCAAGAATACTAGAGTGGCTAGCCATTCCCTTCTCCAGAGGATTTTCCCTACCCAGGGATCAAACCCAGGTCTTTTGTATTGCAGACAGATTCTTTACCCTCTGAACCAACAGTGAAGCCAGTTCTTCTCCTTGTTCTTGAAGGGAAACAATTTTACATTCTCTGGAGTGTAAGTCATATGCCACTCAAGATTTACATCCTTGCTCTGACTCTGGGACAGCTAGTCAGAGGAAATCACACTAGACTGCACAGATGTGAGCCGACAAACCACTAGACCACTAGGCACTCCAATTGCAGGGGACACAAATTAAATCCTCTGAGTTATCTCATTAAAATATTTTTTCCTGAGATGAAAGTTCATTTCTTCCTTGCAGAGAGTGAAATCTGCAACACAGCTTCAGGCCTCTTTAAAGAAATACTTTCCTCTCTCTTCTTCAGCTCCAAATCCTTTTATACCTTCAATTATGAGTGAGAGGCTTGAGGGCTGTGGATTTTTTAAAGTCCATTTTTAAATGATATGTCCTATCATTTCCTTTGGATGTATTACCTATTGTCTCTCATTGACACAACAAAAATTTACTTTTTTAACATACAGTTGTACTTATTTTCATAATGTCAATGAAAGTATTAATCAGTTGATCTAAGCAAAAGTGGAAAAAATGTTTTGAGCTAAATTGGAGGATTAAACACTGGGAACAGCCTCTCAGAAAACTCTGAGAACTGTTCTGCTTGTTAGAGGTCAAAGCACAGTTATATAAGTTTTTGAGATAAAGGACTGTACATTAAATGACATATTATTGACAGTTTATACAATCCAGATCTAAGCATACAAAACAAATGGTGGATCATGGATCATCACAGCCCCTTACAAGATTAAGAAGGAAAATTATCTCCTAAGAAGTTGTGACCCTTGATGAGATTAAAAAGGGATACTATTTCCTAAGGAGATCTGCTTACTGCAGGTCTACAATACACACTGAAGTGGAAAAAGGAGGCCCAAACAGACATAGAAAGCTTTTGCTTAAATTTTTCTCTTCTTGCCATAAATTATGAATTTTATTTCACCAATAGCATCTTTGATAAAGCATCAGTTCAGTTCAGTTCAGTCGCTCAGTCGTGTCCTACTCTTTGTGACCCCATGAATCACAGCACACCAGGCCTCCCTGTCCATCACCAGCTCCCGGAGTTCACTCAGACTCACATCCATCGAGTCAGAAATGCCATCCAGCCATCTCATCCTCTGTCATCCCCTTCTCCTCCTGCCCCCAATCCCTCCCAGCATCAGAGTCTTTTCCAATGAGTCAACTCTTTGCATGAGGTGGCCAAAGTACTGGAGTTTCAGCCTTACCATCATTTCTTCTAAAGAAATCCCAGGGCTGATCTCCTTCAGAATGGACTGGTTGGATCTCCTTGCAGTCCAAGGGACTCTCAAGAGTCTTCTCCAACACCACAGTTCAATAGTATCAATTCTTTAGCACTCAGCTTTCTTCACAGTCCAACTCTCACATCCATACATGACCACGGGAAGAACAATAGCCTTGACTAGACGGACCTTTGTTGGCAAAGTAATCTCTCTGCTTTTGAATATGCTCTCTAGGTTGGTCATAACTTTCCTTCCAAGGAGTAAGCGTCTTTTAATTTCATGGCTGCAGTCACCATCTGCAGTGATTTTGGAGCCCAGAAAAATAAAGTCTGACACTGTTTCCACTGTTTCCCCATCTATTTCCCATGAAGTGATGGGACCAGACGCCATGATCTTTGTTTTCTCAATGTTGAGCTTTAAGCCAACTTTTTAACTCTCCACTTTCACTTTCATCAAGAGGCTTTTTAGTACCTCTTCACTTTCTTCCATAAGGGTGGTGTCATCTGCATATCTGAGGTTATTGATATTTCTCCCGGCAATCTTGATTCCAGCTTGGTCTTCTTCTAGCCCAGCATTTCTCATGATGTACTCTGCATGTAAGTTAAATAAGCAGGGTGACAATATACAGCCTTTAGGTACTCCTTTTCCTATTTGGAACCAGTCTGTTGTTCCATGTCCAGTTCTAACTGCTGCTTCCTGACCTGCATATAGGTTTCTCAAGAGGCAGGTCAGGTGGTCTTGTAGTCCCATTTCTTTCAGAATTTTCCACAGTTTATTGTGATCCACACAGTCAACGGCTTTGGCATAGAAACCACTAAATGCAAAGATGAAAAGAACATATTCCATGACATAGGTTTCAATGAAGTTTAAGTTTTTCATCTACAAAAGAATAAGACTTCTGCCATGACAGAGTAACAAGGACCAGATTTGACCTCCCAATGTAAACAACAACAGAAAAATAAATACCTAAAGCAAGCATTTTCGGGACCTCCCTTGTGGTCTGTGGTTGAGAATCTGCTTGCCAGTGGAAGGGACACAGGTTCTATCCCTGGTACATGAGGATCCCACATGTTGCAGAACAAATAAGCTTGTGTGCCACAACGGATGAGCCCGTGCTGTAACTAATGAAGCCTGTGTGCCTAGAAGTTCCACAAGAAGAGAAGCTACCGCAGTGAGAGACCCATGCATCGCAACAAAGAGTAGCCCCTGCTCACTGCAAATGGGAAAAAGCCCGTGCAACTATGAAGACCCAGCCCAGTCAAAAATAATGTAAATAAATTAAAAAAAAACAAAAACACAAGCATTTTCAGACACTGAATAATTTGGCAACACTGGACAGTGATTCCTGAGAGGGAAATAGGGTTAATTCTGAAGTTGCCTCTGGATACTTTCTTGAGAGGTTTCTAGATTGCAGCAAAGGCTGAAAGAATTCATTATGAACACACAAGCATTACAATAAATTTTAAAGAAAGTCCTTCAGGCAGAAGGACGATGATATTGGACAGAAACATGGAGAAATGAAGAGCACCAGAAAGTATAAATCTGTGGGTAAGTATAGCTGAATTGGAAGTCATCTCCAATGTCTCCACTTGAATCCAGTGGACAGTGATATCCAGTTCAGTCGCTCAGTCGTGTCTGACTCTTTGCAGCCCCATGAACCGCAGCATCCCCGGCCTCCCTATCCATCACCAACTGCCAGAGTCTACCCAAACCTGTGTCCATTGAGTTGGTGATGCCATTCAGCCATCTCATCCTCTGTCGTCCCCTTCTCCTCCTATCCTCAATCTTTCCCAGCATCAGGGTCTTTTCCAATGAGTCAGCTCTTCGCATCAGGTGGCCAAAGTATTGGAGTTTCAGCTTCAGCATCAGTCCTTCCAATGAATATTCAGGACTGGTTTCCTTTAGGATGGACTGGTTGGATCTCCTTGCAGTCCAAGGGACTCTCAAGAATCTTCTCCAACACCACAGTTCAAAAGCATCAATTCTTCAGTGCTCAGCTTTCTTTACAGTCCAACTCTCACATCCATACACGGCCACTGGAAAAACCATAGCCTTGACTAGACGGACCTTTGTTGACAAAGAAATGTCTCTGTTTTCAATAGGCTATCGAGGTTGGTCATAACTTTCCTTCCAAGGAGCAAGCATCTTTTAATTTCATGGCTGCAATCACTGATTAACAAAAGAAGGAAAAAACTGTTAATATAACCCTTTGGGGAAACTGACAGATTGTATAGTGACCAAGTGACCATGATTTCCAAATCAAACAATGTCTACAAAGTCTTTTAATACCATTCATGCTTATCTGGAAAGACAAGAGCAAACATATTGAAATCTTGAGGGAGGATTGGATGAAGGTAATCAAAATATACAAACTTCCAGTTATAAGGTAAATTAGTACTAGGGATGTAATGTAAAATGTGATAGATATAATTGATACTATTGTGTGTTATACTCAAAAGTTGTTAAGAGAGTGGATCCTGGCAGTTCTCATCACAAGGAAAAAAATTTTTTTCTTTTATTTTGTATCTATGTGAAATGATAGATGTTTACTAAACTTATTGTAGTTATTATTTCATGATGTATATAAGTCAAATAGTTATGCTTTCCCCCTAAACATATACAGTGCTATATGTCAATTTTTGTTACCAAATCCACTTGTGTGCAGTAAAGCCAATCTACTGTCACCAGGTTGTAGTGAAGGAAAGTGTAATGTTTACTGCAGAAGCCAAGCAGGCAGTTTGAGAGGCTAATGCTCAAAAGACTAGAACTTCCCAATGGGTTTCAGGGAGAGGGTTTTAATGGCAACGTGAGGGAGAGAGTCTCAGGGTGCCTAATCAGCTTGTTCACATTCCTCTCTGGTTGATGATGAAGCAACAGGGTACGGTTGACATCGTCAATTTTCAGACTCTAGCTGTTCTGGGGGCAAGTGCTCATGATCATCACACATTTAACTTCTTCCATCTGGTGGGGGTTTTAGTATCTGCAAAACAACTGAGGAATGTGCAACAGACACTTGTCTATGTCCTTCAGGGAGGAGCTGAAGATTCTCTGACTGCCGTATGTCTGATTTACTGTTTAAATTGCTACCAGTTCTCCTGACTCAATTGCTATTTTATTTTTGTTAGTATATATTCACATTCTTTCAATCATTAGTTCTTGAACCAGGCTTTTGTGACTTAAGGGAGGCCTGGGAGATTAAAACTTTTCTACCAGCAAGAGCAGGCAGAGGACACAGGAGTGTCTGTCCCAGAAGGGGACTGTAGGGTCCTGCTTGGTTACTTTATATCTCAATAAAATGTTAACACACACACACACACACAACAAAAAACCTAGTGAAGTCTTTGTATTGAGAAAGCTCACAACTTTGAGATATTCATTACTTTTCAGCTCTGTGTTCTACATGTTTAAGAGGAAAACAACAAAAATCCGCTGTTTGCATACATTGAACATGTTGCTTAATGCATATTGTACAGTCATTTTAAACATTTCATGATACTCAGCTTTAGGCAATGTGTCTTCTCTGTAAGTGACTAGGAGACAATTTGATTCTATTCTGTGGGCTGTGTGTGTTTAGTCGATTCAGTCATGTCTGACTCTTTGTGACCCCATGGACTGTAGTTTGCCAGGACCCTCTGTTCATGACAGTGTCCCAGTGAGGATACTGGAGTGGGTTGAATGTGCTCCTCCAGGGGATCTTCCCGACCCAGGGATTGAACACACGTCTCCTGCAATGCAGGTGAATTCTTTACCACTGAGCCACCAGAGAAGCCCTTGAATCTGTTAGTTGCCTGGAAAGCATATTGGAGAGATGGAGTTAGTCATTTTAGTCTGGGAGTCCATGTTCTACAGAGAGGAAAGGACTTATTGTAGGTGGACTTCATAACTGCTCAATGGGGATATGATGTCTAGTGATTGCTAGAAACATCTGCACTCTTCCATAATACAACAAAGCAAGTATGTCATCTCTGAAACACTAAAGTATTAGATGATCATGTAAGTCAAGAAAATTTTCTGTATTTTTGTAATTACAATCACTGATCCAGTGAACAGTAAAAGTAAAAAAATCATTTCTGATTATTGATAAATGTTTGAGTAGTAGACAAGTATTTAAATAGCAAAACATTAAATTAAGCAAAAGCCTCTAAACATGCTGTTAGTAATAGGGCTTAAAAGTATTTTTTTCTAATTTGCAATTCTATTTAAGGGAAAGCTGTGGACATATTTACATACCATACGATTGGAGTGGTGTTTTGGCTTTTGTGCTTATACATTTACATCTCCCTGAATTTGCTAGTCCATTTTCCATAAAGGTATTCATTTATGTTGGTTACCATAGAAACCAGAAGTGCTCCATTTGTACATAATTCTTTCCATATAGTCCCTCCCCTTTCTTGCTTTTCAAGTCAGCTGAATTGCCTTATGGGGCATTTTATGTAGAATAACCTTTGTGTGCTTAAGTCTTTCATGAAACAAAGCTTCAACTGTGCTACTTTATATTAATCTAAATCATAATTTTGACTTGTGAATTTTGCTGAAAAAAAGGACTGAATAAAAGAGAAATGTTTTCTAAATGGAATAGCACTCACACTTCAGAGTTAAAATTGAGTAGGAAAATCAAGACAAGGGTAGTCTGCTTTAGAAAAGCCCTAAATGTTGCTTCACTAAACCATGAGGAAATGTTTAAATAATTGGCATAGTCAAGGGGTGAATATTTTTTTGACAAGCATTACAATCAGCTACATAGGAAGCAGTAATTGAATAACTGTGTACCCAAGCTCTGTGCTGGGTCAAGGGAATATAAAGACTTGGAAGATGGAGTCTCTGTCTTCAAGGTGTTTTCAAATCAGTTTGAATGCAGAGACTATAGGTTTGATAAGAAGCTGTGGAAATAAGATACTTTTAAGCCATGTCACTTGAGAAATATGCATAATATGTGTGCATTTTACACAATGGTTAAACATACTAATGAGTCACTTTTGTCCTTTGTTAACTTAGTCATAAGCCTCCTGTAAAAGATGTCTTCCCCACCACTATTTCTTTTTCTATGTCTGTTTTGATTTCCAATTATTAACATCTGCCTTTGCTTGTGTAATTCTCCCAGTAATCCTAGGAGAGGGTAACAGATAGAGCTGAAAGAGAATGTTGGATCAGTATTCAGGAAACCAGAATTCAGCCCTGCCTCTGCCACTAAATATGAATCTCTGTGCCCTTGAGCAAGTTACTTTACTTCATTGGACTTCATAGTTCAAATCTGTAAAGTCAGAGACTGATTGGGAGTTCTTCAACATCCTGTGTCCCTCTAGGAAATGGATTCTGATTCTGTTATTCTAAAAAGCTATCTTCAGGATACTGTACACCCCAAGTGATTTATATGAAACACCTGTTAGAATTTCCCAGAAGTTTCTTAAAGTTATGGCAGGAAGGCAGTGGACAGGGCTTTTTGGCCTGAGTCATCTGTGGCTGTAGCATATTGACAGGTATGCAGAATGACCAAATATTAGAAGAATGGCACCTGTCACATCAGTAAACAAAGGATGGTGTGGCCATCAAAGAGTCAGCCACTGCAGCCACTCCCAACTGTATACCTTGAGGAGGTTCAGAATGGAGAAAAACATGCTACTGGCCCTAGATAGTTGAGATGCAAATCAAAGAAATGATTTCAATGAACCCAGACTCTTGCATCTTCCCATATACAGAAAAGCCTTAAATTCATTAACTTGAGATGCCTGTTTTTAATTAATGTAATCTTTGACATTCTGATGCTTCTTTTTTTTTTTTTTTTTTTTTTTGCATAAACGCCTACGTATTCTGGCTCCTCCCTTAATGTCTTCATGGTAGTCCCTCAGAACTATCTGAGGAGCCCTCTCCTGGGCCTAGGTCCTCAGCAAATCCTAATAAAACATAATTCTCAACTTTAAGGTTTTTTCCCCAGTGGACACTGCCGAGGTAATTTGTGGTTTAATTAGAGTATTGTTCCACCTAAGAGCCTTTTAAATTTACATATACCATCAGCTCAGAATCCATCAAAAGTTTCACAGATATGATGTGAAAACATCTAAGTGTCTACAGTGTATTTTCTCTAAGACCTTAGTTTAGCCTTCGGTAGACACAGTCACTCTCCTGGCAGCTGTCAAATATTTAGGAGTTATTGGGCTACTGCTAGGTTTGCCCATGTCTTCACTCTCATAGTGAATATGTTATCTGCCAGTTTCACAGAGAGTGGATATGAAACATTTTGTAAACTGGAAAGTGTAATAGAAATATATATATATATATTATTGTTCATAAGTGTTTTGGTGGTCTTAACACCAGGGGACTATTATCATTTTAATCATGATGTTCTTACTTTTGGTGAAATTGAGGTAGTAAGTGGTAAATCGGAGAAGGCAATGGTACCCCACTCCAGTACTCTTGCCTGGAAAATCCCACAGACGGAGGAGCCTGGTGGGCTGCAGTCCATGGGGTCGCTAAGAGTCGGACATGACTGAGCAACTTCATTTTCACTTTTCACTTTCATGCATTGGAGAAGGAAATGGCAACCCACTCCAGTGTTCTTGCCTGGAGAATCCCAGGGATGGGGGAGCCTGTTGGGCTGCCGTCTATGGGGTCGCACAGAGTCGGACACGACTGAAGCGACTTAGCAGCAGCAGCAGCAGCAAGTGGTAAATACCTGTTTCACACCTCTACGTTCTCTTTCTCTAAATTGCTCCCATTACCATCTGCCTCTCAATATCCTTAGTCTTTTTTTCTGAATGTGGTTTCTATATTTTTAACTTAAACTTGTCTCCGCCTTGAAGACAACCTCCCTAGAAGACCTCTCAAGTGGTGGCTGTTTTCTCTTTTGTATGGTTTATAACACTGGCCTGGAGATGAAGCCAGTGTTTTCTTTGTTTCTCACAGCTGCTTCCACATCTTTTATCTCTTCTTTTACCTTAACCTCCCACCCCACTCCCACTGTCTGCAGCCTTTGCCATTAAACCATAACACACATTAACAATATGACACTCACTATGTTCTAATTACTTTATAGATACCCACTTGTTCAATCTTTACACCATTCCCATGAGATTGATATTTTTATTGTCATCATTATTTCCATTTGACACACATAGCAACAGAGATGCAGAGAGTTTAAGTAACTTGCCTAAGATTGTAGAGTTGGTAAGGAGGAGAGCTAGGATTCAAACCCTTGCAGTCTGGCTTTACTCTCCATATTTTTTCTTTACTGCCTTTATCTATACTGCCTCTGGCCCTCTTTCTGTCCATCCTCTCATCCTGATTTAATATTTTGTTGAACACATTTACCATTTAAAAATATTGAATATTTGTCTATTTGTTTAGTATCTGTCTCCCCTGCCAAAATGTCAGCTCCATGAAAACAGGGACTTTATTCTCTTGTTCACTGTTTATAAATGCCGGGAATATAGTAGGTATTTAAAAATGTTTTGTAAATCAACGAATGAATGGATGAATATTATACTATGTGCTGATTATTTAGCAGCTACCTCTCAGGTGGAGCTGGGGCACTGTGAACCACCTTTCTGCTTTCAGCCTCGCTGCTTTTATATTAGAATCTGCCAGTAGGGAGCATTCGACGGAGTTTGCAAGACTGAAGAGAAAGTGGGGAGACTGAGTCCTCCCTGTCTGTTGCCTTCTGTCAGTATCTCCCCTGCAAAGCTTCTTCATGTCAACAGTAGCAGCTTCTTCCTGTAGCTGCAGTTGATACCAGATCACAGTTTGTCTGATGCTTGCAGAACCAACCCCATTCATGACCACTCAGAGATGCCCAGCCAGTGAGCAGTAAACTCTCCTCACAGGTCTGAGTTTTAGGTCGATGGGTCCCTCCTCCAAGGATCCAAATTTTAGTCATTATAACCTCTTCTCTTTGTCCCCCTAACAGTTAAGAATGGTCCTTGTGGTGTTTCCATGATTTCTTGGTATTCTCTTTTATGTTTTAGATTAGATTATTTCTATTCCAATAACTTGGAGAAGGAAATGGCAACCCACTCCAGTACTCTTGCCTGGAGAATCCTGTGGACAGAGGAGCCTGGTGGGCTGCTGTCCATGGGGTTGCACAGAGTCAGACATGACTGAAGCGACTTAGCATGCATGCATGCATTGGAGAAGGAAATGGCAACTCACTCCAGTATTCTTGCCTGGAGAATCCCAGGGACAGAGGAGCCAGGTGGGCTGCCGTCTATGGGGTCACACAGAGTCAGACACGACTGAAGCGACTTAGTGGCAGCAGCAGCAGCATTCCAATAACTAGTATGGTTTCTGCCTTCTGATTTTCCTGACCAATACAAAATTGGTAATAGGAATAGGCTCAGGAAATAGAGCCTCAAAGATGAGATTTGAAACCTAAGGGCAGTGCTGAGTTCTATGCAAATGTGTAATGGGATGTTAATAATCCATGGTTCCATGGTATGCAGTGGTATCAGGATTAATTAAAATTTATTCTGCTATTGATAGTGTTGAATACCTAATAGTCAAGTGCATTAGTAGCTCCTAACCAGTATGCAGTGATGACTATAAGCATTGTGGTAAGTGATGGCTTCCTTCGAATGTACAGGAATACTCCCAGAAGAAATTCAAATTCAGACCTTTAAACTCTCAACCAAAGTTATTATCCAAGAACCAGAGGTCTTTGTAAAAGAACCTTTTATTTCTTATAGCTTACTGAAAATCAGACACAAAATTTTATTGTGCCAATTGCAGAAATACAACATAATTGCATTATTGCCAAGTCTCTTACATGAAAAGGCATTGATTGTGAAGGAGTAAAACCTGAAAGCTTAGAGTGAGGACATCTGAGTGGATTTACACTGAATATGAAGTATTAGTCAATGGAGATTTCCTTGAAAACCAATAAAGATCAGGGAGAAAAATATCATGCTTTAAATAATTAATAGTGAAAATACAGTACACTTCAGTGTTCTTTAGTAGAGAGATCTCTTGGGTCAGTCCAAATGTTATACTGTCTCTGCCAATGAGTCACCGGAAATGAGAATGTTTGAGAATGTCAGCACTGAAAAAATGGTGTCTGTGGGCTGTACGGGTAGGAACCATTATTGAGAGCTCTGTGTCATTCACGGAGCCTGATATGCTGCCGTAGCCCATCTGCTTGTCATCAGCAGCTGTCAGAATGCCTCCCTGCTTCATTGCTCACAACTACATGTGCAAAACTAGTCTTGCTCCTGCTTTTAGTCACTGTCCTGTTTTATACCCTCTTCATTAGGGCAGTAGTCTGAACCAGCTGCTTCATGTCTTGATATATATTAAGACCCTAGTGATGGAATTTTCTTTCAAAATAAATATATGATGAGGAGTTGGAATGTTGAGTTGATGGTAATATCAACACATAAGAGAAGAATTATGGTATAGTAATTGATGAGTGGTCTTTGGAATCAGAATAGTTTTGAATCTTGTGCCGGTACCCACTAGCTGTATAAGCTTGGGCAGGTTACCTAAACTAAGACTCAAGTTTCTCCATCATTAAAGTAGCAACAATAATAATCAATTTATAGAATTTGGTGTTAAATGAAATAATGGAAAATTCCATATATTTATTTCTTATTGATACCCTAACAAATTACCACAAACTTAGTGGCTTATGCAATACAACTTTATTCTCTTACAGTCCACGAGGTCAGAGGTCTGAAACGGGTATTTCTAGGGAAAAATTAAAGTGTCAGCATGGCATTGTTATTTCTGGAGACTCTAGGGGGGAATCCATTTCCTCCATTTTCTAGTTTCTAGAGACCATTTACATTCCTTGGCTTCATTCTTCCACTTTGAAAGTCAGCAGTGTAGCATCTTTTTTTTTTTTTAAATTGGAGTATAATTGCTTTACAATGTTATTATTTTATGCTGTACAGCAAAGTGAAGGACCTATATGTATACATATATCCTCTTCCTCTTGAGCCTCCCTCTCACCCCTCCCCCGCCACACTACCCCTCTAGGTCATCACGGAACACTGAGCTAAGCTCCCTGTGCTATATAGCAGCTTCCCATTAATCATTTTACACATGAGCAGCATAGCATGTTTAAATCTTACTTTTCTGCCCTCTTTTTCACTTTAAAACCATCCTTGTTATTATATTTGGCGCATCTGAATAATCTAGGGATAATCTCCCCATCTCAAGGTCAGCTAATTAAAAACCTTAATTCCATTTGCAACCTTAATTTTCTTTTGTTGGGTAAGCTAATATATTCACAGGTTCTGGATATTAAGACATGAACATCATTGGGAGGCCTTTATTCTGCTTATTGCACTCAATATTATTAAATAATGCATATGAAGTACTTAGCATGGAGACTGGCATATCGGTTCACTTCAGTTCAGTCGCTCAGTCATGTCCGGCTCTTTGCAGCACGCCAGGCTTCCCTATCCATCACCAAGTCCCGGAGCTTGCTCAGACGCATGTCCGTCAAGTCGGTGAGGCCATCCAACCATCTCATCCTCTGTCGTCCCCTTCTCCTCCTGCCTTCAATCTTTCCCAGCATCAGGGTCTTTTCCAGTGAGTTGGCTCTTCACATTAGGTGGACAAAGTATTGGAGTTTCAGCTTCAACATCAGTCCTTCCAATGAACACCGAGGACTGATCTCCTTTAGTATGGACTGGTTGGATCTCCTTGCTATCCAAGGGACTCTCAAGAGTCTTCTCCAACACCACAATTCAAAAGCATCAATTCTTTGGTGTTCAACTTTCTTTATAGTCCAACTCTCATATCCATACATGACCACTGGAAAAACCATAGCTTTGACGAGATGGACCTTTGTTGGCAATGTAATGTCTTTGCTTTTTAGTATGCTGTCTAGGTTTGTCATAGCTTTTCTTCCAAGGAGCAAGCCCTTTTTAATTTCATGGCTGCAATCACCATCTGCAGTGATTTTGGAGCCCCCCAAAATAAAGTCTCTCATTGTTTCCATTGTTTCCCCATCTACTTGCCATGAAGTGATGGGACCAGATGCCGTGATCTTAGTTTTCTGAATGTTGAGTTTTAAGCCAAATTTCTCACTCTCTTTCATCTGGGATATGGTAGGTCATTAATAGAGATACCATTTTTCAGTACCATCAAAGTTCTTAAAATACTTCCTTAGATTAAATATACACACACATACACACACAAGCAATCTGAGGAATTATAAGCAAATGGTGACTAGTATATAGATATACACATTCTTTGTTGGAGGAGGAAAGTATTAGTCACCTACTGCTGTTCACTGTGGTCCATTTTGTCCTCTCTCCTTCTCCAACCTTTATGAAAATTATCTCACATGCGAGAGCCCCATATCTTTGAACTTATTTTTTTGTTGTTAATCATAATTTGTATTGGTATTCTTTAAAGTTCTACCAGCTATTCTGATGTCACTACTATTTGTCTGGTTGAATGTAAAAGATATTTAGTAACATTTATTTCATGAACATTCAGAAAAATTGGCAGTATTATTAATAATGCAACTTAATATTGTTGAGGATATTTGCTTAAACTGAGAAATTGCTCTCTGACAAAAAGTCATTGGTCTAGCAATGAATTTTCCCTAGTATCTATTTTTTTTTACTGTTATATGTTAGAAACTTAAATTTTGTTTCAGTATTTTTAATGATACATAAAAACAGATTATTAGAGGCTTCAATGTGTTAGTATATTTTTGGGTAATTTTCTATGATGAGATTAAACCTTGATGAAATTATGAAATAGGTAATCTATTTTCAGTATCATCCATCCCATTTTACATGTGTCACCTATTTCCCCCTTTTTAAAGATATTTAGTACCTACATGGTTTGTTTTCTCTTTCTACTACCAAGATCTGTTCTGAAAAAAACAAAACAAAACAAAACACTCAAAGTCTCATTTATGTATTGATTGCAAAATTAAATCAATATTTGTCCTCTCTGAAAGATATTTACATGTTACATTGCATTCTATATTATGAAATTGCTTTGCCTCTTTTTAATAAAACTTTCAGCTGGTTAGGAAAAGGCATTTGTGTTTATAAGTACATGAATATATGTGCAGAATTAAACTACCATTTTCTGACTTAACCTGAATCCAATCCCTCTTTTAGAAATTCAGAAATTTCTATTTTATCTTTGGTGTACCATCCATAGTTGGTATCAATATACTTGATTTCAGTTAATGCCTACTTGAAATCTCTGCTCCTGGTTGAGCCTGTTGGAGTTTGATACCTCTTCATTGACTTGGCAGTCACTTTAAAGCTGCCTTTGAAGAGAACTGTTTTACATAGCTCTTTTAAAACAATAGAACATGAAACAGAAAGGTAGTGGTATAGCTGCTTGTTTGCATGATTGAAGCAGAAAATGTTTGTTTATTATTTAGAGTTAAGATGAGGATGCTTTCCAGTTTCTGTCCAGCATCATCAAATTTTTCTCTTGAGCTCTGTGGGCTTCATGCACAGTTGAAGCGATCTAGCCATGCACGGAATGTGCAATAGCATAATGTCATGTGAAATCCAAGGGAGGAGGGATCCCGTTTCCTCAGCCTGCCTTTTATTGCAGTTAGTGGTTTCCAGTGTGACTCCTGCTGCCAAGTAGTCAGAAACAATGTTATCATCAGAGAACAGTGCGTGGATTTTAATGCCTTGCAATGCTAGAGCTGACAAGTCATACTTTTTAAATGAATCTCCAGAGTCATGTGCTATGCTCCATTTGTGTACACAGTAGCTTGTGTTGTCCACAGAGAGCTTTGACCTTGCAGCAAGAACTGAGCATGTCCAATACAAAAGGGTTATGGTTGTTCAGCTGAGTCAGAACTTTAGTACTTTATAAATCCCACCCTTTAAACAAAGGATTATTTAAAATCTCTTCATTTCATCAGGATATATATTTTTTCTCAGCTGCTCTAATGCTATTTTTGTTATGTGTTTATTAGGTCATATAGTAATACTTTCAGGAACAGGTGCTGTGAGGATGTTTTTTATATCTGCTTGACACCTCTGGGGTCTTTAATGCCATGGCTTAGTTGGTTAAAGCGCATACCTTTGGGCTGTTTGAAGGAAGGAAGTTCTGGAAGGTAGTTGGGAGATGTTTTTCCTATGGGTGAAATAGTCAAGGAGCACTTGAGTTCTGAGGTTCAGATACAGGTTGGGGAAAAGACAGCCACACCTCAGATCTTACTACCTTTTTGCAGAAACTTTGGTCTTGTTGGGCCTCTTTCACCTTCTCTTCAATTGAAGGCTTTTGTAGGGCACAGAGATAAGGAGATGAGTTTATTCTGGACAGGGCAGCAGGTATTTCACAATTAGAATTTAGTTCATACTCTTTTCATAGAAACTTCTGGTGAGTATATTTATGGAGATGATCTGCAGTTATCCATGATCTAAAGTCAGAATGGATGGAAGGGATACTTACATTCTTTTAAAGTTCTTTCTCAGCAAGTTCATAATTTGTCCCTGGAGGATATTTCTAAGCAATTTTTTTTCTTGGCATGTTTAAAAACTCTGGTCTTCTCTTTCTAATAAAGAATTTTTAATAGCCTCTCAAATTGCTGAATTTGAATTTTTAATAGTTTCTGCTCAAACATTTCTGCCTCTGTATAATTAGAATATTTCAAAGTAGAACTTATGTGCACTTTTTTTCATATTCCTGTGAAAATGATGCTCCATTTTAACTATATAATGTTAATAGTTTTAAAACTAGTGATAGACTAAATAGAAATTTTTTATTCAAATTGCTATATATGGAACAATTAATTATTTAAACAAACTCATATATCATTTTGTCATATGTATTTTATATATTGGGTTTAATTCTCTTACGTTTTCTTTGTAGTTAATTGTCTCAGGAGAAGAGTGAAAGAGGGTAAATGTTAAGTATGGATAAGAATTGTAAATTTTTAGATTAAAAATAGGAATCAGTTCAGTTCATTTCAGTCGTTCAGTCGTGTCTGACTCTTTGTGACTCCATGAACTGGAGCACACCAGGCCTCCCTGTCTATCACCAGCTCCCAGAGTTTACCCAAACTCATATCGTTTGAGTTGGTGATGCCATCCAACCATCTCATCTTCTGTTGTCCCCTTCTCCTCCCGCCTTCAATCTTTCCCAGCATCAGGGTCTTTTCCAATGAGTCAGCTCTTCACATCAGGTGGCCAAAGTATTGGAGTTTCAGCCTCATCATGAGTCCTTCCAATGAACACTCAGGACTGATCTCCTTTAGGATAGACTGTTTGGATCTCCTTGCATTCCAACGAATACTAAGACCTTATATTGACCAGTGATTGTTGCCTACAAGAATGTTCTAGTCTTTTGTGATAGAAAAATATTTTCCACTAAACAAGAAAAAAGCACTTTAATTTTTTAATAAAATAAGTAATTTAATTCCTATTAAATTCCTTTTCTGATGTAGTAACTTTTGGGTTAAACCAAGGAGCAGAACCTACTTCTGGTGAAGAAATTACTGTGTAACACAGGATGAGACTCCTGGGTGTGCATCCTACATTGTCCACACAACTGAGATCTTTTGTAAAAGAGATTAACCTGGGGTCCAGTAGCAACTATATCATGGCCCCAAAGGAATTACTACTGTCCTAATTTGTATCTATCTCAAAGGAGAATTCCTGGATTGCTTTAGAAGGACTAGAGAAGGAAGTAAAGGAGATGATTCTTGTCACTAAAGCCCCCTCTTCTGACCTGCATAATGTAGCCTATTTATTAAGAGCTTGCTTGATTGTTAATATAACCAATACTCAACTTGATTTTCCTGTGTGAGAGGACTGAAAAGAATTGACATATGCTGCTTTCACAACTCCTGTATTTCTCTAGCTAAACTTGGGTATGCTCTAAAACAAATTACCATTGATCAGAAATATTTAGAGAAAGGGGTGTTTTTTTGCTAACTAAACATTCTTATTACTCAGGATTTATAATTTAAACTATATATCACAAAATGATTTCAAAGTTTATAATATAATAACATTCTCAGATCCCTAAATTTATATGTGTATTATTCTTCACAGGAAAATACAAAATTTAGGTAATTTCAGGAGTGCTTAATAAGGGCACTAATTATAAAAGTCTAGGCAGAGTATAAAGAAAATATGACTAGTACAGGACCCTGAACCAGTAACATTACTATCCCTAAGATGAAGGGGCAGGGGAAACGATTACTGGTGAGAGAGAGACAATGAGCAAGAGTGGAGGCAGAGAGGGGGAGAGACAGAGAGAAAGACAGAGTGTGAGAGAATTGTATGAAAAGAGCTATCTGCAAAAGATCTTCCAAGAGCTGTAACCTTTGGCAGAGAGACTCAGTCAGCTTCAAGCAGCTCTTCAGTGAAGGAGCTGGAGGAACCTCACTCTCCTGTCTCCTTCAGATCGCCTCACAAGTGTACTCCATTTGCTGAGTGCAAAAGGCAAGGTTACCCATTGTGGCAGTTCATTTGGGCCATGCTTCTGGGGTACAGTGTGGTGTAAAAGAGTGAAGAGAAGATCTAGAATGACAAACAAAAGACATCAGAATTGTTCGTAATTTAAAATGTGAAGATTCAGAAGACACAAGTGTTTCTGAATGTTTGTGAAAAATCAGTACGAACATTGATCCTCACTGTATAATATTCTGACTGTGTACTAATTCATTGACATATTCTGGAAATGACTGACTTTGTGTATTTTTCTATTTATCTATATAAAATATAGATATATTTGTATCTATATAAATATATATTTGGGTTGGCATCTTGTTATAAAAGTAAAGGATTCAAAAAACATCCACGGAAAAGACCATTATCCTTCTACCTCAATCACTAGTTCTCTGTATTTACAGTTGCCAGCTATTTCCTTTAGTAAAATAATAATGACAAAAATAATATCTTACAAGATCAAACCCTGTCATATATACAGTATGTCTTTCTACCATAAACACTTAATAGAAGGATGAGTGGAGCAAAAATAGTTCGGTAGTCTCTGATTAAACAAGGGTTACTAGAATAAGGCATTGCAATCTGCACCTACAATGAAACATTTTTTAATCTGAGATATTTTGAGAACATTGTGGTCAAAATATCTCAGTGCTTCACATCCTTGATGTATTTTGACACAATCCATACAGAACTTTCCTCGTGTAATCTATTCTTTTACTCTATCAAGGCAAAATGTTGTACTAAACAATGTTAAACAGGTGAGGAAGACTTTACTCAAGGCCATTGGAATAGAGATGAGAGACCAAAAGATGCTGTCTGAACTCAACCCTACTGAAACAAAGGGCTGGATAATTTTTAAGAGATTGATTGGGTGAATTTTAGGCCATCTGTGTTTTTTTTCACTTTTTATTTTATATTGGAGTATTAACAATGTATTAGTTTCAAGTGTACAACAAAGTGATTCAATTACACATGTACATGTGTATCTATTCTTTTTCAAATTCTTTTCCCAATTAGATTTTTATAGAATATGAAGCAATTTCCCTGTGTTATGATTCTTACATCTTCATGACAGCAGGTAGTTTTACAACTTGGAGCAAGGCACCCACTGCTCACCAGAGATAGGCCACTGCCCTCCCACAGAAACTGAAGGATAGGGACACTGTCTTCTATGAGGGAGATGTGAAAAATGGACAGCTCCCAGGTCATTGAGAAAGAGCCCTGAGTTGTAAAACTGGCAAGAGGCTTTAAAAAGATTTACATTTCTAAGAGGCAGGGGAAATTTTCAAAGTTTTATAAAGAAACTACTAAGAAAATGGAGATCAGAGACAGACTGAGGAGGAAGCCTGTCTAAAGTTTAGAGGGAAACGGTAAGGCCATCTTGGTCATACATTTCTCACTTGTCTCCTATTTTAATCTTCCGTTGATTCCATCCAGTTCAAGCATGTGCTTTGTGCATTTCTCCACCCACTATGGAAGCTCCCATACATTGTCAATATATTGGTAGCCTCCTACATCCATCGTTTTGCTTTAACTGATGGTATAACTTTTCCTTGCAAATTTCTTCAGCAGAAGCCCCTTATTTCCTCAAACAACAAGCACTTTGGGATAGGGAGGAAGAGTCCATGAGTGCTTCAGTCCTTCCCTTATCTGTTATACAAAATATATTTACTTATTGAAGATTTTACTGATACACTGTGGCAATCTATTACTTCTTATTTCTATGCTTAATCACCTTCCTCAGTACTTCTGCAAATTCACTGAAATCACTGGCTTCAGACTTGGAATCATTGTTCTTATTCCTTGTACTTGGTTCACTCAATGTCAGATTTCAAGGTCTTACTTCTAAGTTCCTTGAAGTCCTCAAGTTTAGAGACTTACACCCCATCATATCCTTGGCTTTATTGTAAGCCTACACTACTTGGCCTTTTTTAAAAAAGCTTAAATTATAGCTTACTACCCTCTCACCATCTGTTCCTATCTTTTCCATTTTCTCACTCATTTGCTCCCACTATGCTTTTTCACTGGGCTTCTGTCCCTGTTCCCTTTTATTTTTTCCTTGAAAAAGTGAAAGTGTTTTGTTCAACTCTGAGACCCCATGGACTGTGCCTGCCAGGTTCCTCTGTGCATGGCATTCTCCAGGCAAGAATACTGGAGTGGGTAGCCGTTCCCTTTTCCAGAGGACCTTCCTGATTCAGGGATTGAACCTGGGTCTCCCGCATTGCAGGCAGATTCATTACTGTCTGAGCTTCCTTTATACCTGTCTTCACTTCCCATCATATCTGACTTTAGGTTGTAGTTAACTCCTTTGTTCTTTGTTCCTTTTCATTTTAGTGCTCCACTAACCTAATAAACCCCTAAAACTTGTGTCAATCAAACTCTTATTCTTCTATGGATTTGTGCATAGGTTTGCTGAACACAGTTTAAAAAAAAAAATATCTTGGCCATTGTGAACAATGGTGAAATGAACATGGGAATGTAGATATCTCTTCAAGGTAGTGATTTCATTTCCTTTGGATATATCCAGAAATGAGACTGCTGGATTATTTGGTAATTCTGCTTCTAATTTCTTGAGAAACTGCAGTACTATTTTTATAATAACTGTACCAGTTTACAATCCCACAACAGTATACAAGTGTCCCCTTTTCTCCACATCCTCTCCTGTGTTTGCTATTTCTTATCTTTTTGAGAATAGCATCCTAATAGATATAACGTAATGTTTCACTGTGTCTTTTATTTGCATTTTGTTGATAAGTGTGTTTTTTTTTAACTGAAGTGTAGTTGATTTATTAATGTTGTGTTAGTTTCAGGTGTATAGCCAAGTGATTCAGTTATACATATACATATTCTTTTCCAGATTTCTTTCCCTAATGTGTTATTACAAAACGCTGAGTATAGTGCCATGTGCTATACAGCAGGTCTTGTTGGTTTTCTGTTTTATATAGAGTAGTGTGTATATGTTAATCCTAAAGACCTAGTTTATTCCTTCCCCTTTCTCCTTTGGTATCCATAGGTTTATTTTATATGTCTATGGGTCTATTTATGTTTAATTAATTAAGTTCATTTTATCATTCTTTTTAAGTTCCACATATAAGTGATATCATACTTTGTCTTTCGCTGTCTGACTTACTTTTGTTGTAGTTGTTTAGTTGCTCAGTTGTGTCTGACGCTTTACAACCCCATGGACTGCAGAACACCCGGCTTCCCTATCCTTCACCATCTCCTGGAGCTTGCCCAAACTCATGTCCATTGAGTCAGTGATGCCATTCAACCATCTGGTTCTCTGTTGTCCCCTTCTCCTCCTGCCCTCAGTCTTTCTGGGTGTCAGAGTTTTTCCTAATGAGTCAGCTCTTTGCATCAGGTGGCCAAAGTATTGGAGCTTCATTTTCAGCATAAGTCCTTCTAATGAATATTCAGGATGGATTTCAATTATGATTGACTAGTTTGATCGCCTTGTTGTCAAAGGGGCTCTCAAGAGTCTTCTCCAATGCCACAGTTCAAAAGCATCAATTCTTCAACGTTCAGCATTCTTTCTGGTCCAACTCTCACATCCATACATGACTACTGGAAAAACCATAGCTTTGACTATACAGACTTACTCTACTTACTATAACAATCTCTAGTCCATCCATGTTGCTGCAAATGGCATTATTTAATTTCTATCAGTCCAGTTTAGTTCAGTCGCTCAGTCATGTCCGACTCTTTGTGACTCCATGGACTGCATCATGCCAGGCTTCCCAGTCCATCACCAGCTCCTGGAGCTTGCTCAAACTCATGTTCATAGAGTCAGTGATGCCGTCCAACCATCTCATCTTCTGTTGTTCCATTCTCCTCCTGCCTTCAATCTTTCCCAGCACCAGTGTCTTTGCAAATGAGTCAGTTCTTCATATCAGGTGGTCAAAGTATTGGAGCTTCAACATCAGCATCAGTCCTTCCAGTGAATATTCAGGACTGATTTCCTGTAGGGTTTACTGGTTGGGTCTCCTGGCAGTCCAAGAGACTCTCAAGAGTCTACTCCAACACCACGATTCAAAAAATCAATTCTTCAGTGCTCAGTTTTCTTTATAGTCCACATCTCATATTCATACATGACTACTGGAAAAACCATAGATTTGACTAGATGGACCTTTGTTGGCAAAATAA
Source organism: Bubalus kerabau (assembly GCF_029407905.1). Taxonomy (NCBI): domain Eukaryota; kingdom Metazoa; phylum Chordata; class Mammalia; order Artiodactyla; family Bovidae; genus Bubalus; species Bubalus kerabau. The sequence goes on along the minus strand of NC_073642.1, from coordinate 54,924,475 downwards.
TGTCTCTGCTTTTTAATATGCTGTCTAGGTTGTTCATAGCTTATCTTTCAAGGAGCAAGTGTCTTTTAATTTCGTGGCTGCAGTCACCATCTGCAGTGATTTGGGAGCCACCAAAAATAAAGTCTCTCACTGTTTCCATTGTTTCCCCATCTGTTTTCCATGAAGTGAAGGGACTGGATGCCATGATCTTTATTTTTTGAATGTTGAGTTTTAAGCCAGCTTTTTCACTCTCCTCTTTCACTTTCATCACAAGGTTCTCTAGTTCTTCGCTTTCTGCCATAAGGGTGATGTCATCTGTGTATCTGGGGTTATTGATATTTCGCCCAGCAATCTTGATTCCAACTTTTGCTTCATCCAGCCCAGCATTTCATGTGATGTACTCTGCATATAAGTTAAATAAACAGGGTGACAGTGTACAGCCTTGACATATTCCTTTCCCAATTTGGAGCCAGTCTGTTGTTCCATGTTCAGTTCTAACTGTTGCTACTTGACCTACATACAGATTTCTCCGGAGGCAGGTCAGGTGGTCTGGTATTTCCATCTCTTTTTCCGCAGTTTGTTGTGATCCACACAGTCAGAGTGTTTGGCATAATCAATAAAGTAGAAGTAGATGTTTTTTCTGGAACTCTCTTGCTTTTTTGAGAATCCAGTGGATGTTGTCAATTTGATCTCTGGTTCCTCTGCCTTTTCTAAAACCAGCTTGAACATCTGGAAGTTCACGGTTTACATATTGTTGAAGCTTGGCTTGGGGAATTTTGAGCTTTACTTTACTATCATGTGAGCAGGTATGACCTAAGTCAAATCCCTTACAATTATACAGTGGAAGTGACAAATAGATGCAAGGGATTAGATCTGATAGACAGAGTGCCTGAAGAACTATGGATGGAGGTTCATGATATTTTACAGGAGGCAGTGATCAAGACCATCCCCAAGAAAAAGAAATGCAAAAAGGTTGTCTGACAAGGCCTTACAAATAGCTGAGAAAAGAGGAGAAGCTAAAGGCAAAGGAGAAGAGGAAAGTTATACCCATTTGAATGCAGGGTTCCAAAGAATAGCAAGGAGAAATAAGAAAGCCTTCCTCAGAGATGAATGCAAAGAAGTAGAAGAAAACAATAGAATGGGAAAGACTAGAGATCTCCTCAAGAAAATTAGAGATACCAAGGGAACATTTCATGCAAAGATGGGTGCAATAAAGGACAGAAATGATGGACCTAACAGAAGCAGAAGATATTAAGAAGAGGTAGCAAGAATACACAGGATAACTGTACTAAAAAGATCTTCATGACCCAGATAAGCACGATGGTGTGATCACTCATCTAGAGCCAGACATTCTGAAAAGCAAAGTCAAGCGGGCCTTAGGAAGCATCACTACGAACAAAGCTAGTGGAGGTGATGCAATACCAGCTGAGCTATTACAAATTGTAAAAGATGATGCTGTGAAAGTGCTGCATCCAATATGCTAGCAAATCTGGAAAACTCATCAGTGGCCACAGGACTGGAAAAGGTCAGTTTTCATTCCAATCCCAAAGAAAGGCAATGCCAAAGAATGTTCAACCTACTGCACAATTGCACTCATCTCACACACTAGGAAATCAATGCTCAAATTCCCCAAGCCAGGCTTCAACAGTATGTAACCCGTGAAATTCCATATGTTCAAGCTGGTTTTAGAAAAGGCAGAGGAACCAGAGATCAAATTGCCAACATCTGTTGGATCATTGAAAAAGCCAGAGAGTTCCAGAAAAACATCTGCTTCTGATTTATTGATTATGCCAAGCCTTTGACTGTGTGGATCTCAACAAACTGTGGAAAATTCTGAAAGAGATGGGAATATCAGAGCACCTGACCTGCCTCCTTAGAAATCGGTATGCAAGTCAAGCAGCAACAGTTAGAAGTGGACATAGAACAGACTGGTTGCAAATCAGGAAAGGAGTCCGTCAAGATCGTATATTGTCACCCTGCTTATTTAACTTATATGCAGAGTACATCATCTGAAATGCTGGCCTGGATGAAGCACAAGGTAGAATCAAGATTGCCAGGAGAATTATCCTTAACCTCAGATATTCAGATACACCACCCTTATGGTAGAAAGTGAAGAAGAACTAAAGAGCTTCTTGATGAAAGTGAAAGAGGAGAGTGAAAAAGTTGGCTTAAAACTCAACATTCAGAAAACTAAAATCATGGCATACAGTTCCATCATTTTATGGCAAATAGATAGGGAGACAATGGAAACAGTGAGAGACTTTTTTTGTGGGGTTCCCAAATTACTGCAGATGGTGACTGCAGCCATGAAACTAAAAGATGCTTGCTCCTTGGAAAAAAAACTATGACCAATCTAGACAGCACATTAAAAAGCAGAGACATTACTTTGCTGACAAAGTTCTGTCTAGTCAAAACTATGGTTTTTCCAGTAGTCATGTATGGATGTGAGAATTGGACTATAAAGAAAGTTCAGTGTTGAAGAATTGATGCTTTTGAACTCTAGTGTTAGGGAAAACTCTTGAGAGTCCCTTGGATCGGAGGGAGATCCAACCAGTCAATCCTAAAGGAAATCAGTCCTGAATATTCATTGGAAGGACTGCTGCTGAAGCTGACACTCCAATACTTTGGCGACCTGATGCAAAGAACCAACTCATTGGAGAAGACCCTGATGCTGGGAAAGATTGAAGGCGGGAGGAGAATGAGACAACAGAGGATGAGATGGTTGGATGGCATCACTGATGGGACCAACATGAGTTTGAGTAGGCTCTGTGAGTTGGTGATGTACAGGGAGGCCTGTCGTGATGCAGTCCATGGGGTTACAAAGAGTTGGACACAACTGAGTGACTGCACTCAAACTGAGATGGGTCCAATTGTGCAGTAGTTTCAACATTCTTTGGCATTACCTTTCTTTGGGATTGGAATGAAAACTGACATTTTCCAGTCCTGTGGCCACTGCTGCATTTTCTAGATTTGGTGGCATATTGAGTGCAGCACTTTCACAGCATCATCTTTCAGGATTTGGAATAGCTCAACTGGAATTCCATCACCTCCACTAGCTTTGTTTGTAGTGATGCTTCCTAAGGCCCACTTGACTTGCATTCTAAAGTGTCTGGCTCTGGGTGAATGATCAGACCATCGTGGTTATCTGGGTCATGAAGATCTTTTTAGTATAGTTCTTCTGTGTATTCTTGCCACTTCTTAATATCTTCTGCTTCTGTTAGGTCCATATCATTTCTGTCCTTTATTGCACCCATCTTTGCATGAAATGTTCTCTTGGTATCTCGAATTTTCTTGAAGAGATCTCTAGTCTTTCCCATTCTGTTGTTTACCTCTATTCCTTTGCGCTGAACACTGAGAAAGGCTTTCTTTTCTTTCCTTGTGATTCTTTGGTACCCTGCTTTCAAATGGATACATCTTTCCTTTTCTCCTTTGCCTTTTGCTTCTCTTCTTTTCTCAGCTCTTTGTACAGCTTCCTTAGGCAACCATTTTGCTTTTTTGCATTTCTTTTTTGGGGGATGGTCTTGATCCCTGCCTCCTGCACAGTGTCACGAAGAATCGTCCATAGTTCTTCAGGCTCTCTGTTTATCAGATCTAATCCCTTGCATCTATTTGTCACTTCCACTGTGTAACTGCGAGGGATTTGATTTAGGTCATACCTGAATGGTCTAGTGGTTTTCCCTAATTTCTCCAGTTTAAGTCTGAATTTTCCAATTCAGATGAGTAATAGTCCCTAGTGCCTAGTGGTAAAGTATCTGCCTGCATTGCAGCAGATGTGGGTTCGATCCCTGCATCAGGAAGATCCCCTGCAGAAGGAAATGGTAGTGCAGTCCAGTATTTTTCCCTGTGAAATCCCATGGACAGAGGAGCCTGGTAGGCTATAGTCCATGGGGTTGCAAAAGAGTCAGACATGACTTAGTGACTAAGCAAATAAGCAAAAAACCAAAAAAGGCCCTCCCTTATTCCATTGTGTATATGTGTCCGTGTATGTGTGTATCACATCTTTATCCATTCATCTCTCAATGGACATTTAGTTTGCTTCCATATTTTGGCTATTGTCAACAGTGGGTTGCATGTGTCTTTTGAATTATGGTTTTCTCTGGATATATGCCCATGTGTGGGCTTCCATGGTAGCTCAGATGGTAAAAAGTCTGCCTTCAACACAGAAAACCTGAGTTCAATCCATGGGACAGGAAGATCCCCTAGAGAATGGAGTGGCCACCACTCCAGTATTCTTGCTTGGAGAATCCCTAGGACAGAGGAACCTGCCAGGCTACAATCCATGTGTTGCAAAGAGTAGGATATGACTGAGCCACTAAGCACTACCATGCCCATGTGTGGGATTGCAGGATCATATGTTAATTCTATTTTTAGTTTTTTAAGGAACTTTTGTACTATTCTCCATAATGGTTGTGCCAGTTTACATTCCTACCAACAGTGTAGGAGGGATTCTTTTTCTCCTTACCCTTTCTAGCATTTATTATTTGTAGACGTTTTGATGCTGGCCGTTCTGACTGCTGTGATGTGATACCTCATTTTAATCTTGATTTGCATTTTTCTATAGTTAGTGACATGGGACATCTTTTCATGTGTTTGTTGGCCATTTCATGTGTCTGTTGAGGAAATGTCTGTTTGGACTTCTGCCCATTTTTTGATTGGGTTGTTTGTTTTCTCCTGTATTGAGCTGCATGAACTGTTTGTGTATTTTGGAGATTAATCCCTCGTCAGTCTTATCATTTGCAAGTATTTACATATCATTTGATATTTTCTCCCAATTCGTAAGTTGTCTTTTCATTTTATTTATGATTTCCTTTGCTGTGCAAAAGCTATTAAGTTTGATTAAGTCCCATTTGTTTATTTTCATTCTTATTTTCATTAATCTGGAGATGGATCTAAAAGATAATGCTTACCTGTTGACCATTTGTATGTCTTTTTTGGAAAAATATTATTCAGATCATTTGCTCCTTTTTGATTGGTGAATTTGTTTTTTTGCCACCAAGTTGTATGAGTTCTTTACATAATTTTAATATTAATATTAAATAGAACTTGCCATGGAATAATGGACTGGTTCAAAATTGAGAAAGTAGTACATCAAGGCTGTATATTGTCACCCTGCTTATTTAACTTGATATGCAGAGTACATTTTGCAAAATGCCAGGCTGGATGAAGCACAAGCTGGAATCAAGATTTCTGGGAGAAATATTAATAACCTCAGATGTGCAGATGACACCACCCTTATGACAGAAAGTGAAGAGGAAATAAAGAGCTCCTTAATGAAAGTGAAAGAGGAGAGTGAAAAAGCTGGCTTAAAACTCAACATTCAAAAAGCTAAGATCATTGCATCTGATCCCATCACTTCATGACAAATAGATAAGGAAACAATGGAAACAGTGACAGACTTTATTTTCTTAGGCTCCCAAATCACTGCAGATGGTGACTTCAGTCATGAAATTAAAAGATGCTTGTTCTTTGGAAGAAAAGCTATGACCAACTTAGACAGCATATTAAAAAACAGAGACATTACTTTGCCAACAAAGGTCTGTCTAGTCAAAGTTTTTCCAGTAGTCATGTATGGATGTGAGAATTGGACCATAAAGAAAGCTGAATGTTGAAGAATTGATGCTTTTGAACTATAGTGTTGGAGAAGACTCCTGAGGGTCCCTTGGACTTCAAGAAGATGAAACCAGTCAATCCTAAAGAAATCAATCCTAAATATTCATTAGAAGTGCTGATGCTGAAGCTGAAACCGAAGGTCCAAAACTTTGGCCACTTGATGCGAAGAGCCGACTCACTGGAAAAGACCCTGATGCTGGGAAAGACTGAGGGCAGGAGGAGAAGGGGGTGACAGAGAATGAAATGGTTGGGTGGCATCTTGGACTCAATAGACATGAATTTGAACAAACTCTGGGAAATAACAAAGGATAGGGAAGAGTGGCATGTGGCAGTCCATAGGGTCACAAAGAGTTAGCAACTGAACAACACAATATTAATATTAATCCCTGATTGAGTAAATGATTTGGCATACACTTTATCCTATTCAATAAGTCACTTTTTCATTTTATTAATGGTTTCTTTTGTTTTGTATAAGCTTTTAAATCTGATTTTGTTCCATCTGCTTAGTTTTGCATTTGTTTTGCTTTTGCTTTGGTGTCAAATCTCCCCAAATCATTGCCAAACCAATGTCAAGGATCTTGTTCGCCATGCTTTCTTCTAGGAGTTTAATGGTTTCAGGTATTATATTCATCTCTAATCCATTTTGAATTAATTTTTGTGAGTGTAATTTTGTAAGATAGGGGTTCAATTTCATTTTTTTGCACATGAATACTTAGTTTTTCCAACACCACTTATTAAAGTGACTCTTTCTCCCATTGTATTCTTGGTGCCGACTCAAAAATTAACTAATCATACATGTTTTGCCTTATTTCTGGGTTCTCCATTGATCTATTAATCTTTTTTTCTGTCAGTACCTCAGTGTTTGATTACTATAGTTTTGTAGTATAGTTTGAAATCAGGAAGTGTGATGCCTCCACCTTTGTTTTTCTTGAGGTTGCTTTGGCAATTTACAGTCTTTCATGGTTCCAAATGAATTTTAGGATTGTTTTTTATATTTCTGTGAAAAATGCCATTGAAATTTTTATACAGATTGTGTGTGTGTTAGTTGCTCAGTTGTGTCTGACTCTCTACGACCCCATGGACTGTAGCCCGCCAGGCTCCTCTGTCCATGGAATTCTCCAGGCAAGAATACTGGAGTGGGTTGCCACTTCCTCCTTCAAGGGATCTTCCTGACCCAGGGATCAAACCTGGGTCTACTGTGTTACAAGCAGATTCTTTACCGTCTGAGCCACCAGGGAAGCTAATTGAAGCTAGAGATGGCTTTGGGTGGTATAGACATTTTCTTTTTTTTTTAATTTTATTTTTTAACTTTACAATATTGTATTGGTTTTGCCATATATCAACATGAATCTGCCACAGGTATACACATGTTCCCCATCCTGAACCCTCCTCCTTCCCTGTATTATCCCTCTGGGTCGTCCCAGTGCACCAGCCCCAAGCATCCAGTATCGTGTATCGAACCTGGACTGGTGACTCGTTTCATATATGATATTATACATGTTTCAATGCCATTCTCCTAAATCATCCCACCCTCTCCCTCTCCCACAGAGTCCAAAAGACTGTTCTATACATCTGTGTCTCTTTTGCTGTCTCGCATACAGGGTTGTCGCTACTATCTTTCTAAATTCCATATATATGTGTTAGTATATTGTATTGGTGTTTTTCTTTCTGGCTTACTTCACTCTGTATAATAGGCTCCAGTTTCATCCACCTCGTTAGAACTGATTCAAATGTATTCTTTTTAATGGCTGAGTAATAATCCATTGTGTATATGTACCACGGCTTTCTTATCCATTCATCTGCTGATGGACATCTAGGTTGCTTCCATGTCCTGACTATTATAAACAGTGCTGCGATGAACATTGGGGTACACGTGTCTCTTTCAATTCTGGTTTCCTTGATGGGTATGCCCAGCAGTGGGATTGCTGGGACATAAGGCAGTTCTATTTCCAGTTTTTAAAGGAATCTCCACACTGTTCTCCATAGTGGCTGTACTAGTTTGCATTCCCGCCAACAGTGTTAAGAGGGTTCCCTTTTCCCCACACCCTCTCCAGCATTTATTGCTTGTAGACTTTTGGATCGTAGCCATTCTGACTGGCATGAAATGGTACCTCATTGTGGTTTTGATTTGCATTTCTCTGATAATGAGTGATGTTGAGCATCTTTTCATGTGTTTGTTAGCCATCTGTATGTCTTCCTTGGAGAAATGTCTATTTAGTTCTTTGGCCCATTTTTTGATTGGGTCGTTTATTTTTCTGGAATTGAGCTGCAGGAGTTCCTTGTATATTTTTGAGATTAGTTGTTTGTCAGTTGCTTCATTTGCTATTATCTTCTCCCATTCTGAAGGCTGTCTTTTCACCTTGCTTATAGTTTCTTTTGTTGTGCAGAAGCTTTTAAGGTTAATTAGGTCCCATTTGTTTATTTTTGCTTTTATTTCCAATATTCTGGGAGGTGGGTCATAGAGGATCCTGCTGTGATGTATGTCAGAGAGTGTTTTGCCTATGTTCTCCTCTAGGAGTTTTACAGTTTCTGGTCTTACATTTAGATGCTTAATCCATTTTGAGTTTATTTTTGTGTATGGTGTTAGAAAGTGTTCTAGTTTCATTCTTTTACAAGTGGTTGACCAGTTTTCCCAGCACCACTTGTTAAAGAGATTGTCTTTAAGCCATTGTATATTCTTGCCATAGACATTTTAAAAATATTGATTCTTCTAGTCTGTGAACATGGAATGTCTTTCCATTTATTTATGCCTTTTTAAGTTTCTTTCATCAATGCCTTATAGTTTTCAGTGGACAGATCTTTAATTTCTTTGTTTAAATTTATTCCAAAGTATATTATTTTTGATGGTATGATAAAATGGATTATCTTCTTAACTTTTTCTTCATAGTTATTATCAGTGTATAAGAATGTAATTGATTTTGTATGTTGATTTTTAAAAATTCTGTGACTTTACTGAATTTTAAAATTGGTTTTAACATGTTTGCAGGCTGCATTTTTAGGGTTTTTATATATTAAATATGTTGTTTGCAGAGACTGTTCTATTTCCTCTTTTCCAATTTGAATGCTGTTTATTTCTTTTTCTTGTGTAATTGCTCTGATTAGCACTTCTAATACTCTGTTGAATAGAAGTGGTGAGAGTAATCATCCTTGTTTTTTCCTGATGCCAGAACAAAAACTTTAGCTTTTCACGGTTGAGTATATTATTAGCTTCATATATGGCCTTTATGGGAGAAGGAAATGGCAACCCACTTCAGTGTTCTTGCCTGGAGAATCCCAGGGGCAGAGGAGCCTGGTGGGCTCTCATCTATGGGGTCACACAGAATCGGACATTACTGAAGTGACTTAGTAGAGTAGATGTGGCCTTTATAATGTTGAGGTATTTTTCATCTGTATCTAATTTGTTGAGTATTTTCATCATGGAAATATGTTTTGTTAAATTTTTTTTGTTGTTGTTAAATGCTTTTCTGCATCTGTGGATATAATCATATGATGTATCCTTCATTTTGTTAGTGTGATAAGTCACATTTCTTGATGTGCATATGTTGAAGCATCCTTGCATTCCAGAGATAAATGCTATTTGATCATAATGTATTATCCCTTTCATATGTTGAATTCAGTTTGCTAATATTCTGTTAAGGATTTTTTCTTTTATGTTCATCAGGGATGTTGACCAGTAATTTTCATTTCCCATAGTGTCCTTACAAGCTTTGGTGTTAGGATGATGCTGGCCTCATAAAGAGAAATTTGGAATTTTTCTCGTGTTTTAAATTTTTTGGAAGACTGAGAGAATTGATATTAATTGCCTTTAAATGTTTGATAGAATTCACTAGTGAAGGCATCTTGTTCTGGGCTTTTCTCTGTTGGGAGGTTTTTAATAACTATTAAATCTCCTTGTCATTGATCTGTTCAGATTTTCTATTTCTTCATGATTCAGTTTTTATAGGTTCTATTTCTGGGAATCTATTAATTTCTTCTCAGTTATCCAATTTATTGGTGTATAATTACAGTCCTTGAGGGCTTCCCAGTGGCTCAGACAGTAAAGAGTCTGACTGCAATGTGGGAGACCCAGGTTTGATCCCTGAGTCAGGAAGATCCCCTGGAGAAGGAAATGGCAACCCACTCCAGTGTTCTTGCTTGGAAAATTCCATGGATGGAGAAACCTGGTGGGTTGCCCGTCCATGGGGTTGCAAAGAGTCAGACACGACTGAGTGACTAACACACACACACAATTATAGTTCTCTCTTATGATCCTTAGCATTTCTATGTATCAGCTGTAAGTCTCCTCTTTCATTTCAGATTTTATTTGAATCTTCTCTCAGTCTAGCTAGAAGCTTATCACTTTTATGTCTTAAAAAAAATCATCGGAGTTTTATTTTTTTATTGTCTTTCTAATCTATTTCAACTGGAATTCCATCACCTCCACTAGCTTTGTTCGTAGTGACGCTTTCTAAGGCCAACTTGACTTCACATTCTAGGATGTCTGGCTCTAGGTCAGTGATCACACCATCATGATTATCTGGGTCATGAAGATCTTTTTGGTACAGTTCTTCTGTGTATTCTTGCCATCTCTTCTTAATATCTTCTGCTTCTGTTAGGTCCATACCATTTCTGTCCTTTATCGAGCCCATCTTTGCATGAAATGTTCCCTTGGTATCTCTAATTTTCTTGAAGAGCTCTCTAGTCTTTCCCATTCTGTTGTTTTCCTCTATTTCTTTGCATTGATCACTGAAGAAGGCTTTCTTATCCCTTCTTGCTATTCTTTGGAACTGTGCATTCAGATGCTTATATCTTTCCTTTTCTCCTTTGCTTTTTGCTTCTCTTCTTTTCACAGCTATTTGTAAGGCCTCCCCAGACAGCCATTTTGCTTTTTTGCATTTCTTTTCCATGGGGATGGTCTTGATCCCTGTCTCCTGTACAAGGTCATGAACCTCAGTCCATAGTTCATCAGGCACTCTATCTATCAGATCTAGGCCCTTAAATCTATTTCTTACTTCCACTGTATAATCATAAGGGATCTCACATGCTAGTAAAGTAATGCTCAAAATTCTCCAAGCCAGGCTTCAGCAATATGTGAACCATGAACTTCCTGATGTTCAAGCTGGTTTTAGAAAAGGCAGAAGAACCAGAGATCAAATTGCCAACATCCACTGGATCATAGAAAAAGGAAGAGAGTTCCAGAAAAATATCTATTTCTGCTTTATTGACTATGCCAAAGCCTTTGACTGTGTGGATCACAATAAATTGTGGAAAATTCTTCAAGAGATAGGAATACCAGACCACCTGATCTGCCTCTTGAGAAATTTGTATGCAGGTCAGGAAGCAGCAGTTAGAACTGGACATGGAACAACAGACTGGTTCCAAATAGGAAAAGGAGTATGTCAAGGCTGTATATTATCACCTTGCTTATTTAACTTACATGCAAAGTACATAATGAGAAAGGCTGGACTGGAAGAAACACAAGCTGGAATCAAGATTTCCGGGAGAAATATCAATAACCTCAGATACGCAGATGACACCACCCTTATGGCAGAAAGTGAAGAGGAACTAAAAAACCACTTGATGAAAGTGAAAGTGGAGAGTGAAAAAGTTGGCTTACAACTCAACATTCAGAAAACAAAGATCATGGCATCCGGTCCCACCACTTCATGGGAAATAGATGGGGAAACAGTGGAAACAGTGTCAGACTTTATTTTTCTGGGCTCCAAAATCACTACAGATGGTGACTGCAGCCAGGAAATCAAAAGACGCTTACTCCTTGGAAGGAAAGTTATGACCAACCTAGATAGCATATTCAAAAGCAGAGATATTACTTTGCCAACAAAAGTTCATGTAGTCAAGGCTATGGTTTTTCCAGTGGTCATATATGGATGTGAGAGTTGGACTGTGAAGAAGGCTGAGCGCTGAAGAATTCATGCTTTTAAACTGTGGTGTTGGAGAAGACTCTTGAGAGTCCCTTAGACTGCAAGGAGATCCACCCAGTCCATTCTGAAGGAGATCAGCCCTGGGATTTCTTTGGAAGGAATGATGCTAAAGCTGAAACTCCAGTACTTTGGCCACCTCATGGGAACAGTTGACTCATTGGAAAAGACTCTGATGCTGGGAGGGATTGGGGGCAGGAGGAGAAGGGGACGACAGAGGATGAAATGGCTGGATGGTATCGCTGACTCATTGGACATGAGTCTGGGTGAACTCCGGGAGTTGGTGATGGACAGGGAGGCCTGGCGTGCTGCGATTCATGGGGTCTCAAAGAGTCGGACAGGACTGAGTGACTGAACTGAACTGAATTGAACTTATTAGATAACATAATCTGTCTTAGAGAATGTTCAAAGTATGCTTGAAGAGAATGTTTAGTTTGCTGCTATGGGAAGGGATGTTTATACGTGTCTGTTAAAAGTGTAATTCAAGTTTAGTGTTTTCTTATTCATTTTTTATCTGAATTATCTACTCTTTAATGAAAGTGATATAATCAAGTCTCCTATTATTATTGCATTGTTGTCTACTCATCCCTTGAGGTCTCTTAATATCTGCTTTTTAAATTTAAGTGCTCTGATATTGGGTGCCTAAATATTTACAATAGTTATATCCAAAATAACAATACCTTATAGAGTCTTAAATCAGTGCACCACCAGGCTGCTATCTACTTCTTCAAGCACATCTAAAAAATGTCTTCCTTTTTTGCTTTGCCTTTCCTCTTGCCACAGCAGATTTCTCATAATTCCTAGAGCATGTCATTTTCTTCTTACTGTTTCTCTTTTGGATTCTTTCTCAATTTGATGCTCTCTACTATAAACCATTCTGGTCCTATTACTCTAGGTAAAGTATATTCCCTGTTTACTAATTAATACTATTTTCACTTTTTTTTTTTCTTACTATTTTGTTTCTTCCACTAGACTGTGAGATTCATAAGGACAGGAAATAATGTCCTTTTGTATTCTGTTGTTTCTCCAAAATGTAGAAGCTGTCCCTGGAATAAATAGGTATTCAGTAAATATTTCTTGAGGAAATAATTATTTCTAAAAAAGTTTCTTGGAAACAGAATTATTGGCAAATGGTATGCATGTTTTAGAAATTTTTAATACTTACTTTCAAATTCTCTAGAATAAGGATTGTATCAATTTAAACTCCTCTCAGTAATGTAGGAGACCATCCATTTAATAATATTTTCATTTTTGAGGGGAGGGTAGATTATCTTTAAAATAATTTTTGCTAGTTTTACATTGATATTATTTTAATCTTAATTTTAGAAGTGAAGTTGATCTCTTTTATAGGCTTATTGGTCAGTTATTTTTCCTCTATACATCTTCTATTCATGTTCTTTAAATTTTTTTTCTATTGTATTATGTGTATATTGATTTTCTAAAACTTTTTAGTGTTTTAAGTATAGCTCTTTGTCTATGTGGTATTTTACACTTATTTTTTAACTGCAATTTAATTAAAAAAAACTTAATTCACAGAAGTCCTACTGTTTTATCACTTGTTTCCCACCCTTCCACTGAAATTGCTCTTACTCAAATTACCAATTTCCTTATAGTTACCATATCCAATGGACATTTTTCAGACTTCATCTTATTTGGTCTATTCAGTTTAGAAAGAAGCAATGTAGGCTACAGTTTAGATATTTGGTCTATATTGATTTGAAATATCTCTGCTATCTCTAAATCATAGCTTTCAAAGTCATCATAATTATAAATGAAATTACATGCTACTCAACAAATTTGTTTTTGGTAAAATTAAATACAAGTCATCAGGTAGAGGTATTTAGCAAATCCCTCTGGTTTTATAATTGCAGAAATTGGTCAAATATTGTATGAAACTAAATGCCAAGACTGAGTCAGAAATAAGGAAACTAGTATTAGAGACTGAGAGAGTCAGAAGTACATCATGTCAAGTGGGAGTCAGAAATATGGGGTTATGAGATGTTCTGTTGTTTTCCTAGGGCTGCCATAAGAAAGTACCAAAAACAAGGTTAAAACAACAGGAATGTACTCTAGTTTTAGAGGCTTAATGCCCCTAAGTCAAGGTGTTGGCAGGATTATGCTCCCTCTGAAGCCTCAAAAGGAAGATCCTTTATTGCCTCTTCCAACTTCTGGTAGTCCTAGGTGTTCCTTGCCTTGTAACAATATAACTTTAATTTTTGCTTCCATCTCATATGGCCATTTTCTCTGTGTATTTTTTTGTCCAAATTTTCTTCTTTTTAGGATTCCATCTTACCCTGATTACATTTGCAAATACCTTATTTCCAAATAAGGTCACATTCGGAGGTACTATAGGTTGGGACTTCAGCTTATCTTTTGGGGAATACGTAATTGAACCTGCAACAGATGTGAACCAAGTCAAGGAGAGAGACCTAATCATGTGAGATTTCTTAAACAAAAGTTAGAACATCAACCTAAAATTGACCAGATATTCAATAATGTAATTGTTGGTTAGATTAGTAGGACAAAAGGATCATTTGTGGATCTTAAAAAATATGATGAGAAATTGTTTTATGAAATCACTCATAATTCTATTTGGAATAGCAAGTAGATTGATTGACTAGGAATGCTAATTTGCTTCTATGAATAAACTAGTAGCAACAGGCTGTTTACTATGATAGTTTGGTGTGCAATTAAGAAAGATCAAGTTCTTCATTATTACTTAGAGGGGAAAACAAAAAAATCAAATAATTAGAAGTTGGTTTACATCTATGGAAATCTTGGCAAAATCTTATTTAAGTTGAAGCAGCAAAATTAATCCAGTACTTGTAATGTTATATCAACTCAATTAAGGCAGTGTTGGTTTTGACATTTATTTCTTGTTATGAGTTGGCCCAGAATAGACTTTGAAGATACCACATAAAAGGTCAGAAACTTGATTGCAAAATATACATTCAGTGTTTGACAGATGCAATTGAGTGGAAAACCAGATCACAAAGAGGCTGATTAACAATCTAGTTTTCAACAGGTTGGATTAAAACCTACATCAATACTTCTGTAAAGTGACTCTGGTTTTACTTCATTTTGTTAAATCTTAGAAAGATAAAATGTGGTGGAACAAAATAGACAAAAATGAAAGCAAAGCAAGTTGAGATGTAGAACAAGCAGCATGGTTTCTAATTGCATTCCTCCCAATTACACCCAACAACTATTCACTGTTCCTTGTTTAGAGATAGAGTGTGCTTTAGGGGCTGGATCAAAGACTGTGGAAGGTGCTTATTTATTTGGCTAGGATTAAAAAGTTATTAACCTTCAAGTAATTAATCATCAGGAATGACAAATGTAACAGATACTTAAGCCTTTGCTTTCCTCATTAAGTGTTCTTCTATTGAGCTACCTCAGCAAAAATTAGTTCATAAATTATTACATTCTGTACTACACTCCTGTTGGATCCCACCTCATTTAGGTTTCCACCTCATTTAGGATCCCACCTCATCTTTCCTGTTTAATCTCTGGTTATGACTAAAATTTTAAAATATTAGGAATTTAAATATATTCTTAGGTTAATGAAGTCATAATAATTGTTAAGTAATGTTTATTACATTGTCTCTTGTGACTACATTTTTTAAAGTCTATTTGCTCTTCATTAACATTTCTTAGACTAAAGGAATAGGATTTTGCACATCTTTTGACCAATTCATCTTTCTTGTAAAATTTCTGTGTGATGTATGTTAAAGTTTATTTATATTTTAAATCTATTATAATTCCATTTACAGTATGCTTAACTGGGATTTCTCTTTTTCAAAGCTTCAATTAAATGATTTCATCTTCAATGGGAATTCATTCCCATGTAGTTATTCAGCAGAGTATATAGTGGTTGCATCAAAAAAATGCATTTTTTTTTCACTTGACATGTATTTAGACTCAACATTATTTTATTTGTCAAACTTTGGGTGGAACTATTTTCTGAGATAATTGAAAATTAGGCTATCTCAAGTTATTTGAGAAGGCAAACATGCCATGCATGTATACAAACATTGAGAATAGGCTCCTGTGGTTACTGAATACTAAGGAGATAATGAACCTACATGGGTATGGACCTCAGAACTCAAGTTTTTCAAACAATATTGACTTTCCCTCAAATTATATAAATATATATTGATAGAACATTGCCACACATATATTACCAGTTATTTTCTCAAACAATTGAAAGTACACTGCAGAATTCTGAATGCTGCATTACAGCTGTCTTTACAGTAGGATGAAGTGAACAGAATTAAAAGTTCAAAAGCATCGACTCCAACTAAAACAAAGCAGCATTACCAGAGTTTCCTTCATATTCCTCTGCTAGACAAATGCTTGTTTTCAACTTGATGTTTCAAGCAGTAGATTTCTCACTTGTGGCCAGCATCTGTGAGTTGTTTTCCAGGTTAAAAAGTTCTGGATATATCATTGATGGAACCTTGTAGTGACAACTGGCTGTGATGTCATAGACTCTTAAACTTCTAGAAGTTATATTTAGTCATACCAGAGATTAAACAGGAAAGATGCTTACTAAATGAGGTGGGATCCAACAGGAGTGTAGTACAGAATGTAATAATTTATGAACTAACTTTTTCCTGAGGTAGCTCAACAGAAGAACTTTTAATGAGGAAGGCAAAGGCTTAAGTATCTGGTACATTTGTCATTCCTGATGGTTAATTTACTTGAAGGTTAATAAGTTTGAAATCTACCAGTCTTAGAGATGGAAGAAAAGGATGAATCTGAACAGTCTATCTCGGCAGGGAGGCAAGAAATTCGAAAGAGAAGACAACCCAGCCAGCCCATGGTAGATAAATCCCAGCAGACTGAAGTGACAGAGAAAAAGAAACAATTGTCTATACCACAATCATCTGGCCCCAAAGCTGCCCTTAGTATTGGTAATATTCCTGGAAGCAAATTAAACTATGAATGTAGAGTATCTTCTCAACTTCAGCAAACTTGGATAAAGAGAAAGCGTGTACAGGATATGGCTGATAAGTCTCTGCAGACAGAAACTATTGCAGAAGAGAAAAAAGAAGAAATCAAGTTAGTTTGTGAAGCAGTAGTACCTGAGGAAAAGCCAGCTGCTGTTGAAGTAGGTCCTGAATTTCCAGAGAGTGTTCAGGAAGTAGAAGTTCCACCAAGCAGATACTCTGTTCAGGTCAAAACAGACAGATCTCAGCAGACTACTTGTACTGGAGACTGGACAATGATGAACTGTCCTCAAAAAGATAAACTAGACAAGGAACAGCAGACATACCTTAGTGAATCAGAAATAGTGGTTATTGGATGGCCGACTAATTCTTTTTCAAAGTCAAAGGAAGGTGCACAGAAGCGCAAATCTTCAGGGAATATTTTTGTTAGTGAACATCCTGAATTTCAACCCACAACAAGTAGCAATGAAGAAATTAGGCAGCAAAGTATTAGCAGAACATTAGCTATTTCACCAACCAAAAAAGATTCTCCTGTACCTTTAGAAGATGAGAAAGATGTTCCAGGTGAAGTACAGCCTCCTGCTGCAGAAGAGATCTCTGCTGAAGAACAGCTTCCACTAGCTGAGACCACTGCAGAAGAGGTTCCTGTGGCAATTCAGCCTCCACCAGCTGAAGAGGCTCCTCTTGAAGTACAGCCTTCCCCAACTGAAGAGGCTGCTGGAGATGAGGCCCCTGCTAAAGTAGAGGCCACCTCATCTGAAGAGACTCTTTTAAAAGAGCCTCTTACTGAAGTTCAGCTTCCTGCAGCTGAAGAGGCTCCTATACAAGAGGCCCCAGAACTTCAACTTTCACCAGCTGTGGAGTCCCCTTCAGAAGAGGCCCCAGCTGACATTGAGCCTCCACCAGCTGAGGAGGCCCCTGCAGAAGAGGCCCCAGAGGTTCAGTCTCCACCAGCTGAGGAGGCCCCTGCAGAAGAGGCCCCAGCTGAAGTTGAGCCTCCACCAGCTGAAGAGGCCCCTGCAGGAGAGCCCCCAGGGGTTCAGTCTCCACCAGCTGATGAGGCCCCTGCAGAAGAGCCCCCAGAAGTTCAGTCTCCACCATCTGAGGAGTCCCCTGCAGAAGAGGCCCCAGCTGAAGTTGAGCCTCCACCAGCTGAAGAGGCCCCTTCAGGAGAGCCCCCAGAGATTCAATCTCCACCAGCTGAAGAGGCTCCTGCAGAAGAGGCCCCAGAAGTTCAGTCTCCACCATCTGAGGAGGCCCCTGAAAAAGAGGACCCAGAAGTTCAATCTGTACCAACTGGGCAGGCCCCTGCAGAAGAGCCCCTGGAAGTTCAGCCTCCACCAGCTGAGGATGCCACTGAAGAGGAGGCCTCAGAAGTTCAGTCTCTACCAACTGATGAGGCCCCTGCAGAAGAAGGCCTAGGATTTCAGTCTCCACCAGCTGACAAGGCCCCTGAAGAAGAGGCCCCAGAAGTTCAGTCTCCACCAGCTAAAGAGACCCCTGAAGAAGCAGCCCTAGAAGTTCAGTCTCCACCAGCTGAGGAGGCCCCTGTAGAAGAGCCCCCAGAAGTTCAGTCTCCACCAGCTGAGGAGGCCCCTGCAGAAGAAGCCACAGAAGAAGTTCAATCTCCACCCACTGAGGAGGCTCCTGCAGAAGAGGCCCCTGCTGAACTTCAGCCTCCATCAACTGAAGAAACTACTTCAGAAATGGTCTCTGTTGAGAAACAGCCTTCACTCACTGAAGAGCCCTTTATTACACCAATCTCCTTAGAGGAAACCTCTGCTGAAGTTCTGCTTCCACCATTTGAGCAAACCCCTGCAGATGAGGCTCTGGTAGAGAATGTGTCTCCAGTAGATCAGGCTCCAAAGGAAGCAGACGTCCTGGTGGCAAAATTAGAATCAGGGAATTTGGATGATAAGCCAAAATCTGAAGAGCCTTTAGAACGGGATACTGTTCCTAAAGATTCATCTGGTACCAAGAATGAAGGGGTTTCTTTTGAAATAAAGGGTGTCATCCATATAGAACTGGAATAGGGGCGGCCTCCTCAGCTGTGGTCTGATCTTAACTAAGCTAACAATCAGAAACCAGGAGGTTCTGGGAAGTACGTACGTAAGAAAATGGTAGGTATATTTGAAGGTATTTGGAGAGAGCTTTGTGAAGAAGGAAGTGAATGGAAATCCTAAGACATGGTTCCAAACATAGTTTGGAAAATGAGCAATAAAAACTAGTGATTTAAAATTACTCTACTATTTTTATTCAAATCTAAAGTGTAATAAAATATCTATTTTGAAATGAAGTAATTTTATAATTGAAAGAATTAAAATATCCTTTTGACACTAAATCCTGTTGACAAGGATAAAATATTCTCTACAGTCATTTTTTTCTTTCTCTACCTGTAGCTTGTAGTGGAAAAGGCATTTTCTTTTCTTCAGTTCTCTCATCTACTTTATGTTTCTTGAGTTTTGGTCACACATCTAAAGTTATGGACTGTTTTCTTTCTCCTTAAAATTCATCATGTCTATTATTCTCTTTCTATTTGATTTCTTCTGAGACATTATTTCTTTTTTGTTTTCGTTCCTGTCTTGCACATTTCACCGTCTGGATAAGGACACTTCCTTTATAAAAATCTTCACTTCAATGAAGCTAACAGTGGATGAAGTATTTTAAAAAGTGTATAATCATAAACAAAAATATACTGAGACAGCCTTGAGGGCATATTCCTGTTTAGTTTTTTACATTCCAATTTTATTGAGATTTAATTGACATATAGCACTACTTAAGTTTAAAGTATACAGCATAGTGATTTGACTTAGATACATCATGAAATGATTACTGCAATAAGTTTAGTGAACATCAATCACCTTATATAGATATAAAATTTAAAAAAATGAAAAAAACTTCCTTGTGATGAGAACTCTTAGGATTTACTCTCATAAATAATATGCTACAGTATGAATTTTATTATGTACTTTATATCCCTAGTTTGTATCTTTCGTACCTTTTGACCACCTTTATCTAATTCTCCCTTCCCCCACATTTCATGTCTTATAACCGGAAACCTGATCTCTGTTTCTATCAGTTTGTGTGTGTGTTTGGTTGGGTGGCTTTGAGTTATAACTGACCTGCAAAACTATATTCATTCTTGGTATACAACATAGTGACTTAACATTTCTAGACATTGCAAAATGATCATCACAGTTAAGTCTAGTTACCATCCATCACCATACAAAGATATAATATAATTATTGACTATATATCCCACACTGTGCATTTCATATCTGTGATTCATTTATTTTATAGCTAGAAGTTTGTACCTGTTAATCTCCCTCATGTATTTCTCTCATCACCTCAATACCCTGCCCTCTGGCAACTACCTGTTTGTTTTCCATATCTATGACTCTGTTTCTACTTTGTTATATTTGTTCATTTTAAAAAAAGTTCTTTTGTTTTTGATTGAGATATAGCCAGTGCAAAATATTATGTAAGTTTCAGAAGGTTATAGTCAATTTATAGTTACTATAAAATCTTGAATATATTCACTGTGTTGGGAATATAGTTTTTATAAAATATTGACTATATCTGTAGCTTATTTTATCCATAGAAGTTTGTCTTAACTCCCCACACTTATCTTGTCCCTCTACACTTCCTTCTCCTCCCTGGTGACCAATAGTGTTTTCTCAATATTTGTGAGTCTTTTTTTTTGTTGTTGTTGTTTTGTTTACTAGTCTGTCTTATTTTTTAGATTCCACATATAAATGATCATACAGTTTTGCCTTTCTCTCTCTGACTTATTTCACTTAGCACAATGCCTTCCAAGTCCACCCATGTTATTGCAAGTGCATCCATGTTCTGGCAAAATTTAGTCCCTTTTTATGACTGAGTAGTATGAAATGGCAACGCACAACAGTGTTCTTGCCTGGAGAATCCCAGGGACGCTGGAGCCTGGTGGGCTGCTGTCTCTGGGATCGCACAGAGTCAGACACGACTGAAGTGACTTAGCAGCAGCAGCAGCAGCAGTATTTCATTGTGTATGTATGTATGTGTGTGTGTATATATATACATATATTATATATATATATACATACCGGAGAAGGCAATGGCACCCCACTCCAGTACTCTTGCTTGGAAAATCCCATGGACAGAGGAGCCTGGTAGGCTGCAGTCCATGGGGTTGCTAAGAGTCAGACATTACTGGGCGACTTCACTTTCACCTTTCACTTTCATGCATTGGAGAAGGAAATGGCAACCCACTCTGGTGTTCTTGCCTGGAGAATCCCAGGGATGGCTGAGCCTGGCAGGCTGCTGTCTATGGGGTTGCACAGAGTCAGACACGACTGAAGCGACTTAGCAGCATATTTATATATATACACACCACATATTTATCCATTCATCTGTTGAGTGACATTGAGGTTGTTTCCATATTTTGGCATTTATAAATACTGCTACTATGAAAATTGGGGGTGCATGTATCTTTTTGAATTAGTAAGTTTGTTTTTTTCAGATGTATACCCAGGAGTGGAATGGCTATGTCATATGGTAGTTTTATTTGTAGTTTTTGAGAAGTCTTCATGATATTTCCCATAGTGGTTGCACCAATTTTCATTCCTACCAACAGTGTATGATGGTTTCCTTTTCTATACATCCTTGCCAACATTTGTTGTTTGTGTTCTTTTTGGTAATAACCATTCTGACAGGTGTGAGGTGATATCTCATTGTGGTTTTGATTTGCATTTCCCTGATGGTTAGCAGTGTTGAATATCTTCTCATGTACCTGTTGTCCATCAGCATGTACTTTTTTTTTAAAAAAGTCTATTCAGTTCATCTGCCCCTTTTTTAATTGGATTGCTTGTTTTTTTATTTTTTATTTTGAATTGTATGAACTGTTTACATATGTTGTATATTAACCCTTATTGGTCATATCACTTGAAAATATTTTCTCCCAATCAGTAAATTGCATTTTCACTTCATCAATGGTTTTCTTTGCTTCACAAATGTTTTAAGATTAATTAGGTCTCATTTGTTTATTTTTGCTTTTATTTCCTTTGCTTTAGGAGGCAGATCCAAAAAATATCTTGCTGTAACTTATGTCAAAGAATGTTCCGCTTATGTTTTCTTCTAGGAGTTTTATGGTTTCCAGTCTTATACTTAGGTCTTTAATCCATTTTGAGTCTATTTTTGTGTATGGTGATAAAGTTCTAATTTCATTCTATGACATGCATCTTTTCAGTTTTCCCAGAACCACTTATTGAAGAGCCTGTCTTTTCTCCATTGTATATTCGTGCCTCCTTTCTTGTAGATTAATTGACCATAAGTTTTTTTTTTTTTTTCTTTCTGGGCTCTCTATCCTGTTTCATGATCTGTGTCTCTTTGTGCCTCTGTTTTGATGAGTATAGCTTTAGTCTGATATCTAGGAGCATGTTTTCTTTAGCTATGTTCTCTCTCTCAATATTATTTTAGCTATTTGAAGTCTTTTGTGTAACCATACAAATTTTAGAATTATTTGTTCTAGTTTGGTGAAAAATGCACTTGGTATTTTGATAGGGATTGCATCAAAACTTTGTTATTTTTTATGTAAAAATAAGAAGTTTAATATTTTAATTTTAAATAGAACACTCAAAAATCAAGATGACATAAATAAATAGAAGAAAATGAGCAAGAGACAAGGAAGAGTGTTTCATAATGGAAGAAGAATGACTGAGTGTTAAATACATGGAAGTATGTGCAACTTTAGCAATCAAAGAAATATAAATTACTGTTGGGAGACAGTATTTTTAGCTAATTTAATTGACAGAATGGTTTTTTTTTTTAAATAAAAGATATATTACTTCAGTATATAGTATTAAATAATCTACCTGATTATATGAATAAAAACAAGATTGGATCCCTACCTATCAGCACATTAAAAAGATAATCCCAAAGAATTCCCTGAGAGTCCAGTGGTTAGGATAGGTGCTCTTGCTCTGAGGGCCTGGGTTCAATCCCTGGTTGGGGAACTAAGATCCCACAGCTGGCATGGCACCCCCCTCCCCAAATGATTCCAAAAGATTTAAAAATTAAATGAAGAGGTAATACTATAAAAATATTTGTAAGGTATGTTAAAATTTTTTCATGATAAGAGAGGACTTTTTGAATTTCAAAAGCACAAAGCATAGAGGGGAAAATTTGTTTCATTACATTACATAAATTTAAGAATTCATATCCAGGATGGACTCTGAACAGAATTGTTGTTATTCTTGTTCAGTCATTTTGTCTGACTCTTTGTGACCCCGTGGACTGCAGCATGCCGGGCTTCTCTGTCCGTCATTATCTCCCAGAGTTTGCTCAAACACATGTGCATTGAGTCAGTGATGATATCCAACCATCTCATCCTGTCACCCTCTTCTCCTTTTGCCTTCAACCTTTCCCAGTATCAGGGTCTTTTCCAATGAATCAGCTTTTCTCATCAGGTGGCCAAAGTATTGGAGCTTCAGCTTAAGCATCAGTCCTTCCAGTGAACATACAGGGTTGATTTCCTTTAGGATTGACTGATTTGATCTCCTTGTTGTCCAAGGGACTCTCAAGAGTGTTCTCCAGCACCACAGTTTGAAAGCATCAATTCTTTGGCACTCAGCCTTCTTTATGGTCCAATTCTCACATCTGTACATGACTACTGGAAAAGCCATAGCTTTGACAATATGGGCCTTTGTCGGCAAAGTGATATCTCTACTTTCTAATATGCTGTTTGTCATAGTTTTCCTTCCAAGGAACAAGTGTCTTTCAATATAATGGCTGCAGTTACTATTCACAGTGATTTTGGAGCCCAAGGGAAAAAAAAATCTGCCACTGTTTCCAGTTTTTGAGTATCTTGACAGAGATGCAAATTTTCCTTGGTCACTGCTAGTATATTAGAAATTGCTTTAGTCCTTTTAACTAAATGTACTTTCAGTTTCCAGCATGAAATATGGCATACTTGCTGCATCCATGAAATGTTTACCAGCAAAGTTGTCTTTTGCATTTTCAGTCTCTGTAGTTGTAACATGAGAACATGAAGACAGGATTTGTTATGATCTTCTCTTAATATACTATTTTTTTACTTAATTAAAAAAAATATTTCATACTGGACTAGAGTTGACTTACAGTGTTGTATTAGTTTCAGGGGATACAGCAAAGAGATTCAGTTATACATATATGTATATCTTCTCTTTTTCAGATTCTTTCCCATATACATTATTACAGAGTATTGAGTAGAGTTCCTTGTGCTATACAGTAGGTATTTGTTGATTATCTATTTTATATATGAGAGTGTGTTTATGCTAACCTCTACTAACTCCTAATTTATCCCTCCCTATTTCCCCTTTGTTAACCGTAAGTTTATTTTCCAAGTCCGCAAATCTCTGCTTTCTTTTTTCTTTTCTTTTATTTAACTTTACAATATTGTATTGGTTTTGCCATATATCAACATGAATCTGCCACAGGTATTCATGTGTTCCCCATCCTGAACCCTCCTTCCTCCTCCCTCCCCATACCATCCCTCTGGGTTGCCCCAGTGCACCAGCCCCAAGCATCCAGTATTGTGCATTGAACCTGGACTGGCGACTCGTTTCATATATGATATTATACATGTTTCAATGCCATTCTCCCAAATCATCCCACCCTCTCCCTCTCCCACAGAGTCCAAAAGACTGTTCTATACATCAGTGTCTCTTTTGCTGTCTCGTATACAGGGTTGTTGTTACCATCTTTCTAAATTCCATATATATGTGTTAGTATACTGTATTGGTGTTTTTCTTTCTGGCTTACATCACTCTGTATAATAGACTCCAGTTTCATCCACCTCATTAGAACGGATTCAAATGTATTCTTTTTAATGGCTGAGTAATACTCCATTGTGTATGTGTACCACGGCTTTCTTATCCATTCATCTGCTGATGGACATCTAGGTTGCTTCCATGTCCTGGCTATTATAAACAGTGCTGCAATGAACATTGGGGTACACATGTCTCTTTCAATCCTGGTTTCCTCAGTGTGTATGCCCAGCAGTGGGATTGCTGAGACATAAGGCAGTTCTATTTCCATTTTTTTAAGGAATCTCCACACTGCTCTCCATAGTGGCTGTACTAGTTTGCATTCCCACCAACAGTGTACGAGGGTTCCCTTTTCTCCACACCCTCTCCAGCATTTATTGCTTGTAGACTTTAGGATCGCAAGCTTTCTGCTTTCTAAGTTCATTTGTATCTTTCTTTTTAAGATTCCACATATAAATGATATGATCTTTGTTTTTCTCTAACTTACTTCATTTAGTATGATAATCTCTAGTCCATCCATGTTGTTGCACATTGACATTATTTCATTTATTTATAAAACTGAGTAATATCCTATTGTATATATGTACCATCTCTTCTTTATCCATTGACCAGGTGGCTGTGGGTTTGGAAGACTTTAGGCTGCCTGTCTGCAGATGGGTGGGGCTGTGTTCCTGCTCCTTTGGTTGTTTGGCCCGAGGCATCCTAACAATGGAGCCTGCAGTATGCTGTGTGGGACCAGGTCTTGGTGTCAAAATGGTAGTTTCCAGGAGAAGTAAAAGTCGCTCATTTTCACTTAGAGGAAAAAAAAGTCGCGTCCGACTCTTTGCGACTCTTTACCAGCTGAGCCAGAAGGGAAACCCCAGGAGAGACCATGCCAATTAGTACTCCTCAGTCCAGTATGTCTGACTTTGTTTTCCTGGTGGTTCAGATGATAAAGAATCTGCCTGCAATGCAGGATACCTGGGTTCTATCTCTGGGTCAGGAAGATTCCTTGGAAAAGGGAATGGCTACCCACTCCAATATTCTTGCCAGGAGAATCCCATGAACAAAGGAGTCTGGCAGGCTATAGTCCATGGTGCTGCAAAGAGTGAGACATGACTGACCAGCTAAGCACAGCCGCCTCGACACCATGTCCTCGTCCCCGCAGTCAGCCGCAGCTGTCGCCTGTCTCCTCAGGGGACCCTCATTTTGTGGTGTGATGATTTTCTTCTGTTTTATGCTTGTGTTTTCTCTCTCTCTCTCTTTTTTTTTTTGTTAATCTACTGTATCATTTTGATTTGTGGTTATCGTGTTTTTCAATTATGTTAATCCATTATTATATCTACTTGCTTTAGACTGGTAATCATATAGGCTCAAACACATTCTAGAAAAAGATCTACATTTTCTTACTCTCCTCCTCCACATTTTATGATTTTGATGTACTCTTTTATATAATCATTTTTATTCTTTTGCTATTCATTGTAGTTATCCTCACTTTCATAAACATTTTTTATTTTTTAATCTGTGTAGTGGCTTATTTAAGTGATTTACTTTCCAATTATAATTTTCTCTTTCCTATAGATTCTTGCTTATTTTCTATTTAGAGAAGACCTTTCAGTATTACTTTTGGGCTTAGTGTTTAGGTTTAGCGTTGTTATATTCTTTTTTTTTTTTTAATTTATTTTTAATTGGAGCATAACTGCTTTACAGTGTTGTGTTGGTTTCTGCTGTGCAACAATATAAATCAGCTATAAGAACACATATATCCCCTCCCTTTTGAGCTGATCCTCTAGGTCATCCCAGAGCGCCAAGTTGAGCTCCCTGTGTTATAGAGCAGTGTCCCATCAGCTATTTGCTTGTCTGAGAAATTCTTTATTTATCCTTCTATTCTAAATGATAATCTTGCTGGGTAGAATATCCTAAGTTGCATGTTTTTCCCTTTTAGGACTTTGAATATATCTGGCCTCTCCCTTCTGGCCCGCAACTTTTCTGTA
Source organism: Bubalus kerabau (assembly GCF_029407905.1). Taxonomy (NCBI): domain Eukaryota; kingdom Metazoa; phylum Chordata; class Mammalia; order Artiodactyla; family Bovidae; genus Bubalus; species Bubalus kerabau. The sequence continues at coordinate 54,898,259 of NC_073642.1, read as the reverse complement.
AAGAAATCAGCTGATATCCCTTTTAGCTAACTCTTTGTTTTTCTCTTGCTGCATTTTTTAAAAAATTTTTATTTATTTGGCTGTGCCAGGCCTTAGCTATGGCACATGGAATCTTCAATCTTGATTGTGGCATGTGGGATCTAGTTCCTTGCCCAGGGATTAAACCCAGGCCCCCTGCATTGGGAGCACAGAGTCTTAGCCAGTGGACCACCAGGCAAGTCCCCTCTCTTGTTGCATTTAGAATTGTCTCTAACTTTTGCCATTTTAACTATAGTATGTCTTATTGTAGGTCTTGTTTGAGTTCATCTTGTTTGGTACTCTCTGTGCTTCCTGCTCCTGGATATCTGTTTCCTTCTTTAAGTTTGGGAAGTTTTCAGGCATAATTTTTTCAAATGCATTTTTGATCCCCCTTTCTCCTTCTTCCCCCTTTGGGATCTCAACTATGAATGATTGTCATGCTTTTTATTATTGCATTGGTCTCATATGTTGCTTTCATTTTTTTCATTTGTCTTTCTGTCTTCTGTTCTAATTGGATAGTTATCATTATTTTATCTTGCAGATCACTTATTTGTTCTTCTACATTATTCAGTTTGCTATGCCTAGGCTTTAGCTCAGCTTTCGTCTCAGCAAATGAGTTTTCTAATTTTACTTTGTTCCTTTTTATAGTTTCTAGTTCCTTTTGACAGTAATCTGCATTTATATCAATAGCCTTTCTTAATTCCTTCATTATTTTTTATTACCTCCTTTTAAACCAGTGTCTATTAGAGTGAAGAGAACTGTTTCATCATTTGTTCTTTCAAGGGAATTCTCTTAATCTTTTAGTTGGGAGTGGTTCCTCTGTTTCTTCATTTTACTTATTTTCTCTGTCTCTATGAGTTTAGGGGAAACATTTATCTACTGTGATCATGGAGGGTTGCATCCCCATGTAGCCCCACGTGTCTAATATTTTTGGTGCAAGAGCTGTTTTTAGTAAGGATATCTGCTGCGTTTTCCTCAGCGTATGCTGGTGGTTTCCGCTTTGACAGAGGCTATGACTGTTGTGGTGACTGTATTTGCCGTGGATTTCGAGACAGGCTTCCTCTTTGCTCTGTGACGGTCACAGTCCTCGCTGGGGCAGGTTCGACTCCCCCGTTGTTGGTGTACAAGACCCCAGATTCCCTTCTGAGCTGTACTGTGAGGTAGGCGGGACTGGAGCACTCCTGCTGGGAGAGGAGCCACTGAGCCTTCCCCTGCAGAAGCTTTCCACTGGGAAGTGTGCATGCTCATGTTGCCTGCCACCCGTTGTATGGGCTGACAAAGTACACTGCTGTTGACACCATCCTCAACCTCGCCTCGGTCATGGAAAGGCAGGCAGTAGGCCCTGGTGTGGTCACAAAACCACCTGCCCAGATCCACTGAGCCAGGTACCAGGATCACAGGAGTCATGCACCTGGATGCACCTTGGGAGCTACAGAAGCAGCCCAGACTGTGACCCGGCCCATGGGTGCTAATACTGGACCGGCCTTAGCCATAGGAACATGAGTATTCTGTTCAGATGTCCCACAGGTGCTGAGTTTAAACTGGTCCTGGTGGTGGTGGCATAAATCTGTATATTGTACAACCATGCGGGAAGAGAGCTCAAATTTCAGCCTTGCCTCCATGTGTGGGCAAGCACTTGCCTGCTCCTAGAACTTGCAGAGGCGGAGCCATGCTCACTGTGATTGAAAATGAGGCTGCTATGGTGTGCCTTGCCCCTCCCTTTGAGTGCTTGCATTAATAAGGAGGCTTCAACAATCAACCTCAGCTCCTTTCTGCACATACCCTCAGTTGTAGGTAGCTTGGGCCATACTCTGCCCTCTTCAGGTTTCAGCCAATCCCAGTCCTCTCTCCGTGTGTGTCCTCTGAAGACTGAATTTGAGCACCCAGCCCCTGCACACACTAACAGACTTTGTCTCAGGCTGGGGAGTGCAGGAAGGTGGCATGGTCCCTTTGTTCTGGTCTCTCTCTGTTCTGCTTGCTGCAAGATGGCTGCCGCACTCTCCTCCGAGCCTCTGAAGCTCCCTTTCTGTTCCAGCTCATGTCCCCACCAGTGAAGGGACTTCCCAGGGCCAGGGAACCTCTCCTCTTTCACAGCTCTTTCCCAGCATACACGTTCCCATTCCAATTCCTTTTTTCTTTCTCTTTCATCCTAGCTGGGTATGTGGTCATCTTTATTGCAATTTGAGTTTTATACTATCATCTGCCAGTATTCACCAGGTAATCTGTGAGAGGCATTCCACATGTAGATGTATTTTTGATGTATTTATGGGAGGAGGTGAGCTCCATATCCTCCTATTCTGCCATCTTGATCTGGTCCCTTAAAGCAGAACCCAAGATTTCTTTGTGAAGTCAACTACACATAAGTGAACTGGAAAAACTAAGCATATCTCTGTGAATGTGTAAATGTTGTAGTCTCCTTTTATAATAGCATATAAGTAAACATTTTAAAATTTAATAATAAACTCTTGGTTATTAGAATGGCAGTTTAATTTGATACAAGAAACTTCTTTTGAAATGCTTTTATTTGTTAGTTTCTATCATAGGATTTGTATGTGTAATCCCATTTATGCCTAGAAAAAGATTGAGGGAAGTGTTATATGGTTGAATGGCTAATATTATTGTTAATTTAGCTAGGCTATAGTATCTGTTATTTAATCAAATACTTATCCAAGTGTTGTTGTGATGGTATTTTGAACTTGTGATAAATAGCTGTAATAAATTGTCTTTAAGTAAAGGAGACTACCCTTGATAATGTGAGTGAGTCTTTTCTGATCTTTTGAAGGGGTTTAAGAAATAGAAATTTCATGGTGAGGAAATTTTGCCTCAAGACTGAAGCCTTAGTGCCTGTCTGGGTTTTCAGCCTCCCAGACTCTCTCGTATAATTTTTGGGCTCAAGACTGACACATGAATGCCTGCTGGCCTACTCTGTGATTTTAAACCTGCCAGCCCCACAGTCATGGGAGCCAATTCCTTAAAGTAATTCTCTTTACACATATACATGCAGTTATGATAAAAGATACCATATACATATGTGTATATATATATACCTATATACCTATATATATATATATATATATATATATATATATATATATATATCTAAGTCTATATTTGCATCTATCCTATTGATTCTGTTTCTCTGGAGAAGTCTGACTGATACATTTGTTAACTTTGAGTGTGGGATTATGGGTATCATTTTTACTTCTTACTTTGCTATTAAGCACATTGTCCTCAGTGAACACTGCTGTTTAAGTAAAAGAGCATAAACTTTGTTTGATAGCTTTCCAACAACTTAGAAACTGCTAAGAAATTCTGGAAATTAAATTCCAACAATAAAGGGACATGATTTCTACAATAAGAAATTATAACTTTTGACTCTCCTAGAGAGGTTTTTGCTTGTTGGAACAACCCAAATTATGTATTTGAAGTTTTTAAAAAAATTTTTATTAGAGTATAATTGCTTTGGGCTTCCCAGGTGGGCTAGTGGTAAAGAACCTGCCTGCCAGTGCATGGGCAGAGACAGATGCAGTTTTGATCCCTGGATTGGGAAGATCTCCTGGAGGAGAGCATGGCAACCCACTCCAGTATTCTTGCCTAAAGAATGCCATGGACAGGGGAGCCTGGTGGGCTATATAGTTCATGGGATAGCAGATTTGGACACAACTGAAGTGACTTAGCATGCAGGCATAATTGCTTTAAAATGTTGTGTTAGTTTCTGCTATACAGTGAAGTAAATCATATATATAACACACACACACACGCACACATATGTCCTCTCTCCCTGAACTTCTCTTCCACCCTCAATCCCACCCCTCTAGGTCATCACAGAACTCTGAGCTGAGCTCCCTGTGCTATACAGCTGCTTCTCGCCAACTCTCTATTTTACACATGGTAGTGTATAAACACAAGAGAAGACTCTATACATGGACATCACCAGATGGTCAACACCAAAATCAGATTGATTATATTCTTTGCAGCCAAAGATGGAGAAGCTCTATACAGTCAGCAAAAACAAGACCAGAGCTGACTGTGGCTCAGACCATGAACTCCTTATTGCCAAATTCAGACTTAAATTGAAGAAAGTAGGGAAAACCACTAGACCATTCAGGTATGACCTAAATCAAATCCCTTATGATTATACAGTGGAAGTGAGAAATAGATTTAAGGGCCTAGATCTGATAGATAGAGTGCCTGATGAACTATGGAATGAGGTTCATGACCTTGTACAGGAGACAGGGATCAAGACCATCCCCATGGAAAAGAAATGCAAAAAAGCAAAATGGCTGTCTGGGGAGGCCTTACAAATAGCTGTGAAAAGAAGAGAAGCAAAAAGCAAAGGAGAAAAGGAAAGATATAAACATCTGAATGCAGAGTTCCAAAGAATAGCAAGAAGAGATAAGAAAGCCTTCTTCAGTGATCAATGCAAAGAAATAGAGGAAAACAACAGAATGGGAAAGACTAGAGATCTCTTCAAGAAAATCAGAGATACCAAAGGAACATTTCATGCAAAGATGGGCTCGATAAAGGACAGAAATGGTATGGACCTAACAGAAGCAGAAGATATTAAGAAGAGATGGCAAGAATACACAGAAGAACTGTACAAAAAAGATCTTCACGATCCAGATAATCACGATGGTGTGATCACTGACCTAGAGCCAGACATCCTGGAATGTGAAGTCAAGTGGGCCTTAGAAAGCATCACTATGAACAAAGCTAGTGGAGGTGATAGAATTCCAGTTGAGCTATTCCAAATCCTGAAAGATGCTGCTGTGAAAGTGCTGCACTCAATATGCCAGCAAATTTGGAAAACTCAGCAGTGGCCACAGGACTGGAAAAGGTCAGTTTTCATTCCAATCCCAAAGAAAGGCAATGCCAAAGAATGCTCAAACTACTGCACAATTGCACTCATCTCACACGCTAGTAAAGTAATGCTGAAAATTCTCCAAGCCAGGCTTCAGCAATATGTGAACCGTGAACTTCCTGATGTTCAAGCTGGTTTTAGAAAAGGCGGAGGAACCAGAGATCAAATTGCCAACATCTGCTGGATCATGGAAAAAGCAAGAGAGTTCCAGAAAAACATCTATATCTGCTTTATTGACTATGGCAAAGCCTTTGACTGTGTGGATCACAATAAACTGTGGAAAATTCTGAAAGAGATGGGAATACCAGACCACCTGATCTGCCTCTTGAGAAACCTGTATGCAGGTCAGGAAGCAACAGTTAGAACTGGTCATGGAACAACAGACTGGTTCCAAATAGGAAAAGGAGTATGTCAAGGCTGTATATTGTCACCCTGTTTATTTAACATCTATGCAGAGTACATCATGAGAAACGCTGGACTGAAAGAAACACAAGCTGGAATCAAGATTGCCAGGAGAAATATAAATAACCTCAGATATGCAGATGACACCACCCTTATGGCAGAAAGTGAAGAGGAACTCAAAAGCCTCTTGATGAAAGTGAAAGTGGAGGGTGAAAAAGTTGGCTTAAAGCTCAACATTCAGAAAATGAAGATCATGGCATCCGGTCCCATCACTTCATGGGAAATAGATGGGGAAACAGTGGAAACAGTGTCAGACTTTATTTTTCTGGGCTCCAAAATCACTACAGATGGTGACTGCAGCCATGAAATTAAAAGACGCTTACTCCTTGGAAGGAAAGTTATGACCAACCTAGATAGCATATTGAAAAGCAGAGACATTACTTTGCCAACAAAGGTCCGTCTAGTCAAGGCTATGGTTTTTCCAGTGGTCATGTATGGTTGTGAGAGTTGGACTGTGAAGAAGGCTGAGTGCTGAAGAATTGATGCTTTTGAACTGTGGCGGTGGAGAAGGCTCTTGAGAGTCCCTTGGACTGCAAGGAGATCCAACTAGTCCATTCTGAAGATCAGCCCTAGGATTTCTTTGGAAGGAATGATGCTAAAGCTGAAACTCCAGTACTTTGGCCACCTCATGCCAAGAGTTGACTCATTGGAAAAGACTGATGCTGGGAGGGATTGGGGGCAACAGGAGAAGGGGACGCCAGAGGATGAGATGGCTGGATGGCATCACTGACTCGATGGACATGAGTCTCAGTGAACTCCTGGAGTTGGTGATAGACAGGGAGGCCTGGCGTGCTGTGATTCATGGGGTCTCAAAGAGTCGGACACGACTGAGTGACTGATCTGATCTGAGTGTATAAACAGTGCTGCTCTCCCAATCTGTCCAAGCTTCTCCTTTCTCCCCTGTGTCCACATGTCTATTCTCTCTGTCTGTGTCTCTATTCCTGCCCTGCAAATAGGCTGATCTGTACCGTCTTTCTAGATTCTGCACATATATGCTAATATACGATATTTGTTTTTCTCTTCCTGACTTACTTCACTCTGTATGACAGACTCTAGGTCCATCCTCACCACTACAAATGACCCAATTTTATTTCTTTTTATGGCTGAGCAATGTTCCACTGTATACATGTACCACATCTTCTTTATCCATTCATCTGTCTATAGACATTTAAGTAGCTTTCATGTCCTGGCTATTTTAAATAGTGCTGCAAAGAGTATTGGGAAACATGCTTCTTTGGAGCTTCCTTAAAAAACTAAAAAAAAAAAAAAACCCAACCACCATATAACCAGCAATCCCACTACTTGGCATATACCCCAAGAAAACCATAACATATTTGGAGTTGTAAACAAATCTTAATATTTTCCCCCTAAAACTTGTTTAAAAATGTTATGGAACTTGAGAATCAGAAAGCTCTATGGCAAACCCTGTGACTATGGGTTTGAACTGGCATAGAGAGAAAAAACAAAACCTCCAAAACCCACCAAAACAAAAGCAACAAAGAAAAACAGATAAAATGTGTAGTATCCAAATAATATCACATAAATTATATTACGATATTGCTGGCTCATTTCCTTTACTTGTGAGGTTTTTGAACTAGCAGATGAGGAAATGTGTTAGACTTGTATCCTTTCACCAAGATTTGATGAGATTTCTTTTGATGACTGGAAAATATGGAGAACTCTGGGCTGGATATGACTTGATTGAGATGTTGCATTATTGAGCTTAAATGACAAAGTCTTGAACTGATGCATTGTTTGTGGGGAGTGAAAAGGAAATGGATTTGAGATTTATCATGAAGACAAATGTGTGTGTTAGTTGCTCAGTCGTGTCTGACTCTGCAAGCCCAAGAACTGTAGCCTGCCAGGCTTCTCTGTTCATGGGATTCTCCAGGCGAGATTACTGGAGTGGATTGCCATTCCCCTTCTCCAGAGGATCTTCCTGACCCAGGGATCGAATCCTAGTCTCCTGCATTGCAGGCAGATTCTTTGCCATTTGAGCTACAGGGAGAAAGAGGAATTTCACATGATTTCTAGTTTGGAAATCTAGCTATATGTATATTTGACTCATTAAAACGGGGATACAGACACAGAAACACATGTTGGGGAAGAGGAGTTAGGGGTGACAATTTCAGATTAGGACATTCTGAACTTTAGGCACCTATCTGACACACAGATGGAGTTATTTATTTGGCGATGAAAAATGTCTTCTATAACTCAGGAAGCACCCAAATACCCATTTGATGAGTAACAGCCACATTAGGTCTAAATAAGTGTCTAGAATTTTAGTTGTAGTAAAGAAAAAGGGACTATTAGGTATCTCAGGGATAAAAAATGTATTGAGGAATAGTTTCAATATGGGAGAGAATGGATATACTTATGTGGTAAGATGAAAATGCTGGTAGATAGGAATATGTGGAAGCTATATAGAGGGTGTAATAAAAGAGAACATAATAGGGGAAAAACTGTATCAGAGGGCATAATGAAAAGAATTGTTGAGGGAATGATATTCAGAGCACCTGATTAATGTAAATAAATATCTTAGAGGGCTTCTTCCTCTAAGACATGAATAAATAAGGAATAAGTATAGATGTTGGGGAGCAAGGAGTTAAAGCATCAAGCCAGTGATTCATTTCTACCCTGGTCTGCCTTTGCTTTTACCATTAGGTTAACATTTACAAATCTGGATGTAGAATACAAAGCAGTGACTGAGAATAGTCTCTAATATCCACAGAAAGGGAAATTTACTGATGACACTTCTCTCCACAAAGTCCATTTCCAACATTTCTAAGCCTAGTATCTCCACAGAGGAGAGGTCAAGTGCTATCTTCCATGAAGCCCTATCAGACTTCTTCAATGATTGCTGCTGCTCTGGGATGTGATGGGCTGAGCTTAGCTTTTAACATGTTTTTCATTTAGTTGTGTCATCCTATGAAAGGATGCTGCTCTTTCTGTAAGTTTTGATCACAGATCCTGATTTTTTGGTATTCTCTTAACCAATGTTTCCCAAACCTGCCTATGATGAGTCATCTGAAGACATGTTAAAAATACAACTTCTTAGGTCTCACCTCGGGAAATTCTGATTCAGTGTCTCTACTAGGGCAGGCATGATAATCTGTATTTTCAACAAGGACTGCAAATGCCTCTCCAGATTAGCAGTTCCCAGTGGTGGCTTCTAATCAGCATCATCTCGAGAGTGATCACACATAAAAATTCTAAAGTCCTAACCCATACATATTGATTAAGAATCGCTGAAAAAGGAGCTTACGAAATATATATTTTCAGTTTCCCTAAAGGACTGTTGAGTGTAGCCAGTCTTCAGATAAGGATGAACATTTGATTTAGGCCTGTAGGAATGGTGGCCCCATTAAATATAGGAAGAGCAGTGAAATCTTCAGAAAGAACCAAGATGAAATCCTCCTGAACTGATGTCATTGATAAAAATTCAGTTTGACTGAGATTGTGATATCTCTAGAGCAGGATTTCTCAACCTCAGAATTATTGACATTTGAGGGTGGATGATTCTTTGCTGTGGGAAGCTTCCCTGTGCCTCATAGAATGTTTATCAGCATCTCTGGCTTCTACCCACCAGATGCCAATATTATCGCCTCACACTTACCACAACTAAAAAGTATTTATCTCTACACATGGCCCTATCCCCGGGGATACAATCACATTCAGTTAATACCACTGTTCTAGAGAAAGGTTAGAGCACTGATTGTAATTTAATCAAACTTTGAAAGGCTTTATAGTATCAATAAAAAGGGCTCCTATAATGACCTGGTCTTTTATACTGTGGCCTCTCCGGATGTTCCAGGATATGGTATATACTCTCAAGCTTGATATTGGTGGGATATGTATGCTTCCAAATACAGAAAAGGTGGGATATTGTTTCTTGAATTTAAGATATCTGTAGGTTAGGTATTGTAGGACTCTGGCCTGGACATTGTGATTTAGACCAATTTATCATGATTTTCTAAAAAGACAAAACCTTGATAACAGGGTAACACTTCTAATTTGCAAAAACCTTGAATATTTGGATAGCTGATATAGGCATGGCCTTTACATCTGTCTTCACAGATATAAAATATTTTCAATCAGAAAAAAGCATTAAGTATTGTACATGGGGAGGTATTTTTTTAAATTAGGTAACTCCCAATAGTAATAAAATGTATGATTGATAGAATACTAGTATTTAAGAAAGATTCAGTAATTTGCTTATTTTATCTTTTCTTTCTTGTTTTTTTTTTGAGACTTTACCACAAAGGGTAAATTCTTAGTTAAGGATTGTTATTAACATGAACTTAAATGATAGAGATCATTTTTACTCAGTGTTAGCAAACTATGAGGTTTGAGGGTTCCTAATACTGCTCTTACATCTAAGACCAATTGCAAATTTGAAGAGACTTTCTAAGACATCCTCAGTTTTGATAATTCACCTGAAAGTTCCACATAACTCACTGAAAATTATTATAGTCACAATTATGGCTTATGAGAGGGAAAGGATCTAGTCAAGGGTGAAGACCCATAAGGCAGAGTCTGGGGTAGGTTCCAAATGGGAAGCCTCTTTTGTTCTCTGAATATGTTACCCTCCTTCAATTGATATGTGACATAAGCACATAGTATTGCCAACCAAGGAATCTCATCCAAGTTTCAGTGTTCAGGTTTTCATCTGGGGCTCCATTGCTGCTGCTGCTGCTAAGTCACTTCAGTCGTGTCCGACTCTGTGTGACTCCAGAGATGGCAGCCCATCAGGCTCCCCCGTCCCTGGGATTCTCCAGGCAAGAACACTGGAGTGGGCTGCCACTTCCTTATCCAATGCATGAAAGTGAAATTGCTCAGTTGTGTCTGACTCCTAGCAACCCCATGGACTGCAGCCTACCAGGCTCCTCTGTCCATGGGATTTTCCAGGCAAGAGTACTAGAGTGGGGTGCCATTGCCTTCTCCCCAGAATTAACTGATTGATTGATTGCTCATATGTTTGATTGCAGATGCTAGGTTGCAGATGCTGTATGACCCAACTATCACACTGTAAAACATGGTTGGCCTTTCTAGCATAGCCAGCCCGACTGTTGGGTGTGGCCAGCCCCTTCCCTAAACAAAGATACCCCTATCAGGTATGTCACAGATTGTGTCCCAAAAGTTGAATGTAAAGTCAGATCTGTTTTCGGGCAAAGCCAAATTTTTTGCTACACATAGTTGAGCCATGGAAACTTATATAGGCTGAGTTTGACATCAGATCAGATCAGATCAGTCACTCAGTCATGTCCGACTCTTTGAGACCCCATGAATCGCAGCACACCAGGCCTCCCTGTCCATCACCAACTCCCGGAGTTCACTGAGACTCACATCCATCCAGTTAGTGATGCCATCCAGCCATCTCATCCTCTGGCGAGCCCTTCTCCTCTTGCCCCCAATCCCTCCCAGCATCAGAATCTTTTCCAATGAGTCAACTCTTCGCATGAAGTGGCCAAAGTACTGGAGTTTCAGCTTTAGTATCATTCCTTCCAAAGAAATCCCAGGGATGATCTCCTTCAGAATGGACTGGTTGGATCTCCTTGCAGTCCAAGGGACTCTCAAGAGTCTTCTCCAACACCACAGTTCAAAAGCATCAATTCTTTGGCGCTCAGCCTTCTTCACAGTCCAACTCTCACATCCATACCTGACCACAGGAAAAACCATAGCCTTGACTAGACGAACCTTTGTTGGCAAAGTAATGTCTCTGCTTTTGAATATGCTATCTAGGTTGGTTATAACTTTCCTTCCAAGGAGTAAGCGTCTTTTAATTTCATGGCTGCAGTCACCATCTGTAGTGATTTTGGAGCCCAGAAAAATAAAGTCTGACACTGTTTCCACTGTTTACCCATCTATTTCCCATGAAGTAGTGGGACCGGATGCCATGATCTTCATTTTCTGAATGTTGAGCTTTAAGCCAACTTTTTCACTCTCCACTTTCACTTTCTTTCTTTTTTTTTTAATTTTATTTTATTTTTAAACTTTACATAATTGTATTAGTTTTGCCAAATATCAAAATGAATCCACCACAGATATACATGTGTTCCCCTTCCTGAAACCTCCTCCCTCCTCCCTCCCCATTCCATCCCTCTGGGTCTTCTCAGAGCACCAGCCCCAAGCATCCAGTATCGTGCACTTTCACTTTCATGAAGAGGCTTTTGAGTTCCTCTTTACTTTCTGCCATAAGGGTGGTGTCATCTGCATATCTGAGGTTATTGATATTTCTCCCGGCAATCTTGATTCCAGCTTGTGTTTCTTCCAGTCCAGTGTTTCTCATGATGTACTCTGCATATAAGTTAAATAAGCAGGGTGATACTATACAGCCTTGATGAACTCCTTTTCCTATTTGGAACTAGTCCGTTGTTCCATGTCCAGTTGTGTGCAAATTATTGAGGATTCACTATGCTTCAGATGTTTTTACACATATTCTTTTCTAAAATCCTTATATTAGCTTATAAACAATTGTATCAGATTTGAACTCACATGTTGTGTTATTATTATTATTTTAAATTTTTAAAATTTAAACAAGTTTAAAGTCCTCCAGTTTAAATAGTAGCAGGATTTGTCTGTTATTATGCAACATATGACTTACCAACCTGAAATCTTCCAGTTTCTAAGACTAGTATTTCTCCAATCCTTTCCATTATTCAACTAAAAAATTTAACTTTTAAATAAAAAAATTTTAATTTAATTTAAAATTCTAAATTACCATGAGTAACTTGATCCAAATCACACAGCCAGTACTTAATAAGCGAGGCTGCTGCTGCTAAGTCACTTCAGTCATGTCCGACTCTGTTGGACCCCATAGACGGAAGCCCACCAGCCTCCCCCCATCCCTGGGATTCTCCAGGCAAGAACACTGGAGTGGGTTGCCATTTCCTTCTCCAGTGCATGGAAGTGAAAAGTGAGAGTGAAGTCGCTCAGTCGTGTCCGACTCTTGGCGACCCCATGGACTACAGCCCACCAGGCTCCTCCATCCATGGGATTTTCCAGGCAAGACAGGAGTCAAACATAATTATTTAGGTCCTGTGATTTCCCATTATTTCAAAGCTGTATGGTGTCATGGAAGGTAGTATTCATAAGACCCTGGAATTGGCTTAGAAGACATAAATAGCCTTTGGAAAATATTTCCAGTGAGTTGTGGAGACTCAGAAAATGCTTGGAAATATTTCTGGTAGCCTGTCATGATGAAGGAAACTGAGAAACATGTTTTTGTGTCTAAAATGAAAGTCCATATGGCAAACCAAAAAATTTGTTTCAGCCAATGGTTCATGATTTTCTTGTTATTGACAGACTACTTACCATCTGAATTTGAAAAAAAAAATATGGGTCATGATGGTCCCTTTTTTCCAAAAGAGCACTGTCTTACTGACTTCTTAATTGCCAAGAATGTATTTTTTTGTACCTCTACTGACACTTGAGTACAATAACATCAGGAAGATTATTCTAGGTTATATCAGTATTACAGAACATTTCTTCTAAATATAAAAACTGCTAGAACTTGGAGAATCATTTGTGACTTTATAAAAAGCTCTTGGTTGTACTCTTTAAACAGTGATAAAATTTGCATATTACTTGTCAGACCAAAATGAATTTCATTTTACAAGAGCATTGTCTTCATCTCCTATTCTCCACATAAACTATGATTACTTTCTCCTTGTGTAGCTTTATAGATAAAATTATTAAAATTATTATGGCTTATCAGTCCTAGTCGGAGAAGGCAATGGCACCCCACTCCAGTGTTCTTGCCTGGAGAATCCCAGGGACAGAGGAGCCTAGTGGGCTGCCGTCTATGGGGTCGCACAGAGTCGGACAGGACTGAAGCGACTTAGCAGCAGCAGCAGCATCAGTCCTAGTAGCTGTTGAGTGACTTGAATAGTTTTAAGACATGCAATAAAGAGGTTTATTAATGGGCAAATAATCCCTCTAGGTTAAGCTGAAAAAACTAAATCATAATACACAGTAGTCCCCGAATATCTTAGATCATAAACAACAGAGTTGGAAACTTTCTTGGTGGAAAGTGAACTGAGCTTCTTTGAAATGTCTAATTCTGTGAGCCGCATTTATCATAGCCTTTTTAAGAAATACTTTTCTCAGATAAGTAGGGCTCACTGAACCCTGCCACAGGCAAAAGGAGTACATTAGGCGTTAATATGAAGGTGGTAATAATCATACCTTGTGTTGCATAGTTCTTTGCATTTTCCAGAATGTTTTCAAATATATCTAGTCAACAAGAAAGAACAGTAAAAAATTGTCATTCAGACTTTTAGCTGGTTGTCTTTGAGGCCTAGTTCAGTGTCCTGTGGTTGCTTCGACATAGGGACATTTCAGAGAAAAATATGTTTGGCCTCCTGAAGAGGTATTCATTGTAGTTACCAGAAAACTTGTGTTTTGTATCCCAAATCACAAAATTTTCCTGAGGTCTATTTGTCTCTCACCAGTAAAGAAGAAATACAGAAAGAAATACATCTGTAACCAACAATATCAGTGATAAAATAAAGAAGTAGGGTTGAAAATATTCCTTAGCAGTGGCTTTAAAATTCTGGTTCTGGGATCAGATCCACTTGAATTATATTGGGCATTTATTAAAAATACAGAATCACCGGAGATGGGACTCAGCAAATCTTTTGTTTAATAAGTGATAGCAGGTTATTCTCATGTGTATGCATTTTTCAGAACCGCTGTCTTAATGAATCACAAAACCTGAGAATTCATTTTAGGGAGCAAGTATACACAACTATTGAGGATCTGAAGCTAGGAGGTAGTCAGTACAGGCATGAGAATAATTGATATTAAAATTAGGAGGGCTAGAACATGGGGGTCACCTCTGTTGAGATGGAAGGTATCCAAAAAAAAGCTATATATTTCCTATGCAACAGAGGGACATCATCTAGAAGAGAAAACTGGCAGATCCACATAGGATCATCAATAGTGTTCCTATTTCTTACCTGCATATGGAGCATAGGACAGGAGCTTCAGCCTTCTAGGCCCATGGTTGACTGGAGATCTTGAGAAAATTGTTTGTGTGAGACACTAAGAAATCACGGACATCACTGAACTTCCAGGGACTGAAAGGTGATGTAGAAACTTTGTATAACATGATATGCCCTATTGCAGGCCCTATAGTTTTTAGGACTTTTCTCCCTTTCTTTTAAACTTATAACACTAAATTGTATGTTTGAATTCTACAAATGCTAGGCTGTCTAATAGGTTATGTTTCCCTAAGTTTCTAGGTAGGGGCTCATACTAAGACATATAACAATTTCTCTTTGTTGTCATGTAACCCAGCTTCATCATGCTTTTGGCTAAATGTTTATATATATTATATAATGTGATTTCATAGCTCTAGAATTATACCTTATAGAAACCTAGATTTGACTACATGAATGCAGTTTCCATGGACTGGGGATAAAGATGTAAGAGATTAGTCCCTACTTTCAGAGTTCTTACTGAAGTGGGGGAAAAATGAATAGATGCAGTATTACTATACAATATGATGGGGAACTGAAAGAAGTTACTGCAGGTCACCGTGAGCTCAGAGAGGAGAGATTAGGGTCAGTTTGGGGATGGCATAGGGACGGATTTAATGAGGAGATATCTGAAACAAAGGGATATGCTAAGGAGAGAGGTTTCCTAGGCAAATGAGGGGGTAGTGATGATGGGCAGGTGGCTTTGAAACCAGAAGGAACAATATGAGAGGGAAGCCAGCAGGTGACAGAAAGCACGCTGCATTCTTGCAGCTTCAGATAGTTGTTTGTTCAGGGTGTATATTTTGAGGATAAGAGTGGTGAGAGATATTGCTACCAAATAAGCAGGCAGAAGATTCTGAAAGAGCTTATTTGTCATCATAATGAATTTGGATTTTTATCATGAAGTGAGAGGATGTCTGTTGAAGGATTTGAATCAGGACGCTAACAATGATTGGAAATGCAGCTTAGAAAGAATTTCTCTGATAGAAGCATAAAGATTGTATTTCAGTCAGAGGACTTGTAACATAGAGAAATTTGTTGGATGGCTACTGAAATAATTCAGATGAGCAATGAGGATGGAAGTAAAGCATTGACAGCAGGAGTAGAGAAGATGTGAAAGACTGACCAGCTATTAGGGAGAGGGGATAGACAAAACTTGTTGACAGACTGGGTAGGGGAAAGAAGAGGGGTCTACGAATACTGTATGGATGGAGGTGTCATTTATAAGATGGGAAATCATAGTGAGATTAGCATGTTTGGGGTAAGAAGATACACTGAATTGGGGGCATGTTGAGTTTTAAATGTGATCCAGTACTCTTGCCTGGAAAATCCCATGGATGGAAGAGCCTGGTGGGCTGCAGTCCATGGGGTCGCAAAGAGTCGGATACGACTGAGCGACTTCACTTTGACTTTTCACTTTCATGCATTGGAGAAGGAAATGGCAACCCACTCCAGTATTCTTGCCTGGAGAATCCCAGGGACAGAGGAGCCTAGTGGGCTGCTGTCTGTGGGATCACATAGGGTTGGCCACGACTGAAGGGACTTAGCAGCACATGTGATATTCAAATGGAGATGAGAAGTAGATGATATGATCCAGGGAGCAGAGGAACAGCGTAACTAACATGGTGAGTGTGATTGTGCTAACAGAATTAAACTGCTATAGCAGTGGTTCAGTTCAGTCAGTTCAGTCGCTCAGTCGTGTTCGACTCTTTGCGACCCCATGAATCGCAGCACGCCAGGCCTCCCTGTCCATCACCAACTCCCGGAGTTCACTCAGACTCACGTGCATCGAGTCAGTGATGCCATCCAGCCATCTCATCCTCTGTCGTCCCCTTCTCCTCCTGCCCCCAATCCCTCCCAGCATCAGTCTTTTCCAATGAGTCAACTCTTCGCATGAGGTGGCCAAAGTACTGGAGTTTCAGCTTCAGCCCCAGTCCTTCCAAAGAACGTAGTGGTAGATTTAGTCAAAAAGGCAGTTTTCCTATTGTGTTACTTTTGATTTTGATGAAGAATTGCAAATGTTATAGTGACACAGGACACACAGAACGGCTGTTGGTGCTTCACAAATTTGCAGCTTATTTAATACTCAGTTGGGGTTTTCCTGTGTCTGGTGAACAAGAAATACTTTTTTTTCCCTGAGAAGTTATGATATTTGCTTTGGGATGGCAAAAGTGATTTTTATAATAGAATGTTACAGTATAAACAGAAGAAAAAAGGAAGTGAGAGAAGAAACCTGTATAACAAGTTAAAAAGCAATTCAACAGAGAAAGACTTCCAGTTGCTCTAAGAAATATCTGAAAAGATGGAAGAACCAGGCAAGTATGTTGTAAATACATTTAAGAGGAGGAGAACACCTCAAAGAGATATCAATCAACAGACAGAATGAGGAAAATAAAAATTAAGTTATATTGATATTAGCTTTAGTATGTGAAACTTTAGTGAAAGTAGGTTCATTGGCAAAAGAGATTTCCAACACAGTAAACTTGTTAGTCTTTCCTCAAGCACTTTCCCTTTCTCTGAGTTTCTTGTATTCTACAAGAAGTGTATTCAGAGTAACACATTTAATGTTAAAATCATATCATTAACTTGAAAGTATATAATGTATGTGAGATTAATGTGACTGCTATATTTTACATGATGTGTGCATGTGTATGTGCTAGGTCACTTCAGTTGTGTCTGACTCTTTGTGACCAACCCTATGGACTGCAGTCTGCCAGGCTCCTCTGTGCATGGGATTCTACAGGCAAGAATACTGGAGTTGCCATGCTCTCCTCCAAGGGATCTCCCCTACCCAGGGATCGAACTTGTATCTCTTACATCTCTTGTATTGGCAGGCAGAGTTTTGACCACTAGCCCCATTTTACCTGATACTATCCTTTTTTCATCCATTCATCCACACATTCAGATAACTAACAAATATTTGGCCAGGTACTATGTTTGACCCTGGAAATACGGAAATGATTAACGATACTATACAAAATCTGTTGACTACTTGTTATGTGCCAGATGCTGTGCTAAGTGTTTTGCATATTGTAATTCATGCAACAAAATAATTACGTGAAAACAAACAAACAAACAAACAAACAAACAAACCAGAGCTCTAATAACAAAACTAATTACACTAAGGAACTGGCTGGCAAATCTGAAAACTGTAGGACAGTTTGATAGGCTGGAGACTCAGGGAAGAGCTGATGTTGCAGCTCAAGTCCAAATGCAGTATTTTTTTTTTTTTTTAATTTTTTTTTCTAATTTTATTTTATTTTTAAACTTTACATAACTGTATTGAGACAGAAATCTCCCTTTGAGTACATGCATCTTTTTCTCCTAATGCTTTCAACAGATTGGATGAGGCCCACCCATATTATGAAGAGTAGTCTGCTTTACTTAAAGTCTACTGATTTAAATGTTGCTCTCATCTGAAAAATAACCTTCTGAGTGATATCTAAACTGATATTTGACCAAATATCCAGGTACTGTGGCCTAGCTAAGTTGACACAGAAACTTAATCATTACACTCTTTATAGATCGTTAACATCTCTCAACAACCTTATGAGGTATTATTACCAATGCTATTTTACAGATGAAGAATTGAAGGAAAAGGAAAAGGGGTTTGCCTTGGATAACAGAATTAGTAAGTTATAGAACAAGTATTCAAACAGCTAATCTAATTCAAAGTGGAGTGAAAGTCGTGTGAGACTCTTTGCAACCCCATGGATTATACAGTCCATGGAATTCTCCAGGCCAGAATACTGGAGTGGGTAGTCTTTTCTTTCTCCAGGGGATCTTCCCAACCCAGGGATCAAACCCAGGTCTCCTGAATCGCTGGCAGGTTCTTTACTAGCTGAACCACAAGTTCAGTTCAGTTCAGTCACTCAGTCCTGTCTGACTCTTTGCGACCCCATGAATTGCAGCACGCCAGGCCTCCCTGTCCATCACCAACTCCCAGAGTTCATGCAAATTCACGTCCATCGAATCGGTGATGCCATCCAGCCATTTCATCCTCTGTCGTCCCCTTCTCCTCCTGCCCCCGATCCCTCCCAGTATCAGAGTCTTTTCCAATGAGTCAACTCTTCGCATGAGGTGGCCAAAGTACTGGAGTTTCAGCTTTAGCATCATTCCTTCCAAAGAACATCCAGGACTGATTTCCTTTAGAATGGACTGGTTGGATCTCCTTGCAGTTCAAGGGACTCTCAAGAGTCTTCTCCAACACTACAGTTCAAAAGCATCAATTCTTCGGTGCTCAGCTTTCTTCACAGTCCAACTCTCACATCCATACATGACTACTGGAAAAACCATAGCCTCGACTAGACGGACCACAAGGGACCCCATCTAATTTAAAGCCAGCACTCAAAGCTACAATGCTTCCATTTACAGGTGAAGAAACTAAGGAAGAGAGAGGTTAACTTACTTGCCCACATCATTCAGCTAGTAGGTGATGGATTCAGAACATGAACTCAAATCTGATTATAAAGTCTCTATTGTTAATAGCAACACAATAAATATTTTCAATATTTGTCCCCAAAGCAGTTCTTGGTCTATTAGGGAAATCATACATGAAAACAATTTGCACTGATAGAGAGGAAATGATTAATTTTATTTGGAGAGGCAAGAACATTCCTGGGAAATAAGGCCTCTGAACTTGGCTTTGAAATTAATAACCCTTTAAAAGCACATTCTAGGAAGAGGTTATGGACTGTGTAAGGTGATGAGTATAAAACAGCTAGGTGTATTTGGGAAAGCTTAATAGTTTTGGTACTGCTTCCACTGGCGTGAAGTACCTGTGGATGTGAGGGTGGGGTGAGTAGAGATCAGGAGATGATGGTGGCCATCCTACCCAGTTGAGGTGGGACTGGATTTTATTTTGTGGTTGGTAGGAAGCCACAAGAAATTTTGAACAGGAGAGAAATATTATTACACTTTAGTTTTAGTAAGATGCTAAAGTCTGTCAGAAAAAAATTATGAAAGACTTTGAAGTAAACCAAACACATTACTAGGTGTCTTCAATCAAAATGTATGTGCTGTCTAG
Source organism: Bubalus kerabau (assembly GCF_029407905.1). Lineage (NCBI taxonomy): Eukaryota > Metazoa > Chordata > Mammalia > Artiodactyla > Bovidae > Bubalus > Bubalus kerabau. Next base: position 54,878,911 of record NC_073642.1, on the reverse strand, counting down.
AGCACACTCTTCTGGGTTATTTTGATTTTATAGAATTTGCATCTTTCATTGTCTGAGCTATTTAAAACTGTAAATTGTAGATCACGGCAATGAAAATGACTCTGATCCATAGATGTGCAAATGAATTCTGTCTGGTGGAAGGAAAATCAATTTCCCTCCCTGCTGTGGAAAAAGCAAGTTTTGCAACTATTTATAAATTTAGTTCAGCATTCCTGATTAGCCTATATAAGTGTGGTTTGACTTCTTTGACTACTCCTTTGAGCCCATTCCAGCATCTTATCAGTTGCCTCATTAATTAGTCAATTAAATAAAATCCTTGATAAATATTATTCTATATTTGTATAAAATTAATCATCTTAATCTTTAAATTTTGTTCTTTAACAAGTCTGTCCTAAGGGATGAGATGATGTAATCTGTACAAAGGCAGTGCTAGTACATAGGGTTGGAGGGAAGTTGATAAATTAGAGATGACTTTGGGATGTATACTCTGAAGTTATGGGAAATGACAACATATGAGGGTTCAAAAAGGATTCCCAGATTTCTGATATGATTGATAGCAAAGATAGCAGTTTCTTATATCAAAACATGACTATTGGGGAAAAAGATATGAAGGTAGACATAATGAAAAATGATCAGATATTTAATTGTGGAGTTCAGAAGTATCTGAGGCTAGAGATTCTGATTTGAGGCTCAAATTTATACTTGTAAACTTGTGGGATTAGATTGAAACACAAAGGAAGAAATGTAGATGAAAACCCAAGTGGGTCTGGTGTAGAGGATTTTAGGCATGAGCAGAATGAAAGGATCCATTAAAAGAGACTGAAAGTAAATCTCTTTTATTTAGGATGGTGTTATTTATGGCAGCAAAGGAAGGGCAATATTTTCAGAGGGAAAGTCTAATCAATAGTGTCAAATGCTAGAACTTTCAGTCCATTGGATTTGGCAATGTGGCTATTGCCAAGAAAGTTTAACTTTCAAGATGGGAGGATGGAAGCAAACTGCATGACAATGTTGGGAATTAGATAATTGGATAGAAAATAAAGAAAGGTATGGGAAAGGAGGTAAGGATGGATACAGGATTAAGGGAGAAATTTTTAAGAGTGAGCATAAGGAGAAAGAGCCATCTGAAAACAATGAAAAGAGAGAATAAAATTGTACAAATAACTCAGAGTCCAAGTGGAGATATCAACCTTCAATAGGAGGAAGAACGTGTTCTATCCTCATACTCAGGAAAGGAGAAATAGCTAGGAGTAGCACAGGTACCTTTTAAAGCTGGAAAGTAGGAAGGCAATAGATATCTTACTTGATTTTCTTCTTTTTTTTTAAATTTTATTTTATTTTTAAACTTTACATAATTGTATTAGTTTTGCCAAATATCAAAATGAATCTGCCACAGGTATACATGTGTTCCCCATCCTGAACCCTCCTCCCTCCTCCCTCCCCATACCATCCCTCTGGGTCGTCCCAGTGCACCAGCCCCAAGCATCCAATTTTCAATATTATGTACTCAGAATGGAGGTATAGAATTCAAGAGGAATGGCAAAATTATGACTAGTCCTTGAAATGAATGGGAATGGGAACTAATGAAAGGTAAAACCTACATGATAAAATTAATTTGTCAAAGTAGCTTTGGTTCTGGTGTATTGCTCTTTCCAAAGTTTTGTTTTGCAGATGTAGAACATTGAGCCATGAATGATTGCTAAGCAGTTTGCCTACTCTTAAATATCTTTTTTCACCCTTCTGTATTCTTTTTTTACCAATAGTCTTTATAGTATATTAGAAAACTATAGGGACAAGGATTAGTCCACCAAATCTCAGATATGCATAGCTGGCAACACTCCTTCTAATGTGGCAACGTATAATTTTAGGTCTGTGATTGGAAATATTGGGTCATGAGATAATGTAGTATAGAACATATAATATTCAGTGGGGTAAAAATGTAACAGCAAGCTGTGGGAAGATGAGAACACCATAGTGTCTAGGTTAGGAAAGGCAGATGGAGAAGGAACATGAAAGAGATCCAAGAAAGAAAGATATCAAATAGGGAGAAGATGATGTCAAGAATGAACCTCATATCTCAAGTTTTCTTAGAAACAACCCAGGATATGGCTAATGATGGCAGTATAATATTCATGGATAAGGTCTCAGAACTTTTAGAATGACTCACCTATAACAATGCTTTCCCAGGGCCAATCAATTTTTTCTTTAGAAGAAATAAGTGATAGAAAGTCCTGAAATTCCTGTGACAACATCTTATTCAGAAGCCCTCTGATTTTGAGATAATTAGTTTTTAAAAGAAAAGATTCTAAGCTGCAACTGTGATGAAGAATTGGGAAAAAGGCTTGACTTCAGAAAGGTCTATCCACTTAACACCGAGCCTGATGAAGTTTCTATTGCTTGGTGCTAGAATTTTCCCATGAAAATTCTATTTCATGGATTTGGTTTTTTTTTTTTTTTTTTTTTTTTTTTTTTTTTTTTGAGGGAGTTTGCAACTGAGCCAAACTTGGGGGAATAGTAATTTTTACTTTTCAGGAGAAAAGTATATGAATTTCTTTTAATCAAGGAATCATCAAAAATAGGTTGTATAAAATACTCATGACTTTTTTTTCTCTATAAATTACTGTATTTTAATGAAAGGAGTATGTCAAGGCTGTATATCATCACCCTGCTTATTTAACTAATATGTAGAGTATATCATTCAAAATGCCAGGCTGGATGACTCACAGGCTGGAATCAAGATTGCTGGGAGAAATATCAACAACCTCAGATATGAAGATGATACCACTCTAATGGCAGAAAGTGAAGAAGAACTAAAGAGCCTCTTGATGAAGGTGAATGAAGAGAGTGAAAAAACTGGCTTAAAACTCAACATTCAAAAAACGAAGATCATGGCATCTGGTCCGATCATTTCATGGCAAATAGGTGGAGAAACAATGGAAACAGTGACAGATTTTATTTTCTTGGGCTTCAAAATCAATGTAGCCAGTGACTGTAGCCAGGAAATTAAAAGATGGTTGCCCCTTAGAAGAAAAGCTATGGCAAACGTAGACAACATATTAAAAAGTAGAGACATCACTTTGCCAAAAAAGGTTTGTCTAGTCAAAGCTATGTTTTTTCCAGTAGTCATGTATGGATTTAAGAGCTGGACCATAAAAAAGGCTGAGCGCTGAAGAATTGATGCTTTTGAACTATGGTATTGGAGAAGACTCTTGAGAGTCCCTTGGATTCCTAGGGGATCAAATCAGTCAACCCTAAAGGAAATTAACACTAAAGCACCCTACTCCAGTACTCTTGCCTGGAAAATCCCATGGATGGAGGAGCCTGGTAGGCTGCAGACCATGGGGTCGCTAAGAGTCGGACATGACTGAGAGACTTCACTTTCACTTTTCACTTTCATGCATTGGAGAAGGAAATGGCAACCCACTCCAGTGTTCTTGCCTGGAGAATCCCAGGGACGGGGGACCCTGGTGGGCTGCCGTCTATGGGGTCACACAGAGTCGGACACAACTGAAGCGACTTAGCAGCAGCAGCAGCAGCATTCATTGGAAGGACTGATGCTGAAGTTGAAGCTCCAATATTTTGGCCATATGATGTGAAGAGCCAACTTGTTGGAAAAGACTCTGATGCTGGGAAAGATTGAGGGCAGGAGGACAAGGGGGTGATGGAGGATGAGATGGTTGTTTGGCATCACTGACTCAATGGAAATGAGTTTGAGCAAACTCTGGGAGATAGTGAAGGGCAGGGAAGCGTGGTGTGCTGCACTTCATGAAGTCGCAAAGATTCAGACGTGACTTAGTGACTGAACAACAACATCAATGACTTGATACTCACTTTCACAGAATTGGATAATAAGCATTTTCAAAGTTGAATCAATGATTTTATTCTCTCAGAAGACTATTTTTGACCAATAAGACTTAACATATATTTAGTGTTGGACATTGTTCTAAGTGCTTTACGTGTTTTAAATTGTTTAATCCCCGAAATTACTCTATGAGTTAGAGACTGTCATCCTTATTTTATGAATGTGGAAACTGAGCCATATATTTTATTTTTTAATTTTTTAAAATTATTTTTCTTTGAAATACATTTGATTTACAATGTTATGTTAGTTTCTCCTGTACAGCAAAGGGAGGCAGTTATACATACACATATATTCACGTTTTAGATTCTATTCCCACATAGGTCATTACAGAGTACTGAATAGAGTTCCCTATGGCTATTCAGTAGGTTCTTATTAGTTATTAATATTTATTCTAATTAGAGTAGTATGTACACGTAAATCCTAATCTCCTAATTCATTCCTCTTCCCCTTTCCCCTCTGGTAACCACAAGTTTATTTTCTACATCTATACCTCAACTTCTGTTTTGTAAATAGGCTCATTGGTACCATTTCTTTAGATTCCAAATATAAGTGGTAAATGGTATTATTTTTTCGTGCCTGACTTACTTCAGTCAGTATGACAATCTCTAGGTCCGTCTATGTTTCTGCAAGTGGCATTATTTTATTCTTTTTATGGCTAAGTAATACACCATTGTATATATGTACCACCTTTTCTTTGCACATTCCTTGTTGATGGATGTTTGGATTTCTTCCATGTCGTGGCTATTGTAGACAGTGCTCCAGTGAGCACTGAGGTCTATGTATTCTTTTGAATTATGGTTTTCTCCAGCTATATACTCAGGAGTGGGATTGAAAGATCATGTTGTAATTCTATTTTTAGTTTTTTTTTAAGATCATTTTTCTTAGTCTTTACTGAACTTGTTACAAGATTGCTTCTTTATGTTTTGGTTTTTTGGTCATGAGAATTGTGGGATCCTAGCTGCCCAACCAAGGTCAAAGCTACACCCCTTGCCTTAGAAGGCAGTCTTACCCACTGGACCACCAAGAAAGTCCCTATTTTTAGTTTTTAAAGGAATATGAATAGTTTTCTCTATAGTGACTGTACCAATTTATTCTACCAACAGTGTAGGAGGGTTCTATAGATTTTTTAAAACTTTATAATTGTCATAGCCAGCACATAGTAAAGCTTCAAACCCAATTGCATTGATGTACTCATGGAAGATACCCCACCATATCTTGTTCACTGCCTGCTTCCTTGGATATTATCCATTGCCTGTTATGAAGAATCTCCCCACTTGTAGCTTAGACTGTCTGCTTTTCATCTTTATTCTCCTGGTGCTGTGATTCTCAAACTTTAGTGTGCTTAGAATCAAGAGATCTTTGAAAGAAATTAGATTCCAGGATCCCAACCCCAGAAATTCTAATTCTAGAAGTCTGAATGTTTGCCATAAATTCGTGCTCTAAACAGACTTCCCAGATAACTCTGAAGCACATGGTCTGTGGGTCACACTTAAGAACTACACTAGGGAATGGAACTAATTTTAGATTCTGGTCCTTTCTGGTGTGTCCTGCTATAAAAAAACTGGGGCCTGATGAGTTAAATTCCACAGTTAACATTGTGTAAGTTTTTTTTATGACCAAAAATGAAATGGGTAATTTTCGTAGTTATATTAGTAATCTAAGGGCTTTTAGAAGGCCTTCTACTTTTATTAGACATTTTAATTATGTAAATATGTTGGCTGAACCTTGCTCTTTTTTGTGAAATCTTTAAAGTTTTATATATAGTAGACAGTCCTGGCCAAAATCATGACATTATAGCTTACCCAAATGTTAACTTGGGGAACACATTAAGTGAAATATCATGAATTTACTATTCTTTCCCCTTACTGTTGTGCTTTTAAAACTATAACTGTTATGTATTTATACCATTATGTATATATTTCATAGTTACATATGCATTGAAGTAATCCATTTCTACTTAGTCACTTTTCACCTTTCATTTCATTTTAAAAATAAAGGTGTATATTTTTATCAAGATCAGGAATCCAGTCTCTATTTAGTGTTGAAGTAGTCTGCAGGGGAATTACGAGTTATTTCTTAATATCAATGATCACCTCTCAATAGAGCTCTATGGTGGTAAATATCACATTTTTGAATTTGGGTGGTAGCAGTGGTAATTGGATGCCAGGCATTTAAGAATTTCATTCTAGTGTGGAAGGATAGAGCATGAACCAGGTAAGGTAGGTGCTGAGGAAATTAATCAGCCTCTATAAGCTGTTTCTCATAAGGCGGTAGGTTGGTCAAATGCACAGTGCATAACATGTGAGGCAGGTGTAGACTGGACCATCCAAAATACCATCACGATAACTGACTGGTATCAGGCTGATCCTGGCCTAGCAACAGAAAATGTTCTGGAAGCAATAATACTTGAAATCAGATTGATGAAGACATTGCTGATGTAGGTGATCTGTCCATTCAAGACAGAATACCAGTTGAATTCTGATAAAAACAGCAAGAATTTGATGTGATTATAGTGGTAAAAAAAGGAGTTTAGAGACTATAAGTACTATAAATAACTATAAGTAACCCAGGACTCACCTCAATCTAATTCTAGATAGATATTGATATATTTATCTTACTACAGATTATTTAGAAGTCATGATTGGTGATTTGGACTGCCAGAAAAGGCTTGTTGGCAGATATATGTGAGAATCTGGGAAACAGAATTGAATGACATGATGACAGAATCTTTTTCTTGCCACCAGTAAATTAATAACATAGCTTTAAAAAAATTATGGCATTTCCTCCAATACTTCTAAGCTCTAAGGAGACAATCAAATTATAATGCACTATGATGAATAAAATACTTATACATATGTAAGTCTGTGCGTGTGTGCGTGCACACATGTGCTAAGTCACCTCAGTCATGTCTGACTCCTTTGCGACCCCATGGACTGCAGCCCATCAGGCTCCTCTGTCCATGGAATTCTCCAGGCAAGAATACTGGAGTGGGTTGCAATACCCTTCTCCAGGGGACCTTCCCGACCCAGGGATTGAACATGAGTCTCCATTGCAGGCAGATTCTTTACTGTAAACACACACATAACAGACAAAGTAAAAGGAAATAAGGAAGAAAAATAAAATGGGATTACAGGAAAAGTAAATAGATTCCCACATATGCTATAACTTTTTCATTATGTGTCAAGGTAGGACAACAAATCAATTCTAAGTTTCCTAATAGTCAAAACAAAGCTGGAATTAGGACAAATTGGATGAATCATGTTCAGATGTTAAGACATAACTGCTTGAGGGGAGGCCCTGGCCTTGAAGTCTAGAGAAAATTTATTCCAAACTTGTTATAATAGAGCTATAGACTGAAATAGTGGATAATAAGATTTTCTTACAGGATCATCAAACTAAAGCATAATTTAATAAAAAGGATTATATGGAAGGCCCAGATAGTGTAGCCTGGATTGTTTCTTGGATGACACATATAGGAGCCAAATAGAATTGCACCTTCTTTAGGCCATGCTCCACAAGGGCATCTCTGGCAGACAGACAGAGCTGATAACTTCTGGAAAAACCCTTGAGTGGAGCTATTCTATAGTGATGGAGGAAAGATTCCTATTCTTAAGTTCAGTTCAGTTCAGTTCAGTCGCTCAGTCGTGTCCGACTCTTTGCGACCCCATGAATTGCAGCACGCCAGGCCTCCCTGTCCATCACCAACTCCCGGAGTTCACTCAGACTCACGTCCATTGAATTGGCGATGCTATCCAGCCATCTCATCCTCTGTCGTCCCCTTCTCCTCCTGCCCCCAAATATCTACTAAATGGAGGATAGATTTCTCATAATTTTATTAAAATTAAGAAGTTTAACTAAAACACTGTATTAAAGAGATAACTTTCGTAGGCCTAGCCACAGGCACAGTCAAAAGTGTTTAAAACTGGACTCAGTCTTCCCTTGGCTCCAAAATTTGAACAAATGAAAGAACTGCTGCTGCTGCTGCTAAGTCACTTCAGTCATGTCCGACTCTTTGCGACCCCATAGACCACAGCCCACCAGGTTCCCCCGTCCCTGGGATTCTCCAGGCAAGAACACTGGAGTGGGTTGCCATTTCCTTCTCCAATGCATGAAGGTGAAAAGTGAAAGTGAAGTCGCTCAGTCCTGTCCGACTCTTAGCGACCCCATGGACTGCAGCCTACCGGGCTCCTCCGTCCATGGGATTTTCCAGGCAAGAGTACTGGAGTGGGGTGCCATTGCCTTCTCCGAATGAAAGAACAAGGACTTCAAATTCCAGTTCTTAGAGAATCTGTGAGACTGTTGTCATTGGTCATTTTCCTCTGTGAAAATAATTAAATGCTTATTGAGGCTGTAAACAAATTTCACTAGGATATCTAATTTTAAGTACAGTAGTGTGGGTCAGTGACAATACAGATTAAATTACTGTTCAGTAAGTAAGGGAGATTATATCAATTCATATGACAGATAGCTGTCAAAATTATGATAGCCAGCTTCCCAGGTGGTGCTAGTGGTAGAGAATCCACCTGCCAAGCAGGAGAAGAAAGAGACATGGGTTTGATCCCTGGATTGGAAAGATCCCCTGAAGTAGGAAATGGCAATCCACTCCAGTATTCTTGTCTGAACATTTCCATGGACAGAGGATCCTGTTGGGCTGCAGTCCATGGGGCTGCAGAAAGTGGACGTGACTAAGCACACACAAAGAGTAAAATAATACAAATAATGAACATTCTTTCTGCTATTAGTTAGCTCACAAGGCTCTTCAACTGCTGAGGCCTGCCTGGGTCTATATATTATATTCCTAGCACTGAGGAGAGCACTTAATTATTCTTTTAGGAGTTATATATGGATAGACAGCATATGTTGGATTATCTACCACATGTAAGTGGTGTGTATACTCTAATACCATGACAATGAAAGGATATAATAATGGTGACCATTTATTGGTATTTACTATTTTACTATATACTTGAAATCTGCTAAGCACATCATATACATTATTTCATTTAATCTTCAGCAACTATTTAGTTGATAAAATTTAGTGTAAGTGTGTTGGCTTCCCAGGTAGATCAGTTGGTGAAGAATCTACCTGCAATGCAGGAGACCCTGACTCGATTCCTGGATTAGGAAGTTCCCTTGGAGAAGGGCTACCCACTCCAGTATTTTCTGGCTTCCGGGGTCAGACACAACTGCACCACTCAGCACAGCACAGCAGCATAAATGCGCTAGTTGCTCAGTTGTTTCCAACTCTCAACTCTTTGTGACCCCATGGACTGTAGACCACCAGGATTCTCTGTCCATGGGATTCTCCAGCAAGAATACCAGATTGGGTTTCTATTTCCTTCTCCATGGGATCTTCTCAGCCCAGGGATCGAACCTGTGTCTCATGTCTCCTGCATTGGCAGGCAGGTTCTTTACCCCTAGCGCCACCTGGAAATATTAAGTATAATTGTCCTTAATTTACAGTTATAGAAAGAGAAGTTTAAATTTTAAACAGCTTATCTACATTCCCACCGCTACAAAGTAGAACATTCACCCCTGTGGACTTATTCCAAAGCCTGTGTTCTTTCCTCTTCACCAGCAGTATTTGGCTTTGCTTTTCAGTTTCAGCATCTACAAACTGTAGGTCTCAGATCAGAGTGCAGATCAAAGGGTTTTGGCCACTCTCAGAACGGAATGGTATTGCCAGACCCAAGGGTAGCCAATTGCTAGGATAGGGGGTGGGGTTGCCTCACAAATTTCTGGGCAAATGATTGTTTATTATAATCAACCTGGTAGATTCGATTTTTTGATTCAATTTTCAAATATATTTTCCATGTACATTCAGAATCCTTGATAATTAATATATGATCTAGATCTTTTAAATAATTTTATAGACTATGAATTATGCTTTATTGTTAAATTAAAAATTTTAAAGTTTTTGAATTATTAAAGTACTTCATTTATCTTTTTAAAATCTACAATTATATTCATTAAAATAATTTTTTGGGCTGCACAGCTTGCAGAATTTTAGTTCCCTCACTAGGGATTGAACATAGGGCCGTAGCAGTGAATGTGCTGAGTCCTAACCATTGGACAGCCAGGAAATTCCCAAGAACTTTATATTTCTTAATGCATCTTTAAAGTATCATTATCTATGACTTACTTGATTTGGGGTTCTTTGTTGAGGTTCATCACTGATGTGATAGACTTTCAATGAACAATTCTGATTCACATTACGGCAATCTAGTTTACAAAATGATTTCCAGGAAGACATTATGATAAATAAACAGGAGTTGCTTGTACATTTTGTCTTCATGGTGTAACCCTTGGCATCATGCAAAACTGTCTGCTCTAAAGATATACTATTCACACACACAAAAATGTAAGGATGAAAAATGTTTGTGTATATATACTGTTAAAAAAATAACTCTCTGCAGTTGTTAGTTTTATGCTTTAGAAACAAACTCTGAAAGGTACTGATAAATTGCCTTAAGGCAGTTTTTCTTTTAGGCAGTATATCCTAATTCATTTCTAGTGTGGAGTCATACATTCTCCTTCACTTCATGACAATACTGCCCTAGTGTCTGAGATCTTGGAACTACATGGAAAGATTAATCAGATAAGGCTTCTTGGAGGAGCAAACTTTTTTTTTTTTATTGATGTATAGTTGATTTACTATATTAGTTTCTGGTATACAGCAAAGTGGTTCAGATTCTATTCCTTTATAGTTTATTACAGGATATGAAATATAGTTCCTTATGCTATACAGTAAAACCTTGTTTTTTTTAATCAGTTCTATATATATAGTTTATATCTGCTAATCTCGAATTCCTAATTTATCCCTCCATCCTCCCTTTCCCCTTTGGTCTTCATGTTTGCTTTCTGTCTGTAAATCTGTTTCTGTTTTGTAAATAAGTTTATTGTTTCATTATTTTTAAATACCACATATAAGTGATATCATATGATATTTGTCTTTCCCTAAAACTGCTTCACTTAGTACAATAATCTCTAGGTCCATCCGTGTTGCTGCATGTGACGTTTATTTCATTATTTCAAAGGCTGAGTATTATTCCACTGTATATCTGTGCCACATGTTCTTTATCCATTCTTCTGTCGATGGACATTTAGGTTGCTTCCATGTCTTGGCTATTGTAAATAGTGCTGCAATGAACTTCAGGATGCATGTATCTTTTCAAATGAGAGTTTTCTTGGGATATACACCCAGGAGTGGTGTTGCTGGATCATATGGTAACTCTGTTTTTAGTTCTGAAGAAAACTCCATACTGTTCTCCCTAGTAGCTGCACCAGCTTACATTCCCACCAACAGTGTAGGAGGGTTCCCTTTTTCTCCACACTTCTTGGAGGAGGAAACTTTTACGTTAGATCCTGAAACCATTGGTAAAGAAGGATATTTCATGGGATGCAAGTAAAGACTGGAATTTAAAAACTCTGGGATGTCAAGGAGGAGGAACACTGGGATAAGTTACATATCAGGAGTTAAGAAAGATGGGAGGGAGCTGTGGCTGCTGCTGCTGCTGCTGCTGCTGCATTGCTTCAGTCGTTTCCAACTCCGTGTGACCCCATAGATGGCAGCCCACCAGGCTCCTCTGTCCATGGGATTTGCCAGGTAAGAGTACTGGAGTGGGGTGCCATTGCCTTCTCCATGCAATGGCTAGTAATGCAAAGTCTTGAGTAAAAGACTGAAGCATTTAAATTGGATTTACAGGCAGTGGAAAATTATGTGCTTACATGTTTTTGTGTAGCAGCTGCAGTGAAAACAAATTAAAGACTAATTTGTGTGACACAGATGATAAGAGTAACAGAGAGTTGTTCAATAAACTTCAAGTTTATTCAAGTTCCTCTATTTGGCACTAAGATATAGCAATGAATAAAAGATAATTCCTTTCTTCAATTCACTTTTGTCATAGTCTTTTAAAAGGAGACTGGAGTATATGTAATACGAAGAGAGGTATGCTAGAAGAACAAAAAGAAATTTGAAAAATTTAATTTGAGGAATTGAGGATCATTTAATGGAGGAGGTGACTTTTATTCTAGTCTTTGAAGAATTAGTAGGATTTCAATAGGCCTGGAAAGACATTCTAGGTGGAAGGACCAGGACTGGCCAGTGGAGGGGTCAACAGACACAGGGCAGTTGGTTAATGCAATGGAAGGAATATGTGAGCTATTAAGAGGTATTTTAAATCCATTGTAAAATCACAGTGTCTTTAGATCTACTTGTCAATCAAGGCTGGGTAAATGGGAATATTTACCAAACAAAATATTCAGTTTGACAATGACTTTCTTCCTGCACTCTTTTGTTATATGAGAATTATGAGGTAATTGAAAAATAAAATTGTAAAGTGTCAATAAAGCTAGATAGGCTAGTATCACAATATCTTAAACATATAAAGCAATTTAAAATGTATACAGTGTCTTTACATACATTTTCGAATTCCATTCTCTCAAAAACCTACTCTACTTCATACAAGGGAATTTAGATTTAGGAACACTTTCTCAGGATTACTCAGTTGGTAAGTGGGGTGGAAGGATTTGGACCCAGGTTACTGTTGTCAAGTCTAGTCTTGTTATATCACAGATGCAAATGACAGAGAAATACCCATCAGAAATTGTGTAAGTGGAGAGGCAATATAGACAAGAATACAAAAACTTACTTGAAAATCTCATCAACCAATGGAACAGAGTAAATGCTTTCTTTTTAAAATCAGAATTATAAAAAAGAGAGTTTTATAATTCTGATTTTAAAAAGAAAGCATTTACTCTGTTCCATTGGTTGATGGGCTAGTTATGAAAAAGCCAACTGCTGAGATATACCATTAAACTGCTCTATCTGAATTTGAAATCAGTTCGTCTGGTCATGCCCCATTTAGTTGCTATCTGAATGGACAATGGTGAGCCTATCTTTTCTACTGAATAGAAATGAATGGACTCTTATTAAAAGGCATGTGTATTCTATCAAGCTCATGTTTTCTCCTAATTTTATTACAAGGACAAAAGAGAGAAAATAATTCTTCAAGGGATTATTGTAGGATGTTTAGAAAAAGAGAAAAACAAATGCAACACTACTATCTTTCATTATACAGTCATCTTTTAAAACCAAAAGCAAGGAATTTCATGTGTTTTATTCATGGTCTTATCAATCTTCACAATGTTCCTGTAAGTCACTTAGGTGGTAAGAGTTTCTGTTAAGAGGAGAAGAAATTTAATATGTTTATTCATTGAGAGAAAAAAGATACATGGAGACAAGAGACTTGCAAGAAGAACACTTTAGTTTGAAACATTACACATAATAACAAGGAATAAAGAATTATCCAAGGAAAGAAAAAATTACATCTAACTATTGGAATATGGAAATGTTTTCTCATAATAAGTGAAAATAGAAAATAAATCATAGTGAAGATTAAAAATAGAAAAATTCATGACACTTCAGCTAAATTCAATAAGCATTTATTGAATGTCTAATGAATTTAAACTTTAATCATTTTCTGTTTCTATAGTTATGTTGAAAAATGTTGTTCTTTAAATGCTAAGTATTAAAAATATTTTTTAAATGCTGAAGAAGTTTCCCTGAAATTATGAGCAGTATATGAAGATGAGCTTTAATAATGATTCTGGTTGTGAATGGTTGTAAGGTAGGAGAAGTAATAAAAATTCTTAGGAGGACTTTTGCTGAATCATTGCATAAATCACCAAATAGTGAGAGAGTCAATTCCTAGGCAGATTGAAAAGAAGTACAGGGTCTCCAAGGAGGAGAAATGGGTCTAGGACTCTCAAAGTGGAGATAGGGGTCTGGAATTCTCAAGGAGGTGGAAAGGACAAACTTTTTTTGTCTACATTCCTTAGTCTTAGTCAATTACACAACTCAGTTTAAATTCTGTACTAGGGATTATAGGAGAAGGCAATGGAACCCCACTCCAGTACTCTTGCCTGGGAAATCCTATGGATGGAGGAGCCTGGTAGGCTGCAGTCCATGGGGTAGCTAAGAGTCGGACACGACTGAGTGACTTCACTTTCACTTTTCACTTTTATGCATTGGAGAAGGAAATGGCAACCCACTCCAGTATTCTTGCCTGGAGAATCCCAGGGACTGCGGAGCCTGGTGGGCTGCCGTCTGTGGGGTTGCACAGAGTAGGACACAACTGAAGCAACTTAGCAGCAGCAGCAGCAGGGATTATATAACAACAGTGTATCTTGCTTGAGGACGGTTTCTCCTTCCTGAAAACCTTCTGACTAATCCTGATATTTTAGAATGTATATTATGGGAGTGGATCTGGTAGGATCTTTCCTTTGTTAAATTCTAAACTTGTTATCCTAAAATGTAAATTGTGGGAATGGGTCTGGTAAAATTTTCACAAACTTGATACATTCTTTTGATTCATTGTAATAACTAATTAAAAGGTATATAACTCCATTGCTAACACTATCAAGGGGGTATTCTTTTTGCCCACTTCTGATGTCTATGTCAGAAGCTTTCTCTATCTCTTTTATACTTCAGTAAAACTTTATTACACAAAAGCTATGAGCCATCAAGCCTTGTCTCTGGCCCAGTTGAATTCTTCTCTGGAGGCCAAGAATTCCAGCGTCTTTTGTGGTTCAGCAACAACCTTTCAATAGGAAACAAACACAAGGATAGACTCTGTACCTAGGTACAGACTAAGGAAAAGTGTTAAAGGACAGATTGTGATTAGCTATTCATTTTCACTATGCAGAAAATGAACAGAAAATCAATTAAGTCATGACATGAGGAATTTTTAGTTGATACTTGAAAAGATTTTCCAACAATGATTATCACCTAATATGACCCTATATTGGGCTTTTATTAAGGTAGGTTTTGGAACATTCTTTAAGTGATAAAGAAGGGAGATCAGATCAGTCCCTCAGTCATGTCTGACTCTTTGTGACCCCACCCCATGAATCACAGCACACCAGGCCTCCCTGTCCATCACCAACTCCCGGAGTTCACCCAGACTCACGTCCATCGAGTCAGTGATGCCATCCAGTCATCTCATCCTTTGTCGTCCCCTTCTCCTCTTGCCCTCAATCCCTCCCAGTATCAGAGTCTTTTCCAATGAGTCAACTCTTCGCATGAGGTGGCCAAAGTACTGGAGTTTCAGCTTTAGCATCATTCCTTCCAAAGAAATCCCAGGGCTGATCTCCTTCAGAATGGACTGGTTGGATCTCGTTGCAGTCCAAGGGACTCTCAAGAGTCTTCTCCAACACCACAGTTCAAAAGCATCAATTCTTCGGTGCTCAGCCTTCTTCACAGTCCAACCCTCACATCCATACATTACCACAGGAAAAACCATAGCCTTGACTAGATGAACCTTTGTTGGCAAAGTAATGTCTCTGCTTTTGAATATGCTGTCTAGGTTGGTCATAACTTTCCTTCCAAGGAGTAAGCGTCTTTTAATTTCATGGCTGCAGTCACCATCTGCAGTGGTTTTGGAGCCCAGAAAAATAAAGTCTGACACTGTTTCCCCATCTATTTCCCATGAAGTGATGGGACCGGATGCCATGATCTTCATTTTCTGAATGTTGAGCTTTAAGCCCACTTTTTCACTCTCCACTTTCACTTTCATCAAGAGGCTTTTGAGTTCCTCTTCACTTTCTGCCATAAGGGTGGTGTCATCTGCATATCTGAGGTTATTGATATTTCTCCCGGCAATCTTGATTCCAGCTTGTGTTTCTTCCAGTCCAGCGTTTCTCATGATGTACTCTGCATGCAAGTTAAATAAGCAGGGTGACAATATACAGCCTTGACATACTCCTTTTCCTATTTGGAACCAGTCTGTTGTTCCATGTCCAGTTCTAACTGTTGCTTCCTGACCTGCACACAGGTTTCTCAAGAGGCAGATCAGGTGGTCTGGTATTCCCATCTCTTTCAGAATTTTCCACAGTTTATTGTTATCCACACAGTCAAAGGCTTTGGCATAGTCAATAAAGCAGAAATAGATGTTTTTCTGGAACTCTCTTGCTTTCTCCATGATCCAGCGGATGTTGGCAATTTGATCCCTGGTTCCTCTACCTTTTCTAAAACCAGCTTGAACATCAGGAAGTTCACGGTTCACATATTGCTGAAGCCTGGCTTGGAGAATTTTGAGCATTACTTTACTAGCGTGTGAGATGAGTGCAATTGTGCGGTAGTTTGAGATAGGGGTGTATAATTCTGAGGATCATTAGCCTTAGTGTGTTTGTATGTGTGTGTGTGTATTTTAAACTATTTTCTAAGAGATTTTTCAGTTCATTGTTTAATTCCATTAATTCGTGGATTGTTGTTCTCCTCAACTTCTTTCTTTAGCTTTTCTGAGTCCACGAGTCTAGGGAAAAAAATTTGGGAAAATGTCATGTTAAAATTTGTTGTTCCAACCAATCCAAAGTGTGTCCAAAACAATTGATGAAACATGGAAAATCTATTACTCAGTATGTATTTTGTACGTAGTGTGACATGTCTCCAAATTTTAAATTAGGCTAAGATGTCTTCCCTTTATGTCTGTTGGAAGCTCAAATTCTTTCAAGCCTGCTAGTTCCTCACTGTCAGGGAAAAAGGCTTTCTAGCTGATAGTGACTTGATCATCTGGTAGTATATATCCCTTCTAGAAGCATATAGATTTTTAAAAGAGAACTTGATAGGGATAAGGCAATAATCAACCTAAAAGAAAGAAGCTCTAAAATTTCTGCTAGAGGGAGAAGGGAAGCCAGTATGGACAGAAGTCCTTTTAATCACACTATAAAGTGACTACCTGTATTTATGGTGGACACAGGAGCAAGACATAATAAAATAGGAAATTTATAATGTGACCAGGAGAAAATGACTGGAAAGAGTGAAAAAAATCCCAAAAGGAAAGCTGAGGAAAGTCAGGTGAACTGATTATGGGAGAGAGAGATAAAGAGAATAAAAAATAGATTGTAAAGGACTATGTATTGTTGTATAGTAGCCAAAGGCAGTGTCTATATGTTACTAAACAATTTCATGTGAAAGTTAAATTATTGTTTTCCATTTTTTAGACTTAACATTCAGTTCAGTTCAATTCAGTTCGGTCGCTCAGTCGTGTCCGACTTTTGCGTATTAAAAATTTTCCATTTTCTCTTCTTTTCAGTCTCCTTTCTCACTTCCCATCTGCCTTTGTGTTTCTTCCCATTGGATTCCAGTCTGTCTGTGTATCTATCTTTCTCCTTCTTGTTCTTCAACTCTATGTGTTTTGAAATTTGATCAGTTGTGTCTGACTCTTTGTGACCCCATGGACAGTAGCCCACCAGGCCCCTCTGTCCATGGAATTCTCCAGGCAAGAATACTGGAGTGGTTTGCCATTTCCTTCTCCCTATGAGTTTAATTCTTATATCAATGCCTTCAAGATGTTACAGGTTAAAGTTGATTATATTCTTCATAACAATAGCTTCTTCTTGAGAATTCGAGTTCAGTTCAGTTCAGTTCATTTCAGTCACTCAGTCATAGCCAACTCTTTGCGACCCCCTGGACTGCAGCATGCCAGGCCTCCCTGTCCATCACCCACTCCCAGAGTTTACTCAAACTCATATCCTTCAGAGTCAGTGATGCCATCCAACCATCTCAACCTCTGTCATCCCCTCTTCCTCCTGCCTTCAGACATTCCCAACATCAGGGTCTTTTCCAATGAGTCAATTCTTTGCAGCAGGTGGCCAGAGTATTGGAGTTTCAGCTTCAGCATCAGTCCTTCCAATGAGTATCCAGGACTGATTTCCCTTAGGATGGACTGGTTTGATCTTGTGGTCTAAGGGACTCTCAAGAGTCTTCAACACCACAGTTCAAAAGCATCAATTCTTTGGCACACAGCTTTCTTTACAGAATGTGAGTGAGAACCTCAAATTATTTGATCAGTGTTTTTCCAACTTTGAAAAAATTACATATTTATTAAAATGTAGACCTATTGATTAAGAATCTTTGGTAATGATTGTGCTGATGATCTATGTGCTAGATCCTATAATTTTTAACAAATTTACATGAAGAGTTTTATATACTTTAATACTTGAGATACATTACTGTAAAGAAATACAAACTTAAAAGTAATACATTTTAATGATTTTAGGTATACATCCTTTTTGGAATACCAATATTAAGTGTTGAAGCCAGAAAAATGAAGCTGGATGGTATTTTGAGGACTGCTTTCAGAAGACAACAAACAGGTTAAGGTGAATGTGTTACTGTTTTCTACATTCTCCTTACTGCTGTGGAAAAAAAATCATGACAATGCTGAATGCTTAGCTTCTTTCAGTGATACCACTCATAAGAATGTCAATACAAATTTAATAATTATTTTTCCTGTCCTTTTTTTTTTTTCTATCTTGCACATCTTTCATCACCCTGCCTCTTTCCCTACAAAATTTTTCTCCCTGAAAATTAAGCTCTGCTTTCATTACTTTTGTGATTATGCAAAGGTTATTTAGGAAAAAATCTTTTATAAAAGTTTTACACATTTATTTTACTTTTGACAGTATTCTCAAAAACTAGAATTGGTTACTGCTACCTCAATGAAATTATCATTCTGTAAATGCTTCAAATGTGATTTCCAAGCAGTTTGATTGCTTATTGAATTCTGAGTATAACAGAACATTAATTATTTCTTTTTGAGGAAAGGGAATGTTTAAATCGCCTGAAGCTAGATTGTTTTTTCATCTAAACCTTTACAGTGGCTGAGATTAATTGCATTTTCAAACTGCAGGGTCTGGCCATGTGATGAAGCCATGGCCAACCAATTTCTCCATCAGTTTGCTAATGAATTAAAGGGTCATTTTTTGATAAGCCCTATAATCTTCTCTTACATTAGATTGAAGGATTAGATTTTCCTCTAATTCTTTTAAAATGATAATTAGCTAAAGAAAAAGTATTGAGGACTGAATATCCATGCAAAGTGATTCTATTGGTTTTCATAACTACAGTAGATGAAAGTGAAGGCCTTTTCAAGCATACATGGACTTTGGTGAAATATGATATGTACGGTTGTGATATTTTACCTATCTCATGTAATATTATAAGCTTATTACTTTGGAAGAAAGATTTCATATCCTTATGGGTCCCCAAGGTAGTCTCTTCTACCAAAGAAAGAACATAAAACATTAGTTCAGCCTCTTGGTTTATAAACTGTACAGCTTTGAGTATATTGTTAGCATTTTAAAAACAAGAAAATGCTAATTATAAAGAAGCTTTATGAGTTGTGGCTGAATGCAAAAATTAGTTAATTTGGGAAATATGTTGGCTCCATCCTGTAAGCTAATTATCCACATCTTATTAAGATTGGATGTATTTCTATTGCAGAGTTCTTTCTTGGTAGTTGGCTTGGGATAGTTCCATACTGGTAGAGGGAAACAGAGAATTAAAATAATTACCTGACTACTTCAACTGAAAAAGTGATTCTCCTTAAATATTCAGTTTAATGAGGCTAAAAAGTTGTTTAAGTGACTGCTGAGCCACTCTTTCCTCATCAGCACTCCATGGTCAACCAAATTCAGTATTCAGTGCAATTTTTGAAAAAGAAGAAATGAGGCCTTTAACAGGGATTACTAGACAAAGAATTAGAGAAAAGGTAACATTCTAGTTAGAATACCAGCTACTTATGCCCCCAGTTTCCCACACGAGCCTCTGAAGCAGGTTTCTTACATGTGGCATGAGTTCTCTTGCATGGATGGGGCTGCCAGGACTTTGGGGATCTCCTGAAGACCATTATGGAACTGTTCCCAGGAGCCAGGCTTTATGTCTGAACTTTGCTCATTTTCTTCCCTGCTTTGTTGACTAGAATTGAGGTGTTCTCACTATTGCAAGTACCTGAAGCTTTTACATAAGACATGGGGCTTATTTCCCACTGACTTTTGAATGTAAAAAATGATGTTAAACTGGAGGTTTTAATGGTGACATAGATATATCTGCAAGATATCCAAGAGGGTCATGAAACAGAGGACACTGTAGGAAGTTTAAAATGAAGTTTACAAACCTTCAGAATGTTTCTCTTCCCATGGGGCATGCTCCTCTTCATTTATGTTATGAGAGAAGGGATTCAAGGAGTTTATCAGGAAAGCTTGATTGGATATCTGTCGGCAAATGAAACAAGGAGGACTTTAGGTTCACTAGGTTCATTAGGTTCTGTTCTGGATGTAAAGGTTGAGGCAATGTTTTCCTGGACTGGAGTGGGCCACAAGCTAAAGCGAGCTAGAATGGAGTGTTCCTAATACTACCTCTAGGGCAGCCCAGAGGGCAATCAAGAGAAGTTAGAAGTGACTGCTGAGTTAGTAGAGACTGAGAAGAATAGAAACGCTGGAAGAGGTTAGGTTCACTTGGAATAAGAAACCACCTCTAAGTGTCCACTCTAATGCTGGACATTTCCGAAGAATCCACAAATTGGTTCCATTAGAGAAAGTCAGATGTAAACATTTGTTGTATCAAGAGAGGATGAAGCCAGTTCAGGACCATGTAGTCAACAAGTGCCAGGCAAATCACTGAGCTGGCTGTTTTCAGCCAAGGGCAGAGGATAAAGTAGCCCAATGAATACAGTAAATGGTGGTGGGAGACAAAAGCATGACATTGTATTCCAATTAAATTCCATTGGTCTTACTTGGTAAAAAATCATATGCATAACTCCTAAGACTTGCTTAATTAATCAGGAGTTAATGATTACTGCTTCAACTGTTTTAAGGAAGCAATGTTTAACACAAATAGAAATCAAAAATTTTAAATGTTTAACTGGTAAGAATTTTAATTGTCTTCATATAATAAAGCAACATAATCTAAACAAAACTACCTATGGTATACATTTTTTCAAGATGAATAATCATAAATCTAGTACTTTCTTACTTAATTTTGTCTTATCAAGTTTCCATTTTATTTTATTATAGTGTAAGTTAGCATATCATTTTTAAATGTAAGAAGACCTTTTTTTTTTTTAAATCCCCAAAACCTTTCAGTGACAGCAAGTGGGGAAGCCAGGAGACCCTGAAGCCAAGTCACTGCCAAGATCTTCCCCATGTGATATGTTGCATTCAAGTTGAATTGCTTAATTATTGAGTCATCCTCTCTGAGACTGGCATCTTGCAAGAACAAGATGGTAGTGGTTGTACTTGTTCCTGGTGTAGACTTTAATTTTGCTTTATTTTATACAAATCATTTTAGAAAAGTGAATGAAAGCAACACAAAATATGCATAATCTTTAAAAAGTATTCTGTGTAGAGTACTAATCTGAGGATCCGACAATGAGCTGACTACAGAGAGTTATTTTCAATTGCTCCACTCTGCTGTATTTTTAGTCTTGCAGTTTCTGTGATCATGTTCAAAGCCACTGCTATGGCTACTGTTGCCATTCTCCGTTTCCCCCTCCCCACACCCCACCCAGGATATTGACTAGAGTTCCCTGGGCGATACACTAGGACCTTGTTGATCATAAAACCATTCTCTTTGGATTATTTTCATCTTAGAATTCTCCTTGGTTTCCCTCAAGGGCTTCTTCCTCTATTTTGATTTCTCTGGGGTTCATTTCTTGATCTTTATGTTGGACACAGTTGCTGCTCTACTCAGATCCCTTTTACCTGCAGGTCACCCAGTTCCTCAGCTGTTGTTTGTGTTGGGTACTAATGGTTCACAGTTGACCCTGTTCTCTGAAGACTTGTCTGCATAGAGCTACCTGTCCTGGAAGTCATGATTTGCTCCCTTCCCAGAGTAGCCTGTACCTAACATCTCTGATGGGAGAAGGACTCCAAAAAACTGACTTTTGCCTCAAAATGGGGCCAACTCTGTAATACTTTGGTGGTTCAGACTTTACTGTGGGATTAAGATGAAGCTTGACTCCATCTGAGACTATATCCTCCTTAGCTTTCTCCCCCCTGTACAGCCCGCTTCTTCTACTCCCTTTTTCCTGAGAATACTCTTCAATAAATACTTTGAACGAGAATTCCTATCTTGGACTATTCCTAGGAAACCCAACCTGAGACAGTCATTTTAATCTCTCCATAGAGCTCCTCTCTAAGCAATCCCATGACTTCACCGAAAGCCAATATACTGCCTTTCAGACTAATATTCTCCCACTCATATCTCTTGTCTAAATTCCAGACTGAGAAGGACAACTGACTACTTTTTTAGATTTTGTTAAATTTAGGACTACCTCTTTTCACTGGGAGAGATTATATTTTGGTATTTTTAAATTGCAGTGAATTAGAAATTTTAGGATCATAGAAGTCTGAGGTCAACTGAAAGCTTCATATACTATTTGTGTGTTATATGTGTTAGTTGCTCAGTTGTGTCTGACTCTTTGCTACCCTATGGACTGTAGCCTGTCAGGGAAATGGTCTTGTGAGTATAACATATTCCTATGGACACATCAAGATTGTGCACAGCAGCATAAATCATATAGACTTGAGTTATGTATAGTTTCTGAAGTTTCCATCTTCTTGAGAAAGCCTATCAGTGTTCAAAAAAATGGAAGTGACATTATTATAGGGAACATCACTTCACTGAAATTAAAAAAAAAACCCAAATCATTCCAAACAATACTTTGATCATTCTTAGCAATAAGTTACTTGCTATAAGCCTCACAATACTGCTATGCTACAGCATAATACAGTTAATCTGCCTGCTAGAAGCCTTCCTTGAGATCCTTGGGCAGAGCTTAATTTGGCGAACAGACCTCTATTACAATCTCATCACATTACATTTCAATCATTCGTTTCCTTGTTTTGCATCCTCTCTTGTCCCTTGAGGATACTGATTGTATTTTTTCATCTTTTCTTGATTAATAGTAGATACTCAGTAAATATTACTTTTTGAAAGAATGTGAAAAATGAAGAGTGCAAGAAAAATAGAAAAAGAAGGATTCACAGGCTAGAGAAGAGTTGACTTAGCTTTTGACTATCAGTTATTAATTTATTGACTCTCAGCTCTTCATGCACCTTTCAATATATCCTTTGTATTAAGGAAATTCCTTCCCTATATCTCCTTTAAAGTGAGTATAATGTTAAGCTCCCACCCAGGACAGAACACTGGGCAGACATTGCAGGAGGAGGAAGCTGTCTTGCAGTTTCTTGTGTGGCAGTGGGGCTTGGTGGTATGGGTATCAGAACACTGGGTGCCTCTTGACCCAGCCATAGGCCCAAAACACGGTTCTTACAGCCTTGGCAGGGCCACCAGCTTCCCATAGTCATCTTGGCATGGAAGCCAGAGCTACCATGTGCCTGATTCTCTGAAGGCCTCTTCCTCCCACCAGCAACTCAGACTCCCATGTCACTGGTTGCTATTCACCTGCTACCCCACCTGTATTATGGAAGTTGCCTGTTTCTTGCCCAGCAACTCCAGACCAGCCCAGGCCTGATGGAACCAGTGAAATTCTTTATTATCCAGTGGCCAAACTACACCTTCTCCAAGTCTGAATGCCTTCCAAGTTTGGGCTTCCTTGGTGCTCTCCCTCTGCCCTAGGGTGCCATAGAGCATTTTCCTTGTATCTTATGGTTACTCTTTTATCATATGTAATACTTCTTTATGTTCATCTTCCCCCTTTAAACCTTCTGTGTGGTTTCTACATCCTCCTTGTATTCAGACTGCTGTAATCTGTGGTGCAGCATACCTTTGACAGGTTAGTCTAAGTGGCATACCTAAAACTAGATCCCCACATTTGTTTGTTTATCAAAATATATTGGAGCCTAAAGAAAAGTCAGAAAGAACTTTCACGATTTAATTCTTGGCCATAAAATTGTTGTATTTACTTTCATTCTAGTTAGTATTCCAGATTAGATATTTACAGGATTTTTGGTTTTGTTTTTGCTTAAGGCTTGTCATAAAACAACAGTTTTGACCTGTGAGCCTTATAGACATACTTAAAAGCAAATGGAGATGTGGCATCCACATGTGTAAAACTAAAGATATTTTATTCCTTCTGTTGGAAAGATTATTTTGGAATATTTGGAAAAAAAGACACTACCAAAATCAGATGTAGGCTAATCAAGAACATGAGAAAGGATACACAAAGCCAATCAAAGACATTGGAGAGAGTCATTAAGCTTGCTATGAATCTGTCAGATTTGACTATTTCAGTTTTTGCCTGCTATAGAAATGATGCTTTCAAGCAGCAGATTCAGTCTTTCTCAGTTCCCTAAGTATATCAGTTAAGATTCTTTTGCACATGACAGAAAATCAATCCTAACTGGCTTAAAAACTAAGAGAAATTTATTAGCTCACATAGCTTGAAAATCCAGAGAATAGTTTCATTTTAAGTGTGGTTTGGTCAGGGGATCAAACAGTGTCATCAGGACTTCATCCTCCTCTTTCCTTCTTATCTTCTGTTCTGTTGCCTTCATTCTTCATCTCTACATGAAAGAGAGTGTCACCCAGAAGATCTAAGCCTACGTCATCCTAGGTAAACACAGTAGAAGTGAAAACTTTCTCTGGGAACTCCCATCAAATACTGGCATTCATTTTGATGGAGCAGTTTGGGTTACATGCCTAATCATGAACGAAAGGACTAGTAGAACAGGGGTTATGCTCCTTTTATTTATTTATTTTTTGAGATTGGATCATTGTTGGAGCCAGACAGAGTTAGTAAGGGATGATTCTCTAGAGAGTCTTAGAGAAATCTTGTCTAAAGTATTGTACCCTAAAGAACAGATAAATGTTTGGTTGGCAAGTAACAAATCTTAACTGAATTAAGAAAATCCTAAACCAGACTTCCTGATCTCAGCAGCCCATGGCAGTCAGCCTACTTGGACAAATCTTGCTGCCCCTAACCCAAGCATTCAACATGACCAATATAAGCACCAATGTGACAAACCACAATCTGACCGTAATCCTTGCCAATAATATATTCCTCTGGCAACTAGCTGGATTCTTACATTGAAATATGCATATCACCTGTCAGGTCTGCTAGACTTTTAATAAAGGAGTCCAGTGTGGGCAGCAGTCTTTGTGTACTTAACCCACATGGAAAAGTAGCTTGTGTGTTTTTGAAAACTTGTTAACTGTTTTTGGTCATTCATTGTGCTTTAAGGGTCTCAAACTTGCCAACCTAAGATGATAAGAGCAGATGGTGGAGGGAAGATGCCTTTTGCTTCTCATCTCCATTACCTGTTGAAGATAAAGTTACTTATTGAATGTGTTTCATCATGAGAAAAGCTGGACTGGATGAAGTATAAGCTGGAATCAAGATTGCCAGGAGAAATATCAATAACCTCAGGTAAGCAGATGACACCATACTTATGGCAGAAAGCAAAGAAGAACTAAAGAGCCTCTTGATGAAACTGAAAGAGGAGAGTGAAAAGTTGGCTTAAAGCTCAACATTCAGAAAACTAAGATCATGGCATTTGGTCCCATCACTTCATGGCAAATAGATGGGGAAACAGTGGAAACAATGACAGACTATTTTTGGGGGCTCCAAAGTCACTGCAGATGGTGACTGCAGCCATGAAATTAAAAGACACTGGCTCCTTGGAAGAAAAGCCATGACCAACTTAGCATATTAAAAAGCAGAGACATTACTTTACCAAAAATGGTCAGTCTAGTCAAAGCTATGGTTTTTCCAGTAGTCATGTATGGATGTGAGAGTTGGACAATAAAGAAAGCTGAGCACTGAAGAACTGATGCTTTTGAACTGTGGTGTTGGAGAAGACTCTTGAGAGTCCCTTGGACTGCAAGGAGATCCAACCAGTCCATCCTAAAGGAAATCAGTCCTGAATATTAATTAGAAGGACTGATGCTGAAGCGGAAACTCCAATACTTTGGCCACTTGATGTGAAGAACTGACTCATTGGAAAAGACACTGATACTGGGAAAGATTGAAGGTGGGAGGAGAAGGGGATGACAGAGGATGAGATGGTTGGATGGCATCACTGACTCAATGGACATGAATTTGAGTAAACTCCAGAAGTTGGTGTTGGACAGGGAGGCCTGGTGTGCTGCAGTCTATGGGATCACATAGAGTTGGACATGAATGAGCGACTGAACTGAACTGATGCTGAGTTGTGAGCATACTTTATGTAATTTTATATTATATATATATATATGAACTTTATATATATGAACTTATTTCATCCTCACCATAAACCTGTGAAATAATACTGTACTTATAAATGAGGAAACTGAGGTTGAAGAACTCAGGCAATTTGGCCAATGACACACAAGTATAAAGAGGTGGATCAGGAATTCTCCTTCAGGTAGTTTGAAACTTGTCTTCACAACCATCACACAGTGCTATCTCTGCTGCTGCTGCTGCTGCTAAGTTGCTTCAGTTGTGTCCGACTCTGTGCGACCCCATAGATAGCAGCCCACCAGGCTCCCCCATCCCTGGGATTCTCCAGGCAAGAACACTGGAATGGGTTGCCATTTCCTTCTCCAATGCATGAAAGTGAAAAGTGAAAGGGAGGTCATTCAGTCGTGTCCGACTCTTAGAGACCCCATGGACTGCAGCCCACCAGGCCCCTCTAGTGGTCACCAATAGAATCATCCTCGGTTCATTTCTGATAACTTGGTGCTTGACGTGCCCTGACTATTTTATTAAGGAATTGGCCTTTTCAGATTGAACATAGGGACACAACTTTCTCGTGTCTTTGTTGTTTTTGCACAGCTGCTTAAATATATAAGGCACATTTTGGGTACAAAAATAGGGTCAGAAACAGATCCTGTTTAACCTCCTTTGTTTACTGCAGCATTTTTTCTTTTTTAATTGAAGCATAGTTGGTTTACAATGTTGTGTTAATTTCAGGTATATAGCAAAGTGATTCAGTTTTATGTATCTATCTTTTTCCTAGTCTTTTCCATTATAATTTATTACAGGCTATTGACTATAGTTTCCTATGCTCTATAGTAGGACCCTGTTGTTTATCTATTCTATATATAATAGTTTGCATCTTCTAATCCCAAACTCCCAATACAACCATGCCCCATCCCCCATCCATACTGGCAACCACACAAAGCTTTGAATCTAAAAAGTCATCTCCCATGTATAAATATATACAGACTGCTGGCCCCTTGGCACTTCTTATTTACATTGAACTTCCCATTGCCTTAGCTGTTCTACTAGCTAAGATATAGAATAATATGGAAGGTCAGAGCAGGGTACTGGGAATCAGATAGACCTTGCTTCAGGTTCTGACCTGGCAATTTAGATCTATGTGAACTTGTGTAGATGTACTCTCTCTAAGCTATAATCTTCTTATATGTAAAGTGGTGGGGAAACAGAACTTAAGAAACAAAAAACTCGATTCAGCTTACTCCTTGGAAGGAAAGTTATGACCAACCTAGATAGCATATTCAAAAGCAGAAACATTACTTTGCCAACAAAGGTCCGTCTAGTCAAGGCTATGGTTTTTCCAGTGGTCATGTATAGATGTGAGAGTTGGACTTTGAAGAAAGCTGAGTGCCAAAGAATTGATGTTTTTGAACTGGGATTTTGGAGAAGACTCTTGAGAGTCCCTTGGACTGCAAGGAAATCCAACCAGTCCATCCTAAAGGAGCCCAGTCCTGGGTGTTCATTGGAAGGACTGATGCTGAGGCTGAAACTCCAATAATTTGGCCACCTCATGTGAAGAGCTGACTCATTGGAAAATTCCCTGATGCTGGGAGGGATTGGGGGCAGGAGAAGGGGACGACAGAGGATGAGATGGCTGGATGGCATCACTGACTCGATGGACGTGAGTCTGAGTGAACTCTGGGAGTTGGTGATGGACAGGGAGGCCTGGCGTGCTGTGATTCATGGGGTCGCAAAGAGTTGGACACGACTGAGTGACTGAACTGAACTGAACTGAAGGAGAAAAAAAGCTACATTTTACAATAGTTAAAAAAAAGACTGTTCCTATGAGACTCTTACTCTGGGATAAGTACCTGGAAACATTATATTTTTATTTAATTTATATAATAGATTCGGTGTAGGAAGTGGAATTTCTTTGTTTATGTTGTAGAAGAACTCACCAGCTTTGTTTCTTTGTGTGAGTTGTATTGGGTTCTAGCCCAGGTTTCCCTGCCAGCCTTTGAACAAACAAGAACAACAACCAGGGCTTCCAGATCCAAGCATGATGGGAGCTTGGTTTCTTTGATAACAGGAATAATAAATAGTGGGTTTTTTTCATAGCATTTATTATAAAGGTTTAATGAGATAATAGATGCTCAACAAACACAGTTATAAACTTTGAATCCACAGCCCTTACTCTGACCTGGAGCCTATACCTGTATTTCTTCTCACACACTCCCATCCTCTCTCCCTCCCTAAACTGGACTCTCATCTTCTGGTTCATTCTGCAAAAGTGCCAGCAGCGTAGATTGTACAAGCAAAACCTTACTCAAAATTCAGTGCTCCTTTTGGTCTTAGCAGGATTTGGCTTTCATCCTTCGGGTCCCACTAATATTTCTGAGCTAGGATCTGATAAGGCACCTGAATTATTCTCTAATTCCTATGGGCTCTGTGCTTCCTTAGTCTCCAGCCTAAAATGTGACAAGATTTCCTGGTAGCTCCTGCATCTTGTAAATTGGAAAGACTGATTACAGTTCTCCCAAGTCATTTCTGGGATGTCAGAGCTTAGAATCTTTGCTGCAGCTAAGCAAAGCTGCCTGTGGTTTTTTCTGGTTTCTCAGTGGCAGAAGCTACTGAGCCACAGAGGCCACAGTTTGATATCATTTCTGTACAATGTCTATAGTCTACGTGTTTACCAAATGGCTCTGTAATTGTGTTCCTAAACTATCCATAGTGTAAAATAAGTAAGATTTAAATACAAAAATGGATCCTGTAGAGGCAGGCACAAATGTGGCTTTTTTGTTATTTAACCTGAGGTGCCTAACAAAGATTTCTATTTTATCTGCAGTATTTTGTTCTCAGTTATTAATGAATTAGTTTTTTTTTTCCAGAGTGCCTACCTGTTCTTTACCTAACCTTGGATTTTAACTTGATTTTTTTATGTTAGTTAATCTCACAAATGCACTGCAGTTTCTGAAGACAACACGATGCCACTTAAGCCCCCCTGTTGTGGATGAAACAGGATTTTGTGATATGACCATTATCATCAGCAGGAAAGAGATTAGTGGGAAATTGAAGTTCAAGCTCATGGTATACTTGGAAAGATGACTTACTATTTTTTTTTATATGGACACTCCCTAAAATGAAATAAAAGAGCCATGAGATAGGAGAGGTGGACAGTCCAAATCATTTAGACCAAGTTCAGAATCAAGACAGAAATGTCCCTTTCAAAAATTTTGCTTTTACATTTTGATTCACTTCTATTCTTCACTTCACCTTAATGAAGACCTCAAATTTATGTGGACTCAAGCTTTTTCCTCCCTAGTGTGACCTTACTTAATTTCCTTCTCCTACCATCTTCATTAAATCTCCAAATTTTTCTGTGAGGGCTTCATTAATAAGTTATAAATTCATAATTTAATGAAACCTAAAGGGAATTAAAAAATTATTTTAGGTATATTTTCTGTGGATTAAGCATCTGAAAGTCAGGTTTTAAAATGAAGTTTATATGTTAAACTTCTTATTGATATTTGGAAAATGCTTGATTATTTTAGATAGTATAACATTAACAATTTTTAAATTGACAAATTCCCTTGATAATGTCTCCAGTCACTCCCTGATGTCTAATACTGGGTATCTTTATATATTACATTGCCTTTCTGGATTTTTTATGAGTTTGCGATTCCTATAGTAGAGCTCTCAGGGGCAGGTGATGGGGTGGATGCACATCAGATTTTTAATATTCTTTTTAAGGTGAATTATACCAATTACTTCCATATGTGTTACAGTTTAGTTTCTTCAAAAAAAGTATGAAATATAATCATGATACTTGCTGACAACTAAAAGTAGCACAGAAGAATTGAGGATGAGTATTGAGGCA
Source organism: Bubalus kerabau (assembly GCF_029407905.1). Taxonomy (NCBI): domain Eukaryota; kingdom Metazoa; phylum Chordata; class Mammalia; order Artiodactyla; family Bovidae; genus Bubalus; species Bubalus kerabau. Next base: position 54,849,228 of record NC_073642.1, on the reverse strand, counting down.
GCTTTATGTAACACTAAATGAGAGGGCCACAGTATTTCTGAGGCTGGGTATATTTAGTAACTAGAGAAATTCCTATAGTATTATAAATTCCTAAATAATTTTATAAGAAACTGTCTAAATGTTTTCCTAAGTGGTTGTACCATTTTACAGTCTAATTAGCAATATATCAGAATTTCAGTTCCATCTAGTATGAGTTTCTTATAGATTTTGAATATACATAACCACTTATTGGATACGGTTTACAAATATTTTCTCTGCTTCCATAGGTTGTCTTTACATTTGGTTAATAGTTTCCTTTGCCGTAGAGAGATTTTTAGTTTGATATAGTCTCACTTGTTAATTTTTGCTTTTGTTCCCTGTGCTTTTGATGTAGTATCCAAAAAATTACTACCAAAACCCACATCAAGGAGCTTTTTCTCCGTGTTTCCTTCTAAGAGTTTTATTGATTTACATATATTGAGGCATCCTTGCATCCCAGGAGTAAATGTTGCTTGATCATAGTGTTTGATCCTTTTGATGTGCTGTTGAATTTGGTTTACTGGATTTTGTTGAGGAAATTTGCATTTATGTTCATCAGGACTTTATGTTCATCAGGCCTGTGATTTTCTTCTCTTGTGGTATCCTCCTCTGGATTCAGTGCAAGGGCAAAGCTGTTCTCATAAAATGAGCTTGGAAAAGTTCCCTCATTTTAATTTTTTGAAATAACTGAGAAGGATCAATTTTAATTCTTTAAATATTTGGTAGAATTCATTCATGAGGCCATCTGGTCGTGCATTTTCTTTGTTGGGAGGATTTTGATTTCTGCTTCCATCTCCTTACTCTTGATTGGTCTATTTAGACTCCCTGTTTCTTCATGATCAGGCCCTGGTTAGTTCTATGTTTCTAGGTTTATTCGTTTTTTCTAGGTTATCCAATTTGTTGGTATAATTTTGATAGTAGTCTGTTATGATCCTTTATGTTATTGTGTATCTGTTTTAATGTCTCCTCTTTGTAATAGCTTCAGGTCTTTTGTTTACATCTTTAATCCATTTTGGGTGAATTTAAATATAATGTAAGATAAGGATATAATTTCATTCTTTTGTACTTGGATATTCAGTTTATTGAAGAGATTATCCTTCCCCATTGTGTACTCTTGGTACTTTTCATTCCCCTACCTGGCTAATTTCAAATGACCTGCCTCTGAGTTTGCTTATTCTTTCTTCTGCATGATCGAGTATGTTGTTGAAGGTTTCTATTGAATTTTTTTTATTACTGTTATTGTATTCTTCAGCTCCAGAATTTGTTTGCCTCTTTTTAATGTTTTCCATTTCTTTATTAAGCTTCTCATATTGTTCATCCATTGTTCCTTAATATTGTTTAGCTGTTTATATGTCTTCTCTTTCACCTCATTGAACTTATGTAAGATGCTCATTTGAATTCTTTTCTGGGTCTTTATTTCTTCAGTGTTGGCTATTGAATCTTCATTAGTTTCCTTTGATGATGTCATGTTTGCTGATTCTTCATGGTCTGCGCAGTCTTGCAATTCTGTCCCTGCATCTGAAGGATCAAACACCTCTTTCAGTCGTTACAGGGTGCTTTTGGTATATAAAGACCTCTCTTGTGTCTCAGACTGATGGCATTACCTTCATGGCTGCAGTTGAGTGAGCCTGGAGCCAGGTCCAGTGTCTGCTACTTGGTCTGCATTGAGGTCGTCTACCAACTACAGTTGGTAGTTCTGGTACTAGGGGCTCAGGTGAATGCGGTTTCTATCTGATCTATGGGTAGATGGGACTGCCTCCAGCACCTCGGTCTGCGGGGCTTGAGAAGGCTTAAATGTCTACTCAGGATCTGCAGATGGCAGGCCTGTTACCAGATGTGTAGGTGGGTATGGCTCCCACTGGGTCCCTGGGAAGGCTCCTGAGATGACACTGGGTGGTCCTCCGGGTAGGCATGATTGGACCCAGCTGCAATCGAGAGGGCTTAGAACTGAGTCACAGGACTGCTTCAGGGCCCATGGCTAGAGCAGATCTACAGGCCTGTGGTCAGGGGCACAGACAGGTGTGCCTTCTGTCGAATTTGTGGATAAACAGGACTGCTCTTGGCTGCCCATGACTGAGCGGGTCTGGATCCTGGCCACAGGTCTCCCTCATTGATCAGCAGGTGGATTAAAGTCAGTGGGTCTCCCTTTGGGGGTACAGAGGAGTGTTTATCCCACTGACTCCCTGGATAGGCAGGACTGCTTGTACATTGTGGATCTACAGAGCTAGAGCTGAATCACAGGGTTGCTTTAGGATGTGTTGTCACACAGAGGTCAGCAGGGCACAGATAGATAGATGTGTCTACGTCTAGGTCCCTGGATGGGCAGAACTGCTTTCTGATGCAGATTCAAGGGGCTGGAGCCAGGTTATAGGGCTTGCATAAGACCTGCAGTTGGGCCAATGTTGGAGGACCTGCCTCAGGGGTATGGACATGTGTGTCTCTCAGTCTGTCCTGGGCAGGCAGGACCAGCAGCTGAGAGGGGCTAGAGACAGGTCACAGGCTGTCTCTGGGTTCATATCTGGGACTGAGGTGAGCCTTCTAGTTGGAATGTAGGCAGGTGTGACTCTTTATAATTTCTCAGCAGATGGTGTTGGTGGCAGAACTGAGACCAAATAGGGCTGTAGCTGAGTCAACAGGGGTGTTTTGAGGCTCTTTGTAAGTCTGCAGCCTGCATCATGGTCAGTGAGTCTGTCACCTGGGTACTGACTTGCCTTCTCAAAGTGGCCTTCCTCAGTTCCTTTAGTTCCACCAGGGTTTTACAGTTTTCTACCTGGATCTTACAAATCCCACAAAGGTAATTTTGATTGTGAGTGGCTGCTAAATTGTTGTTGCTGAGGGCAGATATGAGTGGGAGTGGTGGTTTCCAATTCTGCCATTCTGCTTGCAAGTCTCATTAGAAATTTTCAGTAACCTGATATTCCTTTCTCAGGCTTAGCTAGAGGGTCGGTTGCCTTCCTCCTTTGCCTCAGTCAGTAGGTGAAGAATGTTGGCTGGTTATTATTACATGACTCACTCCCCATCATGCCCCAAATTGATGTTCTGCTACAGAGCTTTGGTCTTGAAGAGTGAGTGCACATCAAATGCTGGTCCTCTGGGCTGTCACTCAAGCAGGTAAATTAGGTCAAAAATCTGGAAATGTAAATCTAATATATAACTGAATTAACTTTTATTCTCTAAGTTGGAGAGCTAGAAAATTTTGCTCTGTCATGTGTGGAAAGATTCTATATTCGGGTGGCAGAATAATCTCAGCTGTGGCCACTTAATAAGTATACTTTTTCTCATCTGTGGAAGATGGGGTAATAATACCCATTTTATAGGATGGTTGAGGATTAGAAACAATTTTGTAAAGCAATCTATCATAATTCCCAGCATACAGTAGTCCAGTAGTGTTACCAATAACTAGATCATTGTCATCATTATTATTATCAGCAGCAGCATTATCATAACTAGGATTGTGTAAAAAAGAGGTGTGTGTGTGTGTTTAGTGTTAGTCTAGTGAGACTATACTAAATAGTTCATGCTCAAATATTGGCTATCTTCTTATAACTGAAAATTAGATTCTCAGAATTATTAACTAATGCAGTTGTTAGTCTCCTCTTAGATTTCCCCTCCCTCTCCAAATTTTAAGGCAGATGACATTATTTACAAATACCCAGCCATGGACTATTTGTTGTGGTGATGGTTCTTCATAGGCAAAACTTACTTTGATCTTAAATAAATAATTTAGTTGTTGCTTAGATGGGTAATACCAACTAAAATCTAAGGAATATGCCAAGGCTAACACTTAGATATTAGTTGCAGCTCAACAACTCTATGTGCCACTTTTTGCCCTTTGTTATTTTCACCTGGGCCAGGGATCATTCTCATTCTTGCTAAATAAAGTGACATGAATGTCCAGTTTCTGTCAAATGTCTTTCTGCCTCTAAACCAGAGGTTGGCAAACTAGGATCCATAAGCTACACAGGTCCTGCCATCTACTTTTGTGAATAAAGCTTTACTGGAACACACGTTCTCTCTTCTGTTTATGTATTATCTGTGGCTACTTTGATCCTGCTTTGATCCTACAGTGGTGGAGTTGAGGAGTTGCAACAGAAATCACATGGCCCACAAAGTCTAAAATATCTACTATCTAGCCATTTACAGAAAAAGTTTGCCAATCCCTTCTCTGAATCAACAAAACCCACATTTTGGAACTCTGACACCCCCAGGGGCTGCTTGTTGGCCTGCTTCATCTTGACTGTTTATAACCTAGGAGTGTTTTTTCAGAAAGAATATTGAAAGAGTTTAAAACTTTTTAAAAAAAGTAGACATTGACATCCCAATTATATTTTGATTGCAAAAAGTATTTTAAAATAATCATGAGTAGCATCACTGTTTTATAGCTTACCAGAGGTACACTCTTAACAAATGCTAACAATGATTTTAAGAAGCAGGATGAGGGAGAAAAAGAGATAGAGAAGGATAAATAGGCCTCTATTTGTGTCCATAAGGATATGAAGAAACTACACACCATTTGTAATCTTACTTGCAATTGTTTTTAGTTTCCTAATTTTCAAAGCAAAGGAAAGGACACTGTTTTCAAGAAAAGATTAGGGTCCCTCAGTTGGTACTCCATGCTTGCTGTGGAGTGATAAGAAGTTCATTTTGCAAAATAATTTCTTGGAGATGCAAGTTGTAGCTGTTATGTGTCGATGGAACAAAAAGCCATCTTTGTTGTTCACTTATCTGGCTATTGCAATTTTTCTATTCAGAGAAAGATTACTAACACTCTATGATGCTAGTTATACAAGCTACCTTTGAACTTGTAGGATGAAAGTGGGAAAGCAGTCATTGTTGGTGGCTTGGGTGCAGAAAAACCAAACTTTCATACTTTCATCTTAACTTTAATAACAGTTATGGGGCACTAAAGCAGTATACTTTTTTTTTTAAATTTTATTTTATTTTTAAACTTTACATAACTGTATTAGTTTTGCCAAATATCAAAATGAATCCGCCACAGGTATACATGTGTTCCCCATCCTGAACCCTCCTCCCACCTCCCTCCCCATTCCATCCCTCTGGCTCGTCCCAGTGCACCAGCCCCAAGCATCCAGTATCGTGCATCGAACCTGGACTGGCAACTCGTTTCATACATGATATTTTACATGTTTCAATGCCATTCTCCCAAATCTTCCCACCCTCTCCCTCTCTCACAGAGTCCAGTATACTTTTATCCAGGAAACTTCTCTCTCACTCTTGCTTTGCAAAACCATTTTGAATAGAGGATGCTGAACTTAGGCAGCTAGAAAACACATGCAAACTCTTGATTGTGGTAAATCACCTTAGAGCAGACAGGTGCATGATCCAACAGGTGGCTCTAAAGGATGTGAAAATAAAATGGCATAGATGTCAAGAGAAATCCTCTCTCAAAAGTCAGGCTCCTGTTTGAGTTTGTGCCAAGGGTTAGAGCTTAAAAGTTTTACAAAAAGTCATCTTGTTTCCAGTGTGACTTTGCTTTTTTAAAGCTCCATTTCTTTTGTATCTGTTTGAATTGAATTTTGCATTCTCTGATTCATATTCTATTTCACAGAGACATTTGCCTAAGTAGTAAAATGTTTTCTTCACCTTGCTCTTTTCAGAATTATTAATATTTTTCACTTCATCACTGCATGCCATTTTGATGAGTTTGATTAAAATAAACTTTTCCATTTCCTCTTTAATTCTTTCCAGAATCTTTTCAGGAAAATATTTTCCCCCATGAAAGATATCTAAATTTTAATAGCTTTAATTTCAAGATGTATTTATTCAATGTATTTTACTATCAAAATCCTGTTCTTGGAGTTTGGGGAGATTAAAAAAAAGGCCAAAGCATAGACATTTCCTCAAAATTCTTAAAATTCAGTGATGTGAATTTTTACTGTTATAAAGTTTAGGAAGAAAGATGGATGGATAATGAAAGAATTAAATAGCATCAGTGTTTCAATATCTGAGTAGGTCCTGATAATAGTGCAGGCAAGATAAACTGCTAAGTAACATTTTCTGTAGTTTTGAAAGGCGGTAATTCTTCACATGTTGTGGTGGCCTTTGCTCTGTCTCCCTTGCCATTTCTCCACAACAGAAAATGTCTGCATAGTTTATATGTTTAGTTATTGTTTCATGTCAGTCTCTCTTGGATTATAGTTCTTATGCTCAGTTCTCTTAAATTTGTAGCAACAATGTGGACCTACTATGAGTACTTTTTATTCTTTCTTCAAGTCTGTCCATGCCTGGACTTGCACTGGCTTGGAATGCATGGGGTAATAATTGCTGGTCCCTGTCTCCCACTTTCTCTGCCTTAATTCCTATAACAAGAAGTAGTTAACAATGCACTCATCTTGTGTATGTTCCCACCTGAGTCGTAAGAGTCAGAACTGTCATATACTGAAGAGGAAGAGTAGAGCCATGGTTGAGGTCAGTTCAGTTCAGTTGCTCAGTCGTGTCTGACTCTTTGAGACCCCATGGACTGCAGACACCAGGCCTTCCTGTCCATTACTAACTCCTGGAGTTTACCCAAACTCATGTCCATTGAGTCGGTGATGCCATCTAACCATGTCATCCTCTGTTGTCTCCTTCTCCTCCTGCCTTCAATCTTTCCCAGCATCAGGGTCTTTTCAAATGAGTCAGTTCTTCGCATCAGGTGGCCAAAGTATTAGAGTTTCAGCTTCAACATCAGTCCTTCCAATAAACACTCAGGACTGATATCCTTTAGGATGGACTGATTGGATCTCCTTGCAGTCCAAGGGACTCTCAAGAGTCTTCTCCAACACCTCAGTTCAAAAGCATCAATTCTTCAGTGTTCAGCTTTCTTTATAGTCCAACTCTCTCATCCTTACATGACTGCTGGAAAAACCACAGCTTTGACTAGATGGACCTTTGTTGGGAAAGTAATGTCTCTGCTATCTAATACACTGTCTAGGTTTGTCATAACTTTTCTTCCAAGGAGCAAGCGTCTTTTAATTTCATGACTACAGTTACCATCCAGAGTGATTTTGAAGCCCAAGAAAATAAAATCTGCCACTGTTTCCACTTTTCCCCCATATAATTACCATGAAGTGATAGAACCGGATGTCATGATCTTCATCTTTTGAATACTGAGTTTTAAGCCAACCTTTTCATTCTCCTCTTTGATCTTCATCAAAAGGCTCTTTAGTTCCTCTTTGCTTTCTGCCATTAGGGTGGTATCATCTGCATATCTGAGTTGTTGATATTTCTTCTGGCAATCTTGATTCCAGCTTGTGATTTAACCAGCCTGGATTTTCCCATGATGAACTAATCTGCATATAAGTTAAATAAGCAGGGTGACAAAATACAGCCTTGATGTACTCCTTTCCCAATTTTGAACCAGTCAGTACCATGTCCAGTTCTAACTGTTGCTTCTTGATGTGCATACAGGTTTTGCAGGAGGCAGTTAAGGTGATCTGGTATTCTCATCTCTTTAAGAATTTTCCAGTTTATTGTGATCCACACAGTCAAAAACTTTAGCATAGATGATGAAGCAGATGTTTTTGGAATTTTCTTACTTTTCCTGTGATCCAGGAGATGTTGGCAATTTGATCTCTGGTTTCTCTGTCTTTTCTAAATGTAGCTTGCACATCTGAAAGTTCTCAATTCATGTACTGTGGTAGCCTAGCTTGGAGAATTATGAGCATTACCTTAGTAGAATGTGAAATGAGCATGATTTTATGGTAGTTTGAACATTTTTTGGCATTGCCCTTCTTTGGGATTGGAATGAAAACCGACCTTTTCCAGTCCTGTGGCCACTGCTGAGTTTTCCAAATTTGGTAGCATATTTAACGCAGCACTTTAACAGTATTATCTTTTAAGATTTGATATTAGCTGGTGTCATCTCTTAGAAATTTTATACATCTTGATCATGGGTCTTTTTAACTTTTCTTGAGGTCTGAAGGATCTCTCTATAGCTAGGTGACCTATTCCTCTGTTGGACAGTTGTGATTATCTACAGGGCATTTAAATTTAGAGCCATGGACAGTGTCCTAGTTACTTATCCTTGTGGTGGAGCAGTCACTTCCTTTGACTCCTGCAGCAGTTTGTCTGAATGTGTATGCTGGCAATAGCAATACGATATAAGTTAATGGATAGTTTACTTGCCTCTCTCTCCCATCAGACCCTGAATTCCTGGGTACCAGGGATGTGTCTTTCCTTTTGTTTCTTTAGATCTGATAGACAGAGTACCTGATGAACTATGGACAGAGGTTCATGACATTGTACAGCAGACAGGGATCAAGACCATCCCCATGGAAAAGAAATGCAAAAAAGCAAAATGGCTTTCTGAGGAGGCCTTAAAAATAGCTGTGAAAAGAAGAGAAGTGAAAAGCAAAGGAGAAAAAGGAAAGATATTGCCATTTGAATGCAGAGTTCCAAAGAATAGCAAGGGGAGATAAGAAAGCCTTCCTCAGCGATCAATGCAAAGACATAGAGGAAAAGAACAGAATGGGAAAGACTAGAGATCTCTTCAAGAAAATTAGAGATACCAAGGGAAATTTTCATGCAAAGATGGGCTCGATAAAGGACAGGAATGGTATGGACCTAACAGAAGCAGAGGATATTAAGAAGAGGTGGCAAGAATACACAGAAGAACTGTACAAAAAAAGATCTTCATGACCAAGATAATCACGATGGTGTGATCACTGACCTAGAGCCAGACATCCTGGAATGTGAAGTCAAGTGGGCCTTAGAAAGTATCACTACGAACAAAGCTAGTGGAGGTGATGGAATTCCAGTTGAGCTGTTTCAAATCCTAAAAGATGATGCTGTGAAAGTGCTGCACTCAATATGCCAGCAAATTTGGAAAACTCAGCAGTGGCCACAGGACTGGAAAAGGTCAGTTTTCATTCCAATCCCAAAGAAAGGCAATGCCAAAGAATGCTCAAACTACCACACGATTGCACTCATCTCACACTCTAGTAAAGTGATGCTCAAAATTCTCCAAGCCAGGCTTCAGCAATACGTGAATCGTGAACTTCCAGATGTTCAATCTGGTTTTAGAAAAGACAGAGGAACCAGAGATCAAATTGCCAACATCCTCTGGATCATTGGAAAAGCAAGAGAGTTCCAGAAAAACATCTATTTCTGCTTTATTGACTATGCCAAAGCCTTTGACTGTGTGGATCACAATAAACTGGAAAATTCTGAAAGAGATGGGAATACCAGATCACCCAACCTGCCTCCTGAGAAACCTGTATGCAGGTCAGGAAGCAACAGTTAGAACTGGACATGGAACAATAGACTGGTTCCAAAGTGGAAAAGGAGTACGTCAAGGCTGTATATTGTCACCCTGCTTATTTAACTTCTATGCAGAGTACATCATGAGAAACGCTGGACTGGAACACAAGCTGGAATCAAGATTGCCTGGAGAAATATCAATCACCTCAGATGTGCAGATGACACCACCCTTATGGCAGAAAGTGAAGAGGAACTAAAAAGTCTCTTGATGAAAGTGAAAGAGGAGAGTGAAAAAGTGGGCTTAAAGCTCAACATTCAGAAAACAAAGATCATGGCATCCAGTCCCATCAGTTCATGAGAAATAGATGGGGAAACAGTGGAAACAGTGTCTGACTTTATTTTTCTGGGCTCCAAAATCACTGAAGATGGTGACTGCAGCCATGAAATTAAAAGATGCTTTCTCCTTGGAAGGAAAGTTATGACCAACCTATATAGCATATTAAAAAGAAGAGCCAACAAAGGTCCGTCTAGTCAAGGCTATGGTTTTTCCAGTGGTCGTGTATGGATGTGAGAGTTGGACTGTGAAGAAAGCTGAGTGCTGAAGAATTGATGTTTTTGAACTGTGGTGCTGGAGAAGACTCTTGTGAGTCCCTTGGACTGCAAGGAGATCCAACCAGTCCATCCTAAAGGAGACCAGTCCTGCGTGTTCATTGGAAGGACTGATGCTGAGGCTGAAACTCCAATACTTTGGCTACTTCATGCGAAGAGTTGACTCATTGGAAAAGACCCTGATGCTGGGAGGGATTGGGGGCAGGAGGAAAAGGGGATGACAGAGGATGAGATGGCTGGATGGCATCACCGACTCGAAGGACGTGAGTTTGACTAAACTCTGGGAGTTGGTGATGGACAGGGAGGCCTGGTGTGCTGCGATTCATGGGGTCACAAAGAGTCGGACATAACTGAGCGACTGAACTGAACTGATGGATTCCAACTGGATATCGATGCTCACTTATTGTTAATATACTAGAGCTATACTGACCAAGGCGAATCCCTGTAACAACTGACAAGTCATCAAAACTTTGAAGACAACTCTGATTATAAACATGTCTCAAATAATATTTATGCATCTATAAATAGTATTATTTGTGGAAATACAGCCTGGTATATATTTTTAACCATTCAGTTTTACTGTCTGTTCTGGGAAATGTTTATATTTTATGCTTATTCCAGCTTGTGTACATCTTGAGTGAGTCATAACAGTGTTAACTGAAGGTGCTTGTTACCTCCTTAAGTCACTATTTGAAAGCTTGCTGTTATCCGTGGCTTATCAGAGGGATTTCTGAATTCATTCCAGACAGACTATGGTTTCTTTCACTTTAGGGAAAGCTTTTCTTCTTGGTAGCTCTTGTGCCTAATGCAGTGCCTAGCCCTATGTAAAGTTTCAGTGTTTACCCACTGATGAATAATTTAATGACTATTTCCACTAAAACTTAAATTCAATCATTTTTCTTAGAGAAAAGGTGAATCTATGTTACTTTCACCTTTCCCCAAATAATTAGAGGGGACTTAGGGTTAGGGTTCCCCTGGGAACTTAGTATAGTTGCAGTTTGTCTTTAGTATTTTTGCTTATGATTATTTCTTTCATTTCTTGAGTGCAAATTTTGAGTTATTTCAGAAACTAAATTTTGGAACCTCTGAGCCTTACCATTAACCAAGTCATTTAACAGTATGAAAATGCTTTCAGAGAGATAGACTCAGGGTTTCCAGAGGAAATAATTTCCCTTCTCACCACTGACTAGAACTTTGGAAACTACCTTTTTACCTCCTGAAGTTAGTGATAGCAGTGAGTGGTTTCTGTATCTATTCTAAATGCAGCCTTGCACAGCAGTGGTATAAAGCATGCATCCGTGTCCCTGAACATCCTGTTAATTAAGAATTCACAGCCTTGTTTCTCCTTCCTTCTCTTCAGTGGCCTGGACTGTCAGGTTCTGCTCCTCTTCCTTAGTAACAGAAACTGAAATTAGAATTCCAAGTGGAGGCGTCACTCCCTGAGGAGGCTGAGAACACCACACTCCTCTGAACTTGTTCTCTTTCAGAGCATCTGTCAGTAATAGCTCACTTGTTAAAAGGTGGACATTTCACCATTCTGTCACTCACTGAGAAATAGTGTCTGCCCCTTGGACAAGTGGTGTCTCTGTAGAAGGAAGTGTAGAAGGAAGAAAGCCTCAAAGTTAATAAACCATCATGCCACACACAAACATTTTCCTGGAGTTGCCTATTGGTAGATAACCCTAATTTAAAGTCATTTGGGGATAACTTTTTAATAGCTACCCTACTGGGTTGTTATGACTATTAATAAGTTAATGTGTTTTAATTGCTTTGCACTATGGTTAAAAGATAATAATCAGTCAAAATTTAGCTATTGCTATTTTTATAGTACTAAGTACATATACAACATAAATCACATAAATTGCTGATTATTTGACTAAGTTTCTAGACAGCCTAGGGAGGGAGCAATAATCTTATTATAACTCAGTTCAAAGATTATAGTCATAAAAATGCAGTTTAACTTGCATTTTATTATATTTTATATATTTCTTTCAGAGAAGGCAATGGTACCCCACTCCAGTACTCTTGCCTGGAAAATCCCATGGACGGAGGAGCCTGGTGGGCTGCAGTCCATGGGGTTGCGAAGAGTCAGACATGACTGAGTGACTTCACTTTCACTTTTCACTTTCATGCATTGGAGAAGGAAATGGCAACCCACTCCATTCTTGCCTGTAGAATCCCAGGGACGGGAGAGCCTGGTGGGCTGCCGTCTGTGGATCGCACAGAGTTGGACACAACTGAAGCGACTTAGCAGCAGCAGCAGCAGCATACATTTCTTTTAATAGATTAAGTTGGATACATTGTGAATAGAAAACAGATAATTGACTAGAATAAAGGAGCTATCAGATCATTATAAATGAAGGTATGAATGTAAAATGAGCTTGATGTATCATGGTGAAGATGTAAGCTGATACAATCCTGTATATTCTAAGATGTAATATTTTTATTTTCTGATTTAACACCTAAAAGAACTAGTGTATGTTTAATGAGACACACCAAATATATTTGGGCTGTTGATCACTTTTCTAATTAATACTAATTTTGCTTTTATTTTGCATACTTCCAATTTAATGTGCCATTGGAGTGGTAACGTTTTTTCAGTTAGAAGAAGCTGATTTTTTCACTTTAATTTCTGTTTGAAAGAGCTAGAGCAACCTGTTTTCCAAAAACAGGTAATCATTAAGGTGGGAAAGACTTTGGTTAAATTTGAGGTATTGCTTTAGAAAAGGTAGCACAGCCCAGTTTGTAAACTTGCTAATTATCTTGGCATTTTCTGGACCTGGGTTAGTTCCAAAAGATATTCATATATTTTTACTATCATAGTCAGAGTTTCTGTGCCAAAACTGACTTAGACAGGCAAAGCTTAGCATGTTTTACAAAAGAGGATTAAATTTATTTTTAGTAATCTGCCTTCATTTCCTCATTTACCATTTCAGACTTGCTGGGGCAGACATGTAATTTTCCTGGAGCTTTTCAGATTTTTTGTGTGAAACTGTTAAGTATATAATTAAAGGCAATTCCCAATCTCTCAACTGTATTAACTCTGTATTTATTTTTTAAAAAATATAGGTAATGAGTAGGAACAGGAATATCATTCAAAAAGCAGAATTATATGTCATTTTTACTGTAAGTATCAAAATTAGGGACCATATTCATCTGTATACATAGATGAATTTTCATAGGTGTTTCCTAAAAGTTGACCACAAAGATGTTTTAACAATACTGCCTGTTGTTGTGGAAGTTCAGTCAAGAGGTAATGGTTTTACAAAGATGCTAGGAAGTGTCAATGGCACCCCACTCCAGTACTCTTGCCTGGAAAATCCATGGATGTGGGCTGCAGTCCATGGGGTCGCTAAGAGTCAGACATGACTGAGCGACTTTACCTTCATTTTACTCTTTCATGCATTGGAGAAGGAAATGGCAACCCACTCCAGTGTTCTTGCCTGGAGAATCCCAGGGACGGGGGAGCCTGGTGGGCTGCCATGTATGGGGTCGCACAGGGTTGGACACGACTGAAGCGACTTAGCAGCAGCAGCAGCAGGAAGTGTTAACCCTCTGGATATACAGCTGTCCTGCAGTATCTCCAGGTGATTAATTCCGGGATGCCCAGGGGTACCAAAATGTATGGATTCTCAAGTTTTTTATATGAAATGACCTAGTATTGCATATAACCTAGGCGCATCCTCCCATTTACTTTATCTCTAGATTACTTAACATGCCTAACACAATATAAACAAATGTAAATACTCGCAGATACACGTGCACGCTGTGCTTTGTCGCTCAGTTGTATCCGACTTTTTGCGACCCCATGGACTGTAGTACACCAGGCTCCTCTGTCCATGGGGATTCTCCAGGCAAGAATACTGGAGTGGGTTGCCATGCCCTCTTCCAGAGAATCTTCCTAACCCAGGTACTGGATTCTTTACCATCTGAACCATGTGGTATAAATGCTATAAAATAGATGTTAGTGAGAGGCAAATTCAAATTTTGCTTTTTGGAACTTTCTGTATTTTTCTTTTTTATTAAATGGTTGGGTATCCAGAACTTGTGGATAGGGAGGCTGACTGTATTTCAAACATAGAAACCACAGAGCTTCCTGACAGAATGTAGTTTTGAGAGAAATAGCGGAGTCAAGAATGGCAAGAATGACCCCAAGAGATTTGGTCTAAGCAACCGGAAGGATGAAGTCACCATCCTGTGACTGGGAAGGCTAAAGGTGGAGCAGGTTTTTGGGGAAAATGTTGAGCTTTAGAAATGTTAATCTTGAGGTGTCTGTTACATGTGAATGTAGAATATTTTCCTTTTGTTCCCTAAGATTCTTTCTCTAGTCTTCTTTACTTTGCTCCCTGCCCCAGGAAACTGATGTATGCTCATTTCATCAGTGGGATCCCTTTGCTCTTCAGCCTCTGATTATGTTTAGCTTATGAGGGGCACAGAGACTAGAGAGGAAGGAGACTGATCTATAAACTGGATCTATTTCATTGGCTTCCTCACAGTGAAGTTTTACTCTAGGTCTCTGTGTTCCCCCATGTTATTAATACTTCTAGTCTCCTGGTGGTCTCATCTACACAGTTCTCACCTTCCACTTTCTAGTAACAATCCCTTTCCCTCATCACTTCATACTTATGGTCTTAATAACTCTGCTGCTAATGACCTAGAGTCACTGCAGTATGTACTATGAGGCCCCTAGGCTGTGCTCACACCTTTGTGAATGGTTATCTTGTCCATAAGCACTCCTCAAATGTCTAATTTTAGTGTGCCTGTTTCTGTTTCTTATTTGGACCCTGTATGATATAATATCCAAGTTGTGTTGAAGAGTAAGAGGTTGATGATACAGGTCTGGAGTTCAGAGAGAGGTCTGGCTTAGAGGTATAAGTTGGGAGTTCAGTTCAGTTCAGTCACTCAGTCCTGTCTGACTCTGCCACCCCATGAACCGCAGCACACCAGGCCTCCCTGTCAATCATCAACTCCCAGAGTCCACCCAAACCCATGTCCATCAAGTTGGTGATGCCATCCAACCACCTCATCCTCTGTCTTCCTCTTCTCCTCCTGCCCTCAATCTTTCCCAGCATCAGGGTCTTTTCAAATGAGTCAGCTCTTTGCATCAGGTGGCCAAAGTATTGGCCTTTCAGCTTCAACATCAGCCCTTCCAATGAACACCCAGGACTGATCTTCTTTAGGATTGGACTGGTTGCATCTCCTTGCAGTCCAGGGAACTCTCAAGAGTTTTCTCCAACACCACAGTTCAAAAGCATCAATTCTTTGGCACTCAGCTTTCTTTATAGTCCAACTCTCACATCCATACATGACCACTGGAAAAACTGTAGCCTTGACTAGATGGACCTTTGTTGGCAAAGTAATGTCTCTGCTTTTTAATATGTTGTCTAGGTTGCTCATAACTTTCCTTCCAAGGAGTAAGCATCTTTTAATTTTATGGCAGCAGTCACCACCTGCAGTGATTTTGGAGCCCATAAAAATAAAGTCAGCCATGGTTCCCACTGTTTCCCCATCTATTTGCCATGAAGTGATGGGACCAGATGCCATGATCTTAGTTTTCTGGATGTTGAGCTTTAAGCCAACTTTTTCACTCTCCTCTTTCACTTTCATCAAGAGGCTCTTTAGTTCTTCTTCACTTTCTGCCCTAAGGGTGGTGTCATCTGCATATCTGAGGTTTTTGATATTTCTCCTGGAAATCTTGATTCCAGGTTGTGCTTCTTCCAGTCCAGTGTTTCTCATAATGTACTCTGCATAGAAGTTAAATAAACAGGGTGACAATATATAGCCTTGATGTACTCCTTTTCCTATTTGGAACCAGTCTGTTGTTGGAAGTTACTAGCATATAAATGGTATTTAAAGTCATGAATCTCAAAGAGACTAGTAAAAGGATAAATGTAGATAGAGAATAGAAAAAGACCAAATACTGGATTAATTCTGGAAGGAAATAGGAACCTGTAAAGGAATCCAAGAAGAAGTAACCACTGAGGTTAAAGGAAAAGTATTGAGTGTGGTATCTAGCCAAATGAAGAGAGCACAGGAAAGAGGGAGGGTGTGATCAGCTGTATCAAATGCTAACCAGATCAGATCAGTCGCTCAGTCGTGTCACTCTTTGCGACCCCATGAATTGCAACACGCCAGGCCTCCCTGTCCATCACCAACTCCAGGAGTTTACTCAGACTCACGTCCATCGAGTCAGTGATGCCATCCAACCATCTCATCCTCTGTCGTCCCCTTCTCCTCCTGCCCCCAATCCCTCCCAGCATCAGAGTCTTTTCCAATGAGTCAACTCTTCGCATGAGCTGGTGAAAGTACTGGAGTTTCAGCCTTACCATAATTCCTTCCAAAGAAATCCCAGGGCTGATCTCCTTCAGAATGGACTGGTTGGATCTCCCTGCAGTCCAAGGGACTCTCAAGAGTCTTCTCCAACACCACAGTTCAAAAGCATCAATTCTTTGGCGCTCCGCTTTCTTCACAGTCCAACTCTCACATCCATACATGACCACAGGAAAAACCATAGTCTTGACTAGACGGACCTTTGTTGGCAAAGTAATGTCTCTGCTTTTGAATATGCTATCTAGTTTGGTCATAACTTTCCTTCCAAGGAGTAAGCGTCTTTTAATTTCATGGCTGCAGTCACCATCTGCAGTGATTTTGGAGCCCAGAAAAATAAAGTCTAACACTGTTTCCACTGTTTCCCCATCTATTTCCCATGAAGTGATGGGACCAGATGCCATGATCTTCGTTTTCTGAATGTTGAACTTTCAGCCAACTTTTTCACTCTCCTCTTTCACTTTCATCAAGAGGGTTTTTAGTTCCTCTTCACTTTCTGCCATAAGGGTGGTGTCATCTGCATATCTGAGGTTATTGATACTTCTCCCTGCAATCTTGATTCCAGCTTGTGTTTCTTCCAGTCCAGCGTTTCTCATGATGTACTCTGCATAGAAGTTAAATAAACAGGGTGACAATATACAGCCTTGACGAACTTCTTTTCCTATTTGCAACCAGTCTATTGTTCCATGTCCAGTTCTAACTGTTGCTTCCTGACCTGCATACAAATTTCTCAAGAGGCAGATCAGGTTGTCTGGTATTCCCTTCTCTTTCAGAATTTTCCACACTTTATTGTGATCCACACAGTCAAAGGCTTTGGCATAGTCAATAAAGCAGAAATAGATGTTTTTCTGGAACTCTCTTGCTTTTTCCATGATCCAGCAGATAGTCAAGTATTAACTCCAATATTTCACCACCTGATGCGAAGAACTGACTCATTGAAAAAGACCCTGGGGTTTTTTTTTTTCAATCTGCTGGGGCAGATTGAAGGCAGGAGAAGGGATGAGAGAGGATGAGATGGTTGGATGGCATCACCGACTCAAAGGACATGAGTTTGAGTAAACTCTGGGAGTTGGTGTTGGACAGGGAGACCTAGCATTCTGCAGTCCATGGAGTCACAAAGAGCTGGACACGACTGAGCAACTGAACTGAACTGAGGAATTATCAGGACAGAGAACTGGCCATTGGATTGAACAACATGACAGAGATAAACACCCAACTGAAGTAGTTTCAAGAGAGAATGGGTGGCGGGGATTGAACACAAAAGAGTTGCTCTTGTTGTTCAGTCACTCATTCATGTCCAACTCTTTGTGACCTCATGGACTGCAGCATGCCAGGCTTCCCTGTCCTTCACCATCTCCCAGAGCTTGCTCGAACTCATGTCCATTGAGTCAGTGATGCCATCCAACCATCCTGTCCTCTGTCACCCACTTCTCCTCCTGCCTTCAATCTTTCCCAGCATCAGGATCTTTTCTAATGAGTTGGCTCTTCCCATCAGGTGGCCAAAGTTCTGGAGCTTCAGCTCAGCATCAGTCCATCCAGTGAATATTCAGGACTGATTTGCTTTAGGATTGATTGGTTTGGTCTCTTTGCAGTCCAAGGGACTCTCAAGAGCCTGCTCCAACACCATAGTTCAAAAGCATCAATTCTTTGGCGCTCAGCCTTGTTTATGGTCCAACTCTCACATCCATACATGACTACTGGAAAAACCATAGCTTTGACTAGATGGACCTTTGTCAGCAGAGTAATGTCTCTGTTTTACACAAAAGAGTACAGATAACTGCTGCAATGGGATGTAAAGCAATGGGATGGTAGCTGATGACAGGGGCAGCTGCTACTGCTGCTCCTAAGTTGCTTCAGTCATGTCCGACTCTGTGCGACCCCATAGACGGCAGCCCACCAGGCTCCCCCGTCCCTGGGATTCTCCAGGCAAGAACACTGGAGTGGGTTGCCATTTCCTTCTCCAATGCATGAAAGTGAAAAGCGAAAGTGAAGTCTCTCAGTCGTGAACTCTTCACGGCCCCATGGACTGCAGCCCACCAGGCTCCTCCATCCATGGGATTTTCCAGGCAAGAGCACTGGAGTGGTGTGCCATCGCCTTCTCCGACAGGGGCAGAGTCAACATAAAAATAATGGAGAACTTTTTATACTTATTTTCTTGAGAATCTCTTCTAGACCCAAAACTTTAAGTATGACATGTATGCATACACTTTACTACAAGTGAAATTCCAGGGAATGAAAATAGAATGTGCCAAGGTCTGGATCAGAGGGAAATCATGGTGAACTGGGGGAACTGAGTGACTGCAATTAGCTCATCCTGGCTGTAGGATGGAACCAGGCAGAGCTGAGGCCCTTTGTGGGATAGTCTAAGAGGCACTGAGTCCTGTCAGCGACTTGTGAATGAACATGTGAGTGGATCCTCCTTCAGTTGAGGCTTGAGTTCTCTGCAGCTTCAGCTGACACCCCGATTATTGCCTTGTGTAAGATTCTGAGTGAGGAGACCTCGCTAAACCATGCCCAGATTTATAATCTACAAAACTAGGAGATAATAAAGTTTAAATCACTTGATTGTAGAGTCACTAACAAATATAATATTTCAGAAAGTCACTCCAGGTGACATCAAGGACAGATTAAAGAGAGGCGAGACTGGAAGCAGTCACTCCAATAAGGAGGCTGTGTGCAGAAACGCAGGTGAGAAGTGACTGTTGCAGGTTGTTTTACTCACCTGACACCTGCTGGAATGACCTTTCTCCCTTCTACATTTCCCTGATGCTGTCAGTCCTCAGAATATTGTGCTCATTTCTGGAGGCCAGCCTAATTTCCAGTCCTAGTCTCTCTGACATTGACCTGTTCTGCTACAATGAAGTCTTCTGTACTCACCTTTATCATAAGAAACATCCTATGGCCCCAAAAATTCTAGAAAAGAAGATTTCAAATTAATTTACTTGGCTGCTTAAAATTCAGCACGTACGTATGAAGTGCTGTACATCATTTGAAAGGTAGCGGATTATACAGTTTTCACCCATCAATATCATAGCATGAGTAACTTTATTAAAATAACAGGAACAGGACCCCCAGAGAGCAGAACACAGAACAGATGGCTATTTTCACGCGTGAAAGAAAAGCATACTTACTCCAGTATCTAATGCCTGGCACATAGTCAATATTCAGTAAATATTGAATGAATTCACAAACTAGTACATAAGAGCTGGGAGGAGGAGACTCTTACATTCAGGAAAGAATATGAGAGCCCAGGAGGAGGTTGAGGGTATTAGTGGAAGGAGAAAGTGAGGCATCGAAAAGGAATCTGGGAGAAGGTACCGACTTCACAGTTTCGTCTAGACCTATCCATACTTAACTGTTAAGAAAAAATGGAGACATCATAATAAAGCTGAAGATTAGCATATTGTTCAGAAGATCTGAAGCAGTGCTTTCTGTTGCAGAGAGAAAAAAATGGGCTATTTTGTTTCTTAAATATTCATGTGGTAGCTAGAGATACAGTTTCTAGAGAAGTATCACTTGACTTTGTTAATATCAGGTAAAGGTCAATTGAAAGAGGCTTCCAGTGTGATCTTTGATTGCAGGTAAAATTCTATAAATTTTCTGATACATAGAATGAAAAGAAGTCCTTCTTATTTTCTTTCTGGTAGGTTTGGAGAGTTTTAGTGTAGGGTTGTGTTGAACTGTATCTAATATTATGCTGAATAGGCTGTGTTACAGGGACCAGAAGGGATTGTAGGATTATTGTGATTGAAAAAATTCAGCTAATAATGGAATATACTAAGCAACAATGCCAAAAGGATTAAATATTTTTTGTTTCCCATTTGTAATTATACAATTGTCATTTCTGTTTAATTTTGGAATGCTCATGGCATGATTTAATTATGAGTTCAATTTCACTATCATATACTGAGGATAGAGATTAAGGACTTAGTATTTTCTCCAAATTTTATTATTTTTCATTGGATTTTTCACTTAAATGTGCAAAATAGTGATATGATTTATTTTAACCGTAAGAGTAAGCAAATGGATGGCGCATCATATTGATGATATTAGAAGGTAATGTGTTTTTGTCCTGTTTCTAAATAAAAAGAAGAGGTTAAATGTACTGGGATCACACTTTGTAATGGAAAAAGTTTTTACAGCGTGCCCTGTATTTCGAATGTAGCTTTTAGTAATTTATGCTTGGGGAAACAAATGAATATGTTAAAATTCCACTCTTGACACCACATGCAGTAGTTATTAGTGAAGTCAACATATTGCTTGACTGTCTTCATTATTACTTTATGACTACTTGTGTTTAACTAATAGCTTTTTTTGTTTTATCCTTCCAATGTACTGAAACTTCCAAAATACTCAATACAGCTGTTCCATGTAATGACGCAGCCTCATTAGTTTGATGCATTTGAGCATACATACTAATAAGGACAGTCACAAGGAAAAAATACTTCATTTTGTTCTTCCCTGGTGTTCTTTTTTGAAATAAGAACATTTGCCACTAGTGGATGTTGCAGCTCAAATGTAACCAAAGGAAAAATCTCAGGAAAAAGCACAGATGGTCTCATTGGACTCTGGAGGAACTACTTTCTGTATCAGTGGCAATTTCTCCCTGGTGTATCTACCTAACTGTTTGCACAGCATAAAAATTAATTTTTCAGGTAACACTTCCATAGCTATAATTAACATCAAGGCTGTAATTTCCTGGAGTGGGTAGATAAAGAGTTGCTTGGCTAAAAATAGATCTGCCTAACAGTCTCTAGATAACCTTGTGGTCCCTTTCTATTGAAATTTTCTTGAAATGCATGGCTGCATGCATGTGCATGCGTTGTTCATATGTATTCCTGCTTCAGACATTGTCATGCATCATGGATTGCACCATGGGGGTCCACCCTTTTCTGAGGAGGAGGAGGAAGTTTGTTCTTCTCAGACAAATCCTAAATTGGATTTTCTGGACCATAACTGGCACTGATGGTTTTGTCTGTAATAGACTGGAAAAACAGTTTTATTTTTCCACTGTGAAATCTGATATTTGTTAGAAAGCTATGTCCATATAAAAGTAGAGATCCACGCTGTTGTATTTGAAATTTAATGTCTATTCAATTTCACTGAAATATTTTGAGAAAGAAGGTCCCTGTGTACATATACAACATCTAGGAAGAGAAAAATTTCAAGCTGCCAAACTTCAAATTGCAGTTGCAGCCAAACACCAATCTTTAGATATACATATATATTTTAATTGAAGTGTAGTTGACTTACAATATGTTATTTGTTTAAGGTGTACAACATAGTCATGCATATTTTTAAAGATTGTATACCATCCATACAAAGATTCTGTATCTTTTCTTTAGTTGAAGTATAGCTGAGTTACAATATTGTGTCACATGCAGGTATATGCAAAGTGACTCAGTTACATATATATACATATTCAGATTTACTTCCACAATAGATTATTATAACTTTATTATGATGAGTTGTTATTATGGTTCCCTTTGCTATATAGTAAGTCCTTGTTGTCTTATCTATTTTATATATGGTACTGTGTAACTGTTAATCCTAAACTTCTAACTTATCCCTTCCTTCCTCCTTCCCTCTTTGGTAAACCACAAATTTCTGTCTGTGGATGTTTATGGGTCTATTTCTGTTTTGTAAATAAGTTCATTTGTACATTTTTTTTTAGATTACACGTATGAGTGATATAATAGAATATTTATCTTTCTCTGTCATTTAGTATGTCAATCATCCATGTTGCTGCAAATGGCAGTATTTCATTCCTTTTAATGGCTGAGTAATATTCAAGTGTGTATATGTATATGTACCATTTCTTTGGGGCTTCCCTAGTGGCTCAGAGGGTAAAGCGTCTGCCTCCAATGCGGGAGACCTGGGTTCAATCCCTGGGTCAGGAAGATCCCCTAGAGAAGGAAATGGCAACCCACTCCAGTACTCTTGCCTGGCAAATCCCATGGACAGAGAAGCCTGGTAGGCTACAGTCCATGGGGTCACAAAGAGTTGGACATGACTGAGCAACTTCACTTTCACCTTTCACCATTTCTTTATCCATTCATCTTTTGATGAACCCTTACTTTGCCTCAATGTCTTCATTATTATAAATAGTGCTGCAGTGAACATTGGGGTGCATATATCTTTTTGAATTAGAGTTTTTGTCTTTTATGAATATATGTCCAAGAGTGGGATTGCTAGATCATATGATAACTGTATTTTTAGTTTTTAAGAAACCACCATACTATTTTCCTTTGTCATTCTTTGGCATTATCTGTATGCAGGTCAGGAAGCAAGAGTTAGAACTGGACATGGAACAACAGACTGGTTCCAAATCGGGAAAGGAGTATGTCAAGGCTGTATATTGTCACCCTGCTTATTTAACTTATATACAGAGTTCATCATGAAGAATGCTGGGCTGGATGAAGCACAAGCTGGAATCAAGATTGCTGGGAGAAATAGCAATAACCTCAGATATGCAGATGACACCACCCTTATGGCAGAAAGTGAAGAGGAACTAAAAAGCCTCTTGACGAAAGTGAAAGAGGAGAGTGGAAAAGTTGGCTTAAAGCTCAGCATACAGAAAAATAAGACCATGGCATCCGGTCCCATCACTTCATGGCAAATAGATGGGGAAACAGTGGAAACAGCAGCTGACTTTATTTTCTTGGGCTCCAAAATCACTGCAGATGGTGATTGAAATCATGAAATTAAAAGATGCTTGCTCTAGGGAAGTAGAGTTATGACCAACCTAGACAGCATATTAAAAAGCAGACACGTTACTTTGCCAACAAAGGTCCGTCTAGTGAAGGCTATGGTTTTTCCAGTAGTCATGTATGGATGTGAGAGTTGGACTATAAAGAGAGCTGAGTGCCAAAGAATTGATGCTTTTGAACTGTGGTGTTGGAGAAGACTCTTTGAGAGTCCCTTGGACTGCAAGGAGATCCAACCAGACCATCCTAAAGGAGATCCGTCCTGGGTGTTCAATGGAAGGACTAATGTTGAAGCTGAAACACCAAATATTTTGTCCACCTGATGTGGAGAGCTGACTCATTTGAAAAGACCCTGTTGCTGGGAAAGATTGAGGGCAGGAGGAGAAGGGGACGACAGAAGAAGAGATGGCTGGATGGCATTACCAACTCAATGGACATGGGTTTGGGTGGACTCTGGGAGTTGGTGATGGACAGGGAGGCCTGGCGTGTTGTAGTTCATGGGGTCGCAAAGAGTCAGACATGACTGAGAGACTGATGTGAACTGAACTGAAGCCATATATATGAAATCTAGAAGGATGGTACTGATGAACCTATTTGTAGAGCAGCAGTGGAGACACAGACATTGAGAACAGATTTATGGACATGGGGTTGGGAGGGGAGGAAGGAGAGGGTAGGATGTATGGAAAGAGTAACATGGAAACATACATTACCATACATAAAATAGATAGCCAATGGGATTTTGCTATATGACTCATGGATCTCAAACAGGGCTCAGTAACAACCTAGAGGGGTGGGATGAGGAGTGAGGTGGGAGGGATGTTCAAATGGGAGGTGACTTGGGTAACCTTTGGCTGATTCATGTTAATGTTTTGTAGAAACAACACAATACTGTAAAGCAATTATCCTTTAATTAAAAATAAATAATAATAAAAATAACAATAACAAGAAAAAAAACTAAAAAAATTACTACATCTCCATATTGTATGCAAATAGCTGAGAAAAGAAGAGAAGTGAAAGGCAAGGGAGCAAAGGAAAGACATATTCATCTGAATGCAGAGTTCCAAAGAATGGCGAGATAAGAAAGCCTTCCTAAGTGAACAAGGCAAAGAAATAGAGGAAAAAAATAGAATGGGAAAGACTAGAGACCTCGTCAAGAAAATCAAGGGAACATTTCATGTAAAGATAGGTACAATAAAGGACAAAAATGGTATGGACCTGACAGAAGTAGAAGATATTAAGAGGAGGTGCTAAGAATACATAGAACTATACAACAAAGATCTTTATGACTCAGATATCCATGATGGTGTGATCTGTCATCTAGAGCAACACATCTTGGAGTGTGAAGTCAAGTGGACCTTAGGAAGCATCACTATGAACAAAGCTAATGGAGGTGATGTAATTCCAGCTGAGCTATTTTAAATCCTAAAAGATGATGCTGTTAAAGTGCTGCATTCAATATGCCAGTAAATTTGAAAAACTCAGCAATGGCCACAGGACTGGAAAAGGTCAGTTTTCATTCCAGTCCCAATATAAGGGCAATGTCAGAGAATGTTTAAAATTGCATAAGTGCACTCATTTCACATGCTAGCAAAGTAATGCTCAAAATTCTCCTTGCCAGGCTTCAACAGTTCATGAACCGAGAACTTCTAGATGTACAAGGTGGATTTACAAAAGGCAGAGAAACCAGAGATCAAATTGCCAACATCCTTTGGATCATAGAAAAAGCAAAAGAATTCCATAAAAAATCTACTTCTGCTTCATTGACTATGCTGAAGCCTTTGACTGTGTCGATCACAACAAACTGTAGAAAATTCTTCAAGAGATGAGAATACCAGAACACCTCACCTGCCTCCTGTGAAACATGTATGCAGGTCAAGCAGCAACAGTTAGAACATGTATGCAGGTCAAGCAGCAACAGTTAGTCCATGGAAAAGTGGACTGGTTCCTAATTGCGAAAGGAGTATATCAAGACTGAATATTGTCACCCTGCTATTTAACTTATATTCAGAGTACATCACACAAAATGTTGGACTGGACGAAACACAAGCTGGAATCAAGATTGCAGGGAGAAATATCAATAACATCAGATATGCAGATGACACCACTCTTATGGCAGAAAGCAAAGAGGAACTAAAGAGCTTCTTGATGAAAATGAAAGAGGAGAGTGAAAAAGCTGGCTTAAAACTCAACTTTCAAAAAATGAAGATCATGACATCCAATCCCATCACTTCATGGCAAATAGATGGGGAAGCAATGGAAATAGTGACAGATTTAATTTTCTTGGGCTCCAAAATCACTGCAGATAGTGACTGCAACCATGAAATTAAGATGCTTTCTCCTTGGAAGAAAAGCTCTGACAAACTTAGACAACATATGAAAAAGCAGAGACATTACTTTGATGACAAAAGTCCATCTAGTCAAAGCTATGGTTTTTCCAGTAGTCATTTATGGATCTGAGAGTTGAACCATAAAGAAGGTTGAATGCCAAAAAAATTGATGCTTTTGAACTGTGGTGTTGGAGAAGTCTCGAGGACAGCAAGGAGATCAAACCAGTTAATCCTAAAGGAAATCAGTCCTGAATATTCATTGGAAGGACTGCTGCTAAAACTGAAACTCCAATACTTTGGCCACCTGATGCAAAGAGCTGACTCATTAGAAAAGACCCTGATGCTGGGAAAGAGTGAAGGCAGGAGGAGGAGGGCATCCCCTCCTTCTGAGGATGAGATGGTTGGATGGTATCAGTGACTCAATGGCTATGAGTTTGAACAAGCTCCAGGAAATGGTGAAGGATAACGAAGCATGGCGTGCTGCAGTTCATGGAGTCACAGAGTTGGATACAACTGTGCAACTGAACAACAATGACCACATACTGTATAATTAATTTAAAAATCATGCTGCTATAGCCTCAGTAGTGTTTAGGTTTTTCTGCCCAAGCTGACTCTGATTGTTTTATCAATTAGAGTAACTATCATTGCTGAGCAAATCCCAATTGATGGGATGTAGTTTCTTGTCTAAACTCTGTTTTTACAAAGGACAATTCTACTCCCCCAAATTAAAGGTGATTATTTTATTTCTTAGATGACCCCATTGAAAATGTTGCTGCCTAATTTCATGAGTCATTAGTTTCAAGCTTGCATTTTTCCAAGTAACAAGTCCAAGACACCATTATTCCTCTATAGACCATTGTCATACAATATTGAGATTATATTTTGAGATATATGTGTATTTGTGTGTGTATATATATATATAATTTGATAAGTGTCTCCTCAAGGCCTCTGTGCATAATTTATATTGGAGAAGTAAATGGCAACCCACTCCAGTGTTCTTGCCTGGAGAATCCCAGGGATGGGGGAGCCTGGTGGGCTGCCATCTATGGGGTTGCACAGAGTTGGACGTGACTGAAGTGACGCAGTTCATTTCAGTTCAGTTGCTCAGTCCTGTCTGACTCTTTGAGACCCCATGGACTGCAGCACATCAGGCCTCCCTGTCCATCACTAACTCCCAGAGTTTACTCAAACTCATGTTCATTCAGTCGGTGATGCCATCCAACCAACTCATCCTCTCTTGTCCCCTTCTCCTCCCTCCTTCAATCTTTTCCAGCATCAGGGTCTTTTCCAATGAGTCAGCTCTTCGCATCAGGGGGCCAAAGTATTGGAGTTCAGCATCAGTCCTCCCAATGAATATTCAGAAGTGATTTCATTTAGAATGGACTGGTTGGATCTCCTTGCAGTCCAAGGGACTCTCAAGAGTCTTCACCAACACTACAGTTCAAAAGCATCAATTCTTCATTGCTCAGCTTTCTGTATGTAGAGGGCCAGAATACAGCAAAGCTTTTGTTCCAAATTCCTAGATGGAACTTTGATGACTTAGGCTTGGGCAAACAGATAGCTCCTTCTGCCCATTTTATTGACAATAGGGAGAGCAAGATACTAGCTCAATAAAAAGAGAGAAGAGACAGTGTAATCTGCCTACCCAGGATTTTTATGGAGGCAGCAGTTCTGGCCAGCAGTTTCAGAGTATCTTACCTCACGTATGTGGGAGAAAGTTACAAGGGAGGAAAGGAGAGGGGACTGGCTGGAATTTCTCCCAGAAGGATAACATCTAAACTTAGTTCTATTTTTCAGTCTATTACAATCAAGAATGGATAAGAAAAATCGTCTGCCACTTTTCTGGTCTTTAATTTCCTTATCAGAGTGAATACTCCATCCATTAGCAGAATGGACAAAAAATATTCTTGGTTTTGAGTAGTACTCTATTTCATTTGAAATAGATTGAAATGAAATAGCCTTAGAGTCAGGTAGTAGAAGCAGAGTGGAACAAAATTTCATTCCAACTGTGGACATGATATATTATTAAAATTTTAAAATGAATATAGCCTAAAATTGTTATGCTCTTATCAGGTGCATTGATCTTTGGTACTTTGATGATCCTTTTATTTCTGAGCAGAAAAGTAATTACTCTTCGAAAAGAATCTTGGCCCTACCCAGTAGGTATCCCCTTGTTTATATCCATGTGCAGATGGAGTGGCTTTCTCTTCAAGCATATGTTCTTTTCAGACTTGTCAACTTTCACAAGAAAATGTCAATCCAGCCTCTGCATTGAGGGGCTGTTAAAACATATGGCTTTGCACTTAACCGGAAAAACAGAATAGCTGCATTCCAGGTATTTGTCAGGGAATATAATCTTCAACTCACCACCATTCAGCACTTATCAGAAGCTCAGCTGAGAGAAACACTATTTTTTAAAGATTGTCTGAAGGACATGCAGTCTGTCCATTCACTCAGCTACTCTTAAATCTACCCTATCTAAGCCAGACAAGCATCAATTCTGGAAAACTATTTTGGCCCTCATGGGAAGGCTTTTACTAAATTGCGGAGTGGCATATTGCCATAAACTTAAACTGAGTGAAGACAGAAGGGACAGATTTTTGAGACCCATGGTTTTACTGTGAGGCCATGTTAATAATTCTTCCCTACCTTACACAATTAGCTTTCTCTTCATGAGGGTCCACAGGAAAATTCTCTCTCATGTCAGTATCAGCCCATAGATGTTTTTTCCTTCACAACTTGTTTGTGTATAAGCACTTAAACTCTGAATCATCAGCACTTATATAAACACACATGCTGATTGTGATTCTGCCTCTTGAATTGTTAGCAAGTATAAAGCTAAGATTGTGACTCTTCTGGAAAGTGAAAAGTAAGTGAAGTCGCTCAGTCGTGACCGACTCTTTGCGACCCCATGGACTGTAGCCTACCAGGCTTCTCTGTTCATGGGATTTTCCAGGCAAGAATACTGGAGTGGGCTGTCATTTCCTTCTCCAGATCTTTCTGACCCAGGGATTGAACCCAGGTCTCTCGCATTATAGGCAAACGCTTTACCGTCTGAGCCACCAGGAAAGTAGGTTGTGACTCTTCCGGAAACATACAGGAAATTCCAAACATATATTTTGAGGCCTAATTTCATGTCTGGCTTCAATTTATTTGATGTTATGGAATTTACTCTTCGTTCTTTTTAAGATGGGGAAGGGCAAGGAATCTTCAAAGAACTGATTGGTGGAGTATGGAAGTCAGTAGTTCCCGGATGTAGAAGAGGCATCCACTTGTAGAGAGCAATGCATTGGTCCACAGGTATATTCATGCATAGATAACACTTCCTAGAAACCCAGGTCATATTATTATATCTCACTGATGTGTCGCCGTCTGTCTGGCACTCAAACATTCTGCCTCCGATGACCCACTTTTTGTTTCTTCTGGTTCTTTATGAAGAGAGAGACCTTCTGGAGAATTGGAAGTATTTGGCAAAGGGGTAGGTGAGGAGAAGATGGTGTCTAGAGATGTTAAGAAGATAAAATCCATGGGAGTTATGTTGCTTTCAGAGTTCCATTCAGCAATTGTTTGATAGAAACATCGGAGTCTGAAGCTAAGCACCCACACAAAATATTGGCACTCAGCCACGGAGTGAATGTATGTGCCGGGTCATTAGTCACACAAATGCCTCTTTCATAGCTTGTGTCAAGATCCGTCACTGATTTTGGCAGCGGCAGGTAAGTCACTCTTTCGGGGACATAACTGCATGCTACAGAAATTATAAACATTAGTTTCCACTAAATGTTAGAGGACCTTCTGCTTTTCTAAAGTAACACTTAAAGCATTCTTTTTCAAACTCAGGTCTGTGGAAGAGGATACTCATTTTCTTTCCTTCGCCTTTGATATAAGCAGAATGTGATGCGAGGAAGATGCAGGGAGCTTTTCATGAAGCTAAAGTTATTTCATTTAACAGTCTGTGTTAAGTTCTGAGATTGTGTGCTTCCTATTTTGAGATGTTCATGCATTGTTTCTTTTATGATACTGTGATAATAGATGTTTAAAAGTGCCTCCTATTGTTAAATAATAATAATAATGACCTAAGTGTGTCTCTAGGGTTGGCAAGTATGGTAGCTCAGGTTGTTTACTGCATAAGGCAGTAAAATTATGTGTGAATTATATGTTTGGTGATTATCCAAATTCTGGAAACCAGAAATTATGTACCAGATATACTCTTTTTTTTCCTCATAGTTCGAAAGTTTAGCTATCATTTCCCACTAAACATTGCCTCTTCATAAATGATTCTTGTGAAAACATTGTGAAGATGAGAAGGCAATTACCCACAGCTTTGTCAAACAATATGGAACAGAGTAATACGCTTCACTGATGTGAGGAATATGACAGCTGGAACCCTTTAAAAGACAGCTTCTGTAACTCAGGACCTCGAAGCTTCCAGTTGTCAATAGCAACGCTTCTTTCTCCATTGTTGATTGGCACTGAAAGCACTTGCCAGCTCCTCAAATTTATTTGATTCACTGCAACAGAGTGAAAGGCAGAAGGGTTTGTGCACAGTGTCTGCTGCCCTACTGTGTGTACAGGAAACAAGGGAAAATTATTTTCTCCTAGGTTTCTAGTCATCTTTTTATAAAGGCATGTATTGTATGATAGATGGCCTTTGGGCACATGCCTGCTCTTACACACACAGTCTGTGTCAAGTCTGCCTTTCCTGAGCCCTGAGGGCAGACAAGTACAACTGAAATGAACGGGATCAGACTTACTGAAGGGTGAGGACAAGCTGTTATTATGCAGTAAGCACACTGGATATAAAATGAGTGCTTCATCAATTTTAGAAATTAGATCCAAGGTCATACAAACCACACCACTATATCTCATGGCGTGATTACTTACTACTAGGATAAGGAAACATGCTTTTCAGTGTCACTGAAGTTTGTGTAGAACTCCTAATCTAACTCAACGCACTACATTGAAAAGCTGAAGAAACACGTCTCACCCAGGGAAGGGTTTTGCAAGATTGAATGACTACAGGTGATATTTTAAGCAAAATGATCTTTCATCCTCTTTCTACTGGAAAAGTGAAAATGTACCCAGTGTGGGTAAAATATGTTGTAGAATTAGTCATCCTTGTAGAATTCAGTTTCCCTGTCATATTTCTATAGGAGATTATTTTCAGAATATAGTAAAAATTTTCTGTATGATTCCTATATTCCTGGATTTGTGAATAATGTTTAATGTATGAGAATAAAAAGTTACCTGTAGCAATTAATCTTGCTAAGAAAGTCACTTTAATAAGGCATAAAGGTTTGACTTTCCCTTCTGTAAGAACATCACATGGTAAGCTGCTTCTTTACCATGTGCAGTTGGGTTTCAAAGCAATAAGTGTTTTACAAAGGTGCACCTTAACAATGATTTTGGAAAAAAAAATTTTATATATGGATGAAATAAAAGTCTAATCTTGTTTGAAATGTCAGTCATGATTTCAATAGTTTATTTTTTCCTTGAAAATTTAAGTGTTTGATAATATAAATATCACTATCCTATTAAAATTTTCAGGAAACAGATATAAAATAAAAATAAAAATAAAATTAAATTCTATTAGCTTTTGTAACAATACATGTCTTTTTCCATGTGCCCCTTCTCTTTCTTTTCTTCCACTTCTTCACTTTACACCCTTACTACCTATGACCTTTAACTTTTCTCTCCTCTTTGAGTATTTTTTTCTTCCAGTTGCTCAGATCTCTGATTATAAAGTCTGCCTTCTTCTGTGTAGTAGTACTGATTGTGAGGGAGTGTGTTGCTAAGATGAAATGTCTATATCTGGAAACTTTTGAGACTGCCTTTTAAGGAAATTTAAAAAATTAAAGCAAAGAGATAGTTGTGATTTCCTCATGGGGACCTTTCTAAAATGATGACATCATTTTCTATCAAGGAAAATCTTGATAGAAAACTCATCCATAGAATCCAAATAATTTCCAAACAAATAAGATAATACTGATCTCAAATGAAGTAAAATTAAAATGAATCATAAACCTTTCCTCTTTCCATGAATGGAAACAAGAGATTGTGCTATCATCCTTGGCAATTCTTTTACCAATACTAATGTGTTTTGCTTTGCTTTCTTTTACTTTTGCAATAACATCTGGATTTGATTTCCTCTAGAGTATTTTAGAATCTTATAGACCAGTAAAATAGGCATCATATCAATTTTTTTAAAATTTTATATATTTTTTAAATTTAATTTTATTTTTAAACTTTACATAATTGTATTAGTTTTGCCAAATATCAAAATTTTTTTAGTGGGCTGAGAAATTGAAATTTATAGTTTTATTTCATGAGTGGTATCAGTCTAGCCTCCTGTAGTGTTTATTCCCTCATCTCCATTTGAGCTTATTATTTTATTCTGCTTATTTATTTAATAGGCTCTCAAAAAATAGTGGTCTGTTCTGGAAAGCTTAAATGAGAAGCTTTTAGAACTGACCAGTTCAAAATGAAAAGAAAAAAAAGAAATAATATCTCAACATGACAAAACAAAATAACTTTTGAACTAACTATGTATGTTAAATGTAAACTACAGTGGTAAACATTACTTTAGATCACAATAACTGAAATGTTTTCCTTTAAATAAGTTGCTAAAAGGCAAAGTTAACACAGTCTGATCAATAGTGCTTTTTTAAAATAAGAACTTGCAACAGGCTTTGTAGATGGGTAAATATATTTTCTCCTCAGCAGTCTTCAATACAAATAATTTTTTCTTCTCTTTTCTGTTGTGGTTGAGTACAATAGCCAATAGCAAACCATTATTTTTTTTCTTGCCTTAAAACTTGCTTACCTGGGTTAATATACTAACATCAATCATGATGATGCTCAGAAGGAAATAAATAGCTATAAACTCTCCCACATTTTACTCCTTATTGCAGCATAGAAAATGTGAGCTTCATTCCTTACAGTGTTTTAAAGAGTTATGACCTGGTTTATAAAGGAATCTGTGGGTGAGATTTTAGTATTCATAGCCTTAGATATTCTCTAGTTCTAATGTAGTTAATTACTATTCAGTATTAGTTTATCACAGTGTCTTTTGAAGTGGGATCCATGAACAACTAGAACCCTTTAAACCTCCTATGGAATGGTTTAAAATGCAGGGATCAGGCAATATATATTTTTTTTTACATATTTTAAAATTTTTATTGAACTATAGTTGCTTTACATTGTTGTATTAGTCTCTAATGTACAGCAAAATGAATCAGCTATATGCATACATATATCCTCTCTTTTTTTTGCAATATTTATTTATTTTATTAAAACTTTTTTTTAATTTATTTTTTTTATTGAGTTACAGTTGATTTTCAATATTGTATGTTTCAGGTGTCAAGTGATTCAGTCATGAATATATATATATTTTCTTTTTCAGGTTCTTTCGCCATATAGTTTATTATAAAACACTGGATGCATTTTTCCCTATGCTGTACTGTAGGTCCTTGTTGGTTATCTATTTTATACATAATAGTGTGTATCTATTAATCACAACATCCTGATTTATCCCTGCCCCCCTTTTCCCTTTGGTAAATATAAGTTTGTTTTATATGTCTGGGGTCTTTTTATGTTTTGCATATAAGCTCATTCATATAATTTTTTTGTTTTAGATTCCACATATAAACAATATCATATGATATTTGTCTTTGAATGGCTAGCTTTATTTAGTGTGATAAAGTCCCAAGTCAAGATGGACAGAGAGGTGGGTAGTGATAGATTTCAATCTCATTGCAGCCGGTTGATTGGTTGCCTTTAATGAAATGTGTGTTCTCCCATAGTTCATTGAAGAGAGTCAATTTATTTTTGAACAGTTCTGTGCAGCCTTTAATATTAATAGTATCACATATTTTTCTCATTTAAATGAATCTTGGAACTTTCAGGCAGTCAGTAGGAGAGTGGTTGTCATTAAGTATCTACTGTTGAAATGTACTGTGTATTTCTAATAAATACTACTGAACACAATGCTAATAATATAAACCAAGAAAAAAAAAAGTAGGAACTTAAAATTAAACTGAAACCAAGCATTTATTTAAATAACCACTCATTTAAATAACTTTATTCTTTTTCTGAATTTAAAAGATAATTATTCATATCATGGGCAATAAAAGTGTATGTATGGGAGTGAATTCCAGTGTGTTGAAGATGGGAGATTAGAGGTCAAAGGGCAGATAGAGCTAGTCAGGGGCAGAGACTGAGTTTCTTTCCAAATCAAGTCTTATGCTATTATTTGAATTAAAGAAGGATTTACATAACAAATTGTAAACAGATTAATTACAAACATAGTGACATTTGACTGTATTTTTCAAGCAATTTATGTGACATTTAGCATTGCTGTATAGTTTATATCATTTTATACTTACAGATTATGTTCCTTGAGTATGTATCTAAAATATTAGATATAATTTTAACTCAATTTTACATTTAAATAATTTTGTAACATGTTTTCAAGAGTTTTATTTCATTTTTGACTGGTGGTTTTGCTTATATCCTGTTTCCCACCTTCTTCTCCTAGTACATTGATTGTGAAGTAGTTGCATAGCAATATCACTGTAATGTCTATGCATTTTTCATCCATCATTCCACAAACATTTGTCAAGAACTTGCAATGGGCCATGCACTTTATAAACCTTGGGCATATAGCTGTGATAACATGAGAGAAATGTCTTGTGTGCTTTATATTCTATCAAAAGAGACAGCATACATATAAAAAGTAATGCTAAGTGATCAGTGTTATAGAGAAAAAAAGGAAAAAAATAAAGAGTGATAGGGTGTGCTTTTCCTGTCAAGGGGCAGGAGATCTTTAAACAAAATCCCAGGAGCTGAGGGACAATCTAAGCTGTGAATGAAGGATTAGAAGCAAGCTCAGGATAAAGTGTGCTGGTTTCTATTGGGAAGGCAGCACCAAAGTTCTAAGTCATTAATTCAATTCTAAGATAAATCAGCTTTTCAAAAGAATGTTTGGTAGCTTCTTTTTACTTGATTGAAACAACTGCAGTACTGTAAGCTGGAAACATATTTTTCATTGAAAAAGTTCTTCATTTACGCTTTAGACAATTTCAGGTTGACTTTCTAAAATGAACTAGGATGTAATTTTATCGCGACTGTAGGAAGTTTGTTAAATTTTGCAGCTCATTTAGATTTATGAAGAGAAAGCCATATAATGAATTCTGATATGATTTTAGCTAAATATGGAAGTCAGTTTCTTAAGAAATAATGTGTTGCATTACTTACCTGGGCTCACTAAAAGTCAGCCTCGTTTCTTTAAGAACATGCACGCATGTATGCTCAGTAGCTTCAGTCATGTCTAACTCTTTGCGACCCTACAGACTGTAGCCTGCCAGGCTCCTCTGTCCGTGGGATTCTCCAGGCAGGAATACTAGAGTGGGTTGCCATTTCTTCTACTCCAGGGTATCTTCCTGACCCAGGGATCAAACCCAAATCTCCTGCATCTCCTGCATTGGAGATAGGTTCTTTACCCACTGAGCCACCTGGGAAGCCCATTTCAAGACAAGTAATGCCCTTTATAAGATGTCTTCTATAGTAAAATCTCTCATATTCAACCTCCGCTTGATCATTGCTAGGACTTTCTGGGTGGCACAGTGGTAAAGAACCTGCCTGCCAATGCAGGAGACATAAGAGATATAGGTTTGATCCTTAGGT
Organism: Bubalus kerabau; assembly: GCF_029407905.1. NCBI lineage: Eukaryota > Metazoa > Chordata > Mammalia > Artiodactyla > Bovidae > Bubalus > Bubalus kerabau. The sequence continues at coordinate 54,814,355 of NC_073642.1, read as the reverse complement.
TGAGAAGATCCCCTGGAGTAGCAAATGGCAACCCACTCCAGTATTCTTGCCTGCGAAATCCCATGGACAGAAGAGCCTGGTGGGGAAAAAGCAAAGTTGTTGTTTCTATGAAAACAAGTTTAGTCCTTGGGAATACACCATGGATGCAAATTTTATTTTAAAAAATATTGCCAATTTAGATGAAGGGAAACAATTTTAAAAACAATAAAAATGTTGCCAAACTGCTTGAAGATGTACATTCATTGCCTCCTAAATGTCCCTTTTTAATTCTTTAAAGAAGCTGAAACTAGAAATTTTAGAAGATAAATTATGAACATGATTTATGCAAGAAAAATAAGATTGCAATCATTGGAGTCTTTCAAAGAAAGGATTTTAGCATCACATCAAAAGACAGGAAATTAAGACTACCCTTACACATTTTAAATTAAAATGTTTATAATATATATTTGGAGTTTTTAAAACTGGGATTCAGTTTATTTGACAGGAGGGCAGAATAGATGTTGGGTAAAGAACTAGGAAATCTGTTCTTAATAGTAGTATTTTCTTTTGGTAAATATTGAGCTTCTCAGCTTCAGTAGCTAGCAGCAAGAAGCCCTGGGACAGGAAGCATTCCGATCATGTTCTCCTAAAAACAAATGGCCGAATTCTAGCACAACTGTCTTTGATGCTTGCTTTTTAGAATGACAGGCATGGGATCTGAGTCTTAATTGCCTTTAGAGTTTATGACTGATTTTTACTGCATCAAATGTTTGACCAGGCAAAGTGCATTTCAGTGGATAGTTTCACTCCCTTTTAAAAGAAACTGAAAAGTCTAGCTGAAACTCCTATCAACTGAGTTGGGATCATGGCGTTCATTTTGGATGAAGCAGTGTGCTCCTTCATTTGGTCAGCTCCATTTGACATTTCTGGGCTAGGTACCACCCTTAAAAGTTACATAATGAGTTTTAATTAAACAGTCCTGCTTGCCTCTGATAAAAGTGATTAAAGTAGTGATAAGAATGATCACTAGTTAGAATCCTATTTAACAAATACTTCCCATTTATCTGATCTCTAAGGAGAATTTAGGTTATTTGTCTAGTGAAATCCATTTGATAGCAGGATTTTTTATATGCTACAACAATGCTAATACCTGTATGGTGCCCATTACTTCCAGCAACGGTGATAGTGTTTTATTTACTCACTCGGTCTTCTTTGCCACTTTAAGAGGTGGATACCATTGTTACCATTTTTTTCAGATGAGAGAATTGAGGCACATAGAGATTAAATAATTTATCCAAGATGATACAGCTGGCAAATAGTAGAACTGGTTAACATCACAGTTTCATAAGTTACGTGTAATGATATGTGGAGCTAGAAAAAGTCTCAAAATATTTTGACTTAAAAATGACTGCCATTTTATTAAGAAATTATATAAATAAATATCTCTGATACATTCTTTATTAAGCTTACTAAATATCATTCACCATGGGTAAGGAAACATGTGAATAGGCTTTGAAAGTGAAAGTCCCTTAGTAGGGTCCGACTCTTTGCTACCCCATGGACTATAGAGACCATGGAATTCTCCAGGCCAGAATACTGGCATGGGTAGCCTTTCCCTTCTCCAGGGGATCTTCCTGATCCAGGGATCGAACCCAGGTCACCTGCATTGTAGGCAGATTCTTTACCAGCTGAGCCCCAAGGGAGCCTAAGAATACTGGAGTAGGTAGCCTATCCTTTCTCCAGTGGATCTTCCTGACCCAGGATTTGAACCAGGGTCTCTTGCATTGGCAGTGGATTCTTTACTTCCTGGTGGCTCAGACAGTAAAAGCGTCTGCCTACAATGTGGGAGACCCAGCTTCGATCCCTGGATGGGGAGGATCCTCTGGAGGAGGAAATGGCAACCCACTTCAGTACTCTTGCCTGGACAATACCATGGACGGAGGAGCCTACAGTCCATGGGATCGCAAATAGTCAGGCACGACCCTGCGACTTCACTTTCACTTCACTTTCTTTACCAACTGAGCTATAAGGGAAGTGACCTGATGTGAAAGTCACTCAGTCATGTCCGACTCTTAGACTATACAGTCCATGGAAATCTCCAGGCCAGAATACTGGAGTGGGTAGCCTTTCCCTTCTCCAGAGGGAGTTCCCAACCCAGGGATTGAACCCAGCTCTCCCGCATTGCAGGCAGATTCTTTACCAGCTGAGCCACAAGGGAAGCCCTTAGTTTTTAGAATATGCTTTAGTTTTTATTAAATATTTCAGTGATGAGCAACTGATGGGTGGAGTTGGTATCAAATGGTCTGGAGGTCTTTTCAGCTAAAAGTCTTGTTGCTGTTTCCTCATGTCCTTTCATATGCTTTCCCCTCACATGTAGACCTTATTACAGTAGTGAATCAAATGCTGTTGGTGGTGTCTTGTATCCCTCAGGTGTGCTTTAGCTGAGAAAGGTTGAAAGCTACTGAGATGTATTGTTCTGCTATTTTCCTAAATAATCTTCTGATGACTATTGATTTATATATTGCTTAATGGCATTATATTTAGAGCATTGCTTAGGAAGTTGTTATTTTAAATCTTTTAAATTGTATGTGTATCATGGAGCCATGTAGATGCTGGCAATGAAGAAGACTTTGTATTGGCTTGGCCAAAGAGTTAGTTTGGGTTTTTCCATAATATGTTAAGGAAAAACCCTAACGAATTTTTTGGCCAACCCAATAAAACCTTGAATTCATGAATACCACAGTTCTGGTTATCTATGTAACAATCATCTTCCCCCTCCTCCCCCTCCCCCGACCAACTCACCCAAATAGTGACAATTTTTTTTTTTTTTTTTTTTTTTACTATTTCCCATGATTCTGTGGTTGTCTGGGATTGCATTCAGCTAGCAGCTGGGACCCGAGTAATCCAAAAGTTCCACTGGATTGATGGCTTTGTTCTTGCATGTATCTAGTGCATTTGAGCTCCCCAGTACTCCCTTCCCACCCTGTGTCTCATCCTCCAGCCTCTCCATATGGCTTGGGCTTCTTGTTGCTTAATTGTGCAAGGTGATCAAATTTCTAATGTGGGGCATGCCTTTCAAGGTGCACAAAGTGGGTTCTTCTAGGCCAATTAAAGGCTATGTTAACACTAACATCTTATCATTTCCACTGTATTTTAGTGGTTAAAATAGGGCCTGATCAGATTCAAGGAGGTGGAGAAATAGATTCCACATCATAATGGGTGTGTACTAAAGGTGTATTTCACAAGTGCAAGTAAGATGGGAGCTACTGTTGTAACCATCATAAGAAATATGATCTGCCACAAGAACTGTGGCACCTAATCAGACGTGCTTTGCATGTGATGACAGGGAGAGAATAATACAAATATGTTGAAATGTGCTTGAACTTCGCTTACCAGCCACGTGACTTGCTTACATTCAAGATCATAAATTTTGGGGAGTCTAAAAAGAATGGTCAGAAATTCCTGATTAGTCATCTTCAATTATGCAATCCTTCCCACTCAAATAAGATTGGAATGGATATCTTTGGGAGTCAGTCAAGAATGGACCAAAATCTGTAATTGGTCTGTTTCACTTATTGTCTAATCTTTCCATCTTTGGGGAAGCTGGGCACAGGAGCCTAGACTGGATGTATGGTGGAGAATAAGTATCTGTGTCTGGAATCCAAATCAAACCTATAGCATCTTAGTCAAAATTAAGGAACAAATGGGTAGAAACACAGGAAACTTTGTAGGACAATAAGGACTAAAATACAATATGAAGCATAGCCTAAAAAATTCTGAATTGAGAGACTAATAATCCAAATACTCTTTTACTAAATTTTAGAATATTAGGATAGAACTTACTCTGCTTACAAACAGAATTGGTTCAAGATACTGGATTGGGGTCAAGATAGAAAAGATAGAAGGTAGGGGCTTGCCCCAGCTAGGAAGAGAGGCTAGAGAGAATACCAGGGAGGAATTGACATTTGAAATATTGAGTTTTCTACCTCAGAACTTTTATAGCAATTGATGACTGATTTGTTAAAGGTCAGTGCTTACGTGCGTTGTATGCTAAGTCACTTCAGTCATGTCCTGCTCTTTATGACCCTATGGACTATAGCCTGCCAGGCTTGCTGTCCATGGGATTCTCCAAGCAAGAACACTGGAGTGGGTTGCCATTTCTTTCTTCAAAGGATCTTCCTGACCTAGGGATTGAACTGGTTTCTCCTGCATTGCAGGAGGATTCTTTATGACTGAGCCACCAGGGAAGCCCATTAAAGGTCAGAGAAAGACTCAAAGACATTATCAATCATTTTGTTAAGTAAAATATAGTTATTCATAGGATGTTTTTCTAGATGGTGTATATAATTTTGAGAGGTTAAATAGTAGGATGTGAAAGTATACTTTATTTATACATTCTTTTCTGAATTTTCTAAGAACTAAGTATTACATTTGAATATAATGTGAATAATGTACATTTGTGAATGTCCTTGATTACATTATTCTCTACAACTATTGCTTAGAACAGTACCAATCTGCATTATTGGAAAAAAAAAAAAGAACTTAGGTTTTGTTGATTTAGTTCTGATGATTTTATTATTTTGATAAGTGATGAAATCCTATTATTGCATGGTCTGGTTGATTTTTATACAACTTCTGTGAGACTAATCAGAGGAAATATAGGGCAATTTAGTTTTTGAGTTTAAACCCAAGTCAAAGTTTTGAATTCCTACAGAGGAAGTGCTTTCTGAGTTTGCTAGAATTGTTCTAGTGAAAAAGAAGTATTGAATAATGATGCATTTTTCTTAAGCTCAGCTAATCTATTTTTAGGCATAACATAGTGCTGCTGCTTCTGCTGCTAAGTTGCTTCAGTCATGAATGAGAATCAAATCGTGTCTTCTGAGAAAAATGGCAATAGTAATATATACATTTATAGAGTAGCAGTTGCATTTGGATGGAACTTTTTCTCCCAGTCATGTGGATCATTAGCTAATATTTCAGTTAATTAATTAGAAAATTGTGAGTTAAAAGCTCTCAAAACCTAAAGACAGAAACCAAAATCCAGCCTTCTCCTTGCTCTGATTTTTATATATGAAACAGCACAAAGTAATTAAAGACAAAATGATTCACAAAATAATTACAGCATATTTCTGATCTTAAGGAAAAATGATAAAATAACTTACTTAGGTTTTGAGGCTATTAAAGGTATGCATGCCAAAGAAATAAACCCAAAGTTTATTTAACTTGATTATAAAAATATTGTCCTTGAAAATGAGGATACCCATATACATATGTTTTATATATATATATATAATGTATATTATATATAATAGTAGGATGAATAAATCTTAACATAGTTTATATTTTAAGAGTCTATATGTAGACTTCTATGACACTCAAAAAGTATTTGAATGCATTATATTGCTTTTTATTTAGTTATAATCTTCTATTAATGAGTTTATGCTTATATGTGAACTCTATTACCATTCTTCATTTTGTGAGTTCTTTAATAGGCTTTATTTTTTTAGAACAGTTTTACATTTTGTGGTTTTTATATAAAATTTATTTTACAAAAATTTAACTAGAAAAGCTACATTTAGGTCACCAGAGGAGTTATTAAAAGTTTCTCAAGTTTTATAACTTTTTGTTTTACCTTTGCTTAGAATTTATATCCTGCCTATTTCTGAACAGATTTGAAGTGGCTTATGAGATTAGGCATAAGGCAAAAAAAGGCAATTAGGGATAGAATGAAAAGATATCATCTAACTATAGCAGAGGGGATGAGGTGAACAGACATCCAAGAGGAGATGATTGTTAGAATTGGGGCACTGATCTTGGCTCTATATTTCCAAGTAGCCAAGGCAAAGAGGAAAAACTGATGGGCGTACAGAATTTTAATTTCTGAATAGAGAAAGCATTTAGATATTAGGATTTCTTTTTAATTGGGCCTAAACTCAAGTTGCAGTTTGATAACTTATGTGATACACTGTATAAAGTTCAGAACAATATTACTGATTCATTTAAAACAAATACACTCATTCTGTTTAAATATAATCATAAAATCCTATGTCTCCAATTAATGTTTTCTTTAGCTGGTTAATTTGAAAAGTCATACATGAGTATGGAAGTAAAATTCTAAACTTTACAAAATGGCATAACTTTAGAAGTTAAAGTATCTTTAGTATCTTTACTTTCTCTCACTTCCTTTTCCTACCTCATAAGTACCAGTTTTTTACATTCTCCTTCAAGTTCTCTCTCTGGCAGTCTAACTGTAAATGCTATCAGTTCAGTTCAGTTCAGTCGCTCAGTCGTGTCCGACTCTTTGCAACTCCATGGAATGCAGACGCCAGGCCTCCCTGTCCATCACCAGCTCCCGGAGTTCACTCAGACTCACGTCCATTGAGTCAGTGATGCCATCCAGCCATCTCATCCTCAGTCTTCCCCTTCTCCTCCCGCCTTCAATCTTCCCCAGTATCAGGATCTTTTCAAATGAGTCAGTTCTTCACATCAGGTGGCCAAAATATTGGAGTTTCAGCTTCAGCATCAGTCTTTCCAATGAATATTCAGGACTGATTTCCTTTAGGATGACTGGTTAGATATCCTTGCAGTCCAAGGGACTCTCAAGAGTCTTCTCCAACACCACAATTCAAAAGCATCAGTTCTTCAGCACTCAGATTTCTTTATAGTTCAACTCTCACGTCCATACATGACTACTGAAAAAACCATAGCTTAGACTAGGTGGACCTTTGTTGGCAAAGTAATGTCTCTGCTTTTTAATATGCTGTCTAGGTTGGTCAAGGTTTCTTCCAAGGAGCAAGTGTCTTAATTTCATGGCTGAAGTCACCATCTGCAGTGATTTTGAAGCCCCCCCCCCAAAAAAAATTAAGTCTGTCACTGTTTCCATTGTTTCCCCATCTATTTGCCATGAAGTGATGGGACCAGATGCCACGATCTTAATTTTCTGAATGTTGAGTTTTAAGCCAACTTTTTCACTCTCCTCTTTCACTTTCATCAAGAGACTCTTTAGTTCCTCTTCACTTTCTGCCATGAGGGTGGTGTCATCTAAATATTTGAGATCATTGATCTTTCTCCTGGCAATCTTGATTCCAGCTTGTGCTTCTTCCAGCCCAGTGTTTCTCATGATGTACTCTGTATATAAGTTAAATAAGCAGGGTGACAATATACAGCCTTGACGTACTCCTTTCCTGATTTGGAACCAATGTGTTGTTCCATGTCTGGTTCTAACTCTTGCTTCCTGACCTGCATACGGATTTCTCAAGAGGCAGGTCAGGTGGTCTGGTAAATGATATAGTCACACTTTATTTCTTGATTATCAAATTAAGCAGTATTGATACTTTCTACTATTGACAAAGAATGGAACTAAGTTACTCTGCCAACATTTTCTCCTCACTTTGTCCCATTTTTATTAGTCATGTTGAGAGGGTAACAGGCAGGAAGGCCAGAGGTCCCCAAGCAGCAGGAAGAAATAAATTGCAAGTGGCAAATGTGTTTGTTTGTTTTTTTTCTTTCTCTATACAAAGCCTCCTTTAATTCTGCATTGATATCAGATTCTGCCCTGAGCTAACCAATGAGATTTTCTTATGTTAATGAAACTATGTATTTGCTTTGGAATTTGTCTTTCTTCAAAATGGTTCTGCCTAAAACTAACTTTTCTTTTCTTTTTTTTTTTTATCTATTTATAATTTTTTTTTAATTTTATTTTTAAACTTTACATAATTGTATTAGTTTTGCCAAATATCAAAATGAATCCGCCACAGGTATACATGTGTTCCCCATCCTGAACCCTCCTCCCTCCTCCCTCCCCATACCATCCCTCTGGGTCGTCCCAGTGCACCAGCCCCAAGCATCCAGTATCGTGCATCGAACCTGGACTGGCAACTCATTTCATACATGATATTTTACATGTTTCAATGCCATTCTCCCAAATCTTCACACCCTCTCCCTCTCTCACAGAGTCCATAAGACTGTTCTATACATCAGTGTCTCTTTTGCTGTCTCATACACAGGGTTATTGTTACCATCTTTCTAAATTTCATATATATGCGTTAGTATACTGTATTGGTGTTTTTCTTTCTGGCTTACTTCACTCTGTATAATAGGCTCCAGTTTCATCCACCTCATTAGAATCGCAGCACTGTTTATAACTTTTCTTTTCTTAAACCTTGAGCTGATAATAGCTCAACAAACCAGTATTCCTGTCAGTTGCCTTATGGCTGGGGGATGACACACTTTGTGCCATCCTATCTCAAAAATGCATATTGTGGGAGAAGGGTCTTGGTGAATCTTCTTCAACCTTGAGTTGTCTCTCTTATCTGATTAATAGCTTTCTAACAGACATAAAACACCTTGCTATAAACTAGCAAAGGAGCACTATTTCTGTCCCCTTCTGATGTCCATGTCAGAAGCTTTCCCTGTTTCTATTATACTTTAATATAAACTTTGCTACACAAAAAGCTCCAAGTAGTCAAGCCTCGTCTCTGATCCTGGATCAAAATCCTCCCCTGTGGAGGTCATGATTCCTGGTGTAAATCCCAGCATAACACACAGCCCACAGTGGCAACCTTTCAATATTGTTATATTTTAGTTCTTTATTCAGAAAATTAAAATTTGTATTTTTCCGATTTATCCACTTGAAACAGTATCTCTTGACTCCTCCAGAACAAAAAGTGTTCAGTGTTCTTACAGTTCCTTCCTTCTCTTTTCCCAGCTTTGCCAGCTCTATGCTACTTATCCATGTATTTAGTTGCTCAGTTGTATTCAACTCTTTGTGACCCTTTGGACTGTAGCCCACCAGGCTCCTCTGTCCATGGGATTTTTCAGGCGAGAATACTGAAGTGGATTGCCATTTCATCCTCCAGGGGATCTTCTTGGCCCAGGGATTGAACCTGTATCTTTAGATTCTTTACCCACTGAGCCATTAGGGAAGCCCCTACTTATCTGTAATCAATGTTTAAACTATAGAAGTTAAAAACTGATGGTGGGAGGGCCAGATACAGGTGTTCAGAAGTATTATGTTTGACTCACAAGATGACTATTTTTAAAGGAAATTTATTTAATAGTTAGTAAGTGAAACTACAGAGATTTCATATGCATATGCTTTGTTTTTCTTTAGAAAAATAGAAGAAGAACTGGTACCATTGAGTCCATATTTCTGCATGGCAGTAATTGTCTCCTTTTGATGAGGCTTATGTTCATTTCTTCCCAGGTGCTTTGATGCATTTACTTCACCCTGCTGTCCCTGTCAGCATCTGAGTTTGTGTGTGGCCCTTAGTTTTCAATATTTTGTTTTATTCTGTAATTATCATTAAATGGAAGAAGGCAATGGCACCCCACTCCAGTACTCTTGCCTGGAAAATCCCATGGGCGGAGGATCCTGGTGGGCTGCAATCCGTGGGGTTGCAAAGAGTCGGACACGACTGAGTGACTTCACTTTCACTTTTCACTTTCATGCATTGGAGAAGGAAATGGCAACCCACTCCAGCGTTCTTGCCTGGAGAATCCCAGGGACAGGGGAGCCTGGTGGGCTGCTGTCTATGGGGTCGCACAGAGTTGGACATGACTGAAGTGACTTAGCAGCATCATTAAATGATCCATGCTTTGTTTATAAAGTGAATCTACTCCATGTTCTGGGACACTTCCTTGTATATTTCTTATAGATTTTTATTAGCTTTTTGAAAAGAAAACATTATTTCACTAGTCATTTTATTTAACTATGAACACTTTGTTATTTTCTGACTACAGTTTATCATTGCAGATTATTTTTGTTTCCTGGAAATAATGGATATAATAAAAATTCCACTGATTAGAGGTCTCTTCTGTTTTTCAGTTTTCCTCCAGTTCCCTGAATTATCTGTTTCCTCTAAAGTCAGTTGTTCTCATTGTTCATTTCCATCCACTTTTCTTGTATTAATTTGTTATTTTGGTTCTTTCATATTTGCGAATGTAAGACTGTGACCAGATTAATATCACTAGTTCATTGTCTCTTATCACCAGCTCCTTTTCAGCTTCTTTCTTGGCCCTTTTCTTCTCTGTTGCTTCATGATTAACTATTGATACTTGGGGTGCTGCAGGGCTCCATTCTCCCTTGTCATCTACATTCCTGTCTCCCAAGTGATCTCATGTATTTCCATGGCAATAGCAAGTAAACCAAGGTCACTCAGCTTAAAATCTTCCAGCAGTTTCTTATTATGTTTTAATAAAGTTTACTCTATCCTAAAAGCCCCACAATATCTGGCTGTTACTTCCCCTTTAATCTAACTCCTATCTCTTTCTCCTTATCCAACATACTACAGACACAGTAGCTTCTTCCTGTCACTCAAGCATACTCATCTATCAATAATTCCTACTCTAGGACTTTATAATTACCTGTTGCCTCATTTTAGAATGTACTCCTTTTGTTTACCTCTGGTTATATAGGTCTCAGCTTTGGTGCCAGAGCTTTTCTTGCCTCTCTTTTTAGAGAGGTCATTCCTAAATACCTCATCTAAGATGGCTTCCAAGTCCCTTACACTCATATGGTAATTCACTTTATGGCACCTATTGTGATTTTAGTATTTTTCCTGGTCGCTTAAAAATGTACATTCATCCCTTGGTATTGGTTCCAGGATCTTCATAGATACCCAGATTCTTTCCTCCTTTGTTGAAGCTATGTGGGTTTATTTCTTGGCTCTCTATTCTGTTGCATTGATTCATGTATATGTCTTTATGTGCCAATGCCGTGCTATTTTCATTACTATAGCTTTGTAGTATTATTGGAATTCTGGGAGGGTTATGTTTCCAGCTTTTTTTCCCCTTCAGGATTACTTTTGCAATTCTGGATCTTCGATGGTTTCATATAAATTTTAAGATGATATCTAGTTCTGTGAAAAATGTCATGAGTAATTTGATAAGGATCACATAAATTTGTAGATTTTTTTTTGGAAGTATGGCCATTTTAGCAATATCAATTATTTCAACCCAAGAGCATGAGAATATCTTTCCATTTCTTTGTATCATATTTGGTTTCTTTTATCAATGTTTTCTAGTCCATTTATCAATATTTTTTAGCACATGAGTCTCTCACTTCCTCAGCCTGGTTTATTCCTAAGTATTTTATTCTTTTATGTGATTAAAAAATTTTTTTTAAACTTTCCTTTTCTGGTATTTCATTCTTAGTGTAAAGAAATGCAACAGATTTCTGTATGTTAATTCTGTATCCTGCTACCTTGCTGATAGGTCTAGTAGCTTTTGTGTGGAGTCTTCAAGGTTTTTTATATAGAGTATCATGTCATATGCATATAATGACAGTTACCTTTTCCCTTCCAATTTAGATGCCTTTTATTTCTTTTTCTTGTCTGATTACTGTGGCTATACCCTATACCCACTTTGGTAAGAGTTTTTATTATGAATGGGTGTTGAATTTTATCAAATGCTTTTTCTACACACCTATTGAGATAATCTTTTTTTTTTTTTTTTGTCTTTCTTTTGTTGATGTGGTGTATCACATTGATTGACTTGCATGTGATGAATCATCCTTGTAACCCTGGGATGAATCCAATTTTTTTGTAATGTATGATTTTTTAGTCAATATATGTTGTTGGATTCAGTTTGCTTATATTTTGTTTAGAGTTTTTGCATTTATATTCATCAAATATATTGGCCTATAATTTTCTTTTTTGGCAGTGTCTTTGTTTTGGTAGCAGGGTGATGGTAGCATCAAAGGATGATGTTGGGAGTGTTCCATACTCTTCAGTCTTTTGGAAGAGTTTGAGATGGAATGATATAAGTTCTTTTTTGTATGTTTTGTAGAATTCTCTAGTGAAGCCATCTGGTCCTGAACTTTGGTTTTCAGGACATTTTTTTCTTTTTTTGTTATAAATTCTGTTTCACTTCTTGTGATCTGTCTGTTCACATTGACTGTTATTTCTTCTTGATTCAGTCTATTCTTTAAAGGAACTGTTTGTCCTACTTCAAAATATAACATGGGCATTTTTTCCTCCTCCTCCTCCTTTTTCTTTCTTTTCTAATAGTATAATGATAATAATAATTATCATTATAATTGAAAATATAAATAGTTATCAACTCTTCACTGTCAGATAATGTACTATATTATTAAAAACACTGTTTTATTGTGTTATATGAGATAAACATTCGTTAACCATGATTTTATAAATGAGAAACCCAAAACAAGAACATGTTGTTATTTGTCTGAAATCATAGAGCTGCCATGTAATGAAACTGGAGCCTGAATCTAGCTTTTTTTTTAACCTGTTATCACCTGTGATACTCCTTTGGACATCACAGGCTCATGTACACTGAAATATAAAACACAATTAGTTGTGCTATTAAGTTGTGTGTTTAAGTTACTATGATGGGTGTCAGGAGTCCTCCATAGGACATTCTGCAGAGTGTTCTTGTCTTTCAGGAGTACCAGAATCTTAACTCAGTTAACAGTTGCAGTCAATATGGTCTAAGCATGTAGTTATAATGATATCAGAAAGAGCTTTTTAATTCAAAGACATAAGAAATAGATTACCTACGAGTGAGTGCACAGTACAGCATATGGAATATATAATAGTACAGAGCACTTACTCTGTGATTAGTGTCATGTCAGGCAAAGCTGAATTATGAATCTTTGCCTGATGAGCTTATAATATAATGAATGTTACTAAGTTGTGTACAGAGAATTTATAAATAGTTAAGTGCTATGATATTGACATGCAATAGACTACACATCCTACATTCTTGGTATTTTAGAAAATATCTTTTAGTCCCTGCTTGCTAAGACATGGGTGAAATTTGTGGTTAGGATTTCCTGAGGGAAAACTTGACTGACTTTAATTTTGCATTTTATGATCTTCATGCCTAACCTTATTTGGCACTGAAGTGCAGCTAATACTAATATCAGAGATTTCTCTTTTCTTACTACTATGCAAAATTCAGAATTTTTAAAATACTGTGTATTAAATCTGTCTTTTAAGAGGGGTAAAAAAAAGCAAAACCAAAATCCTGATTGTCTTTCTCCATAGCCTTTCAAACCCTATCCTTACTGAGGGTTGGTGGTTCTGTTTGCTCTAAACTAGTGAGAAATTTGTGTCTTTACTTGAGCAGAGACTAATGCAGAGAATGATCCTGGGGAGTAAGTGGGCAAAGAGAATATGAAATATTTAGATTTGTTATTGAATTGCATTAGAATAAAGAGTACGGAAACATCCCTTCATATCTGAAAATGGGAAGCTAACAATTTTTGTGTTGCCTATGGTTTATTTTTGGTGCTTGGGAATTTGCTGTCATAAAATAATTTAAAGGGATGGAAAACGCAATAGTGGTGAAGTTGAATGGTCATTTTTGGAGCATTGGATAACTTATAGCATGAAGAGGAAAAGCCCAGTTTCCAAAATATCTGGCTCAGGAAACAAAAGAAAGACATTATGTAACCATGTCGCAGGAATTTATTTCTGTCTGCAGTTGGTACACTGGAACTGCTGAAAAGAAATTGCAGAAATTGATGTTTAAGAAGTATACTTTACAACATACTTTGGTGCATACACATGTGTGTCGGGCATATATAAATAGAAACAAAAATTTCCAGAAACAATACCAACCCTTACAATGTTCCAGTCACTGATACTTTCCATTCTATTCTGTTCTATTGAAAGAAGAATATCATTACAGACAATTTTATGAATGTAGTCATTAGGCCCTTTAGGGGAGGGAATAATGGAAAATTTGGAAGAGACTATGTTTGAAAGTCAATCATGGGGGTTTAAGCAGATCATATTTCTCTGTCATTTCCTTTCTAATTAATTCACTATTCACTTCCAACTCATTTTATTCCTGTCTTTATACTCCTATTGATACCTCATAACCCTCCCTATCAGGGACTGCAGCTGATTGGACTATGGGTGGATACCTAAAGAAATCAATCCATAGGATAAATTGTGCCAATCAGATGCCTAGATTGTTCAGATTTTTCTAGGATTCTGATAGATTTGTATCTCTTTACAAATTCATTTTTGGAGTCAGTTTGAGATTTCTTTTCCTTGTATCCAAATATGGATTTCCCTGGTGGCTAAGACAGTAAAATGGCTGCCTACAATGCGGGAGACCCTGGTTCAATCCCTGGGTTGGGAAGATCAACTGGAGAAGGAAATGGCAACCCACTCCAGTATTCTTGCCTGGAAAATCCCATAGATGGAGAAGCCTGGTGAGCTACAGTCCATGGGGTGGCAAAGAGTCGGACACGGTTGAGTGACTTCACTTTCACTTTCAAACATGACTTGAAAACTGTACAGATATTTCCATTGCTGTCATTTAGAACTCATTTCATCCACAGATGAAACATGCTGTCTTCTAGTTTATATTATAATTGTCGACTAATCAATGAACTATTACTATGGCAATACTCTTTAGAACACTGGCCAACAAGTTTTAATCCCAATTTCAGTAAATTTTTATTCTTCTATGTGCTTCATCACCTCTTCACACAGTCAAGCTAATAAGATCATGTTTTCTGAGTCTGATTCTGTTTTTGCTGGCTAAGTAGTCAATAGTTTCTGTTGAGTGACTGGCAGGTCATAGCCTCTCTTTCTTCCGGTTGTCTTGTCTTTTCTTCTTAAGCACTTTCCCCTTAAGGTTTTAAATGGGATCTTTGATGTCCTGACATGTTGGGAGGTTTAACCATGGAAACCATAGCTTGCTTTTTTTTCTTCTTGAGGCATGAATTTAGGGCTATTATATAATACTGAAGTTTCTTTAATATTTGGAAAGGTGACTTATTTTGAGGATAGAATAATATTAAGCACCTCAAGTAACTTTGGAAAAGGTTACTTGAGGTACTTAATATTTCAAAAGTCATCTATTTTCAACTTGTTTAATTTTTCAGTTTCTAAGGCCCTAAAACTGCTCCATTTTGGTCTGTTGCCAAATATGTAGACACCCTGCAAAGGAATCCCATTATGAATCTCTCATTCAATTACCTATTTTCAAAGGGCAGAGGAGAACAGAAATGTAGTCTCCTTTTTGAGAGAGCAGATAAGAGTTGTATTTGCTAAATGGTTTTTGAAAGAAAATTTTGGGTAATTTTTTGTCAATGAGTTAGTTTTATAGTGAATACATTTTTGTATTAAAATTCCTGGGATGTGGATTCATTTCCCTTCTTATTTAAAACTAAGCAAGAGTTGAGTAAGTATACTGATTAGTTTAGAAGACATTTTTGTGTTTCTGTTTCTATAGAAGTGTTAGAGCTAGTGGTTTTCTTCCAGGGAGAGTTATAATTTTGTTGAACATTTTATTTGAGGAATTACATTAATGTGTAGTTTTTGATATATTTTATATTCAAATATTTATCTCTTCTCCTTACCTTCCCCATTTCATCAGACTAAAAATTAAATAAATTTCCAAATGAATCCCAATTATATTTTCATTCTCCTGGTGACAAAGAATTATATATGCACTCATGCTTTAAGATATTTTAAAGTCAAGAGGAGAATTTTGTTTCCAGGTGATCTAGAACTAATATTTCAAATTTTCTGATAAAATTTTTTCCAACTTATAAGACAGTGAACTTGGTAGCTGGGAGAATTTGGGCTATGCATTCTGTGTAATGAGATTTTAGATACTTTTCATTTTTTCCTTTTTAAACTTTCTGAATCATCTTATTTTTAATAATAAATAATATTAATTTTTAAAATAAAATATCAAAACCATTTTCAGCCTAGCTTTTTTCCTTAAGAAGATTATGAATAAGCTAGAGGCAGTGATAAGAACATCATTTGTTCAATTTCACTCTGTTCACTTTGACTTTTAATGTATATTTTCTTTTCCCCACCCTTTAATAGAAACATTTTATGAATATGAATTAAATTGGTTGATAGAGGAAGTTTGGTTTTGCCTATGTGCATTAACAAATCTAAGAATACAAAAAATAAGAAAATAAACCAACTTCTGCCTACAAATCTTCAGGTTCTACTTGAAGTATATTTATCTACTGTATTTTTCCCTAAATAGACTGCAGTAGTTTGAGGATTAGCTGTTTCTTGGGTTAAAATGTACGAGAAGATAAGGGTAAAAGTTTTCTTGCAAATTCTAATAGCCATCAGTATTAATATGGCACATGGAATTTTTATATCAACAGATTTTTAAATCCTAGCTTACAAATGCCTGTAGGATTGGTAATGTATTTTATTATATTGGTAATATATTTTTACTTGTATTTCACTTCTGCAATTTACTCTATAAGATTCTTTGGATTTCCACTTTTATTTTCTCTTATTCTGGAAAGAGCACCTTGGTTTCTATAAGGATTTACTCCTCACTTTGTGCAATCTTAGTGAAATTGCCAAAGTGTCCTCTACTCTCTTGGTAAAAGAATGGTCATTCTCCCTAATGAGCCAATCAGAATCTCTCTTCCAGAATTTGAATCTTGAGTCATAAGGCCTTATGACAGAAAATAGTTGGATTATTAATTATGGGCTGCATGGTGAAGAAAGTCTCATTAGTTTTTCTACCATGATTCCCAGCATTGCTATGGCTGTCATACTGTTTGAAGCCTGATCTTTTGAATTTTCATCTGATTATGTTAGCAGTTTTTTCCTTATTCCAAATTCATTCCTTTTTTTAAAAAATTGATCTTTCTTTTTAAAATAAAACACAGATACAGAAAGCCACAACAAACAAAAAGCTAAATAAACTATTATAAATAGACACCCTTACAATCATCATCTAATGGAAGAAACAAAACTTTAGTAGAAGAAAGGAATAGAACCACCACCCAAGAATTTCCCTTTACCACCATCTGTCGCATCTGAGTCATAGCTGCTTGCTTCATAATGTAATTGACCACTATATTGACATTTAAAATAATCACTCCTTGAATTTATCATCCAAGGATAGATCCCTAGTTTAGTTTTTGCTTTTAAAATTTTTCATAATTTTTTTGTAGTTTTTCCACTTTTTACAATATTCCTTGAAATGAATTTCTTATAGTCAAGACATCACTGGGTTTTTAAAAGTCTACTGTGTCAACCTCTGTCTTTTAAGTGGTATATTTACAAAGTTTTCATCTAATTACTGATAGGTTAGGGCTTAAGTTTGCCATTTTATTTTATTTTTTTCTATTTGTCCCCTTTGTTTTGGTTCCCTGTTATCTTTTCCCCTAACTCCCTATAGGTTAAACATTTTTAAAAAAAATTCTGTTTTGATTTATCTATAATCTTTTTTTTTCTACTCTATCTTTTTGTTTAGGTCTTTCAGTGTTTGCTTTAGGTATTACATTACACATACATAACATCATAATCTGCTGATTTCATGCTGTTTTCTCACAATGTGAATGTAAGATTAAATATATGACTTTAAGATGTCTGGTCTAATGCTAACTCAAGCAGAACAAGAGCTTTTATTTGATGCTGTAGTGAAAAAATATAGTAATTCTAATAAAAGTTTATGATTAATTGTGGTTTGTACAATAGATTTCAATCTCATGCAAACTTTTATATTGTAAAAGTGATTATGAGTCTACTTTTCTGATATGAAAATTAAATCCTGAAATGTGAAAAATATTGGAATTATAAAATAGCACAAGGTATACTTAATGTTAAATGAAATGATATTTTGAAATATCATTTTTTAAAAGGAAATATTTTTTAAAAAGGAAAAATAATTATGTTATAAAAACAAGATAAATTTATACTTTTTCTTGAAGTTAATACAGTTGGACACTGAAAGTTGAAATAATCACTTGTTTGGCATTCAGAAAATTCATGTTTATTTGAAGGCCTTGGCTAATATGTGTAATTTTTTGGATTATACAGAACCAAGTTGAACAGAATTTCTGGAACAGAACCATTATATAATATAACACTATATATATAATGTGTTATATAATATATAATGTCTTCTATAATATAACACAATATATATAATATATATATGTATATATATATACATACATGTGTGTGTTCTGATATTTTCATATCAGTACTGATATGAAATACTGATATTTTCATATACATTTGGCTTTAAAGTTTGATGTAATCATTAGCTATTGACTTTATAGGAGTATTTCCAAATCTTGTAAATCCAAGTTTAAACTATATCTTACATATTCTTTTAAAATTAATTTATGATTTATGTATTAGTTAAATTTTGAGTATTTGGACTCAAATTATACTGAAACAAAAAATGGTTTAAATAAATGGAATAAAATGAGTCAGAGAGACTATTTGGTATCTAACAAATTGGAGGTGATTTCAGATGCTTCTTAGAATTGAGGAAAATAGAAAATGGACATCTGATTTCCCTGGACATGGAATAGTGCATTAAGCCTGTTTCCTCATCCTGCAGACCAGAATAGCTCTTGGCTCTTTTCCTGAGCCTTCAGACTTATGACTGTCTTTCTGCCTGAGGACACTCTGATTTGGAAATGCAGCATATTTAAAGTTGACTCGTTCTGCCACGTGTCCATGAAGGGTGCTCCTGTTGAGTCCTAAAGCCTTTGTCACCAGTGTGGTCTTCTGGGTTGCTTATTCTTGATCCCTTTTCTCTACATTTTGCCTTGTCACACACAGTATTGACTCAGGTCCCTGGTGCATTGCCAGTGTTCCTCTGAAGGCCAGAAAATAGAGACTCTGGCATATTTTCTTACTGAGAGTCCTCCTGCTGTTCGACATCTAATTTGAGTTGAAATTGAGAATATAATTATTTATGTCCTTGGTTCTTGGCTTGAGGTGTCTTATTGCTTATGACCATTGTGCATAGGTCATGCAGCAGAAGAGGTAACAAGTCCCTGATTCTTGGAGACCCTGGAGGTGTACTCAGCTGGAAAAGCTATGATCATGAGTCTAGTTCTCCCCTTTGCTTTCACTATGATTCATTCTGCTTCACTCTCAGCAATGTATTACTGGTTATTTATTCCTTGCTAAGTTTTAAGAAAGCTCAATTTTTATATTGTTTAATTGCTTATTTCCAAAGTTAAGTTCATTTTTTTTTTTTTTTTTTACTTTAAGACCTTCAAATAGATTTCCTTTCTTACTTGAAACATCTTTCAGCTAAGATAAATGAACCAAAAGAACGACACTCACTGATATGCCTCTCTTCTTGCTGGCTTGATGAAAGCTCTTTCTTTCTTTTTGGAATAGACTGTTCAAGATCTAGTCCGGCAGGAAGTCAGTCTCTGCAATGTTTTCTCTGCTGGAGGCATTGATCTTCATTCTTTTCTCTTTTCAGTTCTTCCTTCTTGATATTGGTCTAGGGACCATAATTCCTGATTGTGGCTGACAAAGCTCCCGATGTAAAATATTCCTTTTCTCTACCTGAGCTCTGCATCATCAGAGATCTGCAGCTGAGAGGCTATCTCTGGGAAATATCTTTGTAGTTCTCCTCCACTTATTCACAGCTCATATTATTTGTTTGCCTCTAACCTCTCCGTACTGCTGGGGAAGATTTTAAACTTAGAAACTAGAAGCACCGGCAACAAAATTGGTGTAATATGTTGCCTAGCCCATACTTTTTATTGTTTCAAGTCATCATATCAGCTGATTGTAGAAACACTCATTGCTGAATGCTGAAATGAAGTTTCAAAATAAAGTATTAATGTTATTCTGGTAAACATAGTTTAAAGGTTGACTACACTCCTAATTTCGAGTTGACAATGAACTACATTGTGAATTTGGATTGGCTTAATGACACAGCGATTATCATTACTCTGCTGGGGTACTTTAATGATTATAAACAACATACCAGTTAAACAGGGGGGTTTTGAGTTGATAACTTAAAATGTACTCAACAAAGCTTGATTATAAAGGAGACCATATCATTCACCACTTTCACAGATTAAATTGTCTGTAAATAAGATTTTCCCTATAGTGAAAAAGATCAAGATGTCAAAATAACTTGAACATGTGTATCTGTACAAACTTCTAAGCAACGCTAAATGCTTCTCCAACACAGTAAATACTTAAGGAAAAGTCAATTTCTTTGTATTATTTGCATATAATGTTAGTTTTATATTTGCTCCATAAAATTCAGTGCTCTGTTAAAAAATATATTTTTAGTGTTTGCAGAGGAAACAGTTTTTTGATTTATAACCCAAATCTCTTAAATTCGTAAATATTCTTTATCAGTCTATAGGCCTTGACAGAAATGTAGAGAGGCAATTTATGTCTCATTAATTAAGACATTTGACAACTTAAAAAGCTATCATATATCTTTAATTCCTCCCCATGCTCAGAGAAAAATGAGATGGGAATATTTGTTGCAAAGATAGTTCTATGGTTTTGTTCATGTTACAGTGTTTGATGTTCTTCATTTGCTCCTCCAATCCTACTCTTCTGTCTTCCCCATCCTGCTCTGTGAACTTCCCATCTTGCTTCCCTTGATTTGACCAACAAGAGGTATTGGCAGGTATCAGAGGGTGGAAGAGAGTGAAGGCAGGCTTATTTTTTCCCTTCTCTCCTATCAGGGTCATCAGTTGTTAGAGGCTGCTTCTCTCTGGATTGTCTTTCTTCTGACTTTTAAAACCTAGGAGTGGCAATGGTCTCCTATTCCTCTTTCACTAAACAAGGCACATCTTGTTTTGGTAGTTTGTCTTAACTCTTGAGAAATCTTTGTCAATAGTCTCTGTACTAATTTCCTAGGGCTGCCATAACAAATTAATACAAACTTGGTAACTTAAGAAGGCCAAGGGTCTGAAGTGAGTCAGCAGCACCCTTTTCCTCTGGAGGAGAGCAGGCAGAATCTGTCCCATACCCCTCTCTCAGCTTCTGGTGGCTGTCAGAAATCCTTGTATTCCTTTCTTGTGATTGCATCACTCCAGCCTCTGTCTTGGTCTCCACATGGCCTTCTCCGTGTCTCTCAGTATCTTTTCCTCTTCTGTGTCTTATAGAACATCTATCATCCAATTTAGAGCCAGCTGTGACCTAGGATGAGCTCACCTTGAGATTTTCACCTTAATTTCATCAGCAAAGCCCCTTATTCCAAATAATATCACATTCCAAGGTTCCAGGTAGAAATGTTTTGGGGGCTCACTATTCAACCCAGTACAGTCTCTTCATTAAACTCTCCTCACTTAAGCCTGTTGCGTGCGTGTGTGCTCAGCCATGAAGTCATGTTTGACTGTCTGCGACTCCATGGACTATAGCCTACCAGACTCCTCTATCCATGGGATTTTCTGGGCAAGGATATGGGAGTGGGTTGCCATTTCTCTCTTCAGGGGTCTGCCCAACCCAGGTTTCAAACTCATGTTTCCTGCATTGGCAGGCAGGTTCTTTACCACTGAGCCACCAGGGAAGCCCTAAGCCTGCTGGGCCCCTGACTAATACAGGTAATGGTTTTAATATATCAGATTTTTTTTTAAGAACTGGAAGATTAAAATAAGATATGTGAGGAAAGAAGATATTCAAAACAACATAGTGGCGTGGCGAGACTCATGCTACAATAAAAACTAGAAATACATTGTCTATAAAGAACTAGCAAAACTGTGTATCTACTGTCTTAAAGGAACAGTTTTCTTTAGCGTCCCTTTAAGATAATATACTTCTAGTTGTCTTTGGAAAATCTATTTTAGAAAAATAAGATTATTTGATTTATTTGAAGTCAATCCCCCTGCTAGAGAGAGTTTAGTAATAATAATAAACCCCCTAAAAACTGGTATAGATTCTTCCATCTAACATATATGAACTGTTGGGGTTCATATATAGGCCTCACATTCCTAAGTCTAAGATGAATAAACAGTATACGCTCCCCACTCTGTGATCTTAGGGGCTTGAAATGTGTGGTTGAGTTGTACAGTATTCAACATAACTCTCTAATAGAACTTGAGGAAGTGCAAGATGCCAATTAGGATGGTATTTTTTCCTGATAGTGACAGAAAACACTCACAGACTCAAAAGAGCCACTCAGAACAGAGGATAAGACTGTGTCCCTGAACAACCTGGGCCTTGGGTAAGTGAGGCCAAAAACTTTCTGTAGAAATAGAGATATAGGAAGCCTGTAAAGGATATGTAGAATAGGAGGTATGAGAGGACCACAGAATCTGGACCCAACCAGAGTCAAGACTGCTCCTTCAGTCATAGTGGGTGAAGTATTTTCATCAGTTTATGTTAAATCTTTCTCTCCTCCCACTGTGTTATAGTTCAAAAATTTGTGCTTATTAGCTTTAGAGAAAAATGTTCAAATTCTAACTCCAGAGTGTTCAGCCATTGTCAATGACTCCTTTATAATTCTTTTAGCCTTGCCAACTAAAGAACCCCTCCAGGTTTTGTTAAAAATAGATCTTGAATGCATTCTTCTCATCTCTTTAAGCTGAATCTGGTGAGCTAAAGAAAACTAAAAGTCCATGAGACCCCTCTCTTTTAGAATGTGGTTTTAATAAACTATTTTATACAAAATCCTGATGTGCTGCGTGGTATGTACAGACAAGGTCCTATTCTTGTTACTCAGTTGAATACACTAGGATGTTTCAATGAGGGAAAGTAATCTCTTTGCTTCTTCATTGTTCTTTGAATAATCTATTTAAAGTGACACTTTCCTTATTGTAAAAAATGCAAATCTTTTCATGTTTCTAAATATTTTATTTACATTGAACAGTTTAGGCAAAAGTCTTTCTCTCATAGTAGAAATGAAAAATTATGGAACTGTAAATCTGTATATATTTTCATTCAAATAAAGGAAAATGAATTACCATTTCACAGGGCAAAAATATTTTGATGACTAACTGAGATAAACATGGCATGAAATAAATTACTTAATAAACAGCTCACAAATGTGACTTGCTTAATACATTATAGTTGACTCATCCTGCCTATTCACAGTAATGGATGAGCATAAACCATTTTTGTCAGTGAAATTTTGTTCAGATTTAAAAAGAATAATGTAGTTTATGACAGATTTAACTACCGTCATCAACTATATACCATCCTGTTGCTTTCAGATTGTAGATTGAACATATGTTTTTAAAATCTTAATATGTCATATAATCAGAAGTGTTTTATGTTAATATATGGCTTTGTTCATTTGATTACAGCACTGGAAGAACATTAAAGTTTTATGAGAGTCCTATAAAATTCAACAGTTTGATGGAATACTAAACAGAGTAATCACCATACTTTATGGAACTTTATTCTGAGATGAGTTAGATTTTCTCTAATGATTTTTAGGTGGCGTGACTCAGATCATTAGCATATCGTATTCTATACATGAAAAGGAAGGGTACCTGGGTCTAGAGTCCTGAAAAATAAAGAGCATCTCTCAAACTATCTATCATATTACCAAAAAGTAACTCAAACATGGAACAAACAAACAAACATTGCCTTATGTATGAGACAATAGGATTTTTTTTAATGAGCACTTCATGATAATCCCCTGTCCTCTTTCTCTCCAGAAGGTGAGGAAACCTTTTCTATAAAAGACCAGGTAGTACATATTTTTAGTTTTATGGGCCGTACTACACTCTCTACCTCAACTACTTAATTCTGCCCTTGTGAAAACTGCATAGATAACATGTAAACAAATGGAGTACCTGTGTTCCAATAAAATTTTATTTATAGAAACAAGGGGGCAGGCCTGATTTGGGCAACAGGTTATAGTTTGCCAAAGTGAAAGTTAAGTCGCTCAGTCATGTCCAACTCTTTGCGACTCCATGGACTATAGCCTACCAGGCTCCTCCGTCCATGGGATTTCCAGGCAAGAGTACTGGAGTGGGTTGCTATTTCCTTCTCGCTTGTAAACCTTTTGGCTAGCTGTGCTTTTCTTGATGATAGCATTCGGAGAGAGGATCAAGGCATCAGGCTGTTCCACTTTTCTTCAAATTTTTTAAGACAGTAATCAAAGCCACACAACAGAAGAATAAGACTTATCAGTCTCAGGATTTTCAACCATGTGGTCCTGACCATTAATACATTTAGTTTATTTATTTTAACTGGTAGGTTAGTGAGTGAAAGAACAGGTTTGAGTCTGCATCATTTGAGAATTCCCTCCATATTGGCTCATTAAATTATGTACTATCCCTCTGTCCCTTAAATACTTCCAAACTTCTTTCCAGACATTTCCTGAAGGATGAACTGGCTAAAACTCATGTAGCTGTATCCCTGACTACCATTTATTTCATTCACATGAAGATTTTCTAACAATAATAACATGGGTGAGAGGGCTCTGTAACCTGACTTGTAACCTGGAAAGTTCATGTGCATTTTAATCTTTGTGGCGAAATTCAGCCCACTGAATTCAACTATTACCTTAATTTATTGGCAAAATAATGTACCTAGGTCTGCTTCCTTATCTCAGTTATGCTAACACCATTCAGACTCTCTCTCCTTATTTTACTGAACAGAGCTTTTCAAAATTCTCTCTCCTCTTTGCTTGCAATCCCAGATGAGTAACACTCTTTGTTGTGTATTTTTCTTATTTAATAAACTGCTTTTGTCATTTCATGAGATCCTAGCAACTACAGCTGATCTAGTAGTATTTGGCAGTCACACTTCTGTACCTCTGAGTTCTGTACCTCATCTCAGATGAGATAGATACTGACTTCCAGGGAATAGACATTCTTCAGGCAGCATCAAAGGACTCCGTCAAGGATGGGGAGAGGGCAGAGCTTGTAGGCTTGCTCTTTGTGAACTCTCTTCCTACTGAGTTGGAGTTGTTACATGGTCCTGCTTTTCAACTGCAGGTCACCTTCTTTTGTAGGCACCAATTTCTGTTTATATAGTACCTTTGGAACTGATGGTATCTGGGGAGATGGTACAAACCATGTACATATAAGAAAATTGGAAATGCCAAAGAATATTTTTTCAGATATTTTATTCATTCAAGAAATATTTATAAATAAATTGACGATATAATTTACTGTGTATATCATAACCCTGACCTTTTTTTTTCTTGGGAAGATATAAGATGGTAAATATAGACAAAAGGATGGTAATTGCTTTTAAGGAATGCTCCCTGTCTGTTCCAGACACCAGAGAAATAGTGGTAGTCAAAGCCTGCCCACAAAGAGCTTTCACTGAAGTAAGGAGAGACATAGTAAACAAGCAATAAAAAAGTTAACCTTTAAAAATAAAACTTCCTACTTATATAAATATATTTATTACAGAAAAAATGAAATTCAGAGACTTCCTGTTGTTACCCATTGCTTTCTTATTTTTTATACATTAGCATAATGGTGGTTAAGAAATTAACTACTGGTGATTAAGGAAGCCTAAAAGCAGGCTTCCTGGGTTTGAGTCCTGCCTCTCCCAGCTGAGATACTAAAAAAGACTGAATGAGTTAACACACGGAAAACTTAACAGTTGTGTTCAGCACATAGTAAGGGCTCAATACTGCTGCTGCTGCTGCTGCTAAGTCACTTCAGTTGTGTCCGACTCTGTGCGACCCCATAGATGGCAGCCCACCAGGCTCCCCCGTCTCTGGGATTCTCCAGGCAAGAACACTGGAGTGGGTTGCCATTTCCTTCTCCAATGCATGAAAGCGAAAAGTGAAAGTGAAGTCGCTCAGTCATGTCTGACTCTTAGCGACCCCATGGACTGCAGCCCACCAGGCTCCTCCATCCATGGGATTTTCCAGGCAAGAGTACTGGAGTGGGGTGCCATTGCCTTCTCCTTATTACTTGACAGGGACACTACATTGATGAATCTTCTGAGAACCTGGAAATAAGAATGTTGTCACTGTTCAACTGCAAAACCAATGGATCAGAGCAGAGATACACACATTGTCTCAGAAACAAAGGGTAGATTTCCAGGGCAAAAGGAGTATATTGTAACTTTCTGCATGGATTGGTACAGCTGAAACATTACTGTGTCAGATGTGGGCTTTGTTAGCAATGGATGTACAAAGACAAGAGAGAGGAGATGTTGGCACTGTGTGTGTGCGTGCTCAGTTGTGTCTGTCTCTTTGTGACCCTGTGGACTGTAGCCCACCAGGCTCCTCTGTCCATGGGATTTCTCCAGGCAAGACTACTGGAATGGGTTGCCATTTCCTATTCCAGGGGATCTTCCCACCCCAGGGATCGAGCCCTGTCTCATGTCTCCTGCATTAGCAGGTGGGTTCTTTACCACTGGGAAGCCCAGGTGCTGGCACTGTATTGACTAGTGAGAGAGTTAGGTAGGCTGATAAGGAGTCTGGGGCCCTCAAGGAGGAAAGGGTCCAGAACCCTTAAGGAGGAGAAAAGGGACAAATATTTTTTTCCTACATTGTTTTGTCTCAGTTACATAAGATGTTTTTTCTTAAACTCTGAGTTGTTATGACAACAATATTTAAGACTTTCTTTAAGCCCAGAGCTAATAATTACACAACAAATAACTCATCTTGCTCAAGGGTATGCTTTTCCTTAAGCTCTGTACTAATGATTATATAGAAACTATGTATCTTGCTCTAAGACATGTTTCTCCTTCTTAAGAAGAATCTTCTGATTAATCTTGTTATCTTTAAACTTGTCAGAGTGGGTCTGGTAAAACCTTTCTGTTGTTAGTTCTAATCTTGTTAATTTAATATGTATGTTGTGGGAGTGGGTCTGGTAAAGTATGTAAGTCTTATCTCCTTAATAAGACTAGGAGTGGAGAAGTCAGAAGCTTTCTCTGTCCTTTTTTATACTTTAATAAAACTTCTGCCACACAAAGTTCTGAGGGTCTGAAGCCTGATCCCTGGAGATCATAAATTTCCATAAATCATAAATTTTTGGAGATCATAAATCTGACATCATTCACCATAAGCTATTACTAGCAAATGCTTCCAGGAGGAAAGGAGTCTCAATCTGATACCTCTGTCCAGTGTTCCCCTCTGATTTGTTAGGGATTCCTGGAACAAGTCCTCTAGAGTTTACACCTAGAGAAAATCCTTTTTTTTTTTTCTTTCTTTCTTTTTTTGTTGGTTGGAAGATAGTACTCTAAAGTAGCTCAACTTATAGTGGGGGCTTGGTTGATTAACTTCCTCACAGCACTTGGCATTTAGTTTCCTTTGCTAGGTTTAAAATCTAAATTGGATTTGAGTTGGACTAAGTTATTCTCCAAAGGAATTGGTGTCTTATGATTTGGTGGGGAGTACAGAATATGTGAACTGTGAAATTCCAGTTGTTCAAGTTGGTTTTAGAAAAGGCGGAGGAACCAGACACCAAATTGCCAACATCCTCTGAATCATCAAAAAAGCAAGAGAGTTCCAGAAAAACATCTATTTCTGCTTTATTGACTATGCCAAAGCCTTTGACTGTGTGGGTCACAATAAACTGTGGAAAATTCTGAAAGAGATGGGAATACCAGACCACCTCACCTGCCTCTTGAGAAATTTGTATGCAGGTCAGGAAGCAACAGTTAGAACTGGTCGTGGAACAACAGACTGGTTCCAAATAGGAAAAGGAGTATGTCAAGGCCGTGTATTGTCACCCTGCTTATTTAACTTATATGCAGAGTACGTCATGAGAAACGCTGGGCTGGATGAAGCACAAATTGGAATTAAGATTGCCGGGAGAAATATCAATAACCTCAGATATGCAGATGACACCACCCTTATGGCAGAAAGTGAAGAGGAACTCAAAAGCCTCTTGATGAAGGTGAAAGAGGAGAGTGAAAAAGTTGGCTTAAAACTCAACATTCAGAAAATGAAGATCATGGCATCTGGTCCCATCACTTCATGGGAAATAGATGGGGAAACAGTGGAAACAGTGTCAGACTTTATTTTTCTGGGCTCCAAAATCACTGCAGATGGTGACTGCAGCCATGAAATTAAAAGACGTTTACTCCTTGGAAGGAAAGTTATGACCAACCTAGATAGCATATTGAAAAGCGGAGACATTCCTTTGTCAACAAAGGTCCATCTAGTCAAGGCTATGGTTTTTCCTGTGGTCATGTATGGATGTGAGAGTTGGACTGTGAAGAAAGCTGAGCACCGAAGAATTGATGCTTTTGAACTGTGGTGTTGGAGAAGACTCTTGAGAGTCCCTTGGACTGCAAGGAGATCCAACCAGTCCATTCTGAAGGAGATCAGCCCTGGGATTTCTTTGGAAGGAATGATGCTAAAGCTGAAACTCCAGTACTTTGGCCACCTCATGCGAAGAGTTGACTCATTGGAAAAGACTCTGATGCTGGGAGGGATTGGGGGCAGGAGGAGAAGGGGACGACAGAGGATGAGATGGCTGGATGGCATCACTGACTCGATGGCCGTGAGTCTGGGTGAACTCCAGGAGTTGGTGATGGACAGGGAGGCCTGGCGTGCTGCGATTAATGGGGTCGCAAAGAGTCGGACACGATTGAGCGACTGAACTGAACTGAACTGACAGAGTTTTTGAGAGCTTCCCCAGAAGCTCAGCTGTTAGAGCATCCACCTACAATGCAGGAGACCCTAGTTCAATTCCTGGGTCAGGAAGAGTCCCTGGAAAAGGGATAGACTACCCATTCCAGTATACTTGGACTTCCCTGGTGGCTTACATTATAAAGGGTCTGCCTGTAATACAGGAGATCTGGGTTCAATGCCTGGGTCAGGACGATCCCCTGAAGAAGGCAATGGCAACACCTTCCAGTATTCTTGCCTGGAGAATTCCACGGACAGAGGAGTCTAGCAGGTTATAGACCATGGGGTTGCAAAGAGTTAGACATGACTGACTGGCTAACACACACACAGAGTCTTTGATTTTATGGCCAACTTGGATATATAGAGTCAACCATATGACAATGCCATTTTTGTAGGTCACAAGAGCCCAGTATTGGCAGTAGACTGTGGTTTAGTTGAAAGCCTGGGCTGCCGCACATGAGCACCTGGTTGTGCTCACTGCGATTCAGCTGCCTGCCTCTGCTTGGCTGGTCTCACAGTCAGAGAGGACTCCAGCCAGCCGGCCAAGCGTGGAGTCTGTCTCTTCAGGACGGCTGAAGGCAACGACCGAACACATCCTGCCTCGAGCCCTCTTGGCAGCGGGCTCAGAGTGAGTAATGCAAATGCTGCTACTGCTCTTGCCAGACACGAAACTCTGCTTCCTTGAGGATTGGTGGACCATGGGGATAAATCCACCTCTTAGGCTCAGCTGTCTATGCGTCCCAGACCCTTTCTGTAGTGATGACAAGCTGTAACCCTTATCTCTCCTCTTCAGCTAGGCATCCTTTTCTTTCCTACTGGGTCTTGAGAGACTGCATGAAAGCACTCTTTGTTTCATCCATGTTGTTTAAGCCCATCCTCATGTGAAGACCCCCTCACCTAGGGGACATGAATCCCCTCTAGCTTCCCCTTTCAGTCACCCGATGACACAGCAAAGCTGATTCTGGCTTGGAGATCAGGGAAGGGAGCCGTAGTTGAATATTCTGGTCCTATTGGAAAGATCATCCTTTTGGTTACAGTCTTGCAGCAGGCTGTTTTCCCTTAATGCCATTAAACATTTCACTCATTAGAGTCCTTCTTCAGATTCCAGTCTGATCCAGCAGCCTTCTACCCATCATGCAGCTTCTCATATAGATATGCCCTATCCCAGAGGCTTACAAGTATTTTGGTTTCTGTGACATTTATTTCTTCTTGTGAATTAATAAATTTGAATTTGGATTTATATCATAGTCTTAAGAGTTTAGTTCATGTAAGTTTCTGCTTATGAAAGATGCCTCTATTTATAGTGTGCCAACACAATCTGATTTCTAATCTTTTGAGAAAAGAAACTAGGACAAATTCAACAAAGTAAAGCATGAAGGCCTGAGTTCTTTTAAAAGTTAGGCAGATTTTCCTTTTCCTCTCAGACCTTTCATCACCATGGGGCTGAGCACAATCAAAAGCTTCTTTTTGCTTAGTTCTTAGTTTTCACATACACTGCCCACCCTTCCCCACCAAATCCCCTCTCCCCCAAGTCTCACTGCAGACATTTTGTAGGATCTTCTGCCTAGCTGTTGGAAGCTTCTACTCGGAAAATTTTTAGGATATTTGATATTTGGGGGGGAAAAGGATAATAATGTTAAATAGTTATATAATATGCCAGTTGGTTTCCCTGGTGACTTAGACAGTAAAGAATCTACCTGCAATGCGGGAGACCTGGGTTCAGTCTCTGGGTTGGGAAGATCCCCTGGAGGAGGGCATGGCTACCTACTCCAGTATTCTTGCCCGGAGAATTCCGTGGACAGAGGAGCCTGACAGGCTAGTCCATGGGGTTGCAAACAGTCAGACACGACTGGGTGACTTTCACTACATAGACATGCCAAATTTGTAGAAAATACCACTGTTGTTGAATATTCAGGTTTTTCATTTTTTTTTTCTGTTACAGCTCTATGATGAACTGTCTTCTTGACACATTCTTGTGCACATCTATTATCTTTCTCTTATTATAAATTCTAAAAGTAAAATTCATGAGTTAATACTGCAGTTATTTTAGGTTCTTGATACATCCTTTTTTTTTTTTTTTTCCAATGTAAGTATTAATTTACACTCCCACCAACTTTGAAAGAGACTGGACACTCATCAATATTGGTTTTATTCCTATTTTTGAATCTGTGATATTCTTATAGGCAAAACATACTACTGCATTTTTGTAAGTAGATTTTCCCTTATGCCAAGCTAGGCTGAACTTTTTCACATTTTCTGATGATCTTTATTTTTCTTTTAAAAAACACCCACACATTTCTCCCTCCTGATTGATGTCTGTGCAGCAGGCAGGAAGAGAGAGTGATGATCCTGGGAGCCTGAGGCTCAGAGATGCTGGTTATTTGCTTTCCTCCTGAGCAGCGCTGGGATCCTTGGACTGTAGCTCTTCTGTGACAAACCCCGTGACTGGAGGACTAAGCCTATTTCCGTCAGAGATTTTATTGTAGTAGCTGAGGCTTTTACTGTAGTAATGGATGCCTTTTCACACAGCATTGGATGCTATGTCATAGGCTACAAAGGGAGCTACTCAATTTTGTATTAATATACATTGTGTTATATATTATAACATTATATGCTATATATTTAATGTACTAATATACATTAAATATCATGTTATATGTTATATATTTAATGTACGATCAGTACAACTGAGTGACTGAACTGACGTTACATGTACCTTCTAACAATCAATTGAATAATTCAGACACATTCTTTTCATGTGTGTGCTCAGTCGTATCCAACTCTTTGTGACCCCCATGGGCCATAGCCCACCAGGCTCCCCTGTCCATGCGATTCTCCAGGCAAGAATACTGGAATTGGTAGCTAAAGGATCTTCTAAAGGATCCCCTCTCTAAAGAACCTTCTTGACCCAGCAGTCAAAATCACGTCTCTTGTGTCTCCTGCATCGGCAAGCAGATTCTTTTCCACTAGCCCTGCTTTCATTCCAAGCAGCAACCCCAATAGTGGTATTTATTACATCATCCTGGAGCAAAACGTTCTCCTAAAAATCAAACACCGTAGATTTGAAAAGCAAGTTTTTGCCAGAACATCATTGAAAGTGAAGGAGGAAAGGAACAGGCCAAAATGACTCCATCTTGAGAAGGAAACTCCCTTTTGCATTCTTGGTAAACTTTGGACTATATGCTTGGTAGCCAAGGAGACAACATACCTATGGCCGAACAGGCCTCCTGAAATGATAAACACCAGATTCCATACCTAGATTTCCCGTCGCCAGAAATAATGTAATGACCCACTTATGTAGTCAATCACTTTTGTAATCTTTATGGCACCTGTTGATGTAAACTACAATGTGTAACCAGCTGACCTTTTAAATTATGAATCATGACTGTAAAATGATTGTATCTCTAACATTTTCCAGGGTAGGCTTAAGGAATTTGGGGATGTGGGTTTGAGCACATACACTTAAGGTATATAAGATTTTCACTAAAGTTGGTCAGGGTCCCTTGGCTAAGGAGGAAACTCTGTTTCAGACCCGCCGGTGTAATAAACTGCACTCCACGATCCACGCTGTCCTTCCTGGAGCGTTTGACTATAACAAAAGCATCACTCCAAAAAATTTGTTTACAATTCTTGGGCCTACTAAAATGACCTTCTAAAGCTAATCACCTGGAGAACGTTATGGAATTTCTTGCTGAAGAAATCAGTCCTTTAAGGGGTATTTTTTTCGTGTCCCCCTTGGACTCTCTTGTCTCTGGTGTTTTCAATATCTGAAGAAAACTTGAAGCGTGCCTTCCTAAATGTCAAAACCCTTAATCTTAGCCAGTGCTCTTTTCGTTCTCAGTCCCTGCTCTTCTCCCTGAGGTAGCACAGAGGGCAAGGCTCTCATCTGTCTCTAGACTGGCTGCTCTCACTGGGAACTAAGAACTTGTAAGAATGCCACAACTTATTGTCTGCGTTATGTTGTGGAACTTTCCCTAAGCTACTGCATCTTTTTTTTTTTTTCAAGTGGCCTGCAGTTCTCACTTGGTTACTTATTGGAATCTACTTTTAAGTATTTTTCAAAACTGTATGCATACTTTTGAATGTACAATGTGTTATAAAACATAAGGTGTGTTATACATTCCTAATGGTGCTATATTGCTCCATTTTTCTATTCATCTTTGTTCCTTTTCCATTCCCCATGGAAGTTACTCTAAACCTTTATCACTTTTGAAATTTCCTATTCAGTACTGGGTTCCTTATTCTCAGCAATAGCCACCTTTCTCAGCTGAGCAAATAGCAGTTATGAGCCCTCCATCTTGCCTTTCTCCATCTCTTAAATACACTTATAGATTCAGACATCACTCCTAGAGGGGAGGCCTTCCTCTTTTCCAAGATTTAGTCCAATAAATAGTTCCTCTTTCTTATAGATGGAGTTTTTCTCTTTTGATTAATTTCTTTACCTCATTTAAAAAATAAAGCTAAAGTTTCTCCCTCCAAAATGTTAATTTTACTTCCCCTGAAATACTTTCATCCAACTTGAAGCTCATTTCTCTTTACCTTTATCATTAAACTTCTTGATCAACTATCTGTGAAATGAAAGTATCTCCTGCCATGTCAATAAACAAGAAATGTCACCACCATCAGCAATTTCTGGCCTCCAAATGTAAATGAGGTCTCCCAAAACTGTGATCCAGAGGATCCAAGGAAACAGTATTGGCCTCAGATAGCTGAGGTGCGTATGAAAGGAATGATTTCAGTGAGCCCAGAGGCTAGCATCTTCCCATTCTTAGAATGCTAAATTTCTTAACTTGATACCCGATCTTTGACATTCAGACTGACTGCTCCCTTTGTTGCCAACTTGTATATAGCCTGACCTCCCCCTCCTGCCTCCTTGGCACAGTTTTTTTAGAGCTACTGGGAATCTGTCTCCTGGGCTCAGAGTCCTAAACATTCTCACCAAATAGAAGAACTCTCTACTTTCAGGTCATGAGTATTTCTTTAGTGAACATATCCAAAAGTTTGTTTTCATTTCCTAGTCATTAATTTAAAATGTAATTTGAGGTTTTATTCTGCTTCATTTCTGAGGCAGATGATTCTCAATGGCACTGGTGATATTTTAATCAGATAGTCCATTTGAAGTATTTTCCTTCCTTTCCTTTCTTTTTTTTTTTTTATTTAATTTTATTTTATTTTTAAACTTTACATAATTGTATTAGTTTTGCCAAATATCAAAATGAATCCACCACAGGTATACATGTGTTCCCCATCCTGAACCCTCTTCCCTCCTCCCTCCCCATTCCATCCCTCTGGGTCGTCCCAGTGCACCAGCCCCAAGCATCCAGTATCGTGCATCGAACCTGGGCTGGCAACTCGTTTCATACATGATTTTTTATGATAACCAGCTGCCATCATTAAAATAGTTTCTCCCATGGCTTCCATGCTACCAATCTTTCTTTCTATCTTCTTTCTTCCTCTTTGAATATTCCTTTTCAAAGACCTTCACAGGTTTCTCTAATCCTCCATTACTTCCTGGATCTCAGGATTCCAGAATGGCTTCTGTTGTTCTTTTTTTTTTTTTTTATTCTCTCTTCTCTCTTCTATACATGCACACACACTCCTAGATATTCGTAGCTCTTCCTGTGGCTTCAAATTCCATCTGTTTACCGTCTGTAGTATACATTCTATTGAGTGAGAGATACAACACAAAACATAAATCGGGCAGTTATAATACCAGATGGCAGTTACATGCATTAGTGTGTTACTCTCAAGATATTACTAACCCCAATCATTTCAATTTTCTTAACAATTTACATGGATTACAGAATGGCTAATTTTAATGTGCCAATCAGAATTAAAAGGTACAGTAAAAGAGATGACATGTTCTGTGAGAGCAGAGATTGCCATACTCCTTTGATTCCTTGAAAGTCCCAGAATTAGCATTTTATACATCCTAGGCACTCAGCAACTTCATGACACTTGTAAACTCACCGTGACAGTGTGTGACTGTGCTCCCCTGAGAAAGTTGCTTATAAAATAAAATACAAAGGATAAAAAATAGATGCCACTCGTACCAACTGCAATTTTTCCAGATTATTTTTTGAGAACCAAGCTAAGGGAATAGCTTTAAATTACACACAATAGATTTGTATTCAAATGTGACTTGTTCCTGGAAAGTTGAATAGAAAAATAAGATTCTATAAGCTATTCGGCCCCAGGACCACTATAGATGCTCTGCCTTGCTGATGAGTCTCATTAAGTGGTAGGCAAAAGTGGTTTTACATAATCATGTTAATCAAAAGATGAAGATATAAAAATGTATGAGGTCGTTGAGCACCGCAAATAATTTTAGAAATAATCTGCTCTTACCTCTTCATTTTGTATGAGAGAAAATTGAAGCCAGAGGGATTAAGTGAGTTCTTCAATTTCACTTAGTTAATTAGTAGTGGCAAAGCAGGGAGAAATCAAGTTTCAAGGCTCAAGGTTTAATGTGCTTTACATTATAAAACAGTGCTCATAAATAGCCAAAGTTGTCAATTCTGACAGAAAAATTAGGCTTGTTTTAACATCATTCTCTTAATTAAATAGCCTTCACTCCTTATATCTGAATCTATTTATTTCTTCCATTTTAGACATCTGAGGTACTTTGCAGGTGAAGAAAGTGGAGCACTTGCTTTACTCAGCATGGTGAGTAAAGTTTCTAGGTTATTAATGGTGATGATTATGTTGCTTTTTATATATTTTTTGTTCCCCAAATGAACCAGGTAGTTGGTTCTATATCTACCTAAGCTTTATCTCTTATTCAGTCAACAAATATTCATTAAACATGTACTTTATTCCAGTCTTAATACTGGAAACTGAGAGTGGAGAGATTAATTTTAACCCAGTCTTTGCTTATTAAGGTGGTGTCAGCATCCATTGAAAATTAGGTGGTGTCAGCATCCATTGAAAATTAATTGTAATAAGATCTGAAAGTGTTCTCTTAACTGTAAATTATAGTAAATAGTCAAAATCATCAGTTAAATGCAATTTAAACATTGTAGATGCTATAAATATGATATTATACTAATACAAAGTGAGTAGAAGTGGGAAAGAGGAAGACAAAAGGTCTCCATGGTGATAGTAACCTGTACATTGAGTTGTAAACAATAAATAGATGTTCTTGAGGGGATGATGACGGTGGGAGGGTAGAGGTAGGAAGTAAGGGGTAAGGGATTAGAGGCAGAGAGAGGAGAGGAAGCAAAGCCATGGAGGTGTGAGTTAAAACCAGTTCTGTGAGGTTGGAATTTAAGAAGATGGCGTGGGAGGCGAGAATGGTAAAAGGCTAGAGAAATAGGGAGGAGCCAAATTTTGGAGAGTATTTGTATGTCCATAGTAAGGAATTTGTTCTTCATTCTTTCTGTATGGACCCATAATTATCATCACTTGAAAGCCTTATTGAGGATACCTTATATATGTATGTCTCTATAGTATTTGCTGTGGTATGGAAGGAAGAATCCTGGATTTAGCATGAGTTCAAATTCTTATCCTTTCACTTATTAATGATGAAATTTTGATCATTCATGTAATCTCTTGGGGCCTCAATTCTGTTTGTACAATAGAAATGATCATTCACAGGAGATCAAATAGGATAGAAATTAAAAATTCAAAAGCATACATAGTGAAAGAGTATTGTTATTTTGATTATTTCAGGGGCAGAAAACTTTTGGGGCAAAGAAAAGATTTAATGCATTGATGAAGGTATCATGCTACAGTTTGCTTCCAGTCAATTCTCTGGGATTGCAGAGAGAGGTATAACACATGTTGCTTCAGTGAGAGTTCAGTTAAGAAAATAGAAACCACTTTATATATTCTGGTTTGAGGTTATGGATTATAAGACTTTTGGAAGTGATTGGGGAGTGGATATTAGGAAAGCTGAGGCTGAAAGATAGGGGAGCTGCCTTTTGAAGGTCAAGGAGGTGAACTGTTAAAATTTAGCCTGAAGCACTCAATGGCTGACTTTTAAATGCTTACCTGGAAGCCATTCTGAAACTCTGGTAACATAACCTACATTTTAAAATACATATTCAGAAAAGCTTCACAGTATGTAGAAAGTTTGACCAAATACTGAATCACAGGATTCAGTTGTATGATCACAGGATGAAAGAAAGAAAGAGACACTATAGCAGAAGTTGTATGAGAAAATATCCAAATATTTTATGGAATTTAGGGACTGGAAAATGCAAATAAACTGAATATCATGTCAAATATGATGAATGCAATTTAACGTAATACATTGCAAAATTGAAAGTTAATATGACATGAATATTTTAATGATCCCCATTCAATAGAATATTATGCAGCTGGGATTGTTCATTAGATTAATGGTTGGAGATGGACAATTATAGTTATGATTTTTATAGTGCAGAAGAATATGGAGTTTACAAGTAAATTTTTTGAGCAGATCATTAAAGGAATAATTTTAAGTATTAACAAACAGATACCAATTTGGGGTCTGGGGTAGGAAGTCTCCAAGATGGCCCCCAATGATACCTACTGTTTGGGAGTCAGGTTCTTGTGAAATAGTCTTTCTTTGAATATTCTGGACCTACTGACTTACTTCTAATCAATAGAATCCATAAAAAATGGTGGAATTCCATTTCTGAAATTAGAAGAATACAGAGGACTGTGACTTAGATATTGCAAAGACTATCTTGCTCATGCTTCTTGCTTTCTCACGTGCATGCCATGTGACAGGAAACTGAGGGAGGCCTATGGCTAACAGCCAGGGAGGAATTGCATTTCATATTAATTAATTCCATTATTTAACTCGTACAGTGGACTCTTTCATATTTAGAAAGTCATCACTCACCTTGAGATAAATGTTCACTCACATTTTCTTGAGTTTTTTAATATTTTTATTTTTACATTTGATCCATTTAGAACTTATTTTAGCCTCCTCTTTTTCCAAGTTACATTTCTTACATTCAGAGACCATAATGATCCACTACTGAGAATATCTTCTCAAAGTTACTCAGAGATCCCTGAAATCTAAGGCATTTTCCAAGTGATTTCATTACAATGGCCCATTTACTCAACTAGTGATTTCCTGAGTTGATCCAAATTCTAACCCTGTAAGTACTCTTACTCCAAACGTTGAGCACAGATGTACAGGAAAGAAAGTACACAGTTCTTAAAATAAATGTTAGTAATCATTTCACTTAGATGTGTGATTATTTTCTCCTCACTTAAAAAAGAACAAAAAAACCCTCTATCAGTGCTTCTTCAAAAGTGTTACTTCCTCCATCTCTTTGTGGGGAGCTATAAAGGAATACATTTTACAAATAATTAATACTAAAGACCACATACAGAATCAAGGATAATGAAGAGATAACAATCAACTATCAATTATCACTGCATAATGCATAGCAAAAACCTGACTTTGCTGAAAAGGTGTTATTTTGTAAAACAGGCTGCATATACAGATCCGGTGCCAGAATAGTTCCATGAATCACTCTTGTATAACTTTCAAACAGATAGGAATTGCCACTCTACATGGCACTCTGATGACAACAAAGAACACTTCAGGAAATATATTTCTTCAAAATTATGCTCATAGGTACAGCCAAATTTTTGTGCTTCAACTATTAAGAATAAAGTTTTGTGTTTAAAGATAAATGTACTCCTGACTGATCAAAAGTCAGCATGCATGTTGAGTTGTCATCTGGGCAGTATAGTTTGCATAGATTCATCACCTTTTCTAGCCTATTTCCCTAGAAGGATACAACATATCATTGCATATTGCCATTTTTATTGCCCACAGAATTCAAATCATAGACCTTTTGTATGTAGTTGAGGATTCATTTTCTCTCCCTTGATTAAACAATTTTAAAATGTATTTGACTTTTGTAGTGTATAAATAATCTAATAAAAAATTACATCTCCAAATTGAAGTTTTTATATTTAGCTTATACAAATGGTCATTTTTGTAAATTAAAAAGTTCAAACATCAGTAACATCACTGAGTTTAACCTAAGTAGTAAGTTTAATGACTAAATAGTGATTAAAGTTCTCCTAAGGAAAGTCGAAAAATTGATGCTTTTGAACTGTGGTGTTGAAGACTCTTTAGAGTCCCTTGGACTACAAGGAGATCAAACCAGTCAATCCTAATGCAAATCAGTTCTGAATACTCATCGGAAGGACTGATGCTGAAACTTCACTTCTTTGGCCACCTGATGCGCAGAACAGACTCATTGGAAAAGACCCTGATGCTGGGAAAGATTGAAGGCGGGAGGAGAAGTGGACGACAGAGGATGAGATGGTTGGATGGCATCACTGACTGAATGGACATGAGGTTAAACAAGTTCCAGGAGTTGGTGATGGACAGGGAAGCCTGGTGTGCTACAGTCCATGGGGTCACAAAGAGTCAGACACAACTGAGCAACTGAACTGAATTGAGCTGAAGGATAGGAAAAATTAGGAGCACATTCTTAAACAAGCTGTCTCTTTATTTTCTTGTTGTCATATTATAAAAAGAATTTATTCCAGATTGAGAAAAACATGTTAGTCGCCTACCTGAACTTTCTTAATATCAAAACCATTTTTGCAAAAGTTGACAAAGGGTCCAGCTTAGGAAAAACCACAGGAAAATGTGGTTTTCCAACCATCTTTGCAGTTGATTATAGCTTTGTGGTGTACTTCTGTGATGTGTGTGGAATCTAATAAGTTGTCTTCTTGGAAAAATTATAGTTTCATTGATAAAAGGAAGACTCACTTGGCAAGTAGTCATTTTGTAAGTCTGAAGATGAATACTCCGTGTTAAGAATATGTTTGGAAGCTACATAGAACTTAGGTTCTTAGTAATTTCCTTGAGCTACCTCTGACTGCCTGTCTCCATACTTGATCTTCTGTGACAAAAATAAATCCCCACTGGGTTAAACCATTATTAGTTGAATTTTTATTATGTGTTTCTTAACTTCACTTCTCAATGAACTACCAGAAGCAGGGCTTCTTCAACTTTAGTGACTACCTGGAGGTCTTGTTGAAACAGATTGCTGCACCTATTCTCAGAGCTGTGATTCAGTGGATCAGGAGGTGGACCCTGTTCTAACAAGTCTCTAGGTGATGCTGATACTGCTGGTCCCAGAACCACACTTAGAGAGGGATGTAGCAGGTTAAAAGACACGAAAACAACTGTAAGATACTATAGAAGCTAATTTCGTTGATTAGGTATCAAGTTAAGAGACGAATAAGAAAAATTGCATCTAAATCTCCCCAAAATTAGAGGAGTGAGTGGAGAGAGAGTTTGAGTTGAAGAGTGAGCATGCTAGGCAAATGGGACGAGATGGAGAGGAAAACGCTGGAGATGATGTGGAAACAGGGGAAAACACTGTGGTTCTGGGAACTATGTAGATGTTGATCTATAAGCTAGAGACACACATACCCACGTGATTAGGAAGATTGTGTGTGTGTATAGCAGGGGCCAGATTATGGCAAGTTTTATACACCATGGTAAGGAATTTAGTTTGTATTCCATAGTCAGTGGGAAAACCATTAAAAATTCTAAGTGTAGGGACATGTTTCATGTGCATGACAGAAAAGATGCTGTTGGCAGTGTGGATGGTAGGCTGGAGGAATAGAAGCATAGACGCAGAAGATTAATAAAGGGTCAATGCAATTGTTCAGGTTGTGCTGATTTTCAGTTGAATGCTTTGATATGGTTTTAGTGAGTAGACATGAATCTGAGTAAGAGTATCATCAATCAAGATGGAATTTTTGAAAACCTTACTCTTAGCTGCATCACAGCATTTAATAAAGTACCACCCCTCCCTCCCTCCGGGTGCTGTCCATCAGAGCAGGGCTGGCTTCCTAAGAGCTTTCCTTCTCCAACTTTGAAAGTGTGGGTAGGGGTGAAGCTTCTTAATTATCAAGAGATGTGGAAATCCTGGAATTCAGAACAGTTCTCTGCTGCTGCTGCTGCTAAGTCGCTTCAGTCATGTCCAACTCTGTGCGACCCCATAGACGGCAGCCCACCAGGCTCTGCTGTCCCTGGGATTCTCCAGGCAAGAACACTGGAGTGGGTTGCCATTTCCTTCTCCAATGCATGAAAGTGAAAAGTGAAAGTGAAGTCGCTCAGTCCTGTCCGACTCTGAGTGACCCCATGGGCTGCAGCCTACCAGGCTCCTCCGTCCATGGGATTTTCCAGGCAAGAGTACTGGAGTGGGGTGCCATTGCCTTCTCCAGAACAGTTCTCTAGGATCTCTTTAATCTATTGTAAATTTAAGCCAAAACATGCATACTATTTCACGAGTGAGTGAGTGAAAGTCGCTCAGTCATGTCTGACTCTTTGTGACGCCATGTATTATACATTCCAAGGGATTCTTCAGGCAGGAATACTGAAGAGGGTTGCCATTCCCTTCTCCAAGGTATCTTCCCAACCCAGGGATTGAACCCAGGTCTCCTGCATTGTAGATAAATTCTTTACCAGCTGAGCCACCAGGGAAGCCAAAAAATATAAACCAATTTCATATATGCTATGCTGAGTCTCTCAGTCATGTCCTACTCTTTGTGACCCCATGGACTGTAGCCCACCAGGCTCCTCTGTCCATGGGATTTCTCAGGCAAGAATACTGGAGTGGGTAACTGTTCCCTTCTCCAGGGGATCTTTCCAATCCAGGGACTGAACCCCGCTCTCACACGTTGCAGGCGGATTCTTTACTGCCCGAGTCACCACAGAAGCCCCTGAGCTATCTCAACTGAAGCGTTAATACAGTCTTGGTTGTCTCTTCAACAAGGATAAAGTCCATAAGGACACGTCACAGGGAAAGTCATCTGTCACAGGTTGACACCTGCTGTCCCACACAACATCACCCCGAGACACTCATGAAGCCATAAGAAATATCCTCTCTATACATTTACTAACCACAAATTTATAAAATTTTGCTTTAGCTGGACTTACATAATATTTACATTTACAGTCCTTGCAACAGTCAAACCAAGAGGCAGCAGGATATTTAGGCTTTGGAAAAACAATGCTAAGACATTAGGGATTTATAAATTGAGCTGGCTCCTTTGTTTCAATTGACATGTTTAGGGGTATCGGTAAAGAGGCCAGGAGGCTAGCTTTCCAGGTTAAAATTAGTGGCATATGTAATAGTTTGGTAATGAGAACCCAGGTGGTTAATTTCTGTGTTTAGAAACGCCTTTTTTTTTTTTTTTCTGTTTACTTAGGGAAAATCAGAGTACACAGAATGCACAGAATGGTTATACAGTACCAAAACCAAAGCAAAACAAAAACCAAGAAATTTGCAATAAAATGATTTATAAATGCATGCCAGCTTTTAATTTGTAAGTGGGGTGCATAGAGGTGCTATGGGAGGGCAGTGCTGTCCCAGGAACCAGCATAACCTCTTATCTGCTGGGCCCATGCTCTCTTTCATCAAGATACTAAGGCAATCAAATGATGAATCAGAAGTGTGCTTGGTGAGCAAAGAGACTGGTATCATTTTGCAGGATGTTTAATCTGGATGGGCTGATGTAGAGGCTGATGACCTTCCTCCAGCACGGCACACTTTCCTATTGCCTGAATCACACAGACCTCTTAGACTGTTTGTCTTTTTCGCAGCTCTGGAGAATCACTCATAAAATGGTCATCTCTGGCTCTCCAGCTTTACACAAACTACCATATTTCTATCATGAAAACATTTTCCAGACAAGCTGAATATTATTGTATCATAGGTTACTTTAACAATAGTTTAATTTTAGATATTTTGATGCCATTTAAGAGACAAACTTATTTAAGAAATGTGCCTTATTCTTATTAGAAAAAAATGATTTCTTAGTATGCAATTACCTTTAAAATATATATATATCAGGGAGTTTCCATTAATATGAAAACCTAAGTTTGATGCAGGAACACAGGAACACAATAAACTAAATTTAAAAAGAAATCTGAAACATAATAACAGTTGAAATGTTTTTAATATATTGTTTTCCTTACAAAAATGGTACTATGTTGAATAACATTTTATGCACTGGATTTTTAAATTATTTTATGAATAGTATGTTTTCCTATGGTAATATTCTTCTATATTTGTATTTTAATCGATTAGTATTATTCTATGGAGATATCATAATTTACTATGTTCTATTAGTGGACATTTAGACTTGTCCCCAAATTTCAATACTATAGATAATACTTTAATGAAGGCCTCTGTTTAACTATCTATTATTTACATCTTTCATTCTTTCCTTAGCAACCATATCGCAAAGAGTTTGCCTCATACATTGCTAAGTGAAGATACCACTCTTTCATAGAACCAGTCTGATCCATTGTGTACTGATATTTTGTCTCAAATCTGTAGGGTCACAGAATCTGATACTCTAATTGTGTTTGTGAATTTGAAACACACAAATACTTGTGTATATATTACCTGTGTATGTGTATATGTGAGTGTGTATGTTAAATATAACATACATGACAAAGAAAGTGTATATAAATATATATTATATAGCATATATTGTATATACTTTACTTTCTTTGAGCTTAAAATTTGTTTCATTAGCTCCTCTTAGATATCTGTTTTTTGGCTTCTCTCGCAGTTCAAATTTAAGCTTTCTAAGTCTGAATTAAGGAATTGTATTTGAAATAAGTGATATGATTTATATTAAGTTCCACTTTGGGACTATATAGCACTAGTTTTTTGACCAAAAATATTTGATATGTTGGAAATAACCTGTGCTAAAAATTCTTTTATTTCCACTTCATCATTTTATTTGTTTGTGACTTAACACTTTTTGAAGGCTACCAATGGTAGAAGATTCCATTGAAAAATATATGTA
Organism: Bubalus kerabau; assembly: GCF_029407905.1. Lineage (NCBI taxonomy): Eukaryota > Metazoa > Chordata > Mammalia > Artiodactyla > Bovidae > Bubalus > Bubalus kerabau. Next base: position 54,771,326 of record NC_073642.1, on the reverse strand, counting down.
GTTCTGGATCAAGGTATCTCTGTGTGTGTGAGTGCACCTAATTCTATTATGAAAATAGATGTGTGTGTGCCTTTGTATACCATGGAAACACCATATTTTTGTGTATTTTAAAAACTTTTATAGCTATTATCTTAGAGTTGGAATATATAATATAAAATTCTTATGTAAGGAGATGGATCTATCTCACCTCTTTACAAGGGAAAACTTGCAGAACAAAAATTTAGAGGTTTATTGTTTTTAGTTGCTTTAATAGGGGTTCAGTCCATTACCTTAGAAACTAAGTTATAAACAGAAAATGCTGTTTCTCACAATAATTGTTGGACATATAGATACCTTGCCTTACCTTTGAAACAAAGGCTTTTAACCTGGGAGAACTAACTCCTAGGAGTGCATGAGTGGGCTTCACAATGCGCCTGAGCCCACCAAAATTCTGTAATCCTAACACTAAGTTCATGTGCATTCATGCGTTTTCTCCTATTGTGAAAATTCTATCATTTAAAATCCCAGTCTCCAAAGGCTCTGTGACACTTAAAATGGTCAAGAATCATAGTTATGAGACATATTAATTATGTACCAGAAAACATAATTAAATAGAGTGTGTTTAAATTGGGACTCCAAGGATTTTAGGATAGTCAGTAACATGGTATTATGTTTTCATATATGGTTTGACCTGTCAGAGCGCAGTTCAATTTTTATTGTATAGCACAAATTGAGAAGTTGAAACAGGCTAGTATATTCCCCCCCTTTTTTTTTAATAGATTAAGATGTAGAAGAATAACTTAATCATAGCAACTGTTTTGTTGTTCATAGTGAAAGTGAAAGTCGCTCTGTTGTGTCTGACTCTTTGCAACCCCATGGACTATACATTCCATGGACTTCTCCAGGCTGGAATACTGGAGTGGGTAGCTGTTTCCTTCTCCAGGGGATCTTCCCAACTCAGGGATCAAACCCAGGTCTTCCAAATTGCAGATGGAGTTTTTACCAGCTGAGCCACCAGGGAAGCCCTTTGTTGTTCAGGTTGAGGTTAATTTGGATAATTGCCTATAGTCTAACCTTGAGTTTAATTTGTTATTTATTTATTTACCTATTTTTATTTCAGTGAATAAGGGAGCCAGATGAAAAGAAATTTAAACATGTCAAAGAAATTGGTAGCTGTATAATTTGTTTGGCTAACTAGCTTATAATTAACCTTATATATTTGACCCTGTAGTAAGCAGGGTATTTTTTATACTGAGGACTTGGGGGTCTATGGAAACATGTAAAAGATGGCTGAAAATTTCCAAACCTCACCATCTAGAATGAAAATTAAGTTTATAAGGCCAACCACACCTGAGCATTGTACCTTCTGGGATGGGAAACTAACAAAAGCAAGACTACGCCCTGTTTTCTATCCACACTGTCACAACCAGGAACAGTCTCTACTTACAACAGAAATTTGACATGGGGCTATGTTTTAAAATGTAGGTTTTATTATTATTCATGTATGGTGAAGTTAGCAGATCAGGAGATGACGGCAATTGAAAAGATAGTTTGTTGCAGTTCGCAAGAGGAGGGAGTACATTACCTCACTTGGGGTCCCATTGGGAAGCACTAGGTTTGGTCACGGAGAAGGCAATGGCACCCCACTCCAGTACTCTTGCCTGGAAAATTCCATGGATGGATGAGCCTGGTGGGCTGCAGTCCATGGGGTCGAGAAGAGTCAGAGACGACTGAGCGACTTCACTTTCACTTTTCACTTTCATGCATTGGAGAAGGAAATGGCAATCCACTCCAATGTTCTTGCCTGGAGAATCCCAGGGACGGGGGAGCCTGGCGGGCTGCCGTCTATGGGGTCGCACAGAGTCGGACATGACTGAAGTGACTTAGCAGCAGCAGCAGGGTTGGTCAGGAAGCAGGGGGGGTTGAGGGGAAAACGTGGGCCAGAATCATTATTGTACTTTCTAGAGAAGGAATGGGAGAGGCAGGTTAAAAAAAGTTTAGGATTTGCTAGTTAGATTAATTTCTGTGGGCTCTGGGGTGTAGGGTATAAAGATAAAGAGAAATAGGTAAAATTAATTTTAATATATTATTTATATGTATATTTAGTATATAATTAAAATAATATATTTGATTTAATTCCATATATCCAAAATATAATTTTAGCATAACCAATATAAAATTATTTGGGATTTTTTTCCTTCTTTTTAATGCTATATTTTTGAAATATGGTATGTATTCTATACTTACATCTCAATTTGGATGCTGAATTTTCATAGAAATACTTATCTATATTTCAATTTCATGGAATTTACAGTTGATCAAGTATATTTGCATACCCAGAATTATTCCAAATGCACTTGAAAGTTTTCCAATAACTGAACTCTGAGTATTCGTTTTAAACATTTAAATTAAGTAAAATTAAATAAAATTTAAAATTCAATTCTTCAGCAGCACTAGCTGCATTTGATGAATTGTTACTGCATTCACCAGTTCAGGTCCAGAATAATGATTATCAAACTATACTTGATAGTTTGATTTGAACTATATGTTCAAATCGGCCATGAATTAGCTAAAAAATACAGATTGTTGGACTTCACCTTAAACCTACTGAATCAGAATCTACAGGACATTACATGGTCAACAGAATAGTTTGAGCGTCACTGAAAACACCAAACATCACGTGTCTAGAAATTAAGGTTTTTTTATTAGAAAGAAGTCTATAAATTGTTTTCTAATTAGGTGCCCCTTAATCTCCAACCTTACTTCCTACCAGTCTCTTCCTAAAGTTCTCTGTTCCAGCCACACTGACCTCTTTGTATCTTTTCCTCTTGTGACTATGAATTCACTTCCTCTGGAATTATCTTCTCCTCTGCAAAAAGCTTGGCACACACAGATGTATTCTCAAAGAAGCATTTCCTGAGCAGGTGAAACATGAAATTAACATCTTTTCCATCATACTCTGTCTCCTCTTTTTTACTCGTCAGTTGCAATAACAGACATTTCATATGTTTATACATTTATTGGTTATCTCCCTCTTACTAGAGTGTAAGTCTAGTGGGAGATGGGTCTTTGTTTTGTTTATTGCTTTATCACCATTATGGAGGAAAATACTTCAGTTCAGTCGCTTGGTTGTGTCTGACTCTTTGCAACCCCGTGGGACTGCAGCATGCCAGGCTTCCCTGTCCATCACCAACTTCCAGAGTTTGCTCAAACTCATGTCCTTATAGTCGGTGATGCCATCCAACCATCTCATCTTCTGTCATCCCTTCTCCTCTGCCTTCAATCTTTCCCAGCATTAGGGTCTTTTCAAATGAGTCAGTTCTCTGCATCAGGTGGCCAGTATTGGAGTTTCAGCTTCAGCATCAGTCTTTCAAATGAGTATTCAGGACTGATTTCCTTTAGGATTGACTGGTTTGATCTTGCAGTCCAAGGGACTCTCAAGAGTCTTCTCCAACACCACACTTCAAAAGCATCAATTTTTTGGCGCTCAGCTTTCTTTATAGTCCAACTCTCACATCCATACATGACTACTGGAAAAACCATAGCTTTGACTAGATGGACGTTTGTTGTCAAAGTAAAGTCTCTGCTTCTTAATATGCTGTCTAGGTTTGTAATAGCTTTTCTTCCAAGGAGTAAGCGTCTTTTAATTTCATGGCTGCAGTTACCATCTGTAGTGATTTTGGAGCCCAAGAAAATAAAATTTGTCACTGTTTCCTTTGTTTCCCCATCTATTTGCCACGAAGTGATGGGAGTGGATGCCATGATCATAGTTTTCTGAATGTTGAGTTTTAAGCCAACTTTTTCACTCTCCTATTTAACATTCATCAAGAGGCTCTTTAGTTCCTCTTCACTTTCTGCCATAATGGTGTACTTGCCACTCAGTAAATTATATAAAAGGAGAGTACTTGGCACTCAGTAAATTATATAAAAGATATATATGTATGTGTGTTAGTTGCTTAGTCGTGTCCAACTCTTTGCAACCCCATAGACTGTAGCCCACCAGGCCCCTCTGTCCATGGGATTCTCCAGGCAAGAACACTGGAGTGGGTTGCCATTTTCTTCTCCAAAGGGACCTATAGAAAGAAAGAAAGTGAAGTCGCTCAGTCGTGTCTGACTCTTTGCGATCCCATGGACTGTAGCCTACCAGGCTCCTCCGTCCATGGAATTTTCCAGGCAAGAGTACTGGAGTGGGAAATGGCAACCCACTCCAGTATTCTTGTCTCGAGAATTCCACGGATGGAGGAGCCTGGTGGGCTGCAGCCCATGAGATCACAGAGTTGAATATGACTGGACAGCTAACACAGACACACACACTTGAAGTAGTAAATAGTTAACTAAAGCAATGGTGTGACTTCCAACAGACAAGATGGCATAGATTCATTTTCCCCTGCTCTGCCCTGCTAAGCATATCTATAAACCTGGAAATGGTTCAAGAGACAGTGCAAGGAAAACTCTGAAATGTGTTAAGAAGAGTCGAGCTGGTTTATAACACCAGGATGTGAGGCAGAGCATAGCAGCAGGGTGTCTTGAGTCTCTCTGCCCAACAGAGAATGACATTCGGCTCCAGTATTTTCAGATGGAAATGGCAACAGAAGGCAGCCTAGTTATGCTGCTCCTCCCCCAACCCCTGGTGGAATGGGGTAGCTTTGCCAGCATCAGGGGAGCAGGACACCACCCACAAGAGGATCAACTGTGAGCCTCACTAGAAACAAGCATCCAGGGGAGATATTTCTTCCTATGGCCCCGAGACTCTTCTTTTTGCAGAGAGTTACTGAAAGGGGCAGGGAGACTAGGCAGGGGAATTCAGCTATAGCAGGCAGCCTGCTCAGGAAAGACCCTTTATCTCGCAGGGAGACTCTTCTTCCCCACTCAAAGACTCAGGACAGCCAGGAGCCACTGATGAGGGATCCTCCCACAGCCTTCTCCCACTGAGAGACACCCGTGGGCTTCCTGAAGAATCTCGCTCGGTTTCCTCAGGTAGCACCAGCTGGGATCAGTGGAAGCCCCAGGGGCACTAGATGGACCAAATTAACAAAAGTAACAGACTAAACCTCTAAAAGTTAGACTGCCATTGGAAGCACAGCCCATGGATATAAGCCAAGACCCACAGGCTACATCTAGACAGGGTGACTGCTTGTTAAATAAAAGATTTAAATAGGACTCAGAGTCTCCTAACAAAGCAGAGAATATGTCCAAGGTAAGTATCAAATCATAACTCGAATGAGAAAAGACAGTCAATCCACTAATGTCAGCACCAAGATGAATCAGTTATCGGAAATATCTGACAATGATTTTAAAGCAGCTATTAAGAAAATGTGTTGACAATCAACTAAAAATTCTCTTGAGACAAATTAAAAATGTAGAAAATCACAGCCAAGATGCAAACTTATAAAAGAGAACAAAATGGAAATTATAGAACTGAATGACACAAAAATTGAAATTATAAAAACTCACTGGATGAACTCAATACTTAATTAAGCACAGATAATTGATAGAGGATTATGCATTCATTTTTAAAATAGTCACTGAGAATTTACAAAGTGTGAAACAGTCAGATCTATTACCTGTAAAGACCTTCAGTGAAATAGAGGAGATGGGTATTAAATAAATCATTGCAGCAATAATTACAATTGTGACAAGCGCTATGGAGGAAATGCTACAAATAAGAAGTACACACGATCATTCTCAAGGGTGTGGGATTTGAAGAGAAGATGAGGTGAACAGAAGATGATTCTTAAGGAGAGAGTTTTCTCTTTGAAGGGAGTTCAGTGAGTTTCCTGCCGAGTTCCTCCTGCCTTGACCAGCTCACGATTGCCTCAGGCATCTGTTGCCAGTTCTCTTGTTAAGGCAGAGACTATCTGAAATCCTTATGCTTCCTCTGAACCTTAGGATTGTGATGAGGGGCGTTATGGGTGACTTGTAGGTTTCTGGTATGGATGATGGGGTGAATATGGCAACATTATTAAGACTGGTTGCAGAAGAAGTAGAAACAGAAATGAGGTCACTTTTGCATGCACTGAGATGGAGATGCTCAGTTATCTGTTACACCCTCTGGCAGATTTGTGGTTTGGAGCTTGGCAGAGATTGAAGTTAGTGATATGGATTTACCAGTCTTTAGCATAGATGGAGGAGAAGGCGATGGCACACCACTCCAGTACTCTTGCCTGGAAAATCCCATGGACAGAGGAGCCTGGTAGGCTGCAGTCCATGGGGTCGCTGAGAGTTGGACACGAGTGAGCGACTTCACTTTCACTTTTCACTTTCATGCATTGGAGAAGGAAATGGCAACCCACTCCAGTGTTCTTGCCTGGAGAATCCCAGGGACGGGAGCCTGGTGGGCTGCCGTCTGTGGGGTCACACAGAGTTGGACACGACTGAAACGACTTAGCAGCAGCAGCAGCAGCAGCATAGATGGAAATTAATGCAAGAAAGAAATGAGGTCACAGGAAGAGAGTATGAGAAAATGGTATAGGACATAAATGTAGGAATTTGGAGAAGAGAGCCTGCAAAGAAGATGAATACAGAGAAAACAGAGAGAAGAAATAGAAGCCAGATAATGTTAAAGAAGGAAGGAAAGGTTAATGTCAAATGCTGCATAAATGTCAAGGAGGTAGAAGGACAAAAGCAGTTTGCAATAAGAACACTCAGTGCCCTTGGCAGGAGCAGTTTCAATAATTTTTAAATGGAAAAAAATGGGAACAGGACATGTAGACTCTGTTTCTGGGAATTTGGCATAGAGAGAAAAAGAAAAAGGGAGAGGGTCAAGGTAAAGATTTTGTTTTTGATTTTGCTATGAGACACAGCAACTGGAATGTTTCCAGGCTAGGTAGAGAAGGCAAACCAGAAGGAAGAGGTTGGGACCCCAGTAAGAAAGGAAGTGACAGATGAGGCAATGGCCTTAAGTGGCCATGAGAGCTGGGATGATGGAGCAGAGGAAGGGACGTTATCCTTCATGGGATGGGGAGGGAGATTCCTTTTCCAATGAGGGGAGGGTTATTCCTAAAGGGGGCAGGGATTGAAGTGTTATTACTTGAGCCACTTGAAGCTCCTTGTCAGGTGGAAACATTGTGTCCTGCTAAAAATAAAAGGAGAAGTCATGGCTGGTGAAAGTTTGGAAAATATATTGGAAATCCTAAGAGGAATAAGGAAAAGGAAATTAGACATTTTCTGGGACTCACTGACTTACTAGTTGAGGTTAGAGGCATGCATGTGATGAATTCTTTTGGATATTTCTTCAGCAGGTAGTTTTGAATGTGAATGTCAGCTGATCAATTTTGGAATGGGAGTTTAAGGAAGTGTTGGCACCTAACCAAAGTTTTCAGAAACAAAGTGGAATATTTTGTAGCATTGTTACTGTCAGTGTTTATTTCCTGGCAAACCTTGTCAGTTTACTAAATGTATCTCTAATTAGTTGATTAAAAACATGGTTTTCTTTTATTTATTGTCCTGTAGGCCCTAATCCATTGACTACGGTGTGTACAGTACTTGGTCTGTCCCAGCAGGGAAGCCTAGAAAAGTTGCATTTCCTGCTTGCTATAAATTATCTGTTTATTTGGAAGGAAATGATAAATAGTGCAACAATCAGGGAAGATAAGCAAAAATGAAAAGACAACTGTTATTTGTGTTAAGGCTTACTACGTATCAGACATTGTTTTACAGAGGCAATATCGGGTGATGATTCAGAGTGTGGCCTCTGGAACCAGATTCTAAGTGCCTAATACATAATGGCGATTATTATCATCTGATTGATTTCACAATAAATACAGGGAATAGACATTATTATTCCCATTGTATAAACAAGAAAAGTGAAGCTAGAGGGGTTAGAGAATCTTGCCCAAGATCACGATTGAGGTAGATTAAGATTCTGATTTCTGATTGTGCCTGCATTTATTTCCACGGACTCTGTTGTCACTCCGTTCGTGTATAAAGTTGCACAAGTTGTATTGTCCTTAGAACCTTTGCTTGCAACGTAGGAGGTATGCTCAGCATGTGGTGACACCAATCACAAAAAATGCAGTGATGAAAATGAGTCTTAGGGAGGGATTTGTGTGTTTTAAATAGAGAAACAAAGTTAGAAAGACATTCTAGAAAGAGGAAATAATGTAAATCAAGCAACGGCCATGGGAATGACTTTCTTTTTTAAGGTCTGGAAAATGATAGGGAGGTAATTCTACTGGAGTTGACCTGCATGCGTTGTAAGATGAGAGGGCAAGTAACTGTATGACTGTCCTAAAAATTATGTGATTTGTGAGCTTTTTTTTACTTGCCTGCCCTTTTGATATTATTGCATTGTAAGAAAAATTGGAAATAATAATTTCTTCTCCTTTCAATTTAGATCAGTCCAGTGGGCCTACCCAGTTACATGGCCTTTCTTTCCCTATGGATCACTAACACTGAACACAATACTTGTGTACAGCAAAATTTGTACATTACTACTTTTCTTATGGATTGCCTCTTAAATACTAAGTATATTCCATTTGAATGGCTTTTGTTTCTAGGATTTCCTAACTGGCTTCTTCATTTCCATCTTGACCCCTCTACAGTAAAGGCTCTTCCCACAGCCATGGTGATTCTTGGAAAATGTAAGTCCAGTCATGTGTGGACTGCTCAACATTTCCAATGACTTTTCTATTTTCTCAAAATGAAATTAAGTGTTCTTGCTCTTGCCTATACAACCCTATAGACCTTGTCTCAGGCTAGCAACCTCTCTGACATTGCTGCTGCTGTTTCTTTCTCTATCCACATTGCCTGGTTCATCATTTCCTTCAGCTTTCTGCTCACATACCATCTAATCAATGGGGTCTTTCCTGACTACTTTCTCTAAAATAATCCAGTTCTTTTCACCTCTTCTCACATCTGTCCTGGCAACTTCTATTCTTCTTTACTTTGACTTTGTTAATATTGCTCATCACCACCCAAAGTATTATATATTAATTTGTTTGTTGCCTTTCTCTTTTCATTTGAGATAAGCCCCATGAAAATGGGAACTTTGTTTGGTTTACAGTTCTTGGTATACTATAAAGAACACTGACATTTTTTTGTTCACTCACCAAGTTGTATCCATCTCTCTTCAACCCCACGGATGGCAGCATATCAGGGTTCCCTGTCCCTCGCTATCTCCTAAGTTTGCTCAAACTTGTGTCCATTGAGTCAATGATGCCATCCAACCATCTCATCCTCTGTGCCCTCTTCTCCTCCTGTCCTCAATCTTTCCTAGCTTCAGGGTCTTTTCCAATGAGTAGGCTCTTTGCATCAGGTAGCCAAAGTATTGGAGCTTCAGATCCAACATCAGTCCTTCCAATGAATATTCAGGGTTTATTTCCTTTAGGACTGACTGGTTTGATCTCCTTGCTGTCAAGGGGACTCTCAAGAGTCTTCTCCAGCACCACAATTTGAAAGCACCAATTCTTAGGCACTTAGCCTTCTTTAGCTCAGTCAATAAAGAATCTGTCTGCCAGTGCAAGAGACACATGACATGTGAGTTCAATCCCTGGGTCAGGAAGATCCCCTGGAGAGGGAAATGGCAACTGACTCCAGTATTCTTGCCAGGAAAATCCTACAGTCCGTGGGGTCACAATAGGACACAACTTAGCAACTAAACCACCCACCATCACAGCCTTCTTTATGGTTCAACTCTTATATCCATACGTGACTACTGAAAAATCCATAGCTTTGACTATACGGACGTTTGTCAGCAACGTGATGTATTTGCTTTTTAATATGCTGTCTAAGTTTGTTATAGCTTTTCTTATAAGGAACAAGTGTCTTTTAATTTCATGGCTACAGTCACCATCCACAGTGATTTTGGAGCCCAAGAAGGTAAAAACCTGTCACTATTTCCTTTTTTTCCCCTTTTACTTGCCATGAAGTGATGGGACCAAATGTCATGATCTTAGTTTTTTGAATGTTGAGTCTTAAGCCAGCTTTTTCACTCTCCTCTTTCACGGTTATCAAAAGGCTTTTTAATTCCTCTTTACTTTCTGACATTAGGGCAGTATCATCTGCATATCTGAGGTTGTTGATATTTCTCCTGGCAGTCTTGATTCTAGCTTGTGACTCATTCAGCCTGGTTAACTGTTCTTGGTGTAACACCAAGAGCATTGGCATGTAGTAGACTCTAAACTAATATATGTATGTATATGCTTAGTCCCTCAGTTGTGTCCGACTCTTTGTGACCCCATGGACTGTAGCCCATCAGGCTCCTCTGTTCATGGGATTCTCCAGGCAAGAATATTGCAGTGGGTAGCCATTCCATTCTCCAGGGGATCTTCCTGACCCTGGGTTTGAACCTGGGTCTCCTGCACTGCAGGTGGATTCTTTACTGTCTGAACCACCAGGGAAGCCTAAACAAATACTTATTGAATAAATGGAAAGAATGAATAAAACTGTTTGTACCAGTGCTAGTATATTTAATATTTTAAATGAATATCGGGGAGAAACGTGTCTCTAATACGGGAGCTATGCTGTACTAAAGTACTTCTCAAAATCATTGACTAAAACTTGTCATGCAATGCCAGAATTTGTGCCAGCAGGGCTATTTTCCTTATCTAAATAGTATTTAGTACAGTGAAAGCATTTCCTAAAACAGACATGAATGTCTTTTTTAAAAAACTGAAAACCATTAATGTACAGTGGATATATGTCAACCCCAATCTCCCATTTCATCCCATTGTCTCCCCTTCCTCCTTGGTATCTGAAGATTTATTCTCTACATCTGTGTCTCTATTTCAAATAAGTTGATCTGTACCATTTTTTTTCTAGATTCCATGTGTAAGTGTTAATATACAGTATTTCTTTTTCTCTTTCCATGCATAAAATAGGTAGCTAATGAGAATCTACTGTATAGCACAGAGAACTCTACTCAGTGTTTTATTATGACCTAAATGGGAAGTAAATCTAAAAAAGAAGAGATACACATATAACTGATTCATTTTGCTCTACAGCAGAAGCTAAAACAGTATGTAAAGCAACTATATGCAGATAAAAATTAATATAAAGTTTGGATGGGGTTAACAATCCAGGGATATGAACAAAGCAGCAACAACAACAGCAACAAAATTTGCATTTTTCTTTTGGCAGAGTGGTGATATTGTTGTGGAAAATCTGGGAGGGGTTATGAATGAGAAATCTAACATGAAAGTAAGTTGTACTTCAAGCCTTTCTGCTTGAAAGAGTCTAAGAAAGGCTAGAGTGGTTTGTCTATATTTGAGATACAGTAGGAAAAAGAGAGTTATGAAATCCTCCTCAAACATCAACACAGTTTATGAACTTGGGTGGGTTCCCAACAACCACTCAAGGTCTGCCATTTCCCTTTGGGAATGAACCAGACTGTCTCTCCTTTTTCAGGAAGGAGTCAGGGATTGCTGTTTAGTCATCATAGTGACCTCTGGAGATGGAAGGGTAGACTATAGAACCCTCTGAGGCAAGTCAGCATCCAGGTTTGTGTCTTTCTAGGTGTCCTTGATCTAATCAGTTTAACCTATTTATCTATCTCCTGGATTCAAATGAAAACCGGCAAACAAGAGAGTATTGTTACTAACCTCGAATTCGCGTCTTCTGAGTTTTTCATGTTTTACTTCACTGATCTTAGGCAAGGCTGAGAAAAACACAGTCGTGTACTAATAATAAATTATCAAAGACAATCAGGCCAACCAGCCTGGTTGTGTTGTGTTGAAGAGATTGGCAAATTGGCAAACAGTAGGTTTGTGGGTTGTCGCTGGCTTTTTATGTGTTGCCCGTGCCCCCATATTTCTTGTTTTGGCATGGCTGTCTTTTATAATGGTTCTATTACAAGTGAAGTTTTCAAATTTAGTATCAAGTGTATTATAGTAGAAATGATAGCTGCATGTGTTTGGTTGTCTACTAGACAAAAACATTAGTTAGAAGTTAGAACTTCTTCCCTGACACCTAAGTTCTCTTGCAATCATGTAAATACAGTGTGTTGTGTCAAGAGACTACAGTCACAGCAGTGATATTCCTTTTTATATTTATGTTCTTAAAGAAATCTCCCTGATGGTAGAATATACGTCAAGTTCCAGCAAACTTCCAGGTTGAGAATGGGAGAGGAATTCCTGGCCCAGCATTATTGGTTAACATAGAACTCATTATGTTAAATTGGGTCATGTGTATTGCCTCCAATACTTGCCAGGTTTTTTCATTCAATAATGCCAACATTGCCACTTCATCATGCAAACAAACAATTGAAGCCTCAAATATTCTTCTGCAGATACTAATGACAGCAATCTCAGAGGGAGCCTAGTTTTTGTTTCAGCACTGCTGTCCCTCAGAGCATCATGTGGCACTCTGCAAATAGTGAGTTTTAAATGAAAAGTGGTCAGCTGTCTCAGTGACTGCAATTGAAGTCTTGGGATCTGGCTGTGAGTGTCATCCCTAGGATATCCGAATTCACCAGTACATTGGACGCTTGGAGAAGAGCCCTGCCTGTTACCATCTGTTCACTCATCCCATGCCATCCTCTTTTTTCCATGGGGCTCAAAAGACTTCCTTCCCAATAAGGAGAAACTAGAAGTTCAAATTTGAATACTGTTATCATGGTTAGTCATCCACTCACAGATATTTACATTTTCTGGGACCCCACTGGTATGTGGCACGGCTCCTGCATCTTCTGTATCCTTGGCCATTATGATCTAGTCAGAAGGCTTGTTGCTGCTATCAGAGGAGATGTCTGTACCCAAGATGCCCCTTGGGTAACTCAGTTTAACCTGTTCTCTATCTTTAAAATCTTTTACCGTGGGACAAGTAGCATGGATTTATCTCATAGGTGTGGGCGTGTAGTGGTGTTGTAGGTATATCATTGTTTTAATTTGCAGTTAAAAGATGATCAATGATGATAGCATCTTTTCCTATGTTTATTCTTCATCTGTATATCTTCTTTCATGAGATACTTATTCAGATTTTTTTGCTCCTTTAAAAAAAATTGGATTGTTTTTATTTTTATGCTTGAGTTTTAAGTGCTTTTTGAATATTTTGGATACCAGTGCTCTATCAGGTAAGTATTTTGAAAACATTTTCCCTAAGTTTATCACTTATATTTTGATACAGCAAGCCCCCTACCTACGAACTTTCAGGTTGTGAGCTTTCAAAGAGGCGAAATACGTTCCCATGTCCAGTCATGTAAATTAGTTCGTGTGTCTGGCGTACATTGTCACACGTATGCCTCCTCTACAGGAGGCTGTGATTTTCTGCACTTTACTCTACAGCACTGTTGTGCAACACGAGGTGCTTGCTAATGAAGACCTGATGGAACTGGAGGCCCAGAGAACGGGTGAAAAGAGGCAAGAGGAAGAAAAAAGAACCAAAGAGAGTCTCAACACAGAACATGGTGAGGGGGCTTTCTTGATTTGAAGAGGCACTGTTAGCTTTTGAGGCCCCGGACCCAAATGTAGAATGGTACATGAAGGTTGCAGCAACTGTTCAGAATGCAATCCAGTGTGATCGTGATGAGCAGAAAAGAAGAGCTACTACCCAGATATCACTGGGTTATTTTTTCAAGAGGGTAGAACGAATTGAATCCAGCAAGGAACCAGAACATGTGCCATCAATGTCAGGCATGAATGAAACTGCAGCCTGCTCTCATTCTCCTATTGCTGAAGATCCTTCAGCTCTACCATCTCCCACCTCCTCTCCTTCCTCCAGTCAGTAGCTCTTCTTGCTTGTTCACTCGATGGCAGTCCCTTTTATGCCAGCCATTGTACTGTACTTCTCAAGGTACTATACTGTAAGATTAAAAATGTTTTGTTTATTTTTTATGTTTACTTCTTTTTATGTATTGTTTGTATAAAAAGTATAAATCTATCACAGTATAGTGCTATATATCTGATGGTGTTAGTTGGGTACCTAGGCTAACTTGGTTGGACTTATGAATCAACTGGACTTACAAATGGGCTCTTGAAATGGAACTCATTTATATGTAGGGGACTTACTGTACTTTTAACAATGTATTTTGGAGAGCAGAGGTTTCTCATTTTAATAGAGTCTAACATCACATTTTCTTTAAAATTCATGGATGATGCTTTTTAAGTTGTATCTATAATCTCATCACTAAACTCAAGCTTGTCTAGATTTTGTTCTGTTTCCTTCTAGATATTTTGTAGTATTGAATTTTATATTAAATCTATGACTCATTTGAAGGTAATTTTTGTGAAAGGTATGAGGTATATGAAGGGGTTTATACATTTATTGTATCAGTTCAGTTTAGTTCAGTCGCTCAGTCGTGTCCGACTCTCTGCGACCCCACGAATCGCAGCACGCCAGGCCTCCCTGTCCATCACCAACTCCCGGAGTTCACTCAGACTCACGTCCATCGAGTCAGTGATGCCATCCAGCCATCTCATCCTCTGTCGTCCCCTTCTCCTCCTGCCCCAGATTCCTCCCAGCATCAGAGTCTTTTCCAATGAGTCAACTCTTCGCATGAGGTGGCCAAAGTACTGGAGTTTCAGCTTTAGCATCATTCCTTCCAAAGAAATCCCAGGGCTGATCTCCTTCAGAATGGACTGGTTGGATCTCCTTGCAATCCAAGGGACTCTCAAGAGTCTTCTCTAACACCACAGTTCAAAAGCATTAATTCTTCGGCGCTTAGCCTTCTTCCCAGTCCAACTCCCACATCCATACGTGACCACTGGAAAAACCATAGCCTTGACTAGACAAACCTTTGTTGGCAAAGTAATGTCTCTGCTTTTGAATATGCTATCTAGGTTGGACATAACTTTCCTTACAAGGAGTAAGCATCTTTTAATTTCATGGCTGCAGTCACCATCTTCAGTGATTTTGGAGCCCCCAAAAATAAAGTCTGACACTGTTTCCACTGTTTCCTTATCTATTTCCCGTGAAGTGGTGGGACCAGATGCCATGATCTTCGTTTTCTGAATGTTGAGCTTTAAGCCAACTTTTTCACTCTCCTCTTTCACCTTCATCAAGAGGCTTTTGAGTTCCTCTTCACTTTCTGCCATAAGGGTGGTGTCATCTGCCTATCTGAGGTTATTGATATTTCTCCCGGCAATCTTGATTCCAGCTTGTGTTTCTTCCAGTCCAGCGTTTCTCATGATGTACTCTGCATATAAGTTAAATAAGCAGGGTGACAATATACAGCCTTGACATACTCCTTTTCCTATTTGGAACCAGTCTGTTGTTCCATGTCCAGTTCTAACTGTTGCTTCCTGACCTGCATACAGGTTTCTCAAGAGGCAGGTCAGGTGGTCTAGTATTCCCATCTCTTTCAGAATTTCCCACATGTATATGGGCATCCAATTGTTCCAGCACCATTTACTGAGAAGTCCATCCTTTCTACATTGTATTGCCTTTGGTCCTTTGTTAAAGAAGTTTCCTTTATTTGCATGGGTCTGTTTCTGGCTTTCTATTTTGTTCTACTGAACTATTTGTTTTCTTTTACCAACACCACACTGTCTTGTTATATTGAGTCTTGAAGTTAGCTTTAATAGTATATGTCTTCCAGTTTTGTTCTTCTTTCGTATTGTGCTGACTACTTCATGTTTCCATATAAAACCCTTAAAACTAGATTTTACAAAATAACTTGTTAGAATTTTGGGAAAAGACTGTGTTGAATCTATAGATCAAGTTGGGAATAAATTACATCTGAGCAATGTTGTCTTCCTATACATGAATATCAAGTATCTTTTCATTTATTTAGATCTTCTTTGATTTCTTTTATCAGAGTTTTGTAGTTTTTCTCATGTAGAGCTTATAATATTTTGTTAGATTTTTACATGATTTTCCTGTAAATGGCATTATATTTTTAACTGAAAAATTCAACTGTTTATTGCTGCTATATAGGAATCAACTAACTTCTGTTTTAAACTTTGTATCCTGAAACCTTGATATTATCACTTATATGTTTCAGGAGTTTCTTGGTCTGTTATTTGGGATTTGGTATAGACACTCATATCATCTGTGAGCTAAAGCCATTTTATTTCTTCCTTTTCAATCTGTATATCCTTTCTTATTATACTAAATAAGACTTTCAGTTAATATCTCTTGTTTCCTATTTTAGGGGAAAGCATTCAGTTTCTCTCAGTTAATAACAATGTTGGCTGTAGATTTTTGTGAATGTTCTTAAGTTGAGGAAGGTCCCCTCTATTCCTAATTGCTGAGAATTTTTATCATGAATGGGTATTGTGTTTTATCAAATGCTTTTTCTTTTTCAGCCTGTTAATGTGATAGATTACATTAGCTCATTTTCAAATGTTGAACAAGCTTTGCATACCTGTAATAAATCCTTTTTTGGTCATGGTGCATAGTTCTTTTTATACATTTTTTGACTTAGTTTATTAATATTTTGTTGAGGAATTTTGCCAATAGGCAAATATCTTTGATTCCCTTTCCTATGTGAATGATATCTTGGCTGAATATTCGATTTGGGGGTGGTATAGTCTTTGCCTCTTTGGAGAATAAGGGTGAGAGATGGCAGGTTGTCAGGCTCCTTTGAAACCACTCAGTTTCCAGTTCTCCTTAGCTGCAAAGTCTAGAGTTCTTCTAAACTTTGAAGTAAGAAGTATAAGAAAGAACCAGTCCATCTTTTCAGGGGTAAGTTTCCCCAGCCAAGCTTTCTCCATTAGTGCAGAGCTTTGATATTTCCCCTGAGAGCCTGCATATTTGGTCCTCAGACTGTTGTCAAGAACAATGCACAAGAGAGTTGCTAAGGGCTTCTCTCTCTCTCTCTCACACTCTCTCATTTTCTTTCTCAGGAGAGCCTAAAGCCTGAATCCTTCTTCATACTCTCTAGTCTCTCTGCTTGCTAAATCTAATCACTGCAAAACACAAAACTAAGGAAAATTAATTGGCAATTAGCGTCCAATGAAAGAGGAAGAGAACAAAGACTTATAGTTAGCGCAATAACTTCCCATAATCCCTGCCACATTGTAATCTATTTAGCTCCTCTTTCTCCGCTTCCCAGAGTATAATAAATTTCATTTAATACCTTTTAAATGAAATAGTACAATGCATCAGACAAGCCGCCATTTTTGGTGTCAGCTGTACATAAACTTTAAACTTAGAAAAAAGTATGTTACATATAGCATGGGATTCAATTTAAGCCTGAACTTTACCGATACAGACAGTACAGACAGAAGTAAAATGACTTCATGCAGCTTAATCAGCAACAGGGGCCTTGGAGAAGTGCCTGGAAGTGAGCTGTCATTGAAGTGGGCAAGTGGAAGAGGAGGAAATGGCAGAGTCAAGTGGTAATAGGCAGGACCATTTCAGGAATACAGGTGAGACCACTCTCAATATCTCCAAAAAGAGTTCACGATATTTTACACAAAACTGGAGATCTTATGGGGATGGAAATTTAGTAGCAAAACTAGCAAAATTCAATCACGACTCGTAATATGATACCCTTTTATTAATGAACACCCCAGTGTGGCTTAGGTGACTCAGGTTACACAGTATTAGAGTGTGAAGATTAACTTTCTTAACAATTATATTTAACAAGCAAGTAGATCTACTTTATCTTTTAACCCATGTTCTTTGGTCTTCAGTATTTTCTTTGTGTGATTTAAAGAGGAAAATTAATTAACACATTTTAATAAACATCTCATTATTTACTTGGAGAATATGACTTTATAAAGTATGCAGGATCGCTTGATCAAGGGAAAGGAATCTTTAGATGGTCAACAGCTGCCAGTGTTCATTTATAAGGAGGCAAAACCTTTTCCTCTGTTATTTTTGCTGTCTTCCCGACACATTCAGCAGACCTTGACAAGTACAGCACATAAAGCTTATTTCTGTAGTGATAGGAGTAGTACTCCCCTCCTCACTAAGAAACCTTTATAGGCAAGGCTTCATTCAGTTCCACAAAAATGAGCTGAGACAATCTTACAGCTTGCAAAACGTAGCTCGCTAGCCTTGCTTCATTTCACTGGGTTTCTGAAAGCAGTCCTGAACCATTGTTGCACCGAGTTATCTCTTTAATTCATCCATCAGTTTGGGGTACCATTTTTTTCTTTTTTTTGATGGAGATCAGATTGCTTAGGAACCAAGATAGAAGTATTTGAAATCCAGGTCTTTGGTGCTTGGGAAGGAGTTCTTTGTGCTTTTCCTACCTATAAACTCTTAATTTGTATTCATTTACAGTGTTTTAGTTTTTTATACACAAAGAATGGATTTTCCACAGTTGATGAGAAAAGTGAAGAAGAGTGTGAATTTTTGCTGAGCTTAGAGCTAACCTGCTTGAGTTACTAGGAGCATCTTAGAAATACACACTGTCAAGTTTAAGAATGTGATATAATCTTTGGGGGAATATTGTTTGGGTTCTAGAAAGAAGGGATTTGTTTCATTTGATTTGGTAGATAGTATTATATATCTGACAGATAGTGGAGTTGGAAAAAATACAGTTTCTTCTCCTTTCCCTAGTTGTATAAAGAAAAGATTAAGATAAAAATAAATAATTTTAAATACTTTAAAATAATACTCTTTCCTTTAATTATATAGAATTGGAATTGAGAATGTGAACTTCATTTGGCATTTGACAACTGAGTTGGAAAATCATTGTAACTTTACTAAGATTGGTGCAAAACAGTGTTTCTCAATGTTCTGATCAGCATCATTTGGGAAATTGTTAGAAATGCAAATTCTTAGACTTCATCCCAGACCTACTCAATCAGAAGCCCTGGGGTAGATGCCCAGCCATCTGTATTTTAATAAGTCCTCTGAATGATTATGATGTAGGATAAAGGGAATCACTGGTGTAGAACGCAGGTCTTTCTTAATGCCCTTGCAGATCATTTATTGCTAGGAGCCTGGAAGAAGGTGCTATCGTTCCATTTCACACATGACATGCTAATGAAATGTATATTTCCAAGATCAGTTTGATAGATAATGCTGTATCTAATTAATTCCTGCTTAGACCTTAAGTGCTAAGAGAGTCTGCTTTGTGGAAGGGTAGATTAGAGTCAAATCTTGTGTATTGAAGGGGGAAACATAGTCATTTTATTAATAGAGAATATACATGGTGAATTGGGGTATAATATATCAGTGGAGATTAAGGGTAAACATAAGAGATGTTTTTTATGCCAGTGTCAGTCACGTTCTCAATCTGACCACTGTAGGTGAAATAGCAAATGCTTTCAACCCTGTTCTGGCTATTCTTTCTCCCCCCAATCATCTCTGCTCTTTTTCTCTTCCACTTATTACTTCTGCTGCTGTCACTTCAGTCGTGTCCGACTCTGTGTGACCCCATAGACGGCAGCCCACCAGGCTCTGCCGTCCCTGGGATTCTCCAGGCAAGAACACTGGAGTGGGTTGCCATTTCCTCCTCCAATGCATGAAAGTGGAAAGTGAAAGTGAAGTCGCTCAGTCGTGTCTGACTCTTAGCGACCCCATGGACTGCAGCCTACCAGGCTCCTCCGTCCACGGGATTTTCCAGGCAAGAGTACTGGAATGGGGTGCCATTGCCTTCTCCAACTTATTACTTCTATTCTATTCTAATTTTCTCATTTATTATTTTTGGTGTTTATTGTCTCCCCGCTGCAACTGAAGAATGCAAACTTCTCAAGGGATGGTATATTTTTCACTCTCTTGATATCAGTGATAATGAGAGAAAGATAAATAAAACAGTGCCTGACACATAGTTGCTGTTGTTTAGTCACTAAGTCGTGTCTGCCTCTTTGCAACCCCTGCCAGGGAGAGTAAGTACTCAGTAAATATTTGTACATGACTAGAATATGTAGTGTTTATATTCCTGCCACTGTAAGAGTGAAGAGTTGTGGGAATATAAGCAAGTGAAGGAGATAATTCACCTGAGGTTGATGTGGGGAAGCACTATGCTATTTGTCCAAGTTGTGGGGTTTCCTTATTGCACTAATGATGTTACAATGAATCACGTTATGGGCAAATAATGTGAATCTTAATTAGGAGTGGAGTAACAAGTGTTCCAGCAGGCTTGTACACTAGAGGAGGGTTAAAGCGGGAAGTTTGGGAGGATCTTTTATTGTGGACAAAGAGGTCCCAAGGACTTTTAATGAAAATAATAGGTGTATACATAAAAAAGACTGTCTTATAAATAAAAGAGATTGTATTGGATTGTAAATTCATGAGTTTGGGGGGTCATGCATGTCTGGAGGCTTCACTGAGGAATCAAGACTGGAAGGTAGTGGCTTTCGTGAATGATTGTTATTTTGACCTGTCTTGACTGTTTTTCTTACTCCTTGCTGCTACCCAGCAGCTCACCTGAAGGGATTAGGGTGCTTAGAAGGTGAAGATAAGCACAGAGTATATTGGATTAAGATTCTATTATTACAATCTTTAACTGAGGGAAAATACTCTTTAAAATAATTTTCTTCACAATATTTTTGTCCTAGGTGGTAAATGTAAGAATGTTACAGAATGCTGAGAAAGGTGGATAAATTAAATAGTTAAACACAATTCTATAGTATTGTGTGTGTGCTCTGTTGTGTCCAACCCTGTGACCCCATGGACTGTAGCCCGCCAGGCTCCTCTGTCAATGGAATTTTCTAGGCAAGAATACTGGAGTGGGTTGCCATTTCCTCCTCCAGGGGATCTTCCTCCTGACCCAAGGATTGAACCCCTGTCTCTTGAGTCTCCTGCATTGGCAGGTGGATACCTCTAAATTACACTCCTGTCCCATCAGTAACACAAGGAATACTTCTTTTTTTCAAAGTTATGATTTCAAATATTTTCTTTTACTGAAGAGAATGCTAATTATTGAAAGGATGCAGTTAACTTCAGTCATATTTGTAGCCTGAGACTCACTTAGGTTCTTGTGAAGTTGCTTCAGTAACTAAAGCTAATTCTGTTAACAGTGTTTAACACAATTCACCATGGTAGATTCTGAAAAAATTAAATGAACAGCGAGCCAACATTTTTTAAAACTGTTTTATGTTTATCCCTGGGCTTTTCCCGTTCACAGCCCAGTAACAATTAAGAAACATAACCATTTCCCTAAGCTGTGGCTATTCATTTCAGCTGTCACCGACACCCACTCTGGTAAACAAGAATGCCCATGAAAAGAGCCATGTTGGCTTCTGTTCTTTGGGAGACTCCAGAGACAACTTAGCATCTGGCAGATGGAAAATAAAAATAGTGGCTGTGTGCTTTACTAATTATAGACTTCTAAAACAATAGCTATGTCAGGAAAACACATGTTAAAAAAATGAAAAGCAAAGCATAACTATCTACAAGTTTCTTCAGAGGAACATTCTCGTGTTAGGTGTTAAACTTGAGTGCTTGCTAAAAAAGTCATTTTTAGCAGAAGGAAAGAAAACTGCGTCCACAAACATGTCTCTCTGCGTGTGCCCATGTGTATGAGTGAGGTGAGAGGTAAAGAGCAGAAGAGAGGGAACAGGAAGCAGGACAAGAGGCCGAGAGAGGGAGAAAGGGAGAAAGAGACTGATGGATTTCCTTGCAGGAGATTTTGATTACACTTGTTTTCCTGAAAGCAGAGGCCCACGTAGTGGGGGAGCAAAGGTTTGGGACCCACAGATCTTGAGTGACAATTTCAGTAAGAAGGGGATGCTCCAATTTTCTTTGCTGAAAGAGTAGAAGTGGGAAATTTATGCATGGGTTCAACTGTTTGCTTCAGATACCTGTTTGCTTTGAATATCTGTGTGCCCTAGAACTTGGGAAATGCCTGGATGCAAAATATTAATATATGTGGAGATGAAAGAGATGTCCAGAATTTTGCAGAACATTTGTAAATTATGAGGGGCTTTCTGTCTCCAGATAACCTTAAACTTGATCTGTATCAATGAGTTAGCTGAATCTTCAAGGAGCTAGACTGTATTTGTAACTGACGGTATAAACACACTTGATTCTATTTCAAGGTTGCATATTTTTCTGGGTGAAGTTAACAATGTTGAGTAAAGCAAATTAACAGTGGAAAATAGTTATTGTTCAGAAATTTATATTTTAAAATGTGACATCATTAACATTATTCTTTTAATTCTTCTGTGGTGTAACTTTAGGACTTGATATAATTTTCATTAATAGCAGCAACCGTTGTATCTAGTTAATGGTTCTGGTAAATTTAACCTTTAGTGGAGTAAGGGAGAGGAGGTCATTAACAAAATTAGTAACAATTGCTCTTGTAGACAAAGGCCTCTGAACACACGCTGTGGATGTGGTCTGCTCTAGGGGACAAAGAACCAGCCACATGTCTTGTCTGTAGAGGGTTTTAAAAACAATTATCAAATTAGGTGAAAGTCTCTTATTTATTATCATAAAACACTTGGACAATTCTAAATGTCAATTCATTTAAGACGTTAATTTTCCTAAATAGTAGAATCAAAGGTGGTGTGTGAGGATTACACTCATAATCAATATGCCTGAAGGCTTTCCTAAAACAATTTGGATATTAAACTGCATCAACTTCCCCTTTGCCCCACCATACTTTTTTTCCTACTAAGTCAGGTAAAGGAAATCTGATGAGTTCATAGATTAATTTCTTTCAGATAACTCTGGACTAGAAATTTTTCCATCCTCTGTAAAGCCTTGTAGCAGCACTTGTGAACAGGAATCAAGCTTCAGATTTTTACTCTCAGAAGGAAAAATGACTCATACATCTTATACTGATTTTATTAGATCCTTGTCAGATGTGGTCTTGAATCAAAAGCAGGCATTATAGAGAAAATGCAATAGTCTGCAATTCTTCTCTGGAGTTAGATTGGGTGGTTAGAGATTGCACTGGTCAATCACCGATAAGAAAAGGAGCTTTGTGGATTTTACACATAAGGATAGTTCAGTTCAGTCGCTCAGTCGTGTCTGACTCTGCGACCCCACGAACTGCAGCATGCCAGGCCTCCCTGTCCATCACCAACTCCCAGAGTTTACTCAAACTCATGTGCATCAAGTCAGTGATGCTATCCAATTATCTCATTCTCTATCATCCCCTTCTCCTCCTGCCTTCAATCTTTCCCAGCATCAGGGTCTTTTCAAATGAGTCAGTTCTTCTCATGAGGTGGTCAAAGTATTGGAGTTTCAGCTTTAACATTAGTCCTTCCAATGAATATTCAGGATTGATTTCCTTCAGAATGGACTGGTTGGATCTCCTTGCTGTCCAAGGGACTCTCAAGAGTCTTCTCCAACACCACTGTTCAAATCATCAATTCTGCAGTGCTCAGCTTTCTTTATAGTCTAACTCACATCCATACATGACTCCTGGAAAAACCATAGCCTTGACTAGATGGATCTTTGTTGGCAAAGTAATGTCTCTGCTTTTTAATATGCTGTCTAGGTTGGTCATAACTTTTCTTCCAAGGAGCAAGTGTTTTTTAATTTCATGGCTGCAGTCACCATCTGCGGTGATTTTGAAGCCCCCCAAAATAAAGTCTGTCACTGTTTCCATTGCTTCCCCATCTATTTGCCATGAAGTGATGGGACCAGATGCTGTGATCTTAGTTTTCTGAATGTTGAGTTTTAAGCCAACTTTTTCATTCTCCTCTTTCACTTTGAACAAGAGGCCCTTTAGTCTTCTTCACTTTCTGCCCTAAGGGTGGTGTCATCTGCATATCTGAGGTTATTCATATTTCTCCTAGCAATCTTGATTCCAACTTGTGATTCATCCATACCAGCTTTTCTTATGATGTACTCTGCATATAAGTTAAATAAGCAGGGTGACAACATACAGCCTTGACATACTCCTTTCCTGATTTGGAACCAATCTGTTGTTCCATGTCCAGTTCTAACTGTTGCTTCTTGACCTGCATACAGATTTCTCAAGAGGTAGGTCAGGTGGTCTGGTATTTCCATCTCTTGAAGAATTTTCCACAGTTTGTTGTGATCCACAGAGTCAAAGGCTTTGGCATAGTCAATAGAGCAGAAGTAGATGCTTTTCTGGAACTCTCTTGCTTTTTCTATGATCCAATGGATGTTGACAATTTGATTTCTGGTTCCTCTGCCTTTTCTAAATCCAGCTTGAACATCTGGAAGTTCATGGTTCATGTCCTGTTGAAGCCTGGCTTGGAGAATTTTGAGCATTACTTTGCTAGCATGTGAGATGAGTGCAATTGTGTGGTAGTTTGAGCATTCTTTGGCATTGCCTTTCTTTGGGATTGGAATAAAAACTGACCTTTCCAGTCCTGTGGCCACTGCTGAGTTTCCAAATTTGTTGGCATATTGAGTGCATTACTTTCACAGCATCATCTTTTAGGATTTGAAATAGTTTAACTGAAATTCCATCACCTCCACTAGCTTTGTTTGTATTGATGCTTCCAAAGGCCCACTTGACTTCACATTCCAGGATGTCTGGAATAGTGGTAGATATCTAGGAGATCTAAGTGGAGAGTTTTGAGGACACAAGAGTATGTGTTTGTGTGTGTGTGTGTGTGTGTGTGCACATGTGTACACACATATGCATAGGGATACACAAGTGAGTAAGCATGAAATGAGAGGACCTGAGAAGCAAGTTCCATGTAGTATAATAAACTCTGAGTAACTTGAGGTTTGTGCTAGTAACCTGGGAGTCCAGGCCCAAAGCATAGGATGTGAATGAAGGGACCTGTATTCATAACAGGGAAGGTAGAGGAAAATCCAGCCAGAATACCAGGACCTGGTGAAGTTCCGCCTTGGCAAAAGGAAAACAGGATTCCTGCTAGTGTGGAAGTGGGCCAGGACTCAGAGCACTGTCACATCCATTGTGTCTTCCAGCATAAAAACACAAAACAGTTGGGAGATCAAATACATGTGGACATTTTTTAGCCTTTTTTAAACTAAATATCTTTTCCATTTCCCATAAATTTCTTTTCCATGCTTTTGAAACTCCTGCTCTTATTGCCTTTCCCCTCAGAATAAAAATATAATTCCTAATTTTTAATGAACATAAAAGTTACAGAGGGGATCTCCTTCAACTTTCAACCAACAAACACAGATTTGGCTCAGTCTACACTGACTTTAAAAAATTTCTTTCTTTCTGTTACAGTGAAATATACCTAGGAATCTCCTAATATTCTTCCAAGTTTTGCCTTTGAGCTCATCTGCTCCCTCCTCAGGGATCTTAATGTACTGATCATTTCCTCTTTCTTGTGTCTTCAATTTCTCCCTACTTTATTCTTCCCAGAAGAATTGAAAAACTCGAGTCTCTTCTATCACAAAACAAACACAAAACATCTGCTTTCTTTACCTGCCCAGTACTCTGTAACTTGCTGTAATCTGGCTTCTGTGTCCACTCAGTTACTGAAATTATTTTCACCAAGATCACCAAATGTCATTATTAAATCTAATAGATACTTTTCAACTTTTTCTAAATGGAACCACTGTCACTCTCTCTCTCCTTTAAATACTCCTTGCTTTGTCTTCTAAGTTACCCACTCCTTTTTTTTTATTTCATATTTTTCTGATAGCCACTATACATCTGCTTTGCATGGTCTTCTGCTTCTTCTACCAGGAATTTCAGCTCCACCTCTTTCCCTGCCTTGTTACTTGCACTCTTGCTTTATCCACATCACCCCTACTCTTCCTAAAATCAGTTTTGTTCTTACACACTCCAAGAAGTTTTTCCTGAATTTTGAAATGTGTGTTCTGTTCAAGTTTGTATGCTTTCATAACACATTTTCTTCAAATAGCGCTCACCACTGTGGTATTGTAATCGCCTCTATACACACCTGTTTTCCTCATGTTATTGCTGCTCAAATTATGGCTTGGAAATGCTCAGCATCAGCTTCGCTTGAGAACTCCTTAGAAATGCAGAATCGTGGGCACCACCTCAGACCTACTAAATCAGAACCTGCCTTTAAACAAAATCCCAAAGGATTAATATCCACATTAAAATTAGGAATCTTGGTGTGGTCATAGTAGGCATTTGATAAAGATTTGTTCAGTGAAATAGAAAAATCCCTATGTACCCAAAAAATCTGGACAGAAGAAAGCAAATAGGATGGATTGTCTTAAGGTTAAAGTGATATATTTAGATGGAGAAGAAAATGGCAACCCACTCCAGTGTTCTTGCTTGGAGAATCCCAGAGACGGGGGAACCTGGTGGGCTGCCGTCTATAGGGTTGCACAGAGTTGGACATGACTGAAGTGACTTGGCAGCAGCAGCAGCACATATTTAGAAAGACACAACTTAAAAGTACTGCGGAATTGAGAAGGCTCTTTTGCTCAGGTTCAGAAAACAATTGCACACAGCTGCTCTGCATCTATTTAATGCAAAGACGAGGGGGTGTGAGTGAGTGAGTGCACGTGTAACAGAGAGAGGGAAAGACAGAGAGAGAAAGAAACAGAAAAAAGACGGAAAATAAATGTAGTTTAGCTAGTGAGCTTTGGAAATTTTCACTGGTTAAATTTCCTCTGACTGCAGAGCCCCATGGAGTCACTGTCTCAATGGAAACTCCTAGAAGATGCCGAATTCAGAAACTCCTCCTAAGGCAACACCAGGTCTGTTGATTTTATTCCATTTAAAAAATTATCAGAACAGGTTTTGCATTTGGTTAATATTTACTGCTACACATCTTACACAACTTGCAACATGCTCTGCCATCTAATGATAATTCAAAGGAGGGTCAGCAAACTAGGCCCCAAGGCCCAAATTCAGCCTTAGCCTGTTACTGAATAGCCAAAAAGCTAAGAATGTTTTTCACTTCTTTAAAGGGTTTTTAAGAAAACAAAGAATAAAGTATGACAGACCTAAGTAGCCCTCCAATCCTAAAATGCTTACTGTCTGTGTCTTTACAGAAAATGTATGATAGTCCTAACTCAAAAATTAACACCAAGATCCATAACACTATCAGAACCAATTTAGGGCACAATCACACAACAAGGGAAATATTCAGTAACAAGAAAAGATCTTTAAGTCACCATCTGCCATAGCTCTGGTGTGAATGTACACACACCGCCTGCCCCACCCTCCCCTTTCTCTTTCTCTAATATTGACCAGAAACTCCTGGATAACTTTTTTTTTCTTTTTTGGCACAATCATTTTCACAGAAAATAAGGAAAATAGAGCTCTTCTTAACAATTCCTTGCTTCTGTTTAAGGGGTAGTATTTAACAAAATTTATTTTGTTTGAAAAATACTCTTCCAGTTTTCACTTAAATTTTATAAAGAAATCATGACTCTGCCAGAAAAAAATTAACTTTTCAAAAAGTAGGTGCAGTCATTTCAGAGTCTTGCACTTGTGTGTTAGTTTGGGTATGTTAGTTTACAACAGCTTCTGGCTTCACTTCTTTTTTTTTTTTTAATTTTATTTTATTTTTAAACTTTACAAAATTGTATTAGTTTTGCCAAATATCAAAATGAATCCACCACAGGTTCACTTCTTATGCACACAGTGGTAGCAGTGCTTAGGAAAATACTTTATTCCTGCTGATAAAGTGGATTCTTGTTATGATTTGATATAAAGATGGCAGTTTGTGCAAAAGATCCCAAGATTTGACTGGGTGGAAAGGTGTCTCTATCCCTGTTCAGAATATGTAAAGAAATTTGTTTTAAAATTTGTCAATAGTTTGATCATGGGATATGTGCGCATATGAGTGTAATTTTTGACACATTGCCTATTTTTGATTAATGAAGTAAAAAAATACTTTCTCAAAAGGTAAAGTGATTTTATACTATTTTGTTTCTGTTTAGTCTGGGAATTATGACCTTGTATATATGTAAAATGTAAAATTATCTCTTATCACATTTGTGAAGTGATATTTTGGAAGCACCTATTGGTATTCATAATTTCTTAGGCCTGCCCAAGCTAGATAATCCAAAATTAAGTGAAAGTGATTTTTAGGGAGCTTTTGTGTATGATCATATGCAGGTTTCCCTGGGTTTCCCTGATAGCTCTGTTGGTAAAGAATCTGCCCTCAATGCAGGAGACCCTGGTTTGATTCCTGTGTCAGGACATGCTGGAGAAGGGATAGGCTACCCACTCCAGTATTCTTGGGCTTCCCTTGTGGCTCAGCTGGAAAAGACTTTGCCTGCAATGCAGGAGACCTGGGTTCAAACCCTGGGTTGGGAAGATCCCCTGGAGAAGGGAAAAGGAAAGGCTACTCACTCCAGTATTCTGGCCTAGAGAATTTCATGGACTTGTATAGTCCATGGTGTTGCAAAGAGTCAGACACGACTGAGTGACTTTCACTGACTCATATGCAAGTTATGGAGGGAGGAAATACTCATGACAATGGAAATTATCCCCTAACTTAGATTTCCAGATATTTTGTCTTTATTTCCACTTGAATGCTGAGTGCTTATGCTTGGAAAAATAACTTTACAAAGTACATGTGTCTGTGAAATTATTTGAAAACAGTTTTAATTGTTAGGGTTTCTATGATTAGACTTGAATTGAACTTATCCCCCTTCTGTTTTATACAACATATAATGTGACCCAGAGGGTGCTTTATAAAACTTGATATATTTAAGGAATCAGTAATGATGTTAATTAAATTTGATCTTGCCTTAGGGTAGGGTAGAACAATCTTGAAAAAATTAAAAAAAAAATTAGTTTCCATAACATTCCAGGCTAATTTTCTCCATATTACATAGCATCCCCAAAGTTAAGGTTAGTCATTACTTTTACCGTATCAGTTTTAGAGAGGAGCATTGACTTCACATCAGGTATTAACGGTTTTTACATAACATACAAAACTGTCAGCTACCTCTCTTATTTTTTGTTTATTATCAACACTCGAGTTGTAATGACTTAAATGATACAAATACCTGTTTTATGACTAATATTTGCACAATAGCATTCAAAGCATGAATGGTAGAAAAAAATGAGTGGGTCATGCTTTCAAAGTAAATTTTATGAGGCCAGGGTAATATCATATTCATCTTTACTGAATAAGATCATGGTACATGGTCTGTACACAGAGAATAATCATTCGATGTACATGTTGAATATGAGTGAATTTGTGATGAATATAATGGGAAGTGGATATAAGAAAAACGCAGAATTAATCGTAAGATAATAGAAGCATGAGAATATAAGTACCTTAGGAAAGGTTCAAAGTGATGTGAGAGTTTCAGGAAGACAGTAATTACATCAGGTTACATACAAACAGACAGGAGAAGAAATGTAGGAAGATTGCATGTCAAAGGAATTCTTCAGATGCCACAGGAGGGTAGGATGGTGAGAAATGGTTAAGGGGCAGTCCAGCCAGAGAGAACTCACATGAAAAAGGCACAGAGATGGGAACACACGGCAGGTGTTAAGGGATTGGTGACTCCTTTGGATGGACTCTACTGTGAGGTACAGATGGGGAGGACATGGGAAGATTGGGATTTAACATGCTCTGCTAGAATCGGAGAAAAAAGAGTAATTTATATCATCTAATCTGTAGGATTGTCAAAATGCTCTACAATAAAGTATTTAAACAAATCTCCTCAAGTTGACAGCAAAAATTATACAGCAGCTTTAGGTAAATTGTTCGAGTTTTTAAAAGGCAGAGTTATCAAGTAAGCACCTTAAATTAAGCCCAGATTTGCTTCAGAAGTAGAAGATGTAACTTTGATAATCCTTTTAGCAAATACGTTCTAAAATTCTCTTTTGTATTAGTTTTACCTTTTGTGAATGGAATGAGCATAGATATTTTTACATCCTCTTAAAGGTAAAATTATCTTACTACTTCTTTGCTTGCTTATTAGAGCATCAAAATACTGGGCAATAAATTTGGTTATAAGACATCTTGCATTTAGTATACATGGTAAAGAATCTGTCTGCCAATGCAGGAGGTGCAAGAGACAATAGTCATGGTTTGGTTCCTCAGTCATGAAGATCCCCTGCAGTAGGAAATGGCAATCTAGCCTGAAAATTCTAGGCTAGAAGAGGAAGCTGGTAGGCTGCAGTCCATGAGGTCACAGAGTCAGACACGACTGAGTGACTAAGCACCACACAAAATATGCATTTAAATCTTGATTCCTTATATTTGCTTATTCTTTGCTTTTCATATATCATTAAAAATTATTTCTTGATTATACTTTCATAGGGAGCATTTGAGAATATTTCTTGAACATTTGCATTTCCAGTATATGGCAATGCTGTCATATGGCTGTTTGAAATTGTAAGAACAATCATAATGAAAGGAAGCAGATGTTCATTGCTGCGAAGGAATCGTATGTGATGCTACTACCAAAATATACATCTTCCATCTCAAAAAGATATTTTTCGTTTCTCCTTTCTTAGAATTTCCTATGTATATTATTCACTGCAGGAAATAAAATGTTAGAGGGAATATCATAATAAAATTTAAGTGTCATACCAAAGAAGAGTTTTTGGAAATTAACTTCAGAGATTTGAACAACTGCTTATTTCTTCTTTTTATTTCTAGGAGGTGAAACTTTTAAACTAGATTTTCCTGAGATGGTTTATGGGTGGCTCATATACTAGGGAATATAGAAAGGTGCAGGAATCTAGGGAGAAGAAAATATTTGTGTCTAAAGAATATGTTTAAAAATTATTTCTAGTGAAATATTGTCTTCACATCTTAGTGAATTTTATTGAGATGTTTGATGTAATATTACTTTATTGAGACGTTTTTCTCAAAACTCACTGGAATAGGAATAGTTTTTTAGTACACATAGAGCATTTATTTGGAGTCAGTTTTGACTCTGAAATGCAGTACTTGGATGCAATCTCAAAAACAACAGAATGATCTCAGTTTGTTTCCAAGGCAAACCATTCAGTATCACAGTAATCCAAATCTATGTCCCAATCAGTAAAGCTGAAGAAGCTGAAGTTGAATGGTTTTATGAAGACGAACAAGACCTTCTAGAACTAGCACACAAAAAAGATGTCCTTTTCATTATAGGGGACTGGAATGCAAAAGTAGGAAGTTAAGAAACACCTGGAGTAACAGGCAAATTTGGCATTGGAGTACAGAATGAAGCAGGGCAAAGGCAAATGGAGTTTTGCCAAAAGAACATGCTGGTCATAGCAAACACCCTCTTCCAACAACACAAGAGAAGACTCTACACATGGACATCACCAGTTGGTTAATACAAAAATCAGAATGATTATATTCTTTGCAGCCAAAGATGGAGAAGCTCTATAGGGTCAACAAAAACAAGACCAGGAGCTGACTGTGGCTAAGATCATGAACTCCTTATAGCCAAATTCAGACTTGAATGGAAGAAACTAGGGAAAACCACTAGACCATTCAGGTATGATCTAATCAAATCCCTTATGATTTTACAGTGGAAGTGAGAAATAGATTCAAGGGATTAGATCTGATAGATAGAGTGCCTGAAGAACTATGGACAGAGGTTCCTGACATTGTACAGGAGGCAGAGATCAAGACCATCCCCATGAAAAAGAAGTGCAAAAAGGCAAAACGGTTGTCTGAGGAGGGCCTTACAAATAGCTGTGAAGAGAAGAGAAGCAAAAGGCAAAGGACAAAAGGAAAGATATACACAGTTGAATGCAGTGTTCCAAAGAATAGCAAGGGCAGATAAGAAAGCCTTCCTCAGTGATCAATGCAAAGAAATAGAGGGAAAAAAATAGAATGGGAAAGACTAGAGATCTCTTAAAAATAATTAGACATACTAAGGAAATCTTTCATGGAAAGATGGGCAAAATAAAGGACAGAAATGGTATGGACCAAATAAAAGCAGAAGATATTAAGAAGAGGTGGCCAAAAATACACAGAATAACTATACAAAAAAGATCTTCAGGACCCAGATAATCACGATGGTTTGATTCCTCACCTAGATCGAGACATCCTGGAATAAGAAGTCAAGTGGGCCTTAGGAAGCACCACTACGAGCAAAGCTAGTGGAGGTGATGGAATTCCGGTTGAGCTATTTCAAATCCTGAAAGATGATGCTGTTAAAGTGCTGCACTCAATATGCCAGCAAATTTGGAAAACTCAGCAGTGGCCACAGGACTGGAAAAGGTCAGTTTTTATTCCAATCCCAAAGAAAGGCAATGCCAAAGAATGCTCAAACTACCTCACAATTGCACTTATCTCACATACTAGCAAAGTAATGCTCAAAATTCTCCAAGCCAGGCTTCAACAGTATGAGATGTTCAACATGGATTTAGAAAAGGCAGAGGAAGCAGACATGAAACTGCCAACATCTATTGGATCATCAAAAAAGCAAGAGAGGTCCAGAAAAACATCTATTTTTGCTTTATTGACTATGCTAAAGCCTTTGACTCTGTGGATCACAGCAAACGGTGGAAAATGCTTCAAGAGATCGGAATACCAGAAAACCTGACCTGCCTCTTGAGAAACCTATATTCAGGTCAGGAAGCAACAGATAGAACTGGACATGGAACAACAGACTGGTTCCAATTAGGAAAAAGAGTACGTCAAGGCTGTATATTGTCACCCTGCTTGTTTAACTTATATGCAGAGTATGTCATGAGAAACGCTGGGCTGGATGAAGCACAAGCTGGAATTAAGATTGCTGGGAGACATATCAATAACCTCAGATATTCAGATGACACACCACCCTTATGGCAGAAAACAAAGAAGAACTAAAAAGCCTCTTGTTGAAAGTGAAAGAGGAGAGTGAAAAAGTTTTAAAACTCAACATTCAGAAAACTAAGATCGTGGCATCTGGTCCTATCACTTCATGGCAAATAGATGGGGAAACTGTGGAAACATCGACAGACTTTATTTTTTTGGGCTCCAAAATCATTGCAGATGATGGTGACTACAGCCATGAAATTAAAAGACACTTGCTCCTTAGAAGAAAAGCTATGACCAACCTAGACAGCATATTAAAAAGCAGAGACATTACTTTGCCAACAAAGGTTCGTCTAGTCAAAGCTGTGGTTTTTCCAGTAGTCATATATGGATGTGAGAGTTGGACTATAAGGAAAGCTGAGCACCAAAGAATTGATGCTTTTAAACTGTGGTGTTGGAGAAGACTCTTAAGAGTTCCTTGGACTGCAAGGAGATCCAATCAGTCCATCCTAAAGGAAGTCAGTCCTGAATATTCATTGGAGGGACTGATGTTGAAGCTGAAACTCGAATACTTTGGCCACCTGATACGAAGAACTGACTCATCTGAAAAGAGTCTGATGCTGAGAAAGATTGAAGGGGCAAGGAGAAGGAGAGGACAGAGGATGAGATGGTTGAATTGCATCACTGACTTGATGAACATGAGTTTGTGTAAGCTCTGGTGTTGGTAATGGACATGGAAGCCTGGCGTGCTGTAGTCCATGGGGTTGCAAAGAGTCAGACAGGACTGAGTGAAATGAACTGAACTGAATTTTAATTATTTTATGATTCTTATTTGAT
The DNA here is from genome assembly GCF_029407905.1 of Bubalus kerabau. Lineage (NCBI taxonomy): Eukaryota > Metazoa > Chordata > Mammalia > Artiodactyla > Bovidae > Bubalus > Bubalus kerabau. The sequence continues at coordinate 54,738,189 of NC_073642.1, read as the reverse complement.
AAGATGGGATCAAGGATCTTCTCAGTATCATCTCCTGGTGCCTTGTGTGTTGTCTTGGGTGCATGACCACATATGGGCACAAAGTTCCAATAATGTAATAATGATAAAAATATTTATTAAAAGTCAAAACTAAGAATATTGCTTATATTTGATTCTCCAATCAAAGATCAGTTGCTCTGATCTTAGCCTAGCAGAGACAATAACTAAATGATGATAATACTTTAGATTTAGACTAACATTTGCAGGTAACAATATTATTTACATTAACAATGTAACTAACAAGTAGGAATAAAAATAATATTTATATTGCTGATAACTAATTATAGGTAACAGGTGTTTTAATTTGTGCATTAGGAAAGTGATTAAGTTCTTAATCTCAGTGAGTCTCAGTTTTTCCAACTGTAAAACAGGCTTTAGTAATCATTCTCACTTGTTTTGAGTTTACACAGCTAATGAGTATGAGAGCTGGGACTCTAATCTAGGACTGCTGAATCTGAAATGATGGCACTTTCTCTTTAGTAAAAGGTTAGTTGTCCTAAGACATGACTTTATCTTATCTATTCAAAGGCTGTTGACTCCAGCTTTCACGTTATTTTTATTGTATCATATATTTGAGCTAATTGCATGGTAGCAAACATTCAAAAATGAAAACGTTCAGTTAAGAATGCAGACATTTTTGACTGTGATATTCACCACATGGTAGATGTAAAAACTCAGAATCAAGACAATTTTGAACTAACAATTTCAAGAATATATGATCCAATATCCTCGTTCTGCTGAGGACAACAGTGGATTGATGGCTGTCTGTACAAAACACAGTAGGGCTCTTCATGAACCCAACAAAAACTAAAAATGATATTACAGTAATGGTATTTTTGGAGGAAATGGTTTGCTCTTTTGGATTTTTCATTTAGATAGTCCTTTTTATATTTGGAGAAAGACGGCACTCTGTCAAACTCCTAAGTAAAGGAAAAGCAATCCAGACCATTTGTGTACACTGGAAGGCACATCAGGGCGTTAGCAATCTTGAAGGAAATTGCCGTTTGAATTATTTTGCTCACTTTTATTACCAGATGGTTTAAGATATTTAATAGACATGACAATGCTGATGTTATGGCCTGACAATACAAGAATATTCTATAGAAACCAGACAGTAAAAAAATAATTGGCTTTATTCTTTGTAATATATGAGTTCTCCACAATCTGGCGGGACTAAAGCATCATCACTTTAGCTCATGAGCTATGCCAGAGCCTGAGTCACTGCTCACAGAGAGGTAAGAAATGTTCCGAAATGACATCAACAGAGTTTGTGACTCCATGACAACGAAAGGTGCGGGGAGTTTCATTTTACCATATTAAAGATTTTCCCCTTTAATTTACCATATTTCATTGAATCTAAGATGTTACAATGATGCACATTACAGTTTAATGGTGTTAGCTGAAACCCAGGTTGCATTCTCTCAACTTAAATCTGTATTATCCTGAGCTGAATGAATTCTCTCCATAATAATAAAATAAAAATAATCTAGGACAGCAGAATTATTTTTCCAGTTTATGTTAGTTTATCAATCCTCAAAATATAATTGAGTGCCTCTTTCTGCTTGAGAAAGTGCTATATATAACAACCTGGGACTTGACCTCAGAGAGCTTACAGTTATATGGGCATTTGTGAAGCAATGTGATAAGTGCAGTTTATAGTCATATACAGAAGAAATTATAGCACCTGTCAGAGCATAAGTAGGTTGTGTGGGCTAAGAACAGAGTTCTTAAGTTCTTAATTACAGTAATTATTACTAATTGCTAACGACAATGATGCAACATATACTCTTGCTATTATATAATGAATGGTTTTCTGCCCCTTTATTTGGTATCAGCAATCAAGAATTCTCTCTTTAAAAGTAACATTTACTAGTATATTAGGTTGAATAATGTGAAATTGTTGTTTCTATAGGTTAAAAATAGCTGAATTGTGGCAATTCATGTGACTCAACCTATTCATCTTGCTGAATAGAAATTTCCAAGTGAGTCTTTCATGCTGTTTGTGCCTTCTTTTTGCGGTTGCTTAGATCTTATGAGAAATACAGAATCAGTACTTTTCAGTTTTGATGAATCTATTCCTCTTACCAAATAGCAAAATTTATATACATATTTTTTTTTTTAACATGTGATTGGGAACTAGAAGAAAGAAATTTTGAATTAAAGTAGTAGATTTCTTTCCTTTAATTTAATTATTGGCCTCTAAGACAACTCTCAAAATTCCCAAGAAGACATGAGATACTACCAGATCCCATAAATAAACTTGTCCAAGTTAAGTAACTGTTCTTGGACATGAAAAACCGTCGACTTGTTCAGCATACAGTCAAAAGCAAAGTTCATACCGTTTTTTGGAAGTGGCCCCCCACTCCTGTCTTAAATTCTGAGTTCTTTATGGTCATCTTTGTATTCAGTTCCAGTTGGTATCGAGACTTGTATCCATAAGAAGTAACCCTACCTATTCAGCTGAAATGTTCTGAAACTTTCTCTAAGAGATGGGATAATGGAAATACTATACATATGGATCATTAGCAATTTGACTCTTAGAATTGTTTCCACTCCACTTTCTACTGTATTGCAGGATCAATAATCAAGCAATCTTCTTTCTGCTGGAAAGAAATGAAACATGATGACTTAAATTTTTTAAAATGTTTGAATCTTTGAGAGTTGTTTTGCCTTTAGAGAGTGGTTTAGAAAACTACTAAGTCTTTTGAAGCCAAAGCAGAATGATACAAATTTTTTTAAAAAATGAAAAAAATAGAAATTTTCAAAATGTATATTTTTAAATTTCAGTATGTGATAAGATTTCTTTCATTTGCTTCTGGTGGGAATGTAAATTGCTACCATATTTTACAGAGGATCATAGATAATTAGGTATAGTACCATGCAAAAAGTCAAGATATAAAATTATATACAAAGTCTCAGTTATTAAAACAATAGGAAAATTAAAATTTTCAAGAAGAAAGTATGTCAAAATATAAATAGTGATTATTCTTGGGAAGTGGGGAATGGGTTATTGAGTGGGGGGAAAAAAACAACTCAGAATGTGAGAGCTGTGAATTTCAGTTTTATTTGGGGGCTTACTGGGGACAGGAGACAGCTTCTCAGATAGCTTTTGAGGAACTCCTGCCCAGGGGAGGAGTCAGTATACAAATGATTTTTTTTTTCCCCCTTTTTTTGGCCTGAGAATCAAATACACATCTTGGTTAAAAAGTTGCTGCTAGTCACAAGAATCATATATCTCAGTTAATATTTTTAATGTTTATCAACGTATGGAAGGTGCAAGAATCTGGGCCCAGTGAAATTCTTCCTTAGATATACATTCTATCTAGGGGTCATATATACAAAGCAGATACATCCTGCTTTATCCTGAACTCCTTTCAGGGTGTACTTGTACAGCGATTGCAGTAGCTAATGACTTGATCTTTGTGGAACTAAATGGTGGGCAACTTTCTTTTGTTTACAGGATGTAGATGAGGAACAATAATTTTCCTCCATCCTATGGTTTTGGCTGAGCGTCCCTGTAATTAAATGACAGATTAACATGAGAAAAACAAACAGAAGTTTAATAACATTTATACTTCCTGTATGAGCTTCACAAGTGATTCAGTGAAGAATCTGCCTGCCAGTGCAGTAGATGCTGATTTGATCCCTGGGTCAGGAAGATGCTCTGGAGTAGGAAGTGGCAACCTGCTCCAGTATTTTTGCCTAGAAAATTCCATGGACAGAAGAGCCTGGTGGACTGCAGTCCATGGGATCACAAGAGTTTGAGCACGACTGAGCTACTTATCACACACACGCATACCTCCTGTACATAAAGGAGATACCCAGGAAGACTGAGTAACTCCCTGAAGTGGCCCAAGTCACCACCTTAAACACCATTTTCAGGCAAAAGTAAAATAAAGATGTTGGGGCAGGGAGAGGCTGGTTATGCGAAATTACTAGGAAAAGCAAAAATGATACATGGTATGATTATTATGCAGATTTATGTGCCTTCTCCATTGATGAGAGTTTCTAGAGATTATTCACTCTCCTCCTCCTGGTACAGAGAGGGAGATACCATTACAATGGCAATTTCCCTTATAAGTGTAAATTTCTCTTGTAAAAGGGTAACTCCTATTACATTTTCAGAGCTTCTCTTTGTTTGCTGTTTCTTAAAAATAACCAACTATATTCCTTATGCCAAAAAGGTATATTGTGAGGGTGGCGAATTCTGCTCAACCTTCATGGGTAAGCTTATACTTTTTTACACGCTGTGTGCTCAGTTGCTAGGGCGTGTCCGACTCTGTGACCCCCGTGAACTGTAGCCCACCAGGCTCCTCTGTCCATGGGATTCTCCAGGCAAGAATACTAGACTGGGTTGCCATTTCTTACTCCAGGGGATCTTCCCCACCCAGGGATCAAACCCACATCTTTTGGGTCTCCTGCATGGCAGACGGATTCTTTACTCATTGGGCCACCTGGGAAGCCCCATACTTTTTTATACTTTTTAAAAATATGTATTTAAAATAGTTTTTTTTTTAAACACATTTTCCAAGTGCTAAGCTAAGCATGAATAATTTTTTTCAGCTGGTTCATTTATTAAAGAGAAATGCATCAAATTGCCCACTGTAAGGGGCATGCAATCATTTGGACCAATGGTTTATGCCCTCTTGGATAATGGGAGTACGCTAACTTTGGAAAGAGCATTTCTGAGAAGGCACTTTTTCTCTCCTCTTCATCAAGGGAAGTATTCCAACTGTAATGCCCAGGGTACTGGCATTGGGTGGTGGGAGTCAGTGAGACTGTCTGTGGTGCCCTTAGAGCAGGGCCTCCTTGGCCTCAGAAGGCAAAATCAGACTCAGAAGCAGGATTGCAAGGAAAAACTCAGAACGCTTGATTTTACTCCCCAGGTGGCCCTGGTTTCCTCAAGTTGTACAACTTGTTCATCTCCAGCAAAGCTTGTCCCCAGTACCCTTAGGGGGTTTTCAGGAGATGTGTGCATTTAATCTGGGTTAAAAATTACTTGATGCAGTTCAACATTTACCAAACTCTAACTATGTAGCTATCTGGTGCTAGGGATACAAAGATGAGATGACTGGGTTTAGCATGTATCATTTTTGTATTTTAAAAAAACAGTCCGAACTTAAAAAAATAAATATTTATTTAATATGTATTTTTGGCTGCACTGGGTCTTCCTTGCTGTGTATGGGCTTTCTCTATTTGCTTTGAAAAGGGGCTATTCTCCAGTTGCAATGCATGGGTCTTCTCATTGCAGTGGCTTCTGTTGATGCAGAGCACAGTCTCTAGGGTGTGTGGGCTTCAGTAGTTGCTGGCACATGAGTTTAGTTGCTCCGTGGCACATGGAATCTTTTTGGACCATGGATGGAACCTGTGTCCCCCTGCGCTGGCAGACTGATTCTTAAACATGAGACCACAGGGAAGCCCCAAACATTTTATATTTTTTTTTTAAATGAGGGATGGTGATTTCAACAAATGATATTTTTAGGAACAGTGGCATAAAAGAGATTACAGCATAATACTAAATATTCTCTGAAGCTACGTATTGGCTCAGAGAGGATAAGTTTTAAATAATTTTAAATAAATTCATATTTATGGCTAAATGAAAAGTTCAATTTAATATTTAAAATTTCTTGAGCAGAACAAGGGTAAGGTTCAGGGAATGATGCTGTCTGGTTATTATTTCACTGCAGGAAATTTCCCTGTTCCTTTCCCTTTCTCTTCTCCTTCCTTTCCTTACATATTTGTCAAGCACTGACAATTGTGGGGGGCACTGTATTAGGTGCAGAGGATATAAAAAGAGTAAACAGTCCCTGTCTTTAAGGAGTTTGCAATTAAGGGTATAAACATTCTTGAAAATTTAACTGCTTTTGTAGAAAATAAACTCAAAGAGATTTAAAAGGAGACAACCCTTTTGTGACAGCACACACTTAAGTTTAATTATTAGGAATCTCAGAAGCAAGAATACAGCTGCATTCTTTGTCTAAAGTACTTAAGAGGGACTTTACAATCTATTAGCTCAGCTAGGAGAGCTGTCAAGTTGCTGGAATGAAACAGGTAATCTTGTTTCTTCCTGAATTATAGAGACAGCAAGTGGGATTGGAAGACCACAGGGGACACATCTTTGAAACTGTGTCTCTGATGTCACGTTAACAACCACTTTCCTTTTCCTTCTGAAGTGAAAATAGAGCTAAAGCAGTAGAAAAGGGGGAAATAATAAAAACAGATTTATAGTCACTCTATATCACGTAATTCAATAATTTCAGGAAGATATTTGAAGAATTTCTTTGTTGAGTGCATATTTATTTTTTCCAAGTCAAGAGAGTTTAGCAACATGACAACATAATGAGCAGTTCAAAAACACTCTTAGGTGACCAGTTTGCAATCAAAGCGTACTTTATAAATTCCTATTATTATTCCCCCTTGCTTTTTGGAAAAAATAAAAAAAGAAAGAAAACTTCTGTCTCATTCTGTTTAGAGGATTTCCTTCCTCAACAGCATGCCCTTTCAGCAGTTTATTTCTATAACATCAACTGCCAATGCTAATTGCAGAAGCATCATGCATAGGCATTGAGGGAGACCTCAGGGATAACATCTTTATCTTTAAGTTTTATAGAACCCAAGACTGCTTTTATCTTTTAATTCTCTCTGCAGCAGCTGCACTTATCTTTCAGGAACAGATTTGAAATGTGAAGAAAATATTAACAAATTTGGGAGTATGTAACCTTTCCTTTCCAATATCATTAAGGATCAGTATGAGTGACTCATTGCTTTATATGATCCTTATGCAATTGTGGTCATTACTGATCCCTTAATTATAGCTATTAGATGCCATGAAATTTCAAAGCTCTTTCCAACCTTCCTATTATTCACAAACCAAGCCTTTTATTTTGGGGATACCAATATTACTGTTTCAGTGTTCAAGCATATTTCTTTAATAGGTAAATTTTGTATCCTTCTACTTATAAAGGAAGATAATATTAATGAGGAATATCTCAAATGATCTCCCCACTCCCATGACCCTCACAAAATATTCATCTTTAATTAATAATAAATAATGTAAAGAAATATACATTTCTAAAATTAAATGCCTAGAAATCAAAGTCTGCTATAGATACAGAAAAAAATCATTGCTATGCCTGACTGAAAATTACCATTTTTTCTTCATTCAGATAGCAGATATGTTGAACTCAAATTCATGTGCCCAATGTATAGTGAGGCCAAAAAAATGTTGGGGTATGGAGCAGAGAAAGGTTTATTGCAAGGGCCAAGCAAGACACGTATGGGTCATTCTTAAAAGACCCAAACACCCTGGTAAATTTCACAAAAGGGTTTTTATTTTATTTTTTTAAATTTTTTTAATTTTTTATTTTGTTTTTTAACTTTACAGTATTGTATTGGTTTTGCCATATATCAACATGAATCTGCTACAGGTATACATGTGTTCCCCATCCTGAACCCTCCTCCCTCCTCCCTCCCCATACCATCCCTCTGGGTTGTCCCAGTGCGCCAGCCCCAAGCATCTAGTATCGTGCATCGAACCTGGACTGGCGACTCATTTCATATATGATATTATACATGTTTCAATGCCATTCTCCCAAATCATCCCACCTTCTCCCTCTCCCACAGAGTCCAAAAGACTGTTCTATATGTCAGTGTCTCTTTTGCTGTCTCGTACACAGGGTTATTGTTACCATCTTTCTAAATTCCATATATATGCGTTAGTATACTGTATTGGTGTTTTTCTTTCTGGCTTACTTCACTCTGTATAATAGGCTCCAGTTTCATCCACCTCATTAGAACTGATTCAAATGTATTCTTTTTAATGGCTGGGTAATACTCCATTGTGTATATGTACCATAGCTTTCTTATCCATTCATCTGCTGATGGACATCTATAGAACTGCCTTATGACCCAGCAATCCCACTGCTGGGCATACACACTGAGGAAACCAGAATTGAAAGAGACACGTGTATTCCATTGTTCATCGCAGCACTGTTTATAATACACAAAAGGGTTTTTAAAGGCAAGGTGAAAGAGAGAGTCACAGGATGTGTGATCAGCTGGTGCACAATGCTCTGGTGGATGGATGGTGAGGTAACAAGGTGTTGTCACAAGGGTTAATTAACATCGATTGTCAGGCTCCAGACAGTCTGGGGGCTGTGTGTTCACAGTTGTCATGCAGTTTATTTCTACCATTTGGTGGGATATTCAATATCTGCAAAACAACTCAGGAATGGGCATCGACACTGTTATCTATGTCCTGTAGAAAGACCAAAGATTCTATGACTTTGCTATATGGCTCTTCTATTGTTTAAATTGTTACCAGTTCTCTTGGCCCAGTTGATATTTTTTGTTACTAAATTTCACATTTCTTCTGTCATTAATTCTTGAGCCAGTTTGTGAGACTCAGGTGAGGCCTGAGAGACTAAAGCTTTTTTCTACAATCAAGAGGCAGGCAGCATACATGTGGTGGGGTCTGTCACGGGAAGGTCCCAGTAGGGTCCTGCTCAGTAATAATAACGGTAAAAATAGTGGCAGCTGACATTTGTTTTATGCTTCCTCTGTGACAGCCATTATGCTGCCTTGGAATATTTCACTCATTCACACAATAATTGTAGAATCCACATTTCATAGATGAGGTCTAAAACAGGTAGAAACTGACATAACTAAGATTTGAACTTTTGTCTTCTAGAACCAGCTGCTTCTGCCTCCACACGTTAGTCACTATAGTATAATTTGTTCCTTGTTTACCTTGCTATCAGATGCTCATGAGGGATAGTGAAAACTGATTTATTTGGGATGTTTCAGAGATATATTTCACATGATCATGATTTTCTTTTTTCTGTCCCCCAAACTGTTACTTTATTTTCTATCCAAAAGGTCTAATGCATTTTTATATGATTTTTTTTCTTCTGAGAGCATGATTGCTTATTTCTGTATTCCTTGTTTACAGCACAGTTAGTTCTGGCAAACAGAAGATATTTAGTGAATATTTACTGACTGAGTAGATTTGCATATAATTTTTATTTAAAAAATGGATCAAACTATGCATATAATTTTGCTAAAATTAATTTTCCAATAACAGTTTCAGAACACCAATTAGTAACATTATCCTAAGTCAAAAAGTTCACTTTTGATACATTAAGTAACTGATTAATTATTTGAGAAATGGCATTACTAGGTCAAAGGGTTTGTACTTTTCAAGTTGAGGTAGACATTGATAAAATTCCAAAAAGGTACAGCACTTTACATTCTCATCAGAGAAGTAGAGGTAGAATAAAAGCATGATTGGATAAAACATGGATTTGATTTACTGCTACAACAGATTACTACAAAATTCTGAGCAAGTCACCTAAACTATGTGTAAGAGTTTCTTGATGAGATCTTGGATGGAGATTTCATTGCCTGTTGTAATTACAATTCAGAAGGAGCCACCAGATGTATAAAAAGCACTCAAAATTCAAAAATAAGAAAACAAACCATTCAATTCAAAGTAGAAAAAATATCCGAACAGAGATTTTAGTAGAAAAGATATAAACATGACAAATAGGCATATGAAAACATGCTCAATGGAATTTGTCACTGCTGCTAAGTCGCTTCACTCGTGTCCGACTCTGTGTGACCCCATAGACAGCAGCCCACCAGGGTCCTCCGTCCCTGGTATTCTCCAGGCAAGAACACTGGAGTGGGTTGCCATTTCCTTCTCCAATGCATGAAAGTGAAAAATGAAAGTAAAGTCGCTCAGTCGTGTCCAACTTGTAGCGACCCCATGAACTGCAGCCTATCAGGCTCCTCCATCCATGGGATTTTCCAGGCAAGAGTACCAGAGTGGGTTACCATTGCCTTCTCCAATTTGTCACTAGGAAAACAAAAATTAAAATCACAGTGAGAATAGTTAAAACAATTAAAAAAAAAAAAAAAAGCTGACATTAGCAATTCCTGATGAAGATTCAAGGGATTAGGTCTGATAGAGTGCCAGAAGAACTATGGACCCAGGTTCGTGACCTTGTACAGGAGGCAGGGATCCAGACCATCCCCAAGAAAAAGAAATGCAAAAAGGCAAAATGGTTGTCTGAGGAGGCATTACAAATAGCTGTGAAAAGAAGAGAAGCAAAAGGCAAAGGACAAACGAAAGATACACCCATTTAAGTTCCAAAGAATAGCAAGGAGAGGTAAGAAAGCCTTCCTCAGTGATCAATGCAAAGAAATAGAGGAAAACAATCGAATGGGAAAGACTAGAGATCTCTTCAAGAAAATCAGAGATACTAAGGGAACATTTCATGCAAATATGGGCAAAATAAAGGACAGAAATTGTATGGACCTAACAGAAGCACAAGATATTAAGAAAAGGTGGCAAGAATACACAGAAGAACTATACAAAAAAGATCTTCATGACCCAGATAATCATGATGGTATGATCACTCACCTAGAGCCAGACATCCTGGAATGCAAAGTCAAGTGGGCCTTAGGAAGATCACTATGAACAAAGCTAGTGGAGGTGATGGAATTCCAGTTGAGCTATTTCAAATCCTAAAAGATGATGCTGTGAAAGTGCTGCACTCAATATGCCAGCAAATTTGGAAAATTCAGCAGTGGCCACAGGACTGGAAAAGGTCCCAAAGAAAGGCAATGCCAAAGAATGCTGAAACTACTGCACAATTGCACTCATCTAACATGCTAGCAAAGTAATGCTCAAAATTCTCCAAGCCAGGCTTCAGCAAAATGTGAACCGTGAACTTCCTGATGTTCAAGCTGGATTTAGAAAAGGCAGAGAAACCAGAGATCAAATTGCCAACACATGCTGGATCATCAAAAAAGCAAGAGAGTTCCAGAAAAACATCTACTTCTACTTTATTGACTACACCAAAGCGTTTGACTGTGTGGATACAACAAACTGTGGAAAAGAGATGGGAATACCAGACCACCTGACCTGCCTCTTGAGAAATCTGTATGCAGATCAGGAAGCAACAGTTAGAACTGGACATGGAACAACACTGGTTCCAAATGGGGAAAGGAGTATGTCAAGGCTGTATATTGTCACCCTGCTTATTTAACTTATATGCAGAATATATCATGAGAAACCCTGGGCTGGATGAAGCACAAGCTGGAACCAAGATTGCCTGGAGAAATGTCAATAACATCAGATATGCAGATGGCACCACCCTTATGGCATAAAGTGAAGAAGAACTAACGAGTCTCTTGATGAAAGTGAAAGCGGAAAATGAAAAAGTTGCCTTAAAACTCAACATTCTGAAAACCAAGATTATGGAATCTGGTCCCATCACTTCATGACAAGTAGATGGGGAAACAGTGGAAACAGTGACAGACGTTATTTTGGGGGGCTCCAAAATCACTGCAGATGGTAACTGCGTCATGAAATTAAAAGACACTTGCTCCTTGGAAGAAAAGCTATGACCAACCTAGACAGCATATTGAAAAACAGAGACATTACTTTACCAAAAAGGTCCATCTAGTCAAAGCTATGGTTTTTCCAGTAGTCATGTATAGATGTGAGAGTTGGGCCATAAAGAAAGCTGAATCCCAAAGAATTGATGCTTTGGAATTGTGGTGTTGGAGAAGCCTCTTAAGAGTCCCTTGGACAGCAAGAATATCCTGTCAGTCCATCCAAAACGAAATTAGTCCTAAATACTCATTGGAAGGACTGATGCTGAAGCTGAAACTCCAATATTTTGGCCACCCTGCTTATTTAACTTATATGCAGAGTACATCATGAGAAGAGCTGGACTGGAAGAAACACAGGCTGGAATCAAGATTGCCGGGAGAAATATCAATAACCTCAGATATGCAGATGACACCACCCTTATGGAAGAAAGTGAAGAGAAACTAAAAAGCCTCTTGATGAAAGTGAAAGTGGAGAGTGAAAAGTTGGCTTAAAGCTCAACATTCAGAAAACAAAGATCATGGCATCCAGTCCCATCACTTCATGGGAAATAGATGGGTAAACAGTGGAAACAGTGTCAGACTTTATTTTTTTGGGCTCCAAAATCACTGCAGATAGTAACCGCAGCCATGAAATTAAAAGACACGTACTCCTTGGAAGGAAAGTTATGACCAACCTAGATAGCATATTCAAAAGCAGAGACATTACTTTGCCAACAAAGGTCCGTCTAGTCAAGGCTATGGTTTTTCCTGTGGTCATGTATGGATGTGAGAGTTGGACTGTGACGAAAGCTGAGCACCAAAGAATTGATGCTTTTGAACTGTGGTGTTGGAGAAGACTCTTGAGAGTCCCTTGGACTGCAAGGAGATCCAACCAGTCCATTCTGAAGGAGATCAGCCCTGGGATTTCTTTGGAAGGAATGATGCTAAAGCTGAAACTCCAGTACTTTGGCCACCTCATGCGAAGAGTTGACTCATTGGAAAAGACTCTGATGCTGGGAGGGATTGGGGGCAGGAGGAGAAGGGGCCGACAGAGGATGAGATGGCTGGATGGCATCACTGACTCGATGCACCTGAGTCTGGGTGAACTCCCGGAGTTGGTGATGCACAGGGAGGCCTGGCATGCTGCAATTCATGGGGTCACGAAGAGTCGGACATGACTGAGCGACTGAACTGAACTGAACTGAATGTGAAGAACTGACTCATTGGAAAAGACCCTGATGCTGGGCAAGATTGAAGGCGAGAGAAGGGGATGACAGAGGATGAGATGGTTGAACGGCATTACCAACTCAGTGGACATGAGTTTGAGTAAATTCCAGGAGTTGGCGAAGGACAAGGAGGAGGCCTGCCATGCTGCAGTTCATGGGGTCACAAAGAGACACAACTGAGTGACTGAACTGAACTGATGAGGATGTGAGACGATTGGACTGCTTCTTAATCGCTGATGCAAAATGGTGCAACTACTTTGGAAAACAGTTGGACAGTTTACTATATAATTAAATGTATTTGTGCCAATAGTAGTGAGTAGCGATCGCACTACTATTTCCACAAGAGACACATAGTTTGTATGTACATCAAAACCTAAGAGTGAATGTTTATAACAGCATTATTTATAATTTCCCAAAACAGAGATAATTAATATCCTTCACCGTGGGAATGGAGAAACCAACTATGATATATTCATACAATAAAGTAATTCTCATCAATAAAATGAAACAAACTATTGATACAAACCAATAATATGGATAAATCTCAAATGAATTATGCTAAGGGAAAGAAGTCAGTCACAAAAGACTATTGTATGATTTATTTTCTTGTCTCTCTCCCCCTGTATAGATATGAGATAAAGCTATTTTTAAGGCTAGATAAGAGAATTTTGCATATAGAATTCTCTCTGCCCATTTGGGCCACTAACTCTTTTTAGTGTGCGTTGTATATCTCCATTATACATTAACTAGATCTCCTTAGAAGATGCAAGAATACCTCCTCAACCAAAAAGAGCAATTTTCTTCTGGTGCCAGCAAGGTAACTCCTTAAGAGACAAGATTCCTTTCTAAATCCTGTCAGGAGTCATGATGACCCCCTACTTGCCTTGTATGTGCAGATCTGGACCATGTAAACTGTCAGTCTGCTACTTTGATGTGTGACCCTTTGTCTCGAAAACATGTACAGCTGTGCTTTGACTTATATCCAGTGGAACAGTCCTCAGAGCTTTCTGAAAGACTATCTGCTGGGTTATAACCCTCAGATTGGCTCAAATAAAATTCTCTATTTCTTTCTTAGATTGACTATTAATTAATTTTTCATCAAAAATATAAACATTCTGGAAAAGGTAAAGCTAAAAGCACAGAAAAGAAATCAGAAGGTTCTAGGGATTGGGAGTGTGTGAAGTGTTGACCACAAAGGGGCAATGTAGAAAAGTTTTCTTTGACTAATAGAGTTGTTCTATATTTTATTCGTGGTGATCTAAGATTTTATCCATTCATCAAAACTCACAGACTTCTATACCAAAAACAGCAAATTTATTGTATATAAATTAATAAAAAAAGACATAAAATTTCAAACAAATAAAAAATAGGAGTTTCAGAAGCGAATTTTGACACCTGCACGGCATTGAGAAGGCATGGTGAAGTCTGGTGTGTACAGGTGTGTGTGTGTATGTATTTTTATTGTTAATATTTATTATCGCTACCATTGCCTATAGTTTCCAGATTTCCTTAGGTAACAAGAGATGATTAGTCTTGTTTTCCTCTATTGTTTCCAGTTCAGACCCAGAGACAAAATCATTTAATTATTGTTAGATTTGAATTTTGTTTCTGGGAGAGTTTGTCTTGATTTATTATCCTTCTCATTTTGTAAAGAGATGCTCATTTAGATTGACCAAGTAGACTCATAAAGTCTTCTAACTTACTTTGGGATCAGAATCTTTAATAGATCTAGCTCATTTATTTTCCCATTGAATCAATTTCCCTGTTTTAGCAAGGTTATATATTAATATAACTCCAAATGTATTAATGTTACTCAAAGCTTCAGTCTATGGAAATCTTAGATAGTTTGTATTTCTTGTCATATACTTTTGAAAGTTAAAATTATCCTTCAGTTATAAAAAGACAAGGTTATCTAACTATAGCATTAATAAAATTGCATCTAGAAATTCTTTTTAAGTTCCTCTGAAGAAAATACACTTTTAAATTAAGATAATATAATTACCATTTTATGCAGATCAAGTTAAACTTGATCAATTCATTTAAGAAAACTGTTAGAAGTAAAACCATGTATCACTCTAACGTTTCTTACTTAGCTTTTGATTTTTGATTTGAATTTATATTTTGAAGTGTCATATGGCACATTTAAACTGTGGAGATTTATCAAAGTTGACTGACAGGTTTACCAAAACCAGATTTTTTAGGTGAATGTCTGCTCATTATATGAAATGATAAGAGCCTGTTTTGGTATGCAAATTGAGAAAGCATTCCTGAGATAGAGACTCAGTTCAGGTGTTACCACAGATAGACAAGATACTTCCCTGGGCATTTATTAAATGCCCAGATACTATGGAGAGGGCAAACCTCCATAAAGGAATAGAAAAATGGAAAAAGCTTATTCAGTGTCATTAATGTTTAGGATAATACTGAGGTGACAGCAGAAAGAAGGGTGAGGATAGCATCACCAAAAGTGATGCTTTTTTCCCCCCCTTAGAAAATGTTTTCCCTGTAGAAGCATTTTAGTAATAATTATTCCATTGTAATTTTGCTTTTTTTGCCTTTATTTTCTAGTTAAGAAATGAAATATAATGATAGTTTTTTTTTTTTTAAATAAACAATTTGAGGAGGTTTTAAGCTATGACATTGAGTCAGTTATTAAATCTCAAGTGTTACTGAAAAATAAAGAGATTTATCCCTCAAACTGAGCTTCCCTGTGGCTCAGTCAGTAAAGAATTTGCCTGCAATGCCAGAGACCTGGATTCAATCCCTGGGTTGGGAAGATCCCCTGGAGAAGGGAATAGCAACCCACTCTAGTATTCTTGCCTGGAGAATCCCTATGGGCCTAGGAGCCTGGTGGGCTACAGTCTATGGAGCTGCAAAGAGTTGGACACGGCTAAGCAACTAAGCACATTCCTCAAATTATACTTATTGCAATCATAGTTATTCCAACAGTTTGGATTATTTTACTTAATTTTTAGTTCAGTTCAGTTCAGTCACTCAGTCGTGTCTGACTCTTTGAAACCCCATGGACTGCAGCATGCCAGGTTTCCCTGTCCATCAACAAATCTTGAAGCTTGCTCAAACTCATATCTATCAAGTCAATGATACTATCCAAACATCTAATCCTCTGTCATTCCCTTCTCCTCCTGCCTTCAGTCTTTTCCAGCATCAGGGTCTTTGCCAATGAATGATCCCTTCTCATCAGGTGGCTGAAGTATAGGAGCTTCAGCATATAGTATATCAAATAAATGAATGATCCAAAATAGCAAGAAGATATAATATAGACCCTCTTTGTTGGTATGAGGAGTATCTAAAGGACATACCTTGTCAACATGATTTGATCAAAAGGAATTGTGAAAGTATATCCCTGGTCACCCAAAGACCACTAATATGGCACAAGAAAGCACAAAATCAAATGACATCTGGTTTCTAATGAGTGGGCCGTGGACCAAAACTGACTTCTGTGGTTTATACAAAATTTCCTACATTCTAAAAAGCTTTCCAGCCTCTTTCTACTTATATTTAGAGAGTTTTAAACTTATTAGGGTAGCTCTAGCTATGCTGAGGAGGAAAAAAAAAAAAGAAACTCTTAACCTCAGTGTTTTTAAATAACAAAGGTGTACTTTCTGCTAAGGCAACAAGTTGTAGTTTGAGTTGCTGTCCCACACAGCTCCTTTCCAGGTAGGGACTATGAGGCCCAAACATTTCCACCTTGAACTTAGTTACTTGTTCTGGAGGAGGAGCCAAGATGGCGGAGGAGTAGGATGGGGAGAACACTTTCTCCCCCACAAATTCATCAAAAGAGCATTTAAACGTCGAGTAAATTCCACAAAACAACTTCTGAATGCCGGCAGAGGACATCAGGCACCCAGAAAAGCAGCCCAACTCTTCGAAAGGAGAGAGAAGAAATACAGCTCCATCCACCAGAACATCGACACAAGCTTCCCTAACCAGGAAACCTTGACAAGCCACCTGTACAAACCCACACACAGCGAGGAAACGCCACAATAAAGAGAACTCCACAAACTGCCAGAATACAGAAAGGACACCCCAAACTCAGCAATTTAAACAAGATGAAGAGACAGAGGAATAGCCAGCAGATAAAGGAACAGGATAAATGCCCACCAAACCAAACAAAAGAGGAAGAGATAGGGAATCTACCTGATAAAGAATTCCGAATAATGATAGTGAAATTGATCCAAACTCTTGAAATTAAAATGGAATCACAGATAAATAGCCTGGAGGCAAGGATTGAGAAGATGCAAGAAAGGTTTAACAAGGACTTAGAAGAAATAAAAAAAAGTCAATATATAATGAATAATGCAATAAGTGAAATTAAAAACACTCTGGAGGCAACAAATAGTAGAATAACAGAGGCAGAAGATAGGATTAGTGAATTAGAAGATAGAATGGTAGAAATAAATGAATCAGAGAGGACAAAAGAAAAATGAATGAAAAGAAATGAGGACAATCTCAGAGACCTCCAGGACAATATTAAATGCTACAACATTCGAATCATAGGGGTCCCAGAAGAAGAAGACAAAAAGAAAGACCATGAGAAAATACTTGAGGAGATAATAGTTGAAAACTTCCCTAAAATGGGGAAGGAAATAATCACCCAAGTCCAAGAAACCCAGAGAGTCCCAAACAGGATAAACCCAAAGCAAAACACCCCAAGACACATATTAATCAAATTAACAAAGATCAAACACAAAGAACAAATATTAAAAGCAGCAAGGGAAAAACAACAAATAACACACAAGGGAATACCCATAAGGCTAACAGCTGATCTTTCAATAGAAACTCTTCAAGCCAGGAGGGAATGGCAAGACATACTTAAAATGATGAAAGAAAATAACCTACAGCCCAGACTATTGTACCCAGCAAGGATCTCATTCAAGTATGAAGGAGAAATCAAAAGCTTTTCAGACAAGCAAAAGCTGAGAGAATTCTGCACCACCAAACCAGCTCTCCAACAAATACTAAAGGATATTCTCTAGACAGGAAACACAAAAATGGTGTATAAATTCGAACCCAAAACAATAAAGTAAATGGCAACGGGGTCATACTTATCAGTAATTACCTTAAACGTAAATGGGTTGAATGCCCGAACCAAAAGACAAAGACTGGCTGAATGGATACAAAAAGAAGACCCCTATATATGTTGTCTACAAGAGACCCACCTCAAAACAGGGGACACATACAGACTGAAAGTGAAGGGCTGGAAAAAGATTTTCCATGCAAATAGGAACCAAAAGAAAGCAGGAGTAGCAATACTCATATCAGATAAAATAGACTTTAAAACAAAGGCTGTGAAAAGAGACAAAGATGGTCACTACATAATGATCAAAGGATCAATCCAAGAAGAAGATATAACAATTATAAATATATATGCACCCAACATGGGAGCACCGCAGTATGTAAGACAAATGCTAACAAGTATGAAAGAAGAAATTAACAATAACACAATAATAGTGGGAGACTTTAATACCCCACTCACACCTATGGATAGATCAACTAAACAGAAAATTAACAAGGAAACATAAACTTTAAATGATACAATAGACCAGTTAGACCTAATTGATATCTATAGGACATTTCATCCCAAAACAATGAATTTCACCTTCTTCTCAAGCGCACATGGAACCTTCTCCAGGGTAGATCACATCCTGGGCCATAAAGCTAGCCTTGGTAAATTCAAAAAAATAGAAATCATTCCAAGCATCTTTTCTGACCACAATGCAGTAAGATTAGATCTCAATTACAGGAGAAAAACTATTAAAAAATCCAACATATGGAGGTTGAACAACACGCTGCTGAATAACCAACAAATCACAGAAGAAATCAAAAAAGAAATCCAAATTTGCATAGAAACGAATGAAAATGAAAACACAACAACCCAAAACCTGTGGGACACGGTAAAAGCAGTCCTAAGGGGAAAGTTCATAGCAATACAGGCACACCTCAAGAAACAAGAAAAAAGTCAAATAAATAACCTAACTCTACACCTAAAGCAACTAGAAAAGGAAGAAATGAAGAACCCCAGGGTTAGTAGAAGGAAAGAAATCTTAAAACTTAGAGCAGAAATAAATGCAAAAGAAACAAAAGAGACCATAGCAAAAATCAACAAAACCAAAAGCTGGTTCTTTGAAAGGATAAATAAAATTGACAAACCATTAGCCAGACTCATCAAGAAACAAAGGGAGAAAAATCAAATCAATAAAATTAGAAATGAAAATGGAGAGATCACAACAGACAACACAGAAATACAAAGGATCATAAGAGACTACTATCAACAATTATATGCCAATAAAATGGACAACGAGGAAGAAATGGACAAATTCTTAGAAAAGTACAACTTTCCAAAACTCGACCAGGAAGAAATAGAAAATCTTAACAGACCCATCACAAGCACGGAAATTGAAACTGTAATCAAAAATCTTCCAGCAAACAAAAGCCCAGGTCCAGACGGCTTCACAGCTGAATTCTACCAAAAATTTAGAGAAGAGCTAACACCTATCCTGCTCAAACTCTTCCAGAAAATTGCAGAGGATGGTAAACTTCCAAACTCATTCTATGAGGCCACCATCACCCTAATACCAAAACCTGACAAAGATCCCACAAAAAAAGAAAACTACAGGCCAATATCACTGATGAACATAGATGCAAAAATCCTTAACAAAATTCTAGCAATCAGAATCCAACAACACGTTAAAAAGACCATACACCATGACCAAGTGGGCTTTATCCCAGGGATGCAAGGATTCTTCAATATCTGCAAATCAATCAATGTAATACACCACATTAACAAATTGAAAAATAAAAACCATATGATTATCTCAATAGATGCAGAGAAAGCCTTTGACAAAATTCAGCATCCATTTATGATCAAAACTCTCCAGAAAGCAGGAATAGAAGGAACATACCTCAACATAATAAAAGCTACATATGACAAACCCACAGCAAACATTATCCTCAATGGTGAAAAATTGAAAGCATTTCCTCTAAAGTCAGGAACAAGACAAGGGTGCCCACTTTCACCATTACTATTCAACATAGTTTTGGAAGTTTTGGCCACAGCAATCAGAGCAGAAAAAGAAATAAAAGGAATCCAAATTGGAAAAGAAGAAGTAAAGCTCTCACTGTTTGCAGATGACATGATCCTCTACATAGAAAACCCTAAAGACTCCACCAGAAAATTACTAGAACTAATCAATGACTATAGTAAAGTTGCAGGATATAAAATCAACACACAGAAATCCCTTGCATTCCTATACACTAATAATGAGAAAACAGAAAGAGAAATTAAGGAAACAATTCCATTCACCATTGCAACGGAAAGAATAAAATACTTAGGAATATATCTACCTAAAGAAACTAAAGACCTATATATAGAAAACTATAAAACATTGGTGAAAGAAATCAAAGAGGACACTAACAGATGGAGAAATATACCATGTTCATGGATTGGAAGAATCAATGTAGTGAAAATGAGTATACTACCCAAAGCAATCTATAGATTCAATGCAATCCCTATCAAGCTACCAACAGCATTCTTCACAGAGCTAGAACAAATAATTTCACAATTTGTATGGAAATACAAAAAACCTCGAATAGCCAAAGCGATCTTGAGAAAGAAGAATGGAACTGGAGGAATCAACCTACCTGACTTCAGGCTCTACTACAAAGCCACAGTTATCAAGACAGTATGGTACTGACACAAAGACAGAAATATAGATCAATGGAACAAAATAGAAAGCCCAGAGATAAATCCACGCACATATGGACACCTTATCTTTGACAAAGGAGGCAAGAATATACAATGGATTAAAGACAATCTCTTTAACAAGTGGTGCTGGGAACTCTGGTCAACCACTTGTAAAAGAATGAAACTAGAACACTTTCTAACACCATACACAAAAATAAACTCAAAATGGATTAAAGATCTCAACGTAAGACCAGAAACTATAAAACTCCTAGAGGAGAACATAGGCAAAACACTCTCTGACATACATCACAGCAGGATCCTCTATGATCCACCTCCCAGAATATTGGAAATAAAAGCAAAAATAAACAAATGGGACCTAATTAACCTTAAAAGCTTCTGCACATCAAAGGAAACTATTAGCAAGGTGAAAAGACAGCCTTCAGAATGGGAGAAGATAATAGCAAATGAAGCAACTGACAAACAACTAATCTCGAGAATATACAAGCAACTCCTACAGCTCAACTCCAGAAAAATAAATGACCCAATCAAAAAATGGGCCAAAGAACTAAATAGACATTTCTCCAAAGAAGACATACAGATGGCTAACAAACACATGAAAAGATGCTGTACATCACTCATTATCAGAGAAATGCAAATCAAAACCACTATGAGGTACCATTTCACACCAGTCAGAATGGCTGCGATTCAAAAGTCTACAAGTAATAAATGCTGGAGAGGGTGTGGAGAAAAGGGAACCCTCTTACACTGTTGGTGGGAATGCAAACTAGTACAGCCACTATGGAGAACAGTGTGGAGATTCCTTAAAAAACTGGAAATAGACCTGCCTTATGATCCAGCAATCCCACTGCTGGGCATACACACTGAGGAAACCAGAAGGGAAAGAGACATGGGTACCCTAATGTTCATCACAGCACTGTTTATAATAGCCAGGACATGGAAGCAACCTAGATGTCCATCAGCAGATGAATGGATAAGAAAGCGGTGGTACATATACACAATGGAGTATTATTCAGCCATTAAAAAGAATACATTTGAATCAGTTCTACTGAGGTGGATGAAACTGGAGCCTATTATACAGAGTGAAGTAAGCCAGAAAGAAAAACACCAATACAGTATACTAACGCATATATATGGAATTTAGAAAGATGGTAACAATAACCCTGTGTACGAGACAGCAAAAGAGACACTGATGTATAGAACAGTCTTATGGGCTCTGTCGGAGAGGGAGAGGGCGGGAAGATTTGGGAGAATGGCATTGAAACATGTAAAATATCATGTATGAAACGAGTTGCCAGTCCAGGTTTGGTGCACGATACAGGATGCTTGGGGCTGGTGCACTGGGACGACCCAGAGGGATGGAATGGGGAGGGAGGAGGGAGGAGGGTTCAGGATGGGGCACACATGTATACCTGTTGCGGATTCATTTTGATATTTGGCAAAACTAATACAGTTATGTAAAGTTTAAAAATAAAATAAAATTAAAAAAAAAAAAAAAAAGAACTTAGTTACTTGTTCTTCATGTCCTTGGGCTAGAAGCAATGTGTCCCCAAGTACTCATATTCTTTAGGTGAGAATTGTTCATATGATGATCTCTAGATGCAGGGAGCCTGGGAAGTGAAGCTTAGCTGTGCTTGAAAGAATATGAAATAATTGGGTAAATAAATAAGCATTGTCTCTGTTGTTAATTGTTTAGTCGCTATGTCTGACTCTCTGACCCTATGGACTGTAGCCTGTGAGTCTCCTCTGTCCATGGAATTTTCCAGGCAAGAATACTGGAGTGGGTTTCCATTTCTCCTTGAGGGCATCTTCTCGACCCAGGGATTGTACCTGGGATTGAACCCACGTTTCCTTCATTGACAGGTGGGTTCTTTACTACTAAGCTACCTGGAAGCTAACTTCAGTTCAATCATTCAGTCAAGTACGACTCTTTGAGACCCCATGGACTGCAGCACGCCAGGCTTCCCTGTCCATCATTAACTCTCGGAGCTTGCTCAAACTCATGTCCATCCAGTTGGTGATGCCATCCAACCATCTCATTCTCTGTTGTCCCCTTCTCTTCCTGCCTTCAATCTTTCCCGGCATCAGGGTCATTTCCAATGAGTCAGTTCTTCACATCAGGTGGCAAAAGTATAAGAGCTTCAGCTTCAGCATCAGCCCTTCCAATGAATATTCAGGACTGATTTCCTTTAGGATGGACTGGTTGGATCTCCTTGCAGTCCAAGGGACTCTGGAGAATCTTTTCTAACACCAGCGTTCAAAAGCATCAGTTCTCTGGCACTCAGCTTTCTTTATAGTCAAACTCTCACATCCATACATGAATACGGGAAAAACCATATCTTTGACTAGAGGGACCCTTGTTTTTGTTGGCAAAGTAAGGTCTCTGCTTTTTAATATGATGTCTAGGTTGGTCATAGCTTTTCTTCCAAGGAGCAAGCGTCTTTTAATTTCATGGCTGCAGTTACCATCTGAAGTGATTTTGGAGCCCAAGAAAATAAAGTCTGTCACTGTTTCCACTGTTTCCCCATCTATTTGCCATGAATTGATGGGACTGTATGCCATGGTCTTAGTTTTTTGAATGTTGAGCTTTACGCCAACTTTTTCACTCTCTTCTTTCATTTAAATCAAGAGGCTTCGCTTTCTGCCATAAGGGTGGTGTCATCTGCAATCTGAGGTTATTGATCTTTCTCCTGGCAATCTTGATTCCAGCTTGTGCTTCATCCAGCCCAGCATTTTGCATGAGTTACTTTGCATGTAAGTTAAATAAGCAGGGTGACAATATACAGCCTTGACGTACTCCTTTCCCAATTTGGAACCAGACCGTTTGTTGCCATCCAAACCCAATTTGTTCCATGTCCGGTTCTAACTGTTGCTTCTTAACCTGCATACAAATTTCTCAGAAGGCAGGTAAGGTGGTCTGGTATCCCATCTCTTTAAGAATTTTCCATTCTGTGTGATCCACATAGTCAAAATCTTTGGTGTATTCAATAAAGCAGAAGTATATGTTTTTCTGAAACTCTTTTCCTTTTTCTATGATCCAGCAGATGTTGGCAATTTGATCTCTGGTTCCTCTGCCTTTTCTAAATCCAGCTTCAACCTCTGGAAGTTCTCGTTTCATGTACTGTAGAAGCCTCACTTGGAGAATTTTGAGCATTACTTTGCTAGCGTGTGAGATGTGTGCAATTGTGCAGTAGTGTGAACGTTCTTTGGTATTGGAATGAAAACTGACCTTTTCCAGTCCTGTGGCCACTGCTGTGTTTTCCAAATTTGCTGGCATATTGAGTGCAGCACTTTAACAGCATCTCTTTAACAGCATCAGCATCATTTGGAAACTAAGCCACATATTTAAAAAATGTTCATGGCATCTTCTCATTCCTATTAAGATAAACAGATTTATTTATTTTGAAAACTGAGATAAGTTAAATGGCTTGATTTTTTTATGTCCAACCTGTTTTCTAAGAATAGTCTCAGAGCTAAAATTTGGTTGTAGAATTTCAGACACCTTTGTCTTAGATCCAGTACCTTTTTACCATGGATAATTTAGGATTGAGTCATGAAATCGATTAGGAAGGAAGACATGAGTTCTGATTAACAGTATGTTTGAGATAATTAATTATTAATATGTCATATAATCTATATTATTTCTAAAAAGAAAATAAACCGTGAAAAAGTGTGCCTATATAAAAGAGATGTGACTGTTAGATTTCTGTGATGCCATAGAATATCTTCATTTGTATTAAATCTATTTACTATTTTGTTTATTCATCCTCTAATTCATTTATGAACTCAGTAGATAGTTATTGAATCTCTTAATAATAGGCCAGATCCCTCCCAGAGTTTAAAGATAAAGATGAAAATAAATATGTTCCCTACCTTTAAAGAGGTTCTAATATTGTTGGAGTTATTTATCACTACTTTAAAAAAAATAGTCTTAATTTTTTGAATGTTGAATGTTTTTTGAATTTTGAAATAGAAAGACAAGTGTTCTGCAAAGTAGGAAAATTTGCCACCCTTAAGTATTTAGTCACCTGGTCACTGAACAGCAACAACATGGTCCTACACCCCTTTAACCGTTTGTCAGGAAGTCACTTGATGAGCTTCTCTGGTCCTTTAACCTGGCCTCAGGTGGTCTTGTCTGAAGTGAAGAATGCTAGCATCTTCGTTTGTTGGGGGTTTTAATTCTGTAAGGGAGTCAAAGATGTTGTTTGATATGTATCCCCTGAGGTGGAACCAGGACCCGCCCCAAGGCTGCACTATTGTTTCTTGGCGGATCCTCCCTTGTCTCTGCAGCCCTTCCCTTCCCTGATTAACAACTGTCTGCATCTACCTACTGGGACTTAGGGTAGGTCATGGAGGCTGGAGTCTGCCTCCTACAAACAAGGAATGGTGGGGGAGTGGGGGGCACAGAAAGGCTTTCATGCCCAGGAGACCCACAGGGTCCTACTTGGTTTCACTTACAAAAGATAACAAGTTATACTAAATTATATTGTCTTCAGTTGAAAAACATTACTTTTCCCCTGAGGTTGTCTTCTGTATCCTTTCTTCCTGCTTCCCTAAACTTTATGTGTTCTCTCTCAAAAGTAAAAGAATTCCTAATATCATTATATTTTATTGATGTTATCAAACTTTTTACAGTCTAGCTAGGCTTATTTAGGTCAGACTGTGGGGCAAAAGGGACAGGGCAGGTTGAGAAAACAGTGGTTCTGGGCAATGACAGACATAAGGGGAATGATACTTGTTCTTGGCTTCAGCAGTACTCAGAGTGACGAATGCCTATTAATACATGTTCTGAGAGCAAATGAAAAGTGAGGTGACAGAGTGTGGTGTTAGATTGAAATGGACAGGACAAGTACGATACAGAGACCCTGGAGGAACAGGAGTTAGTACTAGGGCCTTCTGCTGCTGCTGCTAAGTCATGTCCAACTCTGTGCGACCCCATAGACGGCAGCCCACCAGGCTTCCCAATCCCTGGGATTCTCTTGGCAAGAACACTGGAGTGGGTTGCCATTTCCTTCTCCAATGCATGAAAGTGAAAAGTGAAAGTGAAGTCACTCAGTCGTGTCCGACTCCTAGCGACCCCATGGACTGCAGCCTACCAGGCTCCTCTGTCCATGGGATTTTCCAGGCAAGAGTACTGGAGTGGGGTGCCATTGCCTTCTCCGACTAGGGCCTTAAGTGGAATGAAAAAAAAAAAAAGACACGACATGGTGAAAATAGTTATTTTTATTTTGTTCACTTATGTGTGTATAAGTGTGTTGGGTGGGTGTGAATTTATTTCCTGACTTTATCAAGAAAGGATTCAAATTAATGCAACTGATAAAAATCCAACATGCCTGCTGATAAAGCTATCAGCTAACTGGGAATTGAAGGAAACTTACTTCAACTTGATAAAGACATCTACAAAAATCCTACTGCTAACATAATACATCCTGATGAAAGAAGGAAAGCTTTCCCCCAGTGATTAGGATGGAATGCTTTCCCCTATGACAGAAATCAAGGATGTTTGTCACTATTTCTATCCAGCTTTATATTAAAGCTAGTAAATATGTTTTCAGGAACAAGGTCAATTCATAAGAATAATTGTATTTTGATATCCTAGCAATAAATATTCATGCACCAGAATAAGAAAAACTATGCCACTTATAGCATCAAAGTTATTCAATACTTAGAGATAAATCTGACAATGTGTAAGATATATACATTAAAACTATAAAATGTTACTTAGAGAAATTAAAGAAAGCCTAAATAAATGGAAAGAGATATCATTTTCATGGCCAGAAAGATCAATATTGTCAACAAAATTACAGTTAAAATCTGAGCAGATTTGTTTTGGTAGAAACTGTCAATCTGATTTTAAAATTCATATTGTAATGCTAAGGAACTGTTATTCCAAAACGGGGTTTGCCTCTTTATGGGTATTGAGTCAAAAGACAACTTAGTGAAAGATTATGAGAAGGGAGGCATTGTTATTTGCAACAAACAAGGAGAACACCAGGGATCTTTCTCAAGTGGTGTCTCCCTGAACAACAAAGTTGGTGAAGTTTTAAGCTAAAAGTACACATACATTCTGGCTTCCCAGATAGCACAGTGGTAAAGAATCCATCTGCCAATGCAGGAAACATGGGTGTGAAACCTGGGTTGGGAAGATGCCCAGGAGTACGACACAGCAACCCACTTCGGTATTCTTGCCTAGAAAATTCCATGGACTGAGGAGCCTGGTGGGCTACAGTCCATGGGGTCACAGAGTTGGACATGATTGAACACACACAAGCATACACATTCATGAAAACCAATACAATATTGTAAAGTTAAAAAAAATTAAACTATCATACAAAAAAAGAAAAACATATTCAGAGTCTAAGCTTTAGTTTATTGAAATCATAACTTTGAGAAGGGTCAGAAGAGATCCCATC
This sequence comes from Bubalus kerabau, assembly GCF_029407905.1. Classification (NCBI taxonomy): domain Eukaryota; kingdom Metazoa; phylum Chordata; class Mammalia; order Artiodactyla; family Bovidae; genus Bubalus; species Bubalus kerabau. Next base: position 54,711,409 of record NC_073642.1, on the reverse strand, counting down.
ATCTTTCCTTCATTTTCAGTTGTTTGGTGGTCGAGCACTTTAGGCTAACCTTTACCACTGAAACAGAACTGGGAGTCTTTACAACTGATATATTAATATTATCTTTACCATTATTAAGGGCTTCCCTGGTGGCTCAGATGGTAAAGAATCCAATTACAATGCAGGAGATCCAGGTTCGATCCCTGGGTCATGAAGATACCTTGGAGAACAAAATAGCAACCCACTCTTCCCTTGTAGCTCAGTTGGTAAAGAATCTGCCTGCAGTGCAGGAGACACGGGTTTGATCCCTGGCTTGGGAAGATCCCCTGGAGAAGGAAATGGTAACTCACTCCAGTATCCTTGCCTGGAATGGACAGAGGAGCCTGGTGGGCTGCAGTCCATGGGGCCACAAAGAGTCAGGCACGACTGAGTGACTAATACTTACTTACAAGTATTCTTGCCTCAAGAATCCCATGAACAGAGGAGCCTGGCAGGCTATAGTCTGTAGGGGTCACAAAGAGTGAGGCACAACTGAGTGAATAACACTTTCAATATGATTATTTTTGTGTCTGAGTTCTGACAAAATGTGGTCCACTAGAGAAGGGAATTGCAAACCACTTCAGCATTCTTGCCTTGAGAGCCCCATGAACAGTACAAAAGGCAAAAAGATGAATTGAAAGATGAACCACACCCACCCCCACCCCTCCCCAGGTTGATACGTATCCAATATGCTACTGGAGAAGAGCAGAGAAATAGCTCTGGAAGGAATGAAGAGGCTGAGATAATGTGGAAAAAACACCCAGTTGTGGGTGTGCCTGGTGGTGAAAGTAAAGTCCAATACTGTAAAGAACAATATTGCATAGGAAACTGGAATGTTAGGTCCATGAATCAAGGTAAATTGGAAGTGGTCAAACAAAAAGTGGCAAGAATGAACATAGACATTTTAGGAATCAGTGTCCTAAATCAGATATTTAGGAATCAGTGAACTAAAATGGATGGGGACAGGAGAATTTAATTCAGATGGTCATTATATTATCTATTACTGTGGGCAAGAATCCCTTAGAAGAAATGGTGTAGCCCTCATAGTCAACAAGAGTCTGAAATGCAGTACTTGGGTGCAATCTCAAAAATGACAAAATGATCTCTGTTCATTTCCAAGGCAAACCATTCAATATCACAGTAATCCAAGTCTGTGCCCCAACCAGTAATGCTGAAGAACCTGAAGTTGAACAGTTCTGTGAAGACCTACAAGACATTCTAGAACTAACACCAAAAAAAAAAAAAAAAAAAAAAAAAAGAAAGAAAGAAAGAAAAAAAGATGTCCTTTTCATCATAGGGGACTGGAATACAAAAATAGGAAGGCAGGAGATACCTGGAGTAACAGGCAAGGTTGGCCTTGGAGTACAGATTAAAGCAGGGCAAAGGCTAAAAGAGTTTTGCCAAGAGAACGCATAGGTCATAGCAAACACCCTCTTCCAACAACACAAGAGACGACTCTACATGTGGACATCACCAGATAGTCAATACTGAAATCAGATTGATTATATTCTTTGCAACCAAAGTTGGAGAAGCTCTATACAGTCAGCAAAAGCAAGACTGGGAGCTGAGTGTGGCTCAAATCATGAACTCTTTATTGCAAAATTCAGACTTTAATTGAAGAAAGTAGGGAAGGCCACTAGGCCATTCTGGTATGACCTAACTCAAATTCCTTTTGATTATACAGTGGAAGTAACAAATAGATTAGATCTGAGAGAGTGCCTGGAGACTGAGGACAGAGGTTTATAACATTGTACAGGAGGCGGTGATTAAGACCATCCCCAAGAAAAAGAAATGCAAAAAGGCAAAATGCTTGTCTGAGGAGGACTTAACAAATAGCTGAGAAAAAAAGAGAAGTGAAAGGCAAAGGTAAAAAGGAAAGATATACCCATCTGAATGCAGAGTTCCAAAGAATAGCAAGGAGAAATAAGAAAGCCTTCTTAAGTGAACAGTGCAAAGAAATAGAGGAAAACAACAGAATGGGAATGACTAGAGATCTCTTCAAGAAAATTGGAGATACCAAGGGAACATTTCATGGAAAGATGGGCGCAAAAAAAGACAGAAATGGTATGTATCTATCAGAAACAGAAGACATTAAAAAGAGGTGGCAAGAATACACAGAAAAACTGTACAGAAAAGGTCTTAAAGACCAGGATAACCATGGTGGTGTGATCACTCACCTATAGCCAGACATCCTGGAAGATGATGTGAAGAGGGCTTTAAGAAGCATCACTATGAGCAAAGCTGATGGAGGTGATGGAATTCTAGCTGTGTTATTTTGCATCCTAAAAAATGATGCTGTTAAGGTGCTACACTCAATAGACAGCAAATTTGAAAACTCAGCAGTGGCCACAGGACTATAAAAAGTCAGTTTTCATTCCATCCCCAAAGAAGGGCAATGCCAAAGAATGTTCAAAATATCACACAATTGCACTCATTTCACATGCTAGCCAGGCTCCAACAATACATGAACAAAGAGCTTCCAGATGTACAAGCTGGATTTAGAAAAGGGAGAGGAGCCAGAGATCAAATTGCCAACATCTGTTGGATCATAGAAAAAGCAAGGGAACTCCAGAAAAATGTCTTCATTGACTATGCTAAAGCCTTTGACTGTGTGGATCACTACAAACTGTGGAAAATGCTTAGAGCTGGGAATACCAGACCACTTTACCTGCCTCCCGAAAAACCTGTATGCAGGAAAAGAAGCAACAGTTAGAACCAGACATGGAACAATGAACTAGTTCAAAATTGGAAAGGAGTATGTCAAGGCTGTATATTATTATCATTTTACTTATTTAACTTATATGCAGAGTGAAAGAAAGTGAAAATGAAAGTCGCTCAGTCATGTCTGACTCTTTGAGACCCCATGGACTATACGTTCCATGGAATCCTACAGGCCAGAATACTGGAGTGGGTAGCATTTCCCTTCTCCAGGGGATCTTCCCAACCCAGGGATTGAACCCAGGTATCCCACATTGCAGGCGGATTCTTTACCAGCTGATCCACAAGGGAAGCCCAAGGCTATATATTATCACCCTGCTTATTTAACTTATCTGCAGAGTACATCATGCAAAATGCTGGACTGGCTGAAGCTCAAGCTGGAATCAAGATTTCCAGGAGAAATATCAATAACCTCAGATATGCAGATGATACCACCCTAATGGCAGTAAGTGAAGAGGAACCAATAGCCTCTTGATGTAGATGAACGAGGACAGTGAAAAAGCTGCCTTAAAACTCAACATTCAAAACAATGAAGTTCATGGCATCCAGTCCCAGCACTTCATGGCAAATAGATGGGGAAACAATGGAAATAGTGACAGACTTTATTTCCTTGGGCTCCAAAATCACTGCGGATGGTGACTGCAGAAATGAAATTAAAAGACACTTGCTCCTTTAAAGAAAAGTTATGACACATGTAGACAGCATATTAAAAAGCAGAGACATTACTTTTTACCGACAAAGTTACATCTAGTCAAAGCTATGGTTTTTCCAGTAGTCACCTACAGATGTGAGAGTTGGATGATAAAGAGGACTGAGTACCAAAGAAAAGACTGAGTACCAAAGAAATGATACTTTCGAACTGTGGTGTCGGAGAGCAAGGAGATCAAGCCAGCCAATCCTATAGGAAATCTATCCTGAATAATCACTGGAAGGACTGATGCTGAAACTGAAGCTCCAACACTTTGGCCACCTGATGGGAAAAGCCAACTATTGGAAAAGACCCTGATGCTGGAAAAGATTGAGGGCAGGAGGAGAAGGGGACAACAGAGGATGAGTTGGTTGGATGGTATCCCCTAGTCAATGGACATGAGTTTGAGCAAACTCGGGGAGATAGTGAAGACAGGAAAGCCTGGTGCGCTGTAGTCCATGGGATTGCAAAGAGTGGGACCCAGCTGAATGACTGGAGAACAACTTTCTTGTCTGAAAATAGGCAATGTTTCTGCACTCTTTTGTTCCCTTAGAGTCATTAATTGCTGAGACCTGTTCAAGGACAAGTGTTGTGACCACCTTTAGATCACAAAATGGCTTAGACCAAAAATGTCTTCTCATGTCTAGATAGCTTTGCTTTGTCCTCTTTCTCTGGGGACCTTAAGAAATACATGTCACCCCCAAATTTAAAGATGCTTAATAAAGAAAAGAAGTGAATGGCTAATACAACCTGATTTCAAGGTTTATTGTAAAGCTACAACATCAAGACTGGGATATTGGCATAAAGTTAAGCAAATCAGTGGAATTTAAGGATCTAGAAATAGTCTCATAAATATGAAAAGTTGATAGATGACAAAAACACAAAGGCAATGAACTGGAGACAGGATCATTGCTTTCAAGAAGTAGCCTGGAATAATTGGATACTTCTGTGCCAAAAACAAGTCTAATCTTGAATTTGCATTATATAAAATATTAATACAAAGTGAATTATAGACCTAAATATAAAATCTAAAACCATAACACTTTTAAGAAAACAAATCAGTTACACTAGAGGATTTGGACTTTGTTTTTCATTCTGCAACTCCATGTGTTTTTCTGAAGTACCTGGAAGGAGGGAAAATGTACTCATTTTAGCTGCTGCTGCTGCTGCTGCTGCTAAGTCGCTTCAGTTGTATCCGGCTCTGTGCGACCCCATAGATGGCAGCCCACCAGGCTCCCCGTCCCTGGGATTCTCCAGGCAGGAACACTGGAGTGGGTTGCCATTTCCTTCTCCAATGCATGAAAGTGAAAAGTGAAAGTGAAGTCGCTCAGTCGTATCTGACTCCTAGCGACCCCATGGACTGCAGCCTACCAGGCCCCTCCATCCATTTTAGCTAGAGAAGGTAATAAAAAAAAAAGAATCTGAAAACACTGGAGCAAAACTTATTCTAAATTGTAGTCTTGATTAAGACCCTCTGTATTTATATTCAAATATAACCTCTAAGGGGGAACATTCATTTTGATAGTGCCCAAGATAGGACCTTGCAGATAGTTGGCAATTAATGAACACATTTCTTGGATACAGTGAAAAATTCTATAGACAATGTCAAAGAAAAATTATGCTGGACAGAGTTAAACAGGAAAGAAAGGTGCTATTCAAGGCTGTTGCAATAGGGTAGAGAGATTTAACCCAAACCTGGGAAATAGAGGCCAGAGGATTTTTAAGCCCTTTGCTGAGCTGATGGAAAAGTATTGGAGGACTTCAGAGGAGGTTGTTCAGTGTGTTAGGCCATCTGTGTTTGCTAATGGTGCTTATCAAAGATAGACTTCTATCTTCCCACGAAGACTGGGAGTTAGGATCCTTGTCCTTCTTGATGATTAAATTGCAAAAGGATGATTCCCAGGTTCTTGAGAAAGACATTGTAAGAAAGAAAGAGTTGTAAAATGGGCAAAAGACTAGGAGAAAATTTATATCTCAAAGGGACAGATAAATAGTTTATGATGGAAAGCCTTCTAAAGTACTTGCTCTAAGGGAAATCAGGAGTTTATAGTCTAAACAGGGCTTAAACTGGGGGCTCCCCTAGTAGCTCAGCTGGTAAAGAATCTGCCTGCAATGTAGGAGACTCTGGTTTGATTCCTGGGTTGGGAAGATCCACTGGAGAAGGGAAAACCTACCCACTCCAGTATTCTGCCTGGAGAATTCCATGGACCGTATAGTTCATTGGGTCACAAAGAGTCAGACACAACTGAGTGACTTTCACTTACCTTACTTACCATCATGATACAAAGCAATAACTTAATAACTTACAGGAAGAGTCTGTGATGTCTGTTTATATGAAAATACATGCAATTTTATTTGTTTTAAGGAGAAATACTGTAGCATAATACAGTAAATTCTATTTGAGTCTCATTGTCATTTTTGATGATTTGGTTTTGTGATAATGATTCTTTTCTGGACAGCTAAATGGGCTTTTTTTGATCTTTTTAATATATCTAACTTTAATCATTAACACAGTTGGCTTTATTAGAATAGGTTAAAAAAGTTATCAAATATTTTGTGCATTTTTAATGTATAAAATTACAAGTTACATGTTAATTTCAAATTGTCATGCCACATTTTGCTAAATTATCATGTTGAAATTATATATTTGAAAAGATTTAAGTTTTGCTTATTCTTCTAACATAGGGTAGTAAACCATAGTGCCAGTTACTTTTAAGAAAAACATTCAATTTTTTGGAAAATTTTGCATTAATTAGGTGTTGACTAAAAAAAAAGGTGCACAACCTAAAACTTAAGAATTATGTTTTATTTAGCAGAGATACTGAGGACTTAAGCTCAGGAAAGGAGTCTCAGATAGCCCTGAGGGACTATTCTGAAGAGGTGAGGAAGGAGCCAGAATATACAAGAGCTTTGCCAAAAGAACAAATAAATAAAACAGGTAGTCAGAACATGGAAAGATTACTGTTAAAGAAACACCAGGCATCTCAAGTTCATGAATTTAGTAGTTTATGATGCATGAGAGATGCAAGAGTCTAAACTCATTGAAATCATTCCTTTGATTTGCACTTGAACTATCTAGGGCTAGTATCCTCCTTTCTCCAATCTGAATCCCCTTGGATGATGGGGTCTGTTGCAGTGGCCAGTGGCTTGATGGTTGTAACATCTATTGTTTATTGATGTAACAGGCAACATTCTTTGTCCGGCATAGGTAAATTTAAGAATTAAGCTATGTAGTTAATTAGAGACAATGCTAATACATAATTATACCTTTGTTGTATTATATACAACTGTTGTAACTACAGAGGTTTCAAGGATTTTTAAAAGAAAAATGTAGATAGAGAAAAAGCTGATTTTTATTCAAATACTGTACTTATGGTAACAGTGATTTAGAAGGAAGCAGAGACACCCAAGGCAGTCACCTGAATAACTAAGAATTATTCCCAAACTCTGTAAAAGGCTAGAGAATTTTACTGAAAAGGTTGGTGATGGGATAAATATTTATCACTTTCTGAGTTCAATTTCTGCAAGAGTTCATGGGTTCAGTTTGGAATTCTCTTCCACAAGGAAAAAGAAGCTGCTCTGATGAATTTGTCAGGGGAGTGTATGCTCCTTGGTTTTTGTCTCATCACAACAAAGATTTGGAGTGATGGACATTAAAGCCCCCTCGGCATGTCGCAGCTCTCGGGTCTTGGACAGACTGTGTTATAGCGCACCGTGTTATAGCTCTTAGACAAATCAGTGTTACAGCTCAGAGTTACAGCTCTATTTTATTTAGAAGATAGCAGGAAAATCTGTCTTTGAGGCGTGAGGGCACATCTATCCAAAGACGTGAAGAGAAGAGCACCCCAGAGCAAGAGCGTGAGCACGAGCAAGCAAGAGAGCCCTTTGGCTCCTCTTTTTATATGTTTTTTCCTTCCCCCTGGACCTGCCCTATGCAAATTGGGTTTAGTCAGGAGTCCTCACTCCAGTCCTTGGACCTTCCTTTGACCTTCCTTTGTTCTATTTTTGTGGGCTTTTCTCTTTCTTATCTTTTAGCCTTCACTATTTTGGACTCCTTTTCCCTATTCTAACTACCTAACAAACTGAAGGATGAGGACGTAATACAATTATTACTGCTTTCATATTTACTTTGCTAAAAATTGAAAATAGAATCTGTGTGTAGCAGGATCCAGGGACAATTTTAGCCTTGCCACTGCCAATGCTCAGAGACAGCAGAATCCCTCTCCATCCACTATGACCCACCTCTGGCTCAAACTTCCAGTCACTGTTGAAAATATACTGGTGCAAAAGTCAAACTGGGCAAGCAAGCTGAGTGATACGTTGACATGGCGGCCTTCATGAAGTCTGAACAAGAAGCTGAATTAATCTCTCAGTTGCTTATGAAAATGTTGCAGGAGCCCATAGATCATCTTGGAGGGTTGTCTCAAGTGCTGAGAAAATGAGGGAAGGTTCCAATGGCTTGAGAAAACAGAGAGAAAGGCGACAGTGAGCTCTGAGATATCTGCAAGTGATTTACTGTCTCCTTTGAATAACAACAACAACAACAACAAAACCTTCATCCCTAGTGTTTCACAAGCCCAGACAAAGTCATTTACTTGAAAATGAAAGGAGACTACTACTGTTACTTGGTTCAGGTTACTGCTGGTGACAACAAGAAAGGATTATGGATCAGTCACAGCAAGCCTACCAAGAAGCTTTTCAAGTCAGAAAAAGAAAATGCAACCAAAAACATCCTATTGTATTGGGTCTGGGCTGTAAATTCTCTGTGTGCTATTGTGCAATTCTGAACTTCCTGGAGAAAGCCTGCTCTCTTGCAAAGAGAGCTATTTTCCCCTACAGCTTTATTGAAATATAATTGACATATTACACTCTATGTTAAGGTGTACAACATGAAATTTTGAAAAATGCATATGCTACAAAATGATTACCACAATAAGCTGAGCAAACATTTATCACCTCACATAGTTACACTTTTTTTCCTTGTGATGAGAACTTTTAAGATTTCCTCTCTTACAGCTTTTAAATACACAATACAATATTAACTATAGTCATCATGTTGTAGATTAGACAACATGTTAGAAAATAAATATATGTTATTTATCTTATAACTGGAGGTTTGTGCCAATTAACTATCTTTACTCAATTACCCTCCCCCTAGCAACCACAAGTCTGACTCTGTTTATATGAATTTATTTTAATTTCACGTGTAAGTGAGATATATGTATATAAAGATATATATATATAAAGATATATATGTATATAAAGATATATATATATATTTTTTTTTTCTTTCTCAATCTGACTTATTTAACTAGCACAATGCCCTCGAGTTCCATCCATATTGTTGCAAATGGTATAATTTCTCTCTTTTTAATGGCTGAATACTATTCTATTATATATGTATACCTTATTTTCTTTATATATTAATCTGTCAATAGATTGTCAGCTTTTGATGATGCCATTGCTGAACTTCATACATTTAAGAATCACACAGGTAGCATGGTAACATGCTAGGCATGATAGGCATGCCTAACATGAGAAGCATGAGAGGTAACTTGACATTGTGAACACTGGATGCCCAAGTGTTGAAACAGGAGAAGGAGGGGCAAATTACCCAGCCTCCCAACTCTCATCTATCGCATTTTGAAATTTACACATTTGTTATCCATACTGCCCCACAAATAGATTTTTTTGGACAAGTGTATATTAATTTTATTTCAATTTCTATTTTTTCCCATAAAGTTTTTTGTTTAATGTTAGGGGAATATAATCAGTTAATATTTAGAAATTTACCTTTTCTTTCTTTCTCTTTCTTATTTTGAAATTTTACATTCAGACCTGATTTAGTTTTCCATTTATTCAGCTATTTTAACAAGATATTTTATCTTGCTTTAATAAGGTTTTGTTATTTCTTCAGATAGGTTTTGAACCTTTATCACATTTTCCTAAGTATTTTATCATTTGGCTATTATCAATTAGATTTTTAAAATTGAGATATAATTGACATCAAACATTAGTTTTAAGGTGTACAACATAGCAATTTGATATGTGTATATATTGTAAAACATTTACCACAATAAATCTAGTAGATATCCCTCACCATATATAGTTAATTTTTTTTTTCTTGGGTTGAGAACTTGTACTGTTGTAGTAATTTTCAAGTATACAATACAGGCATATCTTGGAGTTTTCATCAGCTCAGTTCCAGACCACAACAACAAAGTGAAATTACAATATAGTGATGTGAACAACTGACTCCTTGGAAAAGACCCTAATGCTGGGAAAGATTGAAGGCAGGAGGAGAAGGGGATGACAGAGGATGAGGTGATTGGATGGAATCACCAACTCAGTGGATGACTGGATGGACATGGGTTTGAGCAAGCTCTGGGAGGTGGTGATGGACAGGGAAGCCTGACATGCTACAGTCCATGGGGTCACAAAGAGTTAGACATGACTGAGCAACTTAACTGACAATATTGTGTCACACAAATTTTTTGGTTTCCCAGAGTATATAAAAGTTATGTTTATACTATACTTCAGTTCAGTTCAGTTGCTCAGTCATGTCCGAATCTTTGCGACCCCATGAATTGCAGCACACCAGGCCTCCCTGTCCATCACCAACTCCTGGAGTTCACTCAGACTCACGTCCATCAAGTCAGTGATGCCATCCAGCCATCTCATCCTCTGTCGTCCCCTTCTCCTCCTGCCCCCAATCCCTCCCAGCATCAGAGTCTTTTCCGATGAGTCAACTCTTCGCATGAGGTGGCCAAAGTACTGGAGTTTCAGCTTTAGCATCATTCCTTCCAAAGAAATCCCAGGACTGATCTCCTCCAGAATGGACTGGTTGGATCTCCTTGCAGTCCAAGGGACTCTCAAGAGTCTTCTCCAACACCACAGTTCAAAAGCATCAATTCTTCGGTGCTCAGCCTTCTTCACAGTCCAACTCTCACATCCATACATGACCACAGGAAAAACCATAGCCTTGACTAGACGAACCTTTGTTGGCAGAGTAATGTCTCTGCTTTTGAATATGCTATCTAGGTTGGTCATAACTTTCCTTCCAAGGAGTAAGCGTCTTTTAATTTCATGGCTGCAGTCACCATCTGCAGTGATTTTGGAGCCCAGAAAAATAAAGTCTGACACTGTTTCCACTGTTTCCCTATCTATTTCCCATGAAGTAATGGGACCAGATGCCATGATCTTCATTTTCTGAATGTTGAGCTTTAAGCCAACTTTTTCACCCTCCTCTTTCACTTTCATCAAGAGGCTTTTGAGTTCCTCTTCACTTTCTGCCATAAGGGTGGTGTCATCTGCATATCTGAGGTTATTGATATTTCTCCTGGCAATCTTGATTCCAGCTTGTGTTTCTTCCAGCCAGATTACTATGCTTAGTAGAGTCTATTAAGTATGCAACAGCATTATGTGTAAAAAATAATGTATATACCTTAATTAAAACATACTTTATTGCTAAAAATGCTAACCATCATCTGAGAATGAAGGGTTGCAACAAACCTTCATTCTTGTAAAAAAATGTAACATCACTAGATGGTCAATACTGAAATCAGATTGATTATTCTTTGCAGCCAAAGATGGAGAAACTCTATACAGCAAAAACAAGACCAGGAGCTGACTGTGGCTCAGATCATGACCTCTTTATTGCAATATTCAGGCTTAAATTGAAGAAGGTAAGGAAAAACACCAGACCATTCAGGTATGACCTAAATCAAATCCCTTACGATTATACAGTGGAAGGGAAAAATAGATTCAAGGGATTAGATCAGATAGACAGAGTGCTTGAAGAACTATGGATGGAGGTTTGTGACATTGTACAGGAGGCAGGAATCAAGACCATTCTCAAGAAAAAGAAATGCAAAAAGGCAAATGGTTGTCGAAGGAGGAGGCCTTACAATAGCTGAGAAAGGCCAGGGGAAAAGAAGGACATATCCATCTGAATGCAGAGTTCCAAAGAATAGCAAGGAGCGAAAAGAAAGCCTTCCTCAGTGATCAATGCAAAGAAATAGAGGAAAACAATAGAATGGGAATGAGTAGAGATCTCTTCAAGAAAATTAGGGATACCAAGGGAACATTTCATGCAAAATTGGGCACAATAAAGGACAGAAATGGTATGGACCTAACAGATGCAGAATATATTAAGAAGAGGTGACAAGAATACACAGAACTATACAAACAAGATAACGACCCAGATAATCACGATGGTGATCATCCACCTAGAGCCAGACATCCTGGAATGCAAAGTCAAGTGGGCCCTAGGAAGGCTGAACTGACTGAACTGAACTGAACTGAACTGATTTTCCCCTAAACTCCCCTCCTACCCAAGCTGCCACATAACATTGGGCAGAATTTCCTATGCTATATAGTATGTCCTTGTTGGTAATCCATTTTAAATATAGTGTTACCAAAAAAAACAAAAAACAAAAAACAAACCAAAATCCAAGCAACAATAAAACAGAAAAAATGTAATATTTGTCAAGTACAATAAATTCAAGTGCTGTAAAACAAGGTATGCCTATACCATATTATTAACTATGGTTTCCATGCTGTGTGTTATATCCCATGAATTATTTATTTTATAACTGGATTTGTATCTTTTGATGCCCTTCATCCATTTCACCCATTCCCCCAACCCCTGCCTTTGGAAACCACCAACCTGTTCTCTGTATCCACACATTCATTTTTTTCCCTTATTCTTGCTGCTTTTTAGCATCTACATATAAGTGACATTGTACAGAATGTCTTTCTCTGTCTGATTTAGTTCACTTAGCATAATGTTCTCAAGTTCTGTCCATGTTGTTGCAAGGTTTTCTTTTTTTTTATAGCTAAGTAATATTCCATTGTATATATACATATTTCCATATTTTCTTCATTCATTTATCCACTGATGGACACTTAGTTTCCTTCCATGTTTTGACTATTATAAATAATGTTGCAGTGAGCCTGGGAGTGCAGATAACTTTTCAAGTTAGTGCTTTGCTCCCTTTGGATAAATATCTGAAAGTGGAATTTCTAGATCATATGTTAGGTATATTTCTAATTTTTTGAGAAATCTCCATGCTGTTTTCCATAGTAGTTACACCAATTTACATTCCCACTAACAGATCACATGGGTTCCCTTTTCTCTATATCCTCGTGAACACTTGTTATTTCTTATCTTTTTGATAATAAGCATTTTAACATTTTATAAGGTGAGGTGATAATTTAATTTTTTCAATTTTTATTTTTAAAAAATTTTATTTATTTATTTTAATTGGAGGCTAATTACTCTACAATATTGTGGTGGTTTTTGCCATGCATTCACTTTTCCCTAATAATTATGATGTCAAGGACAATTTCATGGATCTGTTGGCCATCTGTATGCCTTCTTTGGAAACATGTCTGTTCAGATCCTCTGCCCATTTCTTAATCAGATTATTTGTCTTTTTTTTTTTTTTTTTTTTTTGCTATTGAGCTATATGAGTTCTTTATATATTTTGGATATTAACCCTTTATCAGATATATGATTCTCAAATATTTTTTCCCATTCGAATGGTTGCTTTTTTACTTTGTTGATAGTTTCCTTTGCGGTGATGTAGTACCACTTGTTTATTCCTGAGTTTGGTATTAAATCCAAAAAATCATCACCAAGACCAGTGTCAAGGAACTTTTCGTCTATTTTCTTCTAGAAGTAATATGGTTCCAAGTCTCATATTCAAGTCTTTAATCCATTTTGAGTTGATTCTTGTATATTTGCCCAAGATTTGGGTTCAGTTTCATTCTCTTGCATGTGGCTGTCCAGTTTTCCAACATGATTTATTGAAGAGATTGTCTTTTCTCATTGTCTAGTTTGGCTCCTTTGGCATAAATTAATTGACTGTTTATGTATGGGTTTATTTCTGGGCTTTCTATTCTGTTTCATGGATCTATGTGTCTCTTTTTATGCTGGTACCATCCTGTTTTGAGTAATATAGCTTTGTCACATAGTTTGAAATCACTAAACTTGATGCCTTTAGCTTTACTCTTTCTCAAGATTGCTTTGACTATTCAGGGTCTTTTGTGGTTCCAAACAAATTTTCAGATTGTTCTATTTATGTGAAAAATGCCATTGGAATTTTGATAGAGATTGCACGGAATCTGTAAATTGCTTTTGTGTAGCATGGGCATTTTAACAGTATTAATTCCTCTAGTCCATGAGCATTACATAGCTTTCCATTTCTTTGTGTTGACTTCAATTTCTCTCATCAATGTCTTACAATTTTGAGTACAAGTCTCACATTCTTGGTTAAATTTACTTCTAGATGTTTTATTCTTTGTGATCCAACTGTAAATGGGATTGTTCTCTTAATTTATTCTTCTGATAGTTTGCTATTAGTGTAAAGAAATGTAACTGATCTTGATATAGATTTTGCATCTTGCAACTTTACTAAATTTGTTTTTGTAATTAGTTCTAAGCATTTATGTGGCATCTTTAGGGTTTTCTATATATAGTTATCATGTCAACTGCAAATAGTTACAGTTTTATTTCTTCCTTTCTAATTTGGATACATCTTACTTATTTTTCTTGTCTAATTTATGTCTAAGGTTTCATGTGCTATGTTGAATAAGAATGGTGAAAGTGGGCATCCTTGTCTTATTCCTGACCTTAGAGGAAAAGCTTTTAGCTTTCTACCATTGAGTATAATGTTAGTTGTGGGCTTGTTGTGTATGACTTATTATGTTGAGGTGGTGGTGGTTGTTCAGTCACTCAGTTGTATCCAACCCTTTGCAACCCCATGGACTGCAGCATGCCAGACTTCCCTGTCTTTCACTATGTCCTGGAGTTTACTCACACTCATGTCCATTGAGTTGGTGATGCCATCCAACCATCTCATCCTCTGTCACCCCTTCAGCTCTTGACTTCAATCTTTCCCAGCATCAGGGTCCTTTTTTCCCCCACCCTAAAGACGCCACATAAATGCTTAGAACTAATTACAAAAACAAATTTAGTAAAGTTGCAAGATGCAAAATCAATATCAAGATCAGTTACATTTCTTTACATTAATAGCAAAATATCAGAAGAATAAATTAAGAGAACAATTCCATTTATAGTTGCATCACAAAGAATAAAACACCTAGAAGTAAATTTAACCAAGGATCAGCTCTTTGTATCAGGTGGCCAAAGTATTGGAGCTTTAGCATCAGTCTTTCCAATTAATATTCAGAGTTGATTTCCTTTAGGATTGACTAGTTTGATCTCCTTGCTGTCCAAGGGACTCTTCAAGAGTCTTCTCCAGCACCATAATTTTAAAGCATTGATTCTTCGGCGCTCAGCCTTTTTTATGGTCCAACTCTCACATCCATACATGACTACTGGGAAAACCATAGTTTTAACTAGATGGACCTTTGTTGGCAAAGTAATGTCTCTGCTTTTTAATATGCTGTCTAGGTTTGTCATAGCTTTTCTTCCAAGGAGCAAGCATCTTTTAATTTCATGGCTGAAGTCACCGTCTGCAGTGATTTTTGGAGCCCAAGAAAATAAAGTCTGTCACTGTTTTCATTGTTTCTCCATCTATTTGCCATGAAGTGATGGGACTGGATGCCATGATCTTCATTTTTTGTATGTTGGGTTTTAAGCCAGCTTCTTCACTCTCCACTTTCACCTTCATCAAGAGACTCTTTTATTCCTCTTCACTTTCTGCCATTAGAGTGGTATCATCTGCATATCTGAGGTTATTGATATTTCTCCTGGCATTCATGTGTTGAAGTATGTTCCCCCTATAACTAATTTGTTGAGAGTTATCTTCATCTTGAGGTGACCAATATGGAGATGTGGAAATGTTATACATAGTACCTTTTCTATATTGTGGCTTTGCAAGGACTTGTGTTAAAACTGCATCTATATCTAAGCAGAGAAAACTACCTGCATATTGATTTTTCCTGGTGTGGGATAGGAGAAGAAATTGGTTCCTATTGTAGATATAGTTGTTGTGGGTACTTAAGAATTAGAGAAATTACAAGACTATAGTAAAAATGGATCTCCATGGATATTATTGCGAAACCAGGTTTGTTTTGCCTGATGCACAGTAAGCCAAAATGCTGAGACACTGAAGTTTAGGGCAGAAAGAGAGTTAATTGGCAAGATATCCCAGTGAGGAGATGGGAGAAAAGGTCTCAAGTCAGCCTCCCCTAAGGCAAGGGGCTTGTAGTATTTGTGGTATAAAGAATGAAGAAGCAGGGTGGTCCGAGGCATGGAGAGCATGGGAAAACGTGGTTGAAAAAAAGTGGAGTAATCATTGTTCTGCTCAGGCATAACTCAGCTATAGGTCTCTGCACATTCAAAAGATCGCTGAGTGGACACTCCTGCATGTCCAGTTGGATGGTCAGTGGTCCTATCCAGTCTTCATCAGCTCAACTAGAACTTGACACAGCTGACTCTCAGCTCAACTTGTGCTTGGATTTGGAGGTGACTCCAAATTCCTGGAAGATAACTTGAGTAAACGTCTTATTGTTTGGGCTATGTGCTGCTTGGAGGACATGTAAGTCTTAAAATCACCTTAATTAGTAAATACAAATGAACCGGATTTAACCAAAGCTTTGCACATTTTGAACTGTGTGTACCATGGAGCACACACTCTCAGTGTACATACTTTTGACACCAGTTGTGGAAATGTTCCTTTAGACTAAGTTGTGATCCAGTTTTATCTACAGAAGGGCAGAAATCATTTGCATTTCATTGTTTAAAAGTTACCTGTTGTTTGCTTTCATTAGTTTTGTAACACTTTTTTTTTTGCATTTAAATATTTTAAGCAGCCTAAGCACAATTGTACAAGTAAAGGTGCCTTACAATGAATTGCTTGATATCCAAATGAATATCAAACAGAAAATTAAAGCAAATGCTTCAGAAAAACGAAAAAAAAAAAATCCTTTTTACTTTTCTGTTTCTTTGAAACTTATCTAACACGCATGTTCTATAAAAGCATGCATGTTCTATAAAAGTGGAATAACTTGAAATGGTGCCTAGTTTGTTTTAAATAAGGTGCTTAATATCTAAGGTATTTAATTAAAGTATTTAATATCTTATGAAATCTTTATGAACAATCCAAGCACAATTATTAAGAATGTGTATATTAAATTGGTATAGGTGGAATGAAAGAAACCCTAGGAACATGAACTCTCAAATTGTTTTGTTTTTTTTTTTTTTTTACTTTTTCCTAAGTTTAATTTTAATATTAAGGAAGTACATTTATGCTTTTTGGTGTCAGCAGTTAGCTTAGAAAATACTTTCATCAAATTTTTTCTCATGAAAATGCTTTCATCAAGTTTTTCTCATGCTTTCAGGAAATGCTTTTGAAATGAGACTGATTTTAAGATATACTTTTCACCACTCTTTGCTTTGTTGTATTTATTGATTTACAATGCTTTGAAATTTTAGTTATTCTAACAAAATAACTTTAGTACAGCTCATATAGAATCCAAAAATTGTCTTATTCATTGGTAAGGAAATAAATATGTGAGTATCCTAGAATATCTTTAAGAAATAAATACTAGACAATAAAGCCAGTAGAATTTTTAGATCTTTATAGGATACACGGGTCTTTTTTGCTGAAGCCAGGACGTTGGTAGTAATTGCAGCAGTCAGAGAAGACCAAGAGTCTAGTAGGTCAGTGATCTCATTGGGGTCACAGAGTGTTCTAATCTGGTGTCAGGGCAGAATATGAAGAATCCTGTCCTAAGCATATGGATTTGGAACCAGGCTATGTTGCAAAGAATGACTAATTAGGGGCTATATGGATGAAAATTTTCTGAACCATGTTTTAAATGTTTAGTTTTTTAATTGTACTTTGCTTTATTATGCTTCACATATACTTATTTTTTACAAATTGAAAGTTAGTGGCAGTCCTGAGTTGTCAGATATGTTTAGCATCTTTTAGCCATATAGTATTTTTAAATTAAGGTCTGTGTACTGCTATTTAGACAAATTACTATAGCACACTTAATAGACTACAGTATAGTGTAGACATAACTTTTTTATGCACTGGGAAATCAAAAAATTTGTGTGACTTGCTTTATTGCAATATCTGCTTTATTGTGGCAGTCTGGAACTGAATATGCAATGTATCTGAGGTATGCCTGTATTTATTGAGTGATTAACAGCCTTCAGATCAGATCAGATCAGATCAGTTGCTCAGTCGTGTCTGACTCTTTGCGACTGCATGAATCGCAGCACGCCAGGCCTTCCTGTCCATCACCAACTCCTGGAGTTCACTGAGACTCAAGTCCATCGAGTCAGTGATGCCAACCAGCCATCTCATCCTCTGTCGTCCCCTTCTCCTCTTGCCCCCAATCCCTCCCAGCATCAGAGTCTTTTTCAATGAGTCAACTCTTTGCATGAGGTGGCCAAAGTACTGGAGTTTCAGCTTTAGCATCATTCCTTCCAAAGAAATCCCAGGGCTCATCTCCTTCAGAATGGACTGGTTGGATCTCCTTGCAGTCCAAGGGACTGTCAAAAGTCTTCTCCAACACCACAGTTCAAAAGCATCAATTCTTCGGCACTCAGCCTTCTTCACAGTCCAACTCTCACATCCATACATGACCACAGGAAAAACCATAGCCTTGACTAGACGAACCTTTGTTGGCAGAGTAATGTCTCTGCTTTTGAATATGCTGTCTAGGTTGGTCATAACTTTCCTTCCAAGGAGTAAGCGTCTTTTGATTTCATGGCTGCAGTCACCATCTGCAGTGATTTTGGAGCCCAGAAAAATAAAGTCTGACACTGTTTCCACTGTTTCCCCATCTATTTCCCATGAAGTGGTGGGACCGGATGCCATGATCTTCGTTTTCTGAATGTTGAGCTTTAAGCCAACTTTTTCACTCTCCACTTTCACTTTCATCAAGAGGCTTTTGAGTTCCTCTTCACTTTCTGCCATAAGGGTGGTGTCATCTGCATATCTGAGGTTATTGATATTTCTCCCGGCAATCTTGATTCCAGCTTGTGTTTCTTCCAGTCCAGCATTTCTCATGATGTACTCTGCATATAAGTTAAATAAGCAGGGTGACAATATACAGCCTTGACATACTCCTTTTCCTATTTGGAACCAGTCTATTGTTCCATGTCCAGTTATAACTGTTGCTTCCTGACCTGCATACAAATTTCTCAAGAGGCAGATCAGGTGGTCTGGTATTCCCATCTCTTTCAGAATTTTCCACAGTTTATTGTGACCCACACAGTCAAAGGCTTTGGCATAGTCAATAAAGCAGACATAGATGTTTTTCTGGAACTCTCTTGTTTTTTCCATGATCCAGCGGATGTTGGCAATTTGGTCTCTGGTTCCTCTGCCTTTTCTAAAACCAACTTGAACATCAGGAAGTTCACGGTTCACATATTGCTGAAGCCTGGCTTGGAGAATTTTGAGCATGACTTTACTAGCGTGTGAGATGAGTGCAATTGTGCGGTAGTTTGAGCATTCTTTGGCATTGCCTTTCTTTGGGATTGGAATGAAAACTGACCTTTTCCAGTCCTGTGGCCACTGCTGAGTTTTCCAAATTTGCTGGCATATTGAGTGCAGCACTTTCACAGCATGATCTTTCAGGATTTGGAATAGCTCAACTGGAATTCTATCTCCTCCACTAGCTTTGTTCATAGTGATGCTTTCTAAGGCCCACTTGACTTCACATTCCAGAAGGTCTGGCTCTAGATCAGTAATCATGATTATTAGGGTCGTGAAATTCTTTTTTGTACAGTTCTTTTGTGTATTCTTGCCATCTCTTCTTAATATTTTCTGCTTCTCTTAGGTCCATACCATTTCTGTCCTTTATCGAGCCCATCTTTGCATGAAATGTTCCTTTGGTATCTCTGATTTTCTTGAAGAGATCCCTAGTCTTTCCCATTGTGGTGTTTTCCTCTATTTCTTTGCATTGATCGCTGAAGAAGGCTTTCTTATCTCTTCTCTGCTATTCTTTGGAACTCTGCATTCAGATGCTTATATCTTTCCTTTGCTCCTTTGCTTTTCGCTTCTCTTCTTTTCACAGCTATTTGTAAGGCCTCCCCAGACAGCCATTTTGCTTTTTTGCATTAACAGCCTTAGCTTTTTATATTATGAAATGTTGGGGGGAAATCTCTGACATGCCTTTGAAGTTTTGATCTATGAAAATTCATACCTTGCATTATATTTTAATTGGTAGATGAGATATAAATAAATATCAGAGAGTTTTAATAAATTAAAGGACAGCTTTTACTACAGATTAATATTGCACTTTGTAGTAGAAATAATTTTATAATAAAATATGTTTATATTTGTTAGAGATTGAATATGTGAATGAAATATGGCCAGGCTATAAATAAAACATAGAACTTTGATCCACATCCTCCTAGGCAACCAGGAAAGGAAGCCAAATGGAACCCTCTATAGCAATCAGCCCCAAAAGACAAACCTTGATCAATAACTGCCACTTCTCTGATTTTAGCCCTGCTTCTAACTTCAGATCAACCAGAGAAAACCAAACACGCTTTGCAAACCAATCACATATGCTGCTCTTCTAAGCTGACCTGTCTCCAGATTGGTCATGCTGACAACTTCTGATCAGGGTATAGCAGAAGGCTTCTCTTTTTTCCACTTTAAAGTTTTTATCCTTCCTTGACTGCCTTGAAATCTCTGCCAATGCAAGTGATGTTGGTAGACTAATTCTGAATAAAAGGCTTTTGCTTGTTCACATATAGGTGGTCTTCATTTATTTACACATCTGGAAATGTATGGAATATTGAGAGTTATAAAGTTCAAACTGTATCATCTGAGATTTTAATAACAATTAAATAACATAATAACATAATAATTTTAATAACAATTTCAAGGTATAAATGATTTCAACTTAAATAATCTCATGATGGTAAAAATTTGGTGACTCTCAACTAGAAATTGAGAAGCAGTCAATTCTAATTTATATACTAGCTTTTGAACAATTGCTTGATTTTGAAATATAGATTTTCACATTCACACTTTTAAAAGTAACTGAGATCATCTGAAAGTTATCTTAATATATAATTTATAGTGGTCCTTGGAGTCATTAACCCGGGATCATACCTGGTGATTTAAAGTTTTATGCAGAAAAGAATTTTGACTTTCAGTTAGTTGGTAAGGAATATCCAATATTTAGATAAGAAATTCAATTATCTTTTCATAGAAGCCAAGATGATTAGAGTTCAGAGAGCCAGAGGCACTATGCTGTTTCATTTTAATGTATAGCTGAACCAATTCTGTTTTTAAGTATGTATTTTATTTCAAGAAATTGGATCTGCCTTGAGAGCCATAAACTCATACAACTGCATTCATATTTATTGTTTTAAAAATAATTATTGTGCTAACTAATACATTAAATTTGTTCTGTTAAATAATAGAGGCCCTTAACTTTGTAAAAATCTCCCTGGAGTTTTCTCCTGTACCATTATTATGTGCCAATACAAATTACTGATAGAATAGCCAAAAACGTAAGAACTTTTCTCGGGGCTTTTAAAGAAGAAAGAAAAATGAAAAAACACCTGGTAATGTGTATTTAGTCAGGAAATCTGAGGATTCACTAGTGGTTTTTAACTTTTTCAAGCCTTCATAACAGTAATAAACACAAACATATATAGTGCTTGTTATGTGTTAATTATTGTTCTAAGCATACTATAGATATGAACTCATTAATCCTTATACCAATTCTAGGAGGTTGTGTAATAATTCTTTAATACTTCCTTTAAATTCATAATTTTATGACATAATCAGTGGCTTTTATATTTTAGATTTGAGTATAATTTAAAATTAAAGAATGGGAAAGAGTCATAAAGTATTTTTACCAAGTAAAGTTATAAGAAGCTACCTACCATCATCAGCACATCTACTATATACTGTCATCAACTTTTCTTTGAAAAAAGATAGTTTAACATCAAAACAGTGAGCCTAAACTCGGAGTAAAGAGAAATCTTACTGAAAAAAATTGCCTTATGAAATACTCATTTTATTCCTTATTTTTGTCAGATATTTACATGGGTTAGTAAAAGCTCAACATTCAGAAAACTACGATCATGGCATCTAGTTCCATCACTTCATGGCAAATAGATGGGGAAACAGTGGAAACAGTGGGCTTATTTTTCTGGGCTCCAAAATCACTGCAGATGTTGATTGCAGCCACGAAATTAAAAGATGCTTACACTCCTTGGAAGGAAAGTTATGACCAACCTAGACAGCATATTAAAAAGCAGAGGCATTACTTTGCCAACAAAGGTCTGTCTAGTCAAGGCTATGGTTTTTCCAGTGGTCATGTATGGATGTGAGAGTTGGACTATAAAGAAAGCTGAGCACTTAAGAATTGATGCTTTTGAACTGTGGTGTTGGAGAAGACTCTTGAGAGCCCCTTGGACTGCAAGGAGATCCAACCAGTCCATCCTAAAGGAGATTAGCCCTGGGTGTGCATTGGAAGGACTGATGTTGAAGCTGAAATTCCAATACTTTGGCTATCTGATGTGAAGAGCTGACTCATTAGAAAAGACCCTGATGCTGGGAAACATTGAGGGCAAGAGGAGAAGGGGACGACAGAGGATGAGATGGTTGGATGGCATCACCGACTCAATGGACATGGGTTTGAGTGAACTCTGGGAGTTGGTGATGGACAGGGAGGCCTGGTGTGCTGCAGTTCATGGGGTCGCAAAGAGTCGGACATGACTAAGCAACTGAACTGAACTGAACTGAACTGAAGACCAATCTGTGGTTTTACTTGAGGAAGAAATTAGAAATTTTAATGGGTCTGACTAGTTGAAGCCCAAAACAATCAATTCTTTGTGAATGACATTAACAACAGTCAAATTTCCCAAGTTTTCTGTGGATAAATTATAAATTAATTAGTTCATTGAGTTCTTCTTAACTGTTTTTTTCAGTCTAATGACTGAACGCAGTGTGAACAGTAATAGAGACAGAAGCCACACAAAAAATTGAATGCTCACGCGTGCTCATTTTTCTGTAAAATTGTGACATAAAAGTGTTTTGCATATTGAGCAGTTTATTTTCCTCATGCCTGCCATTACGTTAGATGGTTTCTTAGATCTGTGAGTTAGCACTTGACACTTGAGTTGGACACTTCTCCAGTGTCCTCTGCTTTGACTTTAATGTCACTGTATCCTTGGGAATAGTAAGCATCACATTTGAAGCTCCAGGGATTTGGTAACTGTAGAGTCTTCAAAGCATAACTCAGTGTTCCACACCCCCCCCCCCCACCCACCCAAGGATATAGCTTTCAAGTTACAGCAACAGTTACTCAAAATTATTTGAAACAATATTGTGAGTGTGACAATGGAAATACCAATTAGGACAAGTTGATTTGGCTGGTGATTCTTACATAGAATTCATAGAGAAAAGCATCCTAGTAAAAATAGTTTTATACTCTATAGTAATGTGTTTGCTCTTACACATTTCATTTTATTAGGAAAAGTAGTTTAAAATAATTTGTAATGATACATACTGTAGTGGGTTGAGTTGTGTCCTCCCGTACCGCAACAAAAAAAGATATGCCCTAACTATAATGCCCAATACCTGTGATTGTGAATTTTTTGTAAAAAGGGTCTTCACAGATGTAATTGAGTTAAGGGTCCCAAGAGCATTGTGAATGATCCAGGTGGAGACTAAATCCAGTGAGACACATCTTTATTAGAGACACAGGGGATAAAGCCATATGAAAATGATGGCAGAGATTGGAGTGATGTGTCCACAAACCAAGAAATGCCAAGGATTCCTGTAGCAACCAGAAGCTTGGAGAAAATCTCTTGGACAAATTCTCCCCTAGAATATCAATAGTCAGTCAATCTTGCCAGCAGTAATTTTGGACTTCTGGCCTCTAGAACTGTGAGAGGACATTTTATTCTTTTAAGCCATCAAGTTGTGGTAATAAGTTGCAGCAGCTTTAATAAACCAACATGTATACTTATGCATAGACTAAAATGTCACAAAATTGAAAAACTAAAATAGGAAAGTGGTTACAACATTTTAACTCAACAAGAGCTAGAGGATTAATTCTAAATTATGGGTCTTCTGAACTTTTATCTCATATCTATATTAACAAACTGAAATATAACTAATTGAATTTGCAACAACTCAATTTCATGTTACATTCCAAAATCATTGAATATAGAATACTATAAATGAATACAGTGAAATAAAAATTTATAAGTAGAAACTTATTAAAAATGAAAATTAATTTGGAATCCAACCATTTAATATATTTAGGGGAAATGCTTCCTGAAACATAAATATATAGGGAGAATGTCAGTTGGGAAACCCTTAAATGATTAAGTGGAATATTAAGGGTATTAACCAAATGGTATCAATTGCTATGACATTAAATAACTAATAGCAGAACAACAGTCTTTATGTAAAAAGTCTTTCTAGTTTTTATTCAATTATTATTTGTATAATTAGTAAACAGTTTCATCATCTATGCTATAGTTATTTAAAATCAAGCCAAAAAGAATTCAATCATATTTTGGGGAGATGTTTTTATGCCTTTAAGTTAGGCCAACTCATAGAAAAGTGTTCCAAATTTATCTATTTAAATTTACCAAATACCTCTTTAAGAGAACAAATAGCTGACATAATTTAGGTCATAATCCTCTTAAAACATATTTTAGAATTTTAGCATAAAGTGTTAAAAAAAAAAAAACCTCTATCTAAATTATGTAGACTCTGGATGGTTACTGTCATTGCCAAGTATTATCGAAATAAATGTATGTATATAAATGTGAGAATTTTAAATTCTTCATAAACTTCACAGAAGAGAGAGTTCTGACTAAATAAACAAAATATGGCATTAAGCCAATGGAATGAAGAGAATTGAAATCTTACTTTGGATTAATGTGTAATTAGTCACTGTTGACTAATTAATTCAACCCTTTTATTTCTATTCTAAGCTTTTCTTATTTAATACTAGAATATATAACAAATGAATATATTTTGAAAGACATTATGTCAAAGTAAAGGTTATCTCCTGATGAGATTTTTAATTAACTAGAGAATACTTCAGTAGAAGTTTAATGTGAAAAAAAGTTACTGTAAATATGTTTGGTAATGCTATTCTTTGTTCCGATGTGCTACTGAGTAAAATAAGTTTGTAAGATGATATGAAAATAAGTTTAAATAACTGATGTTTTCTTTATCACCTTGTGAAAATTTTTAAGTTATACTTCTTTTTGTGGGAGATGAAAGTAGGTATTTAAAAAGGGTATATTAAAGAGATATGTTTTAACGGTTTATCAGTTTTATTTTTCTTAAAACATTTTATTTTATAATGGGGTACAGCCGATTAACAATGTTGTGACAGTTTCAGATGAACACTGAAGGGACTCAGCCATACGTATATTGATACATATATCCATTTTCTCCCAAACTCCTCTCCCATCCAGCCTGCCTTATAACATTCAGCAGAGTTCCATGTGCTATCCAGTAGATCTTTGTTCATTATAATGGTTCATCAGTTTTAGGTTTGATTCTTTGTCCTACATGCTACAATACTGAATAAACTAATCAGTGCATGCAATATGCATACATGCTCAGTTGCTTCCAACTCTTCGTAACCCCATGGACTGCAGTCAGCCAGGCTCTTCTGTCTATGGAATTTTCCAGGCAGGAATACTGGAGTGGATTGCCATTTCCTACTCCAGGGTGCTGCTGCTGCTGCTGCTGAGTCGCTTCAGTCGTGTCCGACTCTGTGCGACCCACCAGGCTCTGCCGTCCCTGGGATTGTAATCACAAGTAAATAAAGCAGATTAGGTACTCAATAAATGCTATTTATTATTACTTATTTTTAAAAATTTACTGAAGTATAGTTGATTTACACTGTTTTATTAGTTTCTGCTATACGGCAAAGTGATTCAGTTATTTATACATATATATGTATATATATATGGAGAAGGAAATGGCACCCCACTCCAGTACTCTTGCCTGGAAAATCCCATGGACGGAGGAGCCTGGTAGGCTGCAGTCCATGGGGTCGCTAAGAGTCGGACACGACTGAGCGACTTCACTTTCACTTTTCACTTTCATGCATTGGAGAAGGAAATGGTAACCCACTCCAGTATTCTTGCCTGGAGAATCCCAGGAACCGGGGAGCCCGTTGGGCTGCCGTCTATGGGGTTGCACAGAGTCGGACGTGACTGAAGCGACTTAGCAGCATGTATATATATACTTTCATATTCTTTTTCATTATGGCTTCATACAGGATATTGAATATAGTTCCTTGTATCCACAGTAGGTGTTTATACATTCTATATATAATAGCTTATATCTGCTAATCCCAAACTACCAATCCATTCCTTTCCTACTTCTCCTGCCCTTTGGCAACTACAAGTCTGTCTGTTATGTCTGTCAGTCTATTTCTGTTTCATAGATATATCCATTTGTGTCATAATTTTGATTCCATATATAAGTGTTAGCATGTGGTATTTGTCTTTCCGCTTGTGACTACTTCATGTAGTGTGATAATTGCTGCGTCCATCCATGTTACTGCAAATGGCATTATTTTATTTCTTTTTATGGCTGAGTGATATTTGATTGTATATCTGTGCCACAGCTGCTTTATCCATTCCCCTGTCAGTGGGCATTTCGGTTGCTTCCATGTCTTGGCTATTGTGAATAGTACTGCCATGAGCATAGGGGTGCATGTATCTTTTTGAATCATAGTTTTGTCAGTTAAATGCCCAGTAGTTGGATTTCAGGATCATGTGGAACTCTAATTTCAGTCTTTTGAGGGACCTCCATACTCTTCTCCATAGCGGCTTCCCAATGTACATTCCCACCAAGAGTGTAGAATTTTCTACATACCCTCTCCATCATTTATTATTTGTAGTGTTTTTAATGATGGTCATTTTGACTGGTGTGAGGTGGTACCTCATTATAATTTTGATTTGGATAAATGCTATTTCATTTCTTCTTTACTCATCTTTCCTAGATATTCTAAATTTGGGGGGAGTAGTACCAATTCTCTTCTTTTAAAATCTGAAACAAAATTGAAGATATTAGTGGATTTTAATGAACTTATTGATTATTAAAAATGTACATATTTTTATCCTTATTTATTAAGTAGAACATTAGCGTGGGGTAGATAGAGTTCATGAGTGTTCTTAAATAGTAGGATAAATAGCTGGCTGTTGCTGATATTTTCCGGAATGAAGTCAACATCAGGTGGACATATTTGTCAATATCTTTGCCTTAACCTTCCTGCCCTCTTCAACTCCATTAACCTTCACCTTCATGAAACTTCAAAAACCCAGTCCCATGGACACACGCTGGATTTTGTCATCTTTCAGAACTTCTACTTTTCAAAGATTTTTGGAAACATCGTGTTGCCTTTGCCTTTCACTACCATTCCCCAGCCCTGCTTAATTGCATCTTTGATCTCATGAAGGCTCCTAAGCCTTTAATTAACTGGTTATTTATTTATAATTATTTTTACTGATTTATTGGGACTTTCTTAGTTTCACTTTCACCTCATTTTAATGCATATCATATGCTCAATATGTGCCAACACTGTTTTTATTGAAATCAATAGAAAAAAGTTAAGTTTGATTAAGGCAAAAAAATTAATACCTACCAGAAAGGCAAGGTTTAGCTGGTGCTCATGGAACCAGATAAATGGTTCTAAAACAATTAGCTAACCAGATGGGAAAACAAACTGAAATATTTCATTTACATTCTATTTTTACATGGAAAAGCAAATTTGTAACTCTAAAAACAATTATAGAAACATTAAAAAAAATAAAATCTGGGTAGAGAAGAATTTCTAAAAGGACAGAAGTGGAAATATTTAACATTTCACAGCCTTAAAATTTTGTTTATATAAATCTGTAACACAATAAATACTATGAATTCTGTTTAAAGCAAGCTGTAGATTAAAGTTTGTAATGCATAAAAGTGATAAAATGTTGATAACCAGAGGATGAAAATAATTTCTACAAATCAATGAAACAAAAAGAATGGAAAATGGGCTAAAGAATCAATCAGGATTCAGTATAGGAATCACATGGTACATTCAAAGAGGCTTTGAAAAGAGTTTAAAACAAGGATTATTTAAAAGGTAAGGGCATGATTTAGGAAACCAGCTAGGAAGAGACTAATTCTATAGGCCAGCAGAAGAAGAAGGGGGAAAAAAAAGAAGCAGGGAAAAGAGAAGTTATCAGAACACACAAAAAGTAAGAGCGTCACCTGACAGGAGCTGTTCAGTTCAGTTCAGTTTAGTCGCTCAGTCATGTCCAGCTCTTTGCGACCCCATGAATCGCAGCACGCCAGGCCTCCCTGTCCATCACCAACTCCCGGAGTTCACTCAAACTCACGTCCATCGAGTCGGTGATGCCATCTAGCCATCTCATCCTCTGTTGTCCCCTTCTCCTCCTGCCCTCAATCTTTGCCAGCATCGGAGTCTTTTCCAATGAGTTGACTCTTCGCATCAGGTGGCCAAAGTATTGGAGCTTCAGCACCAGTCCTTCTGATGCATATTCAGGGTTGATTTCCTTTAGGATTGACTGGTTTGATCTCCTTGCTGCCCAAGGGACTCTCAAGAGTCTTCTCTAGCAACACAGTTCAAAATCATCTATTCTTCTGCTTGCAGCCTTTTTTATGGTTCAACTGTCACATCCATACACTGCTACTAGTAAAAGCATAGCTTTGACTCTACGGACCTTTGTCGGCAAAGTGCTGTCTCTGGTTTTTAATTACTGTTGAGTTCCTTCTAAATGCTGGGCATTATGTAGGTCCTTTATGCATCTGCCAAAATAATATGTGTAAAAGTCTCAGAACTGTGTTGGAAATAATAGTAAATGTGCTACTAATACTTAAAATCTTCCAAAAAACTATACAGAGGAAGTGTATTTATTTGGTACTGAGATATATGTTAAACTATTCACTATAGTTAGCAAAGTGAAAGTGTTAGTTGTTCAGTCATGTCTCTTTGTGACCCCACAGACTGTAGTCTGCTAGGCTGTTTTGTCCATTAAATTTTCCATGCAAGAATACTGGAGTGGGTAGCCATTTCCTTCTTCCCTTCCCCAGGGAATCTTCCTGACCCAAGAATTGAACCCAGTCTCCTGCATTACAGGTGGATTCTTTACCATCTGATTTCTTTACCATTCTTTACTATCTACCAGTAAAGCCAAAGGTAGAGTCAATCTTTGTACTTCCTGAGCACGTCATATGTGACAGATACTGATTCTAACTTTAATAATCTCTATATCATATGTTACCCAGGCAACCATCATGGGCCCGTGTAATAATTTCAAACATTAGTGAATGACTAGAGTAACAGTGGTCTGGTTGATTGAATACAATGATATGTTACTAAGAAGAGTTAATAATGTAAATATTTTTCCAAGGAGAAACCTAAGGATATAAGCTTATTGTGGAAACCTTATCCTGTGGCCACTATCCTAATAATGGGTCATATAATATTATATTATTACTAATTTCTCACAAAGACCAGGATTTTAAAGGAGTGTGAAATTAGAATGTATTTCTTATTAAATTAAATAGATAATTTCTTGACTTTTAGTTGGAGGAGGGGGAAGAAAGATAACTTTTGGAAATTTGAACCTATCCTTTAAAGCCAAATTTCTACATAACTGAAAGTTACAGTTGAGAGTTTGGCCTTAAGAAAAGTTGAACTCTTGATCATGCAGGCACCAAGCCCATGGTGCTTCACAATGCAAGGGTTTAGACCAGGCTTCTCAAAACAATAATGAAGTGTGTTTAGCAGCTCTTTTATTTCATTTTGGGGTTGTTAAAAGAATATTAAAGTTAAATCATGGAAATGAGACTCATCTGTGTAAGTACGTTTAAGTAGGGATTACATAGAGATGAGTTAACTGAAAGTATCTCCACTTCTAAGCATTTGAAGGTGGTTCTTAGTCACTTATCCCGAGTTAAATTTGATTGCTTTAGGATCAGGCTTTTATCCTTTCTTTTCAGTAACAAAAATCACACCAGCATTGTGACAGCTAAAGCATCTCTGGAAATTAAGCACTTTGTTGAGGAGAAGGAAAGCCTCATAAGTGGCTCAGTTAAAGTTTTTTTTTAAACTAGTATTTTTTGTAGCTTTTGGTGGTTTTATGACTACTGGGCTATGCTGCTGAATGTGCTGCAGTCTAAGGCAGTTTAAACCAGCATGCATTTTTCATCACAGATAAGTTAAAAGGTTTTTTATAAAGTATTCTGCTTATTCATGGGAAGCTGGAATCCAGTAGGATTGCATATCTGCCACAACTTCAGCAAGTATCAATCTCCATTTGGCTTTTAAAGGACAGTACTAGAAATTCTTTACGCTTTTCCTACCTAGAAATAGACTGCAAATTTTATGGCAACTTTAGCTGTGAACTCTTCATTTCAAGGCTCTACATCTTCATTTTAATATATTTTGCTGTTCTTTATTTGCATGCCCAAGGAATACTAAATTCGTGGTGGCTGTGAATGAAAGGATCGTTGTAGCCTCCTTTAAGCTAGAGCTACTTGTAGCATGTAAGAGCCCTTGACCACACATTACATATTGTAGTTTTCACTGCATTCATTTCTCCGTATAGACCACAGTAGATTGATTTTTTTTTTTTTTTTTTTTTTTACAAAATATATATATATACTTTTGGTGGTCTTGCTGCTCTTGCTGCATATAAATATGTATCCTATAACTATATTGTCTAGGCAGGGCATTGTATTGATATCAACACTGTCTCTTTATTCAAAATGAGAATGATTTAATAAATGGAGGTGTGTGAAAAAGGGGGAAAAAGATGTCAAAACAGAGAGGTCCTTCATAGAATAGAGACCTTGCTGTCCCCTGATGTCTTATATGATGCCTGTAGCCTCAGACCTACTGTAGATATATAATGCTATGTTATCAAAAACACACTATTCAGTTAAAATGGCCAATGTCAAACTAATTCTGCCTCACCAGACATTTCTTCCCATTTATAATACTCTTTTTAAAATAAAAAAAAAAGGGTCCACCAATTCAGATGTGTATATAATAGGGATGATACACAATTGGACTTCAAGCTGACTGCAAGCAATCTGTCAAAAAACAAAGCTAAATTCTGAGTAATAAAATCCACCCTATGATTGATATCTTGCATTAAAGTGTAAGTTGAAGAAAGCAATTTTGTTTATGGGAAAGTCTTGGCTTGGCACATTTTTCACGTCATATAAAGATGGAAATCTTACCTTATGGTTGTAGATTACAGTTATATTTCAGCTTCTGTAATTGTAAAAGGACACACATCTATTTTAAAATAAGAACCATTTTCTTCTGATAAAAATGAGCTCATTTTAATATAGTTCTTTCTTCCAACACATATCATATTCTCCTTTGCTTTCATTCCCATGTTAACTCTTTTATGGTGCTTGATTTTACTGTGGTTTAGTAAGCAAATGTATCTTCTAAGAATTTTCAGAATTTCCAGTTGCTGTGTGTTTGTGGGCACTTCATGACATAAACTATGAATTACAGATAAAGAATTTATATAACATTTAAGAATATTGCAAATTGAGGAAAACTGGGTCAGTATGTTCTCATTTTTCTATATAGAGATATGAGTGGAATATTAAAAAATCTTGTATAATTTCAGAAGCTTATCACTTTTTGATTTCTTTGGATAAAATACTTTAAAACTTTTTAAAAATGTACAGTATATTATGGTTTACAAATTGCTAAAACATACATCATTAATCTTCATCTATTTGTTGAAATTGGAATTAATGTTATTATGATTTTTGTCTTTCTGTTTTACATACCAGAAAACTGAGGCTCAGTGAGGTTAAATAATCTGCCCAAAGCCAACCCTCTAGAATTTAGCAGACTCTAGTGTTTTGATGTTGTGGCATTCCAAATCATTTAAGCTCACTTGCCTTTTGATTAAAATATGAATAGACCAACTCTAACACTGGCATTACCCTAGTTTGGCTAAACTAGAGCTAATCTAAAAAGTTTCAAATCAAGTCAGTTTTTGTTTTTGGAGAAGTGCATGAAGGCAATGGCACCCCACTCCAGTACTCTTGCCTGGAAAATCCCATGGATGGAGGAGCCTAGTAGGCTGCAGTCCATGGGGTCGCTAAGAGTCGGACACGACTGAGTGACTTCACTTTCACTTTTCACTTACATGCACTGGAGAAGGAAATGGCAACCCACTCCAGTGTTCTTGCCTGGAGAATCCCAGGGACGGGGGAGCCTGGTGGCTGCTGTCTATGGGGGCACACAGAGTCGGACACGACTGAAGTGACTTAGCATAGCATAGCATAGCATGTAGGTTTGGATAAGAGAATGGGAACTGGTATTGAAAGGGATGAAGAAGAAAATTGTTATCTCTGAAATAATAAGTATATTTTCACTATATAGGTAATTAGTGCTTAATAAATATTGAGCAAAAATGGAAATATCAATGCTACAACATGCCTGTGCAAAAATGGTGAAACCTGAGCAGTATATTTTCTCTTTCGACTATCTTTGTATACCATGCAAAAGTTTCTTCCTTAGAAGGTGATTAGCTAAATTTGGGTTCAGTTCAGTTCAGTTCAGTCGCTCAGTCGTGTCCGACTCTTTGCGACCCCATGAATTGTAGCACGCCAGGCCTCCCTGTCCATCACCAACTCCCGGAGTTCACTCAGACCACATCCATCGAGTCAGTGATGCCATCCAGCCATCTCATCCTCTGTCGTCCCCTTCTCCTCCTGCCCCCAATCCCTCCCAGCATCAGAGTCTTTTCCAATGAGTCAACTCTTCGCATGAGGTGGCCAAAGTACTGGAGTTTCAGCTTCAGCATCATTCCTTCACACCAGTATTTTTCAGGTCTGCATTTCTCTTTCAGATGGTATCACAACTTCATGTCTTTTTCTGCCTTTCTGATTCCATATGGGATAGGCTGGTTCTAAATGGTTCCCAGTGATTGAATCCTGATTTCTGGCATTCACATTCTTGTGTAATTCCTCTTATTTGTGTGTAGGCTGTCCTAGAACTTGCTTCTAATAAACAGAATATGACAAAAATGCCAGGTGTCGTTTCTGATGTAGGCTATAAAAGAATGACTTCTGTCTCTCTCTCTTTCTTGCGACTCCTCCTTCTTTGGCTAACTTTGATGAAGCCAGCTGTTATGTTGTGAGCTGCCCTGTGGGAAGAGCTATACCATGGTAAAAAACTGAGATCCCATCTACTAGTCCAAGGAGAACTAAATCCTGCTAACAACCACTGAGTAAGCCTCGAATCAGATGCCACCCCATTTGAACCATGAGATTGTCACCACTTTCATGGCCCCTTGGATTGGGGCCTAGTTAGAGACCCTAAGGTGGAGGACCCATCTGATCTGGGTCCAAATTCTTGACCCACAGAATATATGTGGAATGTTTTCAACCGCTATGCTTTGTGGTAATTTGTTACCCTCCTCAGTTCAGTTCAGTCGCTCAGTTGTGTCCGACTCTTTGCGACCCCATTGCCTACAGCATGCCAGGCCTCCCTGTCCATCACCAACTCCTGGAGTTTACTCAAACTCATATCTATTGAGTTGGTGATGCCATCCAACCATCTCATCCTCTGTCGTCCCCTTCTCCTCCTCCATGAAGAGTTTCATGGAAATAATATACAATGATATGATATAGAATATATGTTACCCTCCTAGATATTCTATATCACATCATCATATATTATTTCCATGAAAACTCTTATCATTATTTGAAATTATCTTTATTTATGTTACTTATTCTCTCTCTTCCTTCAATTACAATGTAAATCTTGTAAGAGTTGGAACTTTATCTTATTCATCTTTGGTTCCCCAGTGTCTAGAACAGCACCTGGCACTTTTAGTTACTGGTACTCAGTAATTATTGGTTGAATAAATGAAAGAACAAATTTTACTTGAAGTTTCCTTTTTAGGCCCTTGTTTTTGTCTCTGTCTAAAATAGAGAAATAGCTTAAGGCAAGAAAATTTGATTTTTCTTTTTATCACTACCTACAGAAGGATTATTTCTTAAACATTTTTTTAACCTGCTGCTAATCTTCCTTCTAACAGCTGTTTCACTATTAACTTCTCCATATCCAAAGGTCTTCATGTACAATATTCTCATCACTTTTACTTTGCATAACATTGGTGGCTCAGATTGTAAAGAATCTGCCTGCAGTGCAGGAGACCTGGGTTTGATTCCTGGGTCAGGAAGATCCCCTGGAGAAGGGAATGGCTGTTCACTCCAGTATTCTTGCCTGGAGAATCCCATGGACAGAGGAACCTGGAGGGCTACAGTCCATGGGGTCACAAAGAGTTGGATATGACCGAGCAACTAACACACACACACAGACACACATAACACACACAACACACAGACACACAACAACAACAAAATTGACTCTGACATACAGTACATTTTCAAGTTTGCTTTTCTTTGAATTCTGAGCTTGTATTCACTAAAATTGTGATAGAGCAACATATTCTCTGTAGTGTTAAAATTGTTTTATTTTCCATATCATTTCCCTGTGAAAGCTGTTAGCTTCCTGAGTAAAATTCATAAAAGTGAAAATAAGAAATATCTTCTCTATCTCTTCTCTCTTTGCCTCTCTTCTTGTGTCTCTATTACTCTTATTGTTAATTTTTCCTGGAATATTGTTGGCTTCATAAAAGAAATTTCTGGCTTTTGGACCAAATTTGGTCCTTGGGTTCATTTAATTCAGTTCTCAAAAATTTTTTTGCTGTTGTCACTGATGTAGAAGCTTGTAAAACTTCCTTGTTCTTTGATGTATTGTAAAATAAATTAGGATTTCATTTATTATAAAACCTCTTAGGTTTTATAATAATAATAAAAAAAACCTCTTAGGATTTACAATTATAATAATTAAAAATTATAAACAGTAAACTCAAGGTTTAAAAAATGACTCAGTCCTTAAAGTCTTTTTAATCATTTTCAATAGACCACTATCCTGACAGTCTTCTAGTAAGTTAGGAATTGAAGAATTCATTTCAAACGTGAATTCTTGAGAGAGTGATAACACATAGGATATTTATGATAAGCTGGATACTATATTAGGCACAACATGTATTTTATCTTATTAAACACTTGCATGAGAATGTGCTCAGTTGTTCAGTTGTGTCTGACTCTTTGTGACCCTATAGACTATAGTGTGCCAGGCTCTTCTGTCCATGGGATTCCCCAGGTAAGAATTCCAGAGTGGGTTGCCATTTCCTCCTCCAGGGGATCTCCTCCAGGAATCTCATCCCAGCAATCGAACCAGTGTCTCTTACGTCTCCTGCGGTGGCAGTAAATTCTTTGCCACTGATTATGAGTCTTAAGATACTTTTACCATTCCTAAGTGGATCCAACTCTCTGTCCTACAACACAGTCAGAGCTGAATTAAACAGCACAAATGATTTTTATGTAACTTCAACCTCAACCAGGCCCTTAGCCAACTCTGAGTTATTTCGCTTTTCTATTTACCCAAATAAAATCTCACACATTCTGTACTTTTTAAAAATCTCTCACTCTTTCCTTCCCACATCACTCTCAATTGATGATTTTTATATTTCTCTGAAGAGAAAAGAAATAGAAACCAAGAGATATTGCCTTCTTCATTTTCCCCTTCCTCTCTTCTACTAATTTATTGTCACTTGTTCTCTCCTCCTTCTCTCCTGTTAACATGGCAGGTTTATATTTGTTTCCATAGTGTGGATTGGGTACTCTTTTGCCCTTTCAGAAACTAAGCTATTAAGTATTCTCTTCTCTCCTTTATCTTTAATATATTCCTCTCAGCTGAACTCTTCTTACTAGCAATTAAATATGTTGCATGGGAGTATATTTTCAATTTTAAATGTTATATTTAAATGTGTGTTATACAAAGTTTATACAATGTACATGTTAATTTTATTATAAATATATAGAAACATCAATAACTATTTTCCTCTCTGCTGATGAAAATAGTCATTCTCCTCCTCATATAAACATACTATTATCTTTCCATCTAAAACCACTTTGCTCATTTCTGCCTCCAACTATTACTGGCTTCTGTCTTCCTTTCTGAGTAACACTTTTGAAAAGAGTATTGTATACTTTTATTTCTAACTTCTTTCTCTCCTTTTCCCATAGTAAGTTAATTGTATCAAGGTTACCAGCAGACATTATTAAATCTAGTGGTCACTTCTCAGTTTGTGAAATTTCAGCAACATTGGCCACAGTTGATAATTCCTTTCCTTTAGCCATTTTCACCTTTTGGCTTCCATGATGCTGTCTGGTTTTCCACCAGTTCTTTGTCTTTTCCTTTTCATTGCTTCTGGCTGAGTCCTTCTTATCTCCTTGACCTCCAATATGGGACTGCTCAAGGCTTGCTTGTCTTCTCTTCTCTATTTAAACTCCCTTCTTTGGAATTCTCATCAAGATTCAGTACTTTAAATATAAGCTGCTGACTCCCAAATGAATACTTTCAACACAAATCTCTTCTCTGACCTCCAGCCTCACATAACCACATGACTACTTGTCCCCTCAACTCAAATATGTGACATGCATCATAAACTGAGCATGTCCAGAACTGAGTTCTCAGAGTTCTCTAATGCAGTAAATGGCAAATTCACTGTTCTAGTTTCTCAGGACAAAACCTTGGTATCATCTTTAATGTCTCTTTTCCCTACACACACTTGATATCTTAGGCTCTACCTTTAATATATACCTAGGACACAAATCCTTATATCTCCATCTTATATATATCTATATCTTATATATTCTATCCTGATCAAAATCATAATTATCACTCACCCAGAATCTCTTATTTCCCTTCATCTACCTTTAACCTATAAAATAGCCAGAGAAAATGTAGTGAAACTCAAGGTGGGTCATGCTCAAAATCTTCCCAAGTTTCCCATTCCATTCTGGGAATGGAGTCCCAGTGCTCATAGTAATCCACAGGACCCTACATTATTTATTCTCATTTAAAATTGTCTCTATTTAATCATCTCCAACTTCTACTTCTTTCATAGCCCTTTAGGTCTTCAGCTCTTCCTTAAACATGTTGGCTTGCTTGAAATTGAGACTTTTCTACTTGGCATTGCTTCAGCCTGTGATGGTCTTTCACAAGATATTTTTGTCTTACTACTTTAATCTTTTCATTATAGAAGAGATGCTTTATTTTGTTTTCATCAGCCTTTCCCAATTAAGCGTAAGCTCTGTGTATTAGCTAGAGTAACAACAGCTGTTGCAACAAACAAGCCTCCAGATTTCAGTAGGCTAACATAACACAGTTTAGTTTTGGCTCATATAGGTGTTCAGTTATTTTTATGATCAGTGATTCAAGAGGGCACTTTGCTGCAGTTATTCATTCAGAGACCCAAGTTCTCAAAAGCCCTGTCATTTCTAATGTCATTATCTAAGGCCATACTGGAGACCATTCCTGTTTCTTAAAGGTCATAGCAAAGAAATGAATGGCTTTACTTACATTCCGATTTCAATGAAGATACCCAGTAAGATAACCACATCTAGATGATAGCATGTGGGGAATGTAGCCCCTGACTGGGCAGCTATGCTCCAACGGCAATGAAGAGCCTGAAGGTTTGGTGAATTCCTATCTGTCTATGCCACATTCCATCTGAGCAGTGATTTTTGATTATTTATTTACTGCTATATGTTTAATACCTAGAGCAGTTAAAGGAATAACTGAAATATAAGCAAACAAATAAACAAATAAACCATTTATGGATCCATAACCCCAGGCTTTTCCCTTCTCAGGCTTATCAAAATGGTAGTCCAGACTTCTAGCTTTAATAACTCTTGTGTGAAAGTTAGGGAACTAATCAATAACTGATAGAGATTTGACTGTGCAAGATATATATCTTCTTAGGGGATCTGGATATGGAGTGTATCAAAAATTAGAAGTCATCTGAGGGGAGGAGCCAAGATGGCGGAGGAGTAGGACGGGGAGAACACTTTCTCCCCCACAAATTCATCAAAAGAGCATTTAAACGTCGAGTAAATTCCACAAAACAACTTCTGAATGCCGGCAGAGGACATCAGGCACCCAGAAAAGCAGCCCAACTCTTCGAAAGGAGGTAGGAAAAAATATAAAAGACAAAAAAAGAGACAAAAGAGGGAGGGACGGAGTTCCGTCCCGGGAAGGGAGTCTTAAAAAGAGAGAAGTTTCCAAACACCAGGAAACCCTCTCACTGCCGAATCTGTGCCGAGCTTTGGAAGCACAGAGGGCAACATAAAAGGGAGGGGAAAAAAAAAAATAAACAATTAAAAATCGCGGATTGTGAGCCCTACGGTAACTCCCCCAGCGGAGAAGCAGCGCAGACGCCTGCACACGGCATTAGCAAGCGGGGGCTGGGCAGGGAAGTGCGGCGCGGGCTGTGTCCCTTAGAGTAAGAATCGGGCCGAATGTCCTGAGTGCTATCTGAGCGAAATAATTTGGGCTAGCAAACCAGACTGTGGGATATCTACCACGCGAAAAGCCAGCCCTAACCTAAGACACCGCCAGGCCCGCGCACCGAACAAAGGACTGAACAGAGATAGCCGGCTGCAGACCTTCCCCCTCCGGTGACAGGCAGCCAGAGCCGGAAGGGGGACATCGCAGCCCCAGAGAGACACTATCTATAAAACTGTAAGCAGGCTTCTTTGCTAACTAAAACTTCTTGGGGGTCTGGACGGTCAACATCTGCCTGAGAAGGTGCGCCGGTTTTACACCCAGATAACCGAGTGGCAGGGAGGCGATAAGTCGCAGCATTGGCGCCCGCCAAACACCTCATCACCTGAGCTGCTCGACCTGGGAAGAACACAAAACGCAGGCCCAACCGAGTCTGCGCCTCTGAGGACTACCCGAGTGCCTGAACCTGAGCGGCTTGGACCTGGGAGCTCAGCCCAGGGCCGGCCTCTGATTGTTCCCGGCGGAACAACCTAGAGCCCGAGCAGTGTGGGCAGGGAGGCTACACGCGCCGTGAGCGGGGGCAGACCCAGTGTGGCTGAGGCACTGCGATCGCACGCCAGTGTTATCTGTTTGCAGCATCCCTCCCTCCCTCCCCACAGCGCGGCTGAACAAGTGAGCCTAAATTAAAAAAAAAAAAAA
Source organism: Bubalus kerabau (assembly GCF_029407905.1). Classification (NCBI taxonomy): domain Eukaryota; kingdom Metazoa; phylum Chordata; class Mammalia; order Artiodactyla; family Bovidae; genus Bubalus; species Bubalus kerabau. Next base: position 54,672,936 of record NC_073642.1, on the reverse strand, counting down.
AACAAAATAGTGTCCTCAACCATCCCCTTTGTGTCAGGGCGGGAACCAGACACTGAAGAGACCAGCAAACAGAAGAAGCTATAACAGAGGGAAACGCCTTGGAAGCTACAGGCCATAGATTAAAACTCTGTGGTTACTACGGATTACATAGGAAGGGGCCTATAGATCTTGAGAAATATAAGTCGGACTAAGGAACTGCCAAAAATGAACTGAACCCACAATACTCACAACAAAACCAGAGAAAGACCTAGATATATTTTTACTATTTTTATGATCAATCTTTCTTTCTTTCTTTTTTTTTTTAATTAAAAAAAAATTTTTTTTAAGTCCTCTATTGTCCTTTAATTTTCACTTTTATAACTATTACTTTGCAAAAAAAAAAAAAAAAAAAAGACCCTATTTTTTTTTTTTCTTCTTCAGCAAACTTCATATATATATTTTATAATTTTTTGACCGTGGTTTTTTTTTTTTTCTTTTTTCTTTTTCTTCTTTTCTTTAACATTGTATTTTTGAAATTCCAAACTCTACTCTAGATTTTTAATTTTAGCCTTTTGATATATGTTATCAATTTTGTACCTATAGTTTTTTTCATAATTGCTGTGACTTTTTTTTTCCTCTGTTTCTTTCTCTTCTTCTTTTATATAACATCGTATATCTGCAATTCCAAACTCTACTCAAGATTTTTAATTTATGCTTTTTGGTATTTGATATCAATTTTGTACCTGTATTTTCTTTATAATTTTTGCGACATTGTTTTTGTTGGTTTGTTTGTTTTCTCTCTTTATTTTTCTTCTTCTTCTTTTTTTTTTTTTTTTTTAACGTTGTATTTTTGAAATTCCAAACTCTGCTCTAGATTTTTAATTTTTGCTGTTTGGTATTAGTTATCAATTTTGTACCTGTAGTTTCTTTATTACTTTCACGACCTTGTTTGTTTTTCTTTGTTCGTTTTTTCTCTCTTTCTTTTCCTTCTCCTTTTCATTAACATCGCATTTTTGAAATTCCAAACTCTACTCTAGATTTCTAATTTTTGTTTTTATGTATTTGTTACCAATTTTGTACCTTTAAGAACCCAATCTTCAGGACCCATTTTTCACTAGTGTACGAGATTACTGGCTTGACTGCTCTCTCTCCCTTTGGACTCTCCATTTTCTCCACCAGGTCACCTGTATCTCCTCCCTAACCCCTCTCTACTCTACCCAACTCTGTGAATTTCTGTGTGTTCCAGACGGTGGAGAACACTTAAGGAACTGATTACTGGCTGGATCTGTCTCCCTCCTTTTCATTTCCCCCTTTTATCCTTCAGGCCACCTCTGTCTCCTGCCTCCTTCTTCTCTTCCCTGTATAACTCCGTGAACATCTCTGAGTGGTCCAGTTGTGGAGTGCACATAAGGAAGTGACTACTGGCTAGCCCACTCTCTCCACTATTGATTCCACCTCATCTCATTTGGGTCACCTCTAACTCCCTCCTCCCTCTTCTCTTCTCCATGTAACGCTGTGAACCTCTCTGAGTGACCCTCACAGTAGAGAAACTTTTCATCTTTAACGTAGATGTTTTATCAGTGGTGCTGTATAGAAGGAGAAGTTTTGAAACTACTGTAAAATTAAGACCGATAACTGGAAGTAGGAGGCTTAAGTCCAATCCCTGACTCCAGGGAACTCCTGACTCCAAGAAACATTAATTGACAGGAGCTCATCAAACGCCTCCATACCGACACTGAAACCAAGCACCACACAAGGGCCAACAAGTTCCAGGGAAAGACATACCAAGCAAATTCTCCAGCAACAAAGGAACACAGCCCTGAGCTTCAAGATACAGGCTGCCCAAAGTCACCCCAAAACCATAGACATCTCATAACTCATTACTGGACATTTCATTACACTCCAGAGAGAAGAAATACAGCTCCATCCACCAGAACATCGACACAAGCTTCCCTAACCAGGAAACCTTGACAAGCCACCTGTACAAACCCACACACAGCGAGGAAACGCCACAATAAAGAGAACTCCACAAACTGCCAGAATACAGAAAGGACACCCCAAACTCAGCAATTTAAACAAGATGAAGAGACATAGGAATAGCCAGCAGATAAAGGAACAGGATAAATGCCCACCAAACCAAACAAAAGAGGAAGAGATAGGGAATCTACCTGATAAAGAATTCCGAATAATGATAGTGAAATTGATCCAAAATATTGAAATTAAAATGGAATCACAGATAAATAGCCTGGAGGCAAGGATTGAGAAGATGCAAGAAAGGTTTAACAAGGACTTAGAAGAAATAAAAAAGAGTCAATATATAATGAATAATGCAATAAGTGAAATTAAAAACACTCTGGAGGCAACAAATAGTAGAATAACAGAGGCAGAAGATAGGATTAGTGAATTAGAAGATAGAATGGTAGAAATAAATGAATCAGAGAGGATAAAAGAAAAACGAATTAAAAGAAATGAGGACAATCTCAGAGACCTCCAGGACAATATTAAACGCTACAACATTCGAATCATAGGGGTCCCAGAAGAAGAAGACAAAAAGAAAGACCATGAGAAAATACTTGAGGAGATAATAGTTGAAAACTTCCCTAAAATGGGGAAGGAAATAATCACCCAAGTCCAAGAAACCCAGAGAGTCCCAAACAGGATAAACCCAAGGCGAAACACCCCAAGACACATATTAATCAAATTAACAAAGATCAAACACAAAGAACAAATATTAAAAGCAGCAAGGGAAAAACAACAAATAAATCACAAGGGAATTCCCATAAGGATAACAGCTGATCTTTCAATAGAAACTCTTCAAGCCAGGAGGGAATGGCAAGACATACTTAAAATGATGAAAGAAAATAACCTACAGCCCAGATTATTGTTCCCAGCAAGGATCTCATTCAAGTATGAAGGAGAAATCAAAAGCTTTTCAGACAAGCAAAAGCTGAGAGAATTCTGCACCACCAAACCAGCTCTCCAACAAATACTAAAGGATATTCTCTAGACAGGAAACACAAAAATGGTGTATAAATTCGAACCCAAAACAATAAAGTAAATGGCAACGGGGTCATACTTATCAGTAATTACCTTAAACGTAAATGGGTTGAATGCCCGAACCAAAAGACAAAGACTGGCTGAATGGATACAAAAACAAGACCCCTGCATATGTTGTCTACAAGAGACCCACCTCAAAACAGGGGACACATACAGACTGAAAGTGAAGGGCTGGAAAAAGATTTTCCATGCAAATAGGGACCAAAAGAAAGCAGGAGTAGCAATACTCATATCAGATAAAATAGACTTTAAAACAAAGACTGTGAAAAGAGACAAAGATGGTCACTACATAATGATCAAAGGATCAATCCAAGAAGAAGATATAACAATTATAAATATATATGCACCCAACACGGGAGCACCGCAATATGTAAGACAAATGCTAACAAGTATGAAAGAAGAAATTAACAATAACACAATAATAGTGGGAGACTTTAATACCTCACTCACACCTATGGATAGATCAACTAAACAGAAAATTAACAAGGAAACACAAACTTTAAACGATACAATAGACCAGTTAGACCTAATTGATATCTATAGGACATTTCATCCCAAAACAATGAATTTCACCTTCTTCTCAAGCGCACATGGAACCTTCTCCAGGATAGATCACATCCTGGGCCATAAAGCTAGCCTTGGTAAATTCAAAAAAATAGAAATCATTCCAAGCATCTTTTCTGACCACAATGCAGTAAGATTAGATCTCAGTTACAGGAGAAAAACTATTAAAAAATCCAACATATGGAGGCTGAACAACACGCTGCTGAATAACCAACAAATCACAGAAGAAATCAAAAAAGAAATCCAAATTTGCATAGAAACGAATGAAAATGAAAACACAACAACCCAAAACCTGTGGGACACGGTAAAAGCAATCCTAAGGGGAAAGTTCATAGCAATACAGGCACACCTCAAGAAACAAGAAAAAAGTCAAATAAATAACCTAACTCTATACCTAAAGCAACTAGAAAAGGAAGAAATGAAGAACCCCAGGGTTAGTAGAAGGAAAGAAATCTTAAAAATTAGAGCAGAAATAAATGCAAAAGAAACAAAAGAGACCATAGCAAAAATCAACAAAACCAAAAGCTGGTTCTTTGAAAGGATAAATAAAATTGACAAACCATTAGCCAGACTCATCAAGAAACAAAGGGAGAAAAATCAAATCAATAAAATTAGAAATGAAAATGGAGAGATCACAACAGACAACACAGAAATACAAAGGATCATAAGAGACTACTATCAACAATTATATGCCAATAAAATGGACAACGAGGAAGAAATGGACAAATTCTTAGAAAAGTACAACTTTCCAAAACTCGATCAGGAAGAAATAGAAAATCTTAACAGACCCATCACAAGCACGGAAATTGAAACTGTAATCAAAAATCTTCCAGCAAACAAAAGCCCAGGTCCAGACGGCTTCACAGCTGAATTCTACCAAAAATTTAGAGAAGAGCTAACACCTATCCTGCTCAAACTCTTCCAGAAAATTGCAGAGGATGGTAAACTTCCAAACTCATTCTATGAGGCCACCATCACCCTAATACCAAAACCTGACAAAGATCCCACAAAAAAAGAAAACTACAGGCCAATATCACTGATGAACATAGATGCAAAAATCCTTAACAAAATTCTAGCAATCAGAATCCAACAACACATTAAAAAGATCATACACCATGACCAAGTGGGCTTTATCCCAGGGATGCAAGGATTCTTCAATATCCGCAAATCAATCAATGTAATACACCACATTAACAAATTGAAAAATAAAAACCATATGATTATCTCAATAGATGCAGAGAAAGCCTTTGACAAAATTCAGCATCCATTTATGATCAAAACTCTCCAGAAAGCAGGAATAGAAGGAACATACCTCAACATAATAAAAGCTATATATGACAAACCCATAGCAAACATTATCCTCAATGGTGAAAAATTGAAAGCATTTCCTCTAAAGTCAGGAACAAGACAAGGGTGCCCACTTTCACCATTACTATTCAACATAGTTTTGGAAGTTTTGGCCACAGCAATCAGAGCAGAAAAAGAAATAAAAGGAATCCAAATTGGAAAAGAAGAAGTAAAGCTCTGACTGTTTGCAGATGACATGATCCTCTACATAGAAAACCCTAAAGACTCCACCAGAAAATTACTAGAACTAATCAATGACTATAGTAAAGTTGCAGGATATAAAATCAACACACAGAAATCCCTTGCATTCCTATACACTAATAATGAGAAAACAGAAAGAGAAATTAAGGAAACAATTCCATTCACCATTGCAACGGAAAGAATAAAATACTTAGGAATATATCTACCTAAAGAATCTAAAGACCTATATATAGAAAACTATAAAACACTGGTGAAAGAAATCAAAGAGGACACTAACAGATGGAGAAATATACCATGTTCATGGATTGGAAGAATCAATATAGTGAAAATGAGTATACTACCCAAAGCAATCTATAGATTCAATGCAATCCCTATCAAGCTACCAACAGCATTCTTCACAGAGCTAGAACAAATAATTTCACAATTTGTATGGAAAAACAAAAAACCTCGAATAGCCAAAGCGATCTTGAGAAAGAAGAATGGAACTGGAGGAATCAACCTACCTGACTTCAGGCTCTACTACAAAGCCACAGTTATCAAGACAGTATGGTACTGGCACAAAGACAGAAATATAGATCAATGGAACAAAATAGAAAGCCCAGAGATCAATCCACGCACATATGGACACCTTATCTTTGACAAAGGAGGCAAGAATATACAATGGATTAAAGACAATCTCTTTAACAAGTGGTGCTGGGAACTCTGGTCAACCACTTGTAAAAGAATGAAACTAGAACACTTTCTAACACCATACACAAAAATAAACTCAAAATGGATTAAAGATCTAAACGTAAGACCAGAAACTATAAAACTCCTAGAGGAGAACATAGGCAAAACACTCTCTGACATACATCACAGCAGGATCCTCTATGACCCACCTCCCAGAATATTGGAAATAAAAGCAAAAATAAACAAATGGGACCTAATTAACCTTAAAAGCTTCTGCACATCAAAGGAAACTATTAGCAAGGTGAAAAGACAGCCTTCAGAATGGGAGAAGATAATAGCAAATGAAGCAACTGACAAACAACTAATCTCGAGAATATACAAGCAACTCCTACAGCTCAACTCCAGAAAAATAAATGACCCAATCAAAAAATGGGCCAAAGAACTAAATAGACATTTCTCCAAAGAAGACATCCAGATGGCTAACAAACACATGAAAAGATGCTCAACATCACTCATTATCAGAGAAATGCAAATCAAAACCACTATGAGGTACCATTTCACACCAGTCAGAATGGCTGCGATCCAAAAGTCTACAAGTAATAAATGCTGGAGAGGGTGTGGAGAAAAGGGAACCCTCTTACACTGTTGGTGGGAATGCAAACTAGTACAGCCACTATGGAGAACAGTGTGGAGATTCCTTAAAAAACTGGAAATAGACATGCCTTATGATCCAGCAATCCCACTGCTGGGCATACACACTGAGAAAACCAGAAGGGAAAGAGACACGAGTACCCCAATGTTCATCGCAGCACTGTTTATAATAGCCAGGACATGGAAGCAACCTAGATGTCCATCAGCAGATGAATGGATAAGAAAGCTGTGGTACATATACACAATGGAGTATTACTCAGCCATTAAAAAGAATACATTTGAATCAGTTCTAATGAGGTGGATGAAACTGGAGCCTATTATACAGAGTGAAGTAAGCCAGAAAGAAAAACACCAATACAGTATACTAACGCATATATATGGAATTTAGAAAGAGGGTAACAATAACCCTGTGTACGAGACAGCAAAAGAGACACTGATGTATAGAACAGTCTTATGGACTCTGTGGGAGAGGGAGAGGGTGGGAAGATTTGGGAGAATGGCATTGAAACATGTAAAATATCATGTATGAAATGAGTTGCCAGTCCAGGTTCGATGCACGATACTGGATGCTTGGGGCTGGTGCACTGGGACGACCCAGAGGGATGGAATGGGGAGGGAGGAGGGAAGAGGGTTCATGATGGGGAACACATGTATACCTGTGGCGGATTCATTTTGATATTTGGCAAATCTAATACAGTTATGTAAAGTTTAAAAATAAAATAAAATTTAAAAAAAAAAAAATTAGAAGTCATCTGAAACTTCCTAATGGCATGTTATTTGATGGAAAAAAATCCTCCTCTGCTAAGTGGGGGAAGCTAACAATTCCTTTTATGCCCATGCTGTTCTGTTGCTTATGAACAGCCAAAATCCAAACTTCACATTGCCAGGACATTGATGTGTAAAAGTCAGAGGAGGGAATAAAAGGTTACACAGAGACAAACTTGAAAAATTTGCCAATCTGATGAGTCAAAAATCTGAAAATATCGATAGAGTTGGTCTAGAGGGTATGTTGTCAACTAAGGCAGGTGTCGCAAAATTGAATGAAATTTTATTTATTGGTATGGCTATACTTTTTTGGGTTTATGAATTTAATGGATTAGCCAGGACTTGAGCTGTTATTCTAATGATTTCTGGGTTGAATAGTAAAAACCTGAATTCACAGTTGGCCTGTGCGAAAAGAGGAATTGGCCAGGAATCCCTGTGTATTATTCGGAAGAGAGCTTGCAATCTGGGAGCCCACAGTCTGGATCCGGCCTGTTGACATGCTTTGTTTGGCCCTCATAATTTTGGCCCATACAGTGTTTTAAAAACAGCTGATTTATATGCCAAGAAACCTACAGAAAAACTTTTATTCCTACCCTTCTTTTAAAAGATCTGACAACACTGAGCTCATATTCCTGTGTAGCAACAATTTGCTGCTGTCTACTTAAGATGGGGCAGATGTATTTCCGTTTTCTATAGGTTTATCACTTTCTATAGCAACTATTTCCATTGACTGCACTAGTTTAAATTTGATTTTGTGATCCCTGTTGATAAGGAAGGAATAAAAAGACTTTGAATAATAGAACTCTGATTAAATTTGCCCCGTATCCTACATATGCACCCAGGGAGGCCTGGAACAACAAGCTGATGAAGAATAATCTATTTTAAAAAATACTTTGTGACTCTCTAGGTCTGATACTGGTGAAAGTGTTACTGAACCAAACTTAGGTCTACTTACCCACACACAATAAAGCCAATCTTCTGACACCAGGTTGTGGTGAAGGAAAGTGCAGTGTTTATTGTCAGGCACCAGAACAGGAGGCCAGGGCAGCTAGCCCTCAAAAAGTCAGAACTCACTGATGAGTTTCAGCAAAGCATTTTTAAAGGCAAGCTGAGGAAGGGGAGTCCCAGGGTATGTGATTAGCTCGTGCACAGTGCTCTGATTGGTTGATGGTGAGGTAACTGGGTGGTGTCACAGGGGTTAATGTTATCAGTCCTTAGGCTCCAGTAGGTCTGGGGGCTACTGGTTCTTGGTCATCAAGTAGATACTTTGTTATATTTGGTTGAGGTTTTAACATCTGTTAACTCAGGAAATGTGCATCAGATTCTGTTGTTTAGGTACTGCAGAGAGGAGCTCCAGCAGAGAACATGGGCAAGGGGTCTCTGCTGGGAAGGCCCAATAGTGTCCTGCTCACCCATAGCGTCCTGCTTGGTTACAAGGGCCTGCAATCAAAATGATCCAGATTTTATCAAGAATGGAGAATCCCAGGGGGACAGAGCCCAGGGCGTGGCAATAAACTAACAGAAGGAAAAAACAGAATATACCTAAGAATATGACCTAATTAAGAAAAAGGGTCATTGCAGATGTAATTAGTTAAAATGAGGTCATATGGGAGTAGAGTAGACCCCCTACTCCACTATCACTAGTGTTTTTATTAAAAAGGAGAAATTTAGACACAGATATGCACACAAACAGGCATGTGAAGATGAAGGCAGAGATTAGGGTGATGCAGCAGAAGCCAAAACATCATCAGTGATTGCCAGCAAGCCACCAGAAGCTAGAATAGAGACGTGGAGCACATTCTCTTTCATGCCCTGCTGCAACCTTGATCTTGAACTTCTAGCCCCCACAGAACCACGAGAGAATAAATTTCTGTTGTTAAAGACATTCAGTCCATGGTACTTTCATTTTTGCCTTAGAAAACACATACAGTTTCAATAAGTGATTAACACATGTATACCTGTGGCGGATTCATTTTGATATTTGGAAAAACTAATACAATTATGTAAAGTTTAAAAATAAAATAAAATTAAAAAAAAAAAAAGAACAAGATCTTGAGACTTTCCTTCCATTCTGTTATCCAATATTCTTTGAATTATTTCCTTTTTTAAGGGAAATCTATTTCATCTTATTTTTAATTTTTTTCAAACACAGTGACAGACACACACACATATATATATGTATCCCAAAAAGTTATAAATAGGCCACTGTGGACTCATTCAGTATCACCTCTACCTCTTAATCCTTCTTACAATCCCTGCTAAATCAGAGAAAAGGGGAAGAGAAATCATCATCACACACATACACCCCCAAAACTAGATTAGCACTCTATGTTTTTCCCCTATAGAAATATTTAAATTTCAATGAGAAATAATTATATAAATATACAATGTTGTATCTCCCCACTTGACTGAGATCTATTACAGCAGGCAAGAATTGTGTTTTATATCCATTAATAGTACTTGAAATAGAGTAGGCATTCAAATATTTAGGAATAAATGAAGTGTTAAGTTTGTCTTCTTCTTAAAGTCAATTATAGTCATTGAGTGTAATTAACAATGAAAAATCTCATAACTAATTAAGCTAAAAATTTAATATCCATTTTAAGTTCTTAAAATATCTGCCATTATTTTTTTGTGCTAGAATGTATTCAGCATTAATCTCATCTTATTTGTTTATTTATTTATTTGGCTGCATTGGGTCTTAGTGGCAGCACGTGGGATCCTTGGTGCATCATGTAGGATCTCTTGTTGTTATACATGGACTTTCTAGTTGTGGAGTGGCGCAGGCTCAGTAATTTCAGTGCATGGAGGGAAGGGGGAGCCTCGTGGGCTGCCGTCTATGGGGTCGCACAGAGTCGGACACGACTGAAGCGACTTAGCAGCAGCAGCAGCAGGCTCAGTGGTGTAAATGCATGGACTTAGTTGCTCCTCGGCATGTGGAATCTTCATTTCCTGACCAGGGATGGAAACTGTTTCCCCTGTATTACAAGATGATAACCACTGGACCACCAGGGAAAGTACTAATATTAGTTAAAATAATTTTTTTTCTCCTCTGGTCCTTTATTCATTTCATGTTTGTATGTATATTGTACATATATAATAACATAGTACATGTTTACATATTATTAGGTAGAATTGTCTGGAATTAAATAGAAGCCCCTTTTAGTGATTTAAATGTGGAAACTATCTTTAATTACCATTGAGATGAAAAAACTATAAGCCACTTGTTCCCTAATGGGAGATCATACAAATTTAAACTGATTTATCCATCTTATAACATATTATAAAGGAAATTGTCACGATTACCCTTGTCTTGTCAAAAGCATGTCAATAGACAGTTGAAGATGATTGAAGCAATCATCTTCAAATATCATATTAAATGCTAGTAAAAATGCTCAAATGCTGGTTTCATACTAGAAGGAAGAATCATCCAGAAAACAACTTATAAAGCAAGCTCTATTTTATACTACTGTTTCTACATATGTATTTATCTAAGTGTAATTCAATTTCTGTTTTGTAGATAGATTTATTTGAACTCTTTTTTTAAGATTCTACATATAAGTGATACCTTATGGTACTTGTCTCTCATAGATGAATATGGGTAGTGAGTTTCTGTCCCTGCTTTGTCTTAGGGCCCTATGCTTTGAGTCTTCATTCAAATCTTGAAGCTCACCTCATGGCACATGAACATCACTTCTTCAGTATCTAATAGGCATTAAAAATTTACATGTCAAAATAGAACTCTTGATTTCCCCTGCCTTTCAAAGTTGTTCCTATCTTTTTTGTTTTGTTTGCTTTTGGTCTCATAATTCATCCAGTGTCTCAAGACAAAAATCTAGAAGTCAGCTGTGTTGCCACACTTTCCTTGATCTTCACATCCAAACCTATAACAAGTCCTGTTGATTTTAGCTTCAAAATGTGTATTTAATATGAATAGTTCTCTGCATCTCTTTTGCCACAACCTAAGCCTATACTGTTATTTTGTCAGGCCATTTCAATAGACCACTAAGTGGTCTTCTGCTTGTACTTTTTCCCTCTTAAAATCTATTCTCTACATAAGAGATCATCTCACCATCAATGGCTCTCCATTATATTTAACTTAAAATATAAACCAATTTTTATGGTCTTTGTATTGGTTGGGTTCTTGCTGAGATAGAGTTAAGAATGCTTAGGTTTTGGGGGAGAAACATCTTTGAACGAAAAAGGGACAGAGCAGGATTTGGCAGAGAAGGACAATGAAGATCTAAAAGTGCCTCCCCGCTCCCCTCACCTCAGCAGTTTGCTATGAAGCAATATTTGCTCCCTAAATGAGTCTAGAAGTACAAGGCTTGGCCTTGTACTGGAGTCTTGCTCAGTCATTGGCTGAGACCATCCCAAAGAAAGAATGCCATTAGCTTAAAAAGTGAAGTGGATCTGAGGGTGCTGACTGCTGGAAACTATCAGTTAACCACATTCCTTGTAACTGGCAGGGAGTTGTTTTTTTTGTTTTTTTTTAATTGGAGTATAGTTGATCTAGAATGTAGTATTAGTTTTGGTGTACAGCAAAGTGAATCAGTTATACATATACATGTATCCACTTTTTTTTTTTTTTTAAGATACTTTTCCCATATAGGCTATTACAGAGTATTAAGTGGAGTTCCCTGTGCTGTACAGTAGGTCCTTATTAGTTATCTATTTTATATATAGTAGTGTATATGTGTCAATCCCAGGGCTTCCCTGGGGGCTCAGTGGTAAAGAATCCACTTGCCAATGCCGGAGACTTGGGTTTAACCCTGGGGTTGCGGAGATCCCTTGGAGGAAGAAATGGCAAACCACTCTAGTATTCTTGCCTGGGAAATCCCATGGACTAAGGAGCCCAGCGGGCTACAGTTCATAGGGTTGCAAAAGAGTTGGACATGACTTAACAACCGAACAACAGCAGCAGTGTGTCAATTCCAACCTTCCAACTTATCCCTCCTCCCTTCTTTTACCCCCTGGTAAACATAAATTTGTTTTCTACATCTGTAACTCAATTTCTGTTTTGTAAATAGGTTTATTTGTACTTCTTATTTAAGATTCTACATATAAGCAGTATCTTATGGTATTTGTCTCTTATAGATGAATTTGATTCCTGAGTTTCTGTCTCTGCTCTCTTAGGGCCCTAGATGCTTTGTGTCTTCATTCAAATCTTGAAGCTCACCTCATGGCACCCTACCTTGCAATTAGTCACTACCTTCCAATTTTCTTGTACACCCAAAGCCCTTTCCTGCCTTAGAATCTTTGAACATTCTATTTCCTCTGGAGTATTTATGATATGTATTAACTTACTTAATTCTAACAACAAGCCACAAGAGACAACTCTACACATGAACATCACCAAATGGTGATTTGTAGTGGTTCTGGAGAAAACTCTTTGACAGTCTCTTGGACTGCAAGGAGATCAAACAAGTCAATCCTAAAGGAAAGCAATCCTGAAGAATCATTGAAATGACTGAAGCTGAAGCTCCAGTACTTTGGCCACTTGATGTGAAGAGTCTACTAATTGGAAAAGACCCTAATGCTGGGAAGGACTGAGGACAATAGGAGAAAGGGGCAGCAGAGGATGAGATAGTTAGATACCATCACTGACTCAATGGACATGAATCTGAGCAAACTCTGGGAGATAGTGAAGGACAGGGAAGCCTGGCATGCTGCAGTCCATAGAGTCACAAAGAGTTGGATATAACTTAACAGCTGAAAAATAACAAGCCTGTAAAGAGGGTATGATAATTTTTATATTTTACAGACTAGGAAACTGAGGTATAAAGAGGTTAAGTAACTTCCCCAGTGTTCCACATCTAGGATATTATAGAGCAAGACTTCTAACTCAAGACTCTGGCTCCAGAAGCCTTGCTGTCAATGATTTTAACTCTACTGTCTTTACAAATTCTCTATAGCTCAGGTTTCAGCTCAGTGATTACTTTCTCAAGGAACCATTCATTGACCACCCTAGCATGACTAATACACATCCCAGACCCACTCCAGTTCCTATTTGTTATTTCTATTATGTTTTCCTAGATTTAATTCAATATAAAATTATCTTTTTGTTGTCTTTGACATTTAGTTTGTCTCACTATATGAGAATGTACACTCTTTGAAGACTGGAACTGTGTCTGTCTTCAATTCACTGTGTTCTCCCTAGTACTTGTAAAAGAGTCCTGACCATTATAGAAGCTCTTTATTTTTTTTTAATGAATGAGTTACCAAAGCATTCATTCTCTAGAAAAAGGAATATTAGGCTATATTTACTTTGGAAATGGTTTAATTATTATATTGAATAAGTAGTTATTAAAATGTTTCATTTCCTTTTTTCTATTACCTAAGTAGGGTTTCATATCAATTCATCTCTGAAAACCATCATATTAAAAGGGAAACCTAGAAAATATTGGGGCTGTTACATCTGTTTCTTTAATTATCTATCATCAGTCATCTCTCTCTCCCTCACTTACCTATCTATACACATATGCAGACACATAGCCTACTAAGGAGCTGCTTCACCAAAATAGGAAAAATCTTGGTCAGTGGACATTAACATAACTTGAGATGCTTAAATGGAGATTCAAAGCTTCCTATCCATTTCTTACTAAGCCGGTTTGCATTGTAGGAGCCTCTGATTGAGAGTAGTGCCAGCTCCATTATATTAATAGAAAGTACCATGTAATATTGTCCAAAGATATGCATAACATTGATATTCCCCAAAACTTATCCCAAAGGAGCCTGAGGCTTTTAGCCACATTAGAAAAAAGAAAATGACAGATAATTTTAAAAAAAGAAAGAAAGAAAAACACAGACATTTCAGGGATTATTAGATTAGATTAAACTAGATCTGAACTAATACTATTTATTGGAAACAAATTCTACATGGTTCACCAGTCAGAATGGTGAATCTGTAGGTCAAATGATAAATGAAGTTTTAGACCAAATCCATTCTGTGCTTAGTCCCTCAGTTGTGTCCAACTCTTTGTGACCCCATGGACTGTAGTTCGCCAGGCTCCTCTGTCCATGGGGATTCTCCAGGCAAGAATACTGGAGTAGATTGCCATACCCTCCTCCAGGGGATCTTCTCAACCCTGGGATCAAACTCAGGTGTCCCACATTGCAGGCAGAATCTTTACCATCTGAGCCACCAGGGAAGCCCAAGAATACTGGAGTGGGTAGCCTAACCCTTCTCCAGAATATCTTCCTGACAAAAGATTCAAACCATGGTCTCCTGCATTGCAGTCGGATTCCATCCTACACTGGGTTTAATGCTACCACAGAACCATCCTAAGAATGTAGAGCAAGAATTGATATAAGTCATTGGAAGAACCCCAAAATTAGTTTTATGATTCATGAAATAAAGGCTATTCAGTTTGGAAATGTCAAATAAATCCTTGGATTTGCCTTTTATTTTGTCCTACCCCTTTAATCCCAAGATAGTGAACTAACACTGCATCTTTGTGGAGATTAAGAGTTTAAATGTACCAACAAAGACCTGAAAGGTGAGTGTTTAACTCTTGTTGAGTGCAAAACTAGGTTTGTGTTAGAGAATGATTGTTGATTATTACAGTTGGAGATATCAGTCACAGCTGTAGTTCTAGATTTATATCCTTTATTGAAGGAAATAAAAATACCCCCTGCACTTAATATTGCTGCTGCTGCTAAGTCGCTTCAGTCGTGTCCAATTCTGTGTTGACTCCATGGACTGCAGCCCGCCAGGCTCCTCCGTCCATGGGATTTTCCAGGCAAGAGTACTGGAGTGGGGTGCCATTGCCTTTTCTGGCACTTAATATGCAGTTATTACAAATTCTTTCCCCCTAATTTTATTGTAAAGATGATCAGAAGCATAGGAGAGATAGTAGATTATTGATTTCCCATAAAGCTATGCTAATTCTCTTGCTGTCTATCATATCTTTTTCCTTTCAACTTTCTAGAGTATTTATACCCATATTAATATCTTCAATGTGTTTTTTCTTTTTTTACTGTAGTTATATTCAGTAAAAACATTGATATTAATTTTAGTGTCTTTAAATGATTTACGTCTTCCTAGATGATTATGAATAGCTATGTCTAGTTGAAGTATTACAAATTAAAATATTAATTATAATTTTAAAATGTATAATGCAGATTATTAAGAGTTTTGATAATTTTTTTTCTATGTCACTTATTGAAGGGCTCAAAAAATTAAAGAAGATAAATTTAATGGTGCAAACTTTAATTGTAATATCCTTAATCTTTCTCCCTGTGCAGTTTATGCCCTTTAACCCTAGGACCCTAATATTCTGACCTCCAAAATCATTCCTTACCCATAAGCTGAAAGATGGACTTGATCAGTAAGATAGATCAATTATTGGCCTGGGTGTATGCTCTATTGTCTCTGGGGATGTAACTCAACAATCCTGGTGCCTCCAGCTTTTTCTAGATATCAGGGTACAGTTTTCTTCAATTTTTGACTAAATGGATGCTGCACAATGGGATTACAAATGAGGAACACATTCCATATTGATGTCTTTAAACAAAAATTTTAAAATATTAAACCGAAGAGAGTTTTGGGGAAAATGTAGTAGCAATGGCAACATATATTTTGGATCTTGAAAATTATTGCATAAAAACAGAGCCACCAGAAGTTCAGTTGCTCAGTCATGTCTAACTCTTTGTGACCCCATGGATTGTAGTACACCAGCCTTCCCTGTGCAGCACCAACTCCTGGAGCTTACTCAAACTCATGTCTATCGAGTTGCTGAACCCATCCAACCATATCATCCTCTGTCGTCCCCTTCTCCTCTTGCCTTCAATCTTTCCCAGCATCAGGGTCTTTTCCAATGAATCAGTTCTTCACATCAGATGACCAAAGTATTGGAGTTTCAGCTTCAGCATCAGTCTTTCCAATGAATATTCAGGATTTATTTCCTTTAGCATTGACTGATTGGATCTCCTTGCAGTCCAAGGGACTCAAGAGTCTTCTCCAACCCCACAGTTCAAAAGAGCCACCAGAAAGCTAACCCAAAATCCATGGGCAATATTTTCAACCAAATGATATATCCCTTCAACTCCCAAAATGAGTTGGAGCAAAGTACCAACAGCTACCAGACATGGCTGTTTTTAACATCTGTGTAAGGAACAGCAGAGGGAGGCACTTTCTCTCTCTCTCTCTCTTTTTTTTTTTGGGGGGGGGGTGGAAGAAAGTTGTTTTGTTTTTTTCTCTGCCTTTTGGAGTCTCATTTCTTCCTTTCCTAGCCTGGGCTTTCATATGTATGCACAATTAGAGTGCAGAGAGCTGAAGGCTGTATTAGAGTAGAGGGAAGTTCAAGTTCAACATCTATTTGGCTAGTGGCATGCATAGCTCAGTCAGTAAAGAATTGGCCTGCAGTGCAGGAGACCTGGGTTAAATTCCTCAGTTGGGGAGAATCCCTGGTGAAGGAAATGGCAACCCACTCCAATATTCTTGCCTGAAGAATCCCATGGACAGAAGAGCCTGTGGGTCTACAGTCCATAGGGTCGCAAGAGTTAGACACGACTTAGTGACTAACACTTTCACTTTCCATGATTTCAAAGCTGATGGCTGAGCTTTGAGGACTATGGAGCCTAGCGCACCAATGCTACATTAATTCAGAGAGTTTTAATTCCTACAATACAAAACCCTGTGGGCTCAGGGGCTCAATCCAAGCTGTGGGCAGTAGAGGGGAAAAATGGGAACAGAAGTGTGCTGGGTCTGGTCTGAGGCTGGCTGCCCCCAGGCTTGCCTCTGTGTGGTATATAGTTGTTTGAGAGTTTGGCAGCCCAGAGTGGGAAAACTCCGATATAGTCAACTTGAAAGTGAATTGGGAGAAATTTAGGACAGCAGCTGCAACTGGGGATGAGTGTTAAGCTCTTTAAAGTGAGTGTTGAGGGATTTGTGTTCAGGTCTCATGGTGTGGAGCAGTATAGCCCCAGGAACTTTTCAAATGGATATTCTAGTGTTCTTTTTCAAGACAGGACTCTACCCTGAGGGGAAAATACTACTGGGATGTAAATTGACAGAGATCCAAGTAAAAAAGGAAATTCAATTAGAAGATAGAGAAGGCAAAAGTATCAGAGAAACTCAGGAAACAAGATGCCATATATTTTTTTTTAATTTTATTTTATTTTTAAACTTTACATAACTGTATTAGTTTTGCCAAATATCAAAATGAATCCACCACAGGTATACATGTGTTCCCCATCCTGAACCCTCCTCCCTCCTCCCTCCCCATTCCATCCCTCTGGGTCGTCCCAGTGCACCAGCCCCAAGCATCCAGTATCGTGCATCGAACCTGGACTGGCAACTCGTTTCATACATGATATTTTACATGTTTCAATGCCATTCTCCCAAATCTTCCCACCCTCTCCCTCTCTCACAGAGTCCATAAGACTGTTCTATACATCAGTGTCTCTTTTGCTGTCTCGTACATAGGGTTATTGTTACCATCTTTCTAAATTCCATATATATGCATTAGTATACTGTATTGGTGTTTTTCTTTCTGGCTTACTTCACTCTGTATAATAGGCTCCAGTTTCATCCACCTCATTAGAACTGATTCAAATGTATTCTTTTTAATGGCTGAGTAATACTCCATTGTGTATATGTACCACACCTTTCTTATCCATTCATCTGCTGATGGACATCTAGGTTGCTTCCATGTCCTGGCTATTATAAACAGTGCTGCGATGAACATTGGGGTACACGTGTCTCTTTTCCTTCTGGTTTCCTCAGTGTGTATGCCCAGCAGTGGGATTGCTGGATCACAAGGCAGGTCTATTTCCAGTTTTTTAAGGAATCTCCACACTGTTCTCCATAGTGGCTGTACTAGTTTGCATTCCCACCAACAGTGTTAAGAGGGTTCCCTTTTCTCCACACCCTCTCCAGCATTTATTACTTGTAGACTTTTGGATTGCAGCCATTCTGACTGGTGTGAAATGGTACCTCATAGTGGTTTTGATTTGCATTTCTCTGATAATGAGTGATGTTGAGCATCTTTTCATGTGTTTGTTAGCCATCTGTATGTCTTCTTTGGAGAAATGTCTATTTAGTTCTTTGGCCCATTTTTTGATTGGGTCATTTATTTTTCTGGAGTTGAGCTGTAGGAGTTGCTTGTATATTCTCGAGATTAGTTGTTTGTCAGTTGCTTCATTTGCTCTTATCTTCTCCCATTCTGAAGGCTGTCTTTTCACCTTGCTAATAGTTTCCTTTGATGTGCAGAAGCTTTTAAGGTTAATTAGGTCCCATTTGTTTATTTTTGCTTTAATTTCCAATATTCTGGGAGGTGGGTCATAGAGGATCCTGCTGTGATGTATGTCAGAGAGTGTTTTGCCTATGTTCTCCTCTAGGAGTTTTATAGTTTCTGGTCTTACGTTGAGATCTTTAATCCATTTTGAGTTTATTTTTGTGTATGGTGTTAGAAAGTGTTCTAGTTTCATTCTTTTACAAGTGGTTGACCAGTTTTCCCAGCACCACTTGTTAAAGAGATTGTCTTTAATCCATTGTAAATTCTTGCCTCCTTTGTCAAAGATAAGGTGTCCATATGTGCGTGGATTGATCTCTGGGCTTTCTATTTTGTTCCATTGATCTATATTTCTGTCTTTGTGCCAGTACCATGCTGTCTTGATAACTGTGGCTTTGTAGTAGAGCCTGAAGTCAGGTAGGTTGATTCCTCCAGTTCCATTCTTCTTTCTCAAGATCGCTTTGGCTATTCGAGGTTTTTTGTTTTTCCATACAAATTGTGAAATTATTTGTTCTAGCTCTGTGAAGAATGCTGTTGGTAGCTTGATAGGGATTGCATTGAATCTATAGATTGCTTTGGGTAGTATACTCATTTTCACTATATTGATTCTTCCAATCCATGAACATGGTATATTTCTCCATCTGTTAGTGTCCTCTTTGATTTCTTTCACCAGTGTTTTATAGTTTTCTATATATAGGTCTTTAGTTTCTTTAGGTAGATATATTCCTAAGTATTTTATTCTTTCCGTTGCAATGGTGAATGGAATTGTTTCCTTAATTTCTCTTTCTGTTTTCTCATTATTAGTGTATAGGAATGCAAGGGATTTCTGTGTGTTGATTTTATATCCTGCAACTTTACTATAGTCATTGATTAGTTCTAGTAATTTTCTGGTGGAGTCTTTAGGGTTTTCTATGTAGAGGATCATGTCATCTGCAAACAGTGAGAGCTTTATTTCTTCTTTTCCAATTTGGATTCCTTTTATTTCTTTTTCTGCTCTGATTGCTGTGGCCAAAACTTCCAAAACTATGCTGAATAGTAATGGTGAAAGTGGGCACCCTTGTCTTGTTCCTGACTTTAGAGGAAATGCTTTCAATTTTTCACCATTGAGGATAAGGTTTGCTGTGGGTCTGTCATATATAGCTTTTATTATGTTGAGGTATGTTCCTTCTATTCCTGCTTTCTGGAGAGTTTTTTTTTATCATAAATGGGTGTTGAATTTTGTCAAAGGCTTTCTCTGCATCTATTGAGATAATCATATGGTTTTTATTTTTCAATTTGTTAATGTGGTGTATTACATTGATTGATTTGCGGATATTGAAGAATCCTTGCATCCCTGGGATAAAGCCCACTTGGTCATGGTGTATGATCTTTTTAATGTGTTGTTGGATTCTGATTGCTAGAATTTTGTTAAGGATTTTTGCATCTATGTTCATCAGTGATATTGGCCTGTAGTTTTCTTTTTTTGTGGGATCTTTGTCAGGTTTTGGTATTAGGGTGATGGTGGCCTCATAGAATGAGTTTGGAAGTTTACCATCCTCTGCAATTTTCTGGAAGAGTTTGAGCAGGATAGGTGTTAGCTCTTCTCTAAATTTTTGGTAGAATTCAGCTGTGAAGCCGTCTGGACCTGGGCTTTTGTTTGCTGGAAGATTTTTGATTACAGTTTCAATTTCCGTGCTTGTGATGGGTCTGTTAAGATTTTCTATTTCTTCCTGATCGAGTTTTGGAAAGTTGTACTTTTCTAAGAATTTGTCCATTTCTTCCTCGTTGTCCATTTTATTGGCATATAATTGTTGATAGTAGTCTCTTATGATCCTTTGTATTTCTGTGTTGTCTGTTGTGATCTCTCCATTTTCATTTCTAATTTTATTGATTTGATTTTTCTCCCTTTGTTTCCTGATGAGTCTGGCTAATGGTTTGTCAATTTTATTTATCCTTTCAAAGAACCAGCTTTTGGTTTTGTTGATTTTTGCTATGGTCTCTTTTGTTTCTTTTGCATTTATTTCTGCTCTAATTTTTAAGATTTCTTTCCTTCTACTAACCCTGGGGTTCTTCATTTCTTCCTTTTCTGGTTGCTTTATGTGTAGAGTTAGGTTATTTATTTGACTTTTTTCTTGTTTCTTGAGGTGTGCCTGTATTGCTATGAACTTTCCCCTTAGGATTGCTTTTACCGTGTCCCACAGGTTTTGGGTTGTTGTGTTTTCATTTTCATTCGTTTCTATGCAAATTTGGATTTCTTTTTTGATTTCTTCTGTGATTTGTTGGTTATTCAGCAGCGTGTTGTTCAGCCTCCATATTTTGGATTTTTTAATAGTTTTTCTCCTGTAATTGAGATCTAGTCTTACTGCATTGTGGTCAGAAAGGATGCCATATTTTTAACACTATGAAAAGCAAGAGCAGAGAGAGCTTTGTAACATTAGAAAATATCTGAATGAAATCTATTAAGAGTGAAGGAAAATGAAATTTACACAAAAATGAAATACAGAAATATTATCAAATCCCAGGTACAGTTGCCATACAAAAAATGAGTATAATGAAAAAAAGAATATTTCTACAGAAATTAAAGTCTGTGAGAAAGATTTGTTCAAAATGCAGATCAGAACTGTAAAATCTTAAAATGAGCCAAAAGATATTAAGAAAACAATTAAAAACATTCAGTTCAGTTGCTCAGTCATGTCCGACTCTTTGTGACCCCATGAATTGCAGCACACCAGGCCTCCCTGTCCACCACCAACTCCCAGAGTTCACTCAGACTCACGTCCATCGAGTCGGTGATGCCATCCAGCCATCTCATCCTCTGTCATCCCCTTCTCCTCCTGCCCCCAATCCCTCCCAGCATCAGAGTCTTTTCCAATGAGTCAACTCTTCACATGAGGTGGCCAGAGTACTGGAGTTTCAGCTTTAGCATCATTCCTTCCAAAGAACACCCAGGACTGATATCCTTTAGGATAGACTGGTTGGATCTCCTTGCAGTCCAAGGGACTCTCAAGAGTCTTCTCCAACACCACAGTTCAAAAGCATCAATTCTTCGGCACTCAGCTTTCTTCACAGTCCAACTCTCACATCCATACATGACCACTGGAAAAACCATAGCCTTGACTAGATGGACCTTTGTTGGCAAAGTAATGTCTCTGCTTTTCAATATGCTATCCAAGTTGGTCATAAATTTCCTTCCAAGGAGTAAGTATGAATAAAACAATTAAAAACTTTAAAGAACAATATAAATCTGAATTTGAAAGCCTCAGAAAGAGGAAAAAGAATTTAGGTAAAATTAGAAACAAAAGAAGTAACATTTTAGAAATGAACACTAAAGCAGAAGAAATATATGAAGATGCAAATATTGAAGACTGGTGTCATAGGTGAATGGTGCAATCACTTCTTTTGCCTCACCATCCCTCCCCCTTTTAATCCCTGGAACATGTTACCTTATATGGAAACAGAGTCTTTGCAAATGTGATTAAGATGACAGGATTATCTACCTTAATGGGGAGATTATCCAGGATTATAAGGGTCATGGTGGAAACTTCTGACA
The DNA here is from genome assembly GCF_029407905.1 of Bubalus kerabau. Lineage (NCBI taxonomy): Eukaryota > Metazoa > Chordata > Mammalia > Artiodactyla > Bovidae > Bubalus > Bubalus kerabau. The sequence goes on along the minus strand of NC_073642.1, from coordinate 54,650,937 downwards.
AAATGTGGTCCAGTGGAGAAGGGAATGGGAAACCACTTCAGTATTCTTGCCTTGAGAACCCAATGAACAGTATGAAAAGGCAAAAAGATAGGACACGGAAAGATGAACTCCCAGGTGCCCAATATGCTATTGAAGATCAGTGGAGAAATAACTCCAGAAAGAATGAAGAACAGAGCCAAAGCAAAACAACACCCAGTTGTGGATGTGACGGGTGATGGAAGTAAAGTCGGATGTTGTAAAGCGCAATATTGCATAGGAAACTGGAATGTTCGGTCCATGAATCAAGGCAAATTGGAAGTGGTCAAACAGGAGATGGGAAGAGTGAACATCGACATTTTAGGAATCAGTGAACTAAAATGGACTAGAATAGGTGAATTTAACTCAGATGACCATTATATCTACTACTGTGGGGGAGGAATCCCTTAGAATAAATGGAGCGGTCATCATGGTCAACAAAAGAGTCTGAAATGCAGTACTTGGATGCAATTTCAAAAACGACAGAATGATCTCTGTTTGTTTTCAAGGCAAACTATTCAATATCACAGTAATCCACATCTGTCCTGACCAGTAATGCTGAAGAAGCTGAAGTTGAACAGTTCTGTGAAGACCTATAAGATCTTCTAGCACTAGCACCCAAAAAGGTGTCCTTTTCATTATAGGGGACTGAAATGCAAAAGTAGGAAGTCAAGAAACACCTGGAGTAACAGGAAAATCTGGCCTGGGAGTAAAGAATGAAGCAGGGCAAAGGCTAATAGAGTTTTGCCAAGAGAATGCACTGGTCACAGCAAACACCCTCTTCCAACAACACAAGAGAAGACTCTATACATGGACATCACCAGATGGTCAATACTGAAATCAGATTGATTATATTCTTTGCAGCTAAAGATGGAGAAGCTCTATACAGTCAGCAAAAACAAGACTGGGAGCTGACTATGGCTCAGATCATGAACTCCTTATTGCCAAATTCAGACTTAAATTGAAAAAAGTGGGGAGAACCACTAGACCATTCAGGTGTGACCTAAATCAAATCCCTTGTAATTAAACAGTGAAAGTGACAAGTAGATTTAAGGGATCAGATCTGATAGACAGAGTGCCTGAAGAACTATGGACCTATGGACCGAGGTTCATGACATTGTACAGGAGACAGGGATCAAGACCATTCTCAAGATAAAGAAATGCAAAAAAGCGAGATGGCTATCTGAGGAGGCCTTACAAATAGCTGTGAAAAGAAGAGAAGTGAAAAGCAAAGGAAAAAAGGAAAGATATACCCATTTGAATGCAGAGTTCTAAAGAATAGCAAGGAGAGATAGGACAAGCCTTTCTCAGTGATCAGTGCAAAGAAATAGAGGAAAACAATAGAATGGGAAAGACTAGAGATCTCTTCAAGAAAATTAGGGATACTAAGGGAAAATTTCATGCAAATAAGGGCAAAATAAAGGACAGAAATGGTATAGACCTAATAGAAGCAGAAGACATCAAGAAGAGGTGGCAAGAATACACAGAAGAACTATACAAAAAAGATCTTCATGACCCAGATAACCATGATGGTATGATCACTCATCTAGAGCCAGACATCCTGGAATGTGAAGTCAAGTGGTACTTAGGAAGCATCACTATGAACAAAGCTAGTGGAGATGATGGAATTCCAGTTGAGCTATTTCAAATCCTAAAAGATGGTGCTGTGAAAGTGCTACACTCAATATGCCAGCAAATTTGGAAAACTCAGCAGTGGCCACAGGACTGGAAAAGGTCAGTTTTCATTCCAATCCCAAAGATATGCAATGCCAAAGAATGTTCAAACTACTAGCAATGTAATACTCAAAATTCTCCAAGCCAGGCTTCAGCAATATATGAACTGTGAGCTTCCAGATGTTCAAGCTGGTTTTAGAAAATGCAGAGGAACCAGAGATCAAATTGCCAACATCTGCTGGATCATAGAAAAAGCAAGAGAGTTCCAGAAAAACATCTACTTTTGCTTTATTGACTATGCCAAAGACTTTGACTGTGTTCAGTTCAGTTCAGTTCAGTTGCTCAGTCATGTCTGACTCTTTGTGACCCCATGAACTGCAAATCAGTCCTGAACTTTCATTGGGAGGACTGATGCTGAAGCTGAAACTCCAATACTTTGGCCCCCTGATGCGAAGAACTGACTCATTTGAAAAGACCCTGATCCGGGAAAAATTGAAGGCAGGAGGAGAAGGGGACGACAGAGGATGAGATGGTTGGATGGCATCACCGACTCAATGGACATGAGTTTGAGTAAACTCCGGGAGTTGGTGATGGGCAGGAAGGCCTGGTGTGCTGCAGTCCATGGGGTTGCAAAGAGTCCGACATGACTGAGCGACTGAACTGAACTGATGAGGGTAAATACTAAATTCAATCACATTGTCCTAAGAGGGACAGAAAGGAATTTTGATGATATGAAAAGAGAAGGCTATAAGGTGAGGATGAAGTAGAGGTTAGAGTGATGTGGACACAAGCCAAGGAGTGCCGTCAGCCATTAGAAGCTGAAAGTTCAGGGAAAGGAGTCTCCTCATAAGCTTCTAGAAAAAGGTGGGTGACCCTGCTAAGCCCTTGATTTTGATGCAGTGATATAGCTTTTCATTTTCAGTCTGGTTGATTTAAGACTATCAGCTCCCTGAGGGTAGTGATCATGTATGTTTGGTTAATGACCTAGCTCCATTGCCTAACATGGTATAGGCAATCAATAATATATGCAATATCCTATATGTCATAAATAAAGCAAATAAAATTGTGCAACCTTTCTTTACAACTGTTATACTAGTCACTGTAATGAAAATGTGATTTTATTAGTACCAGGTCCAGTATATTTGAGGCAAAAATATCTACCATCATTATAGAGTTGTCTCCCTAAATTCAGAAAAGCCTCAGTTCAGCAAGAAAAAAAATAACTTGCTTCGTGTATATGTATTCCTAGTGGCTCAGACAGTAAAGAATCCACCTGTCTGGGTTTGATCCCTGTGTTAGGAAGTTCCCCTTTAGGAGGGCATGGCAAACCACTCCAGTATTTTTGCCTGGAGAATCCCCATGGACAGAGGAACCAGACAGGCTATAGTCCATGTGGTTGCAAAGAGGTGGACACAACTGAGCGACTAAGCACAAGTACACACACTGAGGCAAAAATAGCTCCCATCATTACAGCTTTATCACCCTAAACTCAGAAAATCTCAGTTAAGCAAGAAAACCTTGCTTTGTGTGTGTGTATGAATATACATCTATGGCAACTTGTGCACAATGTAGTAAAGCACATGTTTGGTTTTACTTCAGCATTACTACTAATTTACATGATTTGGACTAATGCCAGTAATAGTAATAAAAGTATTTGAAATGTTAGCTGTATGCTGCTTTGTGACTTTAACATTTAAGTAATTAGGCTTTAAAAATAATCCATTATAAATTTGACTTTGTTCATTTTGCTAAGGCAAATATCTGTCATATATTTCATATTATTATTAATACTTAGATAGAGTTGTGTTTCTATTGTATTTAAAAAATTTTAGCTTTGGCTCTTAAAGTGAATATATCTTTATTTCATCCAAAACACTAGAGGAAGCTTTATCTTTTCTTTTTTTCACTTTGTAGACAGATTGCTTCATGAACACCGATCTTATTTTTGACTTCTGTTTCTCTTACCTCTTTCCTTCTAAGGATTGGGAACACATAGCTACCTGGCCTTGGCATTGTGCCTCTGGCCAACTATAAAGGCAAAACTACCTCGTGTGGTACTTTTGACAGGGCCCTAATATAACTAGTGGAGGATTCCAAGTTTGCACTCAGACTCACTCAGAGATCTCCACACTCACTCAGACTCTCATTATCTAAGACAGGGACCTTAAAGTTGTGAAGATTATAAAATAAAAGAAATTTGAAACCGTTAGAGACAGTGAATTGCCCTCCTCTTATTATCTGAATCACTGTCTGTTAATCTTTGGGAGACATTTACTAACTTCATATATTTTCTAAGCGAAGGAGATGTAGGTCCATTTCCTTTTTCTGATCTAGTTTTTGCACATAAAGTAAATGCTTTGATAAAAAGCCATGGGGGAGAGTATGTTTCATTATGGTGTCAATTCTCCAATGTAAATATTATTTCTATTTATCGATATGTTAAGCTCATAACTCTTGGTTTCATAACAGACCAATGCAGAAAGGTATTAAGAGGCTTAGCAATGTAAATTTCTTTCTGTTGTATGGTTTGAGAGCATGCCAACTTAAATATTTTACATAATTTTGTTTTTAATTTTGAAAATATTTTTGTTCATATATTTTAGGCGAGGAAAGAACTTAAATCGTACTTTGCTCTTTTGCAGCTTATTTGCATACACATTAAGGACAAAATGAGATAAAAACAAAGTCCTTTCCAACTGTTTAAGAAGCAATTTAATAGAGCTTTTTCAAATATATGTTACCTTAGGTTTTTTAAAAATATCATGAGTTTCTTTAATGAGATTATTAGATTTTTTAAACTATTTTTTTCACTAATCGTCATTGTTAAATATACTAGGTTATTGAATCTTCTTGGAAAATGCAAACCCTTGTTTAGAGCTGCATAACAGTTCATATTGTGATTGTATAGTGATTTATTTAGTCAGTCTCTTATGGACTGAATCTTATCCCCTCCAAATTCATATGTTAAAATGCTAACCCTCAATATGACTATGCTTTGAGGTAGAGACTTGAAGTAGGAATTTAAGTTTAAATGAGGTTGTAAGGGTGGAAGTCCCAATTCAGTAGGATTGGTTTTTGAGGAAAAGCAGCAGACATGAGAGCTTGTTCTCTCTCTCTCCACAGGAGAAAGACCATGTAAGAATGCAAAAGGTACGCACCATGGAAGGTAAGGAGAGAAGTGTCGGACTTCTAGCCTCCAGAACTGTGAGATTAAATTTCTGTTGCTTATATCACCCAGTCTGTGACATTTTGTTACAGCAACACAAGCAGAATAATATATCCTGTGAGTGAACATTTAGTTTGTTTTATATGATTTACTAAGAATATTTTGGCCACCTGATGCAAAGAACTGACTCATTTGAAAAGACCCTGATGCTGGGAAAGACTTAAGGTGGGAGGAGAAGGGGATGACAGAGGATGAGATGGTTGGATGGCATCACTGACTCAATGGACATGAGTTTGAGTAAACTCTGGGGAGTTGATCATGGACAGGGAGGCCTGGCATGCTGCAGTCCATGGGGTCGCAAAGAGTCGGACACAACTGAGTGACTGAACTGAGGACTATTTTGCTATTATATTATGCTTTAATATTATATTTTATTTTACCAATATATTTACTATTATATTTTATGATATAGTGACTAATAATTTTACATTTTTCCTACAATGTTTTACTATTGATGTAATGGGAATTCTTGTCATAAATCTTTATGTAAATCTCCATTTTTTCCTAGTAAAATTCAGTATGTAGCAATACTGGGCCAAAAGTTACACATTTTAGTGCAAAAGCTAGGAGAAGTTTTTGTTAAAAATTTTTGGTCCAAATATGTTTTATATCAGTTTATACAGCCATCATTTGTCCATGAGGGCTCCTTTCATCACAGGCTTGTCCAAACTGCATTTTAACGACAACAAAAAAATTGCTTTCTGAAGTAAAAAGTGAAGAACTTTTTTTGTCATTTGAATATATGTTTTTGATTATTTTAAAATTTTATATTCTTTTCATATTTGTGGGTTATTATTTTTTTCTTCTGTACTGGATTGCAGTTCATGTTCTTTGCCCATTTTTCTGATTGTGTGTCCTTTAGAATACTAATGATAAAACCAATCAAGTTGTGTTCTGAAAATGTCTCCCCTTTTCACTTCTTAACACATAATTGATGTGGAGCTTAAGGTAAAAAAACAACTACCTAAGTTACATCTCCATTAGATGTGTAAAATATTCATTTATTCACCTATCATTTAATGAATATTTATTGAATGTATTCTATATGCCTGGCAGTACTCTATGCCCTAATATTAGAGACTTAAACAAAATACTGTCTTTACTTTCTGAGATTTATATTCTCATGAACAAGTGACAGGAAGCAAGCAATGTGTCAGATGGTGTTAAAAGTATAAAACAGAATAAAGACTGTAAGAAGAGCTGAGAGTGGGGAGGGTGATTGCAGTTTTACAAAAGGTGTGCTAGGGAAGGTCTCTGACAAAGTGACTTTTAAGATCTGAAGAAAGTTCAAGAGTGGGCTAAGCAACTGTCTGGAGGAAAAGCTCCCCATAAAATGGAATATTCAAATGTAGAGATCTTGAAGCCAATGTATCCTTGTATGGTATCAGTTTTTAAAAAATTGTGTATTATTGTTAATGTCAGAAAGGGGAAATTTTTCCCTTTTGAGTTCTAGTGGCTAGACTGATAATAACATTGATATAAGGTGGATCAGCAGAAAAGGAAAAAAAAAAAAACAAAACTTGTGTACATGGAGGTCTCATAGAAATGGGACGTAAGAAGTGTTCAAGGCAGGCAACTTTTATACTTTCTGACCAAGACGGTGAATTTGTAAGGAATTGACAGGACAAAGAAACTTAGTTTTGAGTGCTTAATTAGTACAGAATTGAAACAGGATTTGGATTTGGGGTACTATATCACAGAAATAAGAAGATTTGTTTAGGTAGTCTTCTCAGTTCAGATTCCCTATCTCTGGTGATAAGGACGTGTCATTCTATCTGCAAATACAGAGAGTGTACCTTTCACATGAGAGATTCATTTCCTGCTTTCAGTAAGACAGAGAGCAGGGTCAAAATGTTCCTCTTGCATTAGCTGTTTCTTAAGAAAGTTGAATTCAAAGTAATCAGTATGCCCTTGAGGGAGAAAAAACAGTCTTTTCAGCAAGTGGTGTTGGGAAAGCTGGACAGTACATGTAAATCAATGAACTTAGAACTCTCACTCACACCAAAAACAAGAATAAACTCAAAATAGCTTTAAAGACTTGAACACAAAACATGACACCATAAAACTCCTAGGAGAGAACATAGACAAAACATTCTCTGACATAAATCATACCATTGTTTTTTAGGTCAGTCTCCCAAGGCAATAGAGATAAAAGCAAAAATAAACAAATGAGACCTAATCAAGCTTATAAGTTTTTACACAGCAAAGGAAACTATAAACAAAAGGAAAAGGCAACCTACAGACTGGGGAAAAATATTTAAAATGATGAGACCAACAAGAGCTTAATTTCCAAATGTACAAACAGCTCATACAATTCAATAACAGCAAAAACAGCTCAATCAAAAAATGGGCAGAAGACCTAAATATACATTTCTCCAAAGAAGATATAGAGATGGCCAACAAGCACATGGAAAGATGCTTGACATTGCTAGTTATTAGAGAAATGAAAATCAAAACTACAGTGTGGTACCATTTCATACTGCTCAGAATGGCCACCGTTAAAAAGTCTACAAATCTTAATAACAAAAGCTGGAAAGGATGTGGAGAAGAAGGAACTCTTCTACACTGTTGTTGGGAATGTAACTTGGTGTAGCCACTATGGAAAACAGTATGAAGACTCTTTAAGAAACTAAAAATAGAGTTACCATATGACCTAGCAATCTCACTCTTGGGTATATGGCTGGCAAAAACTGTAATTCAAAAATTATATGCACCCCAGTGTTCACAGCAGCATTTTTTACAATAGCCAAGACATTGCTATTGTAAATAGCCATTTGCCCATCAACCCAAATACTGATCAACAGATGAAATATAATATTCAGGAGGCCCAATCTGGTCTGTCTTATTAAGAAAGTTAATACCTAGAAACTAAAACATTCATATGCCAAAGCCTTGGCCACCTGTTGTCCTGTGCATATGATTGCTTATCTCATGAGATACCTAGTAATTATCTCAAATTTAAAGTGAAGTGAAGTGAAAGTCACTCAATCCTGTCTGACTCATTGTGACCCTATGGACTATACAGTCCGTGGAATTCTCCAGGCCAGAATACTGGAGTGGATAGCCTTTCCCTTCTCCAGGGGATCCTCCCAACCCAGGGATCGAACCCAGGTCTCCTGCATTTCAGGTAGATTCTTTACCAGCTGACCCACAAGGGAAGCCCAAGAATACTGAGCTATGTTTCGATAACTGATATAAACAAATGTATACCAAGAACAGGGATTCTAAACAAATAAAATATTGATTTTGGTTCAGAGAGAACTTTGATACTCCAGTTTTCTTGTGATTCAACAGTTCTAGAAAATACATAGGTTTATTTCCAGTTCACACATGCTCATTAAATCATTTTAAGTGAATTTAGTTAACAGGTCTGAAGACATTAATTTATTATTAGCAGCTGTTAGTATTAATTTATAATATTATGTTCTATGCACATTAATACTGTACAGCATGATTTCCTACTTACTATTGAGTTCAACAGCCTACACAAAAGGATATTTTCCTAAAAAATTCTGGCTACAGTAGCAAATAGAAGCATATTTACACACTCTAGGGGAAAGCAAAATTTCAAAAATTCCCCAAACAAAAACTTCCACATGAAATCACAGTCCTTATTTTGACCTTTTTAGTTTAAGCTAAAAGAGATGCTTAAGATGTTTTTTAGGTTAAGCTAAAAAAGATGTTAAGCTAAGAGATGATGCACTAGTAGACAAAGAAGTGGAAAAAGAAGGCTGGCCTATTTGGATTACTGGCAGAATGTGACACCAATATGGCATCAAACCCTGCTGTGATTCCAAGGGCTTCATGACTGAATAAAGATTTTTTTTTTTTGAGTGGGGGTGGTTAATGTAAATTTGATCTTTTACTTGGGGAATGTGTAATATATTATCATTCCATAATGATATATGGTAATTGCTTTGGTAATCAAACCTTAAAGGTCCTATTTATGGAAATTAATATAGTTATCAGCTTTTAGTATTGGGCTTTCTTACACTAAGGGAAAATGATCTAAAGAGAAGTATCTAAAATTTAAAAGGCAACTCTAAATATGAAGGTGTCATTATTCAATGCTAAAACACTATTTTATCATATATTTTCCTCTTCATAAAATATTTTGATTAGTTTTGGTTTAGTTAGATACATCTTTGATTTTTTTTTTCCAGAAAGTATTTGTAATGAGTGTACTTGTACACTTCCACAAATACTTAGATGCCTGAGAGTTTTGTTTACTTTCTAATGATAATAGTAGCTTGGATGGGTTTTGAAATGTTTCCTCTTTGGAAGTCCAATTTAGGATTACATCTTTATTTTTCAAATCAGATTAGAGGAAAAAGGGGGATATATTTAGTGTGCTTACTTTTCATTAATAATATTTGATACCAGGAAATGTCTTTTCATCTGAAAAACTGAAGTTCTTTAGCTCATTAAAAATTTATTGTATTATTCTTTACTTTTTGCATATTTTCACCTCATTTTAAAACTCCCTTTTTAGTATTGTTATAATTATTTTTTTTGGATACAGTTTTCTCTATTAGATATTGATTAAAGTATAACAAACCACTTCAAAACTTATTTTATTAGTTTAGTTTTATTAAGATACCATGAAGAGGTTTAAATTTTGTTAGTATGTTCATCCAGTCTAGCTAAACATGGAGGGAGGAGGGAGGGGGATTCGGGATGGGGAACACGTGTACACCTGTGGTGGATTCATGTTGATGTATGGCAAAACCAATACAATATTGTAAAGTAATTAGCCTCCCATTAAAATAAATAAATTTATATTAAAAAAAAGAAAACATGTAATGTCTTTCCTTAGCCAATGATGTGCCATTATAAATATTTATTTTGTTATGCCATACAATTTGACTTGTTGTCTTTTTTATCTGTCTTTAGAATCAACCATAACTTGGCTAGCATTTTCTCCTATTGTTGTTGTTGCATCAGTACCTAAGCTAAGTTAGCTCTCAGAAATCACCCTGGGATGGTCATCAACATTCCATGGTCACATCCTGATTCTTGCTGCCTTGGTGACCACGTGTATGGACCTTGACATTGTCTTCCCGTGGACTTGTGTTTGTCAGCCCTGTGATTACATGCTTTGTGCTGCTATCTGCGAAACGATTTTCAGATGAAGATAAAGTATAAAGAACTTGAATAGAAAAAACTACCAATAGCACTTACATAGTGAGCTAGAATGAAAATTGTTTCTTTTCTTTCAGAGTTACTTAGACACATGTGCCCCAATGTTCATTGCAGCGCTATTTATGACAGCTAGAATTTGAAAGCAGCCTAGATATCCATTGAGAGGTGAATACACTATATACACTAGATTATTAGTCGATCATAAAAAAAGAGTGCATTTGAGTCAGTTCTAATCAGGTGGATGAACCTAGAGCCTATTATATAGAGTGAAGTAAGAAAGAGAAAAATATTGTATATTAACGCATATGTATGAAATCTAGAAAGATGGTACTGATAAGACTATATGCAGGGCAGCAATGGAAATGCAGACATAGTTAACAGACTTGTGGACACAGTAGGTGAAGGAGAGTATGGGACAGATGGGGAGAGTAGCACTGAAACATATACATTACCATATGTAAAATAGATAGCCAGTGGGAATTTGCTGTATGATGCAGGGTGCTCAAATCTGGTGCTCTGTGACAGCATAGAGAAGTGGGATGGGATGGGAGATGGGAGGGAGGTTCAAGAGGGAGGGGACATATATACGCCTATGACTGATCTGTGTCAGTGTCTTGCAGAAACCAACATAATATTGTAGAGCAATTATCTTCCAATTAAAAATAAATTTAATTAAAAATGTAATCATTGTGAGACATTGTGTATGGTAGGATCTCAATAGATGTTTTCTTCCCTCTCCACTTCCTCTTTGTGGTTTTCCTAATCTACCCTTTTACTAGATTGTGAAAATCATGCCATTATTAGGGGGTATATTTACTTAGTGAGTATGAGAATGGTTTTCATATGATAAAGAAAGGAGCGTCTTTTCCCTTTGTATGTAGGACAGTTGAAGGAAATAGTACTAGAATGAATACCCAAAGCCCTTTCTTATAAACATATACATATATTTACCATGCATGGATATTTACAAACCTTTTACATGAGCATGTATTTATAGTTTGTAGAGCAGGGCTGATGTTACAAATGGATGAATAGCTGATTACTACTCAATATGATTTAGGGGCAGTGATTTCTTTCAAGTATCTTTACTGGCTTGAACTATAAGGAGTATAGCCTTGAACCACCTCTTGTATTTTTCATGCTGGAATTGGCTGACTCTAGAGTTTGGTCTTGGGGATCTTCCTGTTTCCCTCCAAATGATCTTTTTAAAATTTTGTTTATAATTTTAAAAATTATATAACATATTCTGAATCACATGAAGCAGAGTCAGGACAGATATGTGACTTAAAGTTGCTTATTATTATGTTCTGAAGAATAAGTTTTTGATATAGAATTCTATTTTATCAGGTAACAAATTTTTGACTTAAACCAGATATTATGATTTATAATAATTCAATCATTTACTTATTCAATCATTCAACACTATTCACTGAGTGCTCAGGAGTAATCAAGGTAAGCATTTCTCTTGTCTTAATGTCTAGTAGGAAAACATGAAATAAACTATTATTGCATATTTAATTACATATCCTAGTATATTTATAGAATTTAATCCACCTGCCAATGCAGAAGATACAGGAGACCTGGATTCAATCCCCGGGTCCGGAAGATCCCCTGGAGTAGGAAAGAGCAACCCACTCCAGTATACTTGCTTAAAAAATTCCATGGACACGGGAGCCTGGCAGTCTACAGTCTATGGGGTTGCAAAGAGTCAAACATGATTGAGCTTGCACACACACACAAGCTCATTGAAATTCATTAGCAGATATTAATATTTCAGAAAACAATTACATAATAAATGTTCACTGTACTCAGTCACTCAGTCATGTCGACTCTTGGTGAGTCCAAGAACTGTAGCCCATCGAGCTTCTCTATTCATGGGATTTCATAAGCAAAATTACTGGAGTGGGTTGCCATTCCCTTCTCCAGGGGAATCTTCCCAACCCAGGGATTGAGCCTTTGTCTCTTACGTCTTCTGCATTAGTAGGTGGATTTTATTTTACCACTAGTGCTACCTGGGAAGCCCCAAATATTCATTATAGAACTGTAAATAAGGACTAAATTAATAATTTGTCAGTATTTCCTTCTGGGATATTCATACATTGTCCTAGAGTAATAAAACAATTTACATATTTTTGTTAAGTATGTTTTGATTATGCGTTAGTTGCTCAGTCATGTCTGATTCTTTGTGAACCCGTGGACTATAGTCCACCAGGCTCCTCTGTCCATGGAATTCTCCAGGAAAGAGTTCTGGAATGGGTTTATATGCTGTGCTGTGCTTAGTCACAGTTGTGTTCAACTCTTTGCAACCTCATGGAATATAGCCCATCAGGCTCCTCTGTCCATGGGGATTCTCCAGGCAAGAATACTGGAATGGGTTACCATGCCCTCCTCCAGGGGATCTTCCTAACTCAGGGATTGAACCCAGGTTTCCTGCATTGCAGGCAGATTCTTTATCCTCTGAACCACCAGGGAAGCCCAGAGTCAGTTTATATTCAGCTGCAATAGTACTAATCTTTTGAGACTGTAAACTTCTGAATAGGTGTGTATGCTGCTTCATAGCTATATATAGTAATTAGTAATGTAATGCGAGACCTGATGAAAGTAATAATAATGCTTTATTTCTCTAAAAAATTGTGAGTGCTAAGGAAAGTAATCAATTTAGGCAATATTTTAGTTGGAAAACTGATGACTACATAATACTGAATAAATTGTTAAAAAGAAATGAATAATCTTGCTATAATGGAAGGATAGATAAAAATATTCATTTTTTATGAATAAAAATAATCTTACCCCATAATATATATTTTCAAATATCCATGGGAAATGAGCCATTTAAATAGAAGATAGGAGAAACTTAGATAATAATAGTTTCCAATTGTAAGCTTGTATGCCAGTGGGCAAAATAGTTGCTTAATTTAAAAAATATTTATATCATGTTTTCACCATTCATAGTCAATGTGTATGTAATTCCAAAAAAATAAAATAAATAATTTTTTTTGGCCAGAATGATGTCAGTTTATCAATTTGACATTTTAAATAACTAAATCAATAGGATTTTTTAATGGATCCAGTGTTCTTAGGATCCAGGTATATACAAACCAGGTTTAAGATGATTATCTCTAAGGGATTAGCAAATGTCTCTCTTCTTCCCTTGCAGTTTTAATTTAGAAAATTATCCCAAAGACTGGGTCTAATTCTATCTTCTGCATGTGGCTGGAGGCCACAGGAAATCTTGCTTTCTTTTGAAATGATTCCCTTGACATATATGCAAATAAGACTTGAGAAAATAATCTCTAATGGTGGAGATCAATTATGTAACCCTGGTAAGGCAGTTACATCATATTCTTCAAGAAAGTTGCAAGAAGCTGCAGATAAAAGGTGTGTGTATGTGTGTGTGTGAGAGAGAGAGAGGAGAGAGAGATGGAGAGACAGAGAGACAAAGACAGAGACAGGGAGATTCTGCTGCTGGCTAGAATTTTGCTGTTTATCTTTGTTATAAAAGACTAAATCTTTTTGTTGAGCTGCTTGCCGTGTGGTCTCTACCTTTGGCACTCCTTTCTACACCCTTGCCATGACTCTTTTTCCCACTTATGGGTCAGGAAAAAGAACTGCTTCTTGTCATTTTAAAAAATGGACTCAGGCACAGAAATTCCATCTGAAAGTTTTATTCTCTCGTTAGGAAAGAAGTTTTCAAAGCACAAGATTTTTTTTAATGAAGTTTTTAATGTTAAAATAAAGGGAAACACAACTTTGAAAGTGTTGTGTTCCTAATGAATTATTATTTCTTAAGGGGGAAAAGTTTTCAAAATGAGTTTTATATTTTTAAGAGGTAATTTAAAATAAATGAATAAACCCAAAGGGCTTCATTTTGATTGTTGTTCTTCTGTTAACTTTGCAGTTTTTGTTGCAAACATTTTTAACATATTTCATAAAAATGTTTTTGGAAAATTTGATAACTTATGTACAGCTTAACATATCGTGCCTTTCTAACAGATAGAATATTTAACTTTTTACCAAATGCACACTGTTTATGAATTACTAATTTGTCTTGGGTTAAGTACAAGAATATGTTTTGGGTAGCATATCTGTTATCTAGCATCTAGACTGGGGTACAAGTTTGACTGTTAATGTATGTTTGTCCTTCCATCATTTTACGGTAAACTTGCCTTCCATGGTGGATTGTTTTCTGTAGAAATTGTCAAAAGAATTATTTCTCTCCCCTCTCCCCATGCCATGATGTACTTTCTTGGCAATGAATTTTTATTTTCATTTTTTATTGTGAGGTATTTATTATATATGAGAGTAACACTCTATACTAAAACAAACAGTAAAGGAATTTGCTACTGTAAACTACTCAGATTATGAAAACAAGTGTCACTTATATCACTAAAGCTACTCCCCCTCCTCCTATACTATCATTATTCTCTGAAGAGGTAAGTTTCTTTTTCATGAAATATTTTATCATTTGGCTTTGGGCCTTTTCACTTCATCTTATCTTTGCTTTTTCTAAATCTTTGCTATTTTCTTCTCTTCCAGACCACCAAACACTGAAATGCTCCAGGTCTTGGTCCTCAGTATTCTTTTTTCCTCTATGTACAATCACTTTCTTAATGATCTAGCCCAGACTCAGCTTTTTAAAAATTATTATTACCTTGAAGATTTCCATATTTTAAGTGCCAACCAAAGAACTTTCTTTGAACCCTAGACTCCTATATCTAATTCCCTACTCAGCATCTCCATTTAGATGATTAAAAGCCATCTCAAGATGAAAATATCCAAAATCCAGACTTCATTTCTAGCCACTGCTATACAGTGTCTGCCTCTCATTTCCCTTAACTCTTCCAGATGCCTAATCCGAACATCTTCGAATCTCTGACTCTCTTTTTCTCATAACCGTGTTCAATGGATTAAGAAATTGTTTGAGTCTACCTTCAAAATTAGATCCAGAATCAATTCTTACTACCTCCAGGGAAATCATCCTAGTTCCACACCATAATTTTCTCTTGCCTGGATTAATGCACTTTCTTTCTGATTGCTTCTCCATCTCCCTCTCTTCCTCTTACAATCTCTTCTCCATATTGTACCCAGAGTATTTCTTGTAAAAGGTCAAATTAATCTGTTTCTCTGCTCGAAACTCTCCAGCAACTTTTCATCTGAGTCAGTGTATAAGACAAAGTCCTTCTAATGTCTTGTAGGCTGCAGATGATCTGGCCCCTGGCTTCTTCTCTGACTTCAGTCATTTACTGTCTCTACTCCACTGCCAAATTATTCTTCCCCAGCTACACAGGCCTCTGTGCTGTTCTTGGAATGATCTAAGCATACTCCTCTTTCAGAGCATTTGTTCTTGCTTTTACTCTGCCAGTAATGCCATTCCCTTCAGAGAGCTGTTGGACCTCTTCTTCCTTTCCATCAAATATCTTTTCTAATTGTGCCTAATTGGAGAGATCTTCTGTGACTCTTGTATAAAGCAGCCAGCCTACCTCCAAACTCACCAAATCCGTCTTTATCTGCTTTATTTCTACTTTTCCACAGATTAACCACCATATAAAATTAACTTATTTACTGTTTCTCTTACCACTAAAATGAATGCTGCATGTAAACAAGTTTGAGAACTGTTTTTTGACCGAAACAAACAGACTGCAAGATATTTCTTCAGTCCAAAAAAAAAAAAAGGACTTACTAAGGATTATGAAAGAATTGCAGTTTGGGGTCTACAAACCATGGTGAGCCACCTGCAAATCCCCCACAAAAATGAAGAGGAGAACTCATGTATAGAGGGGAAAAGGAATTTGGGAGAACTAGAGTAAGCAAAGAGTCTATGATAATCAGTTGTGACAATCTCTCAATGGCTGAGCTCTTGCCAGGAAAGGAGGAGTCTTTCATCTTCATATTGGGTTCAGCTATTATTATAGGGCATGAAATCTCCCCATTCAAGCCTCTCTATTTAATTGAGTTTCTTCTTTATTCATTTTTAACAATCACTTCATTGCCTTTCTTTATAATTTGCCATATTTATCGATATTAAGTTGAACCATATGAAATTTCCAATACCTGTCCTTTTTTTGTCCTACAAAAATGTCAATTTCAGTTGAATAAACATTATATTTCTCTAATGTTTGCATAATACATTTAAAATTTATATAAGTTAAATATGGTGCGTTTCTCATGAGTTGCTTTTTTAATCAATGTTATGTTCCCAATATTGATCCATATTGGGTTGTTGGTAGCTGTTGCTGCTGCTGCTGCCGCTGCTAAGTCACTTCAGTCATGTCCGACTCTGCAACCCCATAGACGGCAGCCCACCAGGCTCCTCTGTCCCTGGGATTCTCCAGGCAAGAACATTGGAGTGGGTTGTTGGTAGCTATGTTTGCTCATTTTTTAAGGTTATATAATATTTGTTTGTGTGATTTCACCATGATTTATTTATCTAGTCTCAAGGCCATGGACATTGTTTTCAGTTTTTTTGCTCTTTCAAATGATGTTACCGTGAAATTTTTACACATGGCTTTGGTGCCTGTGTGCATGAGCATTTCTGCTTTACACATGTAGAATTAATGGGTCATGGGGGGCATGTTTTCAACCTTATAAAGTAAGTATAGTTTTTAAAATTAGATTAGTGGTGATTGTACTGACTTTCATATTTACTGGCAGTTTATAAACTTACTTGTTACCCTGGATTCTTATCAGTTTTACTATTGTAGAAGCTGTAAAATGAAATGGTGTTTTTGGTTTTAATGTTCATTTTCCTAATTGTCAATGAGATTGAGTATATTTTCAAGTGTTTATTGGCCTTTCATGTATTTTAATCTGTGAAATGCTTATTCATCCTTTGTGACCATTTTGGGGAAGTAGTTGGATGGTTTGATTGTTTTCTATTTCTTATTGGTTTGAAAGGGTTTTTTATATTCTAGGTAGAATGTCTGCTCCTCTGTGACTTCTTTTTATGTTTTTAAATTATGAAATATTTTACATTTAATTATTTTTGATATATATTATTTAATATATTTCTTAAGAAGTTGTTCCACATCCAAAGTCATCTAATCTAGGGGCTACATTTTGAGATCCAGTATTGTCGATTATGATAAATATAATCAGGTTGTTGTACTAATTTACAGCTCCATTTCCAGTTGTATATTTTACTAGCACAAGCAAGCACAGCCACTAATTGCATATATGAAACTTTCTCTCACAAATACTTATTCATCCATGCATATAATTAAAGAAAATCAAAATCATTTTACTCTTATATGGCAGTGACAAAAGCATATATTTATTTCTTGACTTGGGGCCCCATCCATTTGGTTGCTTTCTATCATAATATACTTGGGGAATAACTTGATAGTGTTGATATCCCAGAGAATATCTGATGATGTTACACTAATTAGACCTTTCTTTGGTTATCCTGTTACTGCATAATAACTTACTTAGCAGCTTAAAACAATCATTTTAATTCATAATTTTGGAGATAAGGAATTTAGAAAGGGCTGGAACACATGAAGGTTGCATTCATTCTTTGGTTGGAGATTTAGTTGTTTGAAAGCCTGCCTAGGCTGGGCATCCAAGATGATTCATTCACATGACAGACATTGACACAATCAGCTGGGAACTTAGCTAGAGCTATAGACCAAACACCTCACGTGACTTTTCCGTATGATCTGGACTTCTGACAACATGGCTACATGGTTTTGAGAGAGAGTGTCCAAGAGGCCGTGACAAAGAATGAACATTCCAAAGGTTCAAGGTAGAAGTTCTAAGTCTTTTGACAGCCTTACAAGTCCTACAGTATCACTTCTATAGCAGGTCAATCACTAAGGCCAGCCTGATTCAAGGGGCAGGAAATTCAATTTTACATCTCAATGGGAGGAATGTCAAAGTATTTGCAGTTGTCATTGTCCCCCCACCTGTTGAGTTTTAAGAACCAAGGATTCTATTTACCTTAATAGGAAACGTGAATTCTGGAGGGTAGCTTTTATATCTTGTAAAAGTTCGGGGGCCTGTCACATGGTTGAAATTTTTCGTGTTTATTTATTTGAGATATGTTAAAATAAGTTAGAAAAAAATTGTTTGCTCTTTACTTTGCCCGCTATAAAGACAAAATCACATCTTCCATATGATCTGGAAGACAACATATATTAACAACTTGTGGTGAGTTGTACTGGTTCAAGTTCTAGATCTATCCTTCAGTTCTAGCCTGGAGTTAGAATAGAGCAAGACCACCAGAACCCAAGTCCCCCTGCTACTTGGGTGTAGGGCTTAGTATCGGGAGGATCTATGGCAGATAGAGATGTATCTGCAAACGAAATTAGCGAAAACCATGGCTTATTTCACTGACACCTATTCTCCATGGGCCATGGAAGACACCTCAACAGCTGACAGTAGAACTCCAAGCCTGGACTGCCTGAACTGGTTATTATGTGATTTAATGAAATATGTAATTGGAGGAGCACAATAGAATTACATTGTGAAATGCAAATAATACGCACAAGACAGAGCCCAGATAGATATAAATAAGCACAAAGTATTAGTAAATAATATAAGCTGCTGACTCAGAATCCAATCATAACTGCTTCTAAAACCTCTCTGTCAACTCCTTTTTCTCTTTTTCTTTTCTCTGTGCTTGTTGCTACCATATAAAAATAAAAATAATTTTTACTGTTTATCAAACCAACTTACTTTAAATAACATTTAAATTCAATCTTCTAATTCTAATCATTTCTCTTAATAGTTACATGGACATATGCATAATAATGACAGTTTCTTAAAGTAATTTTGAAAACCATATAATTTGTCTCTTTTACTTTCTTATTATACTAACTTAGATTATATTAATTTGTTAGATTTACCCAAATTGATATTCAGTTCAGTTCAGTTCAGTTCTGTAGCTCAGTCATGTCTGACTCTTTGTGACCCCATGGACTGCAGCACGCCAAGCCTCCATGTCCATCACCAACTCTTAGAGTTTACTCAGAATCATGTACATGGAGTTGGTGATGCCATCAAACAACTCGTCCTCTGTTGTCCCCTTTTCCTCCCGCCTTCAATCTTTCCTGGCATAATGGTCTTTTCAAATGAGTCAGCTCTTCTCATCAGGTGGCCAAAGTATTGGAGTTTCAGCTTCAATACCAGTCCTTCCAATGAACACCAAGGACTGATCTCCTTTAGGATTGACTGGTTGGATCTGCTTGCTGTTCAAGGGACTCTCAAGAATCTTCTCCAAAACCACAGTTCAAAAGCATCAATTCTTCGGCACACAGCTCTCTTTATAGTCCAACTCTCACATCTATACATGACAACTGTAAAAACCAAAGCTTTGACTATCCGGACCTTTGTTGGCAAAGTAATGTCTCTGCTTTTTAATATGCTGTCTAGGTTTGTCATAACTTTTCTTCCAAGGAGCAAGCGTCTTTTAATTTCATGGCTGCAATCACCATCTGCAGTGATTTTGAAGCCCCCCCAAATAAAGTCTGACACCGTTTCCACTTTTTCCCCATCTATTTCCCATGAAATGATGGGACCAAATGCCATGATCTTAGTTTTCTGAATGTTGAGCTTTAAGCTATCTTTTTCACTCTTTTTGACATTCATCAAGAGGCTCTTTAGTTCTTCTCCACTTTCTGCCATAAGGGTGGTGTCATCTGCATATCTGAGGTTATTGATATTTCTCCCGGCAATCATGATTCCAGCTTGTGCTTCTTCCAGCCCAGCATTTCTCATGATGTACTCTGCATAGAAGTTAAATAAGCAGGGTGACAATATACAGCCTTGATGTACCCCTTTTCCTATTTGGAACCAGTCTGTTGTTTCATGTCCAGTTCCAACTGTTGCTTCCTGACCTGAATATAGGTTTCTCAAGAGGCAGGTCAGGTGGTCTGATATTCCCATCTCTTAAAAAATTTTCCAGTTTGTGGTGATCCACACAGTCAAAGGTTTTGACATAGTCAATAAAGCAGAGGTAGATATTTTTCTGGAACTCTCTTGCTTTATCGATGATCCAACAGATGTTGGCAATTTGATCTATGGTTCCTCTGCCTTTTCTAAATCCAGCTTGAATATTTGGAAGTTCATGGTTCACATACTGTTGAAGCCTGGCTTGGAGGATTTTTAGCATTACTTTACTAGTGTGTGAGATGAGTGCAATTGAGCGATAATTTGAACATTCTTTGGCATATATATGTACATTATACATAATGTATATACGTGGTGGCTCAGATGGTAAAGAATCTGCCTGCAATTCAGGGGACCTGGATTCAGTCCCTGGGTCAGCAAGATCCCTTGATGAAGGGAATGGCAATCCCCTCCAGTTTTCTTGCCTAGAGAATTCCATGGAAAGAGGAGCCTGGAGGGCTATCATCTATGGGTCACAAAGAGTCAGACACGATATTAGTAAGTATGCAATACTTACTTATTAGTAAGTAATACTAATAAAATGATATTAGTAAGTATAATATCATCTGTTTCTTCTAAAATCAAGAAAGCTATGCAAGTTAGAGTGTTTTCCTGTTTCTAATTTTCATTGCACATCTTTAAAAATCCTTTTCTTTATAATCCAATTTTTGGGTGCCAATTTCAGTGTGTGTTCATTAAGTCAAAGTTATTAATATAATGTTTTAATATTCTATGTCTTTACTCATTTTTATCTGCTTGATATAGCTGATAAAACATTTATTTGAAAATTTATAAAATTTGGATATATGTACCCTATTTTATCAAATTCTCTTGAACATGGACAGGATCAGTGAATATAATAGGCTAATACTCCTGTATTCAGTTACTAATCAGCTAACTTTGAATTAACCAAAGAGGAGATTGTTCTATGTGGATTCTGATTGTTCTATGTGGATATGTTCATCTGATTTAATCAGATGAGCCCTTTAAAAGAA